>NW_026061707.1:3750000-5000000 GCF_023897955.1 Schistocerca gregaria | reverse complement strand
TACAGTTTCTTTGCGACTGACAGAGACGTAGGCAAAATTTAAAGTTGCTATTTCCATTACATCACGTTAATCAGAAAAACGGTAATTTACATCTGCAGTGGAACAAAATTCCGGTCCGCACAGCGTGGGGCTCGAACCCACGACCCTGAGATTAAGAGTCTCATGCTCTACAGACTGAGCTAGCCCGCCTGCTTCGATGAATACTTGCCGGGTAGCACGTCACACAGTACTCGTTTGGGTTGGGTGGTCCCATACAGAATCTCTCCATGCTGCCTAATGTTTTCCTAACGTCACACTCGTCACGTACTTCACTTTTATTTCATAATCATTTCTGAGAGGTAAAGGAATTGCATGACAACCTGCAGAGCTAGTGGCGTAAAAATTAACACTCATACTTGATGTGACTCAAAAGGCGAACGAGTTACTTTCCGACGTTGTTTTAGATGTGCAAGTGCCAGTGGAAACTCGGGGTGACTGCACTCTGCCGACCATTTCGCTAGTTAACACCGGTATTGTAGTGTGTGTTTCAAGCTCAAGAGCATCTCCAAGCAGAAAATGGTCAACAGCAACGGTCAGACGGTTTCGTACTGCTCAAATGCTACATTAAAACGGTATGTTTCTTTTTCAGAACTGATAAAACACCAGCGTGACAGCATTCGAACCTGTAATCTTCAGATCCGACGTCCAACGCCTTATCCATTAGGCCACACAGTCACTGACGACCAAGTGCAACTTGTATATGACTCATCTCGAAACGCTCACACCCCCCTGATAATTTGTGTTTTCGTTCTACACAGCCGCTGCCCTTGCTCTTTCCCACCCATTCGTTACATTCAACCTCTTACGTGACCGACCAAAGATAGACTGGGAAACAAGAACACACACTTTGTGCAAACGGAATCGAAGGCAGGGCGTGCCTCGCCGCATTTGCCACGATGGCCATTTGCTACTTCTGCAAAAGCGGCGGCGGCGACGACGACGACGACGACTACCGCGAGAGGCTCTGACATATGTGAGAAATACATCTATAAAATGTAATTCAGACTGCCTCGACCCACCTTATGCTGTACCGCTTTGGCAAAGGCTTTATCTGCGCCATTCGCCTTAATCACATCTGAGAGTAATCCTTAATAAAAGGCATGTCGCTAATTGTTCGTCATCACAGATACTGTTTGCTATACGGCCACGACGCGCAACTGATTTCCAAAATACGACTTCCTCCTTTGAGGATGGAACTCACGATCCTTGGTTTACTAGTCCAGTGCTCTACCACTGAGCTAAAGAGGCGCGGCCTAGCGGTACTATTGCGTACTTCGTTCTACGATCGTCTGAATCATCAGACTTCAGCTGACAACACTCCATATTACCGACTAATATTTGCAGCTATGGCGACCCATTACTGCTTGGCCACACATCTGACACATAACCGATGTGCTCTCCAAACAACAACACTTGCATTTCAGAACATGTCTTTCACACATGTCTACAAAATCACCTTCACCTTCAAATACAGTTTCTTTGCGACTGACAGAGACGTAGGCAAAGTTTGAGGTTGCTATTTCCATTACATCACGTTAATCAGAAAAACGGTAATTTACATCTGCAGTGGAACAAAATTCCGTTCCGCCCAGCGTGTGGCTCGAACCCACGACCCTGAGATTAAGAGTCTCATGCTCTACCGACTGAGCTAGCCCGGCTGCTTCAGTGAATACTTGCCGGGTAGCACGTCACACAGTACTCGTTTGGGTTGGGTGGTCCCATACAGAATCTCTCCATGCTGCCTAATGTTTTCCTAACGTCACACTCGTCACATACTTCACTTTTATTTCATAATCATTTCTGAGAGGTAAAGGAATTGCATGAGAACCTGCAGAGCTAGTGGCGTCAAAATTAACACTCATACTTGATGTGACTCAAAAGGCGAACGAGTTACTTTCCGACGTTGTTTTAGATGTGCAAGTGCCAGTGGAAACTCGGGGTGGCGGCACTCTGCCGACCATTTCGCTAGTTAACACCGGTCTTGTAGTGTGTGTTTCAAGCTCAAGAGCATCTCCAAGCAGAAAATGGTCAACAGCAACATTCAGACGGTTTCGTACTGCTCAAATGCTACAATAAAACGGTACGTTTCTTTTTCAGAACTGATAAAACACGAGCGTGACAGCATTCGAACCTGTAATCTTGAGATCCGAAGTCCGACGCCTTATCCATTAGGCCACACAGTCACTGACGACCAAGTGCAACTTGTATATGACTCATCTCGAAACGCTCACACCCCTGATAATTTTTGTTATCGTTCTACATAGCCGCTGCCCTTGCTCTTTCCCACCCATTCGTTACATTCAACCTCTTACGTGACCGACCAAAGATAGACTGGGAAACAAGACCACACACTTTGTGCATACGGAATCGAAGGCAGGGCGTGCCTCGCCGCATTTGCCACGATGGCCATTTGCTACTTCTGCAGAAGCGGCGGCGGCGACGACGACGACGACGACGACGACGACGACGACGACCGCGAGAGGCTCTGACATATGTGAGAAATACATCTATAAAATGTAATTCAGACTGCCTCGTCCCACCTTATGCTGTACCGCTTTGGCAAAGGCTTTATCTGCGCCATTCGCCTTAATCACATCTGAGAGTAATTCTTAATAAAAGGCATGTCGCTAATTGTTCGTCATCACAGATACTGTGTGCTATACGGCCACGAAGCGCAACTGATTTCCAAAAAACGACTTCCTCCTTTGAGGATGGAACTCACGAACCTTGGTTTACTAGTCCAGTGCTCTACCACTGAGCTAAAGAGGCGCGGCATAGAGGTACTTTTGCTTACTTCGTCCTTACGGTCGTCTTGATCATCAGACTTCAGCTGACAACACTTCATATTACCGACTAATATTTGCAGCTATGGCGACCCATTACTGCTTGGCCACACATCTGACACATAACCGATGTGCTCTCCAAACAACAACACTTGCATTTCAGAACATGTCTTTCACACATGTCAATAAAATCACCTTCACCTTCAAATACAGTTTCTTTGCGACTTACAGAGACGTAGGCAAAGTTTAAAGTTGCTATTTCCATTACATCACGTTAATCAGAAAAACGGTAATTTACATCTGCAGCGGAACAAAATTCCGTTCCGCCCAGGGTGGGGCTCGAACCCACGACCCTGAGATTAAAAGTCTCATGCTCTACCGACTGAGCTAGCCCGGCTGCTTCAGTGAATACTTGCCGGGTAGCACGTCACACAGTAATCGTTTGGGTTGGGTGGTCCCTAACAGAATCTCTCCATGCTGCCTAAAGTTTTCCTAACGTCACACTCGTCACGTACTTCACTTTTATTTCATAATCATTTCTGAGAGGTAAAGGAATTGCATGACAACCTGCAGAGCTAGTGGCGTAAAAATTAACACTCATACTTGATGTGACTCAAAAGGCGAACGAGTTACTTTCCGACGTTGTTTTAGATGTGCAAGTGCCAGTGGAAACTCGCGGTGACGGCACTCTGCCGACCATTTCGCTAGTTAACACCGGTCTTGTAGTGTGTGTTTCAAGCTCAAGAGCATCTCCAAGCAGAAAATGGTCAACAGCAACGGTCAGACGGTTTCGTACTGCTCAAATGCTACATTAAAACGTTATGTTTCTTTTTCAGAACTGATAAAACACGAGCGTGACAGAACTCGAAAGTGTAATCTTCAGATCCGAAGTCCGACGCCTTATCCATTAGGCCACACAGTCACTGACGACCAAGTGCAACTTGTTTATGACTCATCTCGACACGCTCACACCCCTGATAATTTGTGTTTTCGTTCTACACAATCGCTGCCCTTGCTCTTTCCCACCCATTCGTTACATTCAACCTCTTACGTGACCGACCAAAGATAGACTGGGAAACAAGAGCACACACTTTGTGCATACGGAATCGAAGGCAGGGCGTGCCTCGCCGCATTTGCCACGATGGCCATTTGCTACTTCTGCAGAGACGAAAACGACGACGAAGACGACGACGACCGCGAGAGGCTCTGACATATGTGAGAAATACATCTATAAAATGTAATTCAGACTCCCTCGACCCACCTTATGCTGTACCGCTTTGGCAAAGGCTTTATCTGCGCCATTCGCCTTAATCACATCTGAGAGTAATTCTTAATAAAAGGCATGTCGCTAATTCTTCGTCATCACAGATACTGATTGCTATACGGCCACGACGCGCAACTGATTTAAAAAATACGACATCCTCCTTCGAGGATGGACCTCACGACCCTTGGTTTAGTAGTCCAGTGCTCTACCACTTCGCTAAAGAGGCGCGGCCTAGCGGTACTTTTGCGTACTTCGTCCTTACGGTGGTCTGGATCATCAGACTTCAGCTGACAACACTCCATATTACCGACTAATATTTGCAGCTATGGCGACCCATTACTGCTTGGCCACACATCTGACACATAACCGATGTGCTCTCCAAACAACAACACTTGCATTTCAGAACATGTCTTTCACACATGTCTACAAAATCACCTTCACCTTCAAATACAGTTTCTTTGCGACTGACAGAGACGTAGGCAAAGTTTGAAGTTGCTATTTCCATTACATTACGTTAATCAGAAAAACGGTAATTTACATCTGCAGCGGAACAAAATTCCGTTCCGCCCAGCGTGGGGCTCGAACCCACGACCCTGAGATTAAGAGTCTCATGCTCTACCGACTGAGCTAGCCCAGCTGCTTCAGTGAATACTTGCCGGGTAGCACGTCACACAGTACTCGTTTGGGTTGGGTGGTCCCATACAGATTCTCTCCATGCTGCCTAATGTTTTCCTAACGTCACACTCGTCACATACTTCACTTTTATTTCATAATCATTTCTGAGAGGTAAAGGAATTGCATGACAACCTGCAGAGCTAGTGGCGTCAAAATTAACACTCATACTTGATGTGACTCAAAAGGCGAACGAGTTACTTTCCGACGTTGTTTTAGACGTGCAAGTGCCAGTGGAAACTCGGGGTGACGGCACTCTGCCGACCATTTCGCTAGTTAACACCGGTCTTGTAGTGTGTGTTTCAAGTTCAAGAGCATCTCCAAGCAGAAAATGGTCAACAGCAACATTCAGACGGTTTCGTACTGCTCAAATGCTACATTAAAACGGTATGTTTCTTTTTCAGAACTGATAAAACACGAGCGTGACAGCATTCGAACCCGTAATCTTCAGATCCGAAGCCCGACGCCTTATCTATTAGGCCACACAGTCACTGACGACCAAGTGCAACTTGTATATGACTCATCTCGAAACGCTCACACCCCTGATAATTTGTGTTATCGTTCTACATAGCCGCTGCCCTTGCTCTTTCAAACCCATTCGTTACATTCAACCTCTTACGTGACCGACCAAAGATAGACTGGGAAACAAGACCACACGCTTTGTGCATACGGAATAGAAGGCAGGGCGTGCCTCGCCGAATTTGCCACGATGGCCATTTGCTACTTCTGCAGAAGCGGTGGCGGTGACGACAACGACCGCGTGAGGCTCTGACATATGTGAGAAATACATCTATAAAATGTAATTCAGACTGCCTCGTCCCACCTTATGCTGTACCGCTTTGGCAAAGGCTTTATCTGCGCCATTCGCCTTAATCACATCTGAGAGTAATCCTTAATAAAAGGCATGTCGCTAATTGTTCGTCATCACAGATACTGTTTGCTATACGGCCACGACGCGCAATTGATTTCCAAAATACAGCCTCCTCTTTTGAGGATGGAACTCACGACCCTTGGTTTACTAGTCCAGTGCTCTACCACTGCGCTAAATAGGCGCGGCCTAGCGGTACTTTTGCGTACTTCGTCCTTACGGTCGTCTGGATCATCAGACTTCAGCTGACAACACTTCATATTACCGACTAATATTTGCAGCTATGGCGACCCATTACTGCTTGGCCACACATCTGACACATAACCGATGTGCTCTCCAAACAACAACACTTGCATTTCAGAACATGTCTTTCACACATGTCTACAAAATCACCTTCACCTTCAAATACAGTTTCTTTGCGACTGACAGAGACGTAGGCAAAGTTTGAAGATGCTATTTCCATTACATCACGTTAATCAGAAAAACGGTAATTTACATCTGCAGCGGAACAAAATTTCGTTCCGCCCAGCGTGTGGCTCGAACCCATGACCCTGAGATTAAGAGTCTCATGCTCTACCGACTGAGCTAGCCCGGCTGCTTCAGTGAATACTTGCCGGGTAGCACGTCACACAGTACTCGTTTGGGTTGGGTGGTCCCATACAGAATCTCTCCATGCTGCCTAATGTTTTCCTAACGTCACACTCGTCACGTACTTCACTTTTATTTCATAATCATTTCTGAGAGGTAAAGGAATAGCATGACAACCTGCAGAGCTAGTGGCATCAAAATTAACACTCATACTTGATGTGACTCAAAAGGCAAACGAGTTTCTTTCCGACGTTGTTTTAGATGTGCAAGTGCCAGTGGAAACTCGGGGTGACGGCACTCTGCCGACCATTTCGCTAGTTAACACCGGTCTTGTAGTGTGTGTTTCAAGCTCAAGAGCATCTCCAAGCAGAAAATGGTCAACAGCAACATTCAGACGGTTTCGTACTGCTCAAATGCTACATTAAAACGGTATGTTTCTTTTTCAGAACTGATAAAACACCAGCGTGACAGCACTCGAACCTGTAATCTTCAGATCCGAAGCCCGACGCCTTATCCATTTTTTTTTTTTTTTTGGGCCTCCCTTCTCCCCACACAGCCCATCCATTCGCTCTCCTTTTATGCCTTCTTCGGCGAACTTCTATGCTATATCGACTGATTTTTTTTTCAAATTTACTGTGACAGTTAGGGAAATGAAATGATGTTTGGCTTCTTCGCCATGTGAGGCTTCTCCTCCGTAGAACTGAAAATTGAAAAATTAAGGCTTCTTGGGAATTAATAAATTGTCACTCTTGCTTCGTACTGAAAAAAATTAAACAAAAATAGAAAGATTGTAACTGAGGAACACGTGCAAGAAGCTTCCACTGCATTGTGTGCAACGAAACCACCTTCCGATATTACCGAGATCCTGGAAAATCATCATAGATGAAAGTAGTTGCTGGAGATATGGGGTTCATCCAGCAGTAAGTGTGAAGCCGCAGTGCCGTTTCAAGGTTCTGTCCGAGGCCTTCACGGCTACCGTAGCGGCCCTGGGGCACACGAAGTCCCCATGTACGTCACCCTCAACAGCGATCCCCTACTTTGGCCTTTGACTACATTTTTCGTAGACGAGGGCTATTAAGATGTTTATCCAATCCCTTGTCTCTGAAACAGAATGTGTAACATGTTACCAAAAGTTTTTTTGTGGTCCCTGCGCGTACATATCTGATAATATATTGCTCGTTCGTATAATTCGTATTCTAAAACACGGTCATTGCCGTGTTCAGATATAACGTAATGTACATAATTGCCAAACAACCACAACACAGCATTGGTTTTCTGGACAGGGAAGAAAACACCATCGGGGAAGAGTAATTTTTCAACATTGATCTCAGTACTAACAGTTCTGGTTATAAAGGCTACCCGCCGTTGGAGTCCCCTCCATATTTCGGCGTATCCGCCACAGTGAAAGCGGTGGATCAATGTGTCAACTGCGTCACATCGGGTGCACACAATCGTGTCACTAAGACCAATGGAGTGCAACTTTTCGTTAGTGGAAACTACGTTATTAACAACTCGGTACCAGGTTGCCTGAATGTCGGAAGACAGTTCACGATTACTAATATTTTTCCAAATTCTTTTCCAGTCTTTGTCGGGATATCTGCACTCCATTTTGTTGACATGTTCTTTCGTTGTTAAGAGTTCCATTAATTTCCTGCAATTCCTTGATTGTGGATTCGTGACAATACTGTCCATGTAGCTAATCTCTAAAAAGAACTGGCGAATATATTTCAATTTATAATTAATTCCGCCTATATTTATGGGTGGACGTAAATTTTCTGGCTGTAGGAGTCGATACAGCCTGGCTGTAATACTATGTGGATGTTTTTCTATAATTTGTAGGGTCCTGTTTATATATAACGCCGTAGTCTTCCGCCATATATCTGTTAAACCTAGGCCACCTTCAGCGGAAGGTAACGTAACTGTACCGACTTCTACTCTAAAAATATTCCCTGTCCAAATAAATCGGCAAATGATACTCATTATACGTTTGGCAATGGGTTTCGAAACTGGCAATATTTGACCTATATATATATAGCTTTTGATAAAATGGACCAATTAATTATTCTGATTCGTTGTTTAATGTTCAGATGTCTGGTCTGATTGAGTATTGTGGCTCCTCTGATTGTATCCAGTACTTTCTTCCAATTGTAGGTCATGGTCTGAAGCGGACATCGGTAAAAGGTGACACCCAGAGCGGTGTGACGATCGATGGAGCGTGCCCATTCCAAACGGACATCTTGAAGACCTTTAAGATTTAAAAACGAACTCTTCACCTCGTTAACCCTAGCGCCTGTAGCTTCACAAAAGATCTGAATATTCGTAGTTAATTTCTCTAAATCTTCGTTACTACGAATAACCACTCCAACGTCATCAGCATATGCATTGGTGACGTTGTTAACGCCAGATATCGTGATGCCCTCAAGATCGACATCGAGTCTCCTTAGTAAAGGCTCCAGTGCAACAACATACAGGAGCATTGACAAAGGACTTCCCTGCGGGACGCCGTTGCGAATTTCAATGGGTGGAGTGAAATGCCCATTTACAGACACTTGTGTTTGGATGCCTTCAACAATGTTAATTAAAACTTGCACAAAATGTTGACTAAAACCCACATAGGTCAACGTTCTGAACAAAAATAAGTGGTTGACCCTGTCAAAAGCCTTTGAGAAGTCGATAAAGGCAAGGCCTCCTGGTGAGGATGACGTTGCAAAAATTGCAGAGACATCCCTATATTCACAAACAGTTTTAAAAATATTCCGCCCCGAGAGACAGGTTTGGTGGTCACCTATGATCTTCTCCATTAGAGGTCTCAGTCTTTCCTTCAGTACACGTGCAATTATTTTATAATCCGAGTTCATCAAACATATTGGTCTCAATTGATTGAGATCTTTAACTGTCGCGTTCCTTCCCTTTGGTATTAGCACAGTTACGCTTTCTTTGAACTCGTGTGGAACAGTAACACCTTGCAACACTTCATTTATCACTTCTGTGAATTGATTACCGATGAGAGGCCAAAATTTACAATAAAACTCTACAGGCAAGCCATCAGGCCCTGGGGACTTACGGGTAGGCGAATATTTAAGTATATCAAACACCTCCTCACATGTGATCGCAGTGGTAAGGGACACATTGTCCTCGTCATTGATAACGTTGTCGATACCTGTAGTTCGTAGCAAATCGTTCGCACAGTCTAGATTATACCGGGTATCAGTATATAACGTACGATAAAATCCATAAACTGCATTTAAAATGTCAGAGTGTTCCGTCAGCACCCGGTTATCGCCCACTCTAAGACAAGCAATAAACGCTCGTCTTCTATTTCTTTCATGTTCGAGTAAGTGGTACAGCGATGCGTTTTCGTCCTCCACTGTTGTCGGGACACGAGATTTAATTTTTAAACCCTCCAGCTGTTGTCGCTTGAGACTTATGAGGTGAGCCTTGATCTTCTTTATTTCAATGAAAACCTCATCAGTCATCTGCTGAGCTGATAGTTCCCTTAAGCATGTATAGTAAAATTCAACGGTATTGCGAGACCACATCGCTCGCTCCCTCCCGTAAGCTATTAGGGATGATCTCAATTTCTTTTTAGCACATGAGGTCCACCACGCAAGGCGAGAGCTGTATTTATGGCGCATACGTAGAGCAGCCTGCCATACCTCCGCTACTGTTCTTGATAGGGCACCCTCAAACAACATATGGGTATTTAGCTTCCATAAGGGGCGACCCCAATACGTTCCTTGCTTCTGAAACCGAATGCTGCATTTCACTGCGAGATGGTCCGAAAAGGTAGTGGGAATTACTTCGATACTACTGATTTTATTTTCCAGGTTTGCTGTGACGTATATTCTGTCTATTCTGCTTTGCGAGCGACTACTGATGTACGTAAATTTGACTAACGTGGGGTATTTGCTTTCCCACACGTCTGTCCACTTCATGTTTGTCACCAAAGCCGCCAGTTCCCTGGAGAAGTTAAAATTTGGTCGCTGATCCTTTTTGTGAAGTACACAATTAAAGTCACCACCGATTAAAGCTTCCGCCGGATTCCCCTTAAGTAAATAGACCATATCGTTCTTAAAAAAATTAGCCCTATCATCTCTAGCGTTGTTACCAGAGGGGACATATACATTTAAAACAGTAGTAGTAAAAATTTTACAACTGATGCCCCTCCCATTTTCTAACAGACAGATATCCTTCACATCAATACCATCTTTGACAAGGATCGCAGTCCCACATGTGGCTTCCGGTGCAATATTTAAAATCTCTTGAAAACCTGGGACATAAAAGTTGTGGACATTAAATTCCTGTAGGAGGGCTATATCAGTATCCGACTGGTAAAGGAAATCTTTTAAAGAAGCGACTTTCGTTTCACTGCGAATCCGATTTATATTGATCGTGGTCACATTATATGTCAGTTCCGTTGGCATAGGTGCAGGTAAAAGAAATTGGCTAATGAAGTATACCCCATGCAGAGTCACGTCTGTACCATTCCATTCTGTCTGTCAGAAAGAAAAATAGACATTAAAAAAAAAATTAAATGCCACTAGCATGTGTCAGGTCCATCTCCATTCCGTGGTCGGTGCGATCTTCTTGGGCATCGGCCCAATCAAGTCCTTTTCCTGAGACAGTTCGGTCTAAATCCATAGTAGTGCCGGTCTGCAAACCTGCGACGCCAAGCGGTGCACGAGGTTGTTGTTGAAGATCATCTGCATCGGCACGACTCATCTCCGCTTCAGTACACTCGTTAACTCGTGCTACTGGGCATTGTTCTCGTAGTCGTTCATTATCCCTTAAATGTTTTAACTTTTCCCGCAATGCAGGAGCTAAACTCTCTGCTGCTTTGTGTGCCAATCTCCTCTTCTTGCCTTTCTTCGAAGATCTCTTCGGCGATCTAGCAGGAGATGAAGTTTGCGACCTGTCAGGAGAAGTACCGGATGATACGTCTGACGTCGCCTGTTCCTTTTTTCGGACAAAAGTCCGCGTATCGCATTCCACAACGGCAGAAGGAGGCGCATCTTTATCCATGGCTCCCACTGGTAGCAACCCAGTCTCCAATTCTACACTATCGCTCGTTGTGGTTTCCTTGACGCAAGTGTCTTCTGTGGGCGCCAACGTGTAACCAATGTCCAGATTGCTATCTTCGTTCATAGTTCCCGCAGAGTGGATGCCTGAAGCGTCCACTCCTCGGAAGCTAGTGGCAATATCCTCACGTTGGTGGGAATCCTGACGACGCAAGGAAACCTCCGTTGCGGGTATTTGGGGATCTTCGGCCGAGTCCGCAGAAGAACGAGCAACCACAGTGGGAGAGTTGGAAAAAGTTGGCGTCGGCATAGATTCGAGGGGCGCGGAGCTGATCGGCAGACCATCCGCAAATCTAGAGCTTGAAGCCGGAGTATCATCGACAACCGCCCGCGAGGCAGCAGGCTCCCCGCGCACAGGTGGCACCGACTCGCCTCGGCTGCGGAAGTCAGCAGCGGCAGCGTATGACAACTTCATACCAACAACAGGGCCGGACCTCGGCATCTCGTCACGCGGTAACTGCGGGACACGCCTCCGTGAACATTCTGCACGAATATGTTCCGTGGAATTGCATAAAGCGCAAGTCCGCGGTTGCCCATCATAGATAATCAAAGCACGATACCCACAAATATTAAGATAAGAGGGGACATGCTTCTGTAATTCAATCTTAATTTGCCTTACGCCGTTCAAGACAGGAAACATATGAGCTTCAGACCACCTTTCTGCCACATTGGAAATAATTCTGCCATAAGGCCGAAGGGCAACATTAAGTTCTTCGGGCGGAATTTCAAAAGGGAGCTCAAACACTCTGATCGTACGAATCCCGTACCCAGCATGACTAACAGCAACGTCACTCACATTCCCATCAGAATGATTAAACTTCACGCTACCTCCGCAACGATCCACAATGGAACTACATAATTCTGGACTTTTCATCTTCAGATACACAGCATTTGTCACAAACGAGAGATAAACTCCGACATCATCATCACCGTTAATCAATACTTTTTCGATAAACCATGCTTTAATTTCAAATGCTTTAGGTCGAACGAAATTTCGATCGAAAGTAAACTTGATTGTGTATTTCCTCAAATAATTCGACCTATTCATTCTAGAACTTCATGAATACAAGTGCAACACGAATAGCGGCTTAGCAGCACCACTAACGTCAAACGCAGCGACTCAGCCTGTGTTTACTACAGCCAGACGTCCAGCTCCGCCACACGTCCGTCCCGCTCGGCGGCTGACTCGCAACTGTGCCATTAGGCCACACAGTCACTGACGACCAAGTGCAACTTGTATATGACTCATCTCGAAACGCTCACACCCCTGATAATTTGTGTTTTCGTTCTACACATCCGCTGCCCTTGCTCTTTCCCACCCATTCGTTACATTCAACCTCTTACGTGACCGACCAAAGATAGACTGGGAAACAAGACCACACACTTTGTGCATACGGAATCGAAGGCAGGGCGTGCCTCGCCGCATTTGCCACGATGGCCATTTGCTACTTCTGCAGAAGCGGCGGCGGCGGCGACGACGACGACGACGACGACGACGACGACGACGACGACGACGGCGATGACGACCGCGAGAGGCTCTGACATATGTGAGAAATACATCTATAAAATGTAATTCAGACTGCCTCGTCCCACCTTATGCTGTACCGCTTTGGCAAAGGCTTTATCTGCGCCATTCGCCTTAATCACATCTGAGAGTAATCCTAAGTAAAAGGCATGTCGCGAATTGTTCGTCATCACAGATACTGTTTGCTATACGGCCACGACGCGCAATTGATTTCCAAAATACGGCTTCCTCTTTTGAGGATGGAACTCACGACCCTTGGTTTACTAGTCCAGTGCTCTACCACTGCGCTAAAGAGGCGCGGCCTAGCGGTACTTTTGCGTACTTCGTCCTTACGGTCGTCTGGATCATCAGACTTCAGCTGACAACACTTCATATTACCGCCTAATATTTGCAGCTATGGCGACCCATTACTGCTTGGCCACACATCTGACACATAACCGATGTGCTCTCCAAACAACAACACTTGCATTTCAGAACATGTCTTTCACACATGTCTACAAAATCACCTTCACCTTCAAATACAGTTTCTTTGCGACTGACAGAGACGTAGGCAAAGTTTGAAGTTGCTATTTCCATTACATCACGTTAATCAGAAAAACGGTAATTTACATCTGCAGCGGAAGAAAATTCCGTTCCGCCCAGCGTGGGGCTCGAACCCACGACCCTGAGATTAAGAGTCTCATGCTCCACCGACTGAGCTAGACCGGCTGCTTCAGTGAATACTTGCCGGGTAGCACGTCACACAGTACTCGTTTGGGTTGGGTGGTCCCATACAGAATCTCTCCATGCTGCCTAATGTTTTCCTACCGTCACACTCGTCACGTACTTCACTTTTATTTCACAATCATTTCTGAGAGGTAAAGGAATTACATGACAACCTGCAGAGCTGGTGGCGTCAAAATTAACACTCATACTTGATGTGACTCAAAAGGCGAACGAGTTACTTTCCGACGTTGTTTTAGATGTGCAAGTGCCAGTGGAAACTCGGGGTGACGGCACTCTGCCGACCATTTCGCTAGTTAACACCGGTCTTGTAGTGTGTGTTTCAAGCTCAAGAGCATCTCCAAGCAGAAAATGGTCAACAGCAACATTCAGACGGTTTCGTACTGCTCAAATGCTACATTAAAACGGTATGTTTCTTTTTCAGAACTGATAAAACACGAGCGTGACAGCATTCGAACCCGTAATCTTCAGATCCGAAGCCCGACGCCTT
The DNA here is from genome assembly GCF_023897955.1 of Schistocerca gregaria. Taxonomy (NCBI): domain Eukaryota; kingdom Metazoa; phylum Arthropoda; class Insecta; order Orthoptera; family Acrididae; genus Schistocerca; species Schistocerca gregaria. Next base: position 4,985,970 of record NW_026061707.1, on the reverse strand, counting down.
ATCCATTAGGCCACACAGTCACTGACGACCAAGTGCAACTTGTATATGACTCGAAACGCTCACACCCCTGATAATTTGTGTTTTCGTTCTACACATCCGCAGCCCTTGCTCTTTCCCACCCATTCATTACATTCAACCTCTTACGTGACCGACCAAAGATAGACTGGGAAACAAGACCACACACTTTGTGCATACGGAATCGAAGGCAGGGCGTGCCTCGCCGCATTTGCCACGATGGCCATTTGCTACTTCTGCAGAAGCGGCGACGACGACGACGACGACGACGACCGCGAGAGGCTCTGACATATGTGAGAAATACATCTATAAAATGTAATTCAGACTGCCTCGTCCCACCTTATGCTGTACCGCTTTGGCAAAGGCTTTATCTGCGCCATTCGCCTTAATCACATCTGAGAGTAATCCTTAGTAAAAGGCATGTCGCTAATTGTTCGTCATCACAGATACTGTTTGCTATACGGCCACGACGCGTAATTGATTTCCAAAATACGGCCTCCTCTTTTGAGGATGGAACTCACGACCCTTGGTTTACTAGTCCAGTGCTCTACCACTGCGCTAAAGAGGCGCGGCCTAGCGGTGCTTTTGCGTACTTCGTCCTTACGGTCGTCTGGATCATCAGACTTCAGCTGACAACACTTCATATTACCGACTAATATTTGCAGCTATGGCGACCCATTACTGCTTGGCCACACATCTGACACATAACCGATGTGCTCTCCAAACAACAACACTTGCATTTCAGAACATGTCTTTCACACATGTCTACAAAATCACCTTCACCTTCAAATACAGTTTCATTGCGACTGACAGAGACGTAGGCAAAGTTTGAAGTTGCTATTTCCATTACATCACGTTAATCAGAAAAACGGTAATTTACATCTGCAGCGGAACAAAATTCCGTTCCGCCCATCGTGGGGCTCGAACCCACGACCCTGAGATTAAGAGTCTCATGCTCTACCGACTGAGCTAGCCCGGCTGCTTCAGTGAATACTTGCCGGGTAGCACGTCACACAGTACTCGTTTGGGTTGGGTGGTCCCATACAGAATCTCTCCATGCTGCCTAATGTTTTCCTAACGTCACACTCGTCACGTACTTCACTTTTATTTCATAATCATTTCTGAGAGGTAAAGGAATTGCATGACAACCTGCAGAGCTAGTGGCGTCAAAATTAACACTCATACTTGATGTGACTCAAAAGGCGAACGAGTTACTTTCCGACGTTGTTTTAGATGTGCAGGTGCCAGTGGAAACTCGGGGTGACGGCACTCTGCCGACCATTTCGCTAGTTAACACCGGTCTTGTAGTGTGTGTTTCAAGCTCAAGAGCATCTCCAAGCAGAAAATGGTCAACAGCAACATTCAGACGGTTTCGTACTGCTCAAATGCTACATTAAAACGGTATGTTTCTTTTTCAGAACTGATAAAACACGAGCGTGGCAGCATTCGAACCCGTAATCTTCAGATCCGAAGCCCGACGCCTTATCCATTAGGCCACACAGTCACTGACGACCAAGTGCAACTTGTATATGACTCATCTCGAAACGCTCACACCCCTGATAATTTGTGTTTTCGTTCTACACATCCGCTGCCCTTGCTCTTTCCCACCCATTCGTTACATTCAACCTCTTACGTGACCGACCAAAGATAGACTGGGAAACAAGACCACACACTTTGTGCATACGGAATCGAAGGCAGGGCGTGCCTCGCCGCATTTGCCACGATGGCCATTTGCTACTTCTGCAGAAGCGGCGACGACGACGACGACGACGACGACCGCGAGAGGCTCTGACATATGTGAGAAATACATCTATAAAATGTAATTCAGACTGCCTCGTCCCACCTTATGCTGTACCGCTTTGGCAAAGGCTTTATCTGCGCCATTCGCCTTAATCACATCTGAGAGTAATCCTTAGTAAAAGGCATGTCGCTAATTGTTCGTCATCACAGATACTGTTTGCTATACGGCCACGACGCGTAATTGATTTCCAAAATACGGCCTCCTCTTTTGAGGATGGAACTCACGACCCTTGGTTTACTAGTCCAGTGCTCTACCACTGCGCTAAAGAGGCGCGGCCTAGCGGTGCTTTTGCGTACTTCGTCCTTACGGTCGTCTGGATCATCAGACTTCAGCTGACAACACTTCATATTACCGACTAATATTTGCAGCTATGGCGACCCATTACTGCTTGGCCACACATCTGACACATAACCGATGTGCTCTCCAAACAACAACACTTGCATTTCAGAACATGTCTTTCACACATGTCTACAAAATCACCTTCACCTTCAAATACAGTTTCATTGCGACTGACAGAGACGTAGGCAAAGTTTGAAGTTGCTATTTCCATTACATCACGTTAATCAGAAAAACGGTAATTTACATCTGCAGCGGAACAAAATTCCGTTCCGCCCAGCGTGGGGCTCGAACCCACGACCCTGAGATTAAGAGTCTCATGCTCTACCGACTGAGCTAGCCCGGCTGCTTCAGTGAATACTTGCCGGGTAGCACGTCACACAGTACTCGTTTGGGTTGGGTGGTCCCATACAGAATCTCTCCATGCTGCCTAATGTTTTCCTAACGTCACACTCGTCACGTACTTCACTTTTATTTCATAATCATTTCTGAGAGGTAAAGGAATTGCATGACAACCTGCAGAGCTAGTGGCGTCAAAATTAACACTCATACTTGATGTGACTCAAAAGGCGAACGAGTTACTTTCCGACGTTGTTTTAGATGTGCAAGTGCCAGTGGAAACTCGGGGTGACGGCACTCTGCCGACCATTTCGCAAGTTAACACCGGTCTTGTAGTGTGTGTTTCAAGTTCAAGAGCATCTCCAAGCAGAAAATGGTCAACAGCAACATTCAGACGGTTTCGTACTGCTCAAATGCTACATTAAAACGGTATGTTTCTTTTTCAGAACTGATAAAACACGAGCGTGACAGCATTCGAACCCGTAATCTTCAGATCCGAAGCCCGACGCCTTATCTATTAGGCCACACAGTCACTGACGACCAAGTGCAACTTGTATATGACTCATCTCGAAACGCTCACACCCCCTGATAATTTGTGTTTTCGTTCTACACATCCGCTGCCCTTGCTCTTTCCCACCTATTCGTTACTTTCAACCTCTTACGTGACCGACCAAAGATAGACTGGGAAACAAGACCACACACTTTGTGCATACGGAATCGAAGGCAGGGCGTGCCTCGCCACATTTGCCACGATGGCCATTTGCTACTTCTGCAGAAGCGGCGGCGACGACGACGACGACGACGACGACGACGACGACCGCGAGAGGCTCTGACATATGTGAGAAATACATCTATAAAATGTAATTCAGACTGCCTCGTCCCACCTTATGCTGTACCGCTTTGGCAAAGGCTTTATCTGCGCCATTCGCCTTAATCACATCTGAGAGTAATCCTTAGTAAAAGGCATGTCGCTAATTGTTCGTCATCACAGATACTGTTTGCTATACGGCCACGACGCGTAATTGATTTCCAAAATACGGCCTCCTCTTTTGAGGATGGAACTCACGACCCTTGGTTTACTAGTCCAGTGCTCTACCACTGCGCTAAAGAGGCGCGGCCTAGCGGTGCTTTTGCGTACTTCGTCCTTACGGTCGTCTGGATCATCAGACTTCAGCTGACAACACTTCATATTACCGACTAATATTTGCAGCTATGGCGACCCATTACTGCTTGGCCACACATCTGACACATAACCGATGTGCTCTCCAAACAACAACACTTGCATTTCAGAACATGTCTTTCACACATGTCTACAAAATCACCTTCACCTTCAAATACAGTTTCATTGCGACTGACAGAGACGTAGGCAAAGTTTGAAGTTGCTATTTCCATTACATCACGTTAATCAGAAAAACGGTAATTTACATCTGCAGCGGAACAAAATTCCGTTCCGCCCAGCGTGGGGCTCGAACCCACGACCCTGAGATTAAGAGTCTCATGCTCTACCGACTGAGCTAGCCCGGCTGCTTCAGTGAATACTTGCCGGGTAGCACGTCACACAGTACTCGTTTGGGTTGGGTGGTCCCATACAGAATCTCTCCATGCTGCCTAATGTTTTCCTAACGTCACACTCGTCACGTACTTCACTTTTATTTCATAATCATTTCTGAGAGGTAAAGGAATTGCATGACAACCTGCAGAGCTAGTGGCGTCAAAATTAACACTCATACTTGATGTGACTCAAAAGGCGAACGAGTTACTTTCCGACGTTGTTTTAGATGTGCAAGTGCCAGTGGAAACTCGGGGTGACGGCACTCTGCCGACCATTTCGCAAGTTAACACCGGTCTTGTAGTGTGTGTTTCAAGTTCAAGAGCATCTCCAAGCAGAAAATGGTCAACAGCAACATTCAGACGGTTTCGTACTGCTCAAATGCTACATTAAAACGGTATGTTTCTTTTTCAGAACTGATAAAACACGAGCGTGACAGCATTCGAACCCGTAATCTTCAGATCCGAAGCCCGACGCCTTATCTATTAGGCCACACAGTCACTGACGACCAAGTGCAACTTGTATATGACTCATCTCGAAACGCTCACACCCCCTGATAATTTGTGTTTTCGTTCTACACATCCGCTGCCCTTGCTCTTTCCCACCTATTCGTTACTTTCAACCTCTTACGTGACCGACCAAAGATAGACTGGGAAACAAGACCACACACTTTGTGCATACGGAATCGAAGGCAGGGCGTGCCTCGCCACATTTGCCACGATGGCCATTTGCTACTTCTGCAGAAGCGGCGGCGACGACGACGACGACGACGACGACGACGACGACGACGACCGCGAGAGGCTCTGACATATGTGAGAAATACATCTATAAAATGTAATTCAGACTGCCTCGTCCCACCTTATGCTGTACCGCTTTGGCAAAGGCTTTATCTGCGCCATTCGCCTTAATCACATCTGAGAGTAATCCTTAGTAAAAGGCATGTCGCTAATTGTTCGTCATCACAGATACTGTTTGCTATACGGCCACGACGCGTAATTGATTTCCAAAATACGGCCTCCTCTTTTGAGGATGGAACTCACGACCCTTGGTTTACTAGTCCAGTGCTCTACCACTGCGCTAAAGAGGCGCGGCCTAGCGGTGCTTTTGCGTACTTCGTCCTTACGGTCGTCTGGATCATCAGACTTCAGCTGACAACACTTCATATTACCGACTAATATTTGCAGCTATGGCGACCCATTACTGCTTGGCCACACATCTGACACATAACCGATGTGCTCTCCAAACAACAACACTTGCATTTCAGAACATGTCTTTCACACATGTCTACAAAATCACCTTCACCTTCAAATACAGTTTCATTGCGACTGACAGAGACGTAGGCAAAGTTTGAAGTTGCTATTTCCATTACATCACGTTAATCAGAAAAACGGTAATTTACATCTGCAGCGGAACAAAATTCCGTTCCGCCCAGCGTGGGGCTCGAACCCACGACCCTGAGATTAAGAGTCTCATGCTCTACCGACTGAGCTAGCCCGGCTGCTTCAGTGAATACTTGCCGGGTAGCACGTCACACAGTACTCGTTTGGGTTGGGTGGTCCCATACAGAATCTCTCCATGCTGCCTAATGTTTTCCTAACGTCACACTCGTCACGTACTTCACTTTTATTTCATAATCATTTCTGAGAGGTAAAGGAATTGCATGACAACCTGCAGAGCTAGTGGCGTCAAAATTAACACTCATACTTGATGTGACTCAAAAGGCGAACGAGTTACTTTCCGACGTTGTTTTAGATGTGCAAGTGCCAGTGGAAACTCGGGGTGACGGCACTCTGCCGACCATTTCGCAAGTTAACACCGGTCTTGTAGTGTGTGTTTCAAGTTCAAGAGCATCTCCAAGCAGAAAATGGTCAACAGCAACATTCAGACGGTTTCGTACTGCTCAAATGCTACATTAAAACGGTATGTTTCTTTTTCAGAACTGATAAAACACGAGCGTGACAGCATTCGAACCCGTAATCTTCAGATCCGAAGCCCGACGCCTTATCTATTAGGCCACACAGTCACTGACGACCAAGTGCAACTTGTATATGACTCATCTCGAAACGCTCACACCCCCTGATAATTTGTGTTTTCGTTCTACACATCCGCTGCCCTTGCTCTTTCCCACCTATTCGTTACTTTCAACCTCTTACGTGACCGACCAAAGATAGACTGGGAAACAAGACCACACACTTTGTGCATACGGAATCGAAGGCAGGGCGTGCCTCGCCACATTTGCCACGATGGCCATTTGCTACTTCTGCAGAAGCGGCGGCGACGACGACGACGACGACGACGACGACGACGACGACGACGACGACCGCGAGAGGCTCTGACATATGTGAGAAATACATCTATAAAATGTAATTCAGACTGCCTCGTCCCACCTTATGCTGTACCGCTTTGGCAAAGGCTTTACCTGCGCCATTCGCCTTAATCACATCTGAGAGTAATCCTTAGTAAAAGGCATGTCGCTAATTGTTCGTCATCACAGATACTGTTTGCTATACGGCCACGACGCGTAATTGATTTCCGAAATACGGCCTCCTCTTTTGAGGATGGAACTCACGACCCTTGGTTTACTAGTCCAGTGCTCTACCACTGCGCTAAAGAGGCGCGGCCTAGCGGTACTTTTGCGTACTTCGTCCTTACGGTCGTCTGGATCATCAGACTTCAGCTGACAACACTTCATATTACCGCCTAATATTTGCAGCTATGGCGACCCATTACTGCTTGGCCACACATCTGACACATAACCGATGTGCTCTCCAAACAACAACACTTGCATTTCAGAACATGTCTTTCACACATGTCTACAAAATCACCTTCACCTTCAAATACAGTTTCTTTACGACTGACAGAGACGTAGGCAAAGTTTGAAGTTGCTATTTCCATTACATCACGTTAATCAGAAAAACGGTAATTTACATCTGCAGCGGAACAAAATTCCATTCCGCCCACCGTGGGGCTCGAACCCACGACCCTGAGATTAAGAGTCTCATGCTCTACCGACTGAGCTAGCCGGGCTGCTTCGGTGAATATTTGCCGGGCAGCACGTCACACAGTACTCGTTTGGGTTGGGTGGTCCCATACAGAATCTCTCCATGCTGCCTAATGTTTTCCTAACGTCACACTCGTCACGTACTTCACTTTTATTTCATAATCATTTCTGAGAGGTAAAGGAATTGCATGACAACCTGCAGAGCTAGTGGCGTCAAAATTAACACTCATACTTGATGTGACTCAAAAGGCGAACGAGTTACTTTCCGACGTTGTTTTAGATGTGCAAGTGCCAGTGGAAACTCGGGGTGACGGCACTCTGCCGACCATTTCGCTAGTTAACACCGGTCTTGTAGTGTGTGTTTCAAGCTCAAGAGCATCTCCAAGCAGAAAATGGTCAACAGCAACATTCAGACGGTTTCGTACTGCTCAAAACTACGTTAAAACGGTATGTTTCTTTTTCAGAACAGATAAAACACGAGCGTGACAGCATTCGAACATGTAATCTTCAATTCCGAAGTCCGACGCCTTATCCATTTTTTTTAATTTTTTTTTTAAGCTCCTCTTTTCTCCCCTTCAGCCCCGCCTTGCGCTCGCCATAAATCGCCTTCGTCGGCGTCGGCTTCGTCTGCCATGATTTCTGAATTACTTATTCTTCTGAACTATTCCAATTTTTAAACCAAACATACTTCTAAACATAATGCATAGTCCCGCAATGGTGACAAAGTAGATTTTCTTTTTTTTTTTTTTCTTTTTGTGCGTGTGTTGTATTCCATTTTCAGAGATTTGTCCTGGGCCTTCACGGCTACCGTAGCGGCGAGAATGCCCACGAAGTCCCCACCGTACTTCACCCCAGGCAGCAATCCCCTACTTCTGGTCTGCAACACTCTTTCTGTTGTTTGTTGTTCTTTTTAGTGCTTTCGTCGTGTTGTTGGTTTTTTTATCAACTTTTATAATTGTTCATTTTTATAATAATTTATTTATTTATTTATTTATTTATTTATTTTTTTTTGTTAATAGAAAATGAAACAAGGAACTCTGGTCCTCTAGAAAAACAGAAGAAAATAATATAGTCCTTGTCGTAACACTGTTCAGTATACGTCACTGTGACATTTGAAGAAGAAAAGAAAAAAAAACGCAATGTAGAATGAAGGAAAGAAAAAAAATTCTTCTTTCATCGAAGAACGACTTCTAAAAAATTCGCATATCGTTTCCTGTAATGTCTCGTCCGTGAAAGTATGTGAAACTGTAATGCCAGGTAAAGACAGAACGCCGCCTCTCTCTTGGGTTCTTGCGTCTGTAAATAATGAACATAATGACCCTTCAACCAATTGACAGAGTTCCGTTTGGTGTTCGGGTACGGCACTGAATCCGGATACAGGAAATCTTCAGGTTTAATACAAAGCTGGGAAGTCCTCATAATCGTAGCCAGTTTTCGGCGAATGCATGGCCAAACTGCTTGGACAGTGGTGCACAGAAAACGATGTTCATCAGTATCAGGCAAGTTGCACGTAAGGCACAAAGGTGAGTCAGCCAAATGTAGAGCGTGAAGTCGTGAATTGGTACTTATTTTACGGTTCACGACCCTGTACCAAGAGGCTTTCACTGACGTTGGTAGATCACGGCTATGTATGTTTTTCCATATCACTGGCCAGCGATGATTGGGGTATTTGTATTCGATGTTGTTCCTGTTCTTGGTTGCCAGTAGTTTATTATAAACTAACTTCACCACGGAAAGCTCATTTTCTGGGAGAGTTGACCGTACGTAACTGAACTCAATGAAAAAGCTCTTAAAGTGAGTCAGCGCAGGCGGAATATGTTGAACAGAGACGGGAGGCTGCAGGCAGGCCGGCGCTATTTCGGTTAACAAGTGAGCCGTTAGACTTCGGTAACGACCTCCACCGTTTGTAGGTGGTGCATACGTACAAAGCTCGTGACTTGGAACGAACATCTGTTAAATTTAAGCCTCCATCGGTCGTGGAGAGAGTGAGCGTATCGTACTTGACTTTAAAAATGTGTCCACGTGTTACAAAATGGCCTAGAGCGGACATCATACGCTTCGCTGTCTCCTGTGGCATGGGCAGTACTTGTGCAACGTAGTTAATCTTTGAGGTGAGGTAGACATTAGCGAAGGTGACTTTCTGCAGTTCATCAAGGCTCCTTAGGTAGTGGGTCTGCATGCAAGCACGCATACTTGCCAGGAGATTCCTATAGTTCACCGCAATTGTGTGCTGTATGTTTCTCCTGTACTCAATACCAAGGCATTTCATTTTAGAAAGTAGTTGCAACTGACCGTGATGGTGCAGCGAAATGCCGCGTCCTATGTTCATAATGCCAGATTTCCTGGCATTCAACTTCGCACCCGCTACAAGTTCGTAGTTTTTGACGATCTGAAGGGCTTCCTCGACTTCACCTTCGTCCATGACCAAAAATCCGACGTCATCCGCATATGCAGTACAAACAATCTTAATGCCGTGGATGGTTAATCCTTGTAGACGCGGTGTCAAGGTGACAAGCAAAGGCTCAATGGCAATGGCAAACAAGGCCCTTGACATAGGGCATCCCTGTCGCACTGAATTAGTAATACTAATCGATGCGCTCAGCTGGCCATTCACCATGAGTCGAGTTACTCCTTTACGAAGGAGCTCATGTATAAGATTGATAAAACGTAGTGGAAATCCCACGGCATGCATCGTCCGGATGAGAAACTGATGGTTTACTCTGTCGAATGCCTTTGAAAAGTCAAGGGAAACTAGCGCACACCGTATCTTGCACGCATCTGCAATGGCTATGACGTCCCTGTATTGAGACAAATTTTGGAAGATCGTCCTACCGACACCTACACTGGTCTGGTACTGACCAATGACAGTATTCATCAACATTTTCAATCTATTAGAAATAATACGTGCTAAAATTTTGTAGTCACTGTTCAGTAAAGTAAGCGGCCGAAAATCGTCAACAGAACTGCACATTGGGCGTTTAGGGATTAAAACCACGATGCCTTCCACGAGAGCCTGAGGAACATTAAAATCAGACCGTAAAATTTCATTAAACATACTCAACAACTTGGGCTTTAATTTGTCGCAGAAAGTAAGATAAAATTCGGCAGTGAGACCGTCGGGTCCCGGCGATTTATTTTTCGGACTTCGTGATAGCGCTGAATCCAATTCGTCTTCATCAATTTCTCGCATGAGAGTTTCGACTTCAGCAGCACCCAAAGTCCTTTGCAAGTTATTGAGTAATTCATCGTGAGTTCCATCGTCGGTATGTGTCGTTGCCAGCAGATCTGCCAGGTGATTGTGAAGTGCGTTCTGTATGTCTTGTTGCCGCGTGAGCGCAACGCCTTCACTCAACTGAAGACGAGTTATTAATCTCCGCCGCCACCTCTTATTTTCACGAATGACGTGAAACATGGATGTCATTTCGTCGTCTATCACATTCTGGGGCCTCGACCTTATTTGAAAGCCTTCTGCCTGCTGCCTCTGAAGTTTTAATAATTTTGCCTTAATTTTTTTAATCTGCATAAAATTTTCAGGTACAGTCACATCGGACTGGTAGAGCTCCCTGAGACAAGTAAAATAAAACTCAGACGTTTGCCGTTGCCACCAGGATTTGTCCCGAGCGTAGCGTTTAAACATTTTTGATAAAGTTGGTTTGGCATGTGTTATCCACCATTCAGTAACGGAGGCATACTGTGCAACCCGTCGTTCACATGCCCCCCATGTTTCGTTAAAGACACGGTGACAGTCAACATCGTTAAAGAGAGCATTGTTAAGTTTCCAGAAACCTCTGCCGCGAAATGTGCCTTGCTTGACCATGTTAACAGTACAAATATATGCGGCATGATCGGAAAAAATTGTGGGCCAAACTTCCGAATGGAGGACTTGAGTCTTCATACACGCCGATACATAGATTCTGTCTAGCCGGCTTGCAGAGTGGTTCGTGACACGAGTGAACCCAGGTGTCGCTCCGTGCGTATGCTCCCATGTGTCAATGAGGTTCATTTCTTGGACGATACGTTCTAGTTCTCCAGATTTGTTAAAATTAGGCGTCTGGTCTTTTGGACTTAAGACACAATTGAAGTCACCCGCAAAAATTATACGATCGTAGGTTCCCCTAAAAAGTGGGACTATGGCGCTTGTGAAGAACTCAGCCCTAGCACGCCTATTGCTACTGCCAGACGGGGCGTAAACATTGATTATGCGTGTCCGATGGAAAGTGACAGCGATCCCTCTATGATCAGGCAGTTTTTCTGCGTCGGTCGCTACAATCCCTTCTTTTAACAGAATCGCTGTCCCTAAATTCGCACCGCTCCCGGAATTGGAGAGAGTAGTATAACCAGTTATTCGGTCAAGTTCAATCGCAGCGACTTCTTGAAGTAACAGAATATCGATATCCGCTGCGTATACAAAATCTTGTAAATTACGGAGCCGCCAGTACGACTGTATCTTATTGATGTTTAACGTGGCAATTTTATAGGCTTGGGGCTCGTTCATGGGAGAAGGCACATACTATTAATTAAACAGTCTTAGAAGGATGGCTTACGAAATTGAGACCAAGCGCGTCAGTCGGAGTGCCTGTAGTTCCCGGTACGGTTGGTGTATGCTGCTCTGTGGGGGGTGCCGAAGATTCCGTCTCAATGGTCCGCATGACAGCCGCATCATTGCTCGCATCCAATACTTCCATTTCCTGTGCCCAATTCCCAGTGAGAGTGGCCTCTGACAAAAGCGATCCTGCGTTTCCTTGAGCGTGGGTATCCGGTAAAACGACTCTACTCGAGGTATCACTATCTTCCACCCGTCGTGGATTCACAGGGGGAGACACTACAGGATCAATGTCCATTCGACCAGACGCAGGGAGACCAACTTTAGAGGGTTCAGAAGTGTTCTGACTCATTTGGCTGCTTATTCGTTTCGCTTTTTCGCGGAGCTGTGGGGCGAGCTGAGTGGCTCCTTGATGTGCAAGTCTCCGCTTCTTTTGGAAAGCTTCCTGTTAGGGTTCGCGGTATCATCAACATCCGAAGTGGACTGTTGACTCTGGGGTAGATCCGCCGGAAACACAGCGTCTGCTTCATCCTCAGTACCAGTGGCATCAACCACTGGGGAGTCATCCGTCGTTACCTCCATCTCTGAGTGTGGTAGCGGCGGTGCCGCGTCAGCACTCGGTTCTTTGACGTTATCGGCCAAAACATCATTCAAACGAGGGGCATCTACAGGCGGGGTCGCGGGTGGAATACCAGAAGCCGCGTCAGCGTATGTCAGTGGCAGTGCCGTCGTCACAGGGGGGCTAGCGGCTTCACCGACAGGTATCTGCGTCACGCGTCTTTGTATACATTCAGAGCGCACGTGGCCGGGCGCACCACAGCCGGCACACGTTTTTGGCTGCCCATCATATATGACAATTCCGCGATGTCCACCTACGTAAATATATGAAGGTATGTGCTTCTGTAGATCGATCTTAACCTGCCTGACGCCATTAAGCACCGGAAATTTGTGGGCTTTGGACCAACGCTCCGCAAAATTGTTAATGACCCTCCCGTAAGGTGTTAATGCAGAATTTATTTGCGCGGCTGATATTTCAAACGGGAGTTCGAAAATACGTGCCGTTCGGATGCCCAGTCCAGCATGCGTAATGCTGACGTCACTGACGGTACCATCTCTATGTTTAAACTTTAGTACACCTCCACTGGACTCCACAATTCTATCACACATTTCAGAGGACGTTAATTTCACATAAACAACACTAGTCACGATAGAGAAATTTATCCCTACAATGTCATCAAAAGTAATCTTAGCTGTTTCCTCTAACCATGCTTCAACTTCAAACGAATTTGGTTTCGAAAAGTTCCTATCAAAGGTAAACTTCAAGGTATCTTTCCTGTTAGTCATATTCATAATTCCATATCAGATCCTACAGAACGGAACGAATACTAATAAGCAGACGCTGTAAGCACGCGACTCACCGCCTGACGTAAACACTTCCTGCCACAGCGCGCTGGCCCTGGAGGTCCGCTCACCACCGCTGCCGCAGGCAGACTGTATCCATTAGGCCACACAGTCACTGACGACCAAGTGCAACTTGTATATGACTCATCTTGAAACGCTCACACCCCTGATAATTTGTGTTTTCGTTCTACACAGCCGCTGCCCTTGCTCTTTCCCACCCATTCGTTACATTCAACCTCTTACGTGACCGACCAAAGATAGACTGGGAAACAAGACCACACACTTTGTGCATACGGAATCGAAGGCAAGGGCGTGCCTCGCCGCATTTGCCACGATGGCCATTTGCTACTTCTGCAGAAGCGGCGGAGGCGACGACGACGACGACGACGACGACCGCGAGAGGCTCTGACATATGTGAGAAATACATCTATAGAATCTAATTCAGACTGCCTCGTCCCACCTTATGCTGTACCGCTTTGGCAAAGGCTTTATCTGCGCCATTCGCCTTAATCACATCTGAGAGTAATTCTTAATAAAAGGCATGTCGCTAATTGTTCGTCATCACGGATACTGTTTGCTATATGGCCACGACGCGCAACTGATTTCCAAAATTCGACTTCCTCCTTTGAGGATGGAAGTCACGACCTTTGGTTTACTAGTCCAGTGCTCTACCACTGAGGTAAAGAGGCGCGGCCTAGCGGTACTTTTGTGTACTTCGTCCTTACGGTCGTCTGGATCATCAGACTTCAGCTGACAACACTTCATATTACCGACTAATATTTGCAGCTATGGCGACCCATTACTGCTTGGCTACACATCTGACACATAACCGGTGTGCTCTCCAAACAACAACACTTGCATTTCAGAACATGTCTTTCACACATGTCTACAAAATCACCTTCACCTTCAAATACAGTTTCCTTGCGACTGACAGAGACGTGGGCAAAGTTTAAAGTTGCTATTTCCATTACATCACGTTAATCAGAAAAACGGTAATTTACATCTGCAGCGGAACAAAATTCCGTTCCGCCCACCGTGGGGCTCGAACCCACGACCCTGAGAATAAGAGTCTCATGCTCTACCGACTGAGCTACCCCGGCTGCTTCGGTTAATACTTGCCAGGTAGCTTGTCACACAGTACTCGTTTGGGTTGGGTGGTCCCATACAGAATCTCTCCATGCTGCCTAATGTTTTCCTAACGTCACACTCGTCACGTACTTCACTTTTATTTCATAATCATTTCTGAGAGGTAAATGAATTGCATGACAACCTGCAGAGCTAGTGGCGTCAAAATTAACACTCATACTTGATGTGACTCAAAAGGCGAACGAGTTACTTTCCGACGTTGTTTTAGATGTGCAAGTGCCAGTGGAAACTCGCGGTGACGGCACTCTGCCGACCATTTCGCTAGTTAACACCGGTCTTGTAGTGTGTGTTTCAAGCTCAAGAGCATCTCCAAGCAGAAAATGGTCAACAGCAACATTCAGACGGTTTCGTACTGCTCAAATGCTACATTAAAACGGTATGTTTCTTTTTCAGAACTGATAAAACACCAGCGTGACAGCATTCGAACCTGTAATCTATAGATCCGAAGTCCGACGCCTTATCCATTAGGCCACACAGTCACTGACGACCAAGTGCAACTTGTATATGACTCATCTCGAAACGCTCACACCCCCTGATAATTTGTGTTTTCGTTCTACACAGCCGCTGCCCTTGCTCTTTCCCACCCATTCGTTACATTCAACCTCTTACGTGACCGACCAAATATAGACTGGGAAACAAGACCACACACTTTGTGCAAACGGAATCGAAGGCAGGGCGTGCCTCGCCGCATTTGCCACGATGGCCATTTGTTACTTCTGCAGAAGCGGCGGCGGCGACGACGACGACGACGACGACGACGACCGCGAGAGGCTCTGACATATGTGAGAAATACATCTATAAAATGTAATTCAGACTGCCTCGTCCAACCTTATGCTGTACCGCTTTGGCAAAGGCTTTATCGGCGCCATTCGCCTCAATCACATCTGAGAGTAATTCTTAATAAAAGGCATGTCGCTAATTGTTCGTCATCACTGATACTGTTTGCTATACGGCCACGACGCGCAACTGATTTCCAAAATTCGACTTCCTCCTTTGAGGATGGAACCCACCTTATGCTGTACCGCTTTGGCAAATGCTTTATCAGGGCTATTCGCCTTAATCACATCTGAGAGTAATTCTGAATAAAACGCCTGTCGCTAATTGTTCGTCATCACAGATACTGTTTGCTATACGGCCACGACGCGAAACTGATTTCCAAAATTTGTCTTCCTCCTCTGAGGATTGAACTTACGACCCCTGGTTTACTAGATCAGTTCTCTACCACTTTTTTTTTTTTTTTTGATACATTAAAACGTTATGTTTCTTTTTCAGAACTGGAAAAACACGAGCGTGACAGCATTCGAACCTCTAATCTTCAGATCCGAAGTCCGACGCCTCATCCATTTTTTTTTTAAATTTTGCTTCACCTTTACCATCTTTTTCTTGTTGTTTCATTTTATTTTTCCTTTATTTTTTTTTTGTATTACTTGATATGCCATAGTTTAAAATTTAGGGGTGACACTCGGATTCAGGCCTGCGGAAAGAAAGCGGGCAGGGGTCGAAACCCGAGGCCTGGCCACGATGACTCCACCGTCCTGCTTCCGAATGGCACCTGTACTACGGCGTCGTACTTTCCCCTACTGTCTCGGTTCGTGGTCTCACGTTTGTTTTTCTTGTTCGTCCTAAATATCCACGAAAACTTCAGTCCAGGTTTAGAAAAGTAGTTTACAGAAAGGTGGCCAATCCAGAAACAGTATATAGGAAATCGGCTAACACAGGCGACCTTAGCCAACACCCTCCCTTTCAAATGTCAGGCTAAGCATATTTCCAAAATCTTCACGGAGTCCTGGCATGCGCAATCGGTTCCAGTAAGCAGTAAGAATGTACTGTCGAAACGTTAGGTGTTCATCCTCTTCATGACAACTAATAACAAAATGTACGAAGTGTCCAAGCAACAACATAACGGTATTGAGCTTCGTTCGCGGATAAAAGGAAGAATCGGGCCGTACGATGATGTCAATGGTATAAGCGGTTTCGGCAGTCCTAGTGACAAAAGTTAGTTGTTTCCTGAGCCAAGTCCAATTAGCCAGGTGCCCACTGCAGGTGAATCGATGCTCAAGTGTGTCCAGGAGACCACACCGAGTGCAGTTGTCCGTGTCAGAAAGACCAATACGGTGCAGTCGTACGTTGGTGGGGACCAAACCATTAACTACCCTACACCACGTGGACGTCACAGCCATAGTGTGGATCGGCAGACTAACATTCTTCCAGACGTTCTTCCAGGACACTGATGGAGACGCCAGTTCGATTGGATTGGGACCGGCCAGCCCCTCCCAACGGGCAATCAAGCTCTTGGTCGTTGGCACCGGTCGTCGCAAGAAGACGTCACCGAGGTAACTAACCGCAATATAAAATTCCCGGACGTGTTTCAACTTAAAATTGAGGCGACCGACGTCGACAGGTGGAGCAAGGCTCTTCGGACGCAGACCAGTAAAAAGTCTGGATATAATTGAAGTCACTTCTTGCGTAACAATTACAGTCGTACGGCAGACGTACAAGGCAGATGCCTTGCGACTAATGTCAGTGAGGCCCAAGCCTCCGGAGATACGCGGTTTCGTCATAACCTCGTAACGCAACTTGAATAGATGACCCTTCCATATAAACCTGCTAGACAATTGGCGCAACCGTTTCGCCACCATAATGGGAAGGGGGAACAGCTGAGCAACATAATAGGCTTTACATAACACGTATGTGTCTAAAATTCTGATTTTTTGCAAAATGGTAGCAGAGCGCTGCTCATGGACCATCAGAGCCCCCTGTATCTTCTCGGTGACAGATTTCCAATTAAGAGCTGCCATTTTGATAGGACACCGATCAATGGTAATCCCCAATGACGTATGGCGATCGACAAAAGTGGCCCAAGGAACATCAGCATGGCGAAACCCTCGAATATCAAGGAACTTACACTTACCCTGATTAAGACGCGCTCCTGAGACACAACAGTATGCATCGACTGCCCCTTTCAACAATGTGATATCATCACGTTGACAGAGGAGAACAACGACATCGTCCGCGTACGCCTTAACAGTGAGCTTCCCACCAGAGAGGGTCATACCCTGAAGCTTGAAAGCAAGAGTCCGAAGCAGCGGTTCCAGGGACAATATGAATAGCGACATAGAGAGCGGACTACCCTGAGGTACCCCTCGGCGGATAGCAAAGGGCGGCGTCAGCTGCCCATTGACTGACACCCGAGCAGTTACTCCCCTATACAAATTACCAAGAACACCACGTGATGAAGCGTTAAAACCTATTGTATCTAAAACATGATCTAAAAACACATGACTGACGTGGTCAAAAGCCTTATAAAAATCGAGGAAAGCAAAGGCACAATGAACGTTTGTAACCGCCGCAACCGAGACAACATCCCGATATTCGGCTACTGGGGTCAGAATAGATCTACCAGGAAAACAACATTGATGTGCATCAATCACACGCCGAAGCAGTGAAGACAATCGACTATTGAGTGCTCTAGTAGCTGTCTTGTAATCAAAGTTCAGCAATGTGAGCGGACGAAGACTGGCAGTAGATAAACGACCAGTGGACTTCGGAATTAAAACAATTTTCCCTACTTTAAAATCGGCAGGCACATCCATCCCCCTGACAATCTCATTTAAAATCTGCGTAAAAGTGCCACCCAGAAGAGGCCAAAAACGGAGATAAAATTCTTTAGGCAGGCCGTCTGGACCCGGCGATTTACCAGACGGAGAGTGAGCAATAAAATCAAAAACATCATCTACCTGCAACTCCCGGAGAAAGTCGCCGTTCGCGTCAGGCGTGATTGTCGCAGGAAGATCCTCAAGGACATCATCAGAAAGTGACGCACCAGAATCATCGGCAGAATAGAGACTAGCGTAATACTGATGAAGAGCACGAGTCATTTCCTCGTGTGCAATAAGCTGTCGTCCATCATCCACCATAAGAGAAGAGATGAAGGAGCGACGACGTCGAGTCTGATGCCGCAGCAGGTGGTACAAAGAAGTCAGTTCACCTTCAACAAGAGAGTGAGGTTTCGACTTTACTCGCAGACCATCCAACTGTCGTCGTTTGAGGGTCAAGAGCTTGGCTTTAATACGACGAACATCATGGATCCGCATAGGAGAAGGACCCGCCGCGTCATACAGTTCACGCAGGACAGAGTAGTAAAATTCATACGTGTTCTTAAAATCACGCGCCCTTGCGGCACAGTAAAAAATCAAAGTCTGACGAATCTTGGGCTTGGCAAACGCAGTCCACCAAACGAGCAAGGAGGGGTAACGCGGG
This sequence comes from Schistocerca gregaria, assembly GCF_023897955.1. Taxonomy (NCBI): domain Eukaryota; kingdom Metazoa; phylum Arthropoda; class Insecta; order Orthoptera; family Acrididae; genus Schistocerca; species Schistocerca gregaria. Next base: position 4,967,579 of record NW_026061707.1, on the reverse strand, counting down.
ACGGAGCGAAGACATCGCTCCCACACGGCACTTACAACTTCATCAATGGCACTGTCGGCAAGGTGGGAAACATTTAACATCCACTGGGAACGATAAAGTTTTGCTGGTTGGTGACTAAGATTTACAGTTGCAGTAAAAGCACAATGGTCAGAAAAACTAGTAGGAATAACATCGACAGAAAGAATGTTATCACATAAAAAATCAGAGAAGTAGAATCTGTCGAGTCTACTGCATGAGGACGCGGTAAAATACGTAAATTTCACCAGGGTTGGATATTTGTGTTCCCAAACATCACGCAGGTGCATCGTACGAACCAAGTCATGTAAATCTCGGCAATAGTTAAAATTGGGGGACTGGTCTTCAGGGCGTAAAACACAATTAAAATCGCCTCCGAGCAGGAGACTCCGAGGACTCTTGTGCAAAAATAAGCTCTTCCTTATAAAAGCGCGATCGAGCCACAGTGCGACCCGAACCAGAGGGGGCATACAAAACAACTATGCAGAGATCAAAAAGACGACAACCAATCCCACGGCCAGAGTCAAGGAATTCAATGTCAGTAACAGGAATACCTTCTCGAAAGAAAAGAGCAAGTCCTGTTGAAGTTTCCGGTGCGACATTAAAAACAGTTTGAAATCCAGGTAGAGAGAGATCAGAAAACAATACTTCCTGCAAAAATACTACGTCCGCACAGGAGTCGTAGAAAAACTGCCGCAAAGAGGCAATGCGAACGTCGGACTCAATACGGTTAACATTTAAGGTAAGAAAGGTGTATGCTTGAACCATGGAGAGAAAATCGAGAGAAGAAATCACCTACACCGACGCATCAACATCACAGTCCATAGCAGGGGAGACAGAGGCATCCGAGGGAGGGGGACTGCTACCCCCTTCCGCGGATCCCTTACGTTTCGGTTTTTTACGAACAGCATTGACGTTCGGCTGAACGCGCAATTTGCGTCGGCTGACGGGCAAGGAAGCGGCAGCCGCCGATGACGTAGGAGGGTCAAGTTCTGTATCTGACAACACCCGCGCCGGTCCACAGTCAGGGTCCGGGGTCGCGGGGGAAACATCCGACGAAACGGACTGGTCTATACCAGTATTAGCTTCCGGCAAACATGGACTACACGGAGGCGAAACGTGAGCAGGAAGCTCAGAAACTGCTAAGTTGGAAGGAAGCGGAGCAGCTCCGCTGGCAGAGGTGTGGGGCAGCGAAGCAGGAAGTTGTTGCGACTCAAATTGTTGTGACAACGAAGTCGGTTCGGAAGGCGGCGCCAACAGGCCCGACCGACGAGCCGACTCGAGAGAAGCCGTGTCGGAAGCCGGAGGGGCGTCAGCAGCCGCTACCGGAACAGCTACTTCTGGGGAACAGGGAGCATCTACACTACTCTGTGGCTCGGGGGATGTCGGTCTCTCGGATTGGGGCATCTCGGGGAGATCCTCATCCGTACTATTTCCATCTTGTGCGCGACGCCGTTTATTATTCAAAAGCGGCTCACCCACCTGAGGAACCGACTGAACAACATCAGATTTGGGACGTAAAGGAAGAAATTCTGTGTCAGGGGCGTGCACAACCTGCGGCTTGGCGCTACTACCACTGGACTGTTCGACACCAAGAGCAGAACCACCTGCAACGAGGTCTGCGACCGTTAACTTGCGACGCTGTTGGAGAGAATTTTTTAACACAAAAACCCTCCGCAGACAGTTGGTACGCACATGGGCACTCTCATTACACAAAAAACAGGTGCCAACCTGACCACTATATGTTACATGGACACGATATCCACCGATCTGCAGGTGCGAGGGAATATTCTGCTTCACGTGCATTTCGACGGAACGAATGCCACTGCAACACTGCAGGCGATGTTGGCTGGACCAGCGTTCAAGGCGAATACTCTTAACATCACCATACTTGAGTAAACCTACCTTAAGATACACATTATCCACCTCTGTCGGAAGGTTGTAAACACGAACACTGCTGTACGTAATGGAAGCATTTGAAAGCAGTACGGTACTGACAGAATCATCCCGATGCCGAAAGAGAACCTGATGACCAAATTTGAAAATGAGTTTATCAACCTGAAGGGGGTCCATAAATTTAACAAAGAAAACATAGAGTTGTATATCAAAATATGCAGTGTGCACCTGATCCGAATTAATGCCAAGGGTATCTACTAAACAAACATGAATCTCAAGGGAACTAGGTTGCACATGGCGGGTGGACTTGTCGAAAGCAATACTAACTGCAGCCTGACGAGGAATAACCTGAGACGACATTTTCAAAAACTACACCGTCTAAACCGCTACACAAAAAACACTGAAATACACACAGAAAGTAACACAAGGAACGAAACAACGACTGAGAAAAACTTACAGAAGGTACAACACTACACGTAAACAAACGATATCCCACTATACGTAACGCTACGGCGGAGCGGAAGACTAGGCACGTCCACCTGCACGGCGTCTGAAGCGGAACTTCACTGAGCTAAAGAGGCGCGGAGTAGCGGTACTTATGCGTACTTCGTCCTTACGGTCGTCTGGATCATCAGACTTCAGCTGACAACACTTCATATTACCGACTAATATTTGCATCTATGGCGACACATTACTGCTCGGCTACACATCTGACACGAAAATGGTCCACAGCAACATTCAGACGGTTTCGTACTGCTCAATCGCAATACATTAAAACGGTATGTTTCTTTTTCAGAACTGATAAAACACGAGCGTGACAGCATTCGAACCTGTAATCTTCAGATACGAAGTACGACGCCTTATCCATTAGGCCACACGGTCACTGACCACCAAGTGCAACTTGTATATGACTCATTCCGAAACGCTCACACCCCTGATGATTTGTGTTTTCGTTCTACACAGCCGCTGCCCCTTGCTCTTTCCCACCCATTCGTTACATTCAACCTCTTACGTGACTGACCAAATATAGACAGGGAAACAAGACCACACACTTTGTGCATACGGAATCGAAGGCAGGGCGTCCCTCGCTGCATTTGCTACGATGGCCATTTGCTACTTCTGCAGAAGCGGCGGCGACGACGCCGACGACGACGACGACGACGACGACGAGAGGCTCTGACATATGTGAGAAATACATCTATAAAATGTAATTCAGACTGCCTCGTCCCACCTTATGCTGTACCGCTTAGGCAAAGGCTTTATCTGCGCCATTCCCCTTAATCACATCTGAGAGTAATTCTTAATAAAAGGCATGTCGATTATTGTTCGTCATCACAGATACTGTTTGCTATACGGCCACGACGCGCAACTGATTTCCAAAATTCGACTTCCTCCTTTGAGGATGGAACTCACGACCTTTTGTTTACTAGACTAGCGCTCTACCACTTTTTTTTTCTCTAACCCACAATCCCCGGTTTAGGAGAGCGATGCCTTATCCATTTTTTTTTTTACAGTTTCCTTGCGACTGACAGAGACGTAGGCAAAGTTTAAAGTTGCTATTTACATTACATCATGTTAATCAGAAAAACTGTAATTTACATCTGCAGCGGAAGAAAAATTCCGTTCCGCCCAGCGTGTGGTTCGGACCCACAATCCTGGGATTAAGAGTCTCACGCTCTACCGACTTATTTTTTTTTTTAATTTTATTCATCCATGCATGTCACATGTGCGCGAAACTTTCTGCTCGTTTGTACGCAAAATCGCACGAAGCCGGTAGGATACGAACCTACGCTCCCAGAGGGAATCTGATGTCGAGTCAGGCGCCTTAATCACTGTTTTTTTTCCCTACCACTTTTTTTTAACCAATTTTGTTTCTCATTTTTTTAAAGCCAGGTATCCTAGCCACTTTTCCTTTAGTCTGGCGCCTTGGACCGCTTTTTATTGTTTTTTATAAGGATGCATATCAGTAGGCGCATGACGGGGACAACGAGGGCAGGGGTCAAAGAACTCGAGGCCTGGCCACGATGCCCCCACCATCACTGCTACCGAATGGCTCCTTCAGTGCATTTTAATTGTTATAGAAAAGCGGGTATAGTCGTGTATATTTTTCGCCTGCTCTCTTTATTGTGGTAAGGAGCACTGGTTGTACGACATCTGGGGGTGAGATCCCATTGCAAAGCCGTCATTCGAGTTTTCAGTCAACAGACATTCGAGTAAGAAACATGTGATTATACTGCCATATACAGCGAGCATTTATGAGACACTTATTGGGGGGCAGACGTAACACGAATGGATAATAGAAGAGGCATTTCCTTCATCTTGAACGTAGATTCATACTTCACTTCTTCATTACCCCTAAAATAGTACATTTAGTGTTAGACTGTGCGCTTTAACCAACACCTATTCGTTCGAAAAAAATGATCAACATGTTTCCATACATTTTCCTGTGGTCTGCATATTGCTGAATGTTGCTGTACTCCATTTGCATAAAAAGCTTGAATTCCGTTTCGTCGTCACCACCTATTTTATTGATAATGTAATGGACAAACTGTCCCATTAACCAGTGTATTGCATTATTTTTGGTTTTCGGGTAATATTTAGTTTCAGGTCTGAAAAGCACCATAGGAGTAATGGAATTGGGTGACGTTCGTTGCAGTAGTGCAAGACTTTTCCTGAGCCAATGCCAATTGTTGAGATTTCCAGCACATGTAAATCTATGAATCACAGTGTCAACTAGTTTACATTTCTGACATAAGGGGGTTTCAGCTTTCCCAATTTTATAAAGCCGCTCGTTGGTGCTGACAATATTATTGACGGCTTTGTACCATGCCGTTACCACATCTGAATTGAGCCCGTTAAAACTAATATTCTCCCAAATGGCATCCCAGTTGTGACTCATATATTTCGTGGCAATTTTATTTTGTCCTTCATATTGTTGTCTTTGTCTCATGATATCTCTGGCTGTAATGTGCAGTGAAGTTCTGAGTTTCTCGTTAACATAGCTCAATCCTGTGTACAAGATCCTAACGTATCGCAGTCGGGGGTTAATTTTTTGTACGTCTGCCGGTGGTTGAAGGCTTTCTGGTTGGACACATTTAAACAATTGTGTAGTAATACTGCCGGGGTTGGCGTGAAATATGTTTAAAGACCTTTTTATGAAAAGCGCAGAAGCTTTATTGCGTATGTCTACCAGTCCGAGGCCTTCATTTCTAGGATGTAAAGTCGCAGTTCTTAGGTTAACCCTGAAGATTTCCCCCTTCCATAAGAAATTTGCAACCCTCGACATTATTTTCTGAGCTATCAACTTCGGCAAGGGAAAAACTTGTGCCATATAGAATGCCTTTGAGAGAATGCATAAGTTAATGAACCTGACCCTCTGAACCTGGTTCATAAGTCGTTGTGAGTTCTCAATAAGTCCCCCTTGAATCTTTGTTAAAACCTCTTTCCAATTGAGGGCTGTCATCCTCATTGGACATGCCGTCAGGATTGTCCCCAGGGTTTTATGTGTGGTAACTGACTTCGCCCAATCGATTTGTATCCGTTCAAGACACCGCATTCCCAGGATTGTAATTTTATTTTCGTTTGTTGTCGCACCCGATGCGTGGCAGTAGTTTTGAAGAATGGCCCCTAGTGGAATTACATCATCTTGCCCTCTTATGACGACACCAACATCGTCAGCATAGGCTCTCACTACAGTTTTCCTGCCAGTTATAGTTATGCCCTTTAACCTTTCATGAACACTTCTTAAAAAGGGCTCTAACGACACAACAAACAAAAACATAGATAATGGACTTCCCTGTGGGATGCCGCGGTTTATTTGAATTTGCCGCGTCAGCTGACAGTTGACAGCTAATTTAGCGTTCAGACCAGTAGCAACGTTTTTTATAACATTAACTGTTTTGTGGACGAGTCCCATTTTTGTCAGTACCTCAAATAGGAAGCGGTGATTCACCGAGTCGAAAGCCGTAGTAAAATCTATAAAAAGTAAAGCACGTTTTATATTGGAAACCGATGCTAAGGCGATGATGTCTCTATATTCAGAAATCGTATTAAAAATACTTCTATTTGCTGCACATGACTGATGTTGACTAATTAATTTGTCGGTCAGAGGGGAAAGTCTCTTTTTTAAAATCCTGCATACTACACTTCTGGAAATTGAAATAAGAACACCGTGAATTCATTGTCCCAGGAAGGGGAAACTTTATTGACGCATTCCTGGGGTCAGATACATCACATGATCACACTGAAAGAACCACAGGCACATAGACACAGGCAACAGAGCATACACAATGTCGGCACTAGTACAGTGTATATCCACCTTTCGCAGCAATGCAGGCTGCTATTCTCCCATGGAGACGATCGTAGAGATGCTGGATGTAGTCCTGTGGAACTGCTTGCCATGCCATTTCCACCGGGCGCCTCAGTTGGACCAGCGTTCGTGCTGGACGTGCAGACCGCGTGAGACGACGCTTCATCCAGTCCCAAACATGCTCAATGGGGGACAGATCCGGAGATCTTGCTGGCAAGGGTAGTTGACTTACACCTTCTAGAGCACGTTGGGTGGCACGGGATACATGCGGACGTGCATTGTCCTGTTGGAACAGCAAGTTCCCTTGCCGGTCTAGGAATTGTAGAACGATGGGTTCGATGACGGTTTGGATGTACCGTGCACTATTCAGTGTCCCCTCGACGATCACCATAGGTGTACGGCCAGTGTCGGGGATCGCTCCCCACACCATGATGCCGGGTGTTGGCCCTGTGTGCCTCGGTCGTATGCAGTCCTGATTGTGGCGCTCACCTGCACGGCGCCAAACACGCATACGACCATCATTGGCACCAAGGCAGAAGCGACTCTCATCGCTGAAGACGTCACGTCTCCATTCGTCCCTCCATTCACGCCTGTCGCGACACCACTGGAGGCGGGCTGCACGATGTTGGGGCGTGAGCGGAAGATGGCCTAACGGTGTGAGGGGCCGTAGCCCAGCTTCATGGAGACGGTTGCGAATGGTCCTCGCCGATACCCCAGGAGCAACAGTGTCCCTAATTTGCTGGGAAGTGGCGGTGCGGTCCCCTACGGCACTGCATAGGATCCTACGGTCTTGGCGTGCACCCGTGCGTCGCTGCGGTCCGGTCCCAGGTCGACGGGCACGTGCACCTTCCGCCGACCACTGACGACAACATCGATGTACTGTGGAGACCTCACGCCCCACGTGTTGAGCAATTCGGTGGTACGTCCACCCGGCCTCCCGCATGCCCACTATACGCCCTCGCTCAAAGTCCGTCAACTGCACATACAGTTCACGTCCACGCTGTCGCGGCATGCTACCAGTGTTAAAGACTGCGATGGAGCTCCGTATGCCACAGCAAACTGGCTGACACTGACGGCGGCGGTGCACAAATGCTGCGCAGCCAGCGCCATTCGACGGCCAACACAGCGGTTCCTGGTGTGTCCGCTGTGCCGTGCGTGTGATCATTGCTTGTACAGCCCTCTCGCAGTGTCCGGAGCAAGTATGGTGGGTCTGACACACCGGTATCAATGTGTTCTTTTTTCCATTTCCAGGAGTGTATTTTGTAGTCAGAGTTTAAAAGTGAAATAGGGTGGTAATTGTTTAAACTTTTCGTCCCTTTGTTTTTCGGTAGAAGTACAATTTTGCTGTCTTTAAAATCTGCAGGTATCGTCTGCTCGTTAAAAATCTCATTGCAATGCATGTAAACGTGTCACCAATTAAAAACCAGAACTTTCTGTAAAATTCTACAGGGAGTCCGTCGGGTCCAGCAGATTTATTCACCGGGGACTTGGTTATTGTCTCACGAACCTCTTCGTTACTGACTTCAGAAAGGATTTCGTCGTTTTCAGAACTTGTCAATTGTGGGGATAAAACACTGAAAAACTCTTGCAGAGACCCCTCGTGAGGTGGGCTGGAGGAATATAATGCATAGTAGTACTGGTATACTGCATTTAGAATCTCCTTCTGAGACGTCAGTGTTGTCCCATTGGGGGTTTTAAGTTCACTAATAACATTGCGTCGCCTATTCTTTGCATGCCGAAGCAGATTATATAAGGATGTTGTTTCATCATCTACCACCGACTTCGCCTTTGACTTCAGTTTTAAACCTTCCATCTGTTGTCTTTTAATGGCGAGTAATTTCGCTTTGGTGTGTCTGATGTCTTGTAATCTAATGGTTGACACGTTTGCCTGTTCATAGAGGTCTCGCAACAAACTGTAATAAAATTCCATACTGTTTTTTAACTCCCACGCTGTTTCACTGCTGTATCTGATATACACTTTTCTCAGTCTCGGCTTTGCAACCTTAATCCACCAGTCTAATACTGTGGGGTGCCTCTCGATCGATCGCAGACATAAGGTCCACGCATCCGATACCGCGTCTGCCAAATCTTGCTCTTTTAAGAGAGAGACATTTAGATGCCACTGGTTCCTAAAAATCTGAATCGGCTGTGGAGCTAAATTAATGCACGCCTTCATACTGCAGTGGTCACTAAAATATACAGGTACGATTTCTGAATTTAGTAGACATCTTTCCAAGTTTTGGGAAACATAGATTCTGTCTATTCTACTGCGCGAAGTCTGTGTTATATACGTATATTCAACCTTCGTTGGATATTTTACTTCCCATGCGTCCTTAAGTTTTAGGTCGGTTACTAGGCGTTTAAGTTCTAAAGAACCGTTAAAATGTGGTTGTTGATCTTTACGATTTAACACACAGTTAAAATCACCGCCCATTATAAAACTGTTTGGGTTTCGACGTAATAAATATATAAGTTCCTCTTTATAAAATGCTGCCCTGTCCTGTCTATTACTATTTCCTGAGGGCGCGTATAAGTTAATCAATGTGGTACCTAAAACGTTAATACTAATTGCCCTTCCAGATTCCAACCGCTCCACTTGAGATACGGGAATCCCTTCCCTGAGCAGAACCGTTGTTCCTGTATGTGTGTCACAAGATACGTTAACAATTGCGGTGTATCCTGGTATTACAAATTCCGTCGTTACAACCTCCTGTAGCAAAGCGATATCGGTTCCAGAGTCATACAAAAATTCCTTGAGAGCAGCTAGCTTTAATGAGGTTCGAATTTTATTTATATTGATCGTTGTGATAGAGTATGCTTGCATCCCTAACTTGCTATTGGCCACGGACAAAGTTGGTAAAAAAAAACTGTTGTACTTTTGGTATGCTGAAATCCGGTTTAGAACTACAGTCATTCAGAACTTGGTAGCAGTCCTAGTAACACGGTCGCTAAACGTTAGTGTGTCTGCCATTGTCATCACGCACCTTAGTACTGAGGGGCTGTTCGACATTGAGTGTGTCAGGAGGCTCATCTGGAGCACCTTCTCTGACAATTTCATATCGTATATTTTTCTGTGATTACACGTCCGACTTGTCCGCTTTTTGTTTGGCTTGGGTGCGAGAAACAGTAAGATTCGGTTGTGGTTTTAGCGTACGGCGGTGGACGCCGTGAAAACCCTGACCTGATTTTGTTGTGGCAACACTCGACGCGCCCGCTTCAGCAGCAGTGTCTAGAGAGACCTGGTTTGTAAACACTGCCTGCTGTTTACATGCTACCTTCGGTTGTTGTGACGCTTGCGACGGTGTTTGCTTATTTTCCGGTTCAGGAGTAAACACTTTCACTTGTTTACACTCTGGTGCCGGTTGCTGTGCTGTTGCGGTGTCGCGGTGTTGTTGTTCTACCGCTTCCGCGAACTTCCTGTTGGTAAACAGCTGATTATCGCTGTTTACAGCTGGGCAAGTTGTCACTGCTTGGGGGACTTCTACTTTCTCGCTGTCGGCAGCTGCCGTTGCATTTTCTGGCAGTGAGCGAGATGTATCAGAAACTGCAATTAAATCTACTTGCATTCCGTCTTGGGGGACATGCAGATTTTCATCGCCAGCTTTCTGTTTACGTACAGCAGGAGATTGTCGGGAGGTGTCATCATCAGAATGATCATCTGTATGTTCAAGTGGTCGTTTCTTGGTTAGTACGTCTAACTCACGGGCAGAGAAATCACAATTGAAGCGTGTTACCAGGGGTGGAAAATCATTGCCATCAACAGCAATAGTTCCAATACTAGGTACAGGATCCGAACCCTCACCCTGTTTGGCCGTGTTATCGGTTGCCAAAACTTCGCTCAAGGTCATCTTGCGGCGTTGGACTAAATTTGTTTTTAGTACAAAGACACGACGGGGACAGTCCTGCCTTAAATGACCCGATTCATTGCATATATGGCACGTAGGGGTTTGACCACTATAAATCACGTGTGCTTTATGCCCGTCAGCAGTTATATGAGATGGGATATTCGTCTTTACTTCCATCTCTACCGAACGAATACCATTGAAGCTCTGAATTTTAAATTGCTTCGACCAACGTTCATTAACTATATCCTTTACCTCAACATATTGAGACAGGGCAACCTTGATTTTCTCATTATCTATCTCGATAGGTAAATTTAACACCCGCACAGATCTATAAAGAGCATCAGCTCTCCTGATAGCCACTTTACTTGTAGTGCCGTCTCTATGCAAAAATTCGACATGATACCCGAATTTTCCAATAATTTTATCGACCGAAACGGGATATAAAAACTTTATGAAAACACAGTCATTGTCAGTATCTAGCTGAGTGGTATGAACCATATCAGAATTTATGCCAAATACCTGATCAAGCCAATCATGAATTTCCAGAGGAGTCGGCTGAACACGTCGTGTTTCCTTAGCGAAGGCAAAAACCAACGTATTCTTCCTCACAGTTGTAGCCATGGTAAGAAGTAATCAAGGGGAGATTCCGGTAATTACCTAAAACTCCACAAACGACAAATAATCGTCGGTAGAAAAACACAAAAACAGAACAAAGGAGGCAGAAAAAACAAGAGTTACACACGAAGAAAATCACAAAACTCAAAAACACCGAAACGCAATGGTAAACACTGGCAAAACACTGACTACACGCAGCAACGGTGACACTTCCGTTCGCGTCGGCAGCTAGAGCCAGAATGAGACTGAGCTAAAGAGGCGCGGCCTAGCGGTACTTTTGCGTACTTCGTCCTAACGGTCGTCTGGATCATCAGAATTCAGCTGACAACACTTCATATTACCGACTAATATTTGCAGCTATGGCGACCCATTACTGCTTGGCTACACATCTGACACGTAACCGATGTGCTCTCCAAACAACAACACTTGCATTTCAGAACATGTCTTCCACACATGTCTACAAAATCACCTTCACCTTCAAATACAGTTTCCTTGCGACTGACAGAGACATAGGCAAAGTTTAAAGTTGCTATTTCCATTACATCACGTTAATCAGAGAAACGGTAATTTACATCTGCAGCGGAACAAAATTCCGTTCCGCCCACCGTGGGGCTCGAACCCACGACTCTGAGATTAAGAGTTTCATGCTCTACCGACTGAGCTAGGCAGGCTGCTTCGGTAAATACTTGCCGGGTAGCACGTCACACAGTACTAGTTTGGGTTGGGTGGTCCCATACAGAATCTCTCCATGCTGCCTAATGTTTTCCTAACGTCACACACGTCACGTACTTCACTTTTATTTCATAATTATTTCTGAGAGGTAAAGGAATTGCATGAAAACCTGCAGAGCTAGTGGCGTCAAAATTAACACTCATACTTGATGTGACTCAAAAGGTGAATGAGTTACTTTCCGACGTTGTTTTAGATGTGCAAGTGCCAGTGAAAACTCGCGATGACGGCACTCTGCCGACCATTTCGCTAGTTAACACCGGTCTTGTTGTGTGTGTTTCAAGCTCAAGAGCATCTCCAAGCAGAAAATGGTCAACAGCAACATTCAGACGGTTTCGTACTGCTCAATTGCTACATTAAAACGGTATGTTTCTTTTTCAGAACTGATAAAACACGAGCGTGACATCATTCGAACCTGTAATCTTCAGATCCGAAGTCCGACGCCTTATCCATTTTTTTTTTGCCTTCCCTGTTTTGCATGTTGTTTCATTTTATTTTTCCTTTCTTTTTTTTTTGTATTACTTGATATGCCATTGTTTAAAATTTAGGGGTGACACTCAGATTCAGGCCTGCGGAAACAAAGCGGGCAGGGGTCGAAACCCGAGGCCTGGCCACGATGACTCCACCGTCCTGTTTCCGAATGGCACCTGTACTACGGCGTCGTACTTTCCCCTACTGTCTCGGTTCTTGGTCTCACGTTTGTTTTTCTTGTTCGTCCTAAATATCCACGAAAACTTCAGTCCAGGTTTAGAAAAGTAGTTTACAGAAAGGTGGCAAATCCAGAAACAGTATATAGGAAATCGGCTAACAAAGGCGACCTTAGCCAACACCCTCCCTTTCAAATGTCAGGCTAAGCATATTTCCAAAATCTTCACGGAGTCCTGGCATGCGCAATCGGTTCCAGTAAGCAGTAAGAATGTACTGTCGAAACGTTGGGTGTTCATCCTCTTCATGACAAATAATAACAAAATGTACGAAGTGTCCAAGCAACCACATAACGGTATTGAGCTTCTTTCGCGGATAAAAGGAAGAATCGGACCGTACGATGATGTCAATGGTATAAGCGGTTTCGGCAGTCCTAGTGACAAAAGCCAGTTGTTTCCTGAGCCAAATCCAATTAGCAAGGTGCCCACTGCAGGTGAATCGATGCTCAAGTGTGTCCAGGAGACCACACCGAGTGCAGTTGTCCGTGTCAGAAAGAACAATACGGTGCAGTCGTACGTTGGTGGGGACCAAACCATTAACTACCCTACACCACGTGGACGCCACAACCATGGTGTTGATCGGCAGACTTTCTTCCAGACGTTCTTCCATGACACTGATGGAGACGCCAGTTCGATTGGATTGGGACCGGCCAGCCCCTCCCAACGGGCAATCCAGCTCTTGGTCGTTGGCACCGGTCGTCGCAAGAAGACGTCACCGAGGTAACTAACCGCAATATAAAATTCCCGGACGTGTTTCAACTTAAAATTGAGGCGACCGACGTCGACAGGTGGAGCAAGGCTCTTCGGACGCACAACAGTAAAAAGTCTGGATGTAATTGAAGTCACTTGTTGCGTAACAATTAGAGTCGTACGGCGAATGTACAAGGCAGATGCCTTGCGAGTAGTGTCAGTGAGGCCCAAGCCTCCGGAGATACGCGGTTTCGTCATAACCTCGTAACGCAACTTGAATAGATGACCCTTCCACATAAACCTGCTAGACAATTGGCGCAACCGTTTCGCCACCATAATGGGAAGGGGGAACAGCTGAGCAACATAATAGGCTTTACATAACACGTATGTGTCTAAAATTCTGATTTTTTGCAAAATGGTAGCAGAGCGCTGCTCATGGACCATCAGAGCCCCCTGTATCTTCTCGGTGACAGATTTCCAATTAAGAGCTGCCATTTTGATAGGACACCGATCAATGGTAATCCCCAATGACGTATGGCGATCGACAAAAGTGGCCCAAGGAACATCAGCATGGCGAAACTCTCGAATATCAAGGAACTTACACTTACCCTGATTAAGACGCGCTCCTGAGACACAACAGTATGCATCGACTGCCCCTTTCAACAATGTGATATCATCACGTTGACAGAGGAGAACAACGACATCGTCCGCGTACGCCTTAACAGTGAGCTTCCCACCAGAGAGGGTCATACCCTGAAGCTTGAAAGCAAGAGTCCGAAGCAGCGGTTCCAGGGACAATATGAATAGCGACATAGAGAGCGGACTACCCTGAGGTACCCCTCGGCGGATAGCAAAGGGCGGCGTCAGCTGCCCATTGACTGACACCCGAGCAGTTATTCCCCTATACAAATTACCAAGAACACCACGTGATGAAGCGTTAAAACCTATTGTATCTAAAACATGATCTAAAAACACATGACTGACGTGATCAAAAGCCTTATAAAAATCGAGGAAAGCAAAGGCACAATGAACGATTGTAACCGCCGCAACCGAGACAACATCCCGATATTCGGCTACTGGGGTCAGAATAGATCTACCAGGAAAACAACATTGATGTGCATCAATCACACGCCGAAGCAGTGAAGACAATCGACTATTGAGTGCTCTAGCAGCTGTCTTGTAATCATAGTTCAGCAATGTGAGCGGACGAAGATTGGCAGTAGATAAACGACCAGTGGACTTCGGAATTAAAACAATTTTCCCTACTTTAAAATCGGCAGGCACATCCATCCCCCTGACAATCTCATTAAAAATCTGTGTAAAAATGCCACCCAAAAGGGGCCAAAAACGGAGATAAAATTCTTTAGGCAGGCCGTCTGGACCCAGCGATTTACCGGACGGAGAGTGAGCAATAAAGTCAAAAACATCATCTACCTGCAACTCCCGGAGAAAGTCGCCGTTCGCGTCAGGCGTGATCGTCGCAGGAAGATCCTCAAGGACATCATCAGAAAGTGACGCACCAGAATCATCGGCAGAATAGAGACTAGCGTAATACTGATGAAGAGCACGAGTCATATCCTCCTGTGCAATAAGCTGTCGTCCATCATCCACCATAAGAGAAGAGATGAAGGAGCGACGACGTCGAGTCTGATGCCGCAGCAGGTGGCAGTAAAAGCACAATGGTCAGAAAAACTAGTAGGAATAACATCGACAGAAAGAATGTTATCACATAAAAAATCAGAGAAGTAGAATCTGTCGAGTCTACTGCATGAGGACGCGGTAAAATACGTAAATTTCACCAGGGTTGGATATTTGTGTTCCCAAACATCACGCAGGTGCATCGTACGAACCAAGTCATGTAAACCTCGGCAATAATTAAAACTGGGGGACTGGTCTTCAGGGCGTAAAACACAATTAAAATCGCCTCCGAGCAGGATACTCCGAGGACTCTTGCGCAAAAGATAAATAAGCTCTTCCTTATAAAAGCGCGATCGAGCCACAGTGCGACCCGAACCAGAGGGGTCATACAAAACAACTATGCAGAGATCAAAAAGACGACAACCAGTCCCACGACCAGAGTCAAGGAATTCAATGTCAGTAATAGGAATACCTTCTCGAAAGAAAAGGGCAGTTCCTGTTGAATTTTCCGGTGCGACATTAAAAACAGTTTGAAATCCAGGTAGAGAGAGATCAGAAAACAATACTTCCTGCAAAAATACTACGTCCGCACAGGAGTCGTAAAGAAACTGCCGCAAAGAGGCAATGCGAACGTCGGACTCAATACGGTTAACATTTAAGGTAAGAAAGGTGTATGCTTGAACCATGGAGAGAAAATCGAGAGAAGAAATCACCTACACCGACGCATCAACATCACAGTCCATAGCAGGGGAGACAGAGGCATCCGAGGGAGGGGGACTGCTACCCCCTTCCGCGGATCCCTTACGTTTCGGTTTTTTACGAACAGCATTGACGTTCGGCTGAACGCGCAATTTGCGTCGGCTGACGGGCAAGGAAGCGGCAGCCGCCGATGACGTAGGAGGGTCAAGTTCTGTATCTGACAACACCCGCGCCGGTCCACAGTCAGGGTCCGGGGTCGCGGGGGAAACATCCGACGAAACGGACTGGTCTACACCAGTATTAGCTTCCGGCAAACATGGACTACACGGAGGCGAAACGTGAGCAGGAAGCTCAGAAACTGCTAAGTTGGAAGGAAGCGGAGCAGCTCCGCTGGCAGAGGTGTGGGGCAGCGAAGCAGGAAGTTGTTGCGACTCAAATTGTTGTGACAACGAAGTCGGTTCGGAAGGCGGCGCCAACAGGCCCGACCGACGAGCCGACTCGAGAGAAGCCGTGTCGGACCCGGAGGGGCGTCAGCAGCCGCTACCGTTACAGCTACTTCTGGGGAACAGGAAGCATCTACACTACTCTGTGGCTCGGAGGATGTCGGTCCCTCGGATTGGGGCATCTCGGGGACATCCTCATCCGTACTATTTCCATCTTGTGCGCGACGCCGTTTATTATTCAAAAGCGGCACACCCACCTGAGGAACCGACGGAACAACATCAGATTTGGCACGTAAAAGAGGAAATTCTGTGTGAGGGGCGTGCACAACCTGCGGCTGGGCGCTACTACCACTGGACTGTTCGACACCAAGAGCAGAACCACCTGCAACGAGGTCAGCGACCGTTAACTTGCGACGCTGTTGGAGAGAATTTTTTAACACAAAAACCCTCCGCAGACAGTTGGTACGCACGTGGCCACTCTCATTACACAAAAAACAGGTGCCAACCTGACCACTATATGTTACATGGACACGATATCCACCGATCTGCAGGTGCGAGGGAATATTCTGCTTCACGTGCATTTCGACGGAACGAATGCCACTGTAACACTGCAGGCGATGTTGGCTGGACCAGCGTTCAAGGCGAATACTCTTAACATCACCATACCTGAGTAAACCCTCCTTAAGATACACATTATCCACCTCCGGCGTAAGGTTGTAAACACGAACACTGGTGTACGTAATGGAAGCATTTGAAAGCAGTACGGTACTGACAGAATCATCCCGATGCCGAAAGAGAACCTGATGACCAAATTTGGAAATAATTTTATCAACCTGAAGGGGGTTAATAAATTTAACAAAGAAAACATAGAGTTCAGTATCAAAATATGCAGTGTGCACCTGATCCGAATTAATGCCAAAGGTATCTACTAACCAATCATGAATCTCAAGGGAACTAGGTTGCACATGGCGGGTGGACTTGTCGAAAGCAAAACTAACTGTAGCCTGACGAGGAATAACCTGAGACGAAGTTTTCAAAAACTACGCGGTCTAAACCGCTACACAAAAAACACTGAAATACACACAGAAAGTAACACAAGGAACGAAACAACGACGGAGAAAAACTTACAGAAGGTACAACTCTACACGTAAACAAACGATATCCCACTATACGTAACGCTACGGCGGAGCGGAAGAGTAGGAACGTCCACACTGCACGGCGTCTGAAGCGGAACTGACCATTAGGCCACACGGTCACTGACCGCCAACTTGTATATGACTCATCTCGAAACACTCACACCCCTGATGATTTGTGTTTTCGTTCTACACAGCCGCTGCCCCTTACTCATTCCCACCCATTCTTTACATTCAACCTCTTACGTGACCGACCAAATATAGACTGGGAAACAAGACCACACACTTTGTGCATACGGAATGGAAGGCTGGGCGTCCCTCGCCGCATTTACTATGATGGCCATTTGCTACTTCTGCAGAAGCGGCGTTTGCGGCGACGACCGCGAGAGGCTCTGACATATGTGAGAAATACATCTATAAAATGTAATTCAGACTGCCTCGTCCCACCTTATGCTGTACCACTTTGGCAAAGGCTTTATCTGCGCCATTCGCCTTAATCACATCTGAGGGTAATTCTTAATAAAAGGCATGTCGCTAATTGTTGGTCATCACAGATACTGTTTGCTATACCGCCACCACGCGCAACTGATTTCCAAAATTCGACTTCCTCCTTTGAGGATGGAATTCACGACCCTGAGCTAAAGAGGCGCGGCCTAGCGGTACTTTTGCGTACTTCGTCCTTACGGTCGTCTGGATCATCAGACTTCAGCTGACAACACTTCATA
The DNA here is from genome assembly GCF_023897955.1 of Schistocerca gregaria. NCBI lineage: Eukaryota > Metazoa > Arthropoda > Insecta > Orthoptera > Acrididae > Schistocerca > Schistocerca gregaria. The sequence goes on along the minus strand of NW_026061707.1, from coordinate 4,950,138 downwards.
TTACCGACTAATATTTGCACCTATGGCGACCCATTACTGCTTGGCTACACATCTGACACGTAAACGATGTGCTCTCCAAACAACAACACTTGCATTTCAGAAAATGTATTTCACACATGTCTACAAATTCACCTTCACCTTCAAATACAGTTTCCTTGCGACTGATAGAGACGTAGGCAAAGTTTATAGTTGCTATTTCCATTACATCACGTTAATCAGAAAAACAGTAATTTACATCTGCAGCGGAACAAAATTCCGTTCCGCCCAGCGTGGGTCTCGAACTCACAAGCCTGAGATTAAGAGTCCCATGCTCTACCGACTTTTTTTTTTTTTGGGCCTCCCATCACCCCTTTTAGCCTATCCTTGCGCTCTCCATAATTCGCCTTCATCGGCGCCGGCTTCTCACGCCATGTACATAACCATAAACTGATGAGACAAAGTTAATCCCTTTATCGTGGAGAAACTAATGTACCCCTTCTTTGGGCTTATTGATAATGTGAAAAAAGAATGAAGTCTTCAGTAGGTAGAAACGTAAGTTATGTTCAGTTTGTTTCCTTCTTCATCGCTGTTTTTTGTTGTCACACTTAAAGCAAATAGGCTTCCTTGACAAAGAAACGTCAGAGGGCATTCTGAAACTGCCTCTTCTCTCTGAAAATGCTTAAAAAACAAACCATATTCGGTGAGAAGCAACTATTTATAATGGCATCTTGAAAAATAAATTAATAAACGTTGAACTCAAAGAACGGCAATTCCGGTAAAAACGAAAATAATTTATTTTATTTTATTTTATTTTATTTTTTTCCACGATTGTAAAGTATGTTAGTAGTGGTGAACACTCTCTTACGTTTGTCTTCTGTGTCCGCAGATATTTCTTGTTAATTCTTTTACATCAAGGTCTTGATTAAAAAATTTGCGTATGTTTCTTTATATTTACTAGTCTTCAGTAACATGTGATGCTCAGTTAGCAGATAGATCCAAAAATCCTCTTGGCTTTTCTCTTCCTTCGTGAAGAGGTAATGTACCGTTGCCGCTTTCAGCCAATTGACTGCGTTGCGTTTCGTGTTAGGAAAGGGTACATCATCCGGTGTCAAAAAGTCCGCAGGCGTTATAGCGTTAGGTGACGTTCGAAGGATGAGTGCCAGCTTTCGTCGGACATTCAGCCAGATATCTTTAACCTTGTCACACACGAAACGATTCTTCGTTATCAGTTAAACTACACGTTGCACACAAAGGCGAATCCGCTAAGTGGATCGTATGAAGTTTCGAGTTTGTTGCAACTTTCCTATTTACAACAAAGTACCATGTTGCTTTCAGATGAGTAGCTAAGTTACGGTTATGAATATTTGCCCATATCACTTTCCAGTTAGAACATGGATAGTTTTGTTCTATTTTGTTGTTCTTCTTTTCTCCCATCAATTTGCCATACATTTCTTTTACGTTTGTCATGTCTTTTTCCGGAATTCTTGAATGTAGGTAGCTATATTCTATTAAAAACCATCGTAAAAGGTAAAGTCCGCTCGGTATGTGCTGCACATTAATGGGTGGAGAGAGGTCATCTGGAGCTATTTCAGATAGCAAGTGCGCGGCGATACAGCTGCCGGATTGTCTCCATTGTTGAAACGTATTGGAGATGTACAGAGCCTGCGACTTTTTAGTAACATTCGTTAAGTTTAAGCCGCCATTATTAGTGGCGAGCGTCAGAGTGTCATACTGGATTTTAAATATGTGGCCACGGCTCACAAAATAGCCTATTGCTGACATAATTTGTTTGGCGATGCCGGCGGGTATTGGCAGTATCTGGGCGACATAATTGACTTTGGAAGTAATAGAGACGTTCGCTAAAGACACTCTCTGAATTTCATTTAATTGTCGAATACTATGTGTCCGTACACTAGCTCGTATGGTAGTTAGTACTTGTCTATAGTTGGCCGCAATAGTTTGACGTATATTTTTTCGGAAATCAATGCCGAGACACTTCAAGGCTGTTAGCTCACGTAACTGACCGTGTGTGCGCATGCCAATGCCACGTCCGATATTGAATATGGCGGACTTGGTTTTGTTTAACCTCGCGGCTGACGCTCGTTCGTATTTTTCTATTATGTGCATTGCCGTCTCGACTTCCGCTACATTCATAACGAGAAACCCAACATCGTCCGCATAAGCTTTACATATTATTTTGTTTCCTCGTATTTGCAATCCTTGTAACCGCTGAGTCAAGGTAGCGAGCAAAGGTTCGATGGCCATGGCAAAAAGTGCCATGGACAACGGACAACCTTGCCTGACGGAACATGCGATCTCGACTGGCCGGCTAGGCTGTCCATTTATGATGATTCTGGAGGAGTTATTCGTTACCAAACGTCGTATGAGGTCAACGAATCTCGGCGGAAAACCCATTGCGCCTATCGTTTTCAGGAGGTAGGAGTGGCTGATCCTGTCGAAGGCTTTATCGAAATCTAACGACACGATGGCAAATTTTAGTCGACATACTTCTGCTATTGAAATTATGTCGCGGTAGTCGGACAGCGTCTGCTGAATTTTCCTACCCTTGCCCACGCTAGACTGATATGGGCCGGTGACGCTGGCCATTACATTTTTAAGTCTGTGGGCTAAGAGCCGCGAAAAAATTTTATAGTCACTGTTCAGCAGAGTGATTGGTCTCAAATTTCCAATTTTCTTGCCAGGCGATTTTTTTGCGATTAACACTATCATACCTTCGCGAAAATCTTTCGGTATCTCCTTATTGAGGTTCAGAAGTTCATTACAGATGCATGTAATTCTATGTTTTATATGTTCCCAGAAGACTTGATAAAATTCTGCTGGTATGCCGTCAGCTCCAGGGGATTTACTGTTTGCACTTTGATAGACAGCATAGTGTACATCGTCTTCGGTCGCCTCCGCTATTAGAGCTTCCGCGTACGCGTTACCAACGCGTCCCTGCAGGTGGGTCAGTAAATCGTCCTGTGCTTTTTCGTCTACCTCTTTATGTGAAAACAAGTTGTCGAAATGGGTTAGTATTTCTGCTTTTATGTCGTTGTGCATTGTCAAGGTGGTTCCATTATCAGTTTTAAGCTCCGTCAGTATTTTGTGGAATCCTCGTTTTGTTTCACGAATCACATGATATACCGAAGTGGCTTATTTTTGCGCCACAGTCTCTGCTCTTGACCTTATTTGGTAGCCTTCAAGTTGTTGTCGCCTTAATGACAGTATTTTTGCTTGGATTTTTTTAATTCTCCCATGGTTCCCAATAGCTGTAGCACCTTGCAGGTAGAGTTCTCGGAGACAATGAAAGTAAAATTCTATCCTTCTTTTCCGCCAAAATCTCTTCTCCCGGGAGTAGTTGATGAAACATCTCCGGATCTGAGGTTTGGCGCATTTGAGCCACCAATCCAAAGTCGAGTGGTAAGAGATGAGTTTGGTCTCGCAGGCTCTCCAAGTGGTGAGAAAGGCTTCTCGACAGGCAGGATCTTTTAAGTGTGAAACATTAAGTTTCCATGGCCCTTTATATCGACAGGTTCCTTGTCGTTCCAAATTTAATGTGCATATATATGCAGCGTGGTCCGAAAAAACGGTTGGCCAAACTTCAGACTGCAGGATGCAGTGTTTCAGATTGGGCGAGACATATATTCGATCCAACCGGCTCGCTGAATGATTAGTGAGGTGGGTGAAGCCGGGTGCCGCGCCGTTCTTTTGCTCCCACGAATCAGTTAAACGGAGGTCGGTGACGATACGTTCCAGGTCCGGCGATTTGTTGTAGTTCGGAGTTTGGTCTTTGGCATGTATGACACTGTTAAAGTCGCCTCCAAGGATGGTATGGGTGCAGTGTACACCAAACAAAGGAACAATTCCCTCCTTAAAAAACTGTGCTCGTTGGCACCGATTGGTAGAACCAGATGGGGCATAGACATTAATAATCCTGGTGTTATAAAGCGTGCCGGCAATGCCTCTGCCGTTAGGCAGTTTTTTACGTCTGTAATGACGACGCCCTCTTTGAAAAGAAATGCGGTACCCAAATCACATCCAATTCCAGGATTGACTATAGCATTATACCCCTGTATGAAGTCAAGTTTGATGTTTGTTACTTCTTGTAAAAACAAAATGTCCACATCAGCTGCATACAGGAAATCTTTTAAATTTTGTAAATTAAATCTGCTACAAATTTTATTGATGTTCAGCGTAGCGATCTTATAGGCATGCAACGGAACTACGTTAGCCAAGACGGGAGTGTAATTAGGAAAAACTCTGGCAACATATCATTTCGAAAAAACATTAAGAAATCTGACCCAAGAGACATGTGGACACAAGTCAGTAAAACCGTTCAGACTAGAAATATTCATGACTTGGGAAGGGATCAGTCGGCTTCTCCGTGTCTGGGACAGTATCCGTCGCGGCGATGACATTCAAGACGACGTCATCTCGTGGTGTGGCCATCGTGGTGACTGTAACGGTTCCTGTGGTGTCCATAATTGCGTCCTCCTTTGTAGTGTCGTCGACATCGTCTGCCCACGGATTCGACAGCCCTGTCATCGGTTCGTCATTAAGTGGTGCACTATATTCAGGTGTTTGCTGGTGATTTTTATCTTCGGTTCGGGTAATTGCTACGTCAGCGGAGGGCAAACTGGCAGAAACTGAGGTACTATCCAAGGACACAGGGTCTTCGTTAGATGACTGCTGATTGCACTGCAAGTTCTCAGATACAGATTGACGTATTTTGCCCCTATTTGCTTCGCCTGTTCACGCAGTTGTGGTGCAGTCTGCTCTGCACCTTGACGCGCGATCCTCCGTTTTTTAGATTTCTTGGGAGATACGTCTCGTGGTGGACTTTGGACGGTACCTGAAGAAGCCTCAGGTTGCAAAGTAGCACTACTCGAAGTGACTGACGCCAGGTCTGATTTCATTGCACTTGACGGTATGTGGTCAGTGCCTAAGGCAGCTGCAGGATTCGGAAGAGCACCACTAGAAACGGCTGGTTACGAGTCCGTTTTCTGTGCACCTGATACGCTTTTGATACCTCCTAAAGAAGCTCCAGGATGCAGAGAAGCACTACCCGAAGCGACTGAGGTCGCGTCCGTATCCATTGCCTCATTGGGCGATTCCACGGCGACAAGGGCAGGAGCAGATAAGTCTTCGCAGGAGGGTTGAGTGTCTACAGATGCTACATCTGAGTCGGTCGGTTGGTCGGTCGCTTGTGGGTCGGTATTCGTAGTAACTTCGGGGGGCGCAGTGGCACTTGCAAAACCGCGCGCTACGGCGACATATGTCACGGGCAGCGTTGACATAGCAGGGGCCTGACGGCATCGCCGGCAGGCAGTTGCGCCACTCGCCTTTGAACACATTCTGCACGAACGTGGCCTGGTAAATTGCAGACAGCACACGTTTTCGGTTGCTCATCATACATCACAACCGCTCTATATCCGCAGACGTTTATAAACGACGGAATGTGCTTCTGCAATTCGACTTTTAATTGGCGCACACCATTCAAAACAGGGAATTTGTGTGCAGCAGACCACCGTTCGGCAATATTACTCAAAATTTTCCCGTATGGAGCAATAACTGCATTTATCTGGTCACTTGTAATTTCAAAGGGAAGTTCAAAGACTCGCACGGTCCGAATACCTAGACCAGCATGGGCAACGGTAACCTCCCCAACATTTCCGTCAGCATGTTTAAATTTCAGAATGCCACCACAAGATCGAACTATCCTTTCACACAATTCTGGACTGGCAAGTTTCACGAAAACCACACTGTTCATAATCGAGAAATGTATGCCGATAATATCATCAAGTCCTAGTTTAACATCTTCCTCTAACCACTGTTCAACATCAAATGACCTCGGTCGGACAAAGTTGCGATCAAACGTGAATTTCAAAGTATCTTTTCGTTGCGGTTGCGACATATCTTAATTCTTTTTCATGTCTACACAAATACTATAGACAGCGAGGCATTGCAGCAAGAGCAGAGACTTACCACGCGGAGCTAACGCAGCACAGCACACAGCACGGCACGTCCGACCTCCAGAGCAGCCGCTGGCTGAATGTGACTGAGCTAAAGAGGCGCGGCCTAGCGGTACTTTTGCGTACTTCGTCCTTACGGTCGTCTGGATCATCAGACTTCAGCTGACAACACTTCATATTACCGACTAATATTTGCAGCTATGGCGACTCATTACTGCTTGGCCACACATCTGACACGTAACCGATGTCCTCTCCAAACAACAACACTTGCATTTCAGAACATGTCTTTCACACATGTCTACAAAATCACCTTCACCTACAAATACAGTTTCCTTGCGACTGACAGAGACGTAGGCAAAGTTTAAAGTTGCTATTTCCATTACATCACGTTAATCAGAAAAACGGTAATTTACATCTGCAGCGGAACAAAATTCCGTTCCGCCCAGCGTGGGGCCCGAACCCACGACCCTGAGATTAAGAGTCTCATGCTCTACCGACTGATCTAGCCGGGCTGCTTCGGTGAATACTTGCCGGGTAGCACGTCACACAGTACTCGTTTATGTTGGGTGGTCCAATACAGAATCTCTCCATGCTGCCTAATGTTTTCCTAACGTCACACTCGTCACGTACTTCACTTTTATTTCATAACCATTTTTGAGAGGTAAAGGAATTGCATCACAACCTGCAGAGCTAGTGGCGTCAAAATTAACACTCATACTTGATGTGACTCAAAAGGCGAACGAGTTACTTTCCGACGTTGTTTTAGATGTGCAAGTGCCAGTGAAAACTCGCGGTGACGGCACTCTGCCGACCATTTCGCTAGTTATCACCGGTTTTGTTTTGTGTGTTTCAAGCTCAAGAGCATCTCCAAGAGGAAAATGGTCAACAGCAACATTCAGACGGTTTCGAACTGCTCAATTGCTACATTAAAACGGTATGTTTCTTTTTAAGAACTGATAAAACACGAGCGTGAAAGCATTCGAACCTGTAACCTTCAGATCCGAAGTCCGACGCCTTACCCATTAGGTCACACGGTCACTGACGACCAAGTGCAACTTGTATATGACTTATCTCGAAACGCTCACACCCCTGATGATTTGTGTTTTCGTTCTACACAGCCGCTGCCCCTTGCTCTTTCCCACCCATTCGTTACATTCAACCTCTTACGTGACCGACCAAATATAGACTGGGAATCAAGACCACACACTTTGTGCATACGGAATCGAAGGCAGGGCGTCCCTCGCCGCATTTGCTACGATGGCCATTTGCTACTTCTGCAGAAGCGCCACCGCCGACGACGACGACGACGACGACGACGACGATAGCGAGAGGCTCTGACATATGTGAGAAATACATCTATAAAATGTAATTCAGAGTGCCTCGTCCCACCTCATGATGTACCACTTTGGCAAAGGCTTTATCTGCGCCATTCGCCTTAATCACATCTGAGAGTAATTCTTAATAAAAGGCACGATGCTTATTGTTCGTCATCACAGATACTGTTTGCTATACGGCCACGACGCGCAACTGATTTCCAAAATTCGACTTTCTCCTTTGAGGGCGGAGCTCACGACCCTTGGTTTACTAGACAAGTGCTCTACCACTGAGCTAAAGAAGCGCGGCCTAGCGGTACTTTTGCGTACTTCGTCCTTACGGTCGTCTGGATCATCAGACTTCAGCTGACAACACTTCATATTACCGACTAATATTTGCAGCTATGGCGACCCATTACTGCTTGGCCACACATCTGACACGTAACCGATGTCCTCTCCAAACAACAACACTTGCATTTCAGAACATGTCTTTCACACATGTCTACAAAATCACCTTCACCTTCAAATACAGTTTCCTTGCGACTGACAGAGACGTAGGCAAAGTTTAAAGTTGCTATTTCCATTACATCACGTTAATGAGAAAAACGGTAATTTATATCTGCAGCGAAACAAAATTCCGTTCCGCCCAGCGTGGGGCTCGAACCCACGACCCTGAGATTAAGAGTCTCATGCTCTACCGACTGAGCTAGCCAGGCTGCTTCGGTGAATACCTGCCTGGTAGCACGTCACACAGTAATCGTTTGGGTTGGGTGACCCATATAGAATCTCTCCATGCTGCCTAATGTTTTCCTAACGTCACACTCGTTACGTACTTCACTTTTATTGCATAATCATTTCTGAGAGGTAAAGGAATTGCATGACAACCTGCGGAGCTAGTGGCATCAAAATTATCACTCATACTTGATGTGACTCAAAAGGCGAACGAGTTACTTTCCGACGTTGTTTTAGATGTGCAAGTGCCAGTGAAAACTCGCGGTGACGGCACTCTGCGACCATTTCGCTAGTTAACACCGGCCTTGTTGTGTGTGTTTCAAGTTCAAGATCATCTCCAAGCAGAAAATGGTCAACAGCAACATTCAGACGGTTCCGTACTGCTCAATTGCTACATTAAAACGGTATGTTTCTTTTTCAGTACTGATAAAACACGAGCGTGACAGCATTCGAACCTGTAATCTTCAGATCCGAATACCGACGCCTTATCCATTTTTTTTTCTTAACCACTTTTTTTTATTTTTGTTTAACGTTCATCCAAACTTTTTTTTTGTCTTCAACCACTTTTTTTTCCTTAACCCCTTTTTTTTACTTCTCTTTTCAATAAGTAGATTGCAATGAAGGGAGGATCCCGGACGCGCAGCAACAGCAGTGGGGCCTCTTCGGGGCACTGCAAGTGCGTCACGACACAGAACCCCTTCCCTATCATGACATGGGAGGACACATACTTTTTGTCTGTCTCCTCTGAGTTTATTTATATCATGGAACAAAGTTTTTACTTAGAACGTTGTGGTTTTGCCCTTATTTTATTTTATGTTTTTTTAGTTTTTTGTCTTTTTTTATTATTTGCTCTTTTTGGTTCTTGAATGTTGTAATTTGTTTGTACATTTTTCTGTTGTGTTTTTTTTTTCGTACATAATACCGTGTAGAAGCCGTAGTCACTTCTCAGAGATTAATAAAATAGTTCACTCAGTCCACTGTTTGCTTGTTACTTCCTTATAGTTTCTATCGTGTTGTTCGTTTTTATCCTATGCCTGTCCTCTAGAAGACTATATTCAACATGTTGCCGTAGTGTTTTTTATGGTCACTGTATTTTTTTGATTCCCAATAAGCGGATTCCATATAGACGATGAAATCAAGTGCATTGTCTGATCCATTCCTTCTTATTGCGTAATGTGTGTAGTGACCCATGAGCCACATGACAGCGTTATTTTTGCTTTCTGTAAAAAATGTCACTTCAGGCTGTAATAGCATTTGTGGTGTATAATGGCGGCCATCACTTCTGGTGAGGAGTGCAATCTTCTGTCTTATCCATGTCCAATTGTGAAATTGTCCTCTGCACGTGAATCTGTGGTGAAGTGTGTCCACGAATCCACACTTAGTGCAGTGATTTGTAGCACACAGTCCTATCTGATAAAGTTTTGCATTGGTTGGTACAGTGTCGCTGACTACCTTGTACCAAGTGGAAGCCACGTTTGTTGAATGGATTTTGAGACTAAGTTTTTTCCATACAGTACGCCATATGACGTTCGGATATTTGATTTCTATGGCATTTTGTGTGTCCGATTGGTGCGATGTATTTAGAATCTCCTTTGTAGTTATACTTGACTTGTACATAATACGTGGCTTTAAGTAGCCGACCTCAATATAAAATTTCTTGATATGCCTTAGTGTGTTGTTTAGTTTGCCCACATTCACCGGGGGTTGCAGGGAACCTGGCTGGACAATTGTGAATAGTCGGGAGGTGATGTTATTTCTGTCCTTATTAATCAGAAACAGGGTTCTTTTGATGTAAAGTGCAGTTGCCTTTGTAACCAAATTAGTTAGCCCTAACCCGCCCATCAGTCTTGCTTTGGTCACACTGTCCAGTCTAACTGTAAATATGTTGCCTTTCCACAGGTAGCTATTTGCAAGACGCATTACCTTTTTCACCTGTAACGTCGGTGCTGGGAATATTTGTGCTACAAAACAGGCTTTAGAAAACACGTAGGTGTTATTTAATTGAACATTTTGCAATAAATTCGCGGATCGCCAACGAAGTTCCCTTAACGCACCCTGTATTTTGTTCGCCGTGTCCCGCCAATTTACTGCAGCCATCTTCATTGGACAATTGTTCATAGTAATGCCTAGTGTTTTGTGGGAATCAACTAGTGACGCCCATTGGCTGCGTACCCTGTCAAACCCTCTTAGGTTTAAGATTTTACTCTTATGGGTGTTCACTTTTGCACCAGAGGCGCGACTATATTGACGTATCGTCTCTTCCAGAATTGTAATTTCTCCTCCGTTTCGAAGGACGACGCCCACGTCATCGGCATATGCTTTTGCTGTAAACGTGACTCCGGAGATTGTGACACCACTTAATTTGTCGCTGAGTTGCCGTAGCAAAGGTTCAAGTACAAGAACATACAAAAGCACTGATAACGGGCTCCCTTGTGGAACTCCCCTCTCTATATAAATAGTTTTCGTCGGCTGTCCGTTGACGTAAGCCTTGGCAGTTATTCCGGTCATCATCTGATGGATTACTCTAACTGCTCGATCGTCAAAAGCCAGATGTTTAAATATGAGGTCCACGTATCGGTGGCTGACATGGTCAAATGCCTTGCAGAAATCGACGAAGTATATTGCACACCTGATGTCAGTGACTGCCACGATAGAAATGAGGTCTCTGTATTCGGAGATGACCGACATGATCGTCCGGCCCGGGAAGCAGGCTTGATGGCCTTTTATTACTGTTCTGAGAAGTGGTGTGAGTCTCTCCTTAAGTGCTCGTGCAATGGTCTTGTAATCATAGTTCATCAACATTAAGGGGCGAAACTGATCAATGTTCTTTTGTCCTTTACTTTTCGGAATCAAGACTAGTTTTCCTTCCTTAAGTTCAGTTGGTAATTCTCCTCCTTGTATGGTTTCGTTTATTATATCCGTGAATGTTGACCCAATAATATGCCAAAACTTGTAATAAAATTCTTTTGGTAATCCATCTGGACCCGCCGATTTGTTGGAAGGTGACGTCTTTACGAGATGTAATATTTCGTCCTCTGCAAAGGCAGCAAGCAGACAGTTATTTTCATCTGTAGTGATCCGTTCCGTTAATAAGTGTAAAGTTTCAGGACGTTGCAGTCTCGGCAGTCTGGTCTTTAGAGTAGAGGTGAGAGAAATGCTGATGTATGGCGCGCACCATGTCATGTTGGTCGGTAATTACAGTCCCGTCTTCGAGTTTGAGGTGTTCAATAAAACTGCGTCGCCTATGAAGTTGGTGTTTGATCAGGTGAAACATTGAAGTAGTTTCTTATTGTAGTAGAGACTTCGCCTTTGATTTAAGTTTTAATCCCTCCAACTGCCGGCGTGTGATGCTTAGAAGCTTCGCTTTTATTTTTCGAATTTGCTCTAGGTGAGTAGCAGCTACATTATATTTGTCATGTAGTTCTCGCAATACCGTATAATAAAATTCGATTGTCTTTTTGGTATCTCTAGTTTTTTTGAAAACTGTATAATTTTAAGGATTGCCGAAGTTTAGGTTTGGCAAACTTGACCCACCATTCGATTTTAGATCCGTATTTATGCACTGATTTCAAACATGCCGTCCATGTGGCTTTGATCCAGTCTTCCAGTTCGTCATCTTTGAGATGGGCAATGTTGAGCATCCACTGACTGCGGTAAAATTTAGTAGGTTGTCTTGCTAAATTGATAGTCATAGAAAACCCACAGTGATCCGAGCAGTATGTCGGGATTACTTCCACATGCAACACGTTATGAATTAGATTCTCCGACACATACTGCCTATCGATCCGACTGCATGATGTCGAAGTGAAATGCGTGAACTTGACTAGCGTAGGGAATTTGATTTCCCATGCATCTTTGTACTTCATGTTTCTAATTAAGTCATGCAGCTCCTTGCTGTAATTAAAGTGCGGCACCTGATCTTTCCTGTTAACTACACAATTGAAGTCACCACCAATTATTACAGACGCAGGATTTTTCCTCAGCAAGTAGATAAAGTCATCCTTGAAAAAATTAGCTCTCGCCGCTTTGTTGGTGTTACCGGACGGTGCATAAACATTGACAACGGTGACATCAAATATTTTACAACTAAGGCCTCTTCCTGTAACCAGTTTGTCCAACAACATCACCGGTAAACCTTCACGAGTTAAAATTGCGGTTCCTGTGTTTACGTCCGGTAGGACATTATAAAATATTTGAAAACCGGGTACGGTGGAATCAGTGAATAACACTTCTTGCAACAACACAACATCGGCCTCTGATTCATAGATAAATTGTTTTAACACTACTTTTTTCAAATCTGACGTTATCCTGTTAACGTTAATAGTTAATATTTTATAAGCTTGAATCATCTGAGAAGGTTAATTGTCATGTAGGGATGGCAAAGTGGAGGGGGTACACAAAATTCGAGATGTACACTTCGCCCAATGTGCACAATGTATTTGAGGGGAAGAAAAGTCAGCCTGAAGTCCGCCGCTTTTTCACTAAATGGCTGCACCTGTGCCCGTGTCTTTCGTTACATTTGCTATCTCATGAAAAGCAGGAACGGTGAGACTTAATATAGACACTTCCTGTAGAAGTACAACATCGGCTGCAGACCCGTTGATAAACTGTCGCTACCACCCTGTCTTCAAAGCTGTCGTGAACTTGTTAATATTAAGAGAAAGAAATTTATATGCCTGGGTCGTGCCCATCGGGGGAGGGAGAAAGCTGCATTGCATTAGCGGCCCAGTCCATCGCACTGTCAGACTGCGAAGTGACAGTGCCAGGTTCGCGTCCTGATTCCGCGGCACCTCTAATCGGAGTCTTCCTTCGGGCCGCGGAGACATTTGGTTTGGGTTTAGTTTTCCGTCGTCCACTAGCCGGGAGTTTCATGGCAGAAGGCGGGGTGGGCGGATCATGACTGAAATCGGTAGCCGGAGTGCCGGCTTCCTCCACTGGAGCTAACTCGTGCGAAGACGCGGCGGCGGAAGGCAATGTGTGTTTGTTTGTATCCACACTGTCTGTTGGTAAACAGCCGTCCGGCGTCCCAGGTTGGTTGAGTTCATGAAGGGGCAGGTTGGTGTTGACAACGGGCTCCAGACCAACTGCTTCGTCGTGTGTCTGTAGAGCCGACATCGGACGGTCGTCCTCTTGTTGTGCGTCCAAGTCTTGTTGTGGCGGGCCGGCCGGCGGCGTCACAACAGTCAGCTGTAAACACTGGCCGGCACTGTTGTTTACCGACGCCGCAGTGGAAGCAGCGGCGTCGGAGCCCTCATCTATGCTGTCCACGGCAACGTTTTCTTGGGAGGGAGTGATTGCGTCCGGGACCGAGATCGGGTCGTTGACCGACAACTCTTCATCAGTTCCACTATCGTCACAGGTACGGCGTCGTTTGTTACCGACTGATAACGTTGTGCTGACAGCAAGTGGAAGCTTCTCGCTCTTCTGCGCTAATGGCGGGAAGGACTCGTTGCTAAGATCAGGTTCAACGGCCTCTGATGTACCGGGTGGCAAAGGTGTCTCCTCCAAATTCTGACGTTGGGTCATAATATCAGCTAGTGTCAACCTCTGGCGTTTTTGTAAGGTGTTTTTAAGGACGAAAATACGCCGAGGACAATCACTGCGTAGATGCCCGCTCTCGTTACAAATATAACAAGTTTCTACTTGCCCACTATAAACGACATGTGCCTTATAGCCACAGACCACGATATTCGAGGGAATATTAACTTTAATGCTCATATCAACAGAACGAACCCTACTGTAGCATTGCAATTTGTGTTGGCTAGACCATTTTTCCATTCTGATTTGCCGAATATCACCGTATTTGGCAAGAACATCTTTCAATAGGTAATGCTCAACTTCTGGTGGCAAATTGAATACTCGAACCTGTTTATATTCTACATCGGCATTGGTGATTAACACGGTACTCACCGATTGGTCGCGATGATGGAATTCCGCCTTTCCTCCAGTTTTCTGCAATATCTTCTCCAGTTGTAACGGAGTGAGAAACTTGACAAAGAAACAGTAATCCGCCATATCATAGTACGCTGTGTGAACCTGGTCAGAACTTATCCCAATTACATCGTCAATTAAATCATGAATTTCCAGAGAGCTTGGTTGCACACGACGCGATGCCTTGTCAAACTCAAAACATAATGTATTCTTACGGGGAACCGATTTAGCCATAACTGTAACGATAAGCGGCCGAAACCGCTAGTAAGAGAAAAAAAAGAATAAGAGTACACAAAAACGGAAAATAACACGAGAAAAAAACACAATCACAGTCACAAGAAACGATGTAAACACGGCTTGCGGCGCTACGACGGCACGGAAGTGAAGGCACGTCCGAACGCTGTCGCGTCTCAAGCGGAACTGATCCATTAGGCCACACGGACACTGACGACCAAGTGCAACTTGTATATGACTCATCTCGAAACGCTCACACCCTCATGATTTGTGTTTTCGTTCTACACAGACGCTGCCCCTTGCTCTTTCCCACCCATTCGTTACATTCAACCTCTTACGTGACCGACCAAATATAGACTGGGAAACAAGACCACACACTTTGTGCATTCGGAATCGAAGGCAGGGCGTCCCTCGACGCATTTGCTATAATGGCCATTTGCTACTTCTGCGGAAGCGGCGGCGGCGACGACGACGACGACGACGACGACGACGACGACGACGACGACGACGACGACCGCGAGAGGCTCTGACATATGTGAGAAATACATCTATAAAATGTAATTCAGACTGCCTCGTCCCACCTTATGCTGTACCGCTTTGGCAAAGGCTTTATCTGCGCCATTCGCCTCAATCACATCTGAGAGTAATTCTTAATAAAAGGCATGTCGCTAATTGTTCGTCATCACAGATACTGTTTGCTATACGGCCACGACGCGCAACTGATTTCCAAAATTCGACTTCCTCCTTTGAGGATGGAACTCACGACCCTTGGTTCACTAGATCAGTGCTCTACCACTGAGCTAAAGAGGCGCGGCCTAGCGGTACTTTTGCGTACTTCATCCTTACGGTCGTCTGGATCATCAGACTTCAGCTGACAACACTTCATATTACCGACTAATATTTGCAGCTATGGCGACCCATTACTGCTTGGCTACACATCTGACACGTAACCGATGTGCTCTCCAAACAACAACACTTGCATTTCAGAACATGTCTTTCACACATGTCTACAAAATCACCTTCACCTTCAAATACAGATTCCTTGCGCCTGACAGAGACGTAGGCAAAGTTTAAAGTTGCTATTTCCATTACATAACGTTAATCAGAAAAACGGTAATTTACATCTGGAGCAGAACAAAGTTCCGTTCCGCCCAGCGTGGGGCTCGAACCCACGACCCTGAGATTAAGAGTCTCATGCTCTACCGACTGAGCTAGCCGGGGAATACTTGCTGGGTAGCACGTCACACAGTACTCGTTTGGGTTGGGTGGTCCCATACAGAATCTCTCCATGCTGCCTAATGTTTTCCTAACGCCACACTCGTCACGCCCTTCACTTTTATTTCATAATCATTTCTGAGAGGTAAAGGAATTGCATGAAAACGTGCAGTGCTAGTGGCGTCAAAATTAACACTTATACTTGATGTGACTCAAGAGGCGAACGAGTTACTTTCCGACGTTGTTTTAGATGTGCAAGTGCCAGTGAAAACTCGCGGTGACGGCACTCTGCCGACCATTTCGCAGGTTAACACCGGTCTTGTTGAGTGTGTTTCAAGCTCAAGAGCATCTCCAAGCAGAAAATGGTCAACAGCAACATTCAGACGGTTTCGTACTGCTCAATTGCTACATTAAAACGATATGTTTCTTTTTCAGAACTGATAAAACATGAGCGTGACAACATTCGAACCTGTAATCTTCAGATCCGAAGTCCGACGCCTTATCCATTTTTTTTTTTTTTTTTTTTTTTTGTAGAAAATCTCAGACCTAGCCGGGAATCGAACCCGGGTCCGTAGGAGGGCAATTCGTCACTCTGACCACTCAGCTACTTTTTTTTTTCTACAGTCGCACGGCTCCGGACTGCGCGCCTTTTTTTTTTTTTTGAGAATGCATAAAAAAAACAAGGCAGCCATGCGCAAAAAGTTGCCAATAAAGTGAACTAAAAAGGGCCATCTTGCTCGCCGCGGTCACATTGCTAGGCGGGCGGCCAGGAACGGGCGGTCGTCATTACATTGGACATCACCAGCCACCAATCGTTGGAGCGCCCGGGGCCGCTGCACACAGTCAGAGACTGTTTCTGTTACCATAGGGGAATCGTGGAAAGATCACATCTACAAGTTAATGTCTTCTCACACCCGGCACACCCCAGCTGGGTGGTGGGTCCATGAATGACGAACCCAAATAGTTCCCAAAAAGTTTCCGGTAATCCTGTCTGTTCGTTAAGACCAGAAACTCGTCGATCATATAGTACCATAAATCGAGGACGTCTTTGTCTCCATCGCGGTATATGTAGTGTATCGTCATTCCTCATACCCAATGAACCGCATTCATCCGGGTCATAGGGAAATAGACAGCGTCGGGATGAAAGAGTTCTTGGGGTAAAATCGAAAAGTAGGGGCGGCGGAGCAGGAAAGCCAGGATCTGGCGGATCAGTTTCCAGCACTCACGCGCGGGGCCACATTTCAGTCTATGTTCGTCCGTGTCTAACGTCGTGCAACGGGGGCACACAGGGTCGTCAATTAGGTGAATGGCATGCAGCCGTTGTCTGGTTGGAAGTATCTCGTTAATGACAACATACCACGTCGACCGCACGAAAGTAGACAGGAACGGCGCGTGGATGGCTCGCCATACCCGTGGCCAGTCGACCGTAGGGTGGCGCCGTTCAATGTCGTTATCCGGAGTCCAGTGTTGGAGAGCACTATAATAAGTCTTCGCTGTCGGATTCCGTGTCTCCGATATAACCCGCAACACATAGCTATGCTCTACGAAAAACGTTCTAATATGTGACAGCGAGGGCGATAAATGTCATACTGGTACCGGTGGGTACAGCGTACGTGGGGCCACTTCTTCAATCAGTAGGCCAGGGAGACTGGCTGTTGGTGAAAGGCAGAGTCGCCTCATGGAACAGGGATACAGTGCCAGCGCTCTGTGCTTGACGTGAGTGAGTCCAACACCGCCTTTGTCGAAGGGTAAAGTAAGCGTAACAAAACGGATCTTGAAAACAGCACCATCGTTCACCACGTGTCCAAACACTGCCTGTATCCTGGAAGCCATCGTGTCCGTTATCGGCAGTACATGGGCGTAATGGTTAAGGTGAGAAGCCATGTACACATTGACGTATTAGGCGCGTTGCAAAATGTTCAATGATGTGAATTTATTGAGACGAGCCTCTAAACGGAGTCGCCGTAAGACCATACGATACGTAAAGGCCGCCGTGCGTTGTATTTGTCGATAGAGTGATATCCCTAAACACTTGAGCATCGGGACCTTTGTCAGAGGTACGGCCAGACCTGCAGGCATTCCTCGTCCTACCTCCATGTAGCGTGATTTCCGAAGGTTGAGCACACTGCCTGCCACCGCCCCATACTGGTGGAGCCAGGAAAACGCCGTGTGTATTTCGTCACCAGACCGTGCTAAGAACATCACATCGTCGGCGTATGCACCACATCGAAAGGTTACGGAACGGAGGGTAAGTCCTTCTAAGCGTCGCCGTAGTCTGTGAAGAGCTGGTTCGAGGGCAACGGCGAAGAGCATGGCAGAAAGAGGACAACGCTGCCGGACGGACCTGTTGACACGGACGGGGGCGGACCGACAGCCGTTGATCATAATCCTCGTGACAGCCCCATGGATCAATCGAAGCACAACAGACGTCGTCAGACGCGGGACACCGATGTGTTCCATAACAGCACGCAGGAAACCATGGTTAACGCGGTTGAAAGCATGGTCGAAGTCCAGTGCAACAAGAGCGCCTTGGAGGCGGCAAGTTTGCATGAGCGCCACCACGTCTCTATAGGTGCTTAAAGTCGTAAACACATTACTGTCGCCCCCGAGGCAGGTTTGATCAGTGTGAATGGCCGCCATTA
The DNA here is from genome assembly GCF_023897955.1 of Schistocerca gregaria. Taxonomy (NCBI): domain Eukaryota; kingdom Metazoa; phylum Arthropoda; class Insecta; order Orthoptera; family Acrididae; genus Schistocerca; species Schistocerca gregaria. The sequence continues at coordinate 4,932,120 of NW_026061707.1, read as the reverse complement.
CCGTAGGTTTGAGCCTCTCACGGAGCATGCGTGTCAACAGCTTATAGTCAGTGTTTAGCATTGTCAACGGGCGGAAATCAAGAGGGCGACGGCCTCCGCCGGGTTTGGGCACAGGGATGAAGAGACCCTCAGTAAAGTCAGATGGTACCTGAAAATCGGCGTCCAGGAGTTCACTGTACATCCTGACCCACATTGGGCCCATGAGATCAAAGAACCGCTTGTAAAATTCAAGAGGGAGGCCGTGAGGGCCAGGCGTTTTGTTGGGAGAGCCACGCAACAGAGCCTCTCGCAGTTCTTCCAAAGTCACCGCCGACAAGAGCGTAGCATCATCTTGTAGGTTCCGAGAGACTGGTAGGTTAGATAGGACTTCCCTGACCCCTACATTCATGTGGGACTCCCTCTCGTAAAGAAGTTTATATGACTGTGTGAACGCTCGGACGATATCCATTTGTGCGTCAACGCGTCGCCCATCCTCCGTCTCAACCTCGGTAACGAGCTGCCTCTTGCGTCTTCGGCGTTCTTGAATGATATGGTGGAGGGAAGGTCGTTCACCACGAACATCATCAGTCGTCCTCGCTCGCACCCGCACACCCGCAAGACGTACGGCATTGATACGAAGCAATTGTGCCTTGACGCGTTGTACTGCTGATTGTCGCTCTGGCTACAGCGGTTGTACAGCCGGTTCGCGGAGCACAGTATAGTAAAAATCAGTAGTCGCAGTATACCAGCGCGCTCGGTCGCGTCCATAGCTGACTAATGTTCGGCACAGTGCGGGTTTTGCACACCGTAACCACCATTGAAGTACAGAACGGTAGGCGGGTAAACGCCGGTGGCAATTGCTCCATGTGGACTCGACTGCGCGTCTGCAATTTATCTCATCAAGAAGGGCCACATTGAGGCGCCACGGACCCCTACTTCGGCGGACGCGCTGGTGGGGAAGGGTGAGAGTACACACATATGCGAGGTGATCCGTGAACGCTGCCGGCCACATCTCAGCGTCGACAACGACCGATCGTAGGCCGCGGGTGACGTAGACTCGATCCAAACGGCTCGCGGAGTGACTAGTAAAGTAGGTGTGTGCTCGACGGTCGCCGTGTTTGACGATCCAGGTGTCCAACAAGGCCAAGTCCTGTACAAGTGCCTGGAGTGCCGGGCAGGTGGTATAGTGTGGCTCCTGGTCGGATGGGCGGAGCACACAATTAAAATCGCCGCCTACTACCAAGTGGTCGGTATTGCCCTGGAAGAGCTGGGCTATATCTTTGGCGAAAAAGGTGCGCCGTTCTCTCCTTTTGCCGGTGCCTGAAGGAGCATATAAGTTCACCAGACGTACTGTACCAATCGTGAGTGCGACCCCCCGGGCCGACGGTAAATAGGAGACATCAGTGGCCATTATCCGTTCCCGCAGTAGAATCGCCGTACCTCCGCCGCCCTCATCTGCAGGCATAGTGTAGGCGTCATAACCGTAGGCATCGAGACAGAGTCCTGATCGGACTTCTTGAAGGAAAACAACGTCCAGATCCGCAGCGCGTAACGTATCCTTCAGCATACGGGTCTTGACATCAGATGTAATGCCATTGACGTGGATCGTGGCGAGGCGGTATGCCTGGTCCATCAAGTCTCGGGAGGTGACCATGGTATGACAGGAGGGCAGTAGTCGTGACGTGGAGCGCCGGTCTTGCGAAGTGCTAGGCAGCGACGAGAGGTGCTCATGCCGCCCTAGGCGTCTGTCGCCGGCCGCGTAGACGCTGCCATCGGCATCGGTGCATCGTCTTGGTCCTGAAACGCATCCTGAAACTCCATCTCCTGCGCCCAGTCGCCCAGGGACGTTGACACCACTGGATCTCGAGAGGCAGACGGAGGCAAGGGTGCATCCCCGGTGTCGGAGCTGCGGTGATCTCCCGTATCCCCATGTGGTCCAGACCCAGCGGTAGTGGGAGAAGACGTCGAACCGTGTGAGACGGTAGGGTCGCCTGTGTTGGCGCGGTGGAGCGGTTGAGGCACCTCGTCATCCAGCGGTGTCGCCTCGGGGTGTTCTACGTCGTCGGTTGTCTTGCGCCGCTTCTTATGACGCTTGGGTGATTTCTGCTTACGCTGCCGCGCCTCTGTTTCCGACGTAGGGCAAGGGGAGGACGCTGCATCCTGTGCTTCAACTTCCATCTCACCGTCGGCGAGCCGTTGTGACGGTGCGCCGGGGTCCGACGAAAGGACATCAGTAGCATCAGCACTGAAAGACGCTTGGGGCTCCGTGGAAGCTACTGCAGGGTACTCCAAAGCTCGCACCAATACAGTGGGGTCGTCATATACAGCTGGCGTCTCCCGTCTCGCCGCCGCAACATACGTAATCGGCAGAGAGGTCGGTGTCGACGGACGAATCTTGTCGGTCGAGGGTGTCTGCACGAGACGGCGTTGCAGGCATTCGGTACACATGTGTCCCGTTTGGCCACAACCGGAGCCGGTTCTCGGCTGACCGTCGTAAATAATTATTGCCCTGTAACCAGCGATCGTGAGATACGAAGGAATATGGCGATGCAGGTCAATACGGACTTGTCGCACCCCGTTAAGGACAGGGTAGGTGTGGAAGGTCTTCCATTTTTCGGCCGTGTGGCCGAGAACTGTTCCATAGGGTCGAAGAGCAAGGGTGACCAAATCCGCTGGAACTTCAAAAGGGAGCTCAAACACGCGCACATTTTGGATTCCCAATCCAGCACGTTCAAGCGTCACCACACCCACGTTCCCGTCTGAGTGGCAGAACCGATAATCTGACGTCCAGCGTCTGAGACGTTTGTCACATGCTTCGTCGTCAGTGATCTGAAGATATACGACGCTGGAGACAATAGATAAGTGGATACCGATCAGCTCGTTAGGATCAACATGTACCACATCGCGTAAAAAACGCTCTACTTCGTGGGCCTTGGGTCTAGAGTACGTAGTGTCGAACTGCAGCTTGATCGTGGCTTTCCGATACGAAAGAGCCATCGTGTGTCAGGAACGTGACGGCAATACGAAACACTAGCGCGCCGGCGCGGTAAACAACAACACATCCGGAAACGCGACACGGAGCGGCCGGGACGTACCGCACCGCTCCACAGCCAAAGGCCAACTCCCGGATCCATTAGGCCACACGGTCACTGACGACCAAGTGCAACTTGTATATGACTCATCTCGAAACGCTCACACCCCTGATGATTTGTGTTTTCGTTCTACACAGCCGCTGCCCCTTGCTCTTTCCCACCCATTCGTTACATTCAACCTCTTACGTGACGACCAAGTATAGACTGGGAAACAAGACCACACACTTTGAGCATTCGGAATCGAAGGCAGGGTGTCCCTCGCCTCATTTGCTACGATGGCCATATCCTACTTCTGCAGAAGCGGCGACGACGACGACGACGACGAGAGGCTCTGACATATGTGAGAAATACATCTATAAAATGTAATTCAGACTGCCTCGTCCCACCTTATGCTGTACCGCTTTGGCAAAGGCTTTATCTGCGCCATTCGCCTTAATCACATCTGAGAGTAATTCTTAATAAAAGGCATGTCGCTAATTGTTCGTCATCACAGATACTGTTTGCTATACGGCCACGACGCGCAACTGATTTCCAAAATTCGACTTCTTCCTTTGAGGATGGAACTCACGACCCTTGGTTAACTATACCAGTGCTCTACCACTGAGGTAAAGAGGCGCGGCCTACCGGTACTTTTGCGTACTTCGTCCTTACGGTCGTCTGGAACATCAGACTTCAGCTGACAACACTTAATATTACCGACTAATATTTGCAGCTATGGCGATGCACTACTGCTTGGCTACACATCTGACACGTAACCGATGTGCTCTCCAAACAACAACACTTGCATTTCAGAACATGTCTTTCACACATGTCTACAAAATCACCTTCACTTTCAAATACAGTTCCCTTGCGACTGATAGAGACGTAGGCAAAGTTTAAAGTTGCTATTTCCATTACATCACGTTAATCAGAAAAACGGTAATTTACATCTGCAGCGGAACAAGATTCGGTTCCGGCCAGCGTGGGACTCGAACCCACGACCCTGAGATTAAGAGTCTCATGCTCGACCGACTGAGCTAGCCAGTCTGCTTCGGTGAATACTTGCTGGGTAGCACGTCACACAGTACTCGTTTGGGTTGGGTGGTCCCATACAGAATCTCTCCATGCTGGCTAATGTTTTCCTAACGCCAAACTCGTCACGTTCTTCACTTTTATTTCATAATCATTTCTGAGAGGTAAAGGAATTGCATGACAACCTGCAGAGCTAGTGGCGTCGAAATTAACACTCATACTTGATGTGACTCAAAAGGCTAACGAGTTACTTTCCGACGTTGTTTTAGATGTGCAAGTGCCAGTGAAAACTCGCGGTGACAACACTCTGCCGACCATTTCGCTAGTTAACTCCGGTCTTGTTGTGTGTGTTTCAAGCTCAAGAGCATCTCCAAGCAGAAAATGGTCAACAGCAACATTCAGACCGTTTCGTACTGCTCAATTGCTACATTAAAACGGTATGTTTCTTTTTCAGAACTGATAAAACACGAGCGTGACAACATTCGAACCTGTAATGTTCAGATCCGAAGTCCGACGCCATATCCATTAGGCCACACGGTTACTGACGACCAAGTGCAACTTGTATATGACTCATCTCGAAACGCTCACACCCCTGATGATTTGTGTTTTCGTTCTACACAGCAGCTGCCCCTTGCTCTTTCCCACCCATTCGTTACATTCAACCTCTTACGTGACCGACCAAATATAGAATGGGAAACAAGACCACACACTTTTTGCATACGGAATCGAAGGCAGGGCGGCCCTCGCCGCATTTGCTACGATGGCCATTTGCTACTTCTGCAGAAGCGGCGGCGACGACGACGACGACGACGACGACGAGAGGCTCTGACATATGTGAGAAATACATCTATAAAATGTAGTTTAGAGTGCCTCGTCCCACCTTATGCTGTACTGCTTTGGCAAAGGCTTTATTTGCGCCATTCGCCTTAATCACATCTGAGAGTAATTCTTAATAAAAGGCATGTCGCTAATTGTTCGTCATCACTGATACTGTTTGCTATACTGCTCAATTGCTACATTAAAACGGTATGTTTCTTTTTCAGAACTGATAAAAAACGAGCGTGACAGCATTCGAACCCGTAATCTTCAGATCCGAAGTACGACGCCATATCCATTAGGCCACACGGTCACTGACGACCAAGTGCAACTTGTATATGACTCATCTCCAAAGGTTCACACCCATGATGATTTGTGTTTTCGTTCTACACAGCCGCTGCCCCTTGCTCTTTCCCACCCATTCGTTACATTCAACCTCTTACGTGACCGACCAAATATAGACTGGGAAACAAGACCACACACATTGTGCATACGGAATCGAAGGCAGGGCGTCCCTCGCCGCATTTGCCACGATGGCCATTTGCTACTTCTGCAGAAGCGGCGGCGACGACGTCGACGACGAGAGGCTCTGACATATGTGAGAAATACCTCTACAGTCCTGGAAATGGAAAAAAGAACATATTGACACCGGTGTGTCAGACCCACCATACTTGCTCCGGACACTGCGAGAGGGCTGTACAAGCAATGATCACACGCATGGCACAGCGGACACACCAGTAACCGCGGTGTTGGCCGTCGAATGGCGCTAGCTGCGCAGCATTTGTGCACCGCCGCCGTCAGTGTCAGCCAGTTTGCCGTGGCATACGGAGCTCCATCGGAGTCTTTAACACTGGTAGCATGCCGCGACAGCGTGGACGTGAACCGTATGTGCAGTTGACGGACTTTGAGCGAGGGCGTATAGTGGGCATGCGGGAGGGCGGGTGGACGTTCCGCCGAATTGCTCAACACGTGGGGCGTGAGGTCTCCACAGTACATCGATGTTGTCGCCAGTGGTCGGCAGAAGGTGCACGTGCCCGTCGACCTGTGACCGGACCGCAGCGACGCACGGATGCACGCCAAGACCTTAGGATCCTATGCAGGGCCGTAGGGGACCGCACCGCCACTTCCCAGCAAATTAGGGACACTGTTGCTCCTGGGGTATCGGCGAGGACCATTCGCAACCGTCTCCATGAAGCTGGGCTACGGTCCCGCACACCGTTAGGCCGTCTTCCACTCACGCCCCAAAATCATGCAAACCGCCGACAGTGGAGTCGCGTCAGGCGTGAATGGAGGGACGAATGGAGACGTGTCGTCTTCAGCGATGAGAGTCGCTTCTGCCTCGGTGAAAATGATGGTCGTATGCGTGTTTGGCGCCGTGCAGGTGAGCGCCACAATCAGGACTGCATACGACCGAGGCACACAGGGCCAACACCCGGCATCATGGTGTGGGGAGCGATCTCCGACACTGGCCGTACACCTCTGGTGATCGTCGAGGGGACACTGAACAGTGCACGGTACATCCAAACCTTCATCGAACCCATCGTTCAACCATTCCTAGACCGGCAAGGGAACTTGATGTTCCAACAGGACAATGCACGTCCGCATGTACCCCGTGCCACCCAACGTGCTCTAGAAGGTGTAAGTCAACTACCCTGGCCAGCAAGATCTCCGGATCTGTCCCCCATTGAGCATGTTTGGGACTGGATGTAGCGTCGATTCACGCGGTCTGCACGTCCAGCACAAACGCTGGTCCAACTGAGGCGCCAGGTGGAAATGGCACGGAAAGCCGTTCCACAGGACTACATCCAGCATCTCTACGATCGTCTCCATGGGAGAATAGCAGCCTGCATTGCTGCGAAAGGTGGATATACACTGTACTAGTGCCGACAATGTGCATACTCTGTTGCCTGTGTCTATGTGCCTGTTGTTCTGTCAGTGTTGGAATGTGTCAATAAAGTTTCCCCTTCCTGGGACAATGAAATCACGGTGTTCTTATTTCAATTTCCAGGAGTGTATAAAATGTAATTCAGACTGCCTCGTCCCACTTTATGCTGCACCGCTTTGGCAAAGGCTTTATCTGCACCATTCGCCTTAATCACATCTGAGAGTAATTCTGAATAAAAGGCATGTCGCTAATTGTTCGTCATCATAGATACTGTTTGCTATACGGCCACGACGCGCAACTGATTTCCAAAATTCGACTTCCTTCTTTGAGGATGGAACTCACGACCCTTGGTTTAGTAGACCAGTGCTCTACCACTGAGCTAAAGAGGCGCGGCCTAGCGGTACATTTGCATACTTCGTCCTTACAGTCGTCTGGATCATCAGACTTCAGCTGACAACACTTCATATTACCGACTAATATTTGCAGCTATGGCGACCCATTACTGCTTGGCTACACATCTGACACGTAACCGATGTGCTCTCCAAACAACAACACTTGCATTTCAGAACATGTCTTCCACACATGTCTACAAAATCACCTTCACCTTCAAATAAAGTTTCCTTGCGACTGACAGAGACGTAGCCAAAGTTTAAAGATGCTATTTCCATTACATCACGTTAATCAGAAAAACGGTAATTTACATCTGCAGCGGAACAAAATTCCGTTCCGCCCAGCGTGGGGCTCGAACCCACGACCCTGAGACTAAGAGTCTCATACTCTACCGACTCTTTTTTTTTTCTATCCCAACTTTTGTTTTGTCTCGGTTCTTGGTCTTTTGTTTTTCTTGTTCGCTCTAAAGGTCCACGTAAACTTCAGTCCAGGTGTAGAGAATAATTTTACATAAAGGCAGCAAAACCAGCTACAGTATAAAAGAAATCGGCTCACACAGGCGACCTTAGCCAACACCTTCCCTTTCAAATGTCAGGCTAAGCATATTTGCAAAATCTTTACGGAGTCCTGGCAAGCGCAATCGGTTCATCAACACTCTGATAGTCCACAGATTACAACTTCCACCAGATGTGCATCGGTAACTACTACTGGTCTTCCAGGGAACGATCAAAGCGTAGACTATTTGAGAATTACTCCCATCGAGGAAAGTGCGCATGGTGCCTGTTGTATTTAATCCCGATGCAATTTCTGTGTTTCATCAACACTTCGATAGTCCACAGATTACAGAATGCCACCAGACGTGCATCGGAAACTACTACTGGTCTTCCAGGGAACGATCAAAGATTAGACTGTTTGAGACATTACTCCCATGGAGGAAAGTGCGCATGGTGACTGTTGTATTCAATCCCGATGCAATTTCAGTGTTTCATCAACACTCTGATACTCCACAGATTACAGAATGCTTCCAGATGTGCATCGGAAACTACTACTGGCCTTCCAGGGAACGATCAAAGCGTCGACTGTTTGAGACATTACTTCCATGTAGGAAAGTGCGCATGGTGACTGTTGTATTCAATCCCGATGCAATTTTTGTGTTTCATCAACACTCTGATAGTCCACAGATTACAGAATGCCTCCAGATGTGCATCGGAAACTACAACTGGTCTTCCAGGGAACCATCAAATCGTAGACTGTTTGAGATATTACTTTTATGGAGGAATGTGCGCATGGTGACTGTTGTATTCAATCCCGATGCAATTTCTGTGTTTCATCAACACTCTGATAGTCCACAGATTACAGAATACATCCAGATGTGCATCGGAAACTACTACTGGTCTTCCTGGGAATGATCAAAGCGTAAACTCTTTGAGACATTACTCCCATGGAAGAAAGCGTGCATGGTAACTGTTGTATTGAGTCCCGACGCAATTTTTGTGTTTCATCAACATTCTGATAGTCCACAGATTACAGAAAGCCTCCAGATGTGCATCGGAAACTACTACTGGTCTTCCAGGGAACGCTCAAAGCGTAGACTGTTTGAGACATTACTCCCGTGGAGGAAACTGAGCATGGTGACTGTTGTATTCAATCCCGATGCAATTTCTGTGTTTCATCAACACTCTGATAGTCCACAGATTACAGAATGCCACCAGATGTGCATCGAAACTAGTAGTGGTCTTCCAGGGAACGATCAAAGCGTATACTGTTTGAGACATACTCCAGTTTAAGAAAGTGCGCGAATGTGACTGTTGTATTCAATCCCGATGCAATTTCTGTTTCATCAACGCTCTGATAGTCCACAGATTACACAATGCCACCACATGTGTATCGGAAACTACTACTGGTCTTAAAGGGAACGATCAAATCGTAGACTCTTTGAGAATTACTCCTATGGAGGAAAGTGCGCATGGTGACTGTTGTATTCAATTCCGATGCAATTTCTGTGTTTCATCAACACTCTGATACTCCACAGATTACAGAATGCCTCCAGAAGTGCATCGGAAACTACTACTGGTCTTCCAGGGAACGATCAAAGCGTAGACTCTTTGAGACATTACTCCCATGAAGGAAAGTGCGCATGGTGACTGTTGTAGTCAATCCCGATGCAATTTCTGTATTTCATCAACACTCTGATAGTCCACAGATTACAGAATGCCTACAGATGTTAATCGGAAACTACTACTGGACTTCCAGGGAACGATCAAAACCTAAACTCTTTGAGACATTACTCCCGTGGAGGAAAGTGCGCATGATGACTGTTGTATTCAAACCCGATGCAAGTTCTGTGTTTCATCAGCACTCTGATAGTCCACAGTTTACAGAATGCCTCCAGATGTGCATCGGAAACTACTACTGGTCTTCCAGGGAACGATCAAAGCAGAGACTGTTTACACATTACTTTTATGGAGGGATGTGCGCATGGTAACTTTTGTATTCATTCCCGATGAAATTTCTGTGTTTCATCAACACTTTAAAGGTCCACACATTACAGAATGCCACCAGATGTGCATCGGAACCTACTACTGGTCTTGCAGGGAACGATGAAATCGTAGACTGTTAGAGACATTACTTCCATGGAGGAAAGTGCGCATGGTGACTGTTGTATTTAAACCCGAGGCAATTTCTGTGTTTGAACAACACTCTGATAGTTTACAGATTCCAGAATGCCTCCAGATGTGCATCGGAAACTACTACTGGTCTTAAAGGGAACGTCAAAGCGTAGACTGTTTGAGACATTACTCCCATGGAGGAAAGTGCACATGGTGACTGTTGTATTCAATTCCGATGCAATTTCTGTGTTTCATCAACACTCTGATAGACCACACATTACAGAATGCCCCCAGATATTCATCGGAAACAACTACTGGTCTTCCAGGGAACGATCGAAGCGTAAACTGTTTGAGGCATTACTCCCATGGAGGAAAGTGCACATGGTGACTGTTGTATTCAATCCCGATGCAATTTCTGTGTTTCATCAACACTCTGATAGTCCACAGATTACTGAATGTCCCCAGATGTGCATCGGAAAATACACTGGTCTTCCAGGGAACGATAAAAGCGTAAACAGGTTTGAGAAATTACTCCCATTGAGGAAAGTGCGCATGGTGACTGTTGTATTCACTCCCGACGCAATTTCCGTGTTTCATCAACACTTTGAAAGTCCACAGATTACACAATGCCTAAAGATGTGCATCAGAAGCTACTAATGGTCTTGCAGGGAACGATGAAAGCGTAGACTGTCTCAGACATTACTCCCAAGGAGGAAAGTGCGCATGGTGACTGTTGTATTCAATCCTGATGCAATTTCTGTGTTTCATCAACACTCTGATAGTCCACAGATTACAGAATACCCCCAGATGTGCATCGGAAACTATACTGGTCTTTCAGGGAACGATAAAAGCGTAAACTGTTTGGGACATTACTCCCATGGAGGAAAATGCGCATGATGAATGTTGTATTCAATCCCGATGCAATTTCTGTGTTTCATCAACACTCTGATAGTCCACAGATTATAGAATGACACCAGATGTGCATCGGAAAGTACTACTGGTCTTCCTGGGAACGAACAAAGCGTAAACTGTTTGAGACATTACTCCCATGGAGGAAAGTGCGCATGGTGACTGTTGCATTCAATCCCGATGCTATATCTGTGTTTCATCAACTCTCCGCTAGGCCACACATTACAGAATGCTCCCAGATGTGCATCGGAAACTACACTGGTCTTCCAGGGAACGATAAAAGCGTAAACTGTTTGAGACATTACTCCCATCGAGGAAAGTGCGCATGGTGACTGTTGTATTCAATCCCGTGGCATGTCCTGTGTTTCATCAACACTTTGTAGGTCCACAGATTACAGAATGCCTCCAGATGCATCAGAAACTACTACTGGTCTTCCAGGAAACGATCAAAGGGTAGAGTGTTTGAGACATTACTCCCATGGAAGAAAGTGTGCATTGTGACTGTTATATTCAATCCCGAGGCAATATCTTTGTTTCATCAACACTTTAAAGGTCCACAGATTACAGAATGCCTCCAGATGTTCATCGGAAACTACTACTGGTCTTGCAGGGAACGATCAAAGCGCAGACTGTTTGAGACATTACTCCCAAGGAGGAGAGTGCTCATGGTGACTGTTGTATTCAATCCCGATGCAATTTCTGTGTTTCATCAACACTCTGATAGTCCACAGATTACAGTATGCCTTCAGATGTGTGTCGGAAACTACAACTGGTCTTAAAGGGAACGATCAAAGCGTAGACTGTTTGAGACATTACTCGCATGGAGGAAAATGCGCATGATGACTGTTGTATTCAATCCAGAGGTAATTTCTATGTGTCATCAACATTTTGAAGGTCCACAGATTACAGAATGCCTCCAAATGTGCATCGGAAAATACTAGTGGTCTTCCAGGGAACGATCCAGGCGTACACTGTTAGAGACATTACTCGCATGGAGTAAAGTGCGCATGGTGACTGTTGTATTGAATCCCGAAGCAATTTCTGTATTTCATCAACACTTTGAAGGTCCACAGATTACAGAATGCCTCCAGTTGAGCATCGGACACTACTACTGGTATTGCAGGGAACGATCAAAGCGTAGACTGTTTGAGACATTACTCCCATGGAGGAGAGTGCGCATGGTGACTGTTGATTTCAATTTCAATGCAATTTCTGTGTTTCATCAACACTCTGATAGTCCACAGATTACTGAAATCCCCCAGATGTTCATCGGAAACAACTACTGGTCTACCAGGGAACGATCGAAGCGTAAACTGTTTGGGACATTACTCCCATGGAGGAAAGTGCACTTGGTGACTGTTGTATTCAATCCCGATGCAATTTCTGTGTTTCATCAACACTCTGATAGACCACAGATTACAGAATGACACCAGATGTGCATCGGAAACTACTACTGGTCTTCCAGGGAACGATCAAAGCGTAGACCCTTTCAGACATAACTCCCATGGAGGAAAGTGCGCATGGTAACTGTTGATTTCAATCCCAATGCAATTTCTGTGTTTCATCAACACTCTGATAGTCCACAGATTACAGAATGTCCCCAGATGTGCATCGGAAAATACACTGGTCTTCCAGGGAACGATAAAAGCGTAAACTGTTTGAGACATTACTCCCATTGAGGAAAGTGCGCATGGTGACATTTGTATTCACTCCCGATGCAACTTCCGTTTTTCATCAACACTCTGATAGTCCACAGATTACTGAATGCCCCCAGATGTTCATCGGAAACAACTACTGGTCTTCCAGGGAACGATCGAAGCGTAAACTGTTTGGGACATTACTCCCATGGAGGAAAGTGCACTTGGTGACTGTTGTATTCAATCCCGATGCAATTTCTGTGTTTCATCAACACTCTGATAGACCACAGATTACAGAATGACACCAGATGTGCATCGGAAACTACTACTGGTCTTCCAGGGAACGATCAAAGCGTAGACCCTTTCAGACATTACTCCCATGGAGGAAAGTGTGCATGGTGACTGTTGTATTCAATCCCGATGCTATATCTGTGTTTGAACAACACTCTGATAGTTTACAGATTCCAGAATGCCTCCAGATGTGCATCGGAAACTACTACTGGTCTTGCAGGGAAAGATCAAAGCGTAGACTGTTTGAGACATTACTCCCATTGAGGAATGTGCGCATGGTGACTGTTGTATTCAATCCCGATGCTATTTCTGTGTTACATCACATTACTCCCATGGAGGAAAGTGCGCATGGGGTCTGTTGTATTCAATCCCGATGCAATTTCTGTGTTTCATCAACACTCTGGTAGTCCACACACTACAGAATGCCCCCAGATGTGCATCGAAAAATACTACTGGTCTTCCAGGGAACAATCAAATCGTAAACTGTTTGAGACATTACTCCCATGCAGGAAAGTGCGCATGGTGACTGTTGTATTCAATCCCGATGCAATTTCTGTGTTTGAACAACACTCTGACAATTTACAGATTAAAGAATGCCTCCAGATGTGTATCGGAAACTATACTGGTCTTCCAGGAAACGATCAAAGCGTAGACTGTTTGAGACATTACTCCCATGGAGGAAAGTGAGCATGGTGACAGTTGCATTCAATCCCGCGGCAATTCCTGTGTTTCATCAACACTTTGAAGGTCCACAGATTACAGAATTCCTCCAGATGTGCTTCGGAAACTACTACTGGTCTTGCAGGGAACGATCAAAGCGTAGACTGTTTGAGACAATACTCCCATTGAGGAAAGTGCGCATGGTGACTGTTGTATTCTCTCCCGATGCAACTTCCGTTTTTCATCAACACTTTGAAGGTCCACAGATTACAGAATGCCTCCAGATGTGCATCAGAAACTACTACTGGTCTTCCAGGAAACGATCAAAGCGTAGACTGTTTGAGACATTACTCCCATTTCGGAAAGTGCGCATGGTGACTGTTGATTTCAATCTCAATGCAATTTCTGTGTTTCATCAACACTCTGATAGTCCACAGATTACAGTATGCCTTCAGATGTGTGTCGGAAACTACAACTGGTCTTAAAGGGAACGATCAAAGCGTAGACTGTTTGAGACATTACTCGCATGGAGGAAAATGCGCATGATGACTGTTGTATTCAATCCAGAGGTAATTTCTATGTGTCATCAACATTTTGAAGGTCCACAGATTACAGAATGCCTCCAAATGTGCATCGGAAAATACTAGTGGTCTTAAGTAGACTGTTTGACACATTACTCCCATGGAGGTAGGTGCACATGGTGACTGTTGTATTCAATCCCGATGCAAGTTCTGTGTTTCATCAACACTCTGATAGTCCACAGATTACAGAATACCCCCAGATGTGTATCGGACTGTATACTGGTCTTCCAGGAAACGATCAAAGCGTAAACTGTTTGAGAAATTACTCCCAAGGAGGAAAGTGCGCATGGTGACTGTTGTATTCAATCCCGCGGCAATTCCTGTGTTTCATCAACACTTTGAATGTCCACAGATTACAGAATTCCTCCAGATGTGCATCGGAAACTACTACTGGTATTGCAGGGAAAGATCAAAGCGTAGACTTTTTGAGATATTACTCCCATGGAGGAAAGTGCGCGTGGGATCTGTTGTATTCAATCCCGATGCAATTTCTGTGTTTCATCAACACTCTGATAGTCCACACAATACAGAATGCCCCCAGATGTACATTGAAAAATACTACTGGTCTTCCAGGGAACGATCAAGACGTAGACTGTTTGAGACATTACTCCCATGGCGGAAAGTGAGCATGGTGAATATTGTATTCAATCACGAAGCAATTTCTGTGTTTGAACAACACTCTGATAGTTTACAGATTCCAGAATGCCTCCAGATGTGCATCGGAAACTACTACTGGTCTTGCAGGGAACGATCAAAGCGTAGACTCTTTGAGACATTACTCCCATTGAGGAATGTGCGCATGGTGACTGTTGTATTCAATCCCGATGCTATTTCTGTGTTACATCAACACTCTGATAGTGCACAGATTACACAATGCCCCCATTTGTGCATCTGAAACTATACTGATCCTCCAGGGAACGATAAAAATTTAACTGCTTGAGACATTACTTTCCATGGAGGAAAGTGCGCATGGTGACTGTTGTATTCATTCCCGATGCACATTCTTGGTTTCATCAACACTCTGATAGTCCACACATTACAGAATGCACCCAGATGTGCATCGGAAACTTTTACTGGTCTTCCAGGGAACGATCAAAGCGTAAACTGTTTGAGGCATTACTCCCATGGAGGAAAGTGCGCATGGGGACTGTTGTATTCAATCCCGATGCAATTTCTGTATTTCATCAACACTTTGAAGGTCCACAGATTACAGAATGCCTCCAGTTGAGCATCGGACACTACTACTGGTATTGCAGGGAACGATCAAAGCGTAGACTGTTTGAGACATTACTCCCATGGAGGAGAGTGCGCATGGTGACTGTTGATTTCAATCTCAATGCAATTTCTGTGTTTCATCAACACTCTGATAGTCCACAGATTACTGAATGCCCCCAGATGTTCATCGGAAACAACTACTGGTCTTCCAGGGAACGATCGAAGCGTAAACTGTTTGGGACATTACTCCCATGGAGGAAAGTTCACTTGGTGACTGTTGTATTCAATCCCGATGCAATTTCTGTGTTTCATCAACACTCTGATAGACCACAGATTACAGAATGACACCAGATGTGCATCGGAAACTACTACTGGTCTTCCAGGGAACGATCAAAGCGTAGACCCTTTCAGACATAACTCCCATGGAGGAAAGTGCGCATGGTAACTGTTGATTTCAATCCCAATGCAATTTCTGTGTTTCATCAACACTCTGATAGTCCACAGATTACAGAATGTCCCCAGATGTGCATCGGAAAATACACTGGTCTTCCAGGGAACGATAAAAGCGTAAACTGTTTGAGACATTACTCCCATTGAGGAAAGTGCGCATGGTGACATTTGTATTCACTCCCGATGCAACTTCCGTTTTTCATCAACACTCTGATAGTCCACAGATTACTGAATGCCCCCAGATGTTCATCGGAAACAACTACTGGTCTTCCAGGGAACGATCGAAGCGTAAACTGTTTGGGACATTACTCCCATGGAGGAAAGTGCACTTGGTGACTGTTGTATTCAATCCCGATGCAATTTCTGTGTTTCATCAACACTCTGATAGACCACAGATTACAGAATGACACCAGATGTGCATCGGAAACTACTACTGGTCTTCCAGGGAACGATCAAAGCGTAGACCCTTTCAGACATTACTCCCATGGAGGAAAGTGTGCATGGTGACTGTTGTATTCAATCCCGATGCTATATCTGTGTTTGAACAACACTCTGATAGTTTACAGATTCCAGAATGCCTCCAGATGTGCATCGGAAACTACTACTGGTCTTGCAGGGAAAGATCAAAGCGTAGACTGTTTGAGACATTACTCCCATTGAGGAATGTGCGCATGGTGACTGTTGTATTCAATCCCGATGCTATTTCTGTGTTACATCACATTACTCCCATGGAGGAAAGTGCGCATGGGGTCTGTTGTATTCAATCCCGATGCAATTTCTGAGTTTCATCAACACTCTGGTAGTCCACACACTACAGAATGCCCCCAGATGTGCATCGAAAAATACTACTGGTCTTCCAGGGAACAATCAAATCGTAAACTGTTTGAGACATTACTCCCATGCAGGAAAGTGCGCATGGTGACTGTTGTATTCAATCCCGATGCAATTTCTGTGTTTGAACAACACTCTGACAATTTACAGATTAAAGAATGCCTCCAGATGTGTATCGGAAACTATACTGGTCTTCCAGGAAACGATCAAAGCGTAGACTGTTTGAGACATTACTCCCATGGAGGAAAGTGAGCATGGTGACTGTTGTATTCAATCCCGCGGCAATTCCTGTGTTTCATCAACACTTTGAAGGTCCACAGATTACAGAATTCCTCCAGATGTGCTTCGGAAACTACTACTGGTCTTGCAGGGAACGATCAAAGCGTAGACTGTTTGAGACAATACTCCCATTGAGGAAAGTGCGCATGGTCACTGTTGTATTCTCTCCCGATGCAACTTCCGTTTTTCATCAACACTTTGAAGGTCCACAGATTACAGAATGCCTCCAGATGTGCATCAGAAACTACTACTGGTCTTCCAGGAAACGATCAAAGCGTAGACTGTTTGAGGCATTACTCCCATTTCGGAAAGTGCGCATGGTGACTGTTGATTTCAATCTCAATGCAATTTCTGTGTTTCATCAACACTCTGATAGTCCACAGATTACTGAATGCCCCCAGATGTTCATCGAAAACAACTACTGGTCGTCCAGGGAACGATCGAAGCGTAAACTGTTTGGGACATTACTCCCATGTAGGAAAGTGCACTTGGTGACTGTTGTATTCAATCCCGATGCAATTTCTGTGTTTCATCAACACTCTGATAGACCACAGATTACAGAATGACACCAGACGTGCATCGGAAACTACTACTGGTCTTCCAGGGAACGATCAAAGCGTAGACTCTTTCAGACATTACTTCCATGGAGGAAAGTGCGCATGGTGACTGTTGATTTCAATCCCAATGCAATTTCTGTGTTTCATCAACACTCTGATAGTCCACAGATTACAGAATGTCCCCAGATGTGCATCGGAAAATATACTGGTTTCCAGGGAACGATAAAAGCGTAAACTGTTTGAGACATTACTCCCATTGAGGAAAGTGCTCAAGGTGACATTTGTATTCACTCCCGATGCAACTTCCGTTTTTCATCAACACTTTGAAGGTCCACAGATTACAGAATGCCTCCAGATGTGCATCAGAAACTACCACTGGTGTTCCAGGAAACGATCAAAGCGTAGACTGTTTGAGACATTACTCCCATGGAGGAAAATGCGCATGATGACTGTTGTATTCAATCCCGAGTGAATTTCTGTGTTTCATCAACACTTTGAAGGTAAACAGATTACAGAATGCCTCCAGATGTGCATCGGAAACTACTATTGGTCTTTCATTGAACTGTCAAAGCGTAGACTGTATGAGACATTACTCCCATTCAGGAAAGTGCGCATGGTGACTGTTGTATTCAATCCCGATGCAATTTCTGTGTTTCATCAACACTCTGATAGTCCACAGATTACAGAAAGCCCCCATATGTGCATCGGAAACTATACTGGTCTTCCAGGGAACGATAAAAGCGTAAACTGTTTGAGACATTACTCCCATGGAGGAAAGTGCGCATGGTGACTGTTGTATTCAATCCTGATGCAATTTCTGTGTTTCATCAGCACTCTGATGGTCCACAGATTACAGAAAGCTACCATATGTGCATCGGAAACTATACTGGTCTTCCAGGGAACGATCAATGCGTAAACTGTTTGAAACATTACTCTCATGGAGGAAAGTGCGCATGGTGACTGTTGTATTCAATCCCGATGCAATTTCTGTTTTTGAAGAACACTCTGACAGTCTACAGATTCCAGAATACCTCCAGATGTGCATCGGAAACTACTACTGGTCTTAAAGGGAACGATCAAAGTGTAGACTAATTGAGACATTACTCCCATGGATGAAAATGCGCATGATGACTGTTGTATTCAATCCCGATGCAATTTCTGTGTTTCATCAACACTTTGAAGATCTACAGATTACGGAATGCCTCCAGATGTGCATCGGAAACTACTACTGGTCTTGCAGGGAACGATCAAAGCGTAGACTGTTTGAGATGTCACTCCCATGGAGGAAAGTGCGCATGGGGTCTGTTGTATTCAATCCCGATGCAATTTCTGTGTTTGAACAACACTCTGATAGTTTACAGATTCTAGAATGATTCCAGATGTGCATCGGAAACTACTACATGTCTTCCAGGGAACGATCAAAACGTAGACTGTTTGAGACATTACTCCCATGGAGGAAAGTGCGCATGGTGATTGTTGTAATTAATTCCCATTCAATTTCTGTGTTTCATCAACACTTTGAAGGTCCACAGATTACAGAATGACACCAGTTGTGCATCGGAAACTACTACATGTCTTCCAGGGAACGATCAAAACGTAGACTGTTTGAGACATTACTCCCATGGAGGAAAGTGCGCATGGTGATTGTTGTAATTAATCCCGATTCAAATTCTGTGTTTCATCAACACTTTGAAGATCTACAGATTACAGAATGCCTCCAGATGTGCATCGGAAACTACTACTGGTCTTCCAGGGAACGATCAAAACGTAGACTGTTTAGGACACTACTCCCATGGAGGAAAGTGCGCATGGTGATTGTTGTATTCAATCCCGCGGCAATTTCTGTGTTTCATCAACACTTTGAAGGTCCACAGATTACAGAATGCCTCCAGATGTGCATCGGAAACTACTACTGGTCTTGCAGGGAACGATCAAAGCGTAGACTGTTTGAGACGTTACTCCCATGGAGGAAAGTGCGCATGGGGTCTGTTGTATTCAATCCCGATGCAATTTCTGTGTTTCGTCAACACTCTGATAGTCCACACATTACAGAATGCCCCCAGATGTGTATCGGAAAGTACTACTGGTTTTCCAGGGAACGATCAAAGCGTAAACTGTTTGAGACATTACTCCCATGGAGGAAAGTGCGCATGGTGACTGTTGGTTTCAATCACAATGCAATTTCTGTGTTTCATCAACACTCTGATAGTCCACAGATTACTGAATGCCCCAGATGTTCATCGGAAACAACTACTGGTCTTCCAGGGATTGATCAAAGTGTAAACTGTTTGGGACATTACTCCCATGAAGGAAAGTGCACTTGGTGACTGTTGTATTCAATCCCGATGCAATTTCTGTGTTTCATCAACACTCTGATAGTCCACAGATTACAGAATGACACCAGATGTGCATCGGAAACTACTACTGGTCTTCCAGGGAACGATCAAAGCGTAGACTCTTTCAGACATTACTCCCATGGAGGAAAGTGCGCATGGTGAATGTTGTATTCAATCCCGAGGCAATTTCTATGTTCATCAACACTTTAAAGGTCCACAGATTACAGAATGCCTCCAGATGTGCATCGGAAACTAGTACTGGTCTTGCAATGAACGATCAAAGCGTAGACTGTTAGAGACATTACTCCCATGGAGGAAAGTGCGCATGGTGACTATTGTATTTAATCCCGAGGCAATTTCTGTGTTTGAACAACACTCTGATAGTTTACAGTTTCCAGAATGCTTCCAGATGTGCATCGGAAACTACTACTGGTCTTGCAGGGAACGATCAAAGCGTAGACTCCTTCAGACATTACTCCCATTGAGTAAAAGTGGGCATGGTGACTGTTGTATTCAATCCCGATGCTATTTCTGTGATTCATCAACACTCTGATAGTCCACAGATTACAGAATGCCCCCATATGTGCATCGGAAACTATACTGGTCCTCCAGGGAACGATAAAAATGTAAACTGTTTGAGACATTACTCCCATGGAGGAAAGTGCGCATGGTGACTGTTGTATTCATTCCCGATGCACTTTCTGTGTTTCATCAACACTCTGATAGTCCACACATTACAGAATGCACATAGATGTGCATCGGAAACTACTACTTTTCCTCCAGGGAACAATCAAAGCGTAGACTGTTTGAGGCATTACTTCCATGGAGGAAAGTTCGCATGGTGCCTGTTGTATTCAATCCCGATGCATTTTCTGTGTTTGAACAACACTCTAATAGTTTACAGATATCAGAATGCCTCCAGATGTGCATCGGAAACTACTACTGGTCTTAAAGAGAATGTCAAAGCGTAGACTCTTTGAGACATTACTCCCATGAAATAAAGTGCGCATGGTGACTGTTGATTACAATCTCAATGCAATTTCTGTGTTTTATCAACACTCTGATAGTCCACAGATTACTGAATGCCCCCAGATGTTCATCGGAAACAACTACTGGTCTTCCAGGGAACGATCGAAGCGTAAACTGTTTGGGACATTACTCCCATGGAGGAAAGTGCACTTGCAGACTGTTGTATTCAATCCCGATGCAATTTCTGTGTATCATCAACACTCTGATAGTCCACAGATTACAGAATGATACCAGATGTGCATCAGAAACTACTACTGGTCTTCCAGGGAACGATCAAAGCGTAGACTCTTTCAGACATTCCTCCCATGGAGGAAAGTGCGCATGGTGACTGTTGATTTCAATCCCAATGCAATTTCTGTGTTTCATCAACACTCTGATAGTCCACAGATTACAGAATGTCCCCAGATGTGCATCGGAAAATACACTGGTCTTCCAGGGAACGATAAAAGCGTAAACTGTTTGAGACATTACTCCCATTGAGGAAAGTGCGAATGGTGACTGTTGTATTCACTCCCGATGCAATTTCCGTGTTTCATCAACACTTTGAAGGTCCACAGATTACAGAATGCCTCCAGATGTGCATCAGAAACTACTACTGGTCTTCCAGGGAACGATCAAATCGTAGACTGTTTGAGACATTACTCCCATGGAGGAAAGTGCGCATGGTGACTGTTGTATTCAATCCCGATCCAATTTCTGTGTTTGAACGACACTCTGATAGTTTACAGATTACAGAATGCCTCCAGATGTGCATCGGAAACGACTACTGGTCTTCCAGGGCACGATCAAAGTGTAGACTGATTGAGACATTACTCATATGGAGGAAAATGCGCATGATGACTGTTGTATTCAATCCCGAGGCAATTTCTGTGTTTCATCAACACTTTGAAGGTAAACAGATTACAGAATGCCTCCAGATGTGCATCGGAAACTACTATTGGTCTTGCATTGAACTGTCAAAGCGTAGACTGTATGAGACATTACTCCCATGGAGGAAAGTGCGCATGGTGACTGTTGTATTCAATCCCGATGCACTTTCTGTGTTTTATCAACACTCTGATAGTCCACACATTACAGAATGCACCCAGATGTGCACCGGAAAATACTACTGGCCTTCCAGGGAACGATCAAAGAATAAACTGTTTGAGAGATTACTCTTATGGAGGAAAGTCCGCATGGTGACTTTTGTATTCAATCCCGATACAATTTCTGTTTTTGAAGAACACTCCGATAGTCTACAGATTCCAGAATACCTCCAGATGTGCATCGGAAACTACTACTGGTCTTAAAGGGAACGATCAAAGCGTAGACTGTTTGAGACATTACTCCCATGGATGAAAATGAGCATGATGACTGTTGTATTCAATCCCGATGCAATCTCTGTGTTTCATCAACACTTCGAAGGTCTACAGATTACAGAATGCATCCAGATGTGCATCGGAAACTACTACTGGTCATGCAGGGAACGATCAAAGCGTAGACTGTTTGAGACGTTACTCCCATGGAGGAAAGTGCGCATGGGGTCTGTTGTATTCTATCCCGATGCAATTTCTGTGTTTCGTCAACACTCTGATAGTCCAAACATTACAGAATGCCCCCAGATGTGCATCGGAAACTACTACTGGTCTTGGATTGAACGATCAAATCGTAGACTGTTTGAGACATTACTCCCATGGAGGAAAGTGCGAATGGTGACTGTTGTATTCAATCCCGATGCAATTTCTGAGTTTCATCAACACTCTGATAGTCCACAGGTTACAGAATGACACCAGATGTGAGTCGGAAACTACTACTTGTCTTCAATGGAACGATCAAAGCGTAGACTGTTTGAGACATTACTCCCATGGAGGAAACTGCGCATGGTGACTGTTGTATTCAATCCCTATTCAATTTCTGTGTTTCATCAACACTTTGAAGGTCCACAGATTACAGAATGACACCAGATGTGCATCGGAAAATACTACATGTCTTCCAGGGAACGATCAAAACGTAGACGGTTTGAGACATTACTCCCATGGAGGAAAGTGCGCATGGTGACTGTTGTATTCAATCCCGCGGCAATTTCTGTGTTTCATCAACACTCTGAAGGTCCACAGATTACAGAATGCCTCCAGATGTACATCGGAAACTACTACTTGTCTTGCAGGGAACGATGAAAGCGTAGGCCGTTTGAGACATTACTCCCATGGAGGAAAGTGCACATGGTTACTGTTGAATTCAATCCTGATGCAATGTCTGTGTTTCATCAACACTCTGATAGTCCACACATTACTGAATGCCCCCAGATGTGCATTGGAAACTGCTACTGGTCTTCCAGGGAACGATCAAAACGTAAACTGTTTGAGACATTACTCCCATGGAGGAAAGTGCGCATGGTGGCTGTTGTATTCAATCCCGATGCAATTTCTGTGATTTAACAACACTCTGATAGTTTACAGATTACAGAATGCCTCTAGATGTGCATCGGAAACTACTACTGGTCTTAAAGGGACTAATCAAAGCATAGACTGTTTGAGACATTAATCCCGTGTATGAAAGTGCGCATAGTGACTCTTGTATTCACTCCCGATGCAATTTCTGTGTTTCATCAACACTTTGAAGGTCAACAGATTACAGAATGCCTCCAGATGTGCATCGCAAACTACCAATGGTCTTCCAGGAAACGATCAAATCGTAGACGGTTTGAGACATTACTCCCTTGGAGGAAAGTGCGCATGGTGACTGTTGTATTCAATCCCGAGACAATTTATGTGTTTCTTCAACACTTTAATGGTCCACAAATTACAGAATGCCACCGGATGTGCATCTGAAACTACTACTGCTCTTGCAGGGAACGATCAAGGCGTAGACTGTTTGAGCCACTACTCCCTTGGAGGAAAGGGAACATGGTGACTGTTGTATTCAATCCCGATGCAATTTCTGTGTTTCATCAACGCTCTGATAGTCCACAGATTACAGAAAGCTCCCATATGTGCATCGGAAACTATACTGGTCTTCCAGGGAACGATCAAAGCGTAAACTGTTTGAGACATTACTCCCATGGAGGAAAGTGCGCATGGTGACTGTTGTATTCAATCCCGATGCACGTTCTGTGTTTCATCAACACTCTGATAGTCCACACATTACAGAATGCACCCAGATGTGCATCGGAAACTACTACTGGCCTTCCAGGGAACGATCAAAGCGTAAACTGTTTGAGACATTACTCTCATGGAGGAAAGTGCGCATGGTGACTTTTGTATTCAATCCCGATGCAATTACTGTTTTTGAAGAACACTCTGATAGTCTACAGATTCCAGAATACCTCCCGATGTGCATCGGAAACTACTACTGGTCTTAAAGGGAACGATCAAAGCGTAGACTGTTTGAGACATTACTCCCGTGGATGAAAATGCGCATGATGACTGTTGTATTCAATCCCGATGCAATCTCTGTGTTTCATCAACACTTTGAAGGTCTACAGATTACAGAATGCATCCAGATGTGCATCGGAAACTACTACTGGTCTTGCAGAGAACGATCAAAGCGTAGACTGTTTGAGACATTACTCCAATGGAGGAAAGTGCGCATGGTGACTGTTGTATTCAATCCCGAGGCAATTTCTGTGTTTCATCAACACTTTGAAGGTAAACAGTTTGCAGAATGCCTCCAGATGTGCATCGGAAACTACTACTGGTATTGGATTGAACGATCAAATCGTAGACTGTTTGAGACACTACTCCCATGGAGGAAAGTGCGAATGGTGACTGTTGTATTCAATCCCGATGTAATTTCTGTGTTTCATCAACACTCTGATAGTCCACAGATTACAGAATGACACCAGATGTGAGTCGGAAACTACTACTTGTCTTCCAGGGAACGATCAAAGCGTAGACTCTTTGAGACATTACTCCCATTGAGGAAAGTGCGCATGGTGACTGTTGTATTCAATCCCGATTCAATTTCTGTGTTTCATCAACACTTTCAAGGTCCACAGATTACAGAATGACACCAGATGTGCATCGGAATCTACTACATGTCTTCCAGGGAACGATCAAAACGTAGACGGTTTGAGACATTACTCCCATGGAGGAAAGTGCGCCTGGTGACTGTTGTATTCATTCCCGCGGCAATTTCTGTGTTTCATCAACACTTTGAAGGTCCACAGATTACAGAATGCCTCCAGATGTGCATCGGAAACTACTACTTGTCTTGCAGGGAACGATGAAAGCGTAGACCGTTTGAGACATTACCTCCATGGAGGAAAGTGCACATGGTGACTGTTGAATTCAATCCTGATGCAATGTCTGTGTTTCATCAACACTCTGATAGTCCACACATTACAGAATGCCCCCAGATGTGCATCGGAAACTACTACTGGTCTTCCAGGGAACGATCAAAACGTAAACTGTTTGAGACATTACTCCCATGGAGGAAAGTGCGCATGGTGACTGTCGTATTCAATTCCGATTAAATTTCTGTGATTTAACAACACTCTGATAGTTTACACATTACAGAATGCCTCCAGATGTGCATCGGAAACTACTACTGGTCTTAAAGGGAGCGATCAAAGCATAGACTGTTTGTGACATTACACCCATGGAGGAAAATGAGCATTATGACTGTTGTATTCAATCAGGAGGCAATTTCTATGTTTCGTCAACACTTTGAAGGTCCACAGATTACAGAATGCCTCCAGATGTGCATCGGAAACTACTACTGGTCTTCCTGGAAATGATCAAACCGTAGACTGTTTGAGACATTACTCCCACGGAGGAAATTGCGCATGGTGACTGTTGAATTCGATCCCGATGCAATTTCTGTGTTTCATCAACACTCTGATAGTCCACAGATTACAGAGTGCCCCCAGATGTGCATCGGAAACTACTACTGGTCTTCCAGGAAATGATCAAACCGTAGACTGTTTGAGACATTTCTCCCATGGAGGAAAGTGCGCATGGTGACTGTTGTATTCAATCCCGACGCAATATCTGTGTTTCATCAACACTTTGAAGGTCAGCAGATTACAGAATGCCTCCAGATGTGCATCGGAAACTACTACTGGTCTTCCAGGGCACGATCAAAGCGTAGACTGATTGAGACATTACTCCCATGGAGGAAAATGCGCATGATGACTGTTGTATTCAATCCCGAGTCAATTTCTGTGTTTCATCAACACTTTGAAGGTCCACAGATTACAGAATGACACCGATGTGCATCGGAAACTACTACATGTCTTCCAGGGAACGATCAAAACGTAGACGGTTTGAGACATTACTCCCATGAAGGAAAGTGCGCATGGTGACTGTTGTATTCAATCCCGCGGCAATTCCTGTGTCTCATCAACATTCCGATAATCCACAGATTACAGAATTCCTCCATTTTGCATCGGAAACTACTACTGGTCTTGCTGGGAACGATCAAAGCGTAGACTGTTAGAGACATTATTCCCATGGAGGAAAGTGCGCATCATGACTGTTGTATTCAATCCGGATGCAATATCTGTGTTTCATCAACACTTTGAAGGTCAGTAGATTACAGAATGCCTCCAGATGTGCATTGGAAACTACTACTGGTCTTGCAGGGAACGATCAAAGCGTAGACTGATTGAGACATTACTCCCATGGAGGAAAGTGCGCATGGTGACTGTTGTATTCAATCCCGATGCAATTTCTGTGTTTGAACAACACTCTGATAGTTTACAGATTACAGAATGCCTCCAGATGTGCATCGGAAACTACTACTGGTCTTCCAGGGCACGATCAAAGCGTAGACTGATTGAATGGAGGAAAATGTGCATAATGACTGTTGTATTCAATCCCGAGTCAATTTCTGTGTTTCATCAACACTTTGAAGGTAAACAAATTACAGAATGCCTCCAGATGTGCATCGGAAACTATTATTGGTCTTGCATTGAACGGTCAAAGCGTAGACTGTATGAGACATTACTCCCATGGAGGAAAGTGAGTATGGTGACTGTTGTATTCAATCCCGATGCAATATCTATGTTTCATCAACATTCTGATAGTCCACAGATTACAGAATGTCCCCTGATGTGCATCGGAAACTACACTGGTCTTCCAGGGAACGATAAAAGCGTAAACTGTTTGAGACATTAAACCCATGGAGTAAAGTGCGCATGGTGACTGTTGTATTCAATCCCGATGCAATTTCTGTGTTGCATCAACACTCTGATAGTCCACAGATTACAGAATGACACCAGATGTGCATCGGAAACTACAACTGGTCTTCAGGATACGATCAAATCGTAGACGGTTTGAGACATTACTCCCATGGAGGAAAGTGCACATGGTGACTGTTGTATTCAATCCCGATGCAATTTCTGTGTTTCATCAACACTTTAAAGGTCCACAGATTACAGAATGCCTCCAGATGTGCATCGGAAACTACTACTGGTCTTCCAGGAAACGATCAAAGCGTAGACTGTTTGAGACATTACTCCCATGGAGGAAAGTGCACATGGTGACTGTTGTATTCAATCCCGATGCAATTTCTGTGTTTCATCAACACTTTAAAGGTCCACAGATTACAGAATGCCTCCAGATGTGCATCGGAAACTACTACTGGTCTTGCAGGGAACGATCAAAGCGTAGACTGTTTGAGACACTACTCCCATGGAGGAAAGTGCGCATGGTGACTGTTGTATTCAATCCCGATGCAATTTCTGAGTTTCATCAACACTCTGATAGTCCACAGATTACAGAATGCACCCATATGTGCATCGGAAACTATACTGGTCTTCCAGGGAACGATAAAAGCGTAAACTGTTTGAGACATTACTCCCATGGAGGAAAGTGAGCATGGTGACTGTTGTATTCAATCACGAGGCAATTTTTGTGTTTCATAAACACCTTAAAGGTCCACAGATTACAGAATGCCTCCAGATGTGCATCGGAAACTGTACTGGTCTTCCAGGATACGATCAAAGCGAAGACTGTTTGAGACATTATTCCCATGGAGGAAAGTGCGCACGGTGACTGTTGTATTCAATCCCGCGGCAATTCCTGTGTTTCATCAACACTTTGAAGGTCCACAGATTACAGAATTCCTCCATTTGTGCATCGGAAACTACTACTGGTCTTGCTGGGAACGATCAAAGCGTAGACTGTTAGAGATTTTATTCCCATGGAGGAAAGTGCGCATCGTGACTGTTGTATTTAATCCGGATGCAATTTCTGTGTTTCATCAATACTTTGAAGGTCCTAAGATTACAGAATGCCTCCAGATGTGCATCGGAAACTACTACTAGTCTTCCAGGAAATGATCAAACCGTAGACTGTTTGAGACATTACTCCCATGGAGTGAAGTACGCATGCTGACTGTTGTATTCAATCTCGAGGCAATATCTGTGTTTCATCAACACTTTGAAGGTCAGCAGATTACGGAATGCCTCCAGATGTGCATTGGAAACTACTACAGGTCTTGCAGGGAACGATCAAAGCGTAAACTGTTAGAGACATTACTCCCATGGAGGGATGTGCGCATGGTGACTGTTGTATTAAATCCCGATGCAAATTCTGTGTTTCATCAACACTTCGAAGGTCCAAAGATTACAGAATGCTTCCAGATGTGCATCGACAACTACTACTGGACTTCCAGGAAATGTTCAAACCGTAGACTTTTTGAGACATTATTCCCATGGAGGAAAGTGCGCATGGTGACTGTTGTATTCAATCCCGATGCAATTTCTGTGTTTCATCAACACTTTGAAGGTCCAAAGATTACAGAATGCCTCCAGATGTGCATCGGAAACTACTACTGGCCTTCCAGGGAACGATCAAAGCGTAAACTGTTTGAGACATTACTCTCATGGAGGAAAGTGCGCATGGTGACTTTTGTATTCAATCCCGATGCAATTTCTGTTTTTGAAGAACACTCTGATAGTCTACAGATTCCAGAATACCTCCCGATGTGCATCGGAAACTACTACTGGTCTTAAAGGGAACGATCAAAGCGTAGACTGTTTGAGACATTACTCCCGTGGATGAAAATGCGCATGATGACTGTTGTATTCAATCCCGATGCAATCTCTGTGTTTCATCAACACTTTGAAGGTCTACAGATTACAGAATGCATCCAGATGTGCATCGGAAACTACTACTGGTCTTGCAGAGAACGATCAAAGCGTAGACTGTTTGAGACGTTACTCCCATGGAGGAAAGTGCGCATGGGGTCTGTTGTATTCTATCCCAATGCAATTTCTGTGTTTCGTCAACACTCTAATAGTCCACACATTACAGAATGCCCCCAGATGTGCATCGGAAACTATTACTGGTTTACCAGGGAACGATCAAAGCGTAAACTGTTTAAGACATTACTCCCATGGAGGAAAGTGCGCATGGTGACTGTTGTATTCAATCCCGAGGCAATTTCTGTGTTTCATCAACACTTTGAAGGTAAACAGTTTGCAGAATGCCTCCAGATGTGCATCGGAAACTACTACTGGTCTTGGATTGAACGATCAAATCGTAGTCTGTTTGAGACACTACTCCCATGGAGGAAAGTGCGAATGGTGACTGTTGTATTGAATCCCGATGTAATTTCTGTGTTTCATCAACACTCTGATAGTCCACAGATTACAGAATGACACCAGATGTGAGTCGGAAACTACTACTTGTCTTCCAGGGAACGATCAAAGCGTAGACTGTTTGAGACATTACTCCCATGGAGGAAAGTGCGCATGGTGACTGTTGTATTCAATCCCGATTCAATTTCTGTGTTTCATCAACACTTTCAAGGTCCACAGATTACAGAATGACACCGGATGTGCATCGGAATCTACTACATGTCTTCCAGGGAACGATCAAAACGTAGACGGTTTGAGACATTACTCCCATGGAGGAAAGTGCGCATGGTGACTGTTGTATTCAATCCCGCGGCAATTTCTGTGTTTCATCAACACTTTGAAGGTCCACAGATTACAGAATGCCTCCAGATGTGCATCGGAAACTACTACTGGTTTTCCAGGAAATGATCAAACCGTAGACTGTTTGAGACATTACTCCCACGGAGGAAATTGCGCATGTTGACTGTTGAATTCGATCCCGATGCAATTTCTGTGTTTCATCAACACTCTGATAGTCCACAGATTACAGAGTGCCCCCAGATGTGCATCGGAAACTACTACTGGTCTTCCAGGAAATGATCAAACCGTAGACTGTTTAGACATTACTCCCATGGAGGAAAGTGCGCATGGTGACTGTTGTATTCAATCCCGACGCAATATCTGTGTTTCATCAACACTTTGAAGGTCAGCAGATTACAGAATGCCTCCAGATATGCATCGGAAACTACTACTGGTCTTCCAGGGCACGATCAAAGCGTAGACTGATTGAGACATTACTCCCATGGAGGAAAATGCGCATGATGACTGTTGTATTCAATCCCGAGTCAATTTCTGTGTTTCATCAACACTTTGAAAGTCCACAGATTACAGAATGACACCGATGTGCATCGGAAACTACTACATGTCTTCCAGGGAACGATCAAAACGTAGACGGTTTGAGACATTACTCCCATGGAGGAAAGTGCGCATGGTGACTGTTGTATTCAATCCCGCGGCAATTTATGTGTTTCGTCAACACCTTGAAGGTCCACAGATTACAGAATGCCTCCAGATGTGCATCGGAAACTACTACTGGTCATCCAGGAAACGATCAAAGCGTAGACTGTTTGAGACATTACTGTAAAGGAGGAAAGTGCACATGGTGACTGTTGTATTCAATCCCGATGCAATTTCTGTGTTTCATCAACACTTTAAAGGTCCACAGATTACAGAATGCCTCCAGATGTGCATCGGAAACTACTACTGGTCTTGCAGGGAATGATCAAATCGTAGACTGTTTGAGACATTACTCCCATGGAGGAAAGTGCGCATGGTGACTGTTGTATTCAATCCCGCGGCAATTCCTGTGTCTCATCAACATTCCGATAGTCCACAGATTACAGAATTCCTCCATTTTGCATCGGAAACTACTACTGGTCTTGCTGGGAACGATCAAAGCGTAGACTGTTAGAGACATTATTCCCATGGAGGAAAGTGCGCATCGTGACTGATGTATTCAATCCGGATGCAATTTCTGTGTTTCATCAACACTTCGAAGGTCCAAAGATTACAGAATGCCTCCAGATGTGCATCGGCAACTACTACTGGACTTCCAGGAAATGTTCAAACCGTAGACTTTTTGAGACATTACTCCCATGGAGGAAAGTGCGCATGGTGACTGTTGTATTCAATCCCGAGGCAATATCTGTGTTTCATCAACACTTTGAAGGTCAGTAGATTACAGAATGCCTCCAGATGTGCATTGGAAACTACTACTGGTCTTGCAGGGAACGATCAAAGCGTAAACTGTTTGAGACATTACTCCCATGGAGGAAAGTGCGCATGGTGACTGTTGTATTCAATCCCGATGCAATTTCTGTGTTTGAACAACACTCTGATAGTTTACAGATTACAGAATGCCTCCAGATGTGCATCGGAAACTACTACTGGTCTTCCAGGGCACGATCAAAGCGTAGACTGATTGAGACATTACTCCCATGGAGGAAAATAAGCATAATGAATGTTGTATTCAATCCCGAGTCAATTTCTGTGTTTCATCAACACTTTGAAGGTAAACAAATTACAGAATGCCTCCAGATGTGCATCGGAAACTACTATTGGTCTTGCATTGAACGGTCAAAGCGTAGACTGTATGAGACATTACTCCCATGGAGGAAAGTGGGTATGGTGACTGTTGTATTCAATCCCGATGCAATATCTATGTTTCATCAACATTCTGATAGTCCACAGATTACAGAATGTCCCCTGATGTGCATCGGAAACTACACTGGTCTTCCAGGGAACGATAAAAGCGTAAACTGTTTGAGACATTAAACCCATGGAGTAAAGTGCGCATGGTGACTGTTGTATTCAATCCCGATGCAATTTCTGTGTTGCATCAACACTCTGATAGTCCACAGATTACAGAATGACACCAGATGTGCATCGGAAACTACAACTGGTCTTCAGGATACGATCAAATCGTAGACGGTTTGAGACATTACTCCCTTGGAGGAAAGTGAGCATGGTGACTGTTGTATTCAATCCCGATGCAATTTCTGTGTTTGATCAACAGTCTGATAGTTTACAGATTCCAGAATGCCTCCAGATGTGCATCGGAAACTACTACTGGCCTTAAAGGGAGCGGTCAAAGCGTAGACTGTTTGAGACATTAATCCCATGTATGAAAGTGCGCATAGTGACTGTTGTATTCACACCCGATGCAATTTCTGTGTTTCATCAACACTTTGAAGGTCCACAGATTACAGAATGCCTCCAGATGTGCATCGGAAACTACTACTGGTCTTGCAGGGAACGATCAAAGCGTAGACTGTTTGAGACACTACTCCCATGGAGGAAATTGCGCATGGTGACTGTTGTATTCAATCCCGATGCAATTTCTGAGTTTCATCAACACTCTGATAGTCCACAGATTACAGAATGCACCCATATGTGCATCGGAAACTATACTGGTCTTCCAGGGAACGATAAAAGCGTAAACTGTTTGAGACATTACTCCCATGGAGGAAAGTGAGCATGGTGACTGTTGTATTCAATCACGAGGCAATTTTTGTGTTTCATAAACACCTTAAAGGTCCACAGATTACAGAATGCCTCCAGATGTGCATCGGAAACTGTACTGGTCTTCCAGGAAACGATCAAAGCGAAGACTGTTTGAGACATTATTCCCATGGAGGAAAGTGCGCACGGTGACTGTTGTATTCAATCCCGCGGCAATTCCTGTGTTTCATCAACACTTTGAAGGTCCACAGATTACAGAATTCCTCCATTTGTGCATCGGAAACTACTACTGGTCTTGCTGGGAACGATCAAAGCGTAGACTGTTAGAGATTTTATTCCCATGGAGGAAAGTGCGCATCGTGACTGTTGTATTTAATCCGGATGCAATTTCTGTGTTTCATCAATACTTCGAAGGTCCTAAGATTACAGAATGCCTCCAGATGTGCATCGGAAACTACTACTGGTCTTCCAGGAAATGATCAAACCGTAGACTGTTTGAGACATTACTCCCATGGAGTGAAGTACGCATGCTGACTGTTGTATTCAATCTCGAGGCAATATCTGTGTTTCATCAACACTTTGAATGTCAGCAGATTACGGAATGCCTCCAGATGTGCATTGGAAACTACTACTGGTCTTGCAGGGAACGATCAAAGCGTAAACTGTTAGAGACATTACTCCCATGGATGGAAGTGCGCATGGTGACTGTTGTATTAAATCCCGATGCAAATTCTGTGTTTGATCAACACTCTGATAGTTTACAGATTCCAGTATGCCTCCAGATGTGCATCCGAAACTATTACTGGTCTTGCGGGGAACGATCAAAGCGTAGACTGTTAGAGACATTATTCCCATGGAGGAAAGTGCGCATGGTGACTGTTGTATTCAATCCCGATGCAATTTCTGTGTTTCATCAACACTTTGAAGGTCCAAAGATTACAGAATGCCTCCAGATGTGCATCGGAAACTACTACTGGTCTTCCAGGAAACGATCAAACCGTAGACTGTTTGAGACATTACTCCCATGGAGGAAAGTGCGCATGGTGACTGTTGAATTCAATCCCGAGGCAATTTCTATGTTTCATCAACACTTTGAAGGTCCGCAGATTACAGAATGCTTCCAGATGTGCATTGGAAACTACTACTGGTCTTGCAGCGAACGATCAAAGCGTAAACTGTTTGAGACATCACTCCCATGGAGGAAAGTGCGCATGGTGACTGTTGTATTTAATCCCGATGCAATTTCTGTGTTTGATCAACACTCTGATAGTTTACAGATTCCAGAATGCCTCCAGATGTGCATCGGAAACTACTACTGGCCTTAAAGGGAGCGGTCAAAGCGTAGACTGTTTGAGACATAAATCCCATGTATGAAAGTGCGCATAGTGACTGTTGTATTCACTCCCGATGCAATTTCTGTGTTTCATCAACACTTTGAAGGTCCACAGATTACAGAATGTCTCCAGATGTGCATCGGAAACTACTACTGGTCTTCCAGGAAACGATCAAAGCGTAGACTGTTTGAGACATTACTCCCATGGAGGAAAGTGCACATGGTGACTGTTGTATTCAATCCCAATGCAATTTCTGTGTTACATCAACACTCTGATAGTCCACAGATTACAGAATGACACCAGATGTGCATCGTAAACTATACTGGTCTTCCAGGGAACGATAAAAGCGTAAACTGTTTGAGACATTACTCCCATGGAGGAAAGTGCGCATGGTGACTGTTGTATTCAATCCCGATGCACTTTCTGTGTTTCGCCAACACTCTGATAGTCCACACATTACAGAATGCACCCAGATGTGCATCGGAATCTACTACTGGTGTTTCCAGGGAACGATCAAAGTGTAAACTGTTTGAGACATTACTCCCATGGAGGAAAGTGCTCATGGTGACTGTTGTATTCAATCCCGATGCAATTTCTGTGTTTGAACAACACTCTGATAGTTTACAGATTACAGAATGCCTCCAGATGTGCATCGGAAACTACTAGTGGTCTTAAGTAGACTGTTTGAGACATTACTCCCATGGAGGAAAGTGCGCATGGTGACTGTTGTATTCGATCGCGATGCAATTTCTGTGTTTCATCAACACTATGATAGTCCACAGATTACAGTGTGCCCCCAGATGTGCATCGGAAACTATACTGGTCTTCCAGGAAACGATCAATGCGTAGACTGTTAGAGACATTATTCCCATGGAGGAAAGTGCGCATGGTGACTGTTGTATTCAATCCCGATGCAATTTCTGTGTTTCATCAACACTTTGAAGGTCCAAAGATTACAGAATGCCTCCAGATGTGCATCGGAAACTACTACTGGTCTTCCAGGAAACGATCAAACCGTAGACTGTTTGAGACATTACTCCCATGGAGGAAAGTGCGCATGGTGACTGTTGAATTCAATCCCGAGGCAATTTCTATGTTTCATCAACACTTTGAAGGTCCGCAGATTACAGAATGCTTCCAGATGTGCATTGGAAACTACTACTGGTCTTGCAGCGAACGATCAAAGCGTAAACTGTTTGAGACATCACTCCCATGGAGGAAAGTGCGCATGGTGACTGTTGTATTTAATCCCGATGCAATTTCTGTGTTTGATCAACACTCTGATAGTTTACAGATTCCAGAATGCCTCCAGATGTGCATCGGAAACTACTACTGGCCTTAAAGGGAGCGGTCAAAGCGTAGACTGTTTGAGACATAAATCCCATGTATGAAAGTGCGCATAGTGACTGTTGTATTCACTCCCGATGCAATTTCTGTGTTTCATCAACACTTTGAAGGTCCACAGATTACAGAATGTCTCCAGATGTGCATCGGAAACTACTACTGGTCTTCCAGGAAACGATCAAAGCGTAGACTGTTTGAGACATTACTCCCATGGAGGAAAGTGCACATGGTGACTGTTGTATTCAATCCTAATGCAATTTCTGTGTTACATCAACACTCTGATAGTCCACAGATTACAGAATGACACCAGATGTGCATCGTAAACTATACTGGTCTTCCAGGGAACGATAAAAGCGTAAACTGTTTGAGACATTACTCCCATGGAGGAAAGTGCGCATGGTGACTGTTGTATTCAATCCCGATGCACTTTCTGTGTTTCGCCAACACTCTGATAGTCCACACATTACAGAATGCACCCAGATGTGCATCGGAATCTACTACTGGTGTTTCCAGGGAACGATCAAAGTGTAAACTGTTTGAGACATTACTCCCATGGAGGAAAGTGCTCATGGTGACTGTTGTATTCAATCCCGATGCAATTTCTGTGTTTGAACAACACTCTGATAGTCCACAGATTACAGAATGACACCAGATGTGCATCGGAAACTATACTGGTCTTCCAGGAAACGATCAATGCGTAGACTGTTTGAGACATTACTCCCATGGAGGTAAGTGCACATGGTGACTGTTGTATTCAATCCCGCGGCAATTCCTGTGTTTCATCAACACTTTGAAGGTCCACAGATTACAGAATTCCTCCATTTGTGCATCGGAAACTACTACTGGTCTTGCTAGGAACGATCAAAGCGTAGACTGTTAGAGACATTATTCCCATGGAGGAAAGTGCGCATCGTGACTGTTGTATTCAATCCGGATGCAATTTCTGTGTTTCATCAACACTTCGAAGGTCCTAAGATTACAGAATGCCTCCAGATGTGCATCGGAAACTACTACTGGTCTTCCAGGAAATGATCAAACCGTAGACTGTTTGAGACATTACTCCGATGGAGGAAAGTGCGCATGGTGACTGTTGTATTCAATCCCGAGGCAATATCTGTGTTTCATCAACACTTTGAAGGTCAGCAGATTACGGAATGCCTCCAGATGTGCATTGGAAACTACTCCTGGTCTTGCAGGGAACGATCAAAGCGTAAACTGTTAGAGACATTACTCCCATGGAGGGAAGTGCGCATGGTGATTGTTGTATTAAATCCCGATGCAATTTCTGTGTTTGATCAACACTCTGATAGTTTGCAGATTCCAGAATGCCTCCAGATGTGCATCGGAAACTACTACTGGTCTTGCGGGGAACGATCAAAGCGTAGACTGTTAGAGACATTATTCCCATGGCGGAAAGTGCGCATGGTGACTGTTGTATTCAATCCAGAGGAAATTTCTGTGTTTCATCAACACATTAAAGGTCCACAGATTACAGAATGGCTCCA
Organism: Schistocerca gregaria; assembly: GCF_023897955.1. NCBI lineage: Eukaryota > Metazoa > Arthropoda > Insecta > Orthoptera > Acrididae > Schistocerca > Schistocerca gregaria. The sequence continues at coordinate 4,895,814 of NW_026061707.1, read as the reverse complement.
GGTGTGCATCGGTAACTACTACTGGTCTTGCAGGGAACGATCAAAGCGTAGACTGTTTGAGATATTACTCCTATGGAGGAAAGTGCGCATGGTGACTGTTGTATTCACTCCCGATGCTATTTCTGTGTTTCATCAACACTTCGAAGGTCCTAAGATTACAGAATGCCTCCAGATGTGCATCGGAAACTACTACTGGTCTTCCAGGAAATGATGAAACCGTAGACTGTTTGAGACATTACTCCGATGGAGGAAAGTGCGAATGGTGACTGTTGTATTCAATCCCGATGCAATTTCTGTGTTTCATCAACACATTGAAGGTCCGCAGATTACAGAATGCTTCCAGATGTGCATTGGAAACTACTACTGGTCTTGCAGCGAACGATCAAAGCGTAAACTGTTTGAGACATCACTCCCATGGAGGAAAGTGCGCATGGTGACTGTTGTATTCAATCCCGATGCAATTTCTGTGTTTGATCAACACTCTGATAGTTTACAGATTCCAGAATGCCTCCAGATGTGCATCGGAAACTACTACTGGTCTTGCAGGGAACGATTAAAGCGTAGACTGTTTGAGACATTACTCCCATGGAGGAAAGTGCGCATGGTGACTGTTGTATTCAATCCCGATGCAATTTCTGTGTTACATCAACACTGTGATAGGCCAGAGATTACAGAATGTCTCAGATGTGCATCGGAAACTACACTGGTCTTCCAGGGAACGATAAAAGCGTAAACTGTTTGAGACATTACTCCCATGTAGGAGAGTGCGCATGGTGACTGTTGTATTCACTCCCGATGCTATTTCTGTGTTTCATCAACACTTTGAAGGTCCACAGATTACAGAATGCCTCAGGATGTGCATCAGAAACTACTACTGGTCTTGCAGGGAACGATCAAACCGTAAACTGTTTGAGATATTACTCCCATGGAGGAAAGTTCTCATGGTGACCGTTGTATTCAATCCCGATGCAATTTCTGTGTTTCAACAACACTCTGATAGTTTACAGATTACAGAATGCCTCCATGTGCGTCTGAAACTACTACTGGTCTTAAAGGGAACGAACAAAGCGTAGACTGTTTTAGACATTACTCCCATGGAGGAAAATGCGCATGATGAATGTTGTATTCAATCCAGAGGCAATTTCTGAGTTTCATCAACACTTCAAAGGTCCACAGATTACAGAATGCCGCCAGATGTGCATCGGAAACTACTACTGGTCTTGCAGGGAACGATCAAAGCGTAGACTGTTTGAGACATTAATCCCATGTAGGAGAGTGCGCATGGTGACTGTTGTATTCACTCCCGATGCTATTTCTGTGTTTCATCAACACTTTGAAGGTCCACAGATTACTGAATGCCTCCAGATGTGCATCGGAAACTACTAGTGGTCTTAAGTAAACTGATTGAGACATTACTCCCATGGATTAAAGTGCGCATGGTGACTGTTGTATTCAATCCCGATGCAATTTCTGTGTTTCATCAACACTCTGATAGTCCACATTTTCCGAATGACACCAGATGTGCATCGGAAACTACTACTGGTCTTCCAGGGAACTATCAAAGCGTAAACTGTTTGAGACATTACTCCCATGGAGGAAAGTGCGCATGGTGACTGTTGTATTCAATCCCGATGCAATTTCTGTGTTTCGTCAACACTCTGATAGACCACACATTACAGAATGCACCCAGATGTTCATCAGAAACAACTACTGGTCTTCCAGGGAACGATCAAAGCGTAAACTGTTTGAGACATTACTCCCATGGAGGAAAGTGCACATGGTGACTGTTGTATTCAATCCCGATGCAATTTCTGCGTTTCATCAACACTGTGCTAGTCCACAGATTACAGAATGACACCAGATGTGCATCGGAAACTACTACTGGGCTTCCAGAGAATGATCAAAGCGTAGACTCTTTGAGACACTACTCCCATGTAGGAAAGTGCGCATGGTGACTGTTGTATTCTATCCCGATGCAATTTCTGTTTTTCATCAACACTCTGATAGTCCACAGATTGCAGAATGTCCCCAGATGTGCATCGGAAACTACACTGGTCTTCCAGGGAACGATAAAAGCGTAAACTGTTTGAGACATTACTCCCGTGGAGGAAAGTACGCATGGTGACTGTTGTATTCACTCCCGATGCAATTTCCGTGTTTCATCAACACTTTGAAGGTCCACAGATTACAGAATGCCTCCAAATGTGCATTAGAAACTACTACTGGTCTTCCAGGAAACGATCAAATCGTAGACTGTTTGAGACATTACACCCATGGAGGAAAGTGCGCATTGTGACTTTTATATTCAATCCCGAGGCAATTTCTGAGTTTCATCAACATTTCAAAGGTCCACAGATTACAGAACGCCTCCAGATGTGCATCGGAAACTACTACTGGTCTTGCAGGGAACGATCAAAGCGTAGACTGTTTGAGACATTACTCCCAAGGAGGAAAGTGCGCATGGTGACTGTTGTATTCAATCCCGATGCAATTTCTGTGTTTCATCAACACTCTGATAGTCCACAGATTACAGAATGCCCCCAGATGTGCATCGAAAACTATACTGGTCTTCCAGGGACGATAAAAGCGTAAACTGTTTGGGACATTACTCCCATAGAGGAAAGTGCGCATGGTGAATGTTGTATTCAATCCCGATGCAATTTCTGTGTTTCATCAACACTCTGATAGTCCACAGATTACAGAATGCCCCCAGATGTGCATCGAAAACTATACTGGTCTTCCAGGGAACGATAAAAGCGTAAACTGTTTGAGACATTACTCCCATGGAGGAAAGTGCGCATGGTGACTGTTGTATTCAATCCAGAGGAAATTTCTGTGTTTCATCAACACATTAAAGGTCCACAGATTACAGAATGGCTCCAGGTGTGCATCGGTAACTACTACTGGTCTTGCAGGGAACGATCAAAGCGTAGACTGTTTGAGATATTACTCCTATGGAGGAAAGTGCGCATGGTGACTGTTGTATTCAATACCGATGCAATTTCTGTGTTTCATTAACACTCTGTTAGTACACAGATTACAGAATGCCCATATGTGCATCGGAAACTATACTGGTCTTCCAGGGAACGATAAAAGCGTAGACTGTTTGAGACATTACTCTCATGGAGGATAGAGCACATGGTCAATGTTGTATTCAATCCCGATGCAATTTCTGTGTTTCATCAACACTCTGATAGTCCACAGATTACAGAATGACACCAGATGTGCATCGGAAACTACTACTGGTCTTCCAGGGAACGATCAAAGCGAAAACTGTATGAGATATTACTCCCATGGAGGAAAGTGCGCATGGTGACTGTTGTATTCAATCCCGGTGCAATTACTGTGTTTCATCAACACCCTGATAGACCACACATTCCAGAATGCCCCCATATGTGCATCGGAAACTATACTGGTCTTCCAGGGAACGATCAAAGCGTAAACTGTTTGAGACATTACTCCCATGAAGGAAAGTGCGCATGGTGACTTTTATATTCAATCCCGAGCCAATTTCTGAGTTTCATCAACACTTCAAAGGTCCACAGATTACAGAATGCCTCCAGATGTGCATCGGAAACTAATACTGGTCTTGCAGGGAACGATCAAAGCGTAGACTGTTTGAGACATTACTCCCAAGGAGGAAAGTGCGCATGGTGACTGTTGTATACAATCCCGATGCAATTTCTGTGTTTCATCAACACTCTGATAGTCCACAGATTACAGAATGCCCCCAGATGTGCATCCAAAACTATACTGGTCTTCCAGGGAACGATAAAAGCGTAAACTGTTTGGGACATTACTCCCATGGAGGAAAGTGGGCATGGTGACTGTTGTATTCAATCCCGATGCAATTTCTGAGTTTCATCAACGCTCTGATAGTCCACAGATTACAGAATGCCCCCAGATGTGCATCGAAAACTATACTGGTCTTCCAGGGAACGATAAAAGCGTAAACTGTTTGGGTCATTACTCCCATGGAGGAATGAGCGCATGGTGACTGTTGTATTCAATCCCGAGGCAATTTCTGTGTTTCATCAACACATTAAAGGTCCACAGATTACAGAATGGCTCCAGATGTGCATCGGTAACTACTACTGGTCTTGCAGGGAACGATCAAAGCGTAGACTGTTTGAGATATTACTCCTATGGAGGAAAGTGCGCATGGTGACTGTTGTATTCAATCCCGATGCAATTTCTGTGTTTCATTAACACTCTGTTAATACACAGATTACAGAATGCCCATACGTGCATCGGAAACTATACTGGTCTTCCAGGGAACGATAAAAGCGTAGACTGTTTGAGACATTACTCTCATGGAGGATAGAGCACATGGTGAATGTTGTATTCAATCCCGATGCAATTTCTGTGTTTCATCAACACTCTGATAGTCCACAGATTACAGAATGACACCAGATGTGCATCGGAAACTACTACTGGTCTTCCAGGGAACGATCAAAGCGAAAACTGTATGAGATATTACTCCCATGGAGGAAAGTGCGCATGGTGACTGTTGTATTCAATCCCAGTGCAATTACTGTGTTTCATCAACACCCTGATAGACCACACAATCCAGAATGCCCCCAGATGTTCATCGGAAACATCTACTGGTCTTACAGGGAACGATAAAAGCGTAAACTGTTTATGACATTACTCCCATGGAGGAAAGTGCACATGGTGACTGTTGTATTCAATCCCGATGCAATTTCTGTGTTTCATCAACACTCTGATAGTCCACAGATTACAGAATGCCACCAGATGTTCATCGGAAACAACTACTGGTCTTCCAGGGAACGATCAAAGCCTAAACTGTTTGAGACATTACTCCCATGGAGGAATGTGCACATGGTGACTGTTGTATTCACTCCCGAGGCAATATCTGTGTTTCATCAACACTCTGATAGTTCACAGATTACAGAATGCCCCCAGATGTGCATCGAAAACTATACTGGTCTTCCAGGGAACGATAAAAGCGTAAACTGTTTGGGACATTACTCCCATGGAGGAAAGTGCGCATGGTGACGTTTATATTCAATCCCGATTCAATTTCTGAGTTTCATCAACACTTAAAAGGTCCACAGATTACAGAATGCCTCCAGATGTGCTTCGGAAACTACTACTGGTCTTGCAGGGAACGATCAAAGCGTACACTGTTTGAGACATTACTCCCAAGGAGGAAAGTGCGCATAGTGACTGTTGTGTTCAATCCCGATGCAATTTCTGTGTTTGATCAACACTCTGATAGTCCACAGATTGCAGAATGCCCCCAGATGTGCATCGGAAACTATACTGGTCTACCAGGGAACGATAAAAGCGTAAACAGTTTGGGACATTACTCCCATGGAGGAAAGTGCGCATGGTGAGTGTTGTATTCAATCCCGATGCAATTTCTGTGTTTGAACAACACTCTGATAGTTTACAGATTCCAGAATGCCTCCAGATGGGCATCGGAAACTACTACTGGTCTTAAAGGGAACGATCAAAGCGTAGACTGTTTGAGACATGACTCCCATGGAGGAAAATGCGCATGATGACCGTTGTATTCAATCCCGAGGCAATTTCTGTGTTTCATCAACACTTTGAAAGTCCACAGATTACAGAATGTCTCCAGATGTACATCGGCCACTACTAGTGGTCTTGCAGGGAACGATCCAAGCGTAAACTGTTTAAGACATTACTCCCATGGAGGAAAGTGCGCATGGTGACAGTTGTATTGAATCCCGATGCAATTTCTGTGTCTCATCAACACTTTGAAGGTCCACTGATTACAGAATGCCTCCAGATGTGCATCGGAAACTTCTACTTGTCTTGCAATGAACGATCAAAGCGTAGACTGTTTGAGACATTACTCTCATGGAGAAAAGTGCACAAGGGGATTGTTGTACTCAATCCTGATGCAATTTCTGTGTTTCATCAACACTCTGATAGTCCACAGATTACAGAATGTCACCAGATGTGCATCGGAAACTACTACTGGTCTTCCAGGGAACGATCAAATCGTAAACTGTTTGGGACATTACTCCCATGGAGGAAAGTGCGCATGGTGACTGTTGTATTCAATCCCGATGCAATATCTGTGTCTCATCAACACTCTGATAGTCCACAGATTACAGTGTGCGCCCTGATGTGCATCGGAAACTACACTGGTCTTCCAGGGAACGATAAAATCGTAAACTGTTTGAGACATTAAACCCATGGAGTAAAGTGCGCATGGTGACTGTTGTATTCAATCCCGATGCAATTTCTGTGTTGCATCAACACTCTGATAGTCCACAGATTACAGAATGACACCAGATGTGCATCGGAAACTACCACTGGTCTTCAGGATACGATCAAATCGTAGACGGTTTGAGACATTACTCCCTTGGAGGAAAGTGAGCATGGTGACTGTTGTATTCAATCCCGAGACAATTTCTGTGTTTCTTCAACACTTTAATGGTCCACAGATTACAGAATGCTTCCAGATGTGCATCGTAAACTACTACTGGTCTTGCAGGGAACGATCAAAGCGTAGACTGTTTGAGACATTACTCCCATGGAGGAAAGTGAACATGGTGACTGTTGTATTCAATCCCGATGCAATTTCTGTGTTTCATCAACACACTGATAGTCCACAGATTACAGAAAGACCCCATATGTGCATCGGAAACTATACTGGTCTTCCAGGGAACGATCAAAGCGTAAACTGTTTGAGACATCACTCCCTTGGAGGAAAGTGCGCATGGTGACTGTTGTATTTAATCCCGATGCAATTTCTGTGTTTCATCAACACTTTGAAGGTCCAAAGATTACAGAATTCTCCAGATGTGCATCGGAAACTACTACTGGTCATCTAGGAAACGATCAAACCGTAGACTGCTTGAGACGTTACTCCCATGTAGGAAAATGCGCATGACGACTGTTGTATTCAATCAGAAGGCAAATTCTATGTTTCGTCAACACTTTGAAGGTCCACAGATTACAGAATGCCTCCAGATGTGCATCGGAAACTGTACTGGTCTTCCAGGAAACGATCAAAGCGAAGACTGTTTGAGACATTACTCCCATGGATGAAAGTGCGCACGGTGACTGTTGTATTCAATCCCGCGGCAATTCCTGTGTTTCATCAACACCTTGAAGGTCCACAGATTACAGAATTCCTCCATTTGTGCATCGGAAACTACTACTGGTCTTGCTGGGAACGATCAAAGCGTAGACTGTTAGAGACATTACTCCCATGGAGGAAAGTGCTCATGGTGACTGTTGTATTCAATCCCGATGCAATATCTGTGTTTGAACAACTCTCTGATAGTTTACAGATTACAGAATGCCTCCAGATGTGCATCGGAAACTACTACTGGTCTTCCATTAAATGATCAAACCGTAGACTGTTTGAGACATTACTCCCATGGAGGAAAGTGCGCATGGTGACTGTTGTATTCAATCCCGAGGCAATATCTGTGTCTCATCAACACATTGAAGGTCAGCAGATTACGGAATGCCTCCAGATGTGCATTGGAAACTACTACTGGTCTTGCAGGGAACGATAAAAGCGTAGACTGTTTGAGACATTACTCTCATGGAGGATAGAGCACATGGTGAATGTTGTATTCAATCCCGATGCAATATCTGTGTTTCATCAACACTCTGATAGTCCACTGATTACAGAATGACACCAGATGTGCATCGGAAACTTCTACTGGTCTTCCAGGGAACGATCAAAGCGAAAACTGTAAGAGATATTACTCCCATGGAGGAAAGTGCGCATGGTGACTGTTGTATTCAATCCCGGTGCAATTACTGTGTTTCATCAACACCCTGATAGACCACACATTCCAGAATGCCCCCACATGTTCATCGGAAACAACTACTGGTCTTACAGGGAACGATAAAAGCGTAAACTGTTTATGACATTACTCCCATGGAGGAAAGTGCACATGGTGACTGTTGTATTCAATCCCGATGCAATTTCTGTGTTTCATCAACACTCTGATAGTGCACAGATTACAGAATGCCCCCAGATGTTCATCGGAAACAACTACTGGTCTTCCAGGGAACGATCAAAGCCTAAACTGTTTGAGACATTACTCCCATGGAGGAAAGTGCACATGGTGACTGTTGTATTCACTCCCGAGGCAATATCTGTGTTTCATCAACACTCTGATAGTTCACAGATTACAGAATGCCCCCAGATGTGCATCGAAAACTATACTGGTCTTCCAGGGAACGATAAAAGCGTAAACTGTTTGGGACATTACTCCCATGGAGGAAAGTGTGCATGGTGACGTTTATATTCAATCCCGATTCAATTTCTGAGTTTCATCAACACTTAAAAGGTCCACAGATTACAGAATGCCTCCAGATGTGCATCGAAAACTACCACTGGGTTGCAGGGAACGATCAAAGCGTACACTGTTTGAGACATTACTCCCAAGGAGGAAAGTGCGCATAGTGACTGTTGTATTCAATCCCGATTCAATTTCTGTGTTTCATCAACACTCTGATAGTCCACAGATTGCAGAATGCCCCCAGATGTGCATCGGAAACTATACTGGTCTACCAGGGAACGATAAAAGCGTAAACAGTTTGGGAAATTACTCCTATGGAGGAAAGTGCGCATGGTGACTGTTGTATTCAATCCCGATGCAATTTCTGTGTTTGAACAACACTCTGATAGTTTACAGATTCCAGAATGCCTCCAGATGGGCATCGGAAACTACTACTGGTCTTAAAGGGAACAATCAAAGCGTAGACTGTTTGAGACATGACTCCCATGGAGGAAAATGCGCATGATGACCGTTGTATTCAATCCCGAGGCAATTTCTGTGTTTCATCAACACTTTGAAAGTCCACAGATTACAGAATGCCTCCAGATGTACATCGGACACTACTAGTGGTCTTGCAGGGAACGATCCAAGCGTAAACTGTTTGAGACATTACTCCCATGGAGGAAAGTGCGCATGGTGACAGTTGTATTGAATCCCGATGCAATTTCTGTGTCTCATCAACACTCTGATAGTCCACAGATTGCAGAATGTCCCCAGATGTGCATCGGAAACTACACTGATCTTCCAGGGAACGATAAAAGCGTAAACTGTTTGAGACATTACTCCTGTGGAGGAAAGTACGCATGGTGACTGTTGTATTCACTCCCGATGCAATTTCCGTGTTTTATCAACACTTTGAAGGTCCACAGATTACAGAATGCCTCCAGATGTGCATTAGAAGCTACTACTGGTCTTCCAGGAAACGATCAAATCGTAGACTGTTTGAGACATTACTCCCATGGAGGAAAGTGAGCATGGTGACTTTTATATTCAATCCCGAGGCAATTTCTGAGTTTCATCAACACTTCAAAGGTCCACAGATTACAGAATGCCTCCAGATGTGCATCGGTAACTACTACTGGTCTTGCAGGGAACGATAAAAGCGTAAACTGTTTGGGACATTACTCCCATGGAGGAAAGTGGGCATGGTGACTGTTGTATTCAATCCCGATGCAATTTCTGAGTTTCATCAACACTCTGATAGTCCACAGATTACAGAATGCCCACAGATGTGCATCGAAAACTATACTGGTCTTCCAGGGAACGATAAAAGCGTAAACTCTTTGGGACATTACTCCCATGGAGGAAAGTGCGCATGGTGACTGTTGTATTCAATCCCGAGGCAATTTCTGTGTTTCATCAACACATTAAAGGTCCACAGATTACAGAATGGCTCCAGATGTGCATCGGTAACTACTACTGGTCTTGCAGGGAACGATCAAAGCGTAGACTGTTTGAGATATTACTCCTATGGAGGAAAGTGCGCATGGTGACTGTTGTATTCAATATCGATGCAATTTCTGTGTTTCATTAACACTCTGTTAGTACACAGATTACAGAATGCCCATCTGTGCATCGGAAACTATACTGGTCTTCCAGGGAACGATAAAAGCGTAGACTGTTTGAGACATTACTCTCATGGAGGATAGGGCACATGGTGAATGTTGTATTCAATCCCGATGCAATTTCTGTGTTTCATCAACACTCTGATAGTCCACAGATTACAGAATGACACCAGATGTGCATCGGAAACTACTACTGGTCTTCCAGGGAACGATCAAAGCGAAAAGTGTATGAGATATTACTCCCATGGAGGAAAGTGCGCATGGTGACTGTTGTATTCAAGCCCAGTGCAATTACTGTGTTTCATCAACACCCTGATAGACCACACAATCCAGAATGCCCCCAGATGTTCATCGGAAACAACTACTGGTCTTACAGGGAACGATAAAAGCGTAAACTGTTTATGACATTACTCCCATGGAGGAAAGTGCACATGGTGACTGTTGTATTCAATCCCGATGCAATTTCTGTAATTCATCAACACTCTGATAGTCCACAGATTACAGAATGCCCCCAGATGTTCATCGGAAACAACTACTGGTCTTCCAGGGAACGATCAAGGCCTAAACTGTTTGAGACATTACTCCCATGGAGGAAAGTGCACATGGTGACTGTTGTATTCACTCCCGAGGCAATATCTGTGTTTCATCAACACTCTGATAGTTCACAGATTACAGAATGCCCCCAGATGTGCATCGAAAACTATACTGGTCTTCCAGGGAACGATAAAAGCGTAAACTGTTTGGGACATTACTCCCATGGAGGAAAGTGCGCATGGTGACGTTTATATTCAATCCCGATTCAATTTCTGCGTTTCATCAACACTTAAAAGGTCCACAGATTACAGAATGCCTCCAGATATGCATCGGAAACTACTACTGGTCTTGCAGGGAACGATCAAAGCGTACACTGTTTGAGACATTACTCCCAAGGAGGAAAGTGCGCATAGTGACGGTTGTGTTCAATCCCGATGCAATTTCTGTGTTTGATCAACACTCTGATAGTCCACAGATTGCAGAATGCCTACAGATGAGCATCGGAAACTATACTGGTCTACCAGGGAACAATAAAAGCGTAAACAGTTTGGGACATTACTCCCATGGAGGAAAGTGCGCATGGTGACTGTTGTATTCAATCCCGATGCAATTTCTGTGTTTGAGCAACACTCTGATAGTTTACAGATTCCAGAATGCCTCCAGATGGGCATCGGAAACTACTACTGGTCTTAAAGGGAACGATCAAAGCGTAGACTGTTTGAGACATGACTCCCATGGAGGAAAATGCGCATGATGACCGTTGTATTCAATCCCGAGGCAATTTCTGTGTTTCATCAACACTTTGAAAGTCCACAGATTACAGAATGTCTCCAGATGTACATCGGACACTACTAGTGGTCTTGCAGGGAACGATCCAAGCGTAAACTGTTTGAGACATTACTCCCATGGAGGAAAGTGCGCATGGTGACAGTTGTATTGAATCCCGATGCAATTTCTGTGTCTCATCAACACTTTGAAGGTCCACTGATTACAGAATGCCTCCAGATGTGCATCGGAAACTTCTACTTGTATTGCAATGAACGATCAAAGCGTAGACTGTTTGAGACATTACTCTCATGGAGAAAAGTGCACAAGGGGATTGTTGTATTCAATCCTGATGCAATTTCTGTGTTTCATCAACACTCTGATAGTCCACAGATTACAGAATGACACCAGATGTGCATCGGAAACTACTACTGGTCTTCCAGGGAACGATCAAATCGTAAACTGTTTGGGACATTACTCCCATGGAGGAAAGTGCGCATGGTGACTGTTGTATTCAATCCCGATGCAATTTCTGTGTTTGAACAACACTCTGATAGTTTACAGATTACAGAATGCCTCCAGATGTGCATCGGAAACTACTACTTGTCTTCCAGGGAACGATGAAAGCGTAGACTGATTGAGACATTGCTCCCATGGAGGAAAAAGCGCATGATGACTGTTACATTCAATCCCGAGGCAATTTCTGTGTTTCATCAACACTTTGAAGGTAAACAGATTACAGAATGCCTCCAGATGTGCATCGGAAACTACTAATGGTCTTGCATTGAACGATCAAAGCGTAGACTGTTTGAGACATTACTCCCATGGAGGAAAGTGTGAATGGTGACTGTTGTATTCAATCCCGATGCAATTTCGGTGTTTCAGCAACACTCTGATAGTCCACAGATTACAGTGTGCGCCCTGATGTGCATCGGAAACTACACTGGTCTTCCAGGGAACGATAAAAGCGTAAACTGTTTGAGACATTAAACCCATGGAGTAAAGTGCGCATGGTGACTGTTGTATTCAATCCCGATGCAATTTCTGTGTTGCATCAACACTCTGATAGTCCACAAATTACAGAATGACACCAGATGTGCATCGGAAACTACCACTGGTCTTCAGGATACGATCAAATCGTAGACGGTTTGAGACATTACTCCCTTGGAGGAAAGTGAGCATGGTGACTGTTGTATTCAATCCCGAGACAATTTCTGTGTTTCTTCAACACTTTAATGGTCCACAGATTACAGAATGCTTCCAGATGTGCATCGTAAACTACTACTGGTCTTGCAGGGAACGATCAAAGCGTAGACTGTTTGAGACATCACTCCCTTGGAGGAAAGTGCGCATGGTGACTGTTGTATTCAATCCCGATGCAATTTCTGTGTTTCATCAACACTTTGAAGGTCCAAAGATTACAGAATTCTCCAGATGTGCATCGGAAACTACTACTGGTCATCTAGGAAACGATCAAACCGTAGACTGCTTGAGACGTTACTCCCATGTAGGAAAATGCGAATGACGACTGTTGTATTCAATCAGGAGGCAAATTCTATGTTTCGTCAACACTTTGAAGGTCCACAGATTACAGAATGCCTCCAGATGTGCATCGGAAACTGTACTGGTCTTCCAGGAAACGATCAAAGCGAAGACTGTTTGAGACATTACTCCCATGGAGGAAAGTGCGCACGGTGACTGTTGTATTCAATCCCGCGGCAATTCCTGTGTTTCATCAACACTTTGAAGGTCCACAGATTACAGAATTCCTCCATTTGTGCATCGGAAACTACTACTGGTCTTGCTGGGAACGATGAAAGCGTAGACTGTTAGAGACATTACTCCCATGGAGGAAAGTGCTCATGGTGACTGTTGTATTCAATCCCGATGCGATTTCTGTGTTTGAACAACTCTCTGATAGTTTACAGATTACAGAATGCCTCCAGATGTGCATCGGAAACTACTACTGGTCTTCCATTAAATGATCAAACCGTAGACTGTTTGAGACATTACTCCCATGGAGGAAAGTGCGCATGGTGACTGTTGTATTCAATCCCGAGGCAATATCTGTGTTTCATCAACACATTGAAGGTCAGCAGATTACGGAATGCCTCCAGATGTGCATTGGAAACTACTACTGGTCTTGCAGGGAACGTTCAAAGCGTAAACTGTTAGAGACATTACTCCCATGGAGGGAAGTGCGCATGGTGACTGTTGTATTAAATCCCGATGCAAATTCTGTGTTTGATCAACACTCTGATAGTTTACAGATTCCAGAATGCCTCCAGATGTGCATCGGAAACTACTACTGGTCTTGCGGGGAACGATCAAAGCGTAGACTGTTAGAGACATTATTCCCATGGAGGAAAGTGCGCATGGTGACTGTTGTATTCAATCCCGGTGCAATTACTGTGTTTCATCAACACCCTGATAGACCACACATTCCAGAATGCCCCCAGATGTTCATCGGAAACAACTACTGGTCTTACAGGGAACGATAAAAGCGTAAACTGTTTATGACATTACTCCCATGGAGGAAAGTGCACATGGTGACTGTTGTATTCAATCCCGATGCAATTTCTGTGTTTCATCAACACTCTGATAGTCCACAGATTACAGAATGCCCCCAGATGTTCATCGGAAACAACTACTGGTCTTCCAGGGAACGATCAAAGCCTAAACTGTTTGAGACATTACTCCCATGGAGGAAAGTGCACATGGTGACTGTTGTATTCACTCCCGAGGCAATATCTGTGTTTCATCAACACTCTGGTAGTTCACAGATTACAGAATGCCCCCAGATGTGCATCGAAAACTATAGTGGTCTTCCAGGGAACGATAAAAGCGTAAACTGTTTGGGACATTACTCCCATGGAGGAAAGTGCGCATGGTGACGTTTATATTCAATCCCGATTCAATTTCTGAGTTTCATCAACACTTAAAAGGTCCACAGATTACAGAATGCCTCCAGATGTGCATCGGAAAATACTACTGGTCTTGCAGGGAACGATCAAAGCGTACACTGTTTGAGACATTACTCCCAAGGAGGAAAGTGCGCATAGTGACTGTTGTATTCAATCCCGATGCAATTTCTGTGTTTGATCAACACTCTGATAGTCCACAGATTGCAGAATGCCCACAGATGTGCATCGGAAACTATACTGGTCTACCAGGGAACGATAAACGCGTAAACAGTTTGGGACCTTACTCCCATGGAGGAAAGTGGGCATGGTGACTGTTGTATTCAATCCCGATGCAATTTCTGTGTTTGAACAACACTCTGATAGTTTACAGATTCCAGAATGCCTCCAGATGGGCATCGGAAACTACTACCGGTCTTAAAGGGAACGATCAAAGCGTAGACTGTTTGAGACATGACTCCCATGGAGGAAAATGCGCATGATGACCGTTGTATTCAATCCCGAGGCAATTTCTGTGTTTCATCAACACTTTGAAAGTCCACAGATTGCAGAATGTCCCCAGATGTGCATCGGAAACTACACTGGTCTTCCAGGGAACGATAAAAGCGTAAACTGTTTGAGACATTACTCCTGTGGAGGAAAGTACGCATGGTGACTGTTGTATTCACTCCCGATGCAATTTCCGTGTTTCATCAACACTTTGAAGGTCCACAGATTACAGAATGCCTCCAGTTGTGCATTAGAAACTACTACTGGTCTTCCAGGAAACGATCAAATCGTAGACTGTTAGAGACATTACTCCCATGGAGGAAAGTGCCCATGGTGACTTTTATATTCAATCCCGAGGCAATTTCTGAGTTTCATCAACACTTCAAAGGTCCACAGATTACAGAATGCCTCCAGATGTGCATCGGAAACTACTACTGGTCTGGCAGGGAACGATCAAAGCGTAGACTGTTTGAGACATTACTCCCAAGGAGGAAAGTGCGCATGGTGACTGTTGTATTCAATCCCGATGCAATTTCTGTGTTTCATCAACACTCTGATAGTACACAGATTACAGTATGCCCCCAGATGTGCATCCAAAACTATACTGGTCTTCCAGGGAACGATAAAAGCGTAAACTGTTTGGGACATTACTCCCATGGAGGAAAGTGGGCATGGTGACTGTTGTATTCAATCCCGATGCAATTTCTGTGTTTCATCAACACTCTGATAGTCCACAGATTACAGAATGCCCCCAGATGTTCATCGAAAACTATACTGGTCTTCCAGGGAACGATAAAAGCGTAAACTGTTTGGGACATTACTCCCATGGAGGAAAGTGCGCATGGTGACTGTTGTATTCAATCCCGAGGCAATTTCTGTGTTTCATCAACACATTAAAGGTCCACAGATTACAGAATGGCTCCAGATGTGCATCGGTAACTACTACTGGTCTTGCAGGGAACGATCAAAGCGTAGACTGTTTGAGATATTACTCTCATGGAAGATAGAGCACATGGTGAATGTTGTATTCAATCCCGATGCAATTTCTGTGTCTCATCAACACTCTGATAGTCCACAGATTACAGAATGACACCAGATGTGCATCGGAAACTACTACTGGTCTTCCAGGGAACGATCAAAGCGAAAACTGTATGAGATATTACTCCCATGGAGGAAAGTGCGCATGGTGACTGTTGTATTCAATCCCGGTGCAATTACTGTGTTTCATCAACACCCTGATAGACCACACATTCCAGAATGCCCCCAGATGTTCATCGGAAACAACTACTGGTCTTACAGGGAACGATAAAAGCGTAAGCTGTTTATGACATTACTCCCATGGAGGAAAGTGCACATGGTGACTGTTGTATTGAATCCCGATGCAATTTCTGTGTTTCATCAACACTCTGATAGTCCACAGATTACAGAATGCCCCCAGATGTTCATCGGAAACAACAACTGGTCTTCCAGGGAACGATCAAAGCCTAAACTGTTTGAGACATTACTCCCATGGAGGGAAGTGCACATGGTGACTGTTGTATTCACTCCCGAGGCAATATCTGTGTTTCATCAACACTCTGATAGTTCACAGATTACAGAATGCCCCCAGATGTGCATCGAAAACTATACTGGTCTTCCAGGGAACGATAAAAGCGTAAACTGTTTGGGACATTACTCCCATGGAGGAAAGTGCGCATGGTGACGTTTATATTCAATCCCGATTCAATATCTGAGTTTCATCAACACTTAAAAGGTCCACAGATTACAGAATGCCTCCAGATGTGCATCGGAAACTACTACTGGTCTTGCAGGGAACGATCAAAGCGTACACTGTTTGAGACATTACTCCCAAGGAGGAAAGTGCGCATAGTGACTGTTGTATTCATTCCCGATGCAATTTCTGTGTTTGATGAACACTCTGATAGTCCACAGATTGCAGAATGCTCCCAGATGTGCATCGGAAACTATACTGGTCTTCCAGGGAACGATAAAAGCGTAAACTGTTTGAGACATTACTCCCATGGAGGAAAGTGGTCATGGTGACTGTTGTATTCAATCCCGATGCACTTTCTGTGTTTCGTCAACACTCTGATAGACCACACATTACAGAATGCACCCAGATGTGCATCGTATACTACTACTGGTTATTCCAGGGAACGATCAAAGTGTAAACTGTTTGAGACATTACTCCCACGGAGGAAAGTGCTCATGGTGACTGTTGTATTCAATCCCGATGCAATTTCTGTGTTTGAACAACACTCTGATAGTTTACAGATTACAGAATGCCTCCAGATTTGCATCGGAAACTACTAGTGGTCCTAAGTAGACTGTTTGAGACATTACTCCCATGGAGGAAAGTGCGCATGGTGACTGTTGTATTCGATCGCGATGCAATTTCTGTGTTTCATCAACACTCTGATAGTCCACAGATTACAGTGTGCGCGTTGATGTGCATCGGAAACTATACTGGTCTTCCTGGAAACGATCAAACCGTAGACTGCTTGAGACATTACTCCCATGTAGGAAAATGCGCATGACGACTGTTGTACTCAATCAGGAGGTAATTTCTATGTTACGTCAACACTTAGAAGGCACACAGATTACAGTATGCCTCCAGATGTGCATCGGAAACTGTACTGGTCTTCCAGGGAACAATCAAAGCGAAGACTGTTTGAGACATTACACCCATGGAGGAAAGTGCGCACGGTGACTGTTGTATTCAATCCCGAGGCAATATCTGTGTTTCATCAACACTTTGAAGGTCAGCAGATTACGGAATGCCTCCAGATGTGCATTGGAAACTACTACTGGTCTTGCAGGGAACGATCAAAGCGTAAACTGTTAGAGACATTACTCCCATGGAGGGAAGTGCGCATGGTGACTGTTGTATTAAATCCCGATGCAAATTCTTTGTTTGATCAACACTCTGATAGTTTACAGATTCCAGAATGCCTCCAGATGTGCATCGGAAACTACTACTGGTCTTGCGGGGAACGATCAAACTTAGACTGTTAGAGACATTACTCCCATGGAGGAAAGTGCTCATGGTGACTGTTGTATTCAATCCCGATGCAATTTCTGTGTTTGAACAACACTCTGATAGTTTACAGATTACAGAATGCCCCCCAGATGTTCATCGGAAACAACTACTGGTCTTACAGGGAACGATCAAAGCGTAAACTGTTTATGACATTACTCCCATGGAGGAAAGTGCACATGGTGACTGTTGTATTCAATCCCGATGCAATTTCTGTGTTTCATCAACACTCTGATAGTCCACAGATTACAGAATGCCCCCAGATGTTCATCGGAAACAACTACTGGTCTTCCAGGGAACGATCAAAGCCTGAACTGTTTGAGACATTACTCCCATGGAGGAAAGTGCACATGGTGACTGTTGTATTCAATCCCGAGGCAATATCTGTGTTTCATCAACACTCTGATAGTTCACAGATTACAGAATGCCTCCAGATGTGCATCGGAAACTACTACTGGTCTTGCAGGGAACGATCAAAGCGTACACTGTTTGAGACATTACTCCCAAGGAGGAAAGTGCGCATAGTGACTGTTGTATTCAATCCCGATGCAATTTCTGTGTTTGATCAACACTCTGATAGTCCACAGATTGCAGAATGCCCCCAGATGAGCATCGGAAACTATACTGGTCTACCAGGGAACGATAAAAGCGTAAACAGTTTGGGACATTACTCCCATGGAGGAAAGTGCGCATGGTGACTGTTGTATTCAATCCCGATGCAATATCTGTGTTTGAACAACACTCTGATAGTTTACAGATTACAGAATGCCTCCAGATGTGCATCGGATACTACTACTTGTCTTCCAGGGAACGATGAAAGCGTAGACTGATTTTGACATTGCTCCCATGGAGGAAAATGCGCATGATGACTGTTAAATTCAATCCCGACGCAATTTCTGTGTTTCATCAACAGTTTGAAGGTAAACAGATTACAGAATGCCTCCAGATGTGCATCGGAAACTACTAATGGTCTTGCATTGAACGATCAAAGCGTAGACTGTTTGAGACATTACTCCCATGGAGGAAAGTGTGAATGGTGACTGTTGTATTCAATCCCGATGCAATTTCTGTGTTTCATCAACACTCTGATAGTCCACACATTACAGAATGACACCAGGTGTGAGTCCGAAACTACTACTTGTCTTCCAGGGAACGATCAAAGCGTAGACTGTTTGAGACATTACTCTCATGGAGAAAAGTGCACAAGGGGATTGTTGTATTCAATCCTGATGCAATTTCTATGTTTCATCTACACTCTGATAGTCCACAGATTACAGAATGACACCAGATGTGCATCGTAACCTATACTGGTCTTCCAGGGAACGATAAAAGCGTAAACTCTTTGAGACATTACTCCCATGGAGGAAAGTGCGCATGGTGACTGTTGTATTCAATCCCGATGCACTTTCTGTGTTTCGTCAACACTCTGATAGTCCACACATTACAGAATGCACCCAGATGTGCATCGGAATCTACTACTGGTGTTTCCAGGGAACGGTCAAAGTGTAAACTGTTTGAGACATTACTCCCATGGAGCAAAGTTCTCATGGTGACTGTTGTATTCAATCCCGATGCAATTTCTGTGTTTGAACAACACTCTGATAGTTTACAGATTACAGAATGCCTCCAGATTTGCATCTGAAACTACTAGTGGTCTTAAGTAGACTGTTTGAGACATTACTCCCATGGAGGAAAGTGCGCATGGTGACTGTTGTATTCAATCCCGATGCAATTTCTGTGTTTCATCAACACTTTGAAGGTCCAAATATTACAGAATGCCTCCAGATGTGCATCGGAAACTACTACTGGTCTTCCAGGAAACGATCAAACCGTAGACTGTTTGAGACATTATTCCCATGGAGGAAAGTGCGCATGGTGACTGTTGTATTCAATCCCGATGCAATTTCTGTGTATCATCAACACTTTGAAGGTCCCAAGATTACAGAATGCCTCCAGATGTGCATCGGAAACTACTACTGGTCTTCTAGGAAACGATGAAACCGTAGACTGCTTGAGACATTACTCCCATGTAGGAAAATGCGCATGACGACTGTTGTATTCAATCAGGAGGCAATTTCTATGTTTCGTCAACACTTTGAAGGTCCACAGATTACAGAATGCCTCCAGATGTGCATCGGAAACTGTACTGGTCTTCAAGGAAACGATCAAAGCGAAGACTGTTTGAGACATTACTCCCATGGAGGAAAGTGCGCACGGTGACTGTTGTATTCAATCCCGCGGCAATTCCTGTGTTTCATCAACACTTTGAAGGTCCACAGATTACAGAATTCCTCCATTTGTGCATCGGAAACTACTACTGGTCTTGCTGGGAACGATCAAAGCGTAGACTGTTAGAGACATTACTCCGATGGAGGAATGTGCTCATGGTGACTGTTGTATTCAATCCCGATGCAATTTCTGTGTTTGAACAACACTCTGATAGTTTACAGATAACAGAATGCCTACAGATGTGCATCGGAAACTGCTACTGGTCTTCCAGGAAATGATCAAACCGTAGACTGTTTGAGACATTACACCCATGGAGGAAAGTGCGCATGGTGACTGTTGTATTCAATCCCGAGGCAATATCTGTGTTTCATCAACACTTTGAAGGTCAGCAGATTACGGAATGCCTCCAGATGTGCATTGGAAACTACTACTGGTCTTGCAGGGAAAGATCAAAGCGTAAACTGTTAGAGACATTACTCCCATGGAGGAAAGTGCGCATGGTGACTGTTGTATTAAATCCCGATGCAAATTCTGTGTTTGATCAACACTCTGATAGTTTACAGATTCCAGAATGCCTCCAGATGTGCATCGGAAACTACTACTGGTCTTGCTTGGAACGATCAAAGCGTAGACTGTTACATACATTATTCCCATGGAGGAAAGTGCGTATGGTGACTGTTGTATTCAATCCCGATGCAATTTCTGTGTTTCATCAACACTTTGAAGGTCCAAATATTACAGAATGCCTCCAGATGTGCATCGGAAACTACTACTGGTCTTCCAGGAAACGATCAAACCGTAGACTGTTTGAGACATTACTCCCATGGAGGAAAGTGCGCATGGTGACTGTTGTATTCAATCCCGAGGCAATTTCTGTGTTTCATCAACACTTTGAAGGTCCGCAGATTACAGAATGCCCCCAGATGTTCATCGGAAACAACTACTGGTCTTCCAGGGAACGATCAAAGCCTGAACTGTTTGAAACATTACTCCCATGGAGGAAAGTGCACATGGTGACTGTTGTATTCAATCCCGAGGCAATATCTGTGTTTCATCAACACTCTGATAGTTCACAGATTACAGAATGCCTCCAGATGTGCATCGGAAACTACTACTGGTCTTGCAGGGAACGATCAAAGCGTACACTGTTTGAGACATTACTCCCAAGGAGGAAAGTGCGCATAGTGACTGTTGTATTCAATCCCGATGCAATTTCTGTGTTTGATCAACACTCTGATAGTCCACAGATTGCAGAATGCCCCCAGATGAGCATCGGAAACTATACTGGTCTACCAGGGAACGATAAAAGCGTAAACAGTTTGGGACATTACTCCCATGGAGGAAAGTGCGCATGGTGACTGTTGTATTCAATCCCGATGCAATATCTGTGTTTGAACAACACTCTGATAGTTTACAGATTACAGAATGCCTCCAGATGTGCATCGGATACTACTACTTGTCTTCCAGGGAACGATGAAAGCGTAGACTGATTTTGACATTGCTCCCATGGAGGAAAATGCGCATGATGACTGTTAAATTCAATCCCGACGCAATTTCTGTGTTTCATCAACAGTTTGAAGGTAAACAGATTACAGAATGCCTCCAGATGTGCATCGGAAACTACTAATGGTCTTGCATTGAACGATCAAAGCGTAGACTGTTTGAGACATTACTCCCATGGAGGAAAGTGTGAATGGTGACTGTTGTATTCAATCCCGATGCAATTTCTGTGTTTCATCAACACTCTGATAGTCCACACATTACAGAATGACACCAGGTGTGAGTCCGAAACTACTACTTGTCTTCCAGGGAACGATCAAAGCGTAGACTGTTTGAGACATTACTCTCATGGAGAAAAGTGCACAAGGGGATTGTTGTATTCAATCCTGATGCAATTTCTATGTTTCATCTACACTCTGATAGTCCACAGATTACAGAATGACACCAGATGTGCATCGTAACCTATACTGGTCTTCCAGGGAACGATAAAAGCGTAAACTCTTTGAGACATTACTCCCATGGAGGAAAGTGCGCATGGTGACTGTTGTATTCAATCCCGATGCACTTTCTGTGTTTCGTCAACACTCTGATAGTCCACACATTACAGAATGCACCCAGATGTGCATCGGAATCTACTACTGGTGTTTCCAGGGAACGGTCAAAGTGTAAACTGTTTGAGACATTACTCCCATGGAGCAAAGTTCTCATGGTGACTGTTGTATTCAATCCCGATGCAATTTCTGTGTTTGAACAACACTCTGATAGTTTACAGATTACAGAATGCCTCCAGATTTGCATCTGAAACTACTAGTGGTCTTAAGTAGACTGTTTGAGACATTACTCCCATGGAGGAAAGTGCGCATGGTGACTGTTGTATTCAATCCCGATGCAATTTCTGTGTTTCATCAACACTTTGAAGGTCCAAATATTACAGAATGCCTCCAGATGTGCATCGGAAACTACTACTGGTCTTCCAGGAAACGATCAAACCGTAGACTGTTTGAGACATTATTCCCATGGAGGAAAGTGCGCATGGTGACTGTTGTATTCAATCCCGATGCAATTTCTGTGTAAAATCAACACTTTGAAGGTCCCAAGATTACAGAATGCCTCCAGATGTGCATCGGAAACTACTACTGGTCTTCTAGGAAACGATGAAACCGTAGACTGCTTGAGACATTACTCCCATGTAGGAAAATGCGCATGACGACTGTTGTATTCAATCAGGAGGCAATTTCTATGTTTCGTCAACACTTTGAAGGTCCACAGATTACAGAATGCCTCCAGATGTGCATCGGAAACTGTACTGGTCTTCAAGGAAACGATCAAAGCGAAGACTGTTTGAGACATTACTCCCATGGAGGAAAGTGCGCACGGTGACTGTTGTATTCAATCCCGCGGCAATTCCTGTGTTTCATCAACACTTTGAAGGTTCACAGATTACAGAATTCCTCCATTTGTGCATCGGAAACTACTACTGGTCTTGCTGGGAACGATCAAAGCGTAGACTGTTAGAGACATTACTCCGATGGAGGAATGTGCTCATGGTGACTGTTGTATTCAATCCCGATGCAATTTCTGTGTTTGAACAACACTCTGATAGTTTACAGATAACAGAATGCCTCCAGATGTGCATCGGAAACTACTACTGGTCTTCCAGGAAATGATCAAACCGTAGACTGTTTGAGACATTACACCCATGGAGGAAAGTGCGCATGGTGACTGTTGTATTCAATCCCGAGGCAATATCTGTGTTTCATCAACACTTTGAAGGTCAGCAGATTACGGAATGCCTCCAGATGTGCATTGGAAACTACTACTGGTCTTGCAGGGAACGATCAAAGCGTAAACTGTTAGAGACATTACTCCCATGGAGGGAAGTGCGCATGGTGACTGTTGTATTAAATCCCGATGCAAATTCTGTGTTTGATCAACACTCTGATAGTTTACAGATTCCAGAATGCCTCCAGATGTGCATCGGAAACTACTACTGGTCTTGCGGGGAACGATCAAACGTAGACTGTTAGAGACATTACTCCCATGGAGGAAAGTGCTCATGGTGACTGTTGTATTCAATCCCGATGCAATTTCTGTGTTTGAACAACACTCTGATAGTTTACAGATTACAGAATGCCCCCCAGATGTTCATCGGAAACAACTACTGGTCTTACAGGGAACGATCAAAGCGTAAACTGTTTATGACATTACTCCCATGGAGGAAAGTGCACATGGTGACTGTTGTATTCAATCCCGATGCAATTTCTGTGTTTCATCAACACTCTGATAGTCCACAGATTACAGAATGCCCCCAGATGTTCATCGGAAACAACTACTGGTCTTCCAGGGAACGATCAAAGCCTGAACTGTTTGAGACATTACTCCCATGGAGGAAAGTGCACATGGTGACTGTTGTATTCAATCCCGAGGCAATATCTGTGTTTCATCAACACTCTGATAGTTCACAGATTACAGAATGCCTCCAGATGTGCATCGGAAACTACTACTGGTCTTGCAGGGAACGATCAAAGCGTACACTGTTTGAGACATTACTCCCAAGGAGGAAAGTGCGCATAGTGACTGTTGTATTCAATCCCGATGCAATTTCTGTGTTTGATCAACACTCTGATAGTCCACAGATTGCAGAATGCCCCCAGATGAGCATCGGAAACTATACTGGTCTACCAGGGAACGATAAAAGCGTAAACAGTTTGGGACATTACTCCCATGGAGGAAAGTGCGCATGGTGACTGTTGTATTCAATCCCGATGCAATATCTGTGTTTGAACAACACTCTGATAGTTTACAGATTACAGAATGCCTCCAGATGTGCATCGGATACTACTACTTGTCTTCCAGGGAACGATGAAAGCGTAGACTGATTTTGACATTGCTCCCATGGAGGAAAATGCGCATGATGACTGTTAAATTCAATCCCGACGCAATTTCTGTGTTTCATCAACAGTTTGAAGGTAAACAGATTACAGAATGCCTCCAGATGTGCATCGGAAACTACTAATGGTCTTGCATTGAACGATCAAAGCGTAGACTGTTTGAGACATTACTCCCATGGAGGAAAGTGTGAATGGTGACTGTTGTATTCAATCCCGATGCAATTTCTGTGTTTCATCAACACTCTGATAGTCCACACATTACAGAATGACACCAGGTGTGAGTCCGAAACTACTACTTGTCTTCCAGGGAACGATCAAAGCGTAGACTGTTTGAGACATTACTCTCATGGAGAAAAGTGCACAAGGGGATTGTTGTATTCAATCCTGATGCAATTTCTATGTTTCATCTACACTCTGATAGTCCACAGATTACAGAATGACACCAGATGTGCATCGTAACCTATACTGGTCTTCCAGGGAACGATAAAAGCGTAAACTCTTTGAGACATTACTCCCATGGAGGAAAGTGCGCATGGTGACTGTTGTATTCAATCCCGATGCACTTTCTGTGTTTCGTCAACACTCTGATAGTCCACACATTACAGAATGCACCCAGATGTGCATCGGAATCTACTACTGGTGTTTCCAGGGAACGGTCAAAGTGTAAACTGTTTGAGACATTACTCCCATGGAGCAAAGTTCTCATGGTGACTGTTGTATTCAATCCCGATGCAATTTCTGTGTTTGAACAACACTCTGATAGTTTACAGATTACAGAATGCCTCCAGATTTGCATCTGAAACTACTAGTGGTCTTAAGTAGACTGTTTGAGACATTACTCCCATGGAGGAAAGTGCGCATGGTGACTGTTGTATTCAATCCCGATGCAATTTCTGTGTTTCATCAACACTTTGAAGGTCCAAATATTACAGAATGCCTCCAGATGTGCATCGGAAACTACTACTGGTCTTCCAGGAAACGATCAAACCGTAGACTGTTTGAGACATTATTCCCATGGAGGAAAGTGCGCATGGTGACTGTTGTATTCAATCCCGATGCAATTTCTGTGTATCATCAACACTTTGAAGGTCCCAAGATTACAGAATGCCTCCAGATGTGCATCGGAAACTACTACTGGTCTTCTAGGAAACGATGAAACCGTAGACTGCTTGAGACATTACACCCATGGAGGAAAGTGCGCATGGTGACTGTTGTATTCAATCCCGAGGCAATATCTGTGTTTCATCAACACTTTGAAGGTCAGCAGATTACGGAATGCCTCCAGATGTGCATTGGAAACTACTACTGGTCTTGCAGGGAAAGATCAAAGCGTAAACTGTTAGAGACATTACTCCCATGGAGGAAAGTGCGCATGGTGACTGTTGTATTAAATCCCGATGCAAATTCTGTGTTTGATCAACACTCTGATAGTTTACAGATTCCAGAATGCCTCCAGATGTGCATCGGAAACTACTACTGGTCTTGCTTGGAACGATCAAAGCGTAGACTGTTAGATACATTATTCCCATGGAGGAAAGTGCGTATGGTGACTGTTGTATTCAATCCCGATGCAATTTCTGTGTTTCATCAACACTTTGAAGGTCCAAATATTACAGAATGCCTCCAGATGTGCATCGGAAACTACTACTGGTCTTCCAGGAAACGATCAAACCGTAGACTGTTTGAGACATTACTCCCATGGAGGAAAGTGCGCATGGTGACTGTTGTATTCAATCCCGAGGCAATTTCTGTGTTTCATCAACACTTTGAAGGTCCGCAGATTACAGAATGCTTCCAGATGTGCATTGGAAACTACTACTGGTCTTGCAGCGAACGATCAAAGCGTAAACTGTTTGAGACATCACTCCCATGGAGGAAAGTGCGCATGGTGACTGTTGTATTCAATCCCGATGCAATTTCTGTGTTTGATCAACACTCTGATAGTTTACAGATTCCAGAATGCCTCCAGATGTGCATCGGAAACTACTACTGGCCTTAAAGGGAGCGGTCAAAGCGTAGACTGTTTGAGACATTAATCCCATGTATGAAAGTGCGCATAGTGAGTGTTGTATTCACTCCCGATGCAATTTCTGTGATTCATCAAAACTTTCAAGGTCCACAGATTACAGAATGCCTCCAGATGTGCATCGGAAACTACTACTGGTCTTCCAGGAACCAATCAAAGCGTAGACTGTTTGAGACATTACTCCCATGGAGGAAAGTGCACATGGTGACTGTTGTATTCAATCCCGAGGCAATTTCTGTGTTTCATCAACACTTTAAAGGTCCACAGATTACAGAATGCCTCCAGATGTGCATCGGAAACTACTACTGGTCTTGCAGGGAACGATAAAAGCGTAGACTGTTTGAGACATTACTCCCATGGAGGAAAGTGCGCATGGTGACTGTTGTATTCAATCCCGATGCAATTTCTGAGTTTCATCAACACTCTGATAGTCCGCAGATTACAGAATGCACCCATATGTGCATCGGAAACTATACTGGTCTTCCAGGGAACGATAAAAGCGTAAACTGTTTGAGACATTACTCCCATGGAGGAAAGTGAGCATGGTGACTGTTGTATTCAAACTCGAGGCAATTTTTGTGTTTCATAAACACCTTAAAGGTCCACAGATTACAGAATGCCTCCAGATGTGCATCGGAAACTACTACTGGTCTTGCAGGGAACGATCAAAGCGTAGAATGTTTGAGACATTACTCCCAAGGAAGAAAGTGCGCATGGTGACTGTTGTATTCAATCCCGGTGCAATTTCTGTTTTTCATCAACACTCTGATAGTCCACAGATTACAGAATGATACCAGATGTGCATCGTAAACTATACTGGTCTTCCAGGGAACGATAAAAGCGTAAACTGTTTGAGACATTACTCCGATGGAGGAAAGTGCGCATGGTGACTGTTGTATTCAATCCCGATGCACTTTCTGTGTTTCGTCAACACTCTGATAGTCCACACATTACAGAATGCACCCAGATGTGCATCGGAATCTACTACTGGTGTTTCCAGGGAACGATCAAAGTGTAAACTGTTTGAGACATTACTCCCATGGAGGAAAGTGTTCGTGGTGACTGTGGTATTCAATCCCGATGCAATTTCTGTGTTTGAACAACACTCTGATAGTTTACAGATTACAGAATGCCTCCATATGTGCATCGGAAACTAAAAGTGGTCTTAAGTAGACTGTTTGAGACATTACTCCCATGGAGGAAAGTGCGCATGGTGACTGTTGTATTCAATCGCGATGCAATTTCTGTGTTTCATCAACACTCTGATAGTACACAGATTACAGTGTGCCCCCAGATGTGCATCGGAAACTACTACTGGTCTTGCGGGGAACGATCAAAGCGTAGACTGTTAGAGACATTATTCCCATGGAGGAAAGTGCGCATGGTGACTGTTGTATTCAATCCCGATGCAATTTCTTTGTTTCATCAACACTTTGAAGGTCCAAAGATTACAAAATGCCTCCAGATGTGCATCGGAAACTACTACTGGTCTTCCTGGAAACGATCAAACCGTAGACTATTTGAGACATTTCTCCCATGGAGGAAAGTGCGCATGGTGACTGTTGTATTCAATCCCGAGGCAATTTCTGTGGTTCATCAACACTTTGAAGGTCCGCAGATTACAGAATGCTTCCAGATGTGCATTGGAAACTACTACTGGTCATGCAGCGAACGATCAAAGCGTAAACTGTTTGAGACATCACTCCCATGGAGGAAAGTGCGCATGGTGACTGTTGTATTCAATCACGATACAATTTCTGTGTTTGATCAACACTCTGATAGTTTACAGATTCCAGAATGCCTCCAGATGTGCATCGGAAACTACTACTGGTCTTGCAGGGAACGATTAAAGCGTAGACTGTTTGAGACATTACTCCCATGGAGGAAAGTGCGCATGGTGACTGTTGTATTCAATCCCGATGCAATTTCTGTGTTTCATCAACACTGTGATAGTCCAGAGATTTCAGAATGTCCCCAGATGTGCATCGGAAACTACACTGGTCTTCCAGGGAACGATAAAAGCGTAAACTGTTTGAGACATTACTCCCATGTAGGAGAGTGCGCATGGTGACTGTTGTATTCACTCCCGATGCTATTTCTGTGTTTCATCAACACTTTGAAGGTCCACAGATAACAGAATGCCTCAGGATGTGCATCAGAAACTACTACTGGTCTTGCAGGGAACGATCAAAGCGTAGACTGTTTGAGACATTACTCCCATGAAGGAAAGTGCGCATGGTGACTGTTGTATTCAATCCCGATGCAATTTCTGTGTTTCATCAACACTCTGATAGTCCACAGATTACAGAGTGTCCCCAGATGTGCATCGGAAACTACACTGGTCTTCCAGGGAACGATAAAAGCGTAAACTGTTTGAGACATTACTCCCATGGAGGAAAGTGCGCATGGTGACTGTTGTATTCAGTCCCGATGCAATTTCTGTGTTTCATCAACACTTTGAACGTCCACAGATTACAGAATGCCTCCAGATGTGCATCAGAAACTACTACTGGTCTTCCAGGGAACGATCAAAGCGTAAACTGTTTGAGATATTACTCCCATGGAGGAAAGTTCTCATGGTGACCGTTGTATTCAATCCCGATGCAATTTCTGTGTTTGAACAACACTCTGATAGTTTACAGATTACAGAATGCCTCCAGATGTGCGTCTGAAACTACTACTGGTCTTAAAGGGAACGAACAAAGCGTAGACTGTTTGAGACATTACTCCCATGGAGGAAAATGCGCATGATGACTGTTGTATTCAAACCAGAGGCACTTTCTATGTTTCATCAACACTTTGAAGGTCCACAGATTACTGAATGCCTCCAGATGTGCATCGGAAACTACTAGTGGTCTTAAGTAGACTGATTGAGACATTACTCCCATGGAGGAAAGTGCGCATGGTGACTGTTGTATTCAATCCCGATGCAATTTCTGTGTATCTTCAACACTTTGAAAGACCACAGATTACAGAATGCCTCCAGATGTACATCGGACACTACTAGTGGTCTTGCAGGGAACGATCCAAGCGTAGACTGTTAGAGACATTACTCCCATGGAGGAAAGTGCGCATGGTGACAGTTGTATTGAATCCCGATGCAATTTCTGTGTCTCATCAACTCTTTGAAAGTCCACAGATTACAGAATGCCTCCAGATGTGCATCGGAAACTTCTACGTGTCTTGCAGGGAACGATCAAAGCGTAGACTGTTTGAGACATTACTCCAATGGAGGAAAGTGCGCATGGGGCCTGTTGTATTCAATCCCGATGCACTTTCTATGTTTCATCAACACTTTGAAGGTCCACAGATTACTGAATGCCTCCAGATGTGCATCGGAATCTACTAGTGGTCTTAAGTAGACTGATTGAGACATTACTCCCATGGAGGAAAGTGCGCATGGTGACTGTTGTATTCCATCCCGATGCAATTTCTGTGTTTCATCAACACTCTGATAGTCCACAGTTTACAGAATGACACCTGATGTGCATCGTAAACTACTACTGGTCTTCCAGGGAACTACCAAATCGTAAACTGTTTGAGACAATACTCCCATGGAGGAAAGTGCGCATGGTGACTGTTGTATTCAATCCCGATGCAATTTCTGTGTTTCATCAACACTCTGATAGTCCACAGATTACAGAATGCCCCCAGATGTGCATCGAAAACTATACTGGTCTTCCAGGGAACGATAAAAGCGTAAAGTGTTTGGGACATTACTCCCATGGAGGAAAGTGCGCATGGTGACTGTTGTATTCATTCCCGAGGCAATTTCTGTGTTTCATCAACACATTAAAGGTCCACAGATTACAGAATGGCTCCAGATATGCATCGGTAACTACTACTGGTCTTGCAGGGAACGATCAAATCGTAGACTGTTTGAGATATTACTCCTATGGAGGAAAGTGCGCATGGTGACTGTTGTATTCAATCCCGATGCAATTTCTGTGTTTCATCAACACTCTGTTAGTACACAGATTACAGAATGCCCATATGTGCATCGGAAACTATACTGGTCTTCCAGGGAACGATAAAAGCGTAGACTGTTTGAGACATTACTCTCATGGAGGATAGAGCACATGGTGAATGTTGTATTCAATCCCGATGCAATTTCTGTGTTTCATCAACACTCTGATAGTCCACAGATTACAGAATGACACCAGATGTGCATCGGAAACTACTACTGGTCTTCCAGGGAACGAGCAAAGCGAAAACTGTATGAGACATTACTCCCATGGAGGAAAGTGCGCATGGTGACTGTTGTATTCGATCCCGGTGCAATTACTGTGATCCATTAACACCCTGATAGACCACACATTCCAGAATGCCCCCAGATGTTCATCGGAAACAACTACTGGTCTTACAGGGAACGATCAAAGCGTAAACTGTTTATGACATTACTCCCATGGAGGAAAGTGCACATGGTGACTGTTGTATTCAATCCCGAGGGAATATATGTGTTTCATCAACACTCTGATAGTTCACAGATTACGGAATGCCCCCAGATGTGCATCGAAAACTATACTGGTCTTCCAGGGAACGATAAAAGCGTAAACTGTTTGGGACATTACTCCCATGGAGGAAAGTGCGCATGGTGACCTTTATATTCAATCCCGATTCAATTTCTGAGTTTCATCAACAATTAAAAGGTCCACAGATTACAGAATGCCTCCAGATGTGCATCGGAAACTACTACTGGTCTTGCAGGGAACGATCGCAGCGTAAACAGTTTGAGACATTACTCCCAAGGAGGAAAGTGCGCATAGTGACTGTGGTATTCAATCCCGATGCAATTTCTGTGTTTGAACAACACTCTGATAGTTTACAGATTCCAGAATGCCTCCAGATGTGCATCGGAAACTACTACTGGTCTTAAAGGGAACGATCAAAGCGTAGACTGTTTGAGACATGACTCCCATGGAGGAAAATGTGCATGATGACTGTTGTATTCAATCCCGAGGCAATTTCTGTGTTTCATCAACACTTTGATAGTCCACAGATT
Source organism: Schistocerca gregaria (assembly GCF_023897955.1). Taxonomy (NCBI): domain Eukaryota; kingdom Metazoa; phylum Arthropoda; class Insecta; order Orthoptera; family Acrididae; genus Schistocerca; species Schistocerca gregaria. The sequence continues at coordinate 4,864,552 of NW_026061707.1, read as the reverse complement.
ACAGAATGCCTCCAGATGTACATCAGACACTACTAGTGGTCTTGCAGGGAACGATCCAAGCGTAGACTATTAGAGACATTACTCCCATGGAGGAAAGTGCGCATGGTGACAGTTGTATTGAATCCCGATGCAATTTCTGTGTCTCATCAACACTTTGAAGGTCCACAGATTACGGCATGCCTCCAGATGTGCATCGGAAACTTCTACTTGTCTCGCAGGATACGATCAAAGCGTAGACTGTTTGAGACATTACTCCAATGGAGGAAAGTGCGCATGGGGTCTGTTGTATTCAATCCCGATGCAATTTCTGTGTTCCATCAACACTCTGATAGTCCACACATTACAGAATGCCCCCAGATGTGCATCGGAAACTACTACTGGTCTTCCAGGGAACGATCAAATCGTAAACTGTTTGGGACATTACTCCCATGGAGGAAAGTGCGCATGGTGACTGTTGTATTCAATCCCGATGCAATTTCTGTGTTTGAACAACACTCTGATAGTTTACAGATTACAGAATGCCTCCAGATGTGCATCGGAAACTACTACTTGTCTTCCAGGGAACGATCAAAGCGTAGACTGATTGAGACATTGCTCCCATGGAGGAAAATGCGCATGATGACAGTTAAATTCAATCCCGAGGCAATTTCTGTGTTTCATCAACACTTTGAAGGTAAACAGATTACAGAATGCATCCAGATGTGCATCGGAAACTACTACTGGTCTTGCATTGAACGATCAAAGCGTAGACTGTTTGAGACATTACTCCCATGGAGGAAAGTGTGAATGGTGACTGTTGTATTCAATCCCGATGCAATTTCTGTGTTTCATCAACACTCTGATAGTCCACAGTTTACAGAATGACACCAGGTGTGAGTCCGAAACTACTACTTGTCTTCCAGGGAACGATCAAAGCGTAGACTGTTTGAGACATTACTCCCATGGAGAAAAGTGCACAAGGGGATTGTTGTATTCAATCCTGATGCAATTTCTGTGTTTCATCAACACTCTGATAGTCCAAACTTTACAGAATGCCCCCAGATGAGCATCGGAAACTACTACTGGGCTTCCAGGGAACGATCAAAGCGTAAACTGTTTGAGACATTACTCCAATGGAGGAAAGTGCGCATGGTAACTGTTGTATTCAATCCCGATGCACTTTCTTTGTTTCATCAACACTCTGATTTTCCACACATTACAGAATGACACCAGATGTGAATCGGAAACTACTACTTGTCTTCCAGGGAACGATCAAAGCGTAAACTGTATGAGACATTACTCAAATGGAGGAAAGTGCTCATGGTGACTGTTGTATTCAATCCCGATGCTATTTCTGTGTTTCATCAACACTCTGATAGTCCACAGATTACAGAATGCCCCCAGATGTGCATCGAAAACTATACTGGTCTTCCAGGGAACGATAAAAGCGTAAAGTGTTTGGGACATTACTCCCATGGAGGAAAGTGCGCATGGTGACTGTTGTATTCATTCCCGAGGCAATTTCTGTGTTTCATCAACACATTAAAGGTCCACAGATTACAGAATGGCTCCAGATATGCATCGGTAACTACTACTGGTCTTGCAGGGAACGATCAAATCGTAGACTGTTTGAGATATTACTCCTATGGAGGAAAGTGCGCATGGTGACTGTTGTATTCAATCCCGATGCAATTTCTGTGTTTCATCAACACTCTGTTAGTACACAGATTACAGAATGCCCATATGTGCATCGGAAACTATACTGGTCTTCCAGGGAACGATAAAAGCGTAGACTGTTTGAGACATTACTCTCATGGAGGATAGAGCACATGGTGAATGTTGTATTCAATCCCGATGCAATTTCTGTGTTTCATCAACACTCTGATAGTCCACAGATTACAGAATGACACCAGATGTGCATCGGAAACTACTACTGGTCTTCCAGGGAACGAGCAAAGCGAAAACTGTATGAGACATTACTCCCATGGAGGAAAGTGCGCATGGTGACTGTTGTATTCGATCCCGGTGCAATTACTGTGATCCATTAACACCCTGATAGACCACACATTCCAGAATGCCCCCAGATGTTCATCGGAAACAACTACTGGTCTTACAGGGAACGATCAAAGCGTAAACTGTTTATGACATTACTCCCATGGAGGAAAGTGCACATGGTGACTGTTGTATTCAATCCCGAGGGAATATATGTGTTTCATCAACACTCTGATAGTTCACAGATTACGGAATGCCCCCAGATGTGCATCGAAAACTATACTGGTCTTCCAGGGAACGATAAAAGCGTAAACTGTTTGGGACATTACTCCCATGGAGGAAAGTGCGCATGGTGACCTTTATATTCAATCCCGATTCAATTTCTGAGTTTCATCATCAATTAAAAGGTCCACAGATTACAGAATGCCTCCAGATGTGCATCGGAAACTACTACTGGTCTTGCAGGGAACGATCACAGCGTAAACAGTTTGAGACATTACTCCCAAGGAGGAAAGTGCGCATAGTGACTGTGGTATTCAATCCCGATGCAATTTCTGTGTTTGAACAACACTCTGATAGTTTACAGATTCCAGAATGCCTCCAGATGTGCATCGGAAACTACTACTGGTCTTAAAGGGAACGATCAAAGCGTAGACTGTTTGAGACATGACTCCCATGGAGGAAAATGTGCATGATGACTGTTGTATTCAATCCCGAGGCAATTTCTGTGTTTCATCAACACTTTGATAGTCCACAGATTACAGAATGCCTCCAGATGTACATCAGACACTACTAGTGGTCTTGCAGGGAACGATCCAAGCGTAGACTATTAGAGACATTACTCCCATGGAGGAAAGTGCGCATGGTGACAGTTGTATTGAATCCCGATGCAATTTCTGTGTCTCATCAACACTTTGAAGGTCCACAGATTACGGCATGCCTCCAGATGTGCATCGGAAACTTCTACTTGTCTCGCAGGATACGATCAAAGCGTAGACTGTTTGAGACATTACTCCAATGGAGGAAAGTGCGCATGGGGTCTGTTGTATTCAATCCCGATGCAATTTCTGTGTTCCATCAACACTCTGATAGTCCACACATTACAGAATGCCCCCAGATGTGCATCGGAAACTACTACTGGTCTTCCAGGGAACGATCAAATCGTAAACTGTTTGGGACATTACTCCCATGGAGGAAAGTGCGCATGGTGACTGTTGTATTCAATCCCGATGCAATTTCTGTGTTTGAACAACACTCTGATAGTTTACAGATTACAGAATGCCTCCAGATGTGCATCGGAAACTACTACTTGTCTTCCAGGGAACGATCAAAGCGTAGACTGATTGAGACATTGCTCCCATGGAGGAAAATGCGCATGATGACAGTTAAATTCAATCCCGAGGCAATTTCTGTGTTTCATCAACACTTTGAAGGTAAACAGATTACAGAATGCATCCAGATGTGCATCGGAAACTACTACTGGTCTTGCATTGAACGATCAAAGCGTAGACTGTTTGAGACATTACTCCCATGGAGGAAAGTGTGAATGGTGACTGTTGTATTCAATCCCGATGCAATTTCTGTGTTTCATCAACACTCTGATAGTCCACAGTTTACAGAATGACACCAGGTGTGAGTCCGAAACTACTACTTGTCTTCCAGGGAACGATCAAAGCGTAGACTGTTTGAGACATTACTCCCATGGAGAAAAGTGCACAAGGGGATTGTTGTATTCAATCCTGATGCAATTTCTGTGTTTCATCAACACTCTGATAGTCCAAACTTTACAGAATGCCCCCAGATGAGCATCGGAAACTACTACTGGGCTTCCAGGGAACGATCAAAGCGTAAACTGTTTGAGACATTACTCCAATGGAGGAAAGTGCGCATGGTAACTGTTGTATTCAATCCCGATGCACTTTCTTTGTTTCATCAACACTCTGATTTTCCACACATTACAGAATGACACCAGATGTGAATCGGAAACTACTACTTGTCTTCCAGGGAACGATCAAAGCGTAAACTGTATGAGACATTACTCAAATGGAGGAAAGTGCTCATGGTGACTGTTGTATTCAATCCCGATGCTATTTCTGTGTATCATCAACACTCTGATAGACCACACATTACAGAATGCCCCCAGATGTTCATCGGAAACAACTACTGGTCCTCCAGGGAACGATCAAAGCGTATACTGTTTGAGACATTACTCCCATGGAGGAAAGTGCACATTGAGACTGTTGTATTCAATCCCTATGCAATATCTGTGTTTCATTAACACTCTGATAGTCCACAGATTACAGAATGACACCAGATGTGCATCGGAAACTACTACTGGTATTCCAGGGAACGATCAAAGCGTAAACTGTTTGAGACATTACTCCCACGTAGGAAAGTACACATGGTACCTGTTGTATTCAATCCCGATGCTATTTCTGTGTTTCTTCAACACTCTGATAGTCCACTGATTACAGAATGAACACAGATGTTCATCGGAAACAACTACTGGTCTTCCAGGGAACGATCAAAGCGTATACTGTTTGAGACACTACTCCCATGGAGGAAAGTGCACATTGAGACTGTTGTATTCAATCCCTATGCAATATCTGTGTTTCATTAACACTCTGATAGTCCACAGATTACAGAATGACACCAGATGTGCATCGGAAACTACACTGGTCTCCCAGAGAACGATAAAAGCGTAAACTGCTTGGGACATTACTCCCATGGAGGAAAGTGGGCATGGTGACTTTTATATTCAATCCCGAGGCAATTTCTGTGTTTCATCAACACTTTAAAGGTCCACAGATTACAGAATGCCTCCAGATGTGCTTCCGAGACTACTACTGCTCTTGCAGGGAACGATCAAAGCGTAGACTGTTTGAGACATTACTCCCAAGGTGGAAAGTGCGCATGGTGACTGTTGTATTCAATCCCGATGCAATTTCTGTGTTTCATCATCACTCTGATAGTCCACAGATTACAGGATGCCCCCAGATGTGCATCGGAAACTATACTGATCTTCCAGGGAACGATAAAATCGTAAACTGTTTGGGACATTACTCCCATGGAGGAAAGTGAGCATGGTGACTGTTGTAATCAATCCCGATGCAATTTCTGTGTTTGAACAACACTCAGATAGTTTACAGATTGCAGAATGCCTCCAGATGTGCATCGGAAACTACTACTGGTCTTAAAGGGAACTATCAAAGCGTAGACTGTTTGAGACATTACTCCCATGGAGGAAAATGCGCATGATGACTGTTGTATTCAATCCCGAGGCAATTTCTGTGTTTCATCAACACTTTGAAGGTCCACAGATTGCAGAATGCCTTTAGATGTGCATCGGACACTATTAGTGGTCTTGCAGGGAACGATCCAAGCGTAGACTGTTAGAGACATTACTCCCATGGAGGAAAGTGCGCATGGTGACTGTTATATTGAATCCCGATGCAATTTCTGTGTCTTATCAACACTTTGAAGGTCCACAGATTACAGAATGCCTCCAGATGTGCATCGGAAACTACTACTGGTCTTGTAGGGAACGATCAAAGCGTAGACCGTTTGAGACATTCCTCCCATGGTGGAAAGTGCGTATGGGGTCTGTTGTATTCAATCCCGATGCAATTTCTATGTTTCATCAACACTCTGATAGTCCACACATTACAGAATGCCCCCAGATGTGCATCGGAAACTACTACTGGTCTTCCAGGGAACGAACAAATTTTAAACTGTTTGAGACATTACTCCCATGGACGAAAGTGCGCATGGTGACTGTTGTATTCAATCCCGATGAACTTTCTGTATTTCATCAACACTCTTATAGTGCACACATTACAGAATGCACCCAGATGTGCATCGGAAACTACTACTGGTCTTCCAGGGAACGATCAAAGCGTAAACTGTTTGAGACATTACTCCCATGGAGGAAAGTGCGCATGGTGACTGTTGTATTCAATCCCGATTCAATTTCTGTGTTTTATCAACACTTTGAAAGTCCACAGATTACAGAATGACACCAGATATGCATCGGAAACTACTACTTGTCTTCCAGGGAACGATCAAAGCGTAGACTGTTTGGGACATTACTCCCATGGAGGAAAGTGCGCATGGAGACTGTTGTATTCAATCCCGATGCAATTTCTGTGTTTGAACAACACTCTGATAGTTTATAGATTACAGAATGCCTCCAGATGTGCATCGGAAACTACTACTGGTCTTAAAGGGAACGATCAAAGCGTAGACTGTTTAAGACATTACTCCCAAGGAGGAATGTGGACATGGTGACTGTTGTAGTCATTCCCGATGCAATTTCTGTGTTTCATCAACCCTTTGAAGGTCCACAGATTACAGAATGCCTCCAGATGTGCATCGGAAACTACTACTGGTCTTTCAGGAAACGATGAAAGCGTATTCTGTTTGAGACATTACTCGCATGGAGGAAAGTGCGCATGGTGACTGTTGTATTCAATTCCGTGGCCATATCTGTGTTTCATCAACACTTTAAAGGTCCACAGATTACACAATGCCTCCAGATGAGCATCGGAAACTATTACTGGTCTTGCAGGGAACGATCAAAGCGTAGACTGTTTGAGACATTACTCCCATGGAGGAAAGTGCGAATGGTGATTGTTGTATTCTATCCCGATGCAATTTCTGTGTTTCATCAACACTCTGATTGTCCACAGATTACAGAATGTCCCCAGATGTGCATCGGAAACTACACTGGTCTTCTGGGGAACGATAAAAGCGTAAACTGTTTGGGACATTACTCCCATGGAGGAAAGTGCGCGTGGTGACTGATGTAATCAATCCCGATGCAATTTCTGTGTTTGAACAACACTCAGATAGTTTACAGATTCCAGAATGCCTCCAGATGTGCATCGGAAACTACTACTGGTCTTAAAGGGAACGATCAAAGCGTAGACTGTTTGAGACATTACTCCCATGGAGGAAAATGCGCATGATGACTGTTGTATTCAATCCCAAGGCAATCTCTGTGTTTCATCAACACTTTGAAGGTCCACAGATTGCAGAATGACTCCAGATGTGCATCGGAAACTACTGGTGGTCTTGCAGGGAACGATCCAAGCGTAGACTGTTTGAGACATTACTCCCACGGAGGAAAGTGCGCATGGGGTCTGTTGTATTCAATCCCGATGCAATTTCTATGTTTCATCAACACTCTGATAGTCCACACATTACAGAATGCCCCCAGATGTGCATCGGAAACTACTACTGGTCTTCCAGGGAACGATCAAATCGTAAACTGTTTGAGACATTACTCCCATGGACGAAAGTGCGCATGGTGACTGTTGTAATCAATCCCGATTCAATTTCTGTGTTTGAACAATACTCTGATAATTTACAGATTACAGAATGCCTCCTGATGTGCATCGGAAACTACTACTTGTCTTCCAGGGAACGATCTAAGTCTAGACTGATTGAGACATTACTCCCATGGAGGAAAATGCGCATGATGACTGTTGTATTCAATCCCGAGGCAATTTCTGTGTTTCATCAACACTTTGAAGGTAAACAGATTACAGAATGCCTCCAGATGTGCATCGGAAACTACTACTGGTCTTGCGTTGAACGATCAAAGCGTAGACTGCTTGAGACATTACACCCATGGAGGAAAGTGTGAATGGTGACTGTTGTATTCAATCCCGATGCAATTTCTGTGTTTCATCAACACTCTGAAAGTCCACAGATTACAGAATGACACCAGGTGTGAGTCCGAAACTAGTACTTGTCTTCCAGGGAATGATCAAAGCGTAGACTGTTTGAGACATTACTCGCATTGAGGAAAGTGCACATGGTGACTGTTGTATTCAATCCTGATGCAATTTCTGTGTTTCATCAACACTCTGATAGTCCAAACATTACAGAATGCCGCCAGACGTGCATCGGAAACTACTACTGGTCTTCCAGGGAACGATCAAAGCGTAAATTGTTTAAGACATTACTCCCATGGAGGAAAGTGCGCATGGTGACTGTTGTATTCAATCCCGATGCACTTTCTGTGTTTCAACAACACTCTGATAGTCCACACATTACAGAATGCACCCAGATGTGCTTCGGAAACTACTACTGGTCTTCCAGGGAACGATCAAAGCGTAGACTGTTTGAGACATTACTCCCATGGAGGAAAGTTAGCATGGTGACTGTTGTATTTAATCCCGATGCAATTTCTGTGTTTGAACAACACTCTGATAGTTTACAGATTACAGAATGCCTCCAGATGTGCATCGGAAACTACTACTGGTCTTAAAGAGAATGATCAAAGCGTAGACTGTTTGAGACATTACTCCCATGGAGGAAAATGCGCATGATGACTGTTGTATTCAATCCCGAGGCAATTTCCGTGATTCATTAACACTTTGAAGATCCACAGATTACAGAATGCCTCCAGATGTGCATCAGAAACTACTACGGGTCTTCCAGGAAAAGATCAAAGCGTAGACTGTTTGAGACATTACTCCCATGGAGGAAAGTGCGCATGGTGACTTTTATATTCAATACCGAGGCAATTTCTGAGTTTCATCAACACTTTAAAGGTCCACAGATTACAGAATGCCTCCAGATGTGCATCGGAAACTACTACTTCTCTTGCAGGGAACGATCAAAGCGTAGACTGTTTGAGACATTACTCCCAAGGAGGAAAGTGCGCATGGTGACTGTTGTATTCAATCCCGATGCAATTTCTGTGTTTCATCAACACTCTGATAGTCCACAGACTACAGAATGCCCCCAGATGTGCATCGGAAACTATACTGGTCTTCCAGGGAACGATAAAAGCGTAAACTGTTTGGGACATTACTCCCATGGAGGAAAGTGCGCATGGTGACTGTTGTAATCAATCCCGATGCAATTTCTGTGTTTGAACATCACTCAGATAGTTTACAGATTCCAGAATGCCTCCAGATGTGCATCGGAAACTACTACTGGTCTCAAAGGGAACGAACATAGCGTAGACTGTTTGAGACATTACTCCCATGGAGGAAAATGTGCATGATGACTGTTGTATTCAATCCCGAGGCAATTTCTGTGTTTCATCAACACTTTGAAGGTCCGCAGATTGCAGAATGACTCCAGATGTGCATCGGACACTACTAGTGGTCTTGCAGGGAACGATCCAAGCGTAGACTGTTTGAGACATTACTCCCATGGAGGAAAGCGTGCATGGGGTCTGTTGTATTCAATCCCGATGCAATTTCTATGTTTCATCAACACTCTGATAGTCCACACATTACAGAATGCCCCCAGACGTGCATCGGAAACTACTACTGGTCTTTCAGGGAACGATCAAAGCGTAATCTGTTTAAGACATTACTCCCATGGAGGAAAGTGCGCATGGTGACTGTTTTATTCAATCCCGATGCACTTTCTGTGTTTCAAAAACACTCTGATAGTCCACACATTACAGAATGCACTCAGATGTCCTTCGGAAACTACTACTGGTCTTCCAGGGAACGATCAATGCGTAGACTGTTTGAGACATTACTCGCATGGAGGAAAGTGCACATGGTGACAGTTGTATTCAATCCTGATGCAATTTCTGTGTTTCATCAAGACTCTGATAGTCCAAACATTACAGAATGCCCCCAGACGTGCATCGGAAACTACTACTGGTCTTCCAGGGAATGATCAAAGCGTAAACTGTTTGAGACATTACTCCCATGGAGGAAAGTGCGCATGGTGACTGTTGTATTCAATCCCGATGCAATTTCTGTGTTTGAACAACACTCTGATAGTTTACAGATTACAGAATGCCTCCAGATGTGCATCGGAAACTACTACTGGTCTTAAAGGGAACGATCAAAGCGTAGACTGTTTGAGACATTACTCCCAAGGAGGAAAGTGCGCATGGTGACTGTTGTAGTCACTCCCGATGCAATTTCTGTGTTTCATCAACACTTTTAAGGTCCACAGATTACAGTATGCCCCCATATGTGCATCGGAAACTATACGGGTCTTCCTGGGAAAGATCAAAGCGTACACTGTTTGAGACATACCTCCCGTGGAGGAAACTGCGCATGGTGACTGTTGTATTCAATCCCGATGCACTTTCTGTGTTTCATCAACACACTGATGGTCCACACATTACAGAATGCACACAGATGTACATCGAAAACTGCTACTGGTCTTCCAGGAAACGATTAAAGCGTAGACTGTTTGAGACATTACTCCCATGGCGGAAAGTGCGCATGGTGACTGTTGTATTCAATTCCGAGGCCATATCTGTGTTTCATCAACACTTTAAAGGTCCACAGACTACAGAATGCCTCCAGATGTGCATCGGAAACTATTACTGGTCTTGCAGGGAACGATCAAAGCGTAGACTGTTTGAGACATTACTCCCATGGAGGAAAGCGCGAATGGTGATTGTTGTATTCAATCCCGATGCACTTTCTGTGTTTCATCAACACACTGATAGTCCACACATTACAGAACGCACCCAGATGTGCATCAGAAAGTACTACTGGTCTTCCAGGAAACGATCAAAACGTAGACTGTTTGAGACATTACTCCCATGGAGGAAAGTGCACATGGTGACTGTTGTTATCAATCCCGAGGCAATTTCTGTGTTTCATCAACACTTTGAAGGTAATCAGATTACAGAATGTCTCCAGATGTGCATCGGAAACTACTACTGGTCTTGCATTGAACGATCAAAGCGTAGACTGTTTGAGACATTACTCCCATGGAGGAAAGTGCGAATGGTGACTGTTGTATTCAATCCCGATGCAATATCTGTGTTTCATCAACACTCTGATAGTCCACAGATTACAGAATGACACCAGACGTGAGTCGGAAACTACTACTTGTCTTCCAGGGAACGATCAAAGCGTACACTGTTTGAGACAAAACTCCCATGGGGAAAGTGCGCATGGTGACTGTTGTATTCAATCCCGATTCAATTTCTGTGTTTCATCAACACTTTGAAGGTCCACAGATTACAGAATGACACCAGATGTGCATTTTAAACTACTACTTGTCTTCCAGGGAACGATCTAAGCGTAGACTGATTGAGACATTACCCCCATGGAGGAAAATGCGCATGATAACTGTTGTATTCAATCCCGATGCAATTTCTGTGTTTCATCAACACTCTGATGGTCCACACATTACAGAATGCACCCAGATGTACATCGAAAACTGCTACTGGTCTTCCAGGAAACGATCAAAGCGTAGACTGTTTGAGACATTACTCCCATGGTGGAAAGTGCGCATGGTGACTGTTGTATTCAATTCCGAGGCCATATCTGTGTTTCATCAACACTTTAAAGGTCCACAGACTACAGAATGCCTCCAGATGTGCATCGGAAACTATTACTGGTGTTGCAGGGAACGATCAAAGCGTAGACTGTTTGAGACATTACTCCCATGGAGGAAAGCGCGAATGGTGACTGTTGTATTCAATCCCGATGCACTTTCTGTGTTTCATCAACACACTGATAGTCCACACATTACAGAATGCACCCAGATGTGCATCGGAAACTACTACTGGTCTTCCAGGAAACGATCAAAACGTAGACTGTTTGAGACATTACTCCCATGGAGGAAAGTGCGCATGGTGACTGTTGTATTCAATCCCGATGCAATTTCTGTGTTTCATCAACACTCTGATAGTCCACAGATTACAGAATGCCCCCAGATGTGCATCGGAAACTATACTGGTCTTCCAGGGAACGATAAAAGCGTAAACTGTTTGGGACATTACTCCCATGGAGGAAAGTGCGCATGGTGACTGTTGTAATCAATCCCAATGCAATTTTTGTGTTTGAACAACACTCAGATAGTTTACAGATTCCAGAATGCCTCCAGATGTGCATCGGAAACTACTACCGGTCTTAAAGGGAACGTCAAAGCGTAGACTGTTTGAGACATTACTCCCATGGAGGAAAATGTGCATGATGACTGTTGAATTCAATCCCGAGGCAATTTCTGTGTTTCATCAACACTTTGAAGGTCCGCAGATTGCAAATTGACTCCAGATGTGCATCGGACACTACTAGTGGTCTTGCAGGGAACGATCCAAGCGTAGACTGTTTGAGACATTACTCCCATGGAGGAAAGTGTGCATGGGGTCTGTTGTATTCAATCCCAATGCAATTTCAATGTTTCATCAACACTCTGATAGTCCACACATTACAGAATGCCCCCAGATGTGCATCGGAAACTACTACTGATCTTCCAGGGAACGATCAAAACGTAAACTGTTTGAGACATTACTCCCATGGACGAAAGTGCCAATGGTGACTGTTGTAATCAATCCCGATGCAATTTCTGTGTTTGAACCATACTCTGATAGTTTACAGGTTACAGAATGCCTCCTGATGTGCATCGGAAACTACTACTTGTCTTCCAGGGAACGATCTAAGCGTAGACTGATTGAGACATTACTCCCATGGAGAAAAATGCGCATGATGACTGTTGTATTCAATCCCGAGGCAATTTCTGTGTTTCATCAACATTTTGAAGGTAAACAAATTACAGAATGCCTCCAGATGTGCATCGGAAACTACTACTGGTCTTGCGTTGAACGATCAAAGCGTAGACTGTTTGAGACATTACTCCCATGGAGGAAAGTGTGAATGGTGACTGTTGTATTCAATGCCGATGCAATTTCTGTGTTTCATCAACACTCTGATAGTCCACAGATTACAGAATGACACCAGATGTGAGTCCGAAACTACTACTTGTCTTCCAGGGAATGATCAAAGCGTAGACTGTTTGAGACATTACTCGCATGGAGGAAAGTGCGCATGGTGACTGTTGTATTCAATCCCGATGCACTTTCTGTGTTTCATCAACACTCTGATAGTCCACACATTACAGAATGCACCCAGATGTGCTTCGGAAACTACTACTGCTCTTCGAGGGAATGATCAATGCGTAGACTGTTTGAGACATTACTCGCATGGAGGAAAGTGCACATGGTGACTGTTGTATTCAATCCTGATGCAATTTCTGTGTTTCATCAACACTCTGATAGTCCAAACATTACAGAATGCCCCCAGACGTGCATCGGAAACTACTACTGGTCTTCCAGGGAACGATCAAAGCGTAAACTGTTTGAGACATTACTCCCATAGAGGAAAGTGCGCATGGTGACTGTTGTATTCAATCCCGATGCAATTTCTGTGATTGAACAACACTCTGATAGTTTACAGATTACAGAATGCCTCCAGATGTGCATCGGAAACTACTACTGGTCTTAAAGGGAACGATCAAAGCGTAGACTGTTTGAGACATTACTCCCAAGGAGGAAAGTGCGCATGGTGACTGTTGTAGTCACTCCCGATGCAATTTCTGTGTTTCATCAACACTTTTATGGTCCACATATTACAGAATGCCTCCAGATGTGCATCGGAAACTACTACTGGTCTTCCAGGAAACGATGAAAGCGTAGACTGTTTGAGACGTTACTCCCATGGAGGAAAGTGCGCATGGTGACTGTTGTATTCAATTCCGAAGCCATATCTGTGTTTCATCAACACTTTAAAGGTCCACTGATAACAGAATGCCTCCAGATGTGCATCGGAAACTACTACTGGTCTTGCAGGGAACGATCAAAGCGTAGACTGTTTGAGACATTACTCCCATGGAGGAAAGCGCGAATGGTGACTGTTGTATTCAATCCCGATGCACTTTCTGTGTTTCATCAACACACTGATAGTCCACACATTACAGAATGCACCCAGATGTGCATCGGAAACTACTACTGGTCTTCCAGGAAACGATCAAAACGTAGACTGTTTGAGACATTACTCCCATGGAGGGATGTGCACATGGTGACTGTTGTATTCAATCCCGAGGCAATTTCTGTGTTTCATCAACACCTCAAAGGTCCACAGATTACAGAATGCCTCCAGATGTGCATCGGAAACTACTACTCCCCTTCCAGGGAACGATCAAATCGTAAACTGTTTGAGACATTACTCCCATAGAGTTAAGTGCACATGGTGACTGTTGTATTCAATCACGATGCAATTTCTGTGTTTGAACAACACTCAGACAGTTTACAGATTACAGAATGCCTCCAGATGTGCATCGGAAACTACTACTGATCTTCCAGGGAACGATCAAAGCGTAGACTGATTGAGACATTACTCCCATGGAGAAAAATGCGCATGATGACTGTTGTTATCAATCCCGAGGCAATTTCTGTGTTTCATCAACACTTTGGAGGTAAACAGATTACAGAATGTCTCCAGATGTGCATCGGAAACTACTACTGGTCTTGCATTGAACGATCAAAGCGTAGACTGTTTGAGACATTATTCCCATGGAGGAAAGTGCGAATGGTGACTGTTGTATTCAATCCCGATGCAATATCTGTGTTTCATCAACACTCTGATAGTCCACAGATTACAGAATGACACCAGATGTGAGTCGGAAACTACTACTTGTTTTCCAGGGAACGATCAAAGCGTACACTGTTTGAGACAAAACTCCCATGGGGGAAAGTGCGCATGGTGACTGTTGTATTCAATCCCGATTCAATTTCTGTGTTTCATCAACACTTTGAATGTCCACAGATTACAGAATGACACCAGATGTGCATTTTAAACCACTACTTGTCTTCCAGGGAACGATCAAAGCGTAGACTGTTTGAGACATTACTCCCATGGAGGAAAATGCGCATGATGACTGTTGTATTCAATCCCGAGGCAATATCTGTATTTCATCAACACTTTGAACGTCCACAGATTACAGAATGCCTCTAGATGTGCATCGGAAACTCTTAGTGGTCTTGCAGGGAACGATCGAAGCGTAGACTGTTTGAGACATTACTCCCATGGAGGAAAGTGCGCATGGTGACTGTTGTATTCAATCCCGATGCAATATCTATGTTTCATCAACATTCTGATAGTCCACAGATTACAGAAGGCCCCAGATGTGCATCGGAAACTACACTGTTCTTCCAGGGAACGATAAAAGCGTAAACTGTTTGAGACATTAATCCCAAGGAATAAAGTGCGCATGGTGACTGTTGTATTCACTCCCGGTGCAATTTCTGTGTTTCATCAACACTTTGAAGATCCACAGATTACAGAATGCCTCCAGATGTGCATCGGAAACTACTACCGGTCTTCCAGGAAACGATCAAAGCGTATACTGTTTGAGACATTACTCCCATGGAGGAAAGTGCGAATGGTGATTGTTGTATTCAATCCCGATGCAATTTCAGTGTTTCATAAACACTCTGATATTCCACACATTACAGAATGCATACAGATGTTTATCGGAAACTACTACTGGTCATCCAGGGAACGATCAAAGCGTAAACTGTTTGAGACATTACTCCCATGGTGGAAAGTGCGCATGGTGACTGTTGTATTTAATTCCGAGGCCATATCTGTGTTTCATCAAAACTTTAAAGGTCCACAGACTACAGAATGCCTCCAGATGTGCATCGGAAACTATTACTGGTCTTGCAGGGAACGATCAAAGCGCAGACTGTTTGAGACATTACTCCCATGGAGGAAAGCGCGAATGGTGACTGTTGTATTCAATCCCGATGCACTTTCTGTGTTTCATCAACACACTGATAGTCCACACATTACAGAATGCACCCAGATGTGCATCGGAAACTACTACTGGTCTTCCAGGAAACGATCAAAACGTAGACTGTTTGAGACATTACTCCCATGGAGGGATGTGCACATGGTGACTGTTGTATTCAATCCCGAGGCAATTTCTGTGTTTCATCAACACCTCAAAGGTCCACAGATTACAGAATGCCTCCAGATGTGCATCGGAAACTACTACTCCCCTTCCAGGGAACGATCAAATCGTAAACTGTTTGAGACATTACTCCCATAGAGTTAAGTGCACATGGTGACTGTTGTATTCAATCACGATGCAATTTCTGTGTTTGAACAACACTCAGGCAGTTTACAGATTACAGAATGCCTCCAGATGTGCATCGGAAACTACTACTGATCTTCCAGGGAACGATCAAAGCGTAGACTGATTGAGACATTACTCCCATGGAGGAAAATGCGCATGATGACTGTTGTTATCAATCCCGAGGCAATTTCTGTGTTTCATCAACACTTTGGAGGTAAACAGATTACAGAATGTCTCCAGATGTGCATCGGAAACTACTACTGGTCTTGCATTGAACGATCAAAGCGTAGACTGTTTGAGACATTATTCCCATGAAGGAAAGTGCGAATGGTGACTGTTGTATTCAATCCCGATGCAATATCTGTGTTTCATCAACACTCTGATAGTCCACAGATTACAGAATGACACCAGATGTGAGTCGGAAACTACTACTTGTTTTCCAGGGAACGATCAAAGCGTACACTGTTTGAGACAAAACTCCCATGGGGGAAGTGCGCATGGTGACTGTTGTATTCAATCCCGATTCAATTTCTGTGTTTCATCAACACTTTGAATGTCCACAGATTACAGAATGACACCAGATGTGCATTTTAAACTACTACTTGTCTTCCAGGGAACGATCAAAGCGTAGACTGTTTGAGACATTACTCCCATGGAGGAAAATGCGCATGATGACTGTTGTATTCAATCCCGAGGCAATATCTGTATTTCATCAACACTTTGAACGTCCACAGATTACAGAATGCCTCTAGATGTGCATCGGAAACTCTTAGTGGTCTTGCAGGGAACGATCCAAGCGTAGACTGTTTGAGACATTACTCCCATGGAGGAAAGTGCGCATGGTGACTGTTGTATTCAATCCCGATGCAATATCTATGTTTCATCAACATTCTGATAGTCCACAGATTACAGAAGGCCCCAGATGTGCATCGGAAACTACACTGTTCTTCCAGGGAACGATAAAAGCGTAAACTGTTTGAGACATTAATCCCAAGGAATAAAGTGCGCATGGTGACTGTTGTATTCACTCCCGGTGCAATTTCTGTGTTTCATCAACACTTTGAAGATCCACAGATTACAGAATGCCTCCAGATGTGCATCGGAAACTACTACCGGTCTTCCAGGAAACGATCACAGCGTATACTGTTTGAGACATTACTCCCATGGAGGAAAGTGTGAATGGTGACTGTTGTATTCAATCCCGATGCAATTTCTGTGTTTCATCAACACTCTGAAAGTCCACAGATTACAGAATGACCCCAGGTGTGAGTGCGAAACTACTACTTGTCTTCCAGGGAATGATCAAAGCGTAGACTGTTTGAGACATTACTCGCATGGAGGAAAGTGCACATGGTGACTGTTGTATTCAATCCTGATGCAATTTCTGTGTTTTATCAACACTCTGATAGTCCAAACATTACAGAATGCCGCCAGACGTGCATCGGAAACTACTACTGGACTTCCAGGGAACGATCAAAGCGTAGACTGTTTAAGACATTACTCCCATGGAGGAAAGTGCGCATGGTGACTGTTGTATTCAATCCCGATGCACTTTCTGTGTTTCATCAACACTCTGATAGTCCACACATTACAGAATGCACCCAGATGTGCTTCGGAAACTACTACTGGTCTTCCAGGGAACGATCAAAGCGTAGACTGTTTGAGACATTACTCCCATGGAGGAAAGTTCGCATGGTGACTGTTGTATTTAATCCCGATGCAATTTCTGTGTTTGAACAACACTCTGATAGTTTACAGATTACAGAATGCCTCCAGATGTGCATCGGAAACTACTACTGGTCTTAAAGAGAATGATCAAAGCGAAGAATGTTTGAGACATTACTCCCATGGAGGAAAATGCGCATGATGACTGTTGTATTCAATCCCGAGGCAATTTCCGTGATTCATTAACACTTTGAAGATCCACAGATTACAGAATGCCTCCAGATGTGCATCAGAAACTACTACTGGTCTTCCAGGAAACGATCAAAACGTAGACTGTTTGAGACATTACTCCCATGGAGGGATGTGCACATGGTGACTGTTGTATTCAATCCCGAGGCAATTTCTGTGTTTCATCAACACCTCAAAGGTCCACAGATTACAGAATGCCTCCAGATGTGCATCGGAAACTACTACTCCCCTTCCAGGGAACGATCAAATCGTAAACTGTTTGAGACATTACTCCCATAGAGTTAAGTGCACATGGTGACTGTTGTATTCAATCACGATGCAATTTCTGTGTTTGAACAACACTCAGGCAGTTTACAGATTACAGAATGCCTCCAGATGTGCATCGGAAACTACTACTGATCTTCCAGGGAACGATCAAAGCGTAGACTGATTGAGACATTACTCCCATGGAGGAAAATGCGCATGATGACTGTTGTTATCAATCCCGAGGCAATTTCTGTGTTTCATCAACACTTTGGAGGTAAACAGATTACAGAATGTCTCCAGATGTGCATCGGAAACTACTACTGGTCTTGCATTGAACGATCAAAGCGTAGACTGTTTGAGACATTATTCCCATGAAGGAAAGTGCGAATGGTGACTGTTGTATTCAATCCCGATGCAATATCTGTGTTTCATCAACACTCTGATAGTCCACAGATTACAGAATGACACCAGATGTGAGTCGGAAACTACTACTTGTTTTCCAGGGAACGATCAAAGCGTACACTGTTTGAGACAAAACTCCCATGGGGGAAAGTGCGCATGGTGACTGTTGTATTCAATCCCGATTCAATTTCTGTGTTTCATCAACACTTTGAATGTCCACAGATTACAGAATGACACCAGATGTGCATTTTAAACTACTACTTGTCTTCCAGGGAACGATCAAAGCGTAGACTGTTTGAGACATTACTCCCATGGAGGAAAATGCGCATGATGACTGTTGTATTCAATCCCGAGGCAATATCTGTATTTCATCAACACTTTGAACGTCCACAGATTACAGAATGCCTCTAGATGTGCATCGGAAACTCTTAGTGGTCTTGCAGGGAACGATCCAAGCGTAGACTGTTTGAGACATTACTCCCATGGAGGAAAGTGCGCATGGTGACTGTTGTATTCAATCCCGATGCAATATCTATGTTTCATCAACATTCTGATAGTCCACAGATTACAGAAGGCCCCAGATGTGCATCGGAAACTACACTGTTCTTCCAGGGAACGATAAAAGCGTAAACTGTTTGAGACATTAATCCCAAGGAATAAAGTGCGCATGGTGACTGTTGTATTCACTCCCGGTGCAATTTCTGTGTTTCATCAACACTTTGAAGATCCACAGATTACAGAATGCCTCCAGATGTGCATCGGAAACTACTACCGGTCTTCCAGGAAACGATCACAGCGTATACTGTTTGAGACATTACTCCCATGGAGGAATGTGTGAATGGTGACTGTTGTATTCAATCCCGATGCAATTTCTGTGTTTCATCAACACTCTGAAAGTCCACAGATTACAGAATGACCCCAGGTGTGAGTGCGAAACTACTACTTGTCTTCCAGGGAATGATCAAAGCGTAGACTGTTTGAGACATTACTCGCATGGAGGAAAGTGCACATGGTGACTGTTGTATTCAATCCTGATGCAATTTCTGTGTTTTATCAACACTCTGATAGTCCAAACATTACAGAATGCCGCCAGACGTGCATCGGAAACTACTACTGGACTTCCAGGGAACGATCAAAGCGTAGACTGTTTAAGACATTACTCCCATGGAGGAAAGTGCGCATGGTGACTGTTGTATTCAATCCCGATGCACTTTCTGTGTTTCATCAACACTCTGATAGTCCACACATTACAGAATGCACCCAGATGTGCTTCGGAAACTACTACTGGTCTTCCAGGGAACGATCAAAGCGTAGACTGTTTGAGACATTACTCCCATGGAGGAAAGTTCGCATGGTGACTGTTGTATTTAATCCCGATGCAATTTCTGTGTTTGAACAACACTCTGATAGTTTACAGATTACAGAATGCCTCCAGATGTGCATCGGAAACTACTACTGGTCTTAAAGAGAATGATCAAAGCGAAGAATGTTTGAGACATTACTCCCATGGAGGAAAATGCGCATGATGACTGTTGTATTCAATCCCGAGGCAATTTCCGTGATTCATTAACACTTTGAAGATCCACAGATTACAGAATGCCTCCAGATGTGCATCAGAAACTACTACGGGTCTTCCAGGAAAAGATCAAAGCGTAGACTGTTTGAGACATTACTCCCATGGAGGAAAGTGCGCATGGTGACTTTTATATTCAATACCGAGGCAATATCTGAGTTTCATCAACACTTTAAAGGTCCACAGATTACAGAATGCCTCCAGATGTGCATCGGAAACTACTACTTCTCTTGCAGGGAACGATCAAAGCGTAGACTGTTTGAGACATTACTCCCAAGGAGGAAAGTGCGCATGGTGACTGTTGTATTCAATCCCGATGCAATTTCTGTGTTTCATCAACACTCTGATAGTCCACAGATTACAGAATGCCCCCAGATGTGCATCGGAAACTATACTGGTCTTCCAGGGAACGATAAAAGCGTAAACTGTTTGGGACATTACTCCCATGGAGGAAAGTGCGCATGGTGACTGTTGTAATCAATCCCGATGCAATTTCTGTGTTTGAACAACACTCAGATAGTTTACAGATTCCAGAATGCCTCCAGATGTGCATCGGAAACTACTACAGGTCTTAAAGGGAACGATCCAAGCGTAGACTGTTTGAGACATTACTCCCATGGAGGAAAATGTGCATGATGACTGTTGTATTCAATCCCGAGGCAATTTCTGTGTTTCATCAACACTTTGAAGGTCCGCAGATTGCAGAATGACTCCAGATGTGCATCGGACACTACTAGTGGTCTTGCAGGGAACGATCCAAGCGTAGACTGTTTGAGACATTACTCCCATGGAGGAAAGTGTGCATGGGGTCTGTTGTATTCAATCCCGATGCAATTTCTATGTTTCATCAACACTCTGATAGTCCACACATTACAGAATGCCCCCAGATGTGCATCGGAAACTACTACTGATCTTCCAGGGAACGATCAAATCGTAAACTGTTTGAGACATTACTCCCATGGACGAAAGTGCCAATGGTGACTGTTGTAATCAATCCCGATGCAATTTCTTTGTTTGAACAATACTCTGATAGTTTATAGATTACAGAATGCCTCCTGATGTGCATCGGAAACTACTACTTGTCTTCCAGGGAACGATCAAAGCGTAGACTGCTTGAGACATTACTCCCATGGAGGAAAGTGTGAATGGTGACTGTTGTATTCAATCCCGATGCAATTTCTGTGTTTCATCAAAACTCTGATAGTTTACAGATTACAGAATGACACCAGGTGTGAGTCCGAAACTACTACTTGTCTTCCAGGGAATGATCAAAGCGTAGACTGTTTGAGACATTACTCGCATGGAGGAAAGTGCACATGGTGACTGTTGTATTCAATCCTGATGCAATTTCTGTGTTTCATCAACACTCTGATAGTCCAAACATTACAGAATGCCCCCAGACGTGCATCGGAAACTACTACTGGTCTTCCAGGGAACGATCAAAGCGTAATCTGTTTAAGACATTACTCGCATGGAGGAAAGTGCGCATGGTGACTGTTGTATTCAATCCCGATGCACTTTCTGTGTTTCATCAACACTCTGATAGTCCACACATTACAGAATGCACCCAGATGTGCTTCGGAAACTACTACTGGTCTTCCAGGGAACGATCAATGCGTAGACTGTTTGAGACATTATTCGCATGGAGGAAAGGGCAAATGGTGACTGTTGTATTCAATCCTGACGCAATTTCTGTGTTTCATCAACGCTCTGATAGTCCAAACATTACAGAATGCCACCAGACGTGCATCGGAAACTACTACTGGTCTTCCAGGGAACGATCAAAGCGTAAACTGTTTGAGACATTACTCCCATGGATGAAAGTGCGCATGGTGACTGTTGTATTCAATCCCGATGCAATTTCTGTGTTTGAACAACACTCTGATAGTTTACAGATTACAGAATGCCTTCAGATGTGCATCGGAAACTACTACTGGTCTTAAAGGGAACGATCAAAGCGTAGACTGTTTGAGACATTACTCCCAAGGAGGAAAGTGCGCATGGTGACTGTTGTAGTCACTCCCGATGCCATTTCTGTGTTTCATCAACACTTTTAAGGTCCACAAATTACAGAATGCCTCCAGATGTGCATCGGAAACTACTACTGGTCTTCCAGGAAACGATGAAAGCGTAGACTGTTTGAGACGTTACTCCCATGGAGGAAAGTGCGCATGGTGACTGTTGTATTCAATTCCGAAGCCATATCTGTGTTTCATCAACACCTTAAAGGTCCACTGGTAACAGAATGCCTCCAGATGTGCATCGGAAACTACTACTGGTCTTCCAGGGAACGATCAAAGCGTAGACTGTTTGAGACATTACTCCCATGGAGGAAAGTGTGAATGGTGATTGTTGTATTCAATCCCGATGCAATTTCAGTGTTTCATCAACACTCTGATATTCCACACATTACAGAATGCATCCAGATGTTTATCGGAAACTACTACTGGTCATCCAGGGAACGATCAAAGCGTAAACTGTTTGAGACATTACTCCCATGGAGGAAAGTGCGCATAATGACTGTTGTATTCAATCCGGATGCAATTTCTGTTTTTGAACAACACGCTGATAGTTTACAGATTCCAGAATGCCTCCAAATGTGCATCGGAAACTACTACTGGTCTTAAAGGGAACGCTGAAAGCGTAGACTGTTTGAGACATTACTCCCATGGAGGAAAATGCGCATGATAACTGTTGTATTCAATCCCGATGCAATTTCTGTGTTTCATCAACACTCTGATAGTCCACAGATTACAGAATGCCCCCATATGTGCATCGGAAACTACTACTGGTCTTGCAGGGAACGATCAAAGCGTAGACTGTTTGAGACATTACTCCCATGGAGGAAAGCGCGCATGGTGACTGTTGTATTCAATCCCGATGCAATTTCTGTGTTCCATCAACACTCTGATAGTCCACAGATTACAGAATGCCCCCATATGTGCATCTGAAACTATACGGGTCTTCCAGGGAAAGATCAAAGCGTAGACTGTTTCAGACATACCTCCCGTGGAGGAAACTGCGCATGGTGACTGTTGTATTCAATCCCGATGCACTTTCTGTGTTTCATCAACACACTGATAGTCCACACATTACAGAATGCACTCAGATGTACATCGAAAACTGCAACTGGTCTTCCAGGAAACGATCAAAGCGTAGACTGTTTGAGACATTACTCCCATGGTGGAAAGTGCGCATGGTGACTGTTGTATTCAATTCCGAGGCCATATCTGTGTTTCATCAACACTTTAAAGGTCCACAGACTACAGAATGCCTCCAGATGTGCATCGGAAACTATTACTGGTCTTGCAGGGAACGATCAAAGCGTAGACTGTTTGAGACATTACTCCCATGGAGGAAAGCGCGAATGGTGACTGTTGTATTCAATCCCGATGCACTTTCTGTGTTTCATCACCACACTGATAGTCCGCACATTACAGAATGCACCCAGATGTGCATCGGAAACTACTACTGGTCTTTAAAGAAACGATCAAATCGTAGACTGTTTGAGACATTACTCCCATGGAGGAAAGTGCGCATGGTGACTGTTGTATTCAATTCCGAGGCCATATCTGTGTTTCCTCAACACTTTAAAGGTCCACAGATTACAGAATGCCTCCAGATGTGCATCGGAATATCTTAGTGGTCTTGCAGGGAACGATCCAAGCGTAGACTGTTTGAGACATTACTCCCATGGAGGAAAGTGCGCATGGTAACTATTGTATTCAATCCCGATGCAATATCTATGTTTCATCAACATTCTGATAGTCTACAGATTACAGAATGCCCCAGATGTGCATCGGAAACTACACTGGTCTTCCAGGGAACGATAAAAGCGTAAACTGTTTGAGACATTAATCCCAAGGAATAAAGTGCGCATGGTGACTGTTGTATTCACTCCCGGTGCAATATCGGTGTTTCATCAACACTTTGAAGATCCACAGATTACAGAATGCCTCCAGATGTGCATCGGAAACTACTACCGGTCTTCCAGGAAACGATCAAAGCGTAGACTGTTTGAGACATTACTCCCATGGAGGAAAGCGCGCATGGTGACTGTTGTATTCAATCCCGATGCAATTTCTGTGTTTCATCAACACTCCGATAGTCCACAGATTACAGAATGCCCCATATGTGCATCGGAAACTACTACTGGACTTGCAGGGAACGATCAAAGCGTAGACTGTTTGAGACATTACTCCCATGGAGGAAAGTGTTCATGGTGACTGTAATATTCAATCCTGATGCAATTTCTGTGTTTCATCAACACTCTGATAGTCCACACATTACAGAATGCACCCAGATGTGCATCGGAAACTACTACTGTTCATCCAGGGAACGATCAAAGCGTACACAAATTGAGACATTACTCCCATGGAGGAAAGTGCGCATGGTGACTGTTGTATTCAATCCCGATGCAATTTCTGTTTTTGAACAACACGCTGATAGTTTACAGATTCCAGAATGCCTCCAGATGTGCATCAGAAACTATTACTGGTCTTAAAGGGAACGATCAAAGCGTAGACTGTTTGAGACATTACTCCCATAGAGGAAAATGCGCATGATGACTGTTGTATTCATTCCCGATGCAATTTCTGTGTTTCATCAACACTCTGATAGTCCACAGATTACAGAATGCCCCTATATGTGCATCGGAAACTACTACTGGTCTTGCAGGGAACGATCAAAGCGTAGACTGTTTGAGACATTACTCCCATGGAGGAAAGCGCGCATGGTGACTGTTGTATTCAATCCCGATGCAATTTCTGTGTTTCATCAACACTCTGATAGTCCACAGTTTACATAATGCCCCCATATGTGCATCGGAAACTATACGGGTCTTCCAGGGAACGATCAAAGCGTAGACTGTTTGAGACATACCTCCCGTGGAGGAAACTGCGCGATATTGACTGTTGTATTCAATCCCGATGCACTTTCTGTGTTTCATCAACACACTGATAGTCCACACATTACAGGATGCACCCAGATGTGCATCGGAAACTACTACTGGTCTTTAAAGAAACGATCAAATCGTAGACTGTTTGAGACATTACTCCCATGGAGGAAAGTGCGCATGGTGACTGTTGTATTCAATTCCGAGGCCATATCTGTGTTTCCTCAACACTTTAAAGGTCCACAGATTACAGAATGCCTCCAGATGTGCTTCGGAAACTATTACTGGTCTTCCAGGGAACGATCAAAGCGTAGACTGTTTGAGACATTACTCCCATGGAGGAAAGTGTGAATGGTGATTGTTGTATACAATCCCGATGCAATTTCAGTGTTTCATCAACACTCTGATATTCCACACATTACAGAATGCATCCAGATGTTTATCGGAAACTACTACTGGTCATCCAGGGAACGATCAAAGCGTAAACTGTTTGAGACATTACTCCCATGGAGGAAAGTGCGCATAATGACTGTTGTATTCAATCCGGATGCAATTTCTGTTTTTGAACAACACGCTGATAGTTTACAGATTCCAGAATGCCTCCAAATGTGCATCGGAAACTACTACTGGTCTTAAAGGGAACGCTGAAAGCGTAGACTGTTTGAGACATTACTCCCATGGAGGAAAATGCGCATGATAACTGTTGTATTCAATCCCGATGCAATTTCTGTGTTTCATCAACACTCTGATAGTCCACAGATTACAGAATGCCCCCATATGTGCATCGGAAACTACTACTGGTCTTGCAGGGAACGATCAAAGCGTAGACTGTTTGAGACATTACTCCCATGGAGGAAAGCGCGCATGGTGACTGTTGTATTCAATCCCGATGCAATTTCTGTGTTCCATCAACACTCTGATAGTCCACAGATTACAGAATGCCCCCATATGTGCATCTGAAACTATACGGGTCTTCCAGGGAAAGATCAAAGCGTAGACTGTTTCAGACATACCTCCCGTGGAGGAAACTGCGCATGGTGACTGTTGTATTCAATCCCGATGCACTTTCTGTGTTTCATCAACACACTGATAGTCCACACATTACAGAATGCACTCAGATGTACATCGAAAACTGCAACTGGTCTTCCAGGAAACGATCAAAGCGTAGACTGTTTGAGACATTACTCCCATGGTGGAAAGTGCGCATGGTGACTGTTGTATTCAATTCCGGGGCCATATCTGTGTTTCATCAACACTTTAAAGGTCCACAGACTACAGAATGCCTCCAGATGTGCATCGGAAACTATTACTGGTCTTGCAGGGAACGATCAAAGCGTAGACTGTTTGAGACATTACTCCCATGGAGGAAAGCGCGAATGGTGACTGTTGTATTCAATCCCGATGCACTTTCTGTGTTTCATCACCACACTGATAGTCCGCACATTACAGAATGCACCCAGATGTGCATCGGAAACTACTACTGGTCTTTAAAGAAACGATCAAATCGTAGACTGTTTGAGACATTACTCCCATGGAGGAAAGTGCGCATGGTGACTGTTGTATTCAATTCCGAGGCCATATCTGTGTTTCCTCAACACTTTAAAGGTCCACAGATTACAGAATGCCTCCAGATGTGCATCGGAATATCTTAGTGGTCTTGCAGGGAACGATCCAAGCGTAGACTGTTTGAGACATTACTCCCATGGAGGAAAGTGCGCATGGTAACTATTGTATTCAATCCCGATGCAATATCTATGTTTCATCAACATTCTGATAGTCTACAGATTACAGAATGCCCCAGATGTGCATCGGAAACTACACTGGTCTTCCAGGGAACGATAAAAGCGTAAACTGTTTGAGACATTAATCCCAAGGAATAAAGTGCGCATGGTGACTGTTGTATTCACTCCCGGTGCAATATCGGTGTTTCATCAACACTTTGAAGATCCACAGATTACAGAATGCCTCCAGATGTGCATCGGAAACTACTACCGGTCTTCCAGGAAACGATCAAAGCGTAGACTGTTTGAGACATTACTCCCATGGAGGAAAGCGCGCATGGTGACTGTTGTATTCAATCCCGATGCAATTTCTGTGTTTCATCAACACTCCGATAGTCCACAGATTACAGAATGCCCCATATGTGCATCGGAAACTACTACTGGACTTGCAGGGAACGATCAAAGCGTAGACTGTTTGAGACATTACTCCCATGGAGGAAAGTGTTCATGGTGACTGTAATATTCAATCCTGATGCAATTTCTGTGTTTCATCAACACTCTGATAGTCCACACATTACAGAATGCACCCAGATGTGCATCGGAAACTACTACTGTTCATCCAGGGAACGATCAAAGCGTACACAAATTGAGACATTACTCCCATGGAGGAAAGTGCGCATGGTGACTGTTGTATTCAATCCCGATGCAATTTCTGTTTTTGAACAACACGCTGATAGTTTACAGATTCCAGAATGCCTCCAGATGTGCATCAGAAACTATTACTGGTCTTAAAGGGAACGATCAAAGCGTAGACTGTTTGAGACATTACTCCCATAGAGGAAAATGCGCATGATGACTGTTGTATTCATTCCCGATGCAATTTCTGTGTTTCATCAACACTCTGATAGTCCACAGATTACAGAATGCCCCTATATGTGCATCGGAAACTACTACTGGTCTTGCAGGGAACGATCAAAGCGTAGACTGTTTGAGACATTACTCCCATGGAGGAAAGCGCGCATGGTGACTGTTGTATTCAATCCCGATGCAATTTCTGTGTTTCATCAACACTCTGATAGTCCACAGTTTACATAATGCCCCCATATGTGCATCGGAAACTATACGGGTCTTCCAGGGAACGATCAAAGCGTAGACTGTTTGAGACATACCTCCCGTGGAGGAAACTGCGCGATATTGACTGTTGTATTCAATCCCGATGCACTTTCTGTGTTTCATCAACACACTGATAGTCCACACATTACAGGATGCACCCAGATGTGCATCGGAAACTACTACTGGTCTTTAAAGAAACGATCAAATCGTAGACTGTTTGAGACATTACTCCCATGGAGGAAAGTGCGCATGGTGACTGTTGTATTCAATTCCGAGGCCATATCTGTGTTTCCTCAACACTTTAAAGGTCCACAGATTACAGAATGCCTCCAGATGTGCTTCGGAAACTATTACTGGTCTTGCAGGGAACGATCAAAGCGTAGACTGTTTGAGACATTACTCCCATGGAGGAAAGTGCGCATGGTGACTGTTGTATTCAATCCCGATGCAATTTCTGTGTTTCATCAACACTCTGATAGTCCACAGATTAAAGAATGCCCCCATCTGTGCATCGGAAGCTACTACTGGTCTTGCAGGGAACGATCAAAGCGTAGACTGTTTGAGACATTACTCCATGGAGGAAAGCGCGCATATTGACTGTTGTATTCAATCCCGATGCAATTTCTGTGTTTCATCAACACTCCGATAGTCCACAGATTACAGAATGCCCCATATGTGCATCGGAAACTATACGGGTCTTCCAGGGAACGATCAAAGCGTAGACTGTTTGAGACATACCTCTCGTGGAGGAAAGTGCGCATGGTGACTGTTGTATTCAATCCCGATGTACTTTCTGTGTTTCATCAACACACTGATAGTCCGCACATTACAGAATGCACTCAGATGTGCATCGGAAAAAACTACTGGTCTTCCAGGAAACGATCAAAGCGTAGACTGTTTGAGACATTACTCCCATTGAGGAAAGTGCGCATGGTGACTGTTCTATTCAATCCCGATGCAATTTCTGTGTTTCATCAACACTCTGATAGTCCACAGATTACAGAATGCCACCAGATGCGCATCGGAAACTATACTGGTCTTGCAGGGAACGATGAAAGCGTAGACTGTTTGAGACATTACTCCCATGGAGGAAAGTGTTCATGGTGACTGTTATATTCAATCCTGATGCAATTTCTGTGTTTCATCAACACTCTGATAGTCCACACATTACAGAATGCCAGCAGATGTGCTTCGGAAACTACTACTGGTCTTGCAGGGAACGATCAAAGCGTAGACTGTTTGAGACATTACCCCATGGAGGAAAGCGCGCATATTGACTGTTGTATTCAATCCCGATGCAATTTCTGTGTTTCATCAACACTCCGATAGTCCACAGATTACAGAATGCCCCATATGTGCATCGGAAACTATACGGGTCTTCCAGGGAACGATCAAAGCGTAGACTGTTTGAGACATACCTCCTGTGGAGGAAACTGCGCGATATTGACTGTTGTATTCAATCCCGATGCACTTTCTGTGTTTCATCAACACTCTGATAGTCCGCACATTACAGAATGCACCCAGATGTGAATCGGAAGCTACTACTGGTCTTCCAGGGAACGATCAAAGCGTAAACTGTTTGAGACATTACTCCCATGGAGGAAAGTGCGCATGGTGACTGTTGTATTCAATCCCGATGCAATTTCTGTGTTTGAACAACACTCTGATAATTTACAGATTACAGAATGCCTACAGATGTTCATCGGAAACTACTACTGGTCTTAAAGGGAACGATCAAAGCGTAGACTGTTCTAGACATTACTCCCATGGAGGAAAATGCGCATGATGACTGTTGTATTCAATCCCGAGGCAATTTCTGTGTTTCATCAACACTCCGATAGTCCACAGATTACAGAATGCCCCCAGATGTGCATCGGAAACTACTACAGGTCTTCCAGGGAACGATCAAAGCGTAGACTGATTGAGACATTACTCCCATGGAGGAAAGTGCGCATGGTGACTGTTGTATTCAATCGTTAGACAATTTCTGTGTTTCATCAACACTTCAAAGGTCCACAGATTACAGAATGCCGCCAGATGTGCATCGGAAACTACTACTAGTCTTGCAGGGAACGATCAAAGCGTGGACTGTTTGAGACATTACTCCCATGGAGGAAAGTGCGCATGGGGTCTGTTGTATTCAATCCCGATGCAATTTCTGTGTTTCATCAACACTCTGATAATCCACACATTACAGAATGCACCCAGATGTACATCGGAAACTACTACTGGTCATCCAGGGAACGATCAAAGCGTTAACAGTTTGAGACATTACTCCCATGGAGGAAAGTGCGCATGGTGACTGTTGTATTCAATCCCGATGCAATTTCTGTTTTTGAACAACACGCTGATAGTTTACAGATTCCAGAATGCCTCCTGATGTGCATCGGAAATTATTACTGGTCTTAAAGGAAACGATCAAAGCGTAGACTGTTTGAGACTTTACTCCCATAGAGGAAAATGCGCATGATGACTGTTGTATTCATTCCCGATGCAATTTCTGTGTTTCATCAACACTCCGATAGTCCACAGATTACAGAATGCCCCCATTTGTGCATCGAAAACTACGGGTCTTCCAGGGAACGATCAAAGCGTAGACTGTTTGAGACATACCTATCGTGGAGGAAAGTGCGCATGGTGACTGTTGTATTCAATCCCGATGCAATTTCTGTGTTTCATCAACACTCCGATAGTCCACAGATTACTGAATGCCCCCATATGTGCATCGGAAACCACTACTGGTCTTCCAGGAAACGATCAAAACGTAGACTGTTTGAGACATTACTCCCATGGAGGAAAGTGCGCATGGTGACTGTTGTATTCAATCCCGATGCTATTTCTGTGTTTCATCAACACTCTGATAGTCCACAGATTACAGAATGTACCCAGATGTGCATCGGAAACTATACTGGTCTTGCAGGGAACGATGAAAGCGTAGACTGTTTGAGACATTACCCCAATGGAGGAAAGTGTTCATGGTGACTGTTATATTCAATCCTGATGCAATTTCTGTGTTTCATCTACACTCTGAGAGTCCACACATTACACAATGCACCCAGATGTGCATCGGAAACTACTACTGGTCTTCCAGGGAACGATCAAAGCGTAAACTGTTTGAGACATTACTCCCATGGAGGAAAATGCGGTTGATGACTGTTGTCTTCAATCCCGACGCAATTTCTGTGTTTCATCAACACTTTGAAGGTCTACAGATTACAGAATGCCTCTAGATGTGCATCGGAAACTACTAGTGGTCTTGCAGGGACGATCCAAGCATAGACTGTTTGAGACATTACTCCCATGGAGGAAATTGCGCATGAGGACTGTTGTATTCAATCCCGATGCAATATCTATGATTCATCAACATTCTGATAGTCCACAGATTACAGAATACCCACAGATGTGCATCGGAAACTACTACTGGTCTTGCAGTGAACGATCAAATCGTAGACTCTTTGAGACATAACTCCCATGGATTTAAGTTCGCATGGTGACTGTTGTATTCAATCCCGATGCAATTTCTGTGTTTCATCAACACTCTGATAGTCCACAGATTACAGAATTCCCCCATATGTGCATCGGAAACTATACTGGTCTTCCAGGGAACGATAAAAGCGTAAACTGTTTGAGACATTACTCCCATTGAGGAAAGTACGCATGGTGACTGTTGTATTCAATCCCGATGCACTTTCCGTGTTTCATCAACACTCTGATAGTCCACACATTACAGAATGCACCCAGATGTGCATCGGAAACTACTACTGGTCTTCCAGGTAACGATCAAAGCGTAAACTGTTTGAGACATTACTCCCATGGAGGAAAGTGCGCATGGTGACTGTTGTATTCAATCCCGATGCAATTTCTGTTTTTGAACAACACTCTGATAGTTTACAGATTCCAGAATGTCTCCAGATTTGCATCGGTAAGTATTACTGGTCTTAAAGGGAACGATCAAGGCGTAGACTGTTTGATACATAACTCCCATAAAGGAAAGTGCGCATGGTGACTGTTGTATTCAATCCCGATGCACTTTCTGTGTTTCATCAACAATCTGATAGTCCACGTATTACAGAATGCCCCCAGATGTGCATGGGAAACTACACTGGTCATCCAGGGAACGATAAAAGCGTAAACTGTTTGAGACATTAATCCCATGGAGGAAAGTGCGCATGGTGACAGTTGTATTCACTCCCGATGCAGTTTCTGTGTTTCATCAACACTTTGAAAGTCCACAGATTACAGAATGCCTCCATATGTGCATCGGAAACTACTACTGGTCTTCCAGGGAACGATCAAAAGGTAAACTGTTTGAGACATTACTCCCATGGATGAAAATGCGCATGATGATTGTTGTATTCAATCCCGAGGCAAATTCTGTGTTTCATCAACACTTTGAAGGTCCACAGATTACTGAATGCCTCTAGATGTGCATCGGAAACTACTAGTGGTCTTGCAGGGTACGATCAAAGCGTAGACTGTTTGAGACATTACTCCCATGGAGGAAAGTGCGCATGGTGACTGTTGTATTCAATCCCGATGCAATATCTATTTTTCATCAACGTTCTGATAGTCCACAGAAGACAGAATGCCCCCAGATGTGCATCGGAAACTACACTGGTCTTCCAGGGAACGATAAAAGCGTAAACTGTTTGAGACATTAATCCCATGGAAGAAAGTGCGCATGGTGACTATTGTATTGAATCCCAATGCAATTTCTGTGTTTCATCTACACTTTGAGGGTCCAAAGATTACAGAATGCCTCCAGATGAGCATCGGAAACTACTACTGGTCTTCCAGGAAACGATCAAACCGTAGACTGTTTCAGACATTAATCCCAAGTAATAAATTGCGCATGGTGACTGTTGTATTCACTCCCGGTGCAATTTCTGTGTTTCATCAACACTCTGATAGTCCGCAGATTACAGAATGCCTCCAGATGTGCATCGGAAACTACTACTGGTCTTGCAGTTAACGATCTAAGCGTAGACTGTTTGAGACAATACTCCCATGTAGGAAAGTGCGCATTGGGTCTGTTGTATTCAATCCCGATGCAATTTCTGTGTTTCATCAACACTCTGATAGTCCACACATTACAGAATGTCCCCAAATGTGTATCGGAAACTACTACTCCTCTTCCAGGGAACGATCTAATCGTAAACTGTTTGAGACATTACTCCCATAGAGTTAGGTGCACATTGTGAAAGCGTAGACTGTTTGAGACATAACTCCCATGGATTTAAGTTCGCATGGTGACTGTTGTATTCAATCACGATGCAATTTCTGTGTTTGAACAACACTCTGACAGTTTACAGATTACAGAATGCGTCCAGATGTGCATCGGAAACCACTACTGGTCTTCCAGGGGACGATCAAAGCGTAGACTGATTGAGACATTACTCCCATGGAGGAAAATGCGCATGATGACTGTTGTTATAAATCCCGAGGCAATTTCTGTGTTTCATCAACACTTTGAAGGTAAACAGATTACAGTATGTCTCCAGATGTGCATCGGAAGCTACTACTGGTCTTGCATTGAACGATAAAAGCGTGGACTGTTTGAGACATTACTCCCATGGAGGAAAGTGCGAATGGTGACTGTTGTATTCAATCCCGATGCAATTTCTGTGTTTCATCAACACTCTGATAGTCCACAGATTACAGAATGACACCAGATGTGAGTCGGAAACTACTACTTGTCTTCACGGAAACGATCAAAGCGTAGACTGTTTGAGACAATACTCCCATGGAGGAAAGTGCGCATGGTGACTGTTGTATTCAATCCCGATTCAATTTCTGTGTTTCATCAACACTTTGAAGGTCCACAGATTACAGAATGACACCAGATGTGCATCGGAAACTACTACTTGTCTTCCAGGGAACGATCAAAGCGTAGACTGTTGGAGACATTACTTGCATGGAGGAAAATGCGCATGATGACTGTTGTATTCAATCCCGAGGCAACTTCTCTGTTTCATCAACACTTTGAAGGTCTACAGATTACAGAATGCCTCTATATGTGCATCGGATGCTACTAGTGGTCTTGCAGGGGACGATCCAAGCATAGACTGTTTGAGACATTACTCCCATGGAGGAAAGTGCGCATGGTGACTGTTGTATTCAATCCCGATGCAATATCTATGATTCATCAACATTCTGATAGTCCATAGATTACAGAATGCCCCCAGATGTGCATCGGAAACTACTACTGGTCTTGCAGGGAACGATCAAAGCGTAGACTGTTTGAGACATAACTGCCATGGAGGAAATTTCGCATGGTGACTGTTGTATTCAATCCCGATGCAATTTCGGTGTTTCATCAACACTCTGATAGTCCACACATTACAGAATGCACCCAGAGGTGCATCGGAAACTACTACTGGTCTTAAAGGGAACGATCAAATCGTAAACTGTTTGAGACATTACTCCCATGGAGGAAAGTGCGCATGGTGACTGTTGTATTCAATCCCAATGCAATTTCTGTTTTTGAACAACACTCTGATAGTTTACAGATTCCAGAATGTCTCCAGATGTGCATCGGAAACTACTACTAGTCTTAAAGGGAACGATCAAAGTGTAGACTGTTTGAGACATAACTCCCATGGAGGAAAATGCGCATGATGACTAATGTATTCAATCCAGAGGAATTTTCTATCTTTCATCAACACTTTGAAGGTCCACAGATTACAGAATGCCTCCAGATGTGCATCGGAAACTACTACTGGTTTGCAGGGAACGATCAAAGCGTAGACTGTTTGAGACATTACTCCCATGGAGGAAAGTGCGAATGGTGACTGTTGTATTCAATCCCGATGCAATATCTGTGTTTCATCATCACTCTAATAGTCCACAGATTACAGAATGACACCAGATGTGCATCGGAAACTTCTACTTGTCTTCCTGGGAGCGATCAAAGCGTAGACTGTTTGAGACTTTACTCCCATGGAGGAAAGTGCGCATGGTAAATGTTGTATTTAATCCCGATGAAATATCTATGTTTCATCAACATTCTGATAGTCCACAGATTACAGAATGCCCCCAGATGTGCATCGGAAACTAGACTGGCCTTCCAGGGAACGATAAAAGCGTAAACTGTTTGAGACATTAATCCCATGGAGGAAAGTGCACATGGTGACTGTTGTATTCAATCCCGATGCACTTTCTGTGTTTCATCAACACTCAGATAGTCCGCACATTACAGAATGCACCCAGATGTGTGGTCGGAAGCTACTACTGGTCTTCCAGGAAACGATCAAAGCGTAAACAGTTTGAGACATTACTCCCATGGAGGAAAGTGCGTATGGTGACTGTTGTATTCAATCCCGATGCAATATCTATGATTCATCAACATTCTGATAGTCCACAGATTACAGAATACCCACAGATGTGCATCGGAAACTACTACTGGTCTTGCAGTGAACGATCAAATCGTAGACTCTTTGAGACATAACTCCCATGGATTTAAGTTCGCATGGTGACTGTTGTATTCAATCCCGATGCAATTTCTGTGTTTCATCAACACTCTGATAGTCCACAGATTACAGAATTCCCCCATATGTGCATCGGAAACTATACTGGTCTTCCAGGGAACGATAAAAGCGTAAACTGTTTGAGACATTACTCCCATTGAGGAAAGTACGCATGGTGACTGTTGTATTCAATCCCGATGCACTTTCCGTGTTTCATCAACACTCTGATAGTCCACACATTACAGAATGCACCCAGATGTGCATCGGAAACTACTACTGGTCTTCCAGGTAACGATCAAAGCGTAAACTGTTTGAGACATTACTCCCATGGAGGAAAGTGCGCATGGTGACTGTTGTATTCAATCCCGATGCAATTTCTGTTTTTGAACAACACTCTGATAGTTTACAGATTCCAGAATGTCTCCAGATGTGCATCGGTAAGTATTACTGGTCTTAAAGGGAACGATCAAGGCGTAGACTGTTTGATACATAACTCCCATAAAGGAAAGTGCGCATGGTGACTGTTGTATTCAATCCCGATGCACTTTCTGTGTTTCATCAACAATCTGATAGTCCACGTATTACAGAATGCCCCCAGATGTGCATGGGAAACTACACTGGTCATCCAGGGAACGATAAAAGCGTAAACTGTTTGAGACATTAATCCCATGGAGGAAAGTGCGCATGGTGACAGTTGTATTCACTCCCGATGCAGTTTCTGTGTTTCATCAACACTTTGAAAGTCCACAGATTACAGAATGCCTCCATATGTGCATCGGAAACTACTACTGGTCTTCCAGGGAACGATCAAAAGGTAAACTGTTTGAGACATTACTCCCATGGATGAAAATGCGCATGATGATTGTTGTATTCAATCCCGAGGCAAATTCTGTGTTTCATCAACACTTTGAAGGTCCACAGATTACTGAATGCCTCTAGATGTGCATCGGAAACTACTAGTGGTCTTGCAGGGTACGATCAAAGCGTAGACTGTTTGAGACATTACTCCCATGGAGGAAAGTGCGCATGGTGACTGTTGTATTCAATCCCGATGCAATATCTATTTTTCATCAACGTTCTGATAGTCCACAGAAGACAGAATGCCCCCAGATGTGCATCGGAAACTACACTGGTCTTCCAGGGAACGATAAAAGCGTAAACTGTTTGAGACATTAATCCCATGGAAGAAAGTGCGCATGGTGACTATTGTATTGAATCCCAATGCAATTTCTGTGTTTCATCTACACTTTGAGGGTCCAAAGATTACAGAATGCCTCCAGATGAGCATCGGAAACTACTACTGGTCTTCCAGGAAACGATCAAACCGTAGACTGTTTCAGACATTAATCCCAAGTAATAAATTGCGCATGGTGACTGTTGTATTCACTCCCGGTGCAATTTCTGTGTTTCATCAACACTCTGATAGTCCACAGATTACAGAATGCCTCCAGATGTGCATCGGAAACTACTACTGGTCTTGCAGTTAACGATCTAAGCGTAGACTGTTTGAGACAATACTCCCATGTAGGAAAGTGCGCATTGGGTCTGTTGTATTCAATCCCGATGCAATTTCTGTGTTTCATCAACACTCTGATAGTCCACACATTACAGAATGTCCCCAAATGTGTATCGGAAACTACTACTCCTCTTCCAGGGAACGATCTAATCGTAAACTGTTTGAGACATTACTCCCATAGAGTTAGGTGCACATTGTGAAAGCGTAGACTGTTTGAGACATAACTCCCATGGATTTAAGTTCGCATGGTGACTGTTGTATTCAATCACGATGCAATTTCTGTGTTTGAACAACACTCTGACAGTTTACAGATTACAGAATGCCTCCAGATGTGCATCGGAAACCACTACTGGTCTTCCAGGGAACGATCAAAGCGTAGACTGATTGAGACATTACTCCCATGGAGGAAAATGCGCATGATGACTGTTGTTATAAATCCCGAGGCAATTTCTGTGTTTCATCAACACTTTGAAGGTAAACAGATTACAGTATGTCTCCAGATGTGCATCGGAAGCTACTACTGGTCTTGCATTGAACGATAAAAGCGTGGACTGTTTGAGACATTACTCCCATGGAGGAAAGTGCGAATGGTGACTGTTGTATTCAATCCCGATGCAATTTCTGTGTTTCATCAACACTCTGATAGTCCACAGATTACAGAATGACACCAGATGTGAGTCGGAAACTACTACTTGTCTTCACGGAAACGATCAAAGCGTAGACTGTTTGAGACAATACTCCCATGGAGGAAAGTGCGCATGGTGACTGTTGTATTCAATCCCGATTCAATTTCTGTGTTTCATCAACACTTTGAAGGTCCACAGATTACAGAATGACACCAGATGTGCATCGGAAACTACTACTTGTCTTCCAGGGAACGATCAAAGCGTAGACTGTTGGAGACATTACTTGCATGGAGGAAAATGCGCATGATGACTGTTGTATTCAATCCCGAGGCAACTTCTCTGTTTCATCAACACTTTGAAGGTCTACAGATTACAGAATGCCTCTATATGTGCATCGGATGCTACTAGTGGTCTTGCAGGGGACGATCCAAGCATAGACTGTTTGAGACATTACTCCCATGGAGGAAAGTGCGCATGGTGACTGTTGTATTCAATCCCGATGCAATATCTATGATTCATCAACATTCTGATAGTCCATAGATTACAGAATGCCCCCAGATGTGCATCGGAAACTACTACTGGTCTTGCAGGGAACGATCAAAGCGTAGACTGTTTGAGACATAACTGCCATGGAGGAAATTTCGCATGGTGACTGTTGTATTCAATCCCGATGCAATTTCGGTGTTTCATCAACACTCTGATAGTCCACACATTACAGAATGCACCCAGAGGTGCATCGGAAACTACTACTGGTCTTAAAGGGAACGATCAAATCGTAAACTGTTTGAGACATTACTCCCATGGAGGAAAGTGCGCATGGTGACTGTTGTATTCAATCCCAATGCAATTTCTGTTTTTGAACAACACTCTGATAGTTTACAGATTCCAGAATGTCTCCAGATGTGCATCGGAAACTACTACTAGTCTTAAAGGGAACGATCAAAGTGTAGACTGTTTGAGACATAACTCCCATGGAGGAAAATGCGCATGATGACTAATGTATTCAATCCAGAGGAATTTTCTATGTTTCATCAACACTTTGAAGGTCCACAGATTACAGAATGCCTCCAGATGTGCATCGGAAACTACTACTGGTTTGCAGGGAACGATCAAAGCGTAGACTGTTTGAGACATTACTCCCATGGAGGAAAGTGCGAATGGTGACTGTTGTATTCAATCCCGATGCAATATCTGTGTTTCATCATCACTCTAATAGTCCACAGATTACAGAATGACACCAGATGTGCATCGGAAACTTCTACTTGTCTTCCTGGGAGCGATCAAAGCGTAGACTGTTTGAGACTTTACTCCCATGGAGGAAAGTGCGCATGGTAAATGTTGTATTTAATCCCGATGAAATATCTATGTTTCATCAACATTCTGATAGTCCACAGATTACAGAATGCCCCCAGATGTGCATCGGAAACTAGACTGGCCTTCCAGGGAACGATAAAAGCGTAAACTGTTTGAGACATTAATCCCATGGAGGAAAGTGCACATGGTGACTGTTGTATTCAATCCCGATGCACTTTCTGTGTTTCATCAACACTCAGATAGTCCGCACATTACAGAATGCACCCAGATGTGTGGTCGGAAGCTACTACTGGTCTTCCAGGAAACGATCAAAGCGTAAACAGTTTGAGACATTACACCCATGGAGGAAAGTGCGTATGGTGACTGTTGTATTCAATCCTGATGCAATGTCTGTGTTTCATCAACACTCTGATAGTCCACACATTACAGAATACCCCCAGATGTGCATCGGAAACTACTAATGGTCTTCCAGGGAACGATCAAAGCGTAAACTGTTTGAGACATTACTCCCATGGAGGAAAGTGCGCATGGTGACTGTTGTATTCAATCCCGATGCACTTTCTGTGTTTCATCAACACTCATATAATCCGCACATTACAGAATGCACCCAGATGTGCATCGGAAGCTACTACTCCTCTTCCAGGGAACGATCAAATCGTAAACTGTTTGAGACATTACTCCCATAGAGTTAGGTGCACACTGTGACTGTTGTATTCAATCACGATGCAATATCTGTGTTTGAACAACACTCTGACAGTTTACAGATTACAGAATGCCTCCAGATGTGCATCGGAAACCACTACTGGTCTTCCAGGGAACGATCAAAGCGTAGACTCATTGAGACATTACTCCCATGGAGGAAAATGCGCAAGATGACTGTTGTTATCAATCCCGAGGCAATTTCTGTGTTTCATCAACACTTTGAAGGTAAACAGATTACAGAATCTCTCCAGATGTGCATCGGAAACTACTACTGGTCTTGCATTGAACGATCAAAGCGTGGACCGTTTGAGACATTACTCCCATGGCGGAAAATGCGAATGGTGACTGTAGTATTCAATCCCGATGCAATTTCTGTGTTTCATCAACACTCTGATAGTCCACAGATTACAGAATGACACCATATGTGAGTCGGAAACTACTTGTCTTCCAGGGAACGATCAAAGCGTAGACTGTTAGAGACATTACTTGCATGGAGGAAAATGCGCATGATGACTGTTGTATTCAATCCCGAGGCAATTTCTCTGTTTCATCAATACTTTGAAGGTCTACAGATTACAGAATGCCTCTAGATGTGCATCGGAAGCTACTAGTGGTCTTGCAGGGGACGATCCAATCATAGACTGTTTGAGACATTACTCCCATGGAGGAAAGTGCGCATGGTGACTGTTGTATTCAATCCCGATGCAATATCCATGATTCATCAACATTCTGATAGTCCACAGATTACAGAATGCCCCCAGATGTGCACCGGAAACTACTACTGGTCTTGCAGGGAACGATCAAAGCGTAGACTGTTTGAGACATAACTGCCATGGAGGAAATTTCGCATGGTGACTGTTGTATTCAATCCCGATTCAATTTCGCTGTTTCATCAACACTCTGATAGTCCACAGATTACAGAATGCCCCCATATTTGCATCGGAAACTATACTGGTCTTCCAGGGAACGATAAAAGCGTAAACTGTTTGAGACATTACTCCCATGGAGGAAATTACACATGGTGACTGTTGTATTCAATCCCGATGCACTTTCCGTGTTTCATCAACACTCTGATAGTCCACACATTACAGAATACCCCCAGATGTCCATCGGAAACTACTACTGGTCTTCCAGGGAACGATCAAAGCGTAAACTGTTTGAGACATTACTCCCATGGAGGAAAGTGCGTATGGTGACTGTTGTATTCAATCCTGATGCAATTTCTGTGTTTCATCAACACTCTGATAGTCCACAAATTACAGAATACCCCCAGATGTCCATCAGAAACTACTACTGGTCTTCCAGGGAACGATCAAAGCGTAAACTGTTTGAGACATTACTCCCATGGAGGAAAGTGCGCATGGTGACTGTTGTCTCCAATCCGATGCACTTTCTGTGTTTCATCAACACTCAGATAATCCGCACATTACGGAATGGACCCAGATGTGCATCGGAAGCTACTACTGGTCTTCCAGGGAACGATCAAAGCGTAAACTGTTTGAGACATTACTCCCTTGGAGGAAAGTGCGTATGGTGACTGTTGTATTCAATCCTGATGCAATTTCTGTGTTTCATCAACACTCTGATAGTCCACACTTTATAGAATACCCCCAGATGTGCATCGGAAACTACTACTGGTCTTCCAGGGAACGATCAAAGCGTAAACTTTTTGAGACATTACTCCCATGGAGGAAAGTGCGCATGGTGACTGTTGTATTCAATCCGATGCACTTTCTGTGTTTCATCAACACTCAGATAATCCGCACATTACAGAATGCACCCAGATGTGCATCGGAAGCTACTACTGGTCTTCCAGGGAACGATCAAAGCGTAAACTGTTTGAGACATTACTCCCTTGGAGGAAAGTGCGTATGGTGACTGTTGTATTCAATCCTGATGCAGTTTCTGTGTTTCATCAACACTCTGATAGTCCACACTTTATAGAATACCCCCAGATGTGCATTGGAAACTACTACTGGTCTTCCAGGGAACGATCAAAGCGTAAACTGTTTGAGACATTACTCCCATGGAGGAAAGTGCGCATGGTGACTGTTGTATTCAATCCGATGCACTTTCTGTGTTTCATCAACACTCAGATAATCCGCACATTACAGAATGCACCCAGATGTGCATCGGAAGCTACTACTGGTCTTCCAGGGAACGATCAAAGCGTAAACTGTTTGAGACATTACTCCCTTGGAGGAAAGTGCGTATGGTGACTGTTGTATTCAATCCTGATGCAATTTCTGTGTTTCATCAACACTCTGATAGTCCACACTTTATAGAATACCCCCAGATGTGCATCGGAAACTACTACTGGTCTTCCAGGGAACGATCAAAGCGTAAACTTTTTGAGACATTACTCCCATGGAGGAAAGTGCGCATGGTGACTGTTGTATTCAATCCGATGCACTTTCTGTGTTTCATCAACACTCAGATAATCCGCACATTACAGAATGCACCCAGATGTGCATCGGAAGCTACTACTGGTCTTCCAGGGAACGATCAAAGCGTAAACTGTTTGAGACATTACTCCCTTGGAGGAAAGTGCGTATGGTGACTTTTGTATTCAATCCTGATGCAATTTCTGTGTTTCATCAACACTCTGATAGTCCACACTTTATAGAATACCCCCAGATGTGCATCGGAAACTACTACTGGTCTTCCAGGGAACGATCAAAACGTAAACTTTTTGAGACATTACTCCCATGGAGGAAAATGCGCATGATGACTGTTGTATTCAATCCAGAGGAATGTTCTATGTTTCATCAACACTTTGAAGGTCCACAGATTACAGAATGCCTCCAGATGTGCATCGGAAACTACTACTGGTTTGCAGGGAACCATCAAAGCGTAGACTGTTTGAGACATTACTCCCATGGAGGAAAGTACTCATGGTGACTGTTATATTCAATCCTGATGCAATTTCTGTGTTTCATCAACACTCTGATAGTCCACACATTACAGAATGCCCCCAGATGTGCATTGGAAACTACTACTGGTCTTCCAGGGAACGATCAAAGCGTAAACTCTTTGAGACATTACTCCCATGGAGGAAAGTGCGCATGGTGAGTGTTGTATTCAATCCCGATGCACTTTCTGTGTTTCATCAACACTCAGATAGTCCGCACATTACAGAATGCACCCAGATGTGCATCGGAAGCTACTACTGGTCTTCCAGGGAACGATCAAAGCGTAAACTGTTTGAGACATTACTCCCATGGAGGAAAGTGCGCATGGTGAGAGGTTGTATTCAATCCTGATGCAATTTCTGTGTTTCATCAATACTCTGATAGTCCACACATTACCTAATGCCCCCAGATGTGCATCGGAAAGTACTACTGGTCTTCCTGGGAACGATCAAAGCGTAAACTGTTTGAGACATTACTCCCTTGGAAGAAAGTGCGCATTGTGACTGTTGTATTCAATCCCGATGCAATTTCTGTGTTTGAACAACACTCTGATAATTTACAGATTACAGAATGCCTACAGATGTGCATCGGAAACTACAACTGGTCTTAAAGGGAACGATCCAAGCGTAGACTGTTTGAAACATTACTCCCATGGTAGGAAAATGCGCATGATAACTGTTGTATTCAATCCCGAGGCAATTTCTGTGTTTCATCAACACTTTGAAGGTCCACAGATTACAGAATGAATCTAGATGTGCACCGGAAACTACTAGTGGTCTTGCAGGGAACGATCCAAGCGTAGACTGTTTGAGACATTACTCCCATGGAGGAAAGTGCGCATGGTGACTGTTGTATTCAATCCCGATGCAATATCTATGTTTCATCAACATTCTGATAGTCCACAGATTACAGAATGCCCCAGATGTGCATCGGAAACTACACTGGTCTTCCAGGGAACGATAAAAGCGTAAACTGTTTGAGACATTAATCCCATGGAGGAAAGTGCGCATGGTGACTGTTGTATTCACTCCCGATGCAATTTCTGTGTTTCATCAACACTTTGAAGGTTCACAAATTACAGAATGCCTCTAGATGTGCATCGGAAACCACTAGGGGTCTTGCAGGGTACGATCCAAGCGTAGACTGTTTGAGACATTACTCCCATGGAGGAAAGTTCTCATGGTGAATGTTGTATTCAATCCCGATGCAATATCTATGTTCCATCAACGTTCAGATAGTCCACAGATTGCAGAATGCCCCAGATGTGCATCGGAAACTACACTGGTCTTCCAGGGAACGATCAAATCGTAAACTGTTTGAGACATTACTCCCATAGAGTTAGGTGCACATGGTGGCTGTTGTATTCAAACCCGATTCAATTTCTGTGTTTCATCAACACTTTGAAGGTCCACAGAGTACAGAATGACACCAGATGTGCATCGGAAACTACTACTTGTCTTCCAGGGAACGATCAAATCGTAGACTGTTTGAGACATTACTCCCATGGAGGAAAATTTGCAAGATGATTGTTGTATTCCATCCCGAGGCAATTTCTGTGTTTCATCAACACTTTGAAGGTCTACAGATTACAGAATGCCTCTAGATGTGCATCGGAAACTACTAGTGGTCTTGAAGTGAACGATCCAAGC
The DNA here is from genome assembly GCF_023897955.1 of Schistocerca gregaria. Lineage (NCBI taxonomy): Eukaryota > Metazoa > Arthropoda > Insecta > Orthoptera > Acrididae > Schistocerca > Schistocerca gregaria. The sequence goes on along the minus strand of NW_026061707.1, from coordinate 4,820,670 downwards.
GTAGACTGTTTGAGACATTACTCCCATGAAGGAAAGTGCGAATGGTGACTGTTGTATTCAATCCCGATGCAATATCTATGTTTCATCAACATTCTGATAGTCGACAGATTACAGAATGCCCCCATACGTGCATCGGAAACTATACTGGTCTTCCAGGGAGCGATAAAAGCGTAAACTGTTTGAGACATTACTCCCATGGAGGAAAGTACGCACGGTGACTGTTGTATTCAATCCCGGTGCACTTTCCGTGTTTCATCAACACTCTGATAGTCCACACATTACAGAATGCACCCAGATGTGCATCGGAAACTACTACTGGTCTTCCAGGGAACGATCAAAGCGTAAACTGTTTGAGACATTACTCCCATGGAGGAAAGTGCGCATGGTGACTGTTGTACTCAATCCCGATGCAATTTCTGTTTTTGAACAACACTCTGATAGTTTACAGATTCCAGAATGTTTCCAGATGTGCATCGGAAACTACTACTGTTCTTAAAGGGAACGATCAAAGCGTAGACTGTTTGAGACATAACTCCCATGGAGGAAAATGCGCATGATGACTGCTGTATTCAATCCAGAGGAAGTTTCTGTGTTTCATCAACACTTTGAAGGTCCACTGATTACAGAATGCCTCCAGATGTGCATCGGAAACTAATAGTGGTCTTGCAGGGAACGATCCAAGCGTAGACTGTTAGAGACATTACTCCCATTGAGGAAAGTGCGCATGGTGACTGTTGTATAGAATCCCGATGCAATTTCTGTGTTTCATCAACATTTTCAAGGTCCACAGATTACAGAATGCCTCCAGATGTGCATCGGAAACTACTACTGGTCTTGCAGGGAACGATAAAAGCGTAGACTGATTGAGACATTACTCCTGTGGAGGAAAGTGCGTATGGTGACTGTTGTATTCAATCCCGATGCAATTTCTGTGTTTTAACAACACTCTGATAGTCCACACATTACAGAATGCCTCCAGATATGCATCGGAAACTACTACTGATCTTAAAGGGAACGATCAAAGCGTAGACTGTTTGAGACATTACTCCCATGGAGGAAAGTGCGAATGGTGACTGTTGTATTCAATCCCGATGCAAATTCTGTGTTTCATCATCACTCTGATAGTCCACAGATTACAGAATGACACCAGATGTGCATCGGAAACTACTACTTGTCTTCCAGGAAACGATCAAAGCGTAGACTGTTTGAGACATCACTCCCATGGAGGAAAGTGCGCATGGTGAATGTTGTGTTCAATCCCGATGAAATATCTATGTTTCATCAACATTCTGATAGTCCACAGATTACAGAATGCCCCCAGATGTGCATCGGAACCTACACTGGCCTTCCAGGGAACGATAAAAGCGTAAACTGTTTGAGACATTAATCCAATGGAGGAAAGTGCGCATGGTGGCTGTTGTATTCAATCCCGAGGCAATTTCTGTGTTTCATCAACACTTTAAAGATCCACAGTTTACAGAATGCCTCGCGATGTGCATCGGAAACTACTACTGGTCTTGCAGGGAACGATCAAATCGTAGACCGTTTCAGACATTACTCCCATGGAGGAAAGTGCGCATGGTGACTGTTGTATTCAATCCCGAGGCAATTTCTGTGTTTCATCAACACTCTGATAGTCCACAGATTACAGAATGCCCCCATATGTGCATCGGAAACTATACTGGTCTTCCAGGGAACGATAGAAGCCTAAACTGTTTGAGACATTACTCCCATGGAGCAAAGTGCGCATGGTGAATGTTGTATTCATTCCCGATGCACTTTCTGTGTTTCATCAACAATCTGATAGTCCACACATTACAGAATGCACCCAGATGTGCATCGGAAACTACTACTGGTATTCCAGGGAAAGATCAAAGCGTAAACTGTTTGAGACATTACCCCCATGGAGGAAAGTGCGCATGGTGACTGTTGTATTCAATCCCGATGCATTTTCTGTTTTTGAACAACACTCCGATAATTTACAGATTCCAGAATGCCTCCAGATGTGCATCGGAAACTACTACTGGTCTTAAAGGGAACGATCAAAGCGTAGACTGTTTGAGACATTACTCCCATGGAGGAAAGAGCGCATGGGGTCTGTTGAATTCAATACCGATGCAATTACTGTTTTTCATAAACACTCTGATAGTCCACACATTACAGAATGCCCCCAGATGTGCATCGGAAACTACTACTGGTCTTCCTTGGAACGATCAAATGGTAAACTGTTTGAGACGTTACTCCCATGGAGGAAAGTGCGCATGGTGACTGTTGTATTCAATCCCGATGCAATTTCTTTGTTTGAACAACACTCTGATAGTTTACAGATTACAGAATGCCTCCAGATGTGCATCGGAAACTACTACTGGTCTTCCAGGGAACGATCAAAGCGTAGACTGATTGAGACATTACTCCCATGGAGGAAAATGCGCATGATGACTGTTGTATTCAATCCCGAGGCAATTTCTGTGTTTCATCAACACTTTGAAGGTAAACAGATTACAGAATGCCTCCAGATGTGCATCGGAAACTACTACTGGTCTTGCATTGAACGATCAAAGCGTAGACTGTTTGAGACATTACTCCCATGGAGGAAACTGCGAATGGTGACTGTTGTATTCAATCCCGATGCAATTTCTGTGTTTCATCAACACTCTGATAGTCCACACATTACAGAATGCCTCCAGATGTGCATCGGAAACTACTACTGATCTTAAAGGGAACAATCAAAGCGTAGACTGTTTGAGACATTACTCACATGGAGGAAAATTTGCATGATGACTGTTGTATTCAATCCCGAGGCAATTTCTGTGTATCATCAACACTTTGAAGGTCCACAGATATCAGAATGACACCAGATGTGATTCGTAAACTACTACTTGTCTTCCAGGGAACGATCAAAGCGTAGACGGTTTGAGACATTACTATCATGGAGGAAAGTGCGCATGGTGACTGTTGTATTCAATCCCGATGCAATTTCTGTGTTTCATCAACACTCTGATAGTCCACAGATTGCAGAATGCCCCCATATGTGCATCGGAAACTATACTGGTCTTCCAGGGAACGATAGAAGCGTAAACTGTTTGAGACATTACTCCCATGGAGCAAAGTGCGCATGGTGAATGTTGTATTCATTCCCGATGCACTTTCTGTGTTTCATCAACAATCTGATAGTCCACACATTACAGAATGCACCCAGATGTGCATCGGAAACTACTACTGGTATTCCAGGGAAAGATCAAAGCGTAAACTGTTTGAGACATTACTCCAATGGAGGAAAGTACGCATGGTGACTGTTGTATTCAATCCCGATGCAATTTCTGTTTTTGAACAACACTCTGATAATTTACAGATTCCAGAATGCCTCCAGATGTGCTTCGGAAACTACTACTGGTCTTAAAGGGAACTATCAAAGCGTAGACTGTTTGAGACATTACTCCCATGGAGGAAATTGCGCATGATGACTGTTGTATTCAATCCCGAGGCAATTTCTGTGTTTCATCAACACTTTGATGGTCCACAGATTACGGAATGCTTCCAGATGTGCATCGGAAGCTACTACTGGTATTGCAGGGAACGATCAAAGCGTAGACTGTTTGAGACATTACTCCCATGGAGGAAAGAGCGCATGGGGTCTGTTGAATTCAATACCGATGCAACTACTGTTTTTCATAAACACTCTGATAGTCCACACATTACAGAATGCCCCCAGATGTGCATCGGAAACTACTACTGGTCTTCCTTGGAACGATCAAATCGTAAACTGTTTGAGACATTACTCCCATGGAGGAAAGTGCGCATGGTAACTGTTGTATTCAATCCCGATGCAATTTCTTTGTTTGAACAACACTCTGATAGTTTACAGATTACAGAATTCCTCCAGATGTGCATCGGAAACTACTACTGGTCTTCCAGGGAACGATCAAAGCGTAGACTGATTGAGACATTACTCCCATGGAGGAAAATGCGCATGATGACTGTTGTATTCAATCCCGAGGCAATTTCTGTGTTTCATCAACACTTTGAAGGTAAACAGATTACAGAATGCCTCCAGATGTGCATCGGAAACTACTACTAGTCTTGCATTGAACGATCAAAGCGTAGACTGTTTGAGACATTACTCCCATGGAGGAAACTGCGAATGGTGACTGTTGTATTCAATCCCGATGCAATTTCTGTGTTTCATCAACACTCTGATAGTCCACACATTACAGAATGCCTCCAGATGTGCATCGGAAACTACTACTGATCTTAAAGGGAACAATCAAAGCGTAGACTGTTTGAGACATTACTCACATGGAGAAAAATGCGCATGATGACTATTGTATTCAATCCCGAGGCAATTTCTGTGTATCATCAACACTTTGAAGGTCCACAGATATTAGAATGACACCAGATGTGAGTCGTAAACTACTACTTGTCTTCCAGGGAACGATCAAAGCGTAGACAGTTTGAGACATTACTCCCATGGAGGAAAGTGCGCATGGTGACTGTTGTATTCACTCCCGATGCAATTTCTGTGTTTCATCAACACTTTGAAGGTCCACAGATTACAGAATGCCTCCAGATGTGCATCGGAAACTACTACTGGTCTTCGAGGAAACGATCAAAGCGTAGACTGTTTGAGACATTACTCCCATGGAGGAAAGTGCGCATGGTGACTGGTGTATTCAATACCGAGGCAATTTCTGTGTTTCATCAACACTTTAAAGGTCCACAGAATACAGAATGCCTCCAGATGTGCATCGGAAACTACTACTGGTCTTGCAGGGAACGATCAAAGCGTAGACTGTTTGAGACATTACTCCCATGGAGGAAAGTGCTCATGGTGACTGTTGTATTCAATCCCGATGCAATTTCTGTGTTTCATCAACACTCTGATAGACCACAGATTACTGAATGCCCCCATATGTGCATCGGAAACTATACAGGTCTTCCAGGGAACGGTAAAAGCGTAAACTGTTTGAGAAATTACTCCCATGCAGGGAAGTGCGCATGGTGACTTTTGTATTCAATCCCGATGCACTTTCTGTGTTTCTTCAACACTCTGATAGTCCACACATTACAGAATGCCTCCAGATGTGCATCGGAAACTACTACTGATCTTAAAGGGAACGATCAACGCGTAGACTGTTTGAGACATTACTCACATGGAGGAAAATGCGCATGATGACTGTTGTATTCAATCCCGAGGCAATTTCTGTGTTTCATCAACACTTTGAAGGTCCACAGATTACAGAATGCCTCCAGATGTGCATCGGAAACTACTACTGGTCTTGCAGGGAACGATCAAAGCGTAGACTGTTTGAGACGTTACTCCCATGGAGGAAAGTGCGAATGGTGACTGTTGTATTCAATCCCGATGCAAATTCTGTGTTTCATCATCACTCTGATAGTCCACAGATTACAGAATGACACCAGATGTGCATCGGAAACTACTACTTGTCTGCCAGGGAACGATCAAAGCGTAGACTGTTTGAGACATCACTCCCATGGCGGAAAGTGCGCATGGTGAATGTTGTATTCAATCCTGATGAAATATCTATGTTTCATCAACATTCTGATAGTCCACAGATTACAGAATGCCCCCAGATGTGCATCGGAAATTACACTGGCCTTCCAGGGAACGATAAAAGCGTAAACTGTTTGAGACATTAATCCAATGGAGGAAAGTGCGCATGGTGGCTGTTGTATTCAATCCCGAGGCAATTTCTGTGTTTCATCAACACTTTAAAGGTCCACAGTTTACAGAATGCCTCGCGATGTGCATCGGAAACTTCTACTGGTCTTAAAGGGAACGATCAAAGCGTAGACTGTTTGAGACATTACTCCCATGGAGGAAATTGCGCATGATGACTGTTGTATTCAATCCCGAGGCAATTTCTGTGTTTCATCAACACTTTGATGGTCCACAGATTACGGAATGCTTCCAGATGTGCATCGGAAGCTACTACTGGTATTGCAGGGAACGATCAAAGCGTAGACTGTTTGAGACATTACTCCCATGGAGGAAAGAGCGCATGGGGTCTGTTGAATTCAATACCGATGCAATTACTGTTTTTCATAAACACTCTGATAGTCCACACATTACAGAATGCCCCCAGGTGTGCATCGGAAACTACTACTGGTCTTCCTTGGAACGATCAAATCGTAAACTGTTTGAGACATTACTCCCATGGAGGAAATTGCGAATGGTGACTGTTGTATTCAATCCCGATGCAATTTCTGTGTTTCATCAACACTCTGAAAGTCCACAGATATCAGAATGACACCAGAAGTGAGTCGTAAACTACTACTTGTATTCCAGGGAACGATCAAAGCGTAGACAGTTTGATACATTACTCCCATGGAGGAAAGTGCGCATGGTGACTGTTGTATTCACTCCCGATGCAATTTCTGTGTTTCATCAACACTCTGATAGACCACAGATTACTGAATGCCCCCATATGTGCATCGGAAACTATACTGGTCTTCCAGGGAACGATAGAAGCCTAAACTGTTTGAGACATTACTCCCATGGAGCAAAGTGCGCATGGTGAATGTTGTATTCATTCCCGATGCACTTTCTGTGTTTCATCAACAATGTGGTAGTCCACACATTACAGAATGCACCCAGATGTGCATCGGAAACTACTACTGGTATTCCAGGGAAAGATCAAAGCGTAAACTGTTTGAGACATTACTCCCATGGAGGAAAGTGCGCATGATGACTGTTGTATTCAATCCCGATGCAATTTCTGTTTTTGAACAACACTCTGATAATTTACAGATTCCAGGATGCCTCCAGATGTCCATCGGAAACTACTACTGGTCTTAAAGGGAACGATCAAAGCGTAGACTGTTTGAGACATTACTCCCATGGAGGAAAATGCGCATGATGACTGTTGTATTCAATCCCGAGGCAATTTCTGTGTTTCATCAACACTTTGAAGGTAAACAGATTACAGAATGCCTCCAGATGTGCATCGGAAACTACTACTGGTATTGCAAGGAACGATCAAAGAGTAGACTGTTTGAGACATTACTCCCATGGAGGAAAGTGCTCATGGTGACTGTTGTATTCAATCCCGATGCAATTTCTGTGTTTCATCAACACTCTGATAGACCACAGATTACTGAATGGCCCCATATGTGCATCGGAAACTATACAGGTCTTCCAGGGAACGATAAAAGCGTAAACTGTTTGAGAAATTACTCCCATGCAGGGAAGTGCGCATGGTGACTTTTGTATTCAATCCCGATGCACTTTCTGTGTTTCATCAACACTCTGATAGTCCACACATTACAGAATGCCTCCAGATGTGCATCGGAAACTACTACTGATCTTAAAGGGAACGATCAAACCGTAGACTGTTTGAGACATTACTCCCATGGAGGAAAGTGCGCATGGTGTCTGGTGTATTCAATCCCGAGGCAATTTCTGTGTTTCATCAACACTTTAAAGGTCCACAGAATACAGAATGCCTCCAGATGTGCATCGGAAACTACTACTGGTCTTGCAGGGAACGATCAAAGCGTAGACTGTTTGAGACATTACTCCCATGGAGGAAAGTGCTCATGGTGACCGTTGTATTCAATCCCGATGCAATTTCTGTGTTTCATCAACACTCTGATAGACCACAGATTACTGAATGCCCCCATATGTGCATCGGAAACTATACAGGTCGTCCAGGGAACGATAAAAGCGTAAACTGTTTGAGAAATTACTCCCATGCAGGGAAGTGCGCATGGTGACTGTTGTATTCACTCCCGATGCAATTTCTGTGTTTCATCAACACTTTGAAGGTCCACATATTACAGAATGCCTCCAGAAGTGCTTCGGAAACTACTACTGGTCTTCGAGGAAACGATCAAAGCGTAGACTGTTTGAGACATTACTCCCATGGAGGAAAGTGCGCATGGTGACTGTTGTATTCTATCCCGAGGCAATTTCTGTGTTTCATCAACACTTTAAAGGTCCACAGAATACAGTATGCCTACAGATGTGCATCGGAAACTACTACTGGTATTGCAGGGAACGATCAAAGAGTAGACTGTTTGAGACATTACTCCCATGGCGGAAAGTGCGAATGGTGACTGTTGTATTCAATCCCGATGCAAATTCTGTGTTTCATCATCACTCTGATAGTCCACAGATTACAGAATGACACCAGATGTGCATCGGAAACTACTACTTGTCTGCCAGGGAACGATCAAAGCGTAGACTGTTTGAGACATCACTCCCATGGCGGAAAGTGCGCATGGTGAATGTTGTATTCAATCCTGATGAAATATCTATGTTTCATCAACATTCTGATAGTCCACAGATTACAGAATGCCCCCAGATGTGCATCGGAAATTACACTGGCCTTCCAGGGAACGATAAAAGCGTAAACTGTTTGAGACATTAATCCAATGGAGGAAAGTGCGCATGGTGGCTGTTGTATTCAATCCCGAGGCAATTTCTGTGTTTCATCAACACTTTAAAGGTCCACAGTTTACAGAATGCCTCGCGATGTGCATCGGAAACTTCTACTGGTCTTAAAGGGAACGATCAAAGCGTAGACTGTTTGAGACATTACTCCCATGGAGGAAATTGCGCATGATGACTGTTGTATTCAATCCCGAGGCAATTTCTGTGTTTCATCAACACTTTGATGGTCCACAGATTACGGAATGCTTCCAGATGTGCATCGGAAGCTATTACTGGTATTGCAGGGAACGATCAAAGCGTAGACTGTTTGAGACATTACTCCCATGGAGGAAAGAGCGCATGGGGTCTGTTGAATTCAATACCGATGCAATTACTGTTTTTCATAAACACTCTGATAGTCCACACATTACAGAATGCCCCCAGGTGTGCATCGGAAACTACTACTGGTCTTCCTTGGAACGATCAAATCGTAAACTGTTTGAGACATTACTCCCATGGAGGAAATTGCGAATGGTGACTGTTGTATTCAATCCCGATGCAATTTCTGTGTTTCATCAACACTCTGAAAGTCCACAGATATCAGAATGACACCAGAAGTGAGTCGTAAACTACTACTTGTATTCCAGGGAACGATCAAAGCGTAGACAGTTTGAGACATTACTCACATGGAGGAAAATGCGCATGATGACTGTTGTATTCAATCCCGAGACAATTTCTGTGTATCATCAACACTTTGAAGGTCCACAGATATCAGAATGACACCAGATGTGAGTCGTAAACTACTACTTGTCTTCCAGGGAACGATCAAAGCGTAGACAGTTTGAGACATTACTCCCATGGAGGAAAGTGCGCATAGTGACTGTTGTATTCAATCCCGATGCAATTTCTGTGTTTCATCAACATTCTGATAGTCCACAGATTACAGAATGCCCCCAGATGTGCATCGGAAACTATACTGGTCTTCCAGGGAACGATAGAAGCCTAAACTGTTTGAGACATTACTCCCATGGAGCAAAGTGCGCATGGTGAATGTTGTATTCATTCCCGATGCACTTTCTGTGTTTGATCAACAATGTGGTAGTCCACACATTACAGAATGCACCCAGATGTGCATCGGAAACTACTACTGGTATTCCAGGGAAAGATCAAAGCGTAAACTGTTTGAGACATTACTCCCATGGAGGAAAGTGCGCATGGTGACTGTTGTATTCAATCCCGATGCAATTTCTGTTTTTGAACAACACTCTGATAATTTACAGATTCCAGGATGCCTCCAGATGTGCATCGGAAACTACTACTGGTCTTAAAGGGAACGATCAAAGCGTAGACTGTTTGAGACATTACTCCCATGGAGGAAAATGCGCATGATGACTGTTGTATTCAATCCCGAGGCAATTTCTGTGTTTCATCAACACTTTGAAGGTAAACAGATTACAGAATGCCTCCAGATGTGCATCGGAAACTACTACTGGTATTGCAAGGAACGATCAAAGAGTAGACTGTTTGAGACATTACTCCCATGGAGGAAAGTGCTCATGGTGACTGTTGTATTCAATCCCGATGCAATTTCTGTGTTTCATCAACACTCTGATAGACCACAGATTACTGAATGGCCCCATATGTGCATCGGAAACTATACAGGTCTTCCAGGGAACGATAAAAGCGTAAACTGTTTGAGAAATTACTCCCATGCAGGGAAGTGCGCATGGTGACTTTTGTATTCAATCCCGATGCACTTTCTGTGTTTCATCAACACTCTGATAGTCCACACATTACAGAATGCCTCCAGATGTGCATCGGAAACTACTACTGATCTTAAAGGGAACGATCAAACCGTAGACTGTTTGAGACATTACTCCCATGGAGGAAAGTGCGCATGGTGTCTGGTGTATTCAATCCCGAGGCAATATCTGTGTTTCATCAACACTTTAAAGGTCCACAGAATACAGAATGCCTCCAGATGTGCATCGGAAACTACTACTGGTCTTGCAGGGAACGATCAAAGCGTAGACTGTTTGAGACATTACTCCCATGGAGGAAAGTGCTCATGGTGACCGTTGTATTCAATCCCGATGCAATTTCTGTGTTTCATCAACACTCTGATAGACCACAGATTACTGAATGCCCCCATATGTGCATCGGAAACTATACAGGTCGTCCAGGGAACGATAAAAGCGTAAACTGTTTGAGAAATTACTCCCATGCAGGGAAGTGCGCATGGTGACTGTTGTATTCACTCCCGATGCAATTTCTGTGTTTCATCAACACTTTGAAGGTCCACATATTACAGAATGCCTCCAGAAGTGCTTCGGAAACTACTACTGGTCTTCGAGGAAACGATCAAAGCGTAGACTGTTTGAGACATTACTCCCATGGAGGAAAGTGCGCATGGTGACTGTTGTATTCTATCCCGAGGCAATTTCTGTGTTTCATCAACACTTTAAAGGTCCACAGAATACAGTATGCCTACAGATGTGCATCGGAAACTACTACTGGTATTGCAGGGAACGATCAAAGAGTAGACTGTTTGAGACATTACTCCCATGGCGGAAAGTGCGAATGGTGACTGTTGTATTCAATCCCGATGCAAATTCTGTGTTTCATCATCACTCTGATAGTCCACAGATTACAGAATGACACCAGATGTGCATCGGAAACTACTACTTGTCTGCCAGGGAACGATCAAAGCGTAGACTGTTTGAGACATCACTCCCATGGCGGAAAGTGCGCATGGTGAATGTTGTATTCAATCCTGATGAAATATCTATGTTTCATCAACATTCTGATAGTCCACAGATTACAGAATGCCCCCAGATGTGCATCGGAAATTACACTGGCCTTCCAGGGAACGATAAAAGCGTAAACTGTTTGAGACATTAATCCAATGGAGGAAAGTGCGCATGGTGGCTGTTGTATTCAATCCCGAGGCAATTTCTGTGTTTCATCAACACTTTAAAGGTCCACAGTTTACAGAATGCCTCGCGATGTGCATCGGAAACTTCTACTGGTCTTAAAGGGAACGATCAAAGCGTAGACTGTTTGAGACATTACTCCCATGGAGGAAATTGCGCATGATGACTGTTGTATTCAATCCCGAGGCAATTTCTGTGTTTCATCAACACTTTGATGGTCCACAGATTACGGAATGCTTCCAGATGTGCATCGGAAGCTATTACTGGTATTGCAGGGAACGATCAAAGCGTAGACTGTTTGAGACATTACTCCCATGGAGGAAAGAGCGCATGGGGTCTGTTGAATTCAATACCGATGCAATTACTGTTTTTCATAAACACTCTGATAGTCCACACATTACAGAATGCCCCCAGGTGTGCATCGGAAACTACTACTGGTCTTCCTTGGAACGATCAAATCGTAAACTGTTTGAGACATTACTCCCATGGAGGAAATTGCGAATGGTGACTGTTGTATTCAATCCCGATGCAATTTCTGTGTTTCATCAACACTCTGAAAGTCCACAGATATCAGAATGACACCAGAAGTGAGTCGTAAACTACTACTTGTATTCCAGGGAACGATCAAAGCGTAGACAGTTTGAGACATTACTCACATGGAGGAAAATGCGCATGATGACTGTTGTATTCAATCCCGAGACAATTTCTGTGTATCATCAACACTTTGAAGGTCCACAGATATCAGAATGACACCAGATGTGAGTCGTAAACTACTACTTGTCTTCCAGGGAACGATCAAAGCGTAGACAGTTTGAGACATTACTCCCATGGAGGAAAGTGCGCATAGTGACTGTTGTATTCAATCCCGATGCAATTTCTGTGTTTCATCAACATTTTGATAGTCCACAGATTACAGAATGCCCCCAGATGTGCATCGGAAACTATACTGGTCTTCCAGGGAACGATAGAAGCCTAAACTGTTTGAGACATTACTCCCATGGAGCAAAGTGCGCATGGTGAATGTTGTATTCATTCCCGATGCACTTTCTGTGTTTGATCAACAATGTGGTAGTCCACACATTACAGAATGCACCCAGATGTGCATCGGAAACTACTACTGGTATTCCAGGGAAAGATCAAAGCGTAAACTGTTTGAGACATTACTCCCATGGAGGAAAGTGCGCATGGTGACTGTTGTATTCAATCCCGATGCAATTTCTGTTTTTGAACAACACTCTGATAATTTACAGAATCCAGGATGCCTCCAGATGTGCATCGGAAACTACTACTGGTCTTAAAGGGAACGATCAAAGCGTAGACTGTTTGAGACATTACTCCCATGGAGGAAATTGCGCATGATGACTGTTGTATTCAATCCCGAGGCAATTTCTTTGTTTCATCAACACTTTGATGGTCCACAGATTACGGAATGCTTCCAGATGTGCATCGGAAGCTACTACTGGTATTGCAGGGAACGATCAAAGCGTAGACTGTTTGAGACATTACTCCCATGGAGGAAAGAGCGCATGGGGTCTGTTGAATTCAATACCGATGCAATTACTGTTTTTCATAAACACTCTGATAGTCCACACATTACAGAATGCCTCCAGATGTGCATCGGAAACTACTACTGATCTTAAAGGGAACAATCAGAGCGTAGACAGTTTGAGACGTTACTCACATGGAGGAAAATGCGCATGATGACTGTTGTATTCAATCCCGAGGCAATTTCTGTGTATCATCAACACTTTGAAGGTCCACAGATATCAGAATGACACCAGATGTGAGTCGTAAACTACTACTTGTCTTCCAGGGAACGATCAAAGCGTAGACAGTTTGAGACATTACTCCCATGGAGGAAAGTGCGCATAGTGACTGTTGTATTCAATCCCGATGCAATTTCTGTGTTTCATCAACACTCTGATAGTCCACAGATTACAGAATGCCCCCATATGTGCATCGGAAACTATACTGGTCTTCCAGGGAACGATAGAAGCCTAAACTGTTTGAGACATTACTCCCATGGAGCAAAGTGCGCATGGTGAATGTTGTATTCATTCCCGATGCACTTTCTGTGTTTCATCAACAATGTGGTAGTCCACACATTACAGAATGCACCCAGATGTGCATCGGATTCTACTACTGGTATTCCAGGGAAAGATCAAAGCGTAAACTGTTTGAGACATTACTCCCATGGAGGAAAGTGCGCATGGTGACTGTTGTATTCAATCCCGATGCAATTTCTGTTTTTGAACAACACTCTGATAATTTACAGATTCCAGGATGCCTCCAGATGTGCATCGGAAACTACTACTGGTCTTAAAGGGAACGATCAAAGCGTAGACTGTTTGAGACATTACTCCCATGGAGGAAATTGCGCATGATGACTGTTGTATTCAATCCCGAGGCAATTTCTGTGTTTCATCAACACTTTGATGGTCCACAGATTACGGAATGCTTCCAGATGTGCATCGGAAGCTACTACTGGTATTGCAGGGAACGATCAAAGCGTAGACTGTTTGAGACATTACTCCCATGGAGGAAAGAGCGCATGGGGTCTGTTGAATTCAATACCGATGCAATTACTGTTTTTCATAAACACTCTGATAGTCCACACATTACAGAATGCCTCCAGATGTGCATCGGAAACTACTACTGATCTTAAAGGGAACAATCAAAGCGTAGACTGTTTGAGACATTACTCCCATGGAGGAAATTGCGCATGATGACTGTTGTATTCAATCCCGAGGCAATTTCTGTGTTTCATCAACACTTTGATGGTCCACAGATTACGGAATGCTTCCAGATGTGCATCGGAAGCTACTACTGGTATTGCAGGGAACGATCAAAGCGTAGACTGTTTGAGACATTACTCCCATGGAGGAAAGAGCGCATGGGGTCTGTTGAATTCAATACCGATGCAATTACTGTTTTTCATAAACACTCTGATAGTCCACACATTACAGAATGCACCCAGATGTGAGTCGTAAACTACTACTTGTCTTCCAGGGAACGATCAAAGCGTAGACAGTTTGAGACATTACTCCCATGGAGGAAAGTGCGCATGGTGACTGTTGTATTCACTCCCGATGCAATTTCTGTGTTTCATCAACACTTTGCAGGTCCACATATTACAGAATGCCTCCAGATGTGCATCGGAAACAACTAATGGTCTTCGAGGAAACGATCAAAGCGTAGACTGTTTGAGACATTACTCCCATGGAGGAAAGTGCGCATGGTGACTGGTGTATTCAATCCCGAGGCAATTTCTGTGTTTCATCAACACTTTAAAGGTCCACAGAATACAGAATGCCTCCAGATGTGCATCGGAAACTACTACTGGTCTTGCAGGGAACGATCAAATCGTAGACTGTTTGAGACATTACTCTCATGGAGGAAAGTGCTCATGGTGACCGTTGTATTCAATCCCGATGCAATTTCTGTGTTTCATCAACACTCTGATAGACCACAGATTACTTAATGCCCCCATATGTGCATCGGAAACTATACGGGTCGTCCAGGGAACGATAAAAGCGTAAACTGTTTGAGAAATTACTCCCATGCAGGGAAGTGCGCATGGTGACTGTTGTATTCACTCCCGATGCAATTTCTGTGTTTCATCAACACTTTGAAGGTCCACATATTACAGAATGCCTCCAGAAGTGCTTCGGAAACTACTACTGGTCTTCGAGGAAACGATCAAAGCGTAGACTGTTTGAGACATTACTCCCATGGAGGAAAGTGCGCATGGTGACTGTTGTATTCTATCCCGAGGCAATTTCTGTGTTTCATCAACACTTTAAAGGTCCACAGAATACAGTATCCCTACAGATGTGCATCGGAAACTACTACTGGTATTGCAGGGAACGATCAAAGAGTAGACTGTTTGAGACATTACTCCCATGGAGGAAAGTGCTCATGGTGACTGTTGTATTCAATCCCGATGCAATTTCTGTGTTTCATCAACACTCTGATAGACCACAGATTACTGAATGGCCCCATATGTGCATCGGAAACTATACAGGTCTTCCAGGGAACGATAAAAGCGTAAACTGTTTGAGAAATTACTCCCATGCAGGGAAGTGCGCATGGTGACTTTTGTATTCAATCCCGATGCACTTTCTGTGTTGCATCAACACTCTGATAGTCCACACATTACAGAATGCCTCCAGATGTGCATCAGAAACTACTACTGATCTTAAAAGGAACGATCAAACCGTAGACTGTTTGAGACATTACTCACATGGAGGAAAATGCTCATGATGACTGTTGTATTCAATCCCGAGGCAATTTCTGTGTTTCATCAACACTTTGAAGGTCCACAGATTACAGAATGCCTCCAGATGTGCATCGGAAACTACTACTGGTCTTGCAGGGAACGATCAAAGCGTAGACTGTTTGAGACATTACTCCCATGGAGGAAAGTGCGAATGGTGACTGTTGTATTCAATCCCGATGCAAATTCTGTGTTTCATCATCACTCTGATAGTCCACAGATTACAGAATGACACCAGATGTGCATCGGAAACTACTACTTGTCTGCCAGGGAACGATCAAAGCGTAGACTGTTTGAGACATCACTCCCATGGCGGAAAGTGCGCATTGTGAATGTTGTATTCAATCCCGTTGAAATATCTATGTTTCATCAACATTCTGATAGTCCACAGATTACAGAATGCCCCCAGATGTGCATCGGAAACTACACTGGCCTTCCAGGGAACGATAAAAGCGTAAACTGTTTGAGACATTAATCCAATGGAGGAAAGTGCGCATGGTGGCTGTTGTATTCAATCCCGAGGCAATTTCTGTGTTTCATCAACACTTTAAAGGTCCACAGTTTACAGAATGCCTCGCGATGTGCATCGGAAACTACTACTGGTCTTGCAGGGAACGATCAAAGCGTAGACTGTTTGAAACATTACTCCCATGGAGGGAAGTGCGCATGGTGACTGTTGTATTCAATCCCGATGCAATTTCTGTGTTTCATCAACATTCTGATAGTCCACAGATTACAGAATGCCCCATATGTGCATCGGAAACTATACTGGTCTTCCAGGGAACGATAGAAGCGTAAACTGTTTGAGACATTACTCCCATGGAGCAAAGTGCGGATAGTGAATGTTGTATTCATTCCCGATGCACTTTCTGTGTTTCATCAACAATCTGATAGTCCAAACATTACAGAATGCACCCAGATGTGCATCGGAAACTACTACTGGTCTTCCAATGAAAGATCAAAGCGTAAACTCTTTGAGACATTACTCCCATGGAGGAAAGTGCGCATGGTGACTGTTGTATTCAATACCGATGCAATTTCTGTGTTTCATTAACACTCTGTTAGTACACAGATTACAGAATGCCCATATGTGCATCGGAAACTACTACTGATCTTCCAGGGAACGATCAAAGCGTAGACTGATTGAGAGATTACTCCCATAGAGGAAAGTGCACATGGGGTGTGTTGTATTCAATCCCGATGCAATTTCTGTTTTTCATAAACACTCTGATAGTCCACACATTACAGACTGCCCCCAGATGTGCATCGGAAACTACTACTGGTCTTCCTTGGAACGATCAAATCGTAAACTGTTTGAGAAATTAATCCCATGGAGGAAAGTGCGCATGGTGACTGTTGTATTCAATCCCGATGCAATTTCTTTGTTTTAACAACACTCTGAGAGTCTACAGATTACAGAATGCCTCCAGATGTGCATCGGAAACTACTACTGGTCTTCCAGGGAACGATCAAAGCGTAGACTGATTGAGACATTACTCCCATGGAGGAAAATGCGCATGATGACTGTTGTATTCAATCCCGAGGCAATTTCTCTGTTTCATCAACACTTTAAAGGTCCACAGATTACAGAATGCCTCCAGATGTGCATCGGAAACTACTACTGGTCTTCGAGGAAACGATCAAAGCGTAGACTGTTTGAGACATTACTCCCATGGAGGAAAGTGCGCATGGTGACTGGTGTATTCAATCCCGAGGCAATTTCTGTGTTTCATCAACACTTTAAAGGTCCACAGAATACAGAATGCCTCCAGATGTGCATCGGAAACTACTACTGGTCTTGCAGGGAACGATCAAAGCGTAGACTGTTTGAGACATTACTCCCATGGAGGAAAGTGCTCATGGTGACCGTTGTATTCAATCCCGATGCAATATCTGTGTTTCATCAACACTCTGATAGACCACAGATTACTGAATGCCCCCATATGTGCATCGGAAACTATACAGGTCGTCCAGGGAACGATAAAAGCGTAAACTGTTTGAGAAATTACTCCCATGCAGGGAAGTGCGCATGGTGACTGTTGTATTCACTCCCGATGCAATTTCTGTGTTCCATCAACACTTTGAAGGTCCACATATTACAGAATGCCTCCAGAAGTGCTTCGGAAACTACTACTGGTCTTCGAGGAAACGATCAAAGCGTAGACTGTTTGAGACATTACTCCCATGGAGGAAAGTGCGCATGGTGACTGTTGTATCCAATCCCGAGGCAATTTCTCTGTTTCATCAACACTTTAAAGGTCCACAGAATAGAGAATGCATCCAGATGTGCATCGGAAACTAAAACTGGTCTTGCAGGGAACGATCAAAGCGTAGACTGTTTGAGACATTACTCCCATGGAGGAAAGTGCTCATGGTGACTGTTGTATTCAATCCCGATGCAATTTCTGTGTTTCATCAACACTCTGATAGACCACAGATTATTGAATGCCCCCATATGTGCATCGGAAGCTATACAGGTCTTCCAGGGAACGATAAAAGCGTAAACTGTTTGAGAAATTACTCCCATGCAGGGAAGTGCGCATGGTGACTTTTGTATTCAATCCCGATGCACTTTCTGTGTTGCATCAACACTCTGATAGTCCACACATTACAGAATGCCTCCAGATGTGCATCGGAAACTACTACTGATCTTAAAAGGAACGATCAAACCGTAGACTGTTTGAGACATTACTCACATGGAGGAAAATGCGCATGATGACTGTTGTATTCAATCCCGAGGCAATTTCTGTGTTTCATCAACACTTTGAAGGTCCACAGATTACAGAATGCCTCCAGATGTGCATCGGAAACTACTACTGGTCTTGCAGGGAACGATCAAAGCGTAGACTGTTTGAGACATTACTCCCATGGAGGAGAGTGCGAATGGTGACTGTTGTATTCAATCCCGATGCAAATTCTGTGTTTCATCATCACTCTGATAGTCCACAGATTACAGAATGACACCAGATGTGCATCGGAAACTACTACTTGTCTGCCAGGGAACGATCAAAGCGTAGACTGTTTGAGACATCACTCCCATGGCGGAAAGTGCGCATTGTGAATGTTGTATTCAATCCCGTTGAAATATCTATGTTTCATCAACATTCTGATAGTCCACAGATTACAGAATGCCCCCAGATGTGCATCGGAAACTACACTGGCCTTCCAGGGAACGATAAAAGCGTAAACTGTTTGAGACATTAATCCAATGGAGGAAAGTGCGCATGGTGGCTGTTGTATTCAATCCCGAGGCAATTTCTGTGTTTCATCAACACTTTAAAGGTCCACAGTTTACAGAATGCCTCGCGATGTGCATCGGAAACTACTACTGGTCTTGCAGGGAACGATCAAAGCGTAGACTGTTGGAGACATTACTCCCATGGAGGGAAGTGCGCATGGTGACTGTTGTATTCAATCCCGATGCAATTTCTGTGTTTCATCAACATTCTGATAGTCCACAGATTACAGAATGCCCCCATATGTGCATCGGAAACTATACTGGTCTTCCAGGGAACGATAGAAGCGTAAACTGTTTGAGACATTACTCCCATGGAGCAAAGTGCGGATGGTGAATGTTGTATTCATTCCCGATGCACTTTCTGTGTTTCATCAACAATCTGATAGTCCAAACATTACAGAATGCACCCAGATGTGCATCGGAAACTACTACTGGTCTTCCAATGAAAGATCAAAGCGTAAACTGTTTGAGACATTACTCCCATGGAGGAAAGTGCGCATGGTGACTGTTGTATTCAATCCCGATGCAATTTCCGTGTTTGAACAACACTCTGATAGTTTACAGATTACAGAATGCCTCCAGATGTGCAGCGGAAACTACTACTGGTCTTCCAGGGAACGATCAAAGCGTAGACTGATTGAGACATTACTCCCATGGAGGAAAATGCGCATGATGACTGTTGGCAATTTCTGTGTTTTATCAACACTTTAAAGGTAAACAGATTACAGAATGCCTCCATATGTGCATCGGAAACTACTACTGGTCTTGCATTGAACGATCAAAGCGTAGACTGTCTGAGACATTACTCCCATGGAGGAAACTGCGAATGGTGACTGTTGTATTCAATCCCGATGCAATTTCTGTGTTTCATCAACACTCTGAAAGTCCACAGATATCAGAATGACACCAGATGTGAGTCGTAAACTACTACTTGTCTTTCCAGGGAACGATCAAAGCGTAGACAGTTTGAGACATTACTCCCAAGGAGGAAAGTGCGCATGGTGACTGTTGTATTCACTCCCGATCCAATTTCTGTGTTTCATCAACACTCTGATAGACCACAGATTACTGAATGCCCCCATATGTGCATCGGAAACTATACAGGTCTTCCAGGGAACGATGAAAGCGTAAACTGTTTGAGAAATTACTCCCATGCAGGGAGGTGCGCATGGTGACTTTTGTATTCAATCCCGATGCACTTTCTGTGTTTCATCAACACTCTGATAGTCCACACATTACAGAATGCCTCCAGATGTGCATCGGAAACTACTACTGATCTTAAAGGGAACGATCAAAGCGTAGACTGTTTGAGACATTACTCCCATGGAGGAAAGTGCTCATGGTGACCGTTGTATTCAATCCCGATGCAATATCTGTGTTTCATCAACACTCTGATAGACCACAGATTACTGAATGCCCCCATATGTGCATCGGAAACTATGCAGGTCGTCCAGGGAACGATAAAAGCGTAAACTGTTTGAGAAATTACTCCCATGCAGGGAAGTGCGCATGGTGACTGTTGTATTCACTCCCGATGCAATTTCTGTGTTCCATCAACACTTTGAAGGTCCACATATTACAGAATGCCTCCAGAAGTGCTTCGGAAACTACTACTGGTCTTCGAGGAAACGATCAAAGCGTAGACTGTTTGAGACATTACTCCCATGGAGGAAAGTGCGCATGGTGACTGTTGTATTTTATCCCGAGGCAATTTCTGTGTTTCATCAACACTTTAAAGGTCCACAGAATACAGTATGCCTACAGATGTGCATCGGAAACTACTACTGGTATTGCAGTGAACGATCAAAGAGTAGACTGTTTGAGACATTACTCCCATGGAGGGAAGTGCGCATGGTGACTGTTGTATTCAATCCCGATGCAATTTCTGTGTTTCATCAACAATCTGAAAGTCCACAGATATCAGAATGAGACCAGATGTGAGTCGTAAACTACTACTTGTCTTCCAGGGAACGATCAAAGCGTAGACAGTTTGAGACATTACTCCCATGGAGGAAAGTGCGCATGGTGACTGTTGTATTCACTCCCGATGCAATTTCTGTGTTTCATCAACACTTTGAATTTCCACATATTACAGAATGCCTCCAGATGTGCATCGGAAACTACTACTTGGTCTTCGAGGAAACGATCAAAGCGTAGACTTTTTGAGACATTACTCCCATGGAGGAAAGTGCGCATGGTGACTGTTGTATCCAATCCCGAGGCAATTTCTCTGTTTCATCAACACTTTAAAGGTCCACAGAATAGAGAATGCATCCAGATGTGCATCGGAAACTAAAACTGGTCTTGCAGGGAACGATCAAAGCGTAGACTGTTTGAGACATTACTCCCATGGAGGAAAGTGCTCATGGTGACTGTTGTATTCAATCCCGATGCAATTTCTGTGTTTCATCAACACTCTGATAGACCACAGATTATTGAATGCCCCCATATGTGCATCGGAAGCTATACAGGTCTTCCAGGGAACGATAAAAGCGTAAACTGTTTGAGAAATTACTCCCATGCAGGGAAGTGCGCATGGTGACTTTTGTATTAAATCCCGATGCACTTTCTGTGTTGCATCAACACTCTGATAGTCCACACATTACAGAATGCCTCCAGATGTGCATCGGAAACTACTACTGATCTTAAAAGGAACGATCAAACCGTAGACTGTTTGAGACATTACTCACATGGAGGAAAATGCGCATGATGACTGTTGTATTCAATCCCGAGGCAATTTCTGTGTTTCATCAACACTTTGAAGGTCCACAGATTACAGAATGCCTCCAGATGTGCATCGGAAACTACTACTGGTCTTGCAGGGAACGATCAAAGCGTAGACTGTTTGAGACATTACTCCCATGGAGGAGAGTGCGAATGGTGACTGTTGTATTCAATCCCGATGCAAATTCTGTGTTTCTTCATCACTCTGATAGTCCACAGATTACAGAATGACACCGGATGTGCATCGGAAACTACTACTTGTCTGCCAGGGAACGATCAAAGCGTAGACTGTTTGAGACATCACTCCCATGGCGGAAAGTGCGCATTGTGAATGTTGTATTCAATCCCGTTGAAATATCTATGTTTCATCAACATTCTGATAGTCCACAGATTACAGAATGCCCCCAGATGTGCATCGGAAACTACACTGGCCTTCCAGGGAACGATAAAAGCGTAAACTGTTTGAGACATTAATCCAATGGAGGAAAGTGCGCATGGTGGCTGTTGTATTCAATCCCGAGGCAATTTCTGTGTTTCATCAACACTTTAAAGGTCCACAGTTTACAGAATGCCTCGCGATGTGCATCGGAAACTACTACTGGTCTTGCAGGGAACGATCAAAGCGTAGACTGTTGGAGACATTACTCCCATGGAGGGAAGTGCGCATGGTGACTGTTGTATTCAATCCCGATGCAATTTCTGTGTTTCATCAACATTCTGATAGTCCACAGATTACAGAATGCCCCCATATGTGCATCGGAAACTATACTGGTCTTCCAGGGAACGATAGAAGCGAAAAATGTTTGAGACATTACTCCCATGGAGCAAAGTGCGCATGGTGAATGTTGTATTCATTCCCGATGCACTTTCTGTGTTTCATCAACAATCTGATAGTCCAAACATTACAGAAGGCACCCAGATGTGCATCGGAAACTACTACTGGTCTTCCAATGAAAGATCAAAGCGTAAACTGTTTGAGACATTACTCCCATGGAGGAAAATGCGCATGATGACTGTTGGCAATTTCTGTGTTTTATCAACACTTTAAAGGTAAACAGATTACAGAATGCCTCCATATGTGCATCGGAAACTACTACTGGTCTTGCATTGAACGATCAAAGCGTAGACTGTCTGAGACATTACTCCCATGGAGGAAACTGCGAATGGTGACTGTTGTATTCAATCCCGATGCAATTTCTGTGTTTCATCAACACTCTGAAAGTCCACAGATATCAGAATGACACCAGATGTGAGTCGTAAACTACTACTTGTCTTCCAGGGAACGATCAAAGCGTAGACAGTTTGAGACATTACTCCCAAGGAGGAAAGTGCGCATGGTGACTGTTGTATTCACTCCCGATCCAATTTCTGTGTTTCATCAACACTCTGATAGACCACAGATTACTGAATGCCCCCATATGTGCATCGGAAACTATACAGGTCTTCCAGGGAACGATGAAAGCGTAAACTGTTTGAGAAATTACTCCCATGCAGGGAGGTGCGCATGGTGACTTTTGTATTCAATCCCGATGCACTTTCTGTGTTTCATCAACACTCTGATAGTCCACACATTACAGAATGCCTCCAGATGTGCATCGGAAACTACTACTGATCTTAAAGGGAACGATCAAAGCGTAGACTGTTTGAGACATTACTCACATGGAGGAAAATGCGCATGATGACTGTTGTATTCAATCCCGAGGCAATTTATGTGTATCATCAACACTTTGAAGGTCCACAGATTACAGAATGGCTCCAGGTGTGCATCGGTAACTACTACTGGTCTTGCAGGGAACGATCAAAGCGTAGACTGTTTGAGATATTACTCCTATGGAGGAAAGTGCGCATGGTGACTGTTGTATTCAATCCCGATGCAATTTCTTTGTTTTAACAACACTCTGAGAGTCTACAGAATACAGAATGCCTCCAGATGTGCATCGGAAACTACTACTGGTCTTCCAGGGAACGATCAGAGCGTAGACTGATTGAGACATTACTCCCACGGAGGAAAATGCGCATGATGACTGTTGTATTCAATCCCGAGGCAATTTCTGTGTTTCATCAACACTTTAAAGGTCCACAGATTACAGAATGCCTCCAGATGTGCATCGGAAACTACTACTGGTCTTCGAGGAAACGATCAAAGCGTAGACTGTTTGAGACATTACTCCCATGGAGGAAAGTGCGCATGGTGACTGGTGTATTCAATCCCGAGGCAATTTCTGTGTTTCATCAACACTTTAAAGGTCCACAGAATACAGAATGCCTCCAGATGTGCATCGGAAACTACTACTGGTCTTGCAGGGAACGATCAAAGCGTAGACTGTTTGAGACATTACTCCCATGGAGGAAAGTGCTCATGGTGACCGTTGTATTCAATCCCGATGCAATATCTGTGTTTCATCAACACTCTGATAGACCACAGATTACTGAATGCCCCCATATGTGCATCGGAAACTATACAGGTCGTCCAGGGAACGATAAAAGCGTAAACTGTTTGAGAAATTACTCCCATGCAGGGAAGTGCGCATGGTGACTGTTGTATTCACGCCCGATGCAATATCTGTGTTTCATCAACACTTTGAAGGTCCACATATTACAGAATGCCTCCAGAAGTGCTTCGGAAACTACTACTGGTCTTCGAGGAAACGATCAAAGCGTAGACTGTTTGAGACATTACTCCCATGGAGGAAAGTGCGCATGGTGACTGTTGTATTCTATCCCGAGGCAATTTCTGTGTTTCATCAACACTTTAAAGGTCCACAGAATACAGTATTCCTACAGATGTGCATCGGAAACTACTACTGGTATTGCAGTGAACGATCAAAGAGTAGACTGTTTGAGACATTACTCCCATGGAGGGAAGTGCGCATGGTGACTGTTGTATTCAATCCCGATGCAATTTCTGTGTTTCATCAACACTCTGAAAGTCCACAGATATCAGAATGACACCAGATGTGAGTCGTAAACTACTACTTGTCTTCCAGGGAACGATCAAAGCGTAGACAGTTTGAGACATTACTCCCATGGAGGAAAGTGCGCATGGTGACTGTTGTATTCACTCCCGATGCAATTTCTGTGTTTCATCAACACTTTGAATTTCCACATATTACAGAATGCCTCCAGATGTGCATCGGAAACTACTACTGGTCTTCGAGGAAACGATCAAAGCGTAGACTTTTTGAGACATTACTCCCATGGAGGAAAGTGCGCATGGTGACTGTTGTATTCAATCCCGAGGCAATTTCTCTGTTTCATCAACACTTTAAAGGTCCACAGAATAGAGAATGCATCCAGATGTGCATCGGAAACTAAAACTGGTCTTGCAGGGAACGATCAAAGCGTAGACTGTTTGAGACATTACTCCCATGGAGGAAAGTGCTCATGGTGACTGTTGTATTCAATCCCGATGCAATTTCTGTGTTTCATCAACACTCTGATAGACCACAGATTACTGAATGCCCCCATACGTGCATCGGAAGCTATACAGGTCTTCCAGGGAACGATAAAAGCGTAAACTTTTTGAGAAATTACTCCCATGCAGGGAAGTACGCATGGTGACTTTTGTATTCAATCCCGATGCACTTTCTGTGTTTCATCAACACTCTGATAGTCCACACATTACAGAATGCCTCCAGATGTGCATTGGAAACTACTACTGATCTTAAAGGGAACGATCAAAGCGTAGACTGTTTGAGACATTACTCACATGGAGGACAATGCGCATGATGAGTGTTGTATTCAATCCTGAGGCAATTTCTGTGTTTCATCAACACTTTGAAGGTCCACAGATTACAGAATGCCTCCATATGTGCATCGGAAACTACTACTGATCTTCCAGGGAACGATCAAAGCGTAGACTGATTGAGAGGTTACTCCCATGGAGGAAAGTGCACATGGGGTGTGTTGTATTAAATCCCGATGCAATTTCTGTGTTTGAACAACACTCTGATAGTTTACAGATTAGAGAATGCCTCCAGATGTGCATCGGAAACTACTACTGGACTTCCAGGGAACGATCAAAGCGTAGACTGATTGAGACATTACTCCCATGGTGGAAAATGCGCATGCTGACTGTTGTATTCAATCCCGAGGCAATTTCTGTGTTTCATCAACACTTTGAAGGTAGACACATTACAGAATGCCACCAGATGTGCATCGGAAACTACTACTGGTCTTGCATTGAACGATCAAAGCGTAGACTGTTTGAGACATTACTCCCATGGAGGAATGTGTGAATGGTGACTGTTGTATTCAATCCCGATGCAATTTCTGTGTTTCATCAACACTCTGATAGTCCACAGATTACAGAATGACACCAGATGTGCATCGGAAACTATTACTTGTCTTCCAATGAACGATCAAAGCGTAGACTCTTTGAGACATTACTCCCATGGAGGAAAGTGCGCATGGTGACTGTTGTATTCACTCCCGATGCAATTTCTGTGTTTCATCAACACTTTGAAGGTCCACATATTACAGAATGCCTCCAGATGTGCAGCGGAAACTACTACTGGTCTTCGAGGAAACGATCAAAGCGTAGACTCTTTGAGACATTACTCCCATGGAGGAAAGTGCGCATGGTGACTGTTGTATTCAATCCCGAGGCAATTTCTGTGTTTCATCAACACTTTAAAGGTCCACAGAATAGAGAATGATTCCAGATGTGCATCGGAAACTACTACTGGTCTTGCAGGGAGCGATCAAAGCGTAGACTGTTTGAGACATTACTCCCATGGAGGAAAGTGCTCATGGTGACTGGTGTATTCAATCCCGATGCAATTTCTGTGTTTCATCAACACTCTGATAGACCACAGATTACTGAATGCCCCCATATGTGCGTCGGAAACTATACAGGTCTTCCAGGGAACGATAAAAGCGTAAACTGTTTGAGAAATTACTCCCATGCAGGGAAAGCGCATGGTGACTTTTGTATTCAATCCCGATGCACTTTCTGTGTTTCATCAACACTCTGATAGTCCACACATTACAGAATGCCTCCAGATGTGCATCGGAAACTACTACTGATCTTAAAGGGAACGATCAAAGCGTAGACTGTTTCAGACATTTCTCACATGGAGGACAATGCGCATGATGAGTGTTGTATTCAATCCTGAGGCAATTTCTGTGTTTCATCAACACTTTGAAGGTCCACAGATTACAGAATGCCTCCATATGTGCATCGGAAACTACTACTGGTCTTCCAGGGAACGATCAAAGCGTAGACTGATTTAGAGGTTACTCCCATGGAGGAAAGTGCACATGGGGTGTGTTGTATTAAATCCCGATGCAATTTCTGTGTTTGAACAACACTCTGATAGTTTACAGATTAGGGAATGCCTCCAGATGTGCATCGGAAACTACTACTGGACTTCCAGGGAACGATCAAAGCGTAGACTGATTGAGACATTACTCCCATGGAGGAAAGTGCGAATGGTGACTGTTGTATTCAATCCCGCGGCAATTTCTGTGATTCATCAACACTTTGAAAGTCCACAGATTACAGAATGCCTCCAGATGTGCATCGGAAACTACTACTGGTCCCGCAGGGAACGATCAAAGCGTAGACTGTTTGAGACATTACTCCCATGGCAGAAAATTCGCATGATGACTGTTGTATTCTATCCCGAGGCAATTTCTGTGTTTCATCAACACTTTAAAGGTCCACAGAATACAGTATGCCTACAGATGTGCATCGGAAACTACTACTGGTATTGCAGTGAACGATCAAAGAGTAGACTGTTTGAGACATTACTCCCATGGAGGGAAGTGCGCATGGTGACTGTTGTATTCAATCCCGATGCAATTTCTGTGTTTCATCAACAATCTGAAAGTCCACAGATATCAGAATGAGACCAGATGTGAGTCGTAAACTACTACTTGTCTTCCAGGGAACGATCAAAGCGTAGACAGTTTGAGACATTACTCCCATGGAGGAAAGTGCGCATGGTGACTGTTGTATTCACTCCCGATGCAATTTCTGTGTTTCATCAACACTTTGAATTTCCACATATTACAGAATGCCTCCAGATGTGCATCGGAAACTACTACTGGTCTTCGAGGAAACGATCAAAGCGTAGACTTTTTGAGACATTACTCCCATGGAGGAAAGTGCGCATGGTGACTGTTGTATCCAATCCCGAGGCAATTTCTCTGTTTCATCAACACTTTAAAGGTCCACAGAATAGAGAATGCATCCAGATGTGCATCGGAAACTAAAACTGGTCTTGCAGGGAACGATCAAAGCGTAGACTGTTTGAGACATTACTCCCATGGAGGAAAGTGCTCATGGTGACTGTTGTATTCAATCCCGATGCAATTTCTGTGTTTCAACAACACTCTGATAGACCACAGATTATTGAATGCCCCCATATGTGCATCGGAAGCTATACAGGTCTTCCAGGGAACGATAAAAGCGTAAACTGTTTGAGAAATTACTCCCATGCAGGGAAGTGCGCATGGTGACTTTTGTATTCAATCCCGATGCACTTTCTGTGTTGCATCAACACTCTGATAGTCCACACATTACAGAATGCCTCCAGATGTGCATCGGAAACTACTACTGATCTTAAAAGGAACGATCAAACCGTAGACTGTTTGAGACATTACTCACATGGAGGAAAATGCGCATGATGACTGTTGTATTCAATCCCGAGGCAATTTCTGTGTTTCATCAACACTTTGAAGGTCCACAGATTACCGAATGCCTCCAGATGTGCATCGGAAACTACTACTGGTCTTGCAGGGAACGATCAAAGCGTAGACTGTTTGAGACATTACTCCCATGGAGGAGAGTGCGAATGGTGACTGTTGTATTCAATCCCGATGCAAATTCTGTGTTTCATCATCACTCTGATAGTCCACAGATTACAGAATGACACCGGATGTGCATCGGAAACTACTACTTGTCTGCCAGGGAACGATCAAAGCGTAGACTGTTTGAGACATCACTCCCATGGCGGAAAGTGCGCATTGTGAATGTTGTATTCAATCCCGTTGAAATATCTATGTTTCATCAACATTCTGATAGTCCACAGATTACAGAATGCCCCCAGATGTGCATCGGAAACTACACTGGCCTTCCAGGGAACGATAAAAGCGTAAACTGTTTGAGACATTAATCCAATGGAGGAAAGTGCGCATGGTGGCTGTTGTATTCAATCCCGAGGCAATTTCTGTGTTTCATCAACACTTTAAAGGTCCACAGTTTACAGAATGCCTCGCGATGTGCATCGGAAACTACTACTGGTCTTGCAGGGAACGATCAAAGCGTAGACTGTTGGAGACATTACTCCCATGGAGGGAAGTGCGCATGGTGACTGTTGTATTCAATCCCGATGCAATTTCTGTGTTTCATCAACATTCTGATAGTCCACAGATTACAGAATGCCCCCATATGTGCATCGGAAACTATACTGGTCTTCCAGGGAACGATAGAAGCGTAAACTGTTTGAGACATTACTCCCATGGAGCAAAGTGCGGATGGTGAATGTTGTATTCATTCCCGATGCACTTTCTGTGTTTCATCAACAATCTGATAGTCCAAACATTACAGAATGCACCCAGATGTGCATCGGAAACTACTACCGGTCTTCCAATGAAAGATCAAAGCGTAAACTGTTTG
Source organism: Schistocerca gregaria (assembly GCF_023897955.1). NCBI lineage: Eukaryota > Metazoa > Arthropoda > Insecta > Orthoptera > Acrididae > Schistocerca > Schistocerca gregaria. Next base: position 4,791,483 of record NW_026061707.1, on the reverse strand, counting down.
AGACATTACTCCCATGGAGGAAAGTGCGCATGGTGACTGTTGTATTCAATCCCGATGCAATTTCCGTGTTTGAACAACACTCTGATAGTTTACAGATTACAGAATGCCTCCAGATGTGCAGCGGAAACTACTACTGGTCTTCCAGGGAACGATCAAAGCGTAGACTGATTGAGACATTACTCCCATGGAGGAAAATGCGCATGATGACTGTTGGCAATTTCTGTGTTTTATCAACACTTTAAAGGTAAACAGATTACAGAATGCCTCCATATGTGCATCGGAAACTACTACTGGTCTTGCATTGAACGATCAAAGCGTAGACTGTCTGAGACATTACTCCCATGGAGGAAACTGCGAATGGTGACTGTTGTATTCAATCCCGATGCAATTTCTGTGTTTCATCAACACTCTGAAAGTCCACAGATATCAGAATGACACCAGATGTGAGTCGTAAACTACTACTTGTCTTCCAGGGAACGATCAAAGCGTAGACAGTTTGAGACATTACTCCCAAGGAGGAAAGTGCGCATGGTGACTGTTGTATTCACTCCCGATCCAATTTCTGTGTTTCATCAACACTCTGATAGACCACAGATTACTGAATGCCCCCATATGTGCATCGGAAACTATACAGGTCTTCCAGGGAACGATGAAAGCGTAAACTGTTTGAGAAATTACTCCCATGCAGGGAGGTGCGCATGGTGACTTTTGTATTCAATCCCGATGCACTTTCTGTGTTTCATCAACACTCTGATAGTCCACACATTACAGAAAGCCTCCAGATGTGCATCGAAAAACTACTACTGATCTTAAAGGGAACGATCAAAGCGTAGACTGTTTGAGACATTACTCACATGGAGGAAAATGCGCATGATGACTGTTGTATTCAATCCCGAGGCAATTTCTGTGTATCATCAACACTTTGAAGGTCCACAGATTACAGAATGGCTCCAGGTGTGCATCGGTAACTACTACTGGTCTTGCAGGGAACGATCAAAGCGTAGACTGTTTGAGATATTACTCCTATGGAGGAAAGTGCGCATGGTGACTGTTGTATTCAATACCGATGCAATTTCTGTGTTTCATTAACACTCTGTTAGTACACAGATTACAGAATGCCCATATGTGCATCGGAAACTACTACTGATCTTCCAGGGAACGATCAAAGCGTAGACTGATTGAGAGATTACTCCCATGGAGGAAAGTGCACATGGGGTGTGTTGTATTCAATCCCGATGCAATTTCTGTTTTTCATAAACACTCTGATAGTCCACACATTACAGACTGCCCCCAGATGTGCATCGGAAACTACTACTGGTCTTCCTTGGAACGATCAAATCGTAAACTGTTTGAGAAATTAATCCCATGGAGGAAAGTGCGCATGGTGACTGTTGTATTCAATCCCGATGCAATTTCTTTGTTTTAACAACACTCTGAGAGTCAACAGAATACAGAATGCCTCCAGATGTGCATCGGAAACTAATACTGGTCTTCCAGGGAACGATCAAAGCGTAGACTGATTGAGACATTACTCCCATGGAGGAAAATGCCCATGATGACTGTTGTATTCAATCCCGAGGCAATTTCTGTGTTTCATCAACACTTTAAAGGTCCACAGATTACAGAATGCCTGAGATGTGCATCGGAAACTACTACTGGTCTTCGAGGAAACGATCAAAGCGTAGACTGTTTGAGACATTACTCCCATGGAGGAAAGTGCGCATGGTGACTGGTGTATTCAATCCCGAGGCAATTTCTGTGTTTCATCAACACTTTAAAGGTCCACAGAATACAGAATGCCTCCAGATGTGCATCGGAAACTACTACTGGTCTTGCAGGGAACGATCAAAGCGTAGACTGTTTGAGACATTACTCCCATGGAGGAAAGTGCTCATGGTGACCGTTGTATTCAATCCCGATGCAATATCTGTGTTTCATCAACACTCTGATAGACCACAGATTACTGAATGCCCCCATATGTGCATCGGAAACTATACAGGTCGTCCAGGGAACGATAAAAGCGTAAACTGTTTGAGAAATTACTCCCATGCAGGGAAGTGCGCATGGTGACTGTTGTATTCACTCCCGATGCAATTTCTGTGTTTCATCAACACTTTGAAGGTCCACATATTACAGAATGCCTCCAGAAGTGCTTCGGAAACTACTACTGGTCTTCGAGGAAACGATCAAAGCGTAGACTGTTTGAGACATTACTCCCATGGAGGAAAGTGCGCATGGTGACTGTTGTATTCTATCCCGAGGCAATTTCTGTGTTTCATCAACACTTTAAAGGTCCACAGAATACAGTATTCCTACAGATGTGCATCGGAAACTACTACTGGTATTGCAGTGAACGATCAAAGAGTAGACTGTTTGAGACATTACTCCCATGGAGGGAAGTGCGCATGGTGACTGTTGTATTCAATCCCGATGCAATTTCTGTGTTTCATCAACACTCTGAAAGTCCACAGATATCAGAATGACACCTGATGTGAGTCGTAAACTACTACTTGTCTTCCAGGGAACGATCAAAGCGTAGACAGTTTGAGACATTACTCCCATGGAGGAAAGTGCGCATGGTGACTGTTGTATTCACTCCCGATGCAATTTCTGTGTTTCATCAACACTTTGAATTTCCACATATTACAGAATGCCTCCAGATGTGCATCGGAAACTACTACTGGTCTTCGAGGAAACGATCAAAGCGTAGACTTTTTGAGACATTACTCCCATGGAGGAAAGTGCGCATGGTGACTGTTGTATTCAATCCCGAGGCAATTTCTCTGTTTCATCAACACTTTAAAGGTCCACAGAATAGAGAATGCATCCAGATGTGCATCGGAAACTAAAACTGGTCTTGCAGGGAACGATCAAAGCGTAGACTGTTTGAGACATTACTCCCATGGAGGAAAGTGCTCATGGTGACTGTTGTATTCAATCCCGATGCAATTTCTGTGTTTCATCAACACTCTGATAGACCATAGATTATTGAATGCCCCCATATGTGCATCGGAAGCAATACAGGTCTCCCAGGGAACGATAAAAGCGTAAACTGTTTGAGAAATTACTCCCATGCAGGGAAGTGCGCATGGTGACTTTTGTATTCAATCCCGATGCACTTTCTGTGTTTCATCAACACTCTGATAGTCCACACATTAAAGAATGCCTCCAGATGTGCATTGGAAACTACTACTGATCTTAAAGGGAACGATCAAAGCGTAGACTGTTTGAGACATTACTCACATGGAGGAGAATGCGCATGATGACTGTTGTATTCAATCCTGAGGCAATTTCTGTGTTTCATCAACACTTTGAAGGACCACAGATTACAGAATGCCTCCATATGTGCATCGGAAACTACTACAGGTCTTCCAGGGAACGATCAAAGCGTAGACTGATTGAGAGGTTACTCCCATGGAGGAAAGTGCACATGGGGAGTGTTGTATTCAATCCCGATGCAATTTCTGTGTTTGAACAACACTCTGATAGTTTACAGATTAGAGAATGCCTCCAGATGTACATCGGAAACTACTACTGGACTTCCAGGGAACGATCAAAGCGTAGACTGATTGATACATTACTCCCATAGTGGAAAATGCGCATGATGACTGTTGTATTCATCCCGAGGCAATTTCTGTGTTTCATCAACACTTTGAAGGTAGACACATTACAGAATGCCTCCAGATGTGCATCGGAAACTACTACTGGTCTTGCATTGAACGATCAAAGCGTAGACTGTTTGAGACATTACTCCCATGGAGGAAAGTGCGAATGGTGACTGTTGTATTCAATCCCGATGCAATTTCTGTGTTTCATCAACACTCTGATAGACCACAGATTACTGAATGCCCCCATACGTGCATCGGAAGCTATACAGGTCTTCCAGGGAACGATAAAAGCGTAAACTTTTTGAGAAATTACTCCCATGCAGGGAATTACGCATGGTGACTTTTGTATTCAATCCCGATGCACTTTCTGTGTTTCATCAACACTCTGATAGTCCACACATTACAGAATGCCTCCAGATGTGCATTGGAAACTACTACTGATCTTAAAGGGAACGATCAAAGCGTAGACTGTTTGAGACATTACTCACATGGAGGACAATGCGCATGATGAGTGTTGTATTCAATCCTGAGGCAATTTCTGTGTTTCATCAACACTTTGAAGGTCCACAGATTACAGAATGCCTCCATATGTGCATCGGAAACTACTACTGATCTTCCAGGGAACGATCAAAACGTAGACTGATTGAGAGGTTACTCCCATGGAGGAAAGTGCACATGGGGTGTGTTGTATTAAATCCCGATGCAATTTCTGTGTTTGAACAACACTCTGATAGTTTACAGATTAGAGAATGCCTCCAGATGTGCATCGGAAACTACTACTGGACTTCCAGGGAACGATCAAAGCGTAGACTGATTGAGACATTACTCCCATGGTGGAAAATGCGCATGCTGACTGTTGTATTCAATCCCGAGGCAATTTCTGTGTTTCATCAACACTTTGAAGGTAGACACATTACAGAATGCCTCCAGATGTGCATCGGAAACTACTACTGGTCTTGCATTGAACGATCAAAGCGTAGACTGTTTGAGACATTACTCCCATGGAGGAATGTGTGAATGGTGACTGTTGTATTCAATCCCGATGCAATTTCTGTGTTTCATCAACACTCTGATAGTCCACAGATTACAGAATGACACCAGATGTGCATCGGAAACTATTACTTGTCTTCCAATGAACGATCAAAGCGTAGACTCTTTGAGACATTACTCCCATGGAGGAAAGTGCGCATGGTGACTGTTGTATTCACTCCCGATGCAATTTCTGTGTTTCATCAACACTTTGAAGGTCCACATATTACAGAATGCCTCCAGATGTGCATCGGAAACTACTACTGGTCTTCGAGGAAACGATCAAAGCGTAGACTCTTTGAGACATTACTCCCATGGAGGAAAGTGCGCATGGTGACTGTTGTATTCAATCCCGAGGCAATTTCTGTGTTTCATCAACACTTTAAAGGTCCACAGAATAGAGAATGATTCCAGATGTGCATCGGAAACTACTACTGGTCTTGCAGGGAGCGATCAAAGCGTAGACTGTTTGAGACATTACTCCCATGGAGGAAAGTGCTCATGGTGACTGTTGTATTCAATCCCGATGCAATTTCTGTGTTTCATCAACACTCTGATAGACCACAGATTACTGAATGCCCCCATATGTGCGTCGGAAACTATACAGGTCTTCCAGGGAACGATAAAAGCGTAAACTGTTTGAGAAATTACTCCCATGCAGGGAAAGCGCATGGTGACTTTTGTATTCAATCCCGATGCACTTTCTGTGTTTCATCAACACTCTGATAGTCCACACATTACAGAATGCCTCCAGATGTGCATCGGAAACTACTACTTATCTTAAAGGGAACGATCAAAGCGTAGACTGTTTCAGACATTTCTCACATGGAGGACAATGCGCATGATGAGTGTTGTATTCAATCCTGAGGCAATTTCTGTGTTTCATCAACACTTTGAAGGTCCACAGATTACAGAATGCCTCCATATGTGCATCGGAAACTACTACTGGTCTTCCAGGGAACGATCAAAGCGTAGACTGATTTAGAGGTTACTCCCATGGAGGAAAGTGCACATGGGGTGTGTTGTATTAAATCCCGATGCAATTTCTGTGTTTGAACAACACTCTGATAGTTTACAGATTAGGGAATGCCTCCAGATGTGCATCGGAAACTACTACTGGACTTCCAGGGAACGATCAAAGCGTAGACTGATTGAGACATTACTCCCATGGAGGAAAGTGCGAATGGTGACTGTTGTATTCAATACCGCGGCAATTTCTGTGATTCATCAACACTTTGAAAGTCCACAGATTACAGAATGCCTCCAGATGTGCATCGGAAACTACTACTGGTCCCGCAGGGAACGATCAATGCGTAGACTGTTTGAGACATTACTCCCATGGCAGAAAATTCGCATGATGACTGTTGTATTCAATTCCGAGGTAATTTCTGTGTTTCATCATCACTTTGAAGGTCCACAGATTACAGAATGCCTCTAGATGTGGATCGGAAACAACTAGTGGTCTTCCAGGGAACGATCCAAGCGTAGACTGTTTGAGACATAACTTTCATGGAGGAAAGTGCGCATGTAGACTGTTGTATTCAATCCCGATGCAATTTCTGTGTTTCATCAACACTCTGATAGTCCACAGATTACAGAATGCCCCCATATGTGCATCGGAAACTATACTGGTCTTCCAGGGAACGATAGGAGCCTAAACTGTTTGAGACATTACTCCCATGGAGCAAAGTGCGCATGGTGAATGTTGTATTCATTCCCGATGCACTTTCTGTGTTTCATCAACAATCTGATAGTCCACACATTACCGAATGCACACAGATGTGCATCGGAAACAACTACTGGTCTTCCAGGGAAAGATCAAATCGTAAACTGTTTGAGACATTACTCCCATGGAGGAAAGTGCGCATGGTGACTGTTGTATTCAATCCCGATGCAATTTCTGTGTTTGAACAACACTCTGATAGTTTACAGATTACAGAATGCCTCCAGATGTGCATCGGAAACTACTACTGGTCTTCCAGGGAACGATCAAAGCGTAGACTGATTGAGACATTACTCCCATGGAGGAAAATGCACATGATGACTGTTGTATTCAATTCCGAGGCAATTTCTGTGTTTCATCAACACTTTGAAGGTAAACAGATTACAGACATCCTCCAGATGTGCATCGGAAACTACTACTGGTCTTGCATTGAACGATCAAAGCGTAGACTGTTTGAGACATTACTCCCATGGAGGAATCTGCGAATGGTGACTGTTGTATTCAATCCCGATGCAATTTCTGTGTTTCATCAACACTCTGAAAGTCCACAGATATCAGAATGACACCAGATGGGAGTCGTAAACTACTACTTGTCTTCCAGGGAACGATCAAAGCGTAGACAGTTTGAGACATTACTTCCATGGAGGGAAGTGCGCATGGTGACTGTTGTATTCACTCCCGATGCAGTTTCTGTGTTTCATCAACACTCTGATAGACCACAGATTACTGAATGCCCCCATATGTGCATCGGAAACTATACAGGTCTTCCAGGGAACGATGAAAGCGTAAACTGTTTGAGAAATTACTCCCATGCAGGGAGGTGCGCATGGTGACTTTTGTATTCAATCCCGATGCACTTTCTGTGTTTCATCAACACTCTGATAGTCCACACATTACAGAATGCCTCCAGATGTGCATCGGAAACTACTACTGACCTTAAAGGGAACGATCAAAAGCGTAGACTGTTTGAGACATTACTCCCATGCAGGAAAGTGCGCATGGTGACTGTTGTATTCAATCCCGATGCAATTTCAGTGTTTCATCAACACTCTGATAGTCCACACATTACAGAATGTCCCCAGATGTGCATCGGAAACTACTACTCGTCTTCAAAGGAACGATCAAAGCGTAAACTGTGTGAGACATTACTCCCATGGAGGAAAGTGCGCATGGTGACTGTTGTATTCAATCCCGATGCAATTACTGTGTTTCATCAACACTCTGATAGCCCACAGATGACAGAATGCCTCCAGATGTGCCTCGGAAACTATTACTGGTCTTCCAGGGAACGATCAAAGCGTAGACTGTTTATGACATTATTCCCATGGAGAAAAGTGCGCATGGTGACTGTTGTACTCAATCATTATGCAATTTCTGTGTTTCATCATCACTCTGATAGACCACAGATTACTGAATGCCCCCATATGTGCATCGGAAACTATACAGGTCGTCCAGGGAACGATGAAAGCGTAAACTGTTTGAGAAATTACTCCCATGCAGGGAGGTGCGCATGGTGACTTTTGTATTCAATCCCGATGCACTTTCTGTGTTTCATCAACACTCTGATAGTCCACACATTACAGAATGCCTCCAGATGTGCATCGGAAACTACTACTGACCTTAAAGGGAACGATCAAAGCGTAGACTGTTTGAGACATTACTCACATGGAGGAAAATGGGCATGATGACTGTTGTATTCAATCCCGAGGCAATTTCTGTGTATCATCAACACTTTGAAGGTCCACAGATTACAGATTGCCTCCAGATGTGCATCGGAAACTACTACTGGTCCTCCAGGAAACGATCAAAGCGTAGACTGTTTGAGACATTACTCCCATGCAGGAAAGTGCGCATGGTGACTGTTGTATTCAATCCCACGGCAATTTTTGTGTTTCATCAACACTTTGAAGGTAAACAGATTACAGAATGCCTCCAGATGTGCATCGGAAACTACTACTGGTCTTGCAGGCAACGATCAAAGCGTAGACTGTTTGAGACATTACTCTCATGCAAGAAAGTGCGCATGGTGACTGTTGTATTCAATCCCGATTCAATTTCTGAGTTTCATCAACACTTTGAAGGTCCACAGATTACAGAATGCCTCCAGATGTGCATCGGAAACTACTACTGGTCTTGCAGGGAACGATCAAAGCGTAGACTGTATGAGACATTACTCCCATGGAGGAAAGTGCGCATGGTGACTGTTGTATTCAATACCGATTCAATTTCAGTGTTTCATTAACACTCTGATAGTCCACACATTACAGAATGTCCCCAGATGTGGATCGGAAACTACTGCTCGTCTTCAAGGGAACGATCAAAGCGTAAACTGTGTGAGACATTACTCCCATGGAGGAAAGTGCGCATGGTGACTGTTGTATTCAATCCCGATGCAATTACTGTGTTTCATCAACACTCTGATAGTCCACAGATGACAGAATGCCTCCAGATGTGCCTCGGAAACTATTACTGGTCTTCCAGGGAACGATCAAAGCGTAAACTGTTTGAGACATTACTCCCATGGAGAAAAGTGCGCATGGTGACTGTTGTACTCAATCATTATGCAATTTCTGTGTTTCATCAACACTCTGATGGTCCACACATTACAGAATGCCCCCAGACGTTCGTCGGAAACTACTACTGGTCTTCCAGGGAACGATCAAAGCGTAAACTGTTTCAGACATTACTCCCATGGAGGAAAGTGCGCATGGTGACTGTTGTATTCAATTTCGATACAATTTCTGTTTTTCATCAACATTCCGATAGTCCATAGATTACAGAATGACACCAGATGTGCATCGGAAACTACTACTTGCCTTCCAGGGAACGATCAAGACGTAGACTGATAGAGACATTACTCCCATGGAGGAATGTGCGCGTGGTGACTGTTGTATTCAATCCCGATGCAATTTCTGTGTTTCATCAACACTCTGATAGTCCACAGATTACAGAATGACACCAGATGTGCATCGGAAACTATTACTTGTCTTCCAATGAACGATTAAAGCGTAGACTCTTTGAGACATTACTCCCATGGACGAAAGTGCTCATGGTGACTGTTGTATTCAATCCCGATGCAATTTCTGTTTTTGAACAACACTCTGATAATTTACAGATTCCAGAATGCCTCCAGATGTGCATCGGAAACTACTACTGGTCTTAAAGGGAACGATAAAAGCGTAGACTGTTTGAGACATTACTCCCATGGAGGAAATTGCGCATGATGACTGTTGTATTCAATCCCGAGGCAATTTCTGTGTTTCATCAACACTTTGATGGTCCACATATTACGGAATGCTTCCAGATGTGCTTCGGAAGCTACTACTGGTATTGCAGGGAACGATCAAAACGTAGACTATTTGAGACATTACTCCCATGGAGGAAGAGCGCATGGGGTCTGTTGTATTCAATACCGATGCAATTTCTGTTTTTCATAAACACTCTGATAGTCCACACTTTACAGAATGCCCCCAGATGTGCATCGGAAACTACTACTGGTCTTCCTTGGAACGATCAAAGCGTAAACTGTTTGAGACATCACTCCCATGGAGGAAAGTGCGCATGGTGAATGTTGTATTCAATCCCCATGAAATATCTATGTTTCATCAACATTCTGATAGTCCACAGATTACAGAATGCCTCCAGATGTGCATCGGAAACTACTACTGGTCCCGCAGGGAACGATGAAAGCGTAGACTGTTTGAGACATTACTCCCATGTGGAAAATTCGCATGATGAATGTTGTATTCAATTCTGAGGTAATTTCTGTGTTTAATCAGCACTTTGAAGGTCCACAGATTACAGAATGCCTCTAGATGTGGATCGAAAACTACTAGTGGTCTTCCAGGGAACGATACAAGCGTAGACTGTTTGAGACATAACTTTCATTGTAGAAAGTGCGCATGGAGACTGTTGTATTCAATCCCGATGCAATTTCTGTGTTTCATCAACACTCTGATAGTCCACAGATTACAGAATGCCCCCATATGTGCATCGGAAACTATACTGGTCTTCCAGGGAACGATAGGAGCCTAAACTGTTTGAGACATTACTCCCATGGAGCAAAGTGCGCATGGTGAATGTTGTATTCATTCCCGATGCACTTTCTGTGTTTCATCAACAATTTGATAGTCCACACATTACCGAATGCACACAGATGTGCATCGGAAACTACTACTGACCTTAAAGGGAACGATCAAAGCGTAGACTGTTTGAGACATTACTCCCATGGAGGAAACTGCGAATGGTGACTGTTGTATTCAATCCCGATGCAATTTCTGTGTTTCATCAACACTCCGAAAGTCCACAGATATCAGAATGACACCAGATGTGAGTCATAAACTACTACTTGTCTTCCAGGGAACGATCAAAGCGTAGACAGTTTGAGACATTACTCCCATGGAGGGAAGTGCGCATGGTGACTGTTGTATTCTCTCCCGATGCATTTTCTGTGTTTCATCAACACTCTGATTGACCACAGATTACTGAATGCCCCCATATGTGCATCGGAAACTATACAGGTCTTCCAGGGAACGATGAAAGCGTAAACTGTTTGAGAAATTACTCCCATGCAGGGAGGTGCGCATGGTGACTTTTGTATTCAATCCCGATGCACTTTCTGTGTTTCATCAACACTCTGATAGTCCACACATTACAGAATGCCTCCAGATGTGCATCGGAAACTACTACTGACCTTAAAGGGAACGATCAAAGCGTAGACTGTTTGAGACATTACTCACATGGAGGAAAATGGGCATGATGACTGTTGTATTCAATCCCGAGGCAATTTCTGTGTATCATCAACACTTTGAAGGTCCACAGATTACAGATTGCCTCCAGATGTGCATCGGAAACTACTACTGGTCCTCCAGGAAACGATCAAAGCGTAGACTGTTTGAGACATTACTCCCATGCAGGAAAGTGCGCATGGTGACTGTTGTATTCAATCCCACGGCAATTTTTGTGTTTCATCAACACTTTGAAGGTAAACAGATTACAGAATGCCTCCAGATGTGCATCGGAAACTACTACTGGTCTTGCCGGCAACGATCAAAGCGTAGACTGTTTGAGACATTACTCTCATGCAAGAAAGTGCGCATGGTGACTGTTGTATTCAATCCCGATTCAATTTCTGAGTTTCATCAACACTTTGAAGGTCCACAGATTACAGAATGCCTCCAGATGTGCATCGGAAACTACTACTGGTCTTGCAGGGAACGATCAAATCGTAGACTGTATGAGACATTACTCCCATGGAGGAAAGTGCGCATGGTGACTGTTGTATTCAATACCGATTCAATTTCAGTGTTTCATCAACACTCTGATAGTCCACACATTACAGAATGTCCCCAGATGTGGATCGGAAACTACTGCTCGTCTTCAAGGGAACGATCAAAGCGTAAACTGTGTGAGACATTACTCCCATGGAGGAAAGTGCGCATGGTGACTGTTGTATTCAATCCCGATGCAATTACTGTGTTTCATCAACACTCTGATAGTCCACAGATGACAGAATGCCTCCAGATGTGCCTCGGAAACTATTACTGGTCTTCCAGGGAACGATCAAAGCGTAAACTGTTTGAGACATTACTCCCATGGAGAAAAGTGCGCATGGTGACTGTTGTACTCAATCATTATGCAATTTCTGTGTTTCATCAACACTCTGATGGTCCACACATTACAGAATGCCCCCAGACGTTCGTCGGAAACTACTACTGGTCTTCCAGGGAACGATCAAAGCGTAAACTGTTTGAGACATTACTCCCATGGAGGAAAGTGCGCATGGTGACTGTTGTATTCAATTTCGATACAATTTCTGTTTTTCATCAACATTCCGATAGTCCATAGATTACAGAATGACACCAGATATGCATCGGAAACTACTACTTGCCTTCCAGGGAACGATCAAGACGTAGACTGATAGAGACATTACTCCCATGGAGGAATGTGCGCGTGGTGACTGTTGTATTCAATCCCGATGCAAATTCTGTGTTTCATCAACACTCTGATAGTCCACAGATTACAGAATGACACCAGATGTGCATCGGAAACTATTACTTGTCTTCCAATGAACGATCAAAGCGTAGACTCTTTGAGACATTACTCCCATGGACGAAAGTGCGCATGGTGACTGTTGTATTCAATCCCGATGCAATTTCTGTTTTTGAACAACACTCTGATAATTTACAGATTCCAGAATGCCTCCAGATGTGCATCGGAAACTACTACTGGTCTTAAAGGGAACGATAAAAGCGTAGACTGTTTGAGACATTACTCCCATGGAGGAAATTGCGCATGATGACTGTTGTATTCAATCCCGAGGCAATTTCTGTGTTTCATCAACACTTTGATGGTCCACAGATTACGGAATGCTTCCAGATGTGCTTCGGAAGCCACTACTGGTATTGCAGGGAACGATCAAAACGTAGACTGTTTGAGACATTACTCCCATGGAGGAAGAGCGCATGGGGTCTGTTGTATTCAATACCGATGCAATTTCTGTTTTTCATAAACACTCTGATAGTCCACACTTTACAGAATGCCCCCAGATGTGCATCGGAAACTACTACTGGTCTTCCTTGGAACGATCAAATCGTAAACTGTTTGAGACATTACTCCCATGGAGGAAAGTGTGCATGGTGACTGTTGTATTCAATCCCGATGCAATTTCTTTGTTTTAACAACACTCTGATAGTCTACAGATTACAGAATGCCTCCAGATGTGCATCGGAAACTACTACTGGTCTTCCAGGGAACGATGAAAGCGTAGACTGATTGAGACATTACTCCCATGGAGGAAAATTCGCATGATGACTGTTGTATTCAATCCCGAGGCAATTTCTGTGTTTCATCAACACTTTGAAGGTAAACAGATTACAGAATGCCTCCAGATGTGCATCGGAAACTACTACTGGTCTTGCATTGAACGATCAAAGCGTAGACTGTTTGAGACATTACTCCCATGGAGGAAACTGCGAATGGTGACTGTTGTATTCAATCCCGATGCAATTTCTGTGTTTCATCAACACTCTGAAAGTCCACAGATATCAGAATGACACCATATGTGAGTCGTAAACTACTACTTGTCTTCCAGGGAACGATCAAAGCGTAGACAGTTTGAGAAATTACTCCCAGGGAGGAAAGTGCGCATGGTGACTGTTGTATTATCTCCCGATGCAATTTCTTTGTTTCATCAACACTTTGAAGGTCCACATATTACAGAATGCCTCCAGATGTACATCGGAAACTACTACTGGTCTTCGAGGAAACGATCAAAGCGTAGACTGTTTGAGACATTACTCCCATGGAGGAAAGTGCGCATGGTGACTGTTGTATTCAATCCTGAGGCAATTTCTGTGTTTCATCAACACTTTGAAGGTCCACAGATTACAGAATGCCTCCATATGTGCATCGGAAACTACTTGTGGTCTTCCAGGGAACGATCAAAGCGTAGACTGATTGAGAGGTTACTCCCATGGAGGAAAGTGCACATGGGGTGTGTTGTATTAAATCCCGATGCAATTTCTGTGTTTGAACAACACTCTGATAGTTTACAGATTAGGGAATGCCTCCAGATGTGCATCGGAAACTACTACTGGACTTCCAGGGAACGATCAAAGCGTAGACTGATTGAGACATTACTCCCATGGTGGAAAATGCGCATGATGACTGTTGTATTCAATCCCGAGGCAATTTCTGTGTTTCATCAACACTTTGAAGGTAGACACATTACAGAATGCCTCCAGATGTGCATCGGAAACTACTACCGGTCTTGCATTGAACGATCAAAGCGTAGACTGTTTGAGACATTACTCCCATGGAGGAAAGAGCGAATGGTGACTGTTTTATTCAATCCCGCGGCAATTTCTATGATTCATCACCACTTTGAAAGTCCACAGATTACAGAATGCCTCCAGATGTGCATCGGAAACTACTACTGGTCTTGCAGGGAACGATGAAACCGTAGACTGTTTGAGACATTACTCCCAAGGAGGAAAGTGCACATGGTGACTATTGTATTCAATCCTGATGCAATTTCTGTGTTTCATCATCACTCTGATAGTCCTCACATTACAGAATGCCCCCAGATGTGCATCGGAAACTACTACTGGTTTTCCAAGGAACGATCAAAGCGTAAACTGTTTGAGACATCACTCCCATGGAGGAAAGTGCGCATGGTGAATGTTGTATTCAATCCCCATGAAATATCTATGTTTCATCAACATTCTGATAGTCCACAGATTACAGAATGCCTCCAGATGTGCATCGGAAACTACTACTGGTCTCGCAGGGAACGATCAAAGCGTAGACTGTTTGAGACATTACTCCCATGGTGGAAAATTCGCATGATGACTGTTGTATTCAATTCCGAGGTAATTTCTGTGTTTCATCAGCACTTTGAAGGTCCACAGATTACAGAATGCCTCTAGATGTGGATCGGAAACTACTAGTGGTCTTCCAGGGAACGATCCAAGCGTAGACTGTTTGAGACATAACTTTCATGGAGGAAAGTGCGCATGGAGACTGTTGTATTCAATCCCAATGCAATATCTGTGTTTCATCAACACTCTGATAGTCCACAGATTACAGAATGCCCCCATATGTGCATCGGAAACTATACTGGTCTTCCAGGAAACGATAGGAGCCTAAACTGTTTGAGACATTACTCCCATGGAGCAAAGTGCGCATGGTGAATGTTGTATTCATTCCCGATGCACTTTCTGTGTTTCATCAACAATCTGATAGTCCACACATTACCGAATGCACACAGATGTGCATCGGAAACAACTACTGGTCTTCCAGGGAAAGATCAAAGCGTAAACTGTTTGAGACATTACTCCCATGGAGGAAAGTGCGCATGGTGACTGTTGTTTTCAATCCCGATGCAATTTCTGTGTTTGAACAACACTCTGATAGTTTACAGATTACAGAATGCCTCCAGATGTGCATCGGAAACTACTACTGGACTTCCAGGGATCGATCAAAGCGTAGACTGATTGTGACATTACTCCCATGGAGGAAAATGCGCATGATGACTGTTGTATTCAATTCCGAGGCAATTTCTGTGTTTCATCAACACTTTGAAGGTAAACAGATTACAGACTGTCTCCAGATGTGCATCGGAAACTACTACTGGTGTTGCATTGAACGATCAAAGCGTAGACTGTTTGAGACATTACTCCCATGGAGGAAACTGCGAATGGTGACTGTTGTATTCAATCCCGATGCAATTTCTGTGTTTCATCAACACTCTGAAAGTCCACAGATATCAGAATGACACCAGATGGGAGTCGTAAACTACTACTTGTCTTCCAGGGAACGATCAAAGCGTAGACAGTTTGAGACATTAATCCCATGGAGGGAAGTGCGCATGTTGACTGTTGTATTCACTCCCGATGCAATTTCTGTGTTTCATCAACACTCTGATAGACCACAGATTACTGAATGCCCCCATATGTGCATCGGAAACTATACAGGTCTTCCAGGGAACGATGAAAGCGTAAACTGTTTGAGAAATTACTCCCATGCAGGGAGGTGCACATGGTGAATTTTGTATTCAATCCCGATGCACTTTCTGTGTTTCATCAACACTCTGATAGTCCACACATTACAGAATGCCTCCAGATGTGCATCGGAAACTACTACTGACCTTAAAGGGAACGATCAAAGCGTAGACTGTTTGAGACATTACTCACATGGAGGAAAATGGGCATGATGACTGTTGTATTCAATCCCGAGGCAATTTCTGTGTATCATCAGCACTTTGAAGGTCCACAGATTACGGAATGCTTCCAGATGTGCTTCGGAAGCTACTACTGGTATTGCAGGGAACGATCAAAACGTAGACTGTTTGAGACATTACTCCCATGGAGGAAAGAGCGCATGGGGTCTGTTGTATTCAATACCGATGCAATTTCTGTTTATCATAAACACTCTGATAGTCCACACATTACAGAATGCCCCCAGATGTGCATCGGAAACTACTACTGGTCTTCCTTGGAACGATCAAATCGTAAACTGTTTGAGACATTACTCCCATGGAGGAAAGTGTGCATGGTGACTGTTGTATTCAATCCCGATGCAATTTCTTTGTTTTAACAACACTCTGATAGTCTACAGATTACAGAATGCCTCCAGATGTGCATCGGAAACTACTACTGGTCTTCCAGGGAACGATCAAAGCGTAGACTGATTGAGACATTACTCCCATGGAGGAAAATGCGCATGATGACTGTTGTATTCAATCCCGAGGCAATTTCTGTGTTTCATCAACACTTTGAAGGTAAACAGATTACAGAATGCCTCCAGATGTGCATCGGAAACTACTACTGGTCTTGCATTGAACGATCAAAGCGTAGACTGTTTGAGACATTACTCCCATGGAGGAAACTGCGAATGGTGACTGTTGTATTCAATCCCGATGCAATTTCTGTGTTTCATTAACACTCTGAAAGTCCACAGATATCAGAATGACACCATATGTGAGTCGTAAACTACTACTTGTCTTCCAGGGAACGATCAAAGCGTAGACAGTTTGAGAAATTACTCCCATGGAGGAAAGTGCGCATGGTGACTGTTGTATTATCTCCCGATGCAATTTCTGTGTTTCATCAACACTTTGAAGGTCCACATATTACAGAATGCCTCCAGAAGTGCATCGGAAACTACTACTGGTCTTCGAGGAAACGATCAAAGCGTAGACCGTTTGAGACATTACTCCCATGGAGGAAAGTGCGCATGGTGACTGTTGTATTCAATCCCGAAGCAATTTCTGTGTTTCATCAACACTTTAAAGGTCCACAGAAGAGAGAATGATTCCAGATGTGCATCGGAAACTACTACTGGAATTGCAGGGAGCGAACAAAGCGTAGACTGTTTGAGACATTACTCCCATGGAGGAAAGTGCTCATGGTGACTGTTGTATTCAATCCCGATGCAATTTCTGTGTTTCATCAACACTCTGATAGACCACAGATTACTGAATGCCCGCATATGTGCGTCGGAAACTATACAGGTCTTCCAGGGAACGATAAAAGCGTAAACTGTTTGAGAAATTACTCCCATGCAGGGAAAGCGCATGGTGACTTTTGTATTCAATCCCGATGCACTTTCTGTGTTTCATCAACACTCTGATAGTCCACACATTACAGAATGCCTCCAGATGTGCATCGGAAACTACTACTGATCTTAAAGGGAACGATCAAAGCGTAGACTGTTTGAGACATTACTCACATGGAGGACAATGCGCATGATGAGTGTTGTATTCAATCCTGAGGCAATTTCTGTGTTTCATCAACACTTTGAAGGTCCACAGATTACAGAATGCCTCCATATGTGCATCGGAAACTACTTGTGGTCTTCCAGGGAACGATCAAAGCGTAGACTGATTGAGAGGTTACTCCCATGGAGGAAA
Organism: Schistocerca gregaria; assembly: GCF_023897955.1. Taxonomy (NCBI): domain Eukaryota; kingdom Metazoa; phylum Arthropoda; class Insecta; order Orthoptera; family Acrididae; genus Schistocerca; species Schistocerca gregaria. Next base: position 4,773,710 of record NW_026061707.1, on the reverse strand, counting down.
GTGCACATGGGGTGTGTTGTATTAAATCCCGATGCAATTTCTGTGTTTGAACAACACTCTGATAGTTTACAGATTAGGGAATGCCTCCAGCTGTGCATCGGAAACTACTACTGGACTTCCAGGGAACGATCCAAGCGTAGACTGTTTGAGACATAACTTTCATGGAGGAAAGTGCGCATGGAGACTGTTGTATTCAATCCCGATGCAATTTCTGTGTTTCATCAACACTCTGATAGTCCACAGATTACAGAATGCCCCCATATGTGCATCGGAAACTATACTGGACTTCCAGGGAACGATAGGAGCCTAAACTGTTTGAGACATTACTCCCATGGAGCAAAGTGCGTATGGTGAATGTTGTATTCATTCCCGATGCACTTTCTGTGTTTCATCAACACTCTGAAAGTCCACAGATATCAGAATGACACCAGATGGGAGTCGTAAACTACTACTTGTCTTCCAGGAAACGATCAAAGCGTAGACAGTTTGAGACATTACTCCCATGGAGGGAAGTGCGCATGGTGACTGTTGTATTCACTCCCGATGCAATTTCTGTGTTTCATCAACACTCTGATAGACCACAGATTACTGAATGCCCCCATATGTGCATCGGAAACTATACAGGTCTTCCAGGGAACGATGAAAGCGTAAACTGTTTGAGAAATTACTCCCATGCAGGGAGGTGCACATGGTGACTTTTGTATTCAATCCCGATGCACTTTCTGTGTTTCATCAACACTCTGATAGTCCACACATTACAGAGTGCATCCAGATGTGCATCGGAAACTACTACTGACCTTAAAGGGAACGATCAAAGCGTAGACTGTTTGAGACATTACTCACATGGAGGAAAATGGGCATGATGACTGTTGTATTCAATCCCGAGGCAATTTCTGTGTATCATCAGCACTTTGAAGGTCCACAGATTACAGACTGCCTCCAGATGTGCATCGGAAACTACTACTGGTCCTCCAGGAAACGATCAAAGCGTAGACTGTTTGAGACATTACTCTCATGCAAGAAAGTGCGCATGGTGACTGTTGTATTCAATCCCGATTCAATTTCAGAGTTTCATCAACACTTTGAAGGTCCACACATTACAGAATGCCTCCAGATGTGCATCGGAAGCTACTATTGGTCTTCCAGGGAACGATCAAAGCGTAGACTGTTTGAGAAATTACTCCGATGGAGGAAGGTGCGCATGGTGACTGTTGTATTTAATCCCGATGCAATTTCTGTGTTTCATTAACACATTGAAGGTCCACAGGTTACAGAATGCCTCCAGATGTGCATCGGAAACTACTACTGGTCTTGTAGGGAACGATCAATACGTAGACTGTTTGAGACTTTACTCCCAAGGAGGAAAATGCGCATGACGACTGTTTTATTCAATCCCGAGGCAATTTCTGTGTTTCATCAACACTTTGAAGGTCCACAGATTACATAATGCCTCCAGATGTGCATCGGAAACTTCTAGTGGTTTTGCAGGGAACGATCCAAGAGTAGACTGTTAGAGACATTACTCCCATGGAGGAAAGTGTGCATGGTGACTGTTGTTCTGAATCCCGATGCAATTTCTGTGTTTCATAAACATTTTGAAGGTCCATAGATTACAGAATGCCTCTAGATGTGCATCGGAAACTAATACTGGTCTTGCAGGGAACGATCAAAGCGTAGACTGTTTGAGACATTACTCGCATGGACGAAAGTGCGCATGGTGACTGTTGTATTCAATCCCGATGCAATTTCTGTGTTTGAACAACACTCTGATAGTTTACAGATTACAGAATGCCTCCAGATGTGCATCGGAAACTACTACTGGCCTTCCGGGGAACGATCAAAGCGTAGACTGATTGAGACATTACTCCCATGGAGGAAAATGCGCATGATGACTGTTGTATTCAATTCCGAGGCAATTTCTGTGTTTCATCAACACTTTGAAGGTAAACAGATTACAGAATGCCTCCAGATGTGCATCGGAAACTACTACTGGTCTTGCAGGGAAAGATCAAAGCGTAGACTGTTTGAGACATTACTCCCATGGAGGAAAGTGCGCATGGTGACTGTTGTATTTAATCCCGATGCAATTTCTGTGTTTCATCAACACTTTGAAGGTCCACAGATTACAGTATCCCTCCAGATGTGCATCGGAAACTATACTGGTCTTGCAGGGAACGATCAAAGCGTAGACTGTTTGAGACATTACTCCCATGGAGGAAAGTGCGCATGGTGACTGATGTATTCAATCCCGATGCAATTTCTGTGTTTCATCAACACTCTGATTGTCCACAGATTACAGAATGACACCAGATGTGCATCGGAAACAACTACTGGTCCTGCAGGGAACGATCAAAGCGTAGACTGTTTGAGACATTACTCCCATGGAGGAAAGTGCGCATGGTGACTGATGTATTCAATCAAGATGCAATTTCTCTGTTTCATCAACACTCTGATAGTCCACAGATTACAGAATGACACCAGATGTGCATCAGAAACTACTACTGGTCTTCCAGGGAAAGATCATAGCGTAAACTGTTTCATACATTACTCCCATGGAGGAAAGTGCGCATGATGACTGTTGTATTCAATCCCGATGCAATTACTGTGTTTCATCAACACTCTGATAGTCCACAGATTACAGAATGACACCAGATGTGCATGGGAAACTACTACTTGTCTTCGAGGGAACAATCAAAGCGTAGACTGTTTGAGACATTACTCCCATAGAGGAAAATGCGCATTTTGACTGTTATATTCAATCCCCATTCAATTTCTGTGTTTCATCAACACTTTGAAGGTCCACAGATTACAGACTGCCTCCAGATGTGCATCGAAAGCTACTAGTGGTCCTCCTGGAAACGATTAAAGCGTAGACTGTTTGAGACATTACTCCCATGGAGGAAAGTGCGCATGGTGACTGTTGAAATGAATCCCGCGGCAATTTCTCTGTTTCATCAACTCTTTGAAGGTCCACAGATAAGAGAATGCCTCCAGATGTGCATCGGAAACTGCTACTGGTCTTGCAGGGAACGATCAAAGCGTAGACTGTTTGAGACATTACTCCCATGGAGGAAAGTGCGCATGGTGACTGTTGTATTCAATCCTGAAGAAATTTCTGTGTTTCATCAACACTCTGATAGATCACACATTACAGAATGCCCCCAGATGTGCATCGGAAACTACTACTGGTCTTCCAGGGAATGATCAAAGTGTAAACTGTTTGAGACATTACTCCCATGGAGTAAAGTGCCCATGGTGACTGTTGTACTCAATCCTGATGAAATTTCTGTGTTTCATCAACACTCTGATAGTCCAGACATTACAAAATGCCCTCAGATGTGCATCGGAAACTGCTACTGGTCTTCCAGGGAACGATCAAAGCGTAAACTCTTTGAGGTTTTACTCCCATTGACGAAAGTGCGCATGGTGACTGTTGTATTCAATCCCGATGCAATTACTGTTTTTCATCAATACTCTGATAGTCCACAGATTACAGAATGGCTCCAGATGTGCATCGGAAACCACTACTGCTCTTGCAGGGAACGATCAAAGCGTAGACTGTTTGAGACATTACTCCCATGGAGGAAAGTGTGCATGGTGACTGATGTATTCAATACCGATGCAATTTATGTGTTTCATGAACACTTTGAAGGTAAACAGATTACAGAATGCCTCCAGATGTGCATCGGAAACTACTACTGGTGTTGCAGGGAAAGATCAAAGCGTAGACTGTTTGAGACATTACTCCCATGGAGGAAAGTGCGCATGGTGACTGTTGTATTTAATCCCGATGCAATTTCTGTGTTTCATCAACACTTTGAAGGTCCACAGATTACAGTATCCCTCCAGATGTGTATCGGAAACTATACTGGTCTTGCAGGGAACGATCAAAGCGTAGACTGTTTGAGACATTACTCCCATGGAGGAAAGTGCGCATGGTGACTGATGTATTCAATCCCGATGCAATTTCTGTGTTTCATCAACACTCTGATCGTCCACAGATTACAGAATGACACCATATGTGCATCAGAAACTACTACTGGTCTTCCAGGGAAAGATCAAAGCGTAAACTGTTTGTGACATTACTCATATGGTGGAAAGTGCGCATGGTGACTGTTGTATTCAATCCTGATGCAATTTCTGTGTTTCATCAACACTCTGACAGTCCACACATTACAGAATGTCCCCAGATGTGCATCGGAAACTACTACTGGTCTTCCAGGGAACGATCAAAGCGTAAACTGTTTCAGACATTACTCCCATGGAGGAAAGTGCGCATGATGACTGTTGTATTCAATCCCGATGCAATTACTGTGTTTCATCAACACTCTGATAGTCCACAGATTTCAGAATGACACCAGATGTGCATGGGAAACTACTACTTGTCTTCGAGGGAACAATCAAAGCGTAGACTGTTTGAGACATTACTCCCATAGAGGAAAATGCGCATGGTGACTGTTATATTCAACCCCGATTCAATTTCTGTGTTTCATCAACACTTTGAAGGTCCACAGATTACAGACTGCCTCCAGATGTGCGTCGGAAGCAACTACTGGTCCTCCAGGAAACGATTAAATCGTAGACTGTTTGAGACATTACTCCCATGGAGGAAAGTGCGCATGGTGACTGTTGAAATCAATCCCGCGGCAATTTCTCTGTTTCATCAACACTTTGAAGGTCCACAGATAACAGAATGCCTCCAGATGTGCATCGGAAACTGCTACTGGTCTTGCAGGGAACGATCAAAGCGTAGACTGTTTGAGACATTACTCCCATGGAGGAATGTGCGCATGGTGACTGTTGTATTCAATCCTGAAGCAATTTCTGTGTTTCATCAACACTCTGATAGATCACACATTACAGAATGCCCCCAGATGTGCATCGGAAACTACTACTGGTCTTTCAGGGAATGATCAAAGTGTAAACTGTTTGAGACATTACTCCCATGGAGTAAAGTGCCCATGGTGACTGTTGTACTCAATCCTGATGAAATTTCTGTGTTTCATCAACACTCTGATAGTCCAGACATTACAAAATGCCCTCAGATGTGCATCGGAAACTGCTACTGGTCTTCCAGGGAACGATCAAAGCGTAAACTCTTTGAGGTTTTACTCCCATTGACGAAAGTGCGCATGGTGACTGTTGTATTCAATCCCGATGCAATTACTGTTTTTCATCAATACTCTGATAGTCCACAGATTACAGAATGGCTCCAGATGTGCATCGGAAACCACTACTGCTCTTGCAGGGAACGATCAAAGCGTAGACTGTTTGAGACATTACTCCCATGGAGGAAAGTGTGCATGGTGACTGATGTATTCAATACCGATGCAATTTATGTGTTTCATGAACACTTTGAAGGTAAACAGATTACAGAATGCCTCCAGATGTGCATCGGAAACTACTACTGGTGTTGCAGGGAAAGATCAAAGCGTAGACTGTTTGAGACATTACTCCCATGGAGGATAGTGCGCATGGTGACTGTTGTATTTAATCCCGATGCAATTTCTGTGTTTCATCAACACTTTGAAGGTCCACAGATTACAGTATCCCTCCAGATGTGCATCGGAAACTATACTGGTCTTGCAGGGAACGATCAAAGCGTAGACTGTTTGAGACATTACTCCCATGGAGGAAAGTGCGCATGGTGACTGATGTATTCAATCCCGATGCAATTTCTGTGTTTCATCAACACTCTGATCGTCCACAGATTACAGAATGACACCATATGTGCATCAGAAACTACTACTGGTCTTCCAGGGAAAGATCAAAGCGTAAACTGTTTGTGACATTACTCATATGGTGGAAAGTGCGCATGGTGACTGTTGTATTCAATCCTGATGCAATTTCTGTGTTTCATCAACACTCTGACAGTCCACACATTACAGAATGTCCCCAGATGTGCATCGGAAACTACTACTGGTCTTCCAGGGAACGATCAAAGCGTAAACTGTTTCAGACATTACTCCCATGGAGGAAAGTGCGCATGATGACTGTTGTATTCAATCCCGATGCAATTACTGTGTTTCATCAACACTCTGATAGTCCACAGATTTCAGAATGACACCAGATGTGCATGGGAAACTACTACTTGTCTTCGAGGGAACAATCAAAGCGTAGACTGTTTGAGACATTACTCCCATAGAGGAAAATGCGCATGGTGACTGTTATATTCAACCCCGATTCAATTTCTGTGTTTCATCAACACTTTGAAGGTCCACAGATTACAGACTGCCTCCAGATGTGCGTCGGAAGCAACTACTGGTCCTCCAGGAAACGATTAAAGCGTAGACTGTTTGAGACATTACTCCCATGGAGGAAAGTGCGCATGGTGACTGTTGAAATCAATCCCGCGGCAATTTCTCTGTTTCATCAACACTTTGAAGGTCCACAGATAACAGAATGCCTCCAGATGTGCATCGGAAACTGCTACTGGTCTTGCAGGGAACGATCAAAGCGTAGACTGTTTGAGACATTACTCCCATGGAGGAATGTGCGCATGGTGACTGTTGTTTTCAATCCTGATGAAATTTCTGTGTTTCATCAACACTCTGATGGTCCACACATTACAGAATGCCCCCAGATGTGCGTCGGAAACTACTACTGGTCTGCCAGGGAACGATCAAAGCGTAAACTGTTTGAGACATTACTCCCATGGAGGAAAATGCGCATGATGACTGTTGTATTCAATCCCGAGGCAATTTATGTGTTTCATGAACACTTTGAAGGTAAACAGATTACAGAATGCCTCCAGATGTGCATCGGAAACTACTACTGGTCTTGCAGTTAACGATCAAAGCGTACACTGTTTGAGACATTACTCCCATGGAGGAATGTGTGCATGGTGACTGTTGTATTCAATCCCGATTCAATTTCTGTGTTTCATCAACACTTTGAAGGTCCACAGATTACAGAATGCCTCCAGATGTGCATTGGAAACTACTATTGGTCTTGCAGGCAACGATCAAAGCGTAGACTATTTGAGACATTACTCCCAAGGGGGAAAGTGCACATGGTGACTGTTGTATTCAATCCCGATTCAGTTTCTGTGTATCATCAACACTTTGAAGGTCCACAGATTACAGAATGCCTCCAGATGTGCATCGAAAACTACTACTGGTCTTGCAAGGAACCATGAAAGCGTAGATTGTTTGAGACATTATTCCCATGGAGGAAAGTGCACACGGTGACTGTTGTATTCAATCCTGATGCAATTTCTGTGTTTCATCAACACTCTGATAGTCCACAGATTACAGGATGCCCCCAGATGTGCATCGGAAACTGCTACTGGTCTTCCAGGGAACGATCAAATAGTAAGCATTTTGAATCATTACTCCCAAGGAGGAAAGTGCGCATGGTGAATGTTGTATTCAATCCTGATGCAATTTCTGTGTTTCATCAACACTCTGATAGTCCACAGATTATAGAATGCCTGCAGATGTGCATCGGAAACTACTACTGGTCTTCGAGGGAACGGTCAAAGCGTAGACTGTTTAAGACATTACTCCCATGGAGGAAAGTGCGCATGGTGACTGTTGTATTTAATCCCGATGCAATTTCTGTGTTTCATCAACACTCTGATAGTCCACAAATTACAGAATGCACACAGATGTGCATCGGAAATTACTACTGGTCTTGCAGGGAGCGATCAAAGCGTAGACTGTTTGAGACATTACTCCAAAATAGGAAAGTGCGCATGGTGTCTGTTGTATTCAATCCCGATGCAATTTCTGTGTTTCATCAACACTCTGATAGTCCACACATTACAGAATGCCCCCAGATGTGCATCGGAAACTACTACTGGTCTTCCAGGGAACGATCAAAAAATTGAGACTATTTGAGACATTACTCCCATGGAGAAAAGTGCGCATCGTGACTGTTGTACTCAATCCCGATTCAATTTCTGTGTTTCATCAACACTTTGAAGGTCCACAGATTACAGAATGTCCCCAGATGTGCATCGGAAACCACTACTGGTCTTGCAGGGAACGATCAAAGCGTAGCCTGTTTCAGACATTACTCCCCTGGAGGAAAGTGCGCATGGTGACTGTTGTATTCAATACCGATGCAATTACTGTGTTTCATCAACACTCTGATAATCCACAGATTACAGAATGCCTCCAGATGTGCCTCGGAAACTACTACTGGTCTTCCAGGGAACGATCAAAGCATAGACTGTTCGTGACATTACTCCCATGGAGGAAAGTGCGCATGGTGACTGTTGTATTCAATCCGATGCACTTTCTGTGTTTCATCAACACTCTGATAGATCACACATTACAGAATGCCCCCAGATGTGCATCGGAAACTACTACTGGTCTTCCAGGGAATGATCAAAGTGTAAACTGTTTGAGACATTACTCCCATGGAGTAAAGTGCCCATGGTGACTGTTGTACTCAATCCTGATGAAATTTCTGTGTTTCATCAACACTCCGATAGTCCAGACATTACAGAATGCCCTCAGATGTGCATCGGAAACTGCTACTGGTCTTCCAGGGAACGATCAAAGCGTAAACTCTTTGAGGTTTTACTCCCATTGACGAAAGTGCGCATGGTGACTGTTGTATTCAATCCCGATGCAATTACTGATTTTCATCAATACTCTGATAGTCCACAGATTACAGAATGGCTCCAGATGTGCATCGGAAACCACTACTGCTCTTGCAGGGAACGATCAAAGCGTAGACTGTTTGAGACATTACTCCCATGGAGGAAAGTGTGCATGGTGACTGTTGTATTCAATACCGATGCAATTTATGTGTTTCATGAACACTTTGAAGGTAAACAGATTACAGAATACCTCCAGATGTGCATCGGAAACTACTACTGGTCTTGCAGGGAAAGATCAAAGCGTAGACTGTTTGAGACATTACTCCCATGGAGGAAAGTGCGCATGGTGACTGTTGTATTTAATCCCGATGCAACTTCTGTGTTTCATCAACACTTTGAATGTCCACAGATTACAGTATCCCTCCAGATGTGCATCGGAAACTATACTGGTCTTGCAGGGAACGATCAAAGCGTAGACTGTTTGAGACATTACTCCCATGGAGGAAAGTGCGCATGGTGACTGATGTATTCAATCCCGATGCAATTTCTGTGTTTCATCAACACTCTGATTGTCCACAGATTACAGAATGACACCAGATGTGCATCGGAAACTACTACTGGTCTTGCAGGGAACGATCAAAGCGTAGACTGTTTGAGACATTACTCCCATGGAGGAAAGTGCGCATGGTGTCTGATGTATTCAATCAAGATGCAATTTCTCTGTTTCATCAACACTCTGATAGTCCACAGATTACAGAATGACACCAGATGTGCATCAGAAACTACTACTGGTCATCCAGGGAAAGATCATAGCGTAAACTGTTTCATACATTACTCCCATGGAGGAAAGTGCGCATGATGACTGTTGAATTCAATCCCGATGCAATTACTGTGTTTCATCAACACTCTGATAGTCCACAGATTACAGAATGACACCAGATGTGCATGGGAAACTACTACTTGTCTTCGAGGGAACAATCAAAGCGTAGACTGTTTGAGACATTACTCCCATAGAGGAAAATGCGCATGGTGACTGTTATATTCAATCCCCATTCAATTTCTGTGTTTCATCAACACTTTGAGGGTCCACAGATTACAGACTGCCTCCAGATGTGCATCGGAAGCTACTACTGGTCCTCCTGGAAACGATTAAAGCGTAGACTGTTTGAGACATTACTCCCATGGAGGAAAGTGCGCATGGTGACTGTTGTATTCAATCCTGAAGCAATTTCTGTGTTTCATCAACACTCTGATAGATCACACATTACAGAATGCCCCCAGATGTGCATCGGAAACTACTACTGGTCTTCCAGGGAATGATCAAAGTGTAAACTGTTTGAGACATTACTCCCATGGAGTAAAGTGCCCATGGTGACTGTTGTACTCAATCCTGATGAAATTTCTGTGTTTCATCAACACTCTGATAGTCCAGACAGTACAGAATGCCCTCAGATGTGCATCGGAAACTGCTACTGGTCTTCCAGGGAACGATCAAAGCGTAAACTCTTTGAGGTTTTACTCCCATTGACGAAAGTGCGCATGGTGACTGTTGTATTCAATCCCGATGCAATTACTGTTTTTCATCAATACTCTGATAGTCCACAGATTACAGAATGGCTCCAGATGTGCATCGGAAACCACTACTGCTCTTGCAGGGAACGATCAAAGCGTAGACTGTTTGAGACATTACTCCCATGGAGGAAAGTGTGCATGGTGACTGTTGTATTCAATACCGATGCAATTTATGTGTTTCATGAACACTTTGAAGGTAAACAGATTACAGAATGCCTCCAGATGTGCATCGGAAACTACTACTGGTGTTGCAGGGAAAGATCAAAGCGTAGACTGTTTGAGACATTACTCCCATGGAGGAAAGTGCGCATGGTGACTGTTGTATTTAATCCCGATGCAATTTCTGTGTTTCATCAACACTTTGAAGGTCCACAGATTACAGTATCCCTCCAGATGTGCATCGGAAACTATACTGGTCTTGCAGGGAACGATCAAAGCGTAGACTGTTTGAGACATTACCCCCATGGAGGAAAGTGCGCATGGTGACTCATGTATTCAATCCCGAAGCAATTTCTGTGTTTCATCAACACTCTGATTGTCCACAGATTACAGAATGACACCAGATGTGCATCAGAAACTACTACTGGTCTTCCAGGGAAAGATCAAAGCGTAAACTGTTTGTGACATTACTCATAAGGTGGAAAGTGCGCATGGTGACTGTTGTATTCAATCCTGATGCAATTTCTGTGTTTCATCAACACTCTGACAGTCCACACATTACAGAATGTCCCCAGATGTGCATCGGAAACTACTACTGATCTTCCAGGGAACGATCAAAGCGTAAACTGTTTCAGACATTACTCCCATGGAGGAAAGTGCGCATGATGACTGTTGTATTCAATCCCGATGCAATTACTGTGTTTCATCAACACTCTGATAGTCCACAGATTTCAGAATGACACCAGATGTGCATGGGAAACTACTACTTGTCTTCGAGGGAACAATCAAAGCGTAGACTGTTTGAGACATTACTCCCATAGAGGAAAATGCGCATGGTGACTGTTATATTCAATCCCGATTCAATTTCTGTGTTTCATCAACACTTTGAAGGTCCACAGATTACAGACTGCCTCCAGATGTGCATCGGAAGCAACTACTGGTCCTCCAGGAAACGATTAACGCGTAGACTGTTTGAGACATTACTCCCATGGAGGAAAGTGCGCATGGTGACTGTTGAAATCAATCCCGCGGCAATTTCTCTGTTTCATCAACACTTTGAAGGTCCACAGATAACAGAATGCCTCCAGATGTGCATCGGAAACTGCTACTGGTCTTGCAGGGAACGATCAAAGCGTAGACTGTTTGAGACATTACTCCCATGGAGGAATGTGCGCATGGTGACTGTTGTTTTCAATCCTGATGAAATTTCTGTGTTTCATCAACACTCTGATGGTCCACACATTACAGAATGCCCCCAGATGTGCGTCGGAAACTACTACTGGTCTGCCAGGGAACGATCAAAGCGTAAACTGTTTGAGACATTACTCCCATGGAGGAAAATGCGCATGATGATTGTTGTGTTCAATCCCTAGGCAATTTATGTGTTTCATGAACACTTTGAAGGTAAACAGATTACAGAATGCCTCCAGATGTGCATCGGAAACTACTACTGGTCTTGCAGTTAACGATCAAAGCGTACACTGTTTGAGACATTACTCCCATGGAGGAATGTGTGCATGGTGATTGTTGTATTCAATCCCGATTCAATTTCTGTGTTTCATCAACACTTTGAAGGTCCACAGATTACAGAATGCCTCCAGATGTGCATTGGAAACTACTATTGGTCTTGCAGGCAACGATCAAAGCGTAGACTATTTGAGACATTACTCCCAAGGGGGAAAGTGCACATGGTGACTGTTGTATTTAATCCCGATTCAGTTTCTATGTATCATCAACACTTTGAAGGTCCACAGATTACAGAATGCCTCCAGATGTGCATCGAAAACTACTACTGGTCTTGCAAGGAACCATGAAAGCGTAGATTGTTTGAGACATTATTCCCATGGAGGAAAGTGCACACGGTGACTGTTGTATTCAATCCTGATGCAATTTCTGTGTTTCATCAACACTCTGATAGTCCACAGATTACAGGATGCCCCCAGATGTGCATCGGAAACTGCTACTGGTCTTCCAGGGAACGATCAAATAGTAAGCATTTTGAATCATTACTCCCAAGGAGGAAAGTGCGCATGGTGAATGTTGTATTCAATCCTGATGCAATTTCTGTGTTTCATCAACACTCTGATAGTCCACAGATTATAGAATGCCTGCAGATGTGCATCGGAAACTACTACTGGTCTTCGAGGGAACGGTCAAAGCGTAGACTGTTTAAGACATTACTCCCATGGAGGAAAGTGCGCATGGTGACTGTTGTATTTAATCCCGATGCAATTTCTGTGTTTCATCAACACTCTGATAGTCCACAAATTACAGAATGCACACAGATGTGCATCGGGAATTACTACTGGTCTTGCAGGGAGCGATCAAAGCGTAGACTGTTTGAGACATTACTCCAAAATAGGAAAGTGCGGATGGTGTCTGTTGTATTCAATCCCGATGCAATTTCTGTGTTTCATCAACACTCTGATAGTCCACACATTACAGAATGCCCCCAGATGTGCATCGGAAACTACTACTGGTCTTACAGGGAACGATCAAAACGTAGACTATTTGAGACATTACTCCCATGGAGGAAAGTGCGCATCGTGACTGTTGTACTCAATCCCGATTCAATTTCTGTGTTTCATCAACACTTTGAAGGTCCACAGATTACAGAATGTCCCCAGATGTGCATCGGAAACCATTACTGGTCTTGCAGGGAACGATCAAAGGGTAGACTGTTTCAGACATTACTCCCCTGGAGGAAAGTGCGCATGGTGACTGTTGTATTCAATACCGATGCAATTACTGTGTTTCATCAACACTCTGATAGTCCACAGATTACAGAATGCCTCCAGATGTGCCTCGGAAACTACTACTGGTCTTCCAGGGAACGATCAAAGCATAGACTGTTCGTGACATTACTCCCATGGAGGAAAGTGCGCATGGTGACTGTTGTATTCAATCCTGATGCAATTTCTGTGTTTCATCAGCACTCTGATGGTCCACACATTACAGAATGCCCCCAGATGCGCGTCGGAAACTACTACTGGTCTTCCAGGGAACGATCAAAGCGTAAAGTGTTTGAGACATTAATCCCATGGAGGAAAGTGCGCATGGTGACTGTTGTATTCAATCCCGATGCAATTTCTGTGTTTCATCAACACTCTGATAGTCCACAGATTACAGAATGCCTCCAGATGTGCCTCGGAAACTACTACTAATCTTCCAGGGAACGATCAAAGCGTAGAATGTTTAAGACATTATTCCCATGGAGGAAAGTGCGCATGGTGACTGTTGTACTCAATTCTGATTCAATTTCTGTGTTTCATCAACACTCTGATGGTCCACACATTACAGAATGCTTCCAGAGGTTCGTCAGAAACTACTACTGGTCTTCCAGGGAACGATCAAAGCGTAAACTGTTTGAGACATTACTCCCATGGAGGAAAGTGCGCATGGTGACTGTTGTATTCAATCCCGATGCAATTTCTGTGTTTCATCAACACTCTGATAGTCCACAGATTACAGAATGCCTCCAGATGTGCATCCGAAACCACTACTGGTCTTCCAGGGAACGATCAGAGCGTAGACTGTTTGAGACATTACTGCCATGGAGGAATATGCGCATGATGACTGTTGTATTCAATCCCGATTCAATATCTATGTTTCATCAACACTTTGAAGGTCTACAGATTACAGAATCCTTCCAGATGTGCATCGGAAACTATACTGCTCTTGCAGGCAACGATCAAAGCGTAGACTGTTTGAGACATTACTCCCATGTAGGAAAGTGCGCATGGTGACTGTTGTATTCAATCCCGATGCAATTTCTGTGTTTCATCAACACTCTGATAGTCCACAGATTACAGAATGGCTCCAGATGTGCATCGGAAACTACTACTGGTCTTCCAGGGAACGATCAAAGCGTAGACTGTTTGAGACATTACTCCCATGGAGGGAAGTGCACATGGTGACTGTTGTATTCAATCACGAAGCAATTTCTGTGTTACATCAACACTCTGATAGTCCACACATTACAGAATGACCACAGATGTGCAGCGGAAACTACAACTGGTCTTCCAGGGAACGATCAAAGCGTAAACTGTTTGAGACATTACTCTAATAAAGGAAAGTGAGCATGGTGACTGTTGTATTCAATCCTCATGCAATTTCTGTGTTTCATCAACACTCTGATAGTCCACACATTACAGAATGCCCTCAGATGTGCATCGGAAACTGCTACTGGTCTTCCAGGGAACGATCAAAGCGTAAACTCTTTGAGGTTTTACTCACATGGACGAAAGTGCGCATGGTGACTGTTTTATTCAATCCCGAGGCAATTTCTGTGTTTCATGAAAACTTTGAAGGTAAACAGATTACAGAATGCCTCCAGATGTGCATCGGAAGCTACTACTGGTCTTGCAGGCAACGATCAAAGCGTACACTGTTTGAGACATTACTCCCATAGAGGAAAGTGCGAATGGTGACTGTTGTATTCAATCCCGATGCAATTTCTGTGTTTCATCAACACTCTGATAGTCCACAGATTACAGAATGACACCAGATGTGCATCGAAAACTACTACTTGTCTTCCAGGGAACGATCAAGACGTAGACTGATTGAGACATTACTCCCATGGAGGAATGTGCGCATGGTGACTGTTGTATTCAATCCCGATTCAATTTCTGTGTTTCATCAACACTTTGAAGGTCCACAGATTACAGAATGCTTCCAGATGTGCATCGGAAACTACTATTGGTCCTCCAGGAAACGATCAAAGCGTAGAATGTTTGAGACATTACTCCCATGGAGGAAAGTGCGCATGGTGACTGTTGTATTCAATCTCGCGGCAATTTCTGTGTTTCATCAACACTTTGAAGGTAAACAGATTACAGAATGCACCCAGATGTGTATCGGAAACTACTACTGGTCTTTCATTGAACGTTCAAACCGTAAACTCTTTGAGACATTACTCCCATAGAGGAAAGTGCGCATGGTGACTGTTGTATTCAATCCTGATGCAATTTCTGTGTTTCATCAACACTCTGATAGTCCACAGATTATAGAATGGCTGCAGATGTGCATTGGAAACTACTATTGGTCTTGCAGGCAACGATCAAAGCGTAGACTATTTGAGACATTACTCCCAAGGGGGAAAGTGCACATGGTGACTGTTGTATTCAATCCCGATTCAGTTTCTATGTATCATCAACACTTTGAAGGTCCACAGATTACAGAATGCCTCCAGATGTGCATCGAAAACTACTACTGGTCTTGCAAGGAACCATGAAAGCGTAGATTGTTTGAGACATTATTCCCATGGAGGAAAGTGCACACGGTGACTGTTGTATTCAATCCTGATGCAATTTCTGTGTTTCATCAACACTCTGATAGTCCACAGATTACAGGATGCCCCCCGATGTGCATCGGAAACTGCTACTGGTCTTCCAGGGAACGATCAAATAGTAAGCATTTTGAATCATTACTCCCAAGGAGGAAAGTGCGCATGGTGAATGTTGTATTCAATCCTGATGCAATTTCTGTGTTTCATCAACACTCTGATAGTCCACAGATTATAGAATGCCTGCAGATGTGCATCGGAAACTACTACTGGTCTTCGAGGGAACGGTCAAAGCGTAGACTGTTTAAGACATTACTCCCATGGAGGAAAGTGCGCATGGTGACTGTTGTATTTAATCCCGATGCAATTTCTGTGTTTCATCAACACTCTGATAGTCCACAAATTACAGAATGCACACAGATGTGCATCGGGAATTACTACTGGTCTTGCAGGGAGCGATCAAAGCGTAGACTGTTTGAGACATTACTCCAAAATAGGAAAGTGCGCATGGTGTCTGTTGTATTCAATCCCGATGCAATTTCTGTGTTTCATCAACACTCTGATAGTCCACACATTACAGAATGCCCCCAGATGTGCATCGGAAACTACTACTGGTCTTACAGGGAACGATCAAAACGTAGACTATTTGAGACATTACTCCCATGGAGGAAAGTGCGCATCGTGACTGTTGTACTCAATCCCGATTCAATTTCTGTGTTTCATCAACACTTTGAAGGTCCACAGATTACAGAATGTCCCCAGATGTGCATCGGAAACCATTACTGGTCTTGCAGGGAACGATCAAAGGGTAGACTGTTTCAGACATTACTCCCCTGGAGGAAAGTGCGCATGGTGACTGTTGTATTCAATACCGATGCAATTACTGTGTTTCATCAACACTCTGATAGTCCACAGATTACAGAATGCCTCCAGATGTGCCTCGGAAACTACTACTGGTCTTCCAGGGAACGATCAAAGCATAGACTGTTCGTGACATTACTCCCATGGAGGAAAGTGCGCATGGTGACTGTTGTATTCAATCCTGATGCAATTTCTGTGTTTCATCAGCACTCTGATGGTCCACACATTACAGAATGCCCCCAGATGCGCGTCGGAAACTACTACTGGTCTTCCAGGGAACGATCAAAGCGTAAAGTGTTTGAGACATTAATCCCATGGAGGAAAGTGCGCATGGTGACTGTTGTATTCAATCCCGATGCAATTTCTGTGTTTCATCAACACTCTGATAGTCCACAGATTACAGAATGCCTCCAGATGTGCCTCGGAAACTACTACTAATCTTCCAGGGAACGATCAAAGCGTAGAATGTTTAAGACATTATTCCCATGGAGGAAAGTGCGCATGGTGACTGTTGTACTCAATTCTGATTCAATTTCTGTGTTTCATCAACACTCTGATGGTCCACACATTACAGAATGCTTCCAGAGGTTCGTCAGAAACTACTACTGGTCTTCCAGGGAACGATCAAAGCGTAAACTGTTTGAGACATTACTCCCATGGAGGAAAGTGCGCATGGTGACTGTTGTATTCAATCCCGATGCAATTTCTGTGTTTCATCAACACTCTGATAGTCCACAGATTACAGAATGCCTCCAGATGTGCATCCGAAACCACTACTGGTCTTCCAGGGAACGATCAGAGCGTAGACTGTTTGAGACATTACTGCCATGGAGGAATATGCGCATGATGACTGTTGTATTCAATCCCGATTCAATATCTATGTTTCATCAACACTTTGAAGGTCTACAGATTACAGAATCCTTCCAGATGTGCATCGGAAACTATACTGCTCTTGCAGGCAACGATCAAAGCGTAGACTGTTTGAGACATTACTCCCATGGAGGAAAGTGCGCATGGTGACTGTTGTATTCAATCCCGATGCAATTTCTGTGTTTCATCAACACTCTGATAGTCCACAGATTACAGAATGGCTCCAGATGTGCATCGGAAACTACTACTGGTCTTCCAGGGAACGATCAAAGCGTAGACTGTTTGAGACATTACTCCCATGGAGGGAAGTGCACATGGTGACTGTTGTATTCAATCACGAAGCAATTTCTGTGTTACATCAACACTCTGATAGTCCACACATTACAGAATGACCACAGATGTGCAGCGGAAACTACAACTGGTCTTCCAGGGAACGATCAAAGCGTAAACTGTTTGAGACATTACTCTAATAAAGGAAAGTGAGCATGGTGACTGTTGTATGCAATCCTCATGCAATTTCTGTGTTTCATCAACACTCTGATAGTCCACACATTACAGAATGCCCTCAGATGTGCATCGGAAACTGCTACTGGTCTTCCAGGGAACGATCAAAGCGTAAACTCTTTGAGGTTTTACTCACATGGACGAAAGTGCGCATGGTGACTGTTTTATTCAATCTCGCGGCAATTTCTGTGTTTCATCAACACTTTGAAGGTAAACAGATTACAGAATGCACCCAGATGTGTATCGGAAACTACTACTGGTCTTTCAGGGAACGTTCAAACCGTAAACTCTTTGAGACATTACTCCCATAGAGGAAAGTGCGCATGGTGACTGTTGTATTCAATCCTGATGCAATTTCTGTGTTTCATCAACACTCTGATAGTCCACAGATTATAGAATGGCTGCAGATGTGCATCGGAAACTACTACTGGTCTTCGAGGGAACGGTCAAATCGTAGACTGTTTAAGACATTACTCCCATGGAGGAAAGTGCGCATGGTGACTGTTGTATTTAATCCCGATGCAATTTCTGTGTTTCATCAACACTCTGATAGTCCACAAATTACAGAATGCACACAGATGTGCACCGGAAATTACTACTGGTCTTGCAGGGAACGATCAAAGGGTAAACTGTTTGAGACATTACTCCCATGGAGGAAAGTGCGCATGGGGTCTGTTGTATTCAATCCCGATTCAATTCCTGTGTTTGAACAACACTCTGATAGTTTACAGATTACAGAATGCCTCCAGATGTGAATCGGAAACTACTTCTGGGCTTCCAGGGAACGATCAAGGCGTAGACTGATTGAGACATTACTCCCATGGAGGAAAATGCGCATGATGACTGTTGTATTCAATCCCGAGGCAATTTCTGTGTTTTATCAACACTTTGAAGGTAAACAGATTACAGAATGCCTCCAGATGTGCATCGGAAACTATTACAGGTCTTGCAGGGAACGATCAAATCGTAGACTGTTTGAGACATCACTCCCATGGAGGGAAGTGCGCATGGTGACTGTTGTATTTAATCCCGATGCAATTTCTGTGTTTCATCAACAATCTGATAGTCCACACATTACAGAATGCCCTCAGATGTGCATCGGAAACTGCTACTGGTTTTCCAGGGAACGATCAAAGCGTAAACTCTTTGAGGTTTTACTCCCATGGACGAAAGTGCGCATGGTGACTGTTGTATTCAATCCCGATGCAATTACTGTGTTTCATCAACACTCTGATAGTCCACAGATTACAGAATGGCTCCAGATGTGCATCGGAAACTACTACTGGTCTTCCAGGGAACGATCAAAACGTAGACTATTTGAGACATTACTCCCATGGAGGAAAGTGCGCATCGTGACTGTTGTACACAATCCCGATTCAAATTCTGTGTTTCATCAACACTTTGAAGGTCCACAGATTACAGAATGTCCCCAGATGTGCATCGGAAACTGCTACTGGTTTTCCAGGGAACGATCAAAGCGTAAACTCTTTGAGGTTTTACTCCCATGGACGAAAGTGCGCATGGTGAATGTTGTATTCAATACCGATGCAATTACTGTGTTTCATCAACACTCCGATAGTCCACAGATTACAGAATGCCTCCAGATGTGCCTTGGAAACTACTACTGGTCTTCCAGGGAACGATCAAAGCATAGACTGTTCGTGACATTACTCAAATGGAGGAAAGTGCGCATGGTGACTGTTGTATTCAATCCTGATGCAATTTCTGTGTTTCATCAGCACTCTGATGGTCCACACATTACAGAATGCCCCCAGATGCGCGTCGGAAACTACTACTGGTCTTCCAGGGAACGATCAAAGCGTAAAGTGTTTGAGACATTACTCCCATGGAGGAAAGTGCGCATGGTGACTGTTGTATTCAATCCCGGTGCAATTTCTGTGTTTCATCAACACTCTGATAGTCCACAGATTACAGAATGCCTCCAGATGTGCCTCGGAAACTACTACTAGTCTTCCAGGGAACGATCAAAGCGTAGAATGTTTAAGACATTATTCCCATGGAGGAAAGTCCGCATGGTGACTGTTATACTCAATTCTGATTCAATTTCTGTGTTTCATCAACACTCTGATGGTCCACACATTACAGAATGCCCCCAGAGGTTCGTCAGAAACTACTACTGGTCTTCCAGGGAACGATCAAAGCGTAAACTGATTGAGACATTACTCCCATGGAGGAAAGTGCGCATGGTGACTGTTGTATTCAATCCCGATGCAATTTCTGTGTTTCATCAACACTCTGATAGTCCACAGATTACAGAATGCCTCCAGATGTGCATCCGAAACTACTACTGGTCTTCCAGGGAACGATCAGAGCGTAGACTGTTTGAGACATAACTGCCATGGAGGAATATGCGCATGATGACTGTTGTATTCAATCCCGATTCAATATCTATGTTTCATCAACACTTTGAAGGTCTACAGATTACAGAATCCTTCCAGATGTGCATCGGAAACTATACTGCTCTTGCAGGCAACGATCAAAGCGTAGACTGTTTGAGACATTACACCCATGGAGGAAAGTGCGCATGGTGACTGTTGTATTCAATCCCGATGCAATTTCTGTGTTTCATCAACACTCTGATAGTCCACAGATTACAGAATGGCTCCAGATGTGCATCGGAAACTACTACTTATCTTCCAGGGAACGATCAAAGCGTAGACTGTTTGAGACATTACTCCCATGGAGGGAAGTGCGCATGGTGACTGTTGTATTCAATCACGAAGCAATTTCTGTGTTACATCAACACTCTGATAGTCCACACATTACAGAATGACCACAGATGTGCATCGGAAACTACAACTGGTCTTCCAGGGAACGATCAAAGCGTAAACTGTTTGAGACACTACTCTAATGAAGGAAAGTGAGCATGGTGACTGTTGTATTCAATCCTGATGCAATTTCTGTGTTTCATCAACACTCTGATAGTCCACACATTACAGAATGCCCTCAGATGTGCATCGGAAACTGCTACTGGTCTTCCAGGGAACGATCAAAGCGTAAACTCTCTGAGGTTTTACTCCCATGGACGAAAGTGCGCATGGTGACTGTTTTATTCAATCCCGATGCAATTTCTGTGTTTCATGAACACTTTGAAGGTAAACAGATTACAGAATGCCTCCAGATGTGTATCGGAAACCACTACTGGTCTTTCAGGCAACGATCAAAGCGTACACTGTTTGAGACGTTACTCCCATAGAGGAAAGTGCGAATGGTGACTGTTATATTCAATCCCGATGCAATTTCTGTGTTTCATCAACACTCTGACAGTCCACAGATTACAGAATGACACCAGATGTGCATCGAAAACTACTACTTGTCTTCCAGGGAACGATCAAGACGTAGACTGATTGAGACATTACTCCCATGGAGGAATGTGCGCATGGTGACTGTTGTATTCAATCCCGATTCAATTTCTGTGTTTCATCAACACTTTGAAGGTCCACAGATTACAGAATGCCTCCAGATGTGCATCGGAAACTACTATTAGTCCCCCAGGAAACGATCAAAGCGTAGACTGTTTGAGACATAACTCCCATGGAGGAAAGTGCGCATGGTAACTGTTGTATTCAATCTCGCGGCAATTTCTGTGTTTCATCAACACTTTGAAGGTAAACAGATTACAGAATGCCCCCAGATGTGTATCGGAAACTACTACTGGTCTTTCAGGTAACGTTCAAAGCGTAAGCTCTTTGAGACATTACTCCCATAGAGGAAAGTGCGCATGGTGACTGTTGTATTCAATCCTGATGCAATTTCTGTGTTTCATCAACACTCAGATAGTCCACACATTACAGAATGCCCCCAGATGTGCATCGGAAACTGCTACTGGTCTTCCAGGGAACGATCAAATAGTAAGCATTTTGAATCATTACTCCTAAGGAGGAAAGTGGTCATGGTGAATGTTGTATTTATTCCCGATGCAATTTCTGTGTTTCATCAACACTCTGATAGTCCACAGATTATAGAGTGCCTGCAGATGTGCATCGGAAACTACTACTGGTCTTCCAGGGAACGATCAAAGCGTAAACTGTTTGAGACATTACTCCCATGGAGGAAAGTGCGCATGGTGACTGTTGTATTTAATCCCGATGCAATTTCTGTGTTTCGTCAACACTCTGATAGTCCACAAATTACAGAATGCACACCGATGTGCATCGGAAACTACTACTGGTCTTGCAGGGAACGATCAAAGCGTAGACTGTTTGAGACATTGCTCCCATGGAGAAAAGTGCGAATGGTGACTGTTGTATTCAATCCCGATGCAATTTCTGTGTTTCATCAACACTCCGATAGTCCACAGATTACAGAATGCCTCCAGATGTGCATCGGAAACTACTACTGGTCTTCCAGGGAACGATCAAAGTGTAGACTGTTTGAGACATTACTCCCATGGAGGAGAGTGCGCATGGTGACTGTTGTATTCAATCCCGATTCAATATCTATGTTTCATGAACACTTTGAAGGTCTACAGATTACAGAATCCTTCCAGATGTGCATCGGAAACTATACTGCTCTTGCAGGCAACGATCAAAGCGTAGACTGTTTGAGACATTACTCCCATGGAGGAAAGTGCGCATGGTGACTGTTGTATTCAATCACGAAGCAATTTCTGTGTTACATCAACACTCTGATAGTCCACACATTACAGAATGACCACAGATGTGCATCGGAAACTACAACTGGTATTCTAGGGAACGATCAAAGCGTAAACTGTTTGAGACATTACTCTAATGGAGGAAAGTGAACATGGTGACTGTTGTATTCAATCCTGATGCAATTTCTGTGTTTCATCAACACTCAGATAGTCCACACATTACAGAATGTCCCCAGATGTGCATCGGAAACAACTACTGGTCTTCCAGGGAACGATCAAAGCGTAAACTGTTTGAGACATTGCTCCCATGGAGGAAAGTGCGCATGGTGACTGTTGTATTCAATCCCGATGCAATTTCTGTGTTTCATCAACACTTTGAAGGTCCACAGATTACAGAATTCCTCCAGATGTACATCGGAAAATACTACTGGTCCTCCAGGAAACGATCAAAGCGCAGACTGTTGGAGATATTACTCCCATGGAGGAAAGTGAACATGGTGACTGTTGTATTCAATCCCGCGGCAATTTATGTGTTTCATCAACACTTTGAAGGTCCACAGATTACAGAATGCCTCCAGATGTGCATCGCAAACTACTATTGGGCTTGCAGGGAACGATCAAAGCGTAGACTGTTTGTGACATTACTCCCATGGAGGAAAGTGCGCATGGTGACTGTTGTATTCAATTCTGATGCAATTTCTGTGTTTCATCAACCCTCTGATGGTCCACACATTACAGAATGCCCCCAGATGTGCGTCGGAAACAACTAATGGTCTTCCTGGAAACGATCAAAGCGTAAACTGTGTGAGACATTACTCCCATGGAGGAAAGTGCGCATGGTGACAGTTGTATTCAATCCCGATGCAATTTCTGTGTTTCATCAACACTCTGATATACCACAGATTACAGAATGCCTCCAGATGTGCATCGGAAACTACTACTGGTCTTCCAGGGAACGATCAAAGCGTAGACTGTTTGAGACAATACTCCCATGGAGGAAAATACGCATGATGACTTTTGTACTCAATCCCGAGGCAACTTATGTGTTTCATGAACACTTTGAAGGTAAACAGATTACTGAATGCCTCCAGATGTGCATCGGAAACTACTACTGGTCTTGCAGGGAACGATCAAAGCGTAGACTGTTTGAGACATAACACCCATGGAGGAAAGTGCGAATGGTGACTGTTGTATTCAATCCCGATGCAATTTCTGTGTTTCATCAACACTCTGTTAATCCACAGATTACAGAATGGCACCAGATGTGCATCGAAAACTACTACTTGTCTTGCAAGGAACGATCAAAACGTAGACTGTTTGAGACATTACTCCCATGGAGGAAAGTGCGCATGGTGACTGTTGTATTCATTCCTGATGCAATTTCTGTGTTTCATCAACACTCTGATAGTCCACACATTACAGAATGTCCCCAGATGAGCATCGGAAACTACTACTGGTCTTCCAGGGAACGATCAAAGCGTAGACCGTTTGAGACATAACACCCATGGAGGAAAGTGCGAATGGTGACTGTTGTATTCAATCCCGATGCAATTTCTGTGTTTCATCAACACTCTGTTAATCCACAGATTACAGAATGGCACCAGATGTGCATCGAAAACTACTACTTGTCTTGCAAGGAACGATCAAAACGTAGACTGTTTGAGACATTTCTCCCATGGAGGAAAGTGCGCATGGTGGCTGTTCTATTCAATCCTGAGGCAATTTCTGTGTTTCATCAACACCCTGATAGGCCACACATTACAGAATGCCCATTGATGTGCATCGGAAGCTACTACTAGTCATCCAGGGAATGATCAAAGCGTAAACTGTACGAGACATTACTCCCATGAAGTAAAGTGTGCATGGTGACTGTTGTACTCAATCCTGATTCAATTACTGTGTTTCATCAACACTCTGATAGTCCACAGATTACAGAATGACACCAGATGTGCATTGGAAACTACTACTTGTCTTCCAGGGAGCGATCAAAGCGTAGACTGTTTGAGACATTACTCCCATAGAGGAAAATGCAAATGGTGACTGTTGTATTCAATCCCGATCCAATTTCTGTGTTTCATCAACACTTTGAAGGTCCACAGATTACAGAATGCCTCCAGATGTGCATCGGAAACTACTACTGGTCCTCCAGGAAACGATTAAAGCGTAGACTGTTTGAGACATTACTCCCATGGAGGAAAGTGCGCATGGTGACTGTTGTATTCAATCCCGCGGCAATATCTGTGTTTCGTCGACACTTTGAAGGTCCACAGACTACAGAATGCCTCCAGATGAGCATCAGAAACTACTACTGGTCTTGCACGGAACGATCAAAGCGTAGACTGTTTGAGACATTACTCCCATGGAGGAAACTGCGCATGTTGATTGTTGTATTCAATCCCGATGCAATTACTGTGTTTCATCAACACTCTGATAGTCCACACATTACAGAATGACCACAGATGTGCATCGGAAACTACTACTGGTCTTCCAGGGAAAGATCAAAGCGTAAACTGTTTGAGACATTACTCCCATGGAGGAAAGTGCGCATAGTGACTGTTGTACTCAATCCTGATGAAATTTCTGTGTTTCATCAACACTTACAAGGTCCACAGATTACAGAATGCCTCCAGATGTGCATCGAAAACTACCACTGGTCCTCCAGGAAACGATCAAAGCGTAGACTGTTTGAGACATTACTCCCATGGAGGAAAGTGCGCATGTTGATTGTTGTATTCAATCCCGATGCAATTACTGTGTTTCATCAACACTCTGATAGTCCACAGATTACAGAATGGCTCCAGATGTGCATCGGAAACTACTACTGGTCTTCCAGGGAACGATCAAAGCGTAGACTATTTGAGACATTACTCCCATGGAGGAAAGTGCGCATAGTGACTGTTGTATTCAATCTCGATTCAATTTCTGTGTTTCATCAACACTTTGAAGGTCCACAGATTACAGAATGCCTCCAGATGTGCATCGGAAACCATTACTGGTCTTGCAGGGAACGATCAAAGCGTAGACTGTTTGAGACATTACTCCCATGGAGGAAAGTGCGCATGTTGATTGTTGTATTCAATCCCGATGCAATTACTGTGTTTCATCAACACTCTGATAGTCCACACACTACAGAATGACCACAGATGTGCATCGGAAACTACTACTGGTCTTCCAGGGAAAGATCAAAGCGTAAACTGTTTGAGACATTACTCTAATGGAGGAAAGTGCGCATGGTGACTGTTGTGTTCTATCCTGATGCAATTTCTGTGTTTCATCAACAGTCTGATAGTCCATACACTACAGAATGTCCCCAGATGTGCATCGGAAACAACTACTGGTCTTCCAGGGAACGATCAAAGCGTAAACTGTTTGAGACATTGCTCCCATGGAGGAAAGTGCGCATGGTGACTGTTGTATTCAATCCCGATGCAATTACTGTGTTTCATCAACACTCTGATAGTCCACAGTTTACAGAATGCCTCCAGATGTGCCTCGGAAACTACTACTGGTATTCCAGGGAACGATCAAAGCGCAGACTGTTTGTGACATTACTCCCATGGAGGAAAGTGCACTTGGTGACAGTTGTATTCAATCCTGATGCAATTTCTGTGTTTCATCAACCCTCCTATTGTCCACACATTACAGAATGCCCCCAGATGTGCGTCGGAAACTACTACTGGTCTTCCAGGAAACGATCAATGCGTAAACTGTTTGAGACATTACTCCCATGGAGGAAAGTGCGCATGGTGACTGTTGTATTCAATCCCGATGCAATTTCTGTGTTTCATCAACACTCTGATAGTCCACAGATTACAGAATGCCCTCAGATGTGCATCGGAAACTGCTACTGGTCTTCCAGGGAACGATCAAAGCGTAAACTCTCTGAGGTTTTACTCCCATGGACGAAAGTGCGCATGGTGACTGTTTTATTCAATCCCGAGGCAATTTCTGTGTTTCATGAACACTTTGAAGGTAAACAGATTACAGAATGCCTCCAGATGTGCATCGGAAAGTATACTGCTCTTGCAGGGAACGATCAAAGCGTAGACTGTTTGAGACATTACTCCCATGGAGGAAAGTGCGCATGGTGACTGTTGTATTTAATCCCGATGCAATTTCTGTGTTTCATCAACACTCTGATAGTCCACAGATTACAGAATGCCTCCAGATGTGCCTCGGAAACTACTACTGGTCTTCCAGGGAACGATCAAAGCGTAGACTGTTTGTGACATTATTCTCATGGAGGAAAGTGCGCATGGTGACTGGTGTACTCAATGCAGATGCAATTACTGTGTTTCATCAAGACTCTGATGGTCCACACATTACAGAATGCCCCCAGATGTTCGTCGGAAACTATTACTGGTCTTCCAGGGAACGATCAAAGCGTAAACAATTTGAGACATTACTCCCTTGGAGGAATGTGCGCATGGTGACTGTTGTACTCAATTCCGATGCAATTACTGTGTTTCATCAACACTCTGATAGTCCACAGATTACAGAATGACACCAGATGTGAATGGGAAAATACTACTTGTCTTCCTGGGAACGATCAATGCGTAGACTGTTTGAGACATTACTCCCATAGAGGAAAATGCGCATGGTGACTGTTGTATTCAATCCCGATTCAATATCTGTGTTTCATCAACACTTTGAAGGTCCACAGATTACTGAATGCCTCCAGATGTGCATCGGAAACTACTACTGGTCCTCCAGGAAACGATTAAATCGTAGACTTTTTGAGACATTACTCCCATGGAAGAAACTGCGCATGGTGACTGTTGTATTCAATCCCGCGGCAATTTCTGTATTTCGTCGACACTTTGAAGGTCCACAGATTACAGAATGCCTACCAGATGTGCATCGGAAGCTACTGCTGGTCTTGCAGGGAACGATCAAAGCGTAGACTCTTTCAGACATTACGCCCATGGAGGAAAGTGCGCATGGTGACTGTTCTATTCAATCCTGATGCAAATTCTGTGTTTCATCAACACTCTGATAGTCCACAGATTACAGAATGCCTCCAGATGTGCATCAGAAACTACTACTGGTCTTCCAGGGAACGATCAAAGCGTAGACTGTTTGAGACATTACTCCCATGGAGGAAAGTGCGCATGGTGACTGTTGTATTCAATCCCGATTCAATTTTTATGTTTCATCAACATTTTGAAGGTCCACAGATTACAGAATCCTTCCAGATGTGCATCGGAAGCTATACTGCTCTTGCAGGAAACGATCAAAGCGTAGACTGTTTGAGACATTGCTCCCATTGAGGAAAGTGCACATGGTGACCGTTGTATTCAATCCCGAAGCAATTACTGTGTTTCATCAACACTCTGATAGTCCACAGTTTACAGAATGCCCCCAGATGTGCCTCGGAAACTACTACTGGTATTCCAGGGAACGATCAAAGCGTAGACTGTTTGTGACAATACTCCCATGGAGGAAAGTGCACATGGTGACTGTTGTATTCAATCCTGATGCAATATCTGTGTATCATCAACCCTCTGTTTGTCCACACATAAGAGAATGCCCACAGATGTGCGTCGGAAACTACTACTGGTCTTCCAGGAAACGATTAATGCGTAAACTGTTTGAGACATTACTCCCATGGAGGAAAGTGCGCATGGTGACTGTTGTATTCAATCCCGATGCAATTTCTGTGTTTCATCAACACTCTGATAGACCACAGATTACAGAATGCCTCCAGATGTGCATCGGAAACTACTACTGGTCTTCCAGGGAACGATCAAAGCGTAGACTGTTTGAGATATTACTCCCATGGAGGAAAATGCGCATGATGACTGTTGTTTTCGATCCCGAGGCAATTTATGTGTTTCATGAACTCTTTGAAGGTAAACAGATTACAGAATGCCTCCAGATGTGCATCGGAAACTACTACTGGTCTTGCAGGGAACGATCTAAGCGTAGACTGTTTGAGACATTACTCCCATGGAGGAAAGTGCGAATGGTGACTGTTGTATTCAATCCCGATGATATTTCTGTGTTTCATCAACACTCTGATAGTCCACAGATTACAGAATGCCTCCAGATGTGCATCGGAAACTACTACTGGTCATCCAGGGAACGATCAAAACGTAGACTGTTTGAGAAATTACTCCCATAGAGGAATGTGCGCATGGTGACTGTTGTATTCAATCCCGATGCAATTTCTGTTTCATCAACACTCTCATAGTCCACAGATTACAGAATGCCTCCAGATGTGCATCGGAAACCACTATTTCTCTTCCAGGGAACGATCAAAGCGTAGACAGTTTGAGACATTGCTCCCATTGGGGAAAGTGCACATGGTGACCGTTGTATTCAATCCCGAAGCAATTACTGTGTTTCATCAACACTCTGATAGTCCACAGTTTACAGAATGCCCCCAGATGTGCCTCGAAAACTACTACTGGTATTCCAGGGAACGATCAAAGCGTAGACTGTTTGTGACAATACTCCCATGGAGGAAAGTGCACATGGTGACTGTTGTATTCAATCCTGATGCAATATCTGTGTATCATCAACCCTCTGTTTGTCCACACATAAGAGAATGCCCACAGATGTGCGTCGGAAACTACTACTGGTCTTCCAGGAAACGATTAATGCGTAAACTGTTTGAGACATTACTCCCATGGAGGAAAGTGCGCATGGTGACTGTTGTATTCAATCCCGATGCAATTTCTGTGTTTCATCAACACTCTGATAGACCACAGATTACAGAATGCCTCCAGATGTGCATCGGAAACTACTACTGGTCTTCCAGGGAACGATCAAAGCGTAGACTGTTTGAGATATTACTCCCATGGAGGAAAATGCGCATGATGACTGTTGTATTCGATCCCGAGGCAATTTATGTGTTTCATGAACTCTTTGAAGGTAAACAGATTACAGAATGCCTCCAGATGTGCATCGGAAACTACTACTGGTCTTGCAGGGAACGATCTAAGCGTAGACTGTTTGAGACATTACTCCCATGGAGGAAAGTGCGAATGGTGACTGTTGTATTCAATCCCGATGATATTTCTGTGTTTCATCAACACTCTGATAGTCCACAGATTACAGAATGCCTCCAGATGTGCATCGGAAACTACTACTGGTCATCCAGGGAACGATCAAAACGTAGACTGTTTGAGAAATTACTCCCATGGAGGAATGTGCGCATGGTGACTGTTGTATTCAATCCCGATGCAATTTCTGTTTCATCAACACTCTCATAGTCCACAGATTACAGAATGCCTCCAGATGTGCATCGGAAACCACTATTTCTCTTCCAGGGAACGATCAAAGCGTAGACAGTTTGAGACATAACTGCTATGGAGGAAAGTGCGCATGATGACTGTTGTATTCAGTCCCGATGCAATTACTGTGTTTCATCAACACTCTGATAGTCCACAGATTACAGAATGCCTCCTGACGTGCCTCGGAAACTACAACTGGTCTTCCGGGGAACGATCAAGGCGTAGACTGTTTGTGACATTACTCCCATGGAGGAAAGTGCGCATGGTGACTGTTGTATTCAATACTGATGCAATTTCTGTGTTTCATCAACACTCTAATAGTCCACACTTTACAGAATGCCCCCAGATGTGCGTCGGAAACCACTACTGGTCTTCCGCTGAACGATCAAAGCGTAAACTGTTTGAGACATTACCTCCATGGAGGAAAGTGCGCATTGTGACTGTTGTATTCAATCCTGATGCAATTTCTGTGTTTCATCGACACTCTGATAGACCACGCATTACAGAATGCCCCCAGATGTGCATCGTAAACTGCTACTGGTCTTCCAGGGAACGATCAAAGCGTAGACTATTTGAGACATTACTCCCATGGAGGAAAGTGCGCACCGTGACTGTTGTATTCAATCTCGATTCAATTTCTGTGTTTCATCAACACTTTGAAGGTCCACAGATTACAGAATGCCTCCAGATGTGCATCGGGAACCACTACTGGTCTTGCAGGGAACGATCAAATCGTAGACTGTTTGTGACATTACTCCCATGGAGGAAAGTGCACATGGTGACTGTTGTATTCAATCCTGATGCAATTTCTGTGTTTTATCAACCCTCTAATTGTCCACAAATTACAGAATGCACACAGATGTGCGTCGGAAACTACTACTGGTCTTGCAGGGAACGATCAAAGCGTAGACTGTTTAAAACATTACTGCCATGGAGGAAAGTGCGAATGGTGACTGTTGTATTCAATCCT
Source organism: Schistocerca gregaria (assembly GCF_023897955.1). NCBI lineage: Eukaryota > Metazoa > Arthropoda > Insecta > Orthoptera > Acrididae > Schistocerca > Schistocerca gregaria. Next base: position 4,743,086 of record NW_026061707.1, on the reverse strand, counting down.
GATGCAATTTCTGTGTTTCATCAACACTCTGATAGTCCACAGATTACAGAATGCCTCCAGATGTGCATCGGAAACTACTACTGGTCTTCCAGGGTTCGATCAAAGCGTAGACTGTTTGAGACATTACTCCCATGGAGGAAAGTGCGCATGGTGACTGTTGTATTCAATCATGATTCAATTTTTATGTTTCATCAACCCTTTGAAGGTCCACAGATTACAGAATCCTTCCAGATGTGCATCGGAAACTATACTGCTCTTGCAGGGAACGATCAAAGCGTAGACTGTTTGAGACATTACTCCCATGGAGGTAAGTGCGCATGGTGACTGTTGTATTCAATCCCGATGCAATTTCTGTGCTTCATCAACACTCTGATAGTCCACAGATTACAGAATGCCTCCAGATGTGCATAGGAAACTACTACTGGTCTTCCAGGGAACGATCTAAGCGTAGACTGTTTGAGACATTACTCCCATGTAGGAAAGTGCGCATGGTGACTGTTGTATTCAATCCCGAAGCAATTTCAGTGTTTCATCAAAACTCTGATAGTCCACACATTACAGAATGACCACAGATGTGCATCGGTAACTACTACTGGTCTTCCAGGGAACGATCAAAGCGTAATCTGTTTGTGACATTACTCTAATGGAGGAAAGTGCGCATGGTGACTGTTGTATTTAATCCTGATGCACTTTCTGTGTTTCATCAACACTCTGATAGTCCACACATTACAGAATGTCTCCAGATGTGCATCGGAAACAACTACTGTTCTTCCAGGGAAGACATTACTCCCATGGAGGAAAGTGCGCATGGTGACTGTTGTATTCAATCCTGATTGCAATTTCTGTGTTTCATCTACACTCTGATGGACCACACATTACAGAATGAACCCAGATGTGCGTCGGAAACTACTACAGGTCTTCCAGGAAACGATCAAAGCGTAAACTGTTTGAGACATTACTCCCATGGAGGAAAGTGCGCAAGGTGACTGTTGTATTCAATCCCGATGCAATTACTGTGTTTCATCAACACTCTGATACTCCGCAGATTACAGAATGCCTCCAGATGTGCCTCGGAAACAACTACTGGTCTTCCAGGGAACGATCAAAGCGTAGACTGTTTGTGACATTATTCCCATGAAAGAAAGTGCGCATGGTGACTGTTGTACTCAATGCTGATGCAATTACGGTGTTTCATCAGCACTCTGATGGTCCACACATTACAGAATGCCCCCAGATGTTCGTCGGAAACTACTGCTGGTCTTCCAGGGAACGATCAAAGCGTAAACTGTTTGAGACATTACTCCCATGGAGGAAAGTTCGCATGGTGACTGTTGTATTCAATCCCGATGCAATTTCTGTGTTTCATCAACACTCTGATAGTCCACACATTACAGAATGTCCCCAGATGTGCATCGGAAGCAACTACTGGTCTTCCAGGGAACGATCAAAGCGTAAACTGTTTGAGACATTGCTCCCATGGAGGAAAGTGCGCATGGTGACTGTTGTACTCAATCTCGATGCAATTTTTATGATTCATCCACACTTTGAAGGTCCACAGATTACAGAATCCTTCCGGATGTGCATCGGAAACTATACTGCTCTTGCAGGGAACGACCAAAGCGTAGACTCTTTCTGACATTACTCCCATGGAGGAAAGTGCGCATGGTGGCTGTTCTATTCAATCCTGATGCAATTTCTGTGTTTCATCAACACCCTGATAGGCCACACATTACAGAATGCCCATTGATGTGCATCGGAAGCTACTACTAGTCATCCAGGGAATGATCAAAGCGTAAACTGTTTGAGACATTACTCCCATGGAGTAAAGTGTGCATGGTGACTGTTGTATTCAATCCTGATTAAATTACTGTGTTTCATCAACACTCTGATAGTCCACAGATTACAGAATGACACCAGATGTGCATCGGAAACTACTACTTGTCTTCCAGGGAACGATCAAAGCGTAGACTGTTTGAGACATTACTCCCATAGAGGAAAATGCGAATGGTGACTGTTGTATTCAATCCCGATTCAATTTCTGTGTTTCATCAACACTTTGAAGGTCCACAGATTACAGAATGCCTCCAGATGTGCATCGGAAACTACTACTGGTCCTCCAGGAAACGATTAAAGCGTAGACTGTTTGAGACATTACTCCCATGGAGGAAAGTGCGCATGGTGACTGTTGTATTCAATCCCGCGGCAATTTTTGTGTTTCGTCGACACTTTGAAGGTCCACAGACTACAGAATGCCTCCAGATGAGCATCAGAAACTACTACTGGTCTTGCAGGGAACGATCAAAGCGTAGACTCTTTCTGACATTACTCCCATGGAGGAAAGTGCGCATGGTGGCTGTTCTATTTAATCCTGATGCAATTTCTGTGTTTCATCAACACCCTGATAGGCCACACATTGCAGAATGCCCATTGATGTGCATCGGAAGCTACTACTGGTCATCCAGGGAATGATCAAAGCGTAAACTATTTGAGACATTACTCCCATGGAGGAAAGTGCGCATAGTGACTGTTGTACTCAATCCTGATGAAATTTCTGTGTTTCATCAACACTTAGAAGGTCCACAGATTACAGAATGCCTCCAGATGTGCATCGAAAACTACCACTGGTCCTCCACGAAACGATCAAAGCGTAGACTGTTTGAGACATTACTCCCATGGAGGAAAGTGCACATGTTGATTGTTGTATTCAATTCCGATGCAATTACTGTGTTTCATCAACACTCTGATAGTCCACAGATTACAGAATGGCTCCAGATGTGCATCTGAAACTACTACTGGTCTTCCAGGGAACGATCAAAGCGTAGACTATTTGAGACATTACTCCAATGGAGGAAAGTGCGCATAGTGACTGTTGTATTCAATCTCGATTCAATTTCTGTGTTTCATCAACACTTTGAAGGTCCACAGATTACAGAATGCCTCCAGATGTGCATCGGAAACCATTACTGGTCTTGCAGGGAGCGATCAAAGCGTAGACTGTTTGAGACATTACTCCCATGGAGGAAAGTGCGCATAGTGACTGTTGTACTCAATCCCGATGCAATCCCTGTGTTTCATCAACACTCTGATAGTCCACACATTACAGAATGACCACAGATGTGCATCGGAAACTACTACTGGTCTTCCAGGGAAAGATCAAAGCGTAAACTGAGTGAGACATTACTCTAATGGAGGAAAGTGCGCATGGTGACTGTTGTGTTCTATCCTGATGCAATTTCTGTGTTTCATCAACAGTCTGATAGTCCATACACTACAGAATGTCCCCAGATGTGCATCGGAAACAACTACTGGTCTTCCAGGGAACGATCAAAGCGTAAACTGTTTGAGACATTGCTCCCATGGAGGAAAGTGCGCATGGTGACTGTTGTATTCAATCCCGATGCAATTACTGTGTTTCATCAACACTCTGATAGTCCACAGTTTACAGAATGCCTCCAGATGAGCCTCGGAAACTACTACTGGTATTCCAGGGAACGATCAAAGCGCAGACTGTTTGTGACATTACTCCCATGGAGGAAAGTGCACATGGTGACAGTTGTATTCAATCCTGATGCAATTTCTGTGTTTCATCAACCCTCCTATTGTCCACACATTACAGAATGCCCCCAGATGTGCGTCGGAAACTACTACTGGTCTTGCAGGAAACGATCAATGCGTAAACTGTTTGAGACATTACTCCCATGGAGGAAAGTGCGAATGGTGACTGTTGTATTCAATCCCGATGCAATTTCTGTGTTTCATCAACACACTGATAGTCCACAGATTACAGAATGCCCTCAGATGTGCATCGGAAACTGCTACTGGTCTTCCAGGGAACGATCAAAGCGTAAACTCTCTGAGGTTTTACTCCCATGGACGAAAGTGCGCATTGTGACTGTTTTATTCAATCCCGAGGCAATTTCTGTGTTTCATGAACACTTTGAAGGTAAACAGATTACAGAATGCCTCCAGATGTGCATCGGAAAATATACTGCTCTTGCAGGGAACGATCAAAGCGTAGACTGTTTGAGACATTACTCCCATGGAGGAAAGTGCGCATGGTGACTGTTGTATTTAATCCCGATGCAATTTCTGTGTTTCATCAACACTCTGATAGTCCACAGATTACAGAATGCCTCCAGATGTGTGTCGGAAACTACTACTGGTCTTCCAGGGAACGATCAAAGCGTAAACAATTTGAGACATTACTCCCATGGAGGAATGTGCGCATGGTGACTGTTGTACTCAATTCCGATGCAATTACTGTGTTTCATCAACACTCTGATAGTCCACAGATTACAGAATGACACCAGATGTGCATCGGAAAATACTACTTGTCTTCTTGGAAACGATCAATGCGTAGACTGTTTGAGACATTACTCCCATAGAGGAAAATGCGCATGGTGACTGTTGTATTCAATCCCGATTCAATATCTGTGTTTCATCAACACTTTGAAGGTCCACAGATTACAGAATGCCTCCAGATGTGCATCGGAAACTACTACTGGTCCTCCAGGAAACGATTAAATCGTAGACTTTTTGAGACATTACTCCCATGGAAGAAACTGCGCATGGTGACTGTTGTATTCAATCCCGCGGCAATTTCTGTATTTCGTCGACACTTTGCAGGTCCACAGATTACAGAATGCCTACCAGATGTGCATCGGAAGCTACTGCTGGTCTTGCAGGGAACGATCAAAGCGTAGACTCTTTCAGACATTACGCCCATGGAGGAAAGTGCGCATGGTGACTGTTCTATTCAATCCTGATGCAAATTCTGTGTTTCATCAACACTCTGATAGTCCACTGATTACAGAATGCCTCCAGATGTGCATCAGAAACTACTACTGGTCTTCCAGGGAACGATCAAAGCGTAGACTGTTTGAGACATTACTCCCATGGAGGAAAGTGCGCATGGTGACTGTTGTATTCAATCCCGATTCAATTTTTATGTTTCATCAACATTTTGAAGGTCCACAGATTACAGAATCCTTCCAGATGTGCATCGGAAGCTATACTGCTCTTGCAGGAAACGATCAAAGCGTAGACTGTTTGAGACATTGCTCCCATTGAGGAAAGTGCACATGGTGACCGTTGTATTCAATCCCGATGCAATTACTGTGTTTCATCAACACTCTGATAGTCCACAGTTTACAGAATGCCTCCAGATGTGCCTCGGAAACTACTACTGGTATTCCAGGGAACGATCAAAGCGTAGACTGTTTGTGACAATACTCCCAATGAGGAAAGTGCACATGGTGACTGTTGTATTCAATCCTGATGCAATATCTGTGTATCATCAACCCTCTGTTTGTCCACACATAAGAGAATGCCCACAGATGTGCGTCGGAAACTACTACTGGTCTTCCAGGAAACGATTAATGCGTAAACTGTTTGAGACATTACTCCCATGGAGGAAAGTGCGCATGGTGACTGTTGTATTCAATCCCGATGCAATTTCTGTGTTTCATCAACACTCTGATAGACCACAGATTACAGAATGCCTCCAGATGTAAATCGGAAACTACTACTGGTCTTCCAGGGAACGATCAAAGCGTAGACAGTTTGAGATATTACTCCCATGGAGGAAAATGCGCATGATGACTGTTGTATTCGATCCCGAGGCAATTTATGTGTTTCATGAACTCTTTGAAGGTAAACAGATTACAGAATGCCTCCAGATGTGCATCGGAAACTACTACTGGTCTTGCAGGGTACGATCTAAGCGTAGACTGTTTGAGACATTACTCCCATGGAGGAAAGTGCGAATGGTGACTGTTGTATTCAATCCCGATGATATTTCTGTGTTTCATCAACACTCTGATAGTCCACAGATTACAGAATGCCTCCAGATGTGCATCGGAAACTACTACTGGTCTTCCAGGGTTCGATCAAAGCGTAGACTGTTTGAGACATTACTCCCATGGAGGAAAGTGCGCATGGTGACTGTTGTATTCAATCATGATTCAATTTTTATGTTTCATCAACCCTTTGAAGGTCCACAGATTACAGAATCCTTCCAGATGTGCATCGGAAACTATACTGCTCTTGCAGGGAACGATCAAAGCGTAGACTGTTTGAGACATTACTCCCATGGAGGTAAGTGCGCATGGTGACTGTTGTATTCAATCCCGATGCAATTTCTGTGCTTCATCAACACTCTGATAGTCCACAGATTACAGAATGCCTCCAGATGTGCATAGGAAACTACTACTGGTCTTCCAGGGAACGATCTAAGCGTAGACTGTTTGAGACATTACTCCCATGTAGGAAAGTGCGCATGGTGACTGTTGTATTCAATCCCGAAGCAATTTCAGTGTTTCATCAAAACTCTGATAGTCCACACATTACAGAATGACCACAGATGTGCATCGGTAACTACTACTGGTCTTCCAGGGAACGATCAAAGCGTAATCTGTTTGTGACATTACTCTAATGGAGGAAAGTGCGCATGGTGACTGTTGTATTTAATCCTGATGCACTTTCTGTGTTTCATCAACACTCTGATAGTCCACACATTACAGAATGTCTCCAGATGTGCATCGGAAACAACTACTATTCTTCCAGGGAAGACATTACTCCCATGGAGGAAAGTGCGCATGGTGACTGTTGTATTCAATCCTGATTGCAATTTCTGTGTTTCATCTACACTCTGATGGACCACACATTACAGAATGAACCCAGATGTGCGTCGGAAACTACTACAGGTCTTCCAGGAAACGATCAAAGCGTAAACTGTTTGAGACATTACTCCCATGGAGGAAAGTGCGCAAGGTGACTGTTGTATTCAATCCCGATGCAATTTCTGTGTTTCATCAACACTCTGATAGTCCACACATTACAGAATGTCCCCAGATGTGCATCGGAAGCAACTACTGGTCTTCCAGGGAACGATCAAAGCGTAAACTGTTTGAGACATTGCTCCCATGGAGGAAAGTGCGCATGGTGACTGTTGTACTCAATCTCGATGCAATTTTTATGATTCATCCACACTTTGAAGGTCCACAGATTACAGAATCCTTCCGGATGTGCATCGGAAACTATACTGCTCTTGCAGGGAACGACCAAAGCGTAGACTCTTTCTGACATTACTCCCATGGAGGAAAGTGCGCATGGTGGCTGTTCTATTCAATCCTGATGCAATTTCTGTGTTTCATCAACACCCTGATAGGCCACACATTACAGAATGCCCATTGATGTGCATCGGAAGCTACTACTAGTCATCCAGGGAATGATCAAAGCGTAAACTGTTTGAGACATTACTCCCATGGAGTAAAGTGTGCATGGTGACTGTTGTATTCAATCCTGATTAAATTACTGTGTTTCATCAACACTCTGATAGTCCACAGATTACAGAATGACACCAGATGTGCATCGGAAACTACTACTTGTCTTCCAGGGAACGATCAAAGCGTAGACTGTTTGAGACATTACTCCCATAGAGGAAAATGCGAATGGTGACTGTTGTATTCAATCCCGATTCAATTTCTGTGTTTCATCAACACTTTGAAGGTCCACAGATTACAGAATGCCTCCAGATGTGCATCGGAAACTACTACTGGTCCTCCAGGAAACGATTAAAGCGTAGACTGTTTGAGACATTACTCCCATGGAGGAAAGTGCGCATGGTGACTGTTGTATTCAATCCCGCGGCAATTTTTGTGTTTCGTCGACACTTTGAAGGTCCACAGACTACAGAATGCCTCCAGATGAGCATCAGAAACTACTACTGGTCTTGCAGGGAACGATCAAAGCGTAGACTCTTTCTGACATTACTCCCATGGAGGAAAGTGCGCATGGTGGCTGTTCTATTTAATCCTGATGCAATTTCTGTGTTTCATCAACACCCTGATAGGCCACACATTGCAGAATGCCCATTGATGTGCATCGGAAGCTACTACTGGTCATCCAGGGAATGATCAAAGCGTAAACTATTTGAGACATTACTCCCATGGAGGAAAGTGCGCATAGTGACTGTTGTACTCAATCCTGATGAAATTTCTGTGTTTCACCAACACTTAGAAGGTCCACAGATTACAGAATGCCTCCAGATGTGCATCGAAAACTACCACTGGTCCTCCACGAAACGATCAAAGCGTAGACTGTTTGAGACATTACTCCCATGGAGGAAAGTGCACATGTTGATTGTTGTATTCAATTCCGATGCAATTACTGTGTTTCATCAACACTCTGATAGTCCACAGATTACAGAATGGCTCCAGATGTGCATCTGAAACTACTACTGGTCTTCCAGGGAACGATCAAAGCGTAGACTATTTGAGACATTACTCCAATGGAGGAAAGTGCGCATAGTGACTGTTGTATTCAATCTCGATTCAATTTCTGTGTTTCATCAACACTTTGAAGGTCCACAGATTACAGAATGCCTCCAGATGTGCATCGGAAACCATTACTGGTCTTGCAGGGAGCGATCAAAGCGTAGACTGTTTGAGACATTACTCCCATGGAGGAAAGTGCGCATAGTGACTGTTGTACTCAATCCCGATGCAATCCCTGTGTTTCATCAACACTCTGATAGTCCACACATTACAGAATGACCACAGATGTGCATCGGAAACTACTACTGGTCTTCCAGGGAAAGATCAAAGCGTAAACTGTGTGAGACATTACTCTAATGGAGGAAAGTGCGCATGGTGACTGTTGTGTTCTATCCTGATGCAATTTCTGTGTTTCATCAACAGTCTGATAGTCCATACACTACAGAATGTCCCCAGATGTGCATCGGAAACAACTACTGGTCTTCCAGGGAACGATCAAAGCGTAAACTGTTTGAGACATTGCTCCCATGGAGGAAAGTGCGCATGGTGACTGTTGTATTCAATCCCGATGCAATTACTGTGTTTCATCAACACTCTGATAGTCCACAGTTTACAGAATGCCTCCAGATGAGCCTCGGAAACTACTACTGGTATTCCAGGGAACGATCAAAGCGCAGACTGTTTGTGACATTACTCCCATGGAGGAAAGTGCACATGGTGACAGTTGTATTCAATCCTGATGCAATTTCTGTGTTTCATCAACCCTCCTATTGTCCACACATTACAGAATGCCCCCAGATGTGCGTCGGAAACTACTACTGGTCTTGCAGGAAACGATCAATGCGTAAACTGTTTGAGACATTACTCCCATGGAGGAAAGTGCGAATGGTGACTGTTGTATTCAATCCCGATGCAATTTCTGTGTTTCATCAACACACTGATAGTCCACAGATTACAGAATGCCCTCAGATGTGCATCGGAAACTGCTACTGGTCTTCCAGGGAACGATCAAAGCGTAAACTCTCTGAGGTTTTACTCCCATGGACGAAAGTGCGCATTGTGACTGTTTTATTCAATCCCGAGGCAATTTCTGTGTTTCATGAACACTTTGAAGGTAAACAGATTACAGAATGCCTCCAGATGTGCATCGGAAAATATACTGCTCTTGCAGGGAACGATCAAAGCGTAGACTGTTTGAGACATTACTCCCATGGAGGAAAGTGCGCATGGTGACTGTTGTATTTAATCCCGATGCAATTTCTGTGTTTCATCAACACTCTGATAGTCCACAGATTACAGAATGCCTCCAGATGTGTGTCGGAAACTACTACTGGTCTTCCAGGGAACGATCAAAGCGTAAACAATTTGAGACATTACTCCCATGGAGGAATGTGCGCATGGTGACTGTTGTACTCAATTCCGATGCAATTACTGTGTTTCATCAACACTCTGATAGTCCACAGATTACAGAATGACACCAGATGTGCATCGGAAAATACTACTTGTCTTCTTGGAAACGATCAATGCGTAGACTGTTTGAGACATTACTCCCATAGAGGAAAATGCGCATGGTGACTGTTGTATTCAATCCCGATTCAATATCTGTGTTTCATCAACACTTTGAAGGTCCACAGATTACAGAATGCCTCCAGATGTGCATCGGAAACTACTACTGGTCCTCCAGGAAACGATTAAATCGTAGACTTTTTGAGACATTACTCCCATGGAAGAAACTGCGCATGGTGACTGTTGTATTCAATCCCGCGGCAATTTCTGTATTTCGTCGACACTTTGCAGGTCCACAGATTACAGAATGCCTACCAGATGTGCATCGGAAGCTACTGCTGGTCTTGCAGGGAACGATCAAAGCGTAGACTCTTTCAGACATTACGCCCATGGAGGAAAGTGCGCATGGTGACTGTTCTATTCAATCCTGATGCAAATTCTGTGTTTCATCAACACTCTGATAGTCCACTGATTACAGAATGCCTCCAGATGTGCATCAGAAACTACTACTGGTCTTCCAGGGAACGATCAAAGCGTAGACTGTTTGAGACATTACTCCCATGGAGGAAAGTGCGCATGGTGACTGTTGTATTCAATCCCGATTCAATTTTTATGTTTCATCAACATTTTGAAGGTCCACAGATTACAGAATCCTTCCAGATGTGCATCGGAAGCTATACTGCTCTTGCAGGAAACGATCAAAGCGTAGACTGTTTGATACATTGCTCCCATTGAGGAAAGTGCACATGGTGACCGTTGTATTCAATCCCGATGCAATTACTGTGTTTCATCAACACTCTGATAGTCCACAGTTTCCAGAATGCCTCCAGATGTGCCTCGGAAACTACTACTGGTATTCCAGGGAACGATCAAAGCGTAGACTGTTTGTGACAATACTCCCAATGAGGAAAGTGCACATGGTGACTGTTGTATTCAATCCTGATGCAATATCTGTGTATCATCAACCCTCTGTTTGTCCACACATAAGAGAATGCCCACAGATGTGCGTCGGAAACTACTACTGGTCTTCCAGGAAACGATTAATGCGTAAACTGTTTGAGACATTACTCCCATGGAGGAAAGTGCGCATGGTGACTGTTGTATTCAATCCCGATGCAATTTCTGTGTTTCATCAACACTCTGATAGACCACAGATTACAGAATGCCTCCAGATGTAAATCGGAAACTACTACTGGTCTTCCAGGGAACGATCAAAGCGTAGACAGTTTGAGATATTACTCCCATGGAGGAAAATGCGCATGATGACTGTTGTATTCGATCCCGAGGCAATTTATGTGTTTCATGAACTCTTTGAAGGTAAACAGATTACAGAATGCCTCCAGATGTGCATCGGAAACTACTACTGGTCTTGCAGGGTACGATCTAAGCGTAGACTGTTTGAGACATTACTCCCATGGAGGAAAGTGCGAATGGTGACTGTTGTATTCAATCCCGATGATATTTCTGTGTTTCATCAACACTCTGATAGTCCACAGATTACAGAATGCCTCCAGATGTGCATCGGAAACTACTACTGGTCATCCAGGGAACGATCAAAACGTAGACTGTTTGAGAAATTACTCCCATGGAGGAATGTGCGCATGGTGACTGTTGTATTCAATCCCGATGCAATTTCTGTTTCATCAACACTCTCATAGTCCACAGATTACAGAATGCCTCCAGATGTGCATCGGAAACCACTAATTCTCTTCCAGGGAACGATCAAAGCGTAGACAGTTTGAGACATAACTGCTATGGAGGAAAGTGCGCATGATGACTGTTGTATTCAGTCCCGATGCAATTACTGTGTTTCATCAACACTCTGATAGTCCACAGATTACAGAATGCCTCCTGACGTGCCTCGGAAACTACAACTGGTCTTCCGGGGAACGATCAATTCGTAGACTGTTTGTGACATTACTCCCATGGAGGAAAGTGCGCATGGTGACTGTTGTATTCAATAATGATACAATTTCTGTGTTTCATCAACACTCTAATAGTCCACACTTTACAGAATGCCCCCAGATGTGCGTCGGAAACCACTACTGGTCCTCCGCTGAACGATCAAAGCGTAAACTGTTTGAGACATTACCTCCATGGAGGAAAGTGCGCATTGTGACTGTTGTATTCAATCCTGATGCAATTTCTGTGTTTCATCGACACTCTGATAGACCACGCATTACAGATTGCCCCCAGATGTGCATCGGAAACAGCTACTGGTCTTCCAGGGAACGATCAAAGCGGAAACCGTTTGAGGTATTAGTCCCATTGACGAAAGTGCGCATGGTGACTGTTGTATTCAATCCCGATGCAATTACTGTGTTTCATCAACACTCTGATAGTCCACAGATTACAGAATGGCTCCAGATGTGCATCGAAAACTACTACTGGTCTTCCAGGGAACGATCAAAGCGTAGACTATTTGAGACATTACTCCCATGGAGGAAAGTGCGCATCGTGACTGTTGTATTCAATCTCGATTCAATTTCTGTGTTTCATCAACACTTTGAAGGTCCACAGATTACAGAATGCCTCCAGATGTGCATCGGGAACCACTACTGGTCTTGCAGGGAACGATCAAATCGTAGACTGTTTGTGACATTACTCCCATGGAGGAAAGTGCACATGGTGACTGTTGTATTCAATCCTGATGCAATATCTGTGTTTTATCAACCCTCTGATTGTCCACAAATTACAGAATGCCCACAGATGTGCGTCGGAAACTACTACTGGTCTTGCAGGGAACGATCAAAGCGAAGACTGTTTGAGACATTACTCCCCTGGAGGAAAGTGCGAATGGTGACTGTTGTATTCAATCCTGATGCAATATCTGTGTTTCATCAACACTCTGATAGTCCACAGATTACAGAATGCCTCCAGATGTGCATAGGAAACTACTACTGGTCTTCCAGGGAACGATCAAAGCGTAGACTGTTTGAGACATTACTCCCATGTAGGAAAGTGCGCATGGTGACTGTTGTATTCAATCCCGAAGCAATTTCAGTGTTTCATCAAAACTCTGATAGTCCACACATTACAGAATGATGACAGATGTGCATCGGTAACTACTACTGGTCTTCCAGGGAATGATCAAAGCGTAAACTGTTTGTGACATTACTCTAATGGAGGAAAGTGCGCATGGTGACTGTTGTATTTAATCCTGATGCACTTTCTGTGTTTCATCAACACTCTGATAGTCCACACATTACAGAATGTCTCCAGATGTGCATCGGAAACAACTACTGTTCTTCCAGGGAAGACATTACTCCCATGGAGGAAAGTGAGCATGGTGACTGTTGTATTCAATCCTGATTGCAATTTCTGTGTTTCATCTACACTCTGATGGTCCACACATTACAGAATGAACCCAGATGTGCGTCGGAAACTACTACTGGTCTTCCAGGAAACGATCAAAGCGTAAACTGTTTGACACATTACTCCCATGTCGGAAAGTGCGCATGGTGACTGTTGTATTCAATCCCGATGCAATTTCTGTGTTTCATCAACACTCTGATAGTCCACACATTACAGAATGTCCCCAGATGTGCATCGGAAACTACTACTGGTCTTCCAGGGAACGATCAAAGCGTAAACTGTTTGAGACATTACTCCCATGGAGGAAAGTGCGCAAGGTGACTGTTGTATTCAATCCCGATGCAATTACTGTGTTTCATCAACACTCTGATACTCCGCAGATTACAGAATGCCTCCAGATGTGCCTCGGAAACAACTACTGGTCTTCCAGGGAACGATCAAAGCGTAGACTGTTTGTGACATTATTCCCATGAAAGAAAGTGCGCATGGTGACTGTTGTACTCAATGCTGATGCAATTACGGTGTTTCATCAACACTCTGATGGTCCACACATTACAGAATGCCCCCAGATGTTCGTCGGAAACTACTGCTGGTCTTCCAGGGAACGATCAAAGCGTAAACTGTTTGAGACATTACTCCCATGGAGGAAAGTGCGCATGGTGACTGTTGTATTCAATCCCGATGCAATTTCTGTGTTTCATCAACACTCTGATAGTCCACACATTACAGAATGTCCCCAGATGTGCATCGGAAGCAACTACTGGTCTTCCAGGGAACGATCAAAGCGTAAACTGTTTGAGACATTGCTCCCATGGAGGAAAGTGCGCATGGTGACTGTTGTACTCAATCCCGATGCAATTTTTATGTTTCATCAACACTTTGAAGGTCCACAGATTACAGAATCCTTCCAGATGTGCATCGGAAACTATACTGCTCTTGCAGGGAACGATCAAAGCGTAGACTATATGAGACATTACTCCCATGGAGGAAAGTGCGCATCGTGACTGTTGTATTCAATCTCGATTCTATTTCTGAGTTTCATCAACACTTTGAAGGTACACAGATTACAGAATGCCACCAGATGTGTATCGGAAACCACTACTGGTCTTGCAGGGAACGATCAAAGCGTAGATTGTTTGAGACATTACTCTCATGGAGGAAAGTCCGCATGGTGACTGTTGTACTCAATCCCGATGCAATTTCTGTGTTTCATCAACACTCTGATAGTCCACACATTACAGAATGACCACAGATGTGCATCGGAAACTACTACTGGTCTTCCAGGGAAAGATCAAAGCGTAAACTGTTTGAGACATTACTCTAATAGAGGAAAGTGCGCATGGTGACTGTTGTGTTCAATCCTGATCCAATTTCTTTGTTTCATCAACACTCTGATAGTCCACAGTTTACAGAATGCCTCCAGATGTGCCTCGGAAGCGACTACTGGTATTCCAGGGAACGATCAAAGCGTAGACTGTTTGTGACATTACTCCCATGGAGGAAAGTGCACATGGTGACTGTTGTATTCAATCCTGATGCAATTTCTGTGTTTCATCAACCCTCTGATTGTCCACACATTACAGAATGCCCACAGATGTGCGTCGGAAACTACTACTGGTCTTCCAGGAAACGATCAATGCGTAAACTGTTTGAGACATTACTCCCATGGAGGAAAGTGCGCATGGTGACTGTTGTATTCAATCCCGATGCAATTTTTGTGTTTCATCAACAGTCTGATATACCACAGATTTCAGAATGCCTCCAGTTGTGCATCGGAAACTACTACAGGTCTTCCAGGGTTCGATCAAAGCGTAGACTGTTTGAGACATTACTCCCATGGAGGAAAATGCGCATGATGACTGTTGTATTCAATTCCGAGGCAATTTATGTGTTTCATGAACAGTTTGAAGGTAATCAGATTACAGAATGCCTCCAGATGTGCATCGGAAACTACTACTGGTCTTGCAGGGAACGATCAAAGCGTAGACTGTTTCAGACATTACTCCCATGAAGGAAAGTGCGAATGGTGACTGTTGTATTCAATCCTGATGCAATTTCTGTGTTTCATCAACACTCTGATAGTCCACAGATTACAGAATGCCTCCAGATGTGCATCGGAAACTACTACTGGTCTTCCAGGGAACGCTCAAAGCGTAAACTGTTTGAGACATTACTCCCATGGAGGAAGTGCGCATGGTGACTGTTGTATTCGATCCCAATTCAATTTTTATGCTTCATCAACACTTTGAAGGTCCACAGATTACAGAATCCTTCCAGATGTGCATCGGAAACTATACTGCTCTTGCAGGGAACGATCAAAGCATAGACTGTTTGAGACATTACTCCCATGGAGGAAAGTGCGCATGGTGACTGTTGTATTCAATCCCGATGCAATTTCTGTGTTTCATCAACACTCTGATAGTCCACAGATTACAGAACGCCTCCAGATGTGCACCGGAAACCACTACTGGTCCTTCAGGGAACTATCAAAGCGTAGACTGTTTGGGACATTACTCCCATGGAGGAAAGTGCGAATGGTGACTGTTGTATTCAATCCTGATGCAATCTCTGTGTTTCATCAACACTCTGACAGTCCACACATTACAGAATGTCTCCAGATGTGCATCGGAAACAACTACTGTTCTTCCAGGGAAGACATTACTCCCATGGAGGAAAGTGCGCATGGTCACTGTTGTATTCAATCCTGATGAAATTTCTGTGTTTCATCAACACTCTGATGGTCCACACATTACAGAATGCCCCCAGATGTGCGTCGGAAACTACTTCTGATCTTCCAGGAAACGATCAAAGCGTAAACTGTTTGAGACATTACTCCCATGGAGGAAAGTGCACATGGTGACTGTTGTATTCAATCCCGATGCAATTTCTGTGTTTCATCAACACTCTGATAGTCAACAGATTACAAAATGCCCCCAGATGTGCATCGGAAACTACTACCGGTCTTCCAGGGAACGATCAAAGCATAGACTGTTTGAGACATTACTCCCATGGAGGAAATATGCGCATGATGACTGTTGTATTCAATCCCGAGGCAATTTCTGTGATTCATGAACACTTTGAAGGTAAACAGATTACAGAATGCCTCAAGATGTGCATCGGAAACTTCTACTGATCTTCCAGGGAACGATCAAAGCATAGACTGTTTGTGACGTTACTCCCATGGAGGAAAGTGCGCATGGTGACTGTTGTTTTCAATCCCGATGCAATTTCTGTGTTTCATCAACACTCTGACAGTCCACACATTAAAGAATGCTAACAGATGTGCATCAGAAACTACTACTGGTCTTCCAGGGAACGATCAAAGCGTAGACTGTTTGAGACATTACTCCCATGGAGGAAAGTGCGCATGGTGACTGTTGTATTCAATCCCGATTCAATTTTTATGTTTCATCAACATTTTGAAGGTCCACAGATTACAGAATCCTTCCAGATGTGCATCGGAAGCTATACTGCTCTTGCAGGAAACGATCAAAGCGTAGACTGTTTGAGACATTGCTCCCATTGAGGAAAGTGCACATGGTGACCGTTGTATTCAATCCCGATGCAATTACTGTGTTTCATCAACACTCTGATAGTCCACAGTTTACAGAATGCCTCCAGATGTGCCTCGGAAACTACTACTGGTATTCCAGGGAACGATCAAAGCGTAGACTGTTTGTGACAATACTCCCAATGAGGAAAGTGCACATGGTGACTGTTGTATTCAATCCTGATGCAATATCTGTGTATCATCAACCCTCTGTTTGTCCACACATAAGAGAATGCCCACAGATGTGCGTCGGAAACTACTACTGGTCTTCCAGGAAACGATTAATGCGTAAACTGTTTGAGACATTACTCCCATGGAGGAAAGTGCGCATGGTGACTGTTGTATTCAATCCCGATGCAATTTCTGTGTTTCATCAACACTCTGATAGACCACAGATTACAGAATGCCTCCAGATGTAAATCGGAAACTACTACTGGTCTTCCAGGGAACGATCAAAGCGTAGACAGTTTGAGATATTACTCCCATGGAGGAAAATGCGCATGATGACTGTTGTATTCGATCCCGAGGCAATTTATGTGTTTCATGAACTCTTTGAAGGTAAACAGATTACAGAATGCCTCCAGATGTGCATCGGAAACTACTACTGGTCTTGCAGGGTACGATCTAAGCGTAGACTGTTTGAGACATTACTCCCATGGAGGAAAGTGCGAATGGTGACTGTTGTATTCAATCCCGATGATATTTCTGTGTTTCATCAACACTCTGATAGTCCACAGATTACAGAGTGCCTCCAGATGTGCATCGGAAACTACTACTGGTCATCCAGGGAACGATCAAAACGTAGACTGTTTGAGAAATTACTCCCATGGAGGAATGTGCGCATGGTGACTGTTGTATTCAATCCCGATGCAATTTCTGTTTCATCAACACTCTCATAGTCCACAGATTACAGAATGCCTCCAGATGTGCATCGGAAACCACTAATTCTCTTCCAGGGAACGATCAAAGCGTAGACAGTTTGAGACATAACTGCTATGGAGGAAAGTGCGCATGATGACTGTTGTATTCAGTCCCGATGCAATTACTGTGTTTCATCAACACTCTGATAGTCCACAGATTACGGAATGCCTCCTGACGTGCCTCGGAAACTACAACTGGTCTTCCGGGGAACGATCAATTCGTAGACTGTTTGTGACATTACTCCCATGGAGGAAAGTGCGCATGGTGACTGTTGTATTCAATAATGATACAATTTCTGTGTTTCATCAACACTCTAATAGTCCACACTTTACAGAATGCCCACAGATGTGCGTCGGAAACCACTACTGGTCCTCCGCTGAACGATCAAAGCGTAAACTGTTTGAGACATTACCTCCATGGAGGAAAGTGCGCATTGTGACTGTTGTATTCAATCCTGATGCAATTTCTGTGTTTCATCGACACTCTGATAGACCACGCATTACAGAATGCCCCCAGATGTGCATCGGAAACAGCTACTGGTCTTCCAGGGAACGATCAAAGCGGAAACCGTTTGAGGTATTAGTCCCATTGACGAAAGTGCGCATGGTGACTGTTGTATTCAATCCCGATGCAATTACTGTGTTTCATCAACACTCTGATAGTCCACAGATTACAGAATGGCTCCAGATGTGCATCGAAAACTACTACTGGTCTTCCAGGGAACGATCAAAGCGTAGACTATTTGAGACATTACTCCCATGGAGGAAAGTGCGCATCGTGACTGTTGTATTCAATCTCGATTCAATTTCTGTGTTTCATCAACACTTTGAAGGTCCACAGATTACAGAATGCCTCCAGATGTGCATCGGGAACCACTAATGGTCTTGCAGGGAACGATCAAATCGTAGACTGTTTGTGACATTACTCCCATGGAGGAAAGTGCACATGGTGACTGTTGTATTCAATCCTGATGCAATTTCTGTGTTTTATCAACCCTCTGATTGTCCACAAATTACAGAATGCCCACAGATGTGCGTCGGAAACTACTACTGGTCTTGCAGGGAACGATCAAAGCGAAGACTGTTTGAGACATTACTCCCCTGGAGGAAAGTGCGAATGGTGACTGTTGTATTCAATCCTGATGCAATATCTGTGTTTCATCAACACTCTGATAGTCCACAGATTACAGAATGCCTCCAGATGTGCATAGGAAACTACTACTGGTCTTCCAGGGAACGATCAAAGCGTAGACTGTTTGAGACATTACTCCCATGTAGGAAAGTGCGCATGGTGACTGTTGTATTCAATCCCGAAGCAATTTCAGTGTTTCATCAAAACTCTGATAGTCCACACATTACAGAATGATGACAGATGTGCATCGGTAACTACTACTGGTCTTCCAGGGAATGATCAAAGCGTAAACTGTTTGTGACATTACTCTAATGGAGGAAAGTGCGCATGGTGACTGTTGTATTTAATCCTGATGCACTTTCTGTGTTTCATCAACACTCTGATAGTCCACACATTACAGAATGTCTCCAGATGTGCATCGGAAACAACTACTGTTCTTCCAGGGAAGACATTACTCCCATGGAGGAAAGTGAGCATGGTGACTGTTGTATTCAATCCTGATTGCAATTTCTGTGTTTCATCTACACTCTGATGGTCCACACATTACAGAATGAACCCAGATGTGCGTCGGAAACTACTACTGGTCTTCCAGGAAACGATCAAAGCGTAAACTGTTTGACACATTACTCCCATGTCGGAAAGTGCGCATGGTGACTGTTGTATTCAATCCCGATGCAATTTCTGTGTTTCATCAACACTCTGATAGTCCACACATTACAGAATGTCCCCAGATGTGCATCGGAAACTACTACTGGTCTTCCAGGGAACGATCAAAGCGTAAACTGTTTGAGACATTACTCCCATGGAGGAAAGTGCGCAAGGTGACTGTTGTATTCAATCCCGATGCAATTACTGTGTTTCATCAACACTCTGATACTCCGCAGATTACAGAATGCCTCCAGATGTGCCTCGGAAACAACTACTGGTCTTCCAGGGAACGATCAAAGCGTAGACTGTTTGTGACATTATTCCCATGAAAGAAAGTGCGCATGGTGACTGTTGTACTCAATGCTGATGCAATTACGGTGTTTCATCAACACTCTGATGGTCCACACATTACAGAATGCCCCCAGATGTTCGTCGGAAACTACTGCTGGTCTTCCAGGGAACGATCAAAGCGTAAACTGTTTGAGACATTACTCCCATGGAGGAAAGTGCGCATGGTGACTGTTGTATTCAATCCCGATGCAATTTCTGTGTTTCATCAACACTCTGATAGTCCACACATTACAGAATGTCCCCAGATGTGCATCGGAAGCAACTACTGGTCTTCCAGGGAACGATCAAAGCGTAAACTGTTTGAGACATTGCTCCCATGGAGGAAAGTGCGCATGGTGACTGTTGTACTCAATCCCGATGCAATTTTTATGTTTCATCAACACTTTGAAGGTCCACAGATTACAGAATCCTTCCAGATGTGCATCGGAAACTATACTGCTCTTGCAGGGAACGATCAAAGCGTAGACTATATGAGACATTACTCCCATGGAGGAAAGTGCGCATCGTGACTGTTGTATTCAATCTCGATTCTATTTCTGAGTTTCATCAACACTTTGAAGGTACACAGATTACAGAATGCCACCAGATGTGTATCGGAAACCACTACTGGTCTTGCAGGGAACGATCAAAGCGTAGATTGTTTGAGACATTACTCTCATGGAGGAAAGTCCGCATGGTGACTGTTGTACTCAATCCCGATGCAATTTCTGTGTTTCATCAACACTCTGATAGTCCACACATTACAGAATGACCACAGATGTGCATCGGAAACTACTACTGGTCTTCCAGGGAAAGATCAAAGCGTAAACTGTTTGAGACATTACTCTAATAGAGGAAAGTGCGCATGGTGACTGTTGTGTTCAATCCTGATCCAATTTCTTTGTTTCATCAACACTCTGATAGTCCACAGTTTACAGAATGCCTCCAGATGTGCCTCGGAAGCGACTACTGGTATTCCAGGGAACGATCAAAGCGTAGACTGTTTGTGACATTACTCCCATGGAGGAAAGTGCACATGGTGACTGTTGTATTCAATCCTGATGCAATTTCTGTGTTTCATCAACCCTCTGATTGTCCACACATTACAGAATGCCCACAGATGTGCGTCGGAAACTACTACTGGTCTTCCAGGAAACGATCAATGCGTAAACTGTTTGAGACATTACTCCCATGGAGGAAAGTGCGCATGGTGACTGTTGTATTCAATCCCGATGCAATTTTTGTGTTTCATCAACAGTCTGATATACCACAGATTTCAGAATGCCTCCAGTTGTGCATCGGAAACTACTACAGGTCTTCCAGGGTTCGATCAAAGCGTAGACTGTTTGAGACATTACTCCCATGGAGGAAAATGCGCATGATGACTGTTGTATTCAATTCCGAGGCAATTTATGTGTTTCATGAACAGTTTGAAGGTAATCAGATTACAAAATGCCTCCAGATGTGCATCGGAAACTACTACTGGTCTTGCAGGGAACGATCAAAGCGTAGACTGTTTCAGACATTACTCCCATGAAGGAAAGTGCGAATGGTGACTGTTGTATTCAATCCTGATGCAATTTCTGTGTTTCATCAACACTCTGATAGTCCACAGATTACAGAATGCCTCCAGATGTGCATCGGAAACTACTACTGGTCTTCCAGGGAACGCTCAAAGCGTAAACTGTTTGAGACATTACTCCCATGGAGGAAGTGCGCATGGTGACTGTTGTATTCGATCCCAATTCAATTTTTATGCTTCATCAACACTTTGAAGGTCCACAGATTACAGAATCCTTCCAGATGTGCATCGGAAACTATACTGCTCTTGCAGGGAACGATCAAAGCATAGACTGTTTGAGACATTACTCCCATGGAGGAAAGTGCGCATGGTGACTGTTGTATTCAATCCCGATGCAATTTCTGTGTTTCATCAACACTCTGATAGTCCACAGATTACAGAACGCCTCCAGATGTGCACCGGAAACCACTACTGGTCCTTCAGGGAACTATCAAAGCGTAGACTGTTTGGGACATTACTCCCATGGAGGAAAGTGCGAATGGTGACTGTTGTATTCAATCCTGATGCAATCTCTGTGTTTCATCAACACTCTGACAGTCCACACATTACAGAATGTCTCCAGATGTGCATCGGAAACAACTACTGTTCTTCCAGGGAAGACATTACTCCCATGGAGGAAAGTGCGCATGGTCACTGTTGTATTCAATCCTGATGAAATTTCTGTGTTTCATCAACACTCTGATGGTCCACACATTACAGAATGCCCCCAGATGTGCGTCGGAAACTACTTCTGATCTTCCAGGAAACGATCAAAGCGTAAACTGTTTGAGACATTACTCCCATGGAGGAAAGTGCACATGGTGACTGTTGTATTCAATCCCGATGCAATTTCTGTGTTTCATCAACACTCTGATAGTCAACAGATTACAAAATGCCCCCAGATGTGCATCGGAAACTACTACCGGTCTTCCAGGGAACGATCAAAGCATAGACTGTTTGAGACATTACTCCCATGGAGGAAATATGCGCATGATGACTGTTGTATTCAATCCCGAGGCAATTTCTGTGATTCATGAACACTTTGAAGGTAAACAGATTACAGAATGCCTCAAGATGTGCATCGGAAACTTCTACTGATCTTCTAGGGAACGATCAAAGCATAGACTGTTTGTGACGTTACTCCCATGGAGGAAAGTGCGCATGGTGACTGTTGTTTTCAATCCCGATGCAATTTCTGTGTTTCATCAACACTCTGACAGTCCACACATTAAAGAATGCTAACAGATGTGCATCAGAAACTACTACTGGTCTTCCAGGGAACGATGAAAGCGTAAACTGTTTGAGACATTACTCCGATGGTGGAAAGTGCGCATGGTGACTGTTGTATTCAATCCTGATGCAATATCTGTGTTTCATCAACACTCTGATAGTCCACACATTACAGAATGTCCCCAGATGTGCATCGGAAACTACTACTGGTCTTCCAGGGAACGATCAAAGCGTAAACTGTTTGAGACATTACCCCCATGGAGGAAAGTGCGCCTGATGACTGTTGTATTCAATCCCGATGCAATGACTGTGATTCATCAACACTCTGATAGTCCACAGATTACAGAACGCCTCCTGATGTGCCTCGGAAACTGCTACTGGTCTTCCAGGGAAAGATCAAGGCGTAGACTGTTTGTGACGTTACTCCCATGGAGCAAAGTGCGCATGGTGACTGTTGTATTCAATCCCGATGGAATTTCTGTGTTTCATCAACACTCTGATAGTCCACACATTACAGAATGCCGACAGATGTGCATCGGAAACTACTACTGGTCTTCCAGGGAACGATCAAAGCGTAAACTGTTTGAGACATTACTCCCATGGAGGAAAGTGCGCATGGTGACTGTTGTATTCAATCCCGATGCAATTACTGTGTTTCATCAACACTCTGATAGTCCACAGATTACAGAATGCCTCCAGATGTGCCTCGGAAACTACTACTGGTCTTCCAGGGAACGATCAAAGCGTAGACTGTTTGTGACATTATTCCCATGGAGGAAAGTGCGCATGGTTACTGTTGTACTCAATGCTGATGCAATTACTGTGTTTCATCAACACTCTGATGGTCCACACATTACAGAATGCCCTCAGATTTTCGTCGGAAACTACTACTGGTCTTCCAGGGAACGATCAAAGCGTAAACTGTTTGAGACATTACTCACATGGAGGAAAGTGCGCATGGTGACTGTTGTATTCAATCCCGATGCAATTTCTGTGTTTCATCAACACTGTGATAGTCCACAGATTTCAGAATGCCTCCAGATGTGCATCGGAAACCACTAATTCTCTTCCAGGGAACGATCAAAGCGTAGACTGTTTCAGACATAACTGCCATGGAGGAAAGTGCGCATGATGACTGTTGTATTCAATCCCGATGTAATTACTGTGTTTCATCAACACTCTGATAGTCCACAGATTACAGAATGCCTCCTGATGTGCCTCGGAAACTACTACTGGTCTTCCGGGGAACGATCAAGGCGTAGACTGTTTGTGACATTACTCCCATGGAGGAAAGTGCGCATGGTGACTGTTGTATTCAATCCTGATGCAATTTCTGTGTTTCATCACACTCTAATAGTCCACACATTACAGAATGTCCCCAGATGTGCGTCGGAAACTACTACCGGTCTTCCTCTGAACGATCAAAGCGTAAACAGTTTGAGACATTACTCCCATTGAGGAAAATGCGCATGATGACTGTTGTATTCAATCCCGAGGCAATTTCTGTGTTTCATGAACACTTTGAAGGTAAACAGATTACTGAATGCCTCCAGATGTGCATCGGAAACTACAACTGGTCTTGCAGGCAAAGTCAAAGCGTTGACTGTTTGAGACGTTACTCCCATGGAGGATAGTGCGCATGGTGACTGTTTATTCAATCCCGATTCAATTTCTGTGTTTCATCAACACTTAGAAGGTCCACAGATTACAGAATGCCTCCAGATGTGCATCGAAAAATACCACTGGTCCTCCATGAAACGATCAAAGCGTAGACTGTTTGAGACATTACTCCCATGGAGGAAAGTGCGCATGGTGACTGTTGTATTCAATCCCGCGGCAATTTCTGTGTTTCATCAAAACTTTGAGCGTCCACAGATTACAGAATGCCTCCAGATGTGCATCCTAAACTACTACTGGTCTTCCAGTTACCGATCAAGCGTAAACTGTTTGAGACATTACTTCCATGTAGGAAAGTGCGGATGGTGACTGTTTTATTCAATCCTGATGCAATTTCTGTGTTTCATCGACACTCTGATAGACCACGTATTACAGAATGACACCAGATGTGCCTCAGAAACTACTACTGGTCTTCCAGGGAACGATGAAAGCGTAATCTCTTTGAGACATTACTCCCATGGAGGAAAGTGCGCATGGTGTCTGTTGTATTCATTCCCGATCTAATATCTTTGTTTCATCAACACTCTGATGGTCCACAGATTACAGAATGCCTCCAGATGTGAATCGGAAACTACTACTGGTCTTCCAGGGTACGATCAAAGCCTAGACTGTTTCAGACATTACTCCCATGGAGTAAAGTGCACATGGTGACTGTTGTATTGAATCGCGATGCAATTTCTGTGCTTCATCAACACTTTGAAAGTCAAAAGATTACAGAATGCCTCCAGATGTGCATCGGTAACTACTACTGGTCTTCCAGGAAACAATCAAACCGTAGACTGTTTGAGACATTACTCCCATGGAGGAAGTGCGCATGGTGACTGTTGTATTCGATCCCAATTCAATTTTTATGCTTCATCAACACTTTGAAGGTCCACAGATTACAGAATCCTTCCAGATGTGCATCGGAAACTATACTGCTCTTGCAGGGAACGATCAAAGCATAGACTGTTTGAGACATTACTCCCATGGAGGAAAGTGCGCATGGTGACTGTTGTATTCAATCCCGATGCAATTTCTGTGTTTCATCAACACTCTGATAGTCCACAGATTACAGAACGCCTCCAGATGTGCACCGGAAACCACTACTGGTCCTTCAGGGAACTATCAAAGCGTAGACTGTTTGGGACATTACTCCCATGGAGGAAAGTGCGAATGGTGACTGTTGTATTCAATCCTGATGCAATCTCTGTGTTTCATCAACACTCTGACAGTCCACACATTACAGAATGTCTCCAGATGTGCATCGGAAACAACTACTGTTCTTCCAGGGAAGACATTACTCCCATGGAGGAAAGTGCGCATGGTCACTGTTGTATTCAATCCTGATGAAATTTCTGTGTTTCATCAACACTCTGATGGTCCACACATTACAGAATGCCCCCAGATGTGCGTCGGAAACTACTTCTGATCTTCCAGGAAACGATCAAAGCGTAAACTGTTTGAGACATTACTCCCATGGAGGAAAGTGCACATGGTGACTGTTGTATTCAATCCCGATGCAATTTCTGTGTTTCATCAACACTCTGATAGTCAACAGATTACAAAATGCCCCCAGATGTGCATCGGAAACTACTACCGGTCTTCCAGGGAACGATCAAAGCATAGACTGTTTGAGACATTACTCCCATGGAGGAAATATGCGCATGATGACTGTTGTATTCAATCCCGAGGCAATTTCTGTGATTCATGAACACTTTGAAGGTAAACAGATTACAGAATGCCTCAAGATGTGCATCGGAAACTTCTACTGATCTTCCAGGGAACGATCAAAGCATAGACTGTTTGTGACATTACTCCCATGGAGGAAAGTGCGCATGGTGACTGTTGTTTTCAATCCCGATGCAATTTCTGTGTTTCATCAACACTCTGACAGTCCACACATTAAAGAATGCCCACAGATGTGCATCAGAAACTACTACTGGTCTTCCAGGGAACGATGAAAGCGTAAACTGTTTGAGACATTACTCCGATGGTGGAAAGTGCGCATGGTGACTGTTGTATTCAATCCTGATGCAATATCTGTGTTTCATCAACACTCTGATAGTCCACACATTACAGAATGTCCCCAGATGTGCATCGGAAACTACTACTGGTCTTCCAGGGAACGATCAAAGCGTAAACTGTTTGAGACATTACCCCCATGGAGGAAAGTGCGCCTGATGACTGTTGTATTCAATCCCGATGCAATGACTGTGATTCATCAACACTCTGATAGTCCACAGATTACAGAATGCCTCCTGATGTGCCTCGGAAACTGCTACTGGTCTTCCAGGGAAAGATCAAAGCGTAGACTGTTTGTGACGTTACTCCCATGGAGGAAAGTGCGCATGGTGACTGTTGTATTCAATCCCGATGCAATTTCTGTGTTTCATCAACACTCTGATAGTCCACACATTACAGAATGCCGACAGATGTGCATCGGAAACTACTACTGGTCTTCCAGGGAACGATCAAAGCGTAAACTGTTTGAGACATTACTCCCATGGAGGAAAGTGCGCATGGTGACTGTTGTATTCAATCCCGATGCAATTACTGTGTTTCATCAACACTCTGATAGTCCACAGATTACAGAATGCCTCCAGATGTGCCTCGGAAACTACTACTGGTCTTCCAGGGAACGATCAAAGCGTAGACTGTTTATGACATTATTCCCATGGAGGAAAGTGCGCATGGTTACTGTTGTACTCAATGCTGATGCAATTACTGTGTTTCATCAACACTCTGATGGTCCACACATTACAGAATGCCCTCAGATTTTCGTCGGAAACTACTACTGGTCTTCCAGGGAACGATCAAAGCGTAAACTGTTTGAGACATTACTCACATGGAGGAAAGTGCGCATGGTGACTGTTGTATTCAATCCCGATGGAATTTCTGTGTTTCATCAACACTCTGATAGTCCACACATTACAGAATGCCGACAGATGTGCATCGGAAACTACTACTGGTCTTCCAGGGAACGATCAAAGCGTAAACTGTTTGAGACATTACTCCCATGGAGGAAAGTGCGCATGGTGACTGTTGTATTCAATCCCGATGCAATTACTGTGTTTCATCAACACTCTGATAGTCCACAGATTACAGAATGCCTCCAGATGTGCCTCGGAAACTACTACTGGTCTTCCAGGGAACGATCAAAGCGTAGACTGTTTGTGACATTATTCCCATGGAGGAAAGTGCGCATGGTTACTGTTGTACTCAATGCTGATGCAATTACTGTGTTTCATCAACACTCTGATGGTCCACACATTACAGAATGCCCTCAGATTTTCGTCGGAAACTACTACTGGTCTTCCAGGGAACGATCAAAGCGTAAACTGTTTGAGACATTACTCACATGGAGGAAAGTGCGCATGGTGACTGTTGTATTCAATCCCGATGCAATTTCTGTGTTTCATCAACACTGTGATAGTCCACAGATTTCAGAATGCCTCCAGATGTGCATCGGAAACCACTAATTCTCTTCCAGGGAACGATCAAAGCGTAGACTGTTTCAGACATAACTGCCATGGAGGAAAGTGCGCATGATGACTGTTGTATTCAATCCCGATGTAATTACTGTGTTTCATCAACACTCTGATAGTCCACAGATTACAGAATGCCTCCTGATGTGCCTCGGAAACTACTACTGGTCTTCCGGGGAACGATCAAGGCGTAGACTGTTTGTGACATTACTCCCATGGAGGAAAGTGCGCATGGTGACTGTTGTATTCAATCCTGATGCAATTTCTGTGTTTCATCACACTCTAATAGTCCACACATTACAGAATGCCCCCAGATGTGCGTCGGAAACTACTACCGGTCTTCCTCTGAACGATCAAAGCGTAAACAGTTTGAGACATTACTCCCATTGAGGAAAATGCGCATGATGACTTGTATTCAATCCCGAGGCAATTTCTGTGTTTCATGAACACTTTGAAGGTAAACAGATTACTGAATGCCTCCAGATGTGCATCGGAAACTACAACTGGTCTTGCAGGCAAAGTCAAAGCGTTGACTGTTTGAGACGTTACTCCCATGGAGGATAGTGCGCATGGTGACTGTTTATTCAATCCCGATTCAATTTCTGTGTTTCATCAACACTTAGAAGGTCCACAGATTACAGAATGCCTCCAGATGTGCATCGAAAAATACCACTGGTCCTCCATGAAACGATCAAAGCGTAGACTGTTTGAGACATTACTCCCATGGAGGAAAGTGCGCATGGTGACTGTTGTATTCAATCCCGCGGCAATTTCTGTGTTTCATCAAAACTTTGAGCGTCCACAGATTACAGAATGCCTCCAGATGTGCATCCTAAACTACTACTGGTCTTCCAGTTACCGATCAAGCGTAAACTGTTTGAGACATTACTTCCATGTAGGAAAGTGCGGATGGTGACTGTTGTATTCAATCCTGATGCAATTTCTGTGTTTCATCGACACTCTGATAGACCACGTATTACAGAATGACACCAGATGTGCCTCAGAAACTACTACTGGTCTTCCAGGGAACGATGAAAGCGTAATCTCTTTGAGACATTACTCCCATGGAGGAAAGTGCGCATGGTGTCTGTTGTATTCATTCCCGATCTAATATCTTTGTTTCATCAACACTCTGATGGTCCACAGATTACAGAATGCCTCCAGATGTGAATCGGAAACTACTACTGGTCTTCCAGGGTACGATCAAAGCCTAGACTGTTTCAGACATTACTCCCATGGAGTAAAGTGCACATGGTGACTGTTGTATTGAATCGCGATGCAATTTCTGTGCTTCATCAACACTTTGAAAGTCAAAAGATTACAGAATGCCTCCAGATGTGCATCGGTAACTACTACTGGTCTTCCAGGAAACGATCAAACCGTAGACTGTTTGAGACATTACTCCCATGGAGGAAGTGCGCATGGTGACTGTTGTATTCGATCCCAATTCAATTTTTATGCTTCATCAACACTTTGAAGGTCCACAGATTACAGAATCCTTCCAGATGTGCATCGGAAACTATACTGCTCTTGCAGGGAACGATCAAAGCATAGACTGTTTGAGACATTACTCCCATGGAGGAAAGTGCGCATGGTGACTGTTGTATTCAATCCCGATGCAATTTCTGTGTTTCATCAACACTCTGATAGTCCACAGATTACAGAACGCCTCCAGATGTGCACCGGAAACCACTACTGGTCCTTCAGGGAACTATCAAAGCGTAGACTGTTTGGGACATTACTCCCATGGAGGAAAGTGCGAATGGTGACTGTTGTATTCAATCCTGATGCAATCTCTGTGTTTCATCAACACTCTGACAGTCCACACATTACAGAATGTCTCCAGATGTGCATCGGAAACAACTACTGTTCTTCCAGGGAAGACATTACTCCCATGGAGGAAAGTGCGCATGGTCACTGTTGTATTCAATCCCCATTCAATTTCTGTGTTTCATCAACACTCTGATGGTCCACACATTACAGAATGCCCCCAGATGTGCGTCGGAAACTACTTCTGATCTTCCAGGAAACGATCAAAGCGTAAACTGTTTGAGACATTACTCCCATGGAGGAAAGTGCACATGGTGACTGTTGTATTCAATCCCGATGCAATTTCTGTGTTTCATCAACACTCTGATAGTCAACAGATTACAAAATGCCCCCAGATGTGCATCGGAAACCACTACCGGTCTTCCAGGGAACGATCAAAGCATAGACTGTTTGAGACATTACTCCCATGGAGGAAATATGCGCATGATGACTGTTGTATTCAATCCCGAGGCAATTTCTGTGATTCATGAACACTTTGAAGGTAAACAGATTACAGAATGCCTCAAGATGTGCATCGGAAACTTCTACTGATCTTCCAGGGAACGATCAAAGCATAGACTGTTTGTGACGTTACTCCCATGGAGGAAAGTGCGCATGGTGACTGTTGTTTTCAATCCCGATGCAATTTCTGTGTTTCATCAACACTCTGACAGTCCACACATTAAAGAATGCCCACAGATGTGCATCAGAAACTACTACTGGTCTTCCAGGGAACGATGAAAGCGTAAACTGTTTGAGACATTACTCCGATGGTGGAAAGTGCGCATGGTGACTGTTGTATTCAATCCTGATGCAATATCTGTGTTTCATCAACACTCTGATAGTCCACACATTACAGAATGTCCCCAGATGTGCATCGGAAACTACTACTGGTCTTCCAGGGAACGATCAAAGCGTAAACTGTTTGAGACATTACCCCCATGGAGGAAAGTGCGCCTGATGACTGTTGTATTCAATCCCGATGCAATGACTGTGATTCATCAACACTCTGATAGTCCACAGATTACAGAATGCCTCCTGATGTGCCTCGGAAACTGCTACTGGTCTTCCAGGGAAAGATCAAGGCGTAGACTGTTTGTGACGTTACTCCCATGGAGGAAAGTGCGCATGGTGACTGTTGTATTCAATCCCGATGCAATTTCTGTGTTTCATCAACACTCTGATAGTCCACACATTACAGAATGCCGACAGATGTGCATCGGAAACTACTACTGGTCTTCCAGGGAACGATCAAAGCGTAAACTGTTTGAGACATTACTCCCATGGAGGAAAGTGCGCATGGTGACTGTTGTATTCAATCCCGATGCAATTACTGTGTTTCATCAACACTCTGATAGTCCACAGATTACAGAATGCCTCCAGATGTGCCTCGGAAACTACTACTGGTCTTCCAGGGAACGATCAAAGCGTAGACTGTTTGTGACATTATTCCCATGGAGGAAAGTGCGCATGATGACTGTTGTATTCAATCCCGATGTAATTACTGTGTTTCATCAACACTCTGATAGTCCACAGATTACAGAATGCCTCCTGATGTGCCTCGGAAACTACTACTGGTCTTCCGGGGAACGATCAAGGCGTAGACTGTTTGTGACATTACTCCCATGGAGGAAAGTGCGCATGGTGACTGTTGTATTCAATCCTGATGCAATTTCTGTGTTTCATCACACTCTAATAGTCCACACATTACAGAATGCCCCCAGATGTGCGTCGGAAACTACTACCGGTCTTCCTCTGAACGATCAAAGCGTAAACAGTTTGAGACATTACTCCCATTGAGGAAAATGCGCATGATGACTGTTGTATTCAATCCCGAGGCAATTTCTGTGTTTCATGAACACTTTGAAGGTAAACAGATTACTGAATGCCTCCAGATGTGCATCGGAAACTACAACTGGTCTTGCAGGCAAAGTCAAAGCGTTGACTGTTTGAGACGTTACTCCCATGGAGGATAGTGCGCATGGTGACTGTTTATTCAATCCCGATTCAATTTCTGTGTTTCATCAACACTTAGAAGGTCCACAGATTACAGAATGCCTCCAGATGTGCATCGAAAAATACCACTGGTCCTCCATGAAACGATCAAAGCGTAGACTGTTTGAGACATTACTCCCATGGAGGAAAGTGCGCATGGTGACTGTTGTATTCAATCCCGCGGCAATTTCTGTGTTTCATCAAAACTTTGAGCGTCCACAGATTACAGAATGCCTCCAGATGTGCATCCTAAACTACTACTGGTCTTCCAGTTACCGATCAAGCGTAAACTGTTTGAGACATTACTTCCATGTAGGAAAGTGCGGATGGTGACTGTTGTATTCAATCCTGATGCAATTTCTGTGTTTCATCGACACTCTGATAGACCACGTATTACAGAATGACACCAGATGTGCCTCAGAAACTACTACTGGTCTTCCAGGGAACGATGAAAGCGTAATCTCTTTGAGACATTACTCCCATGGAGGAAAGTGCGCATGGTGTCTGTTGTATTCATTCCCGATCTAATATCTTTGTTTCATCAACACTCTGATGGTCCACAGATTACAGAATGCCTCCAGATGTGAATCGGAAACTACTACTGGTCTTCCAGGGTACGATCCATGCCTAGACTGTTTCAGACATTACTCCCATGGAGTAAAGTGCACATGGTGACTGTTGTATTGAATCGCGATGCAATTTCTGTGCTTCATCAACACTTTGAAAGTCAAAAGATTACAGAATGCCTCCAGATGTGCATCGGTAACTACTACTGGTCTTCCAGGAAACGATCAAACCGTAGACTGTTTGAGACATTACTCCCATGGAGGAAGTGCGCATGGTGACTGTTGTATTCGATCCCAATTCAATTTTTATGCTTCATCAACACTTTGAAGGTCCACAGATTACAGAATCCTTCCAGATGTGCATCGGAAACTATACTGCTCTTGCAGGGAACGATCAAAGCATAGACTGTTTGAGACATTACTCCCATGGAGGAAAGTGCGCATGGTGACTGTTGTATTCAATCCCGATGCAATTTCTGTGTTTCATCAACACTCTGATAGTCCACAGATTACAGAACGCCTCCAGATGTGCACCGGAAACCACTACTGGTCCTTCAGGGAACTATCAAAGTGTAGACTGTTTGGGACATTACTCCCATGGAGGAAAGTGCGAATGGTGACTGTTGTATTCAATCCTGATGCAATCTCTGTGTTTCATCAACACTCTGACAGTCCACACATTACAGAATGTCTCCAGATGTGCATCGGAAACAACTACTGTTCTTCCAGGGAAGACATTACTCCCATGGAGGAAAGTGCGCATGGTCACTGTTGTATTCAATCCTGATGAAATTTCTGTGTTTCATCAACACTCTGATGGTCCACACATTACAGAATGCCCCCAGATGTGCGTCGGAAACTACTTCTGATCTTCCAGGAAACGATCAAAGCGTAAACTGTTTGAGACATTACTCCCATGGAGGAAAGTGCACATGGTGACTGTTGTATTCAATCCCGATGCAATTTCTGTGTTTCATCAACACTCTGATAGTCAACAGATTACAAAATGCCCCCAGATGTGCATCGGAAACTACTACCGGTCTTCCAGGGAACGATCAAAGCATAGACTGTTTGAGACATTACTCCCATGGAGGAAATATGCGCATGATGACTGTTGTATTCAATCCCGAGGCAATTTCTGTGATTCATGAACACTTTGAAGGTAAACAGATTACAGAATGCCTCAAGATGTGCATCGGAAACTTCTACTGATCTTCCAGGGAACGATCAAAGCATAGACTGTTTGTGACGTTACTCCCATGGAGGAAAGTGCGCATGGTGACTGTTGTTTTCAATCCCGATGCAATTTCTGTGTTTCATCAACACTCTGACAGTCCACACATTAAAGAATGCCCACAGATGTGCATCAGAAACTACTACTGGTCTTCCAGGGAACGATGAAAGCGTAAACTGTTTGAGACATTACTCCGATGGTGGAAAGTGCGCATGGTGACTGTTGTATTCAATCCTGATGCAATATCTGTGTTTCATCAACACTCTGATAGTCCACACATTACAGAATGTCCCCAGATGTGCATCGGAAACTACTACTGGTCTTCCAGGGAACGATCAAAGCGTAAACTGTTTGAGACATTACCCCCATGGAGGAAAGTGCGCCTGATGACTGTTGTATTCAATCCCGATGCAATGACTGTGATTCATCAACACTCTGATAGTCCACAGATTACAGAATGCCTCCTGATGTGCCTCGGAAACTGCTACTGGTCTTCCAGGGAAAGATCAAGGCGTAGACTGTTTGTGACGTTACTCCCATGGAGGAAAGTGCGCATGGTGACTGTTGTATTCAATCCCGATGCAATTTCTGTGTTTCATCAACACTCTGATAGTCCACACATTACAGAATGCCGACAGATGTGCATCGGAAACTACTACTGGTCTTCCAGGGAACGATCAAAGCGTAAACTGTTTGAGACATTACTCCCATGGAGGAAAGTGCGCATGGTGACTGTTGTATTCAATCCCGATGCAATTACTGTGTTTCATCAACACTCTGATAGTCCACAGATTACAGAATGCCTCCAGATGTGCCTCGGAAACTACTACTGGTCTTCCAGGGAACGATCAAAGCGTAGACTGTTTATGACATTATTCCCATGGAGGAAAGTGCGCATGGTTACTGTTGTACTCAATGCTGATGCAATTACTGTGTTTCATCAACACTCTGATGGTCCACACATTACAGAATGCCCTCAGATTTTCGTCGGAAACTACTACTGGTCTTCCAGGGAACGATCAAAGCGTAAACTGTTTGAGACATTACTCACATGGAGGAAAGTGCGCATGGTGACTGTTGTATTCAATCCCGATGCAATTTCTGTGTTTCATCAACACTATGATAGTCCACAGATTTCAGAATGCCTCCAGATGTGCATCGGAAACCACTAATTCTCTTCCAGGGAACGATCAAAGCGTAGACTGTTTCAGACATAACTGCCATGGAGGAAAGTGCGCATGATGACTGTTGTATTCAATCCCGATGTAATTACTGTGTTTCATCAACACTCTGATAGTCCACAGATTACAGAATGCCTCCTGATGTGCCTCGGAAACTACTACTGGTCTTCCGGGGAACGATCAAGGCGTAGACTGTTTGTGACATTACTCCCATGGAGGAAAGTGCGCATGGTGACTGTTGTATTCAATCCTGATGCAATTTCTGTGTTTCATCACACTCTAATAGTCCACACATTACAGAATGCCCCCAGATGTGCGTCGGAAACTACTACCGGTCTTCCTCTGAACGATCAAAGCGTAAACAGTTTGAGACATTACTCCCATTGAGGAAAATGCGCATGATGACTGTTGTATTCAATCCCGAGGCAATTTCTGTGTTTCATGAACACTTTGAAGGTAAACAGATTACTGAATGCCTCCAGATGTGCATCGGAAACTACAACTGGTCTTGCAGGCAAAGTCAAAGCGTTGACTGTTTGAGACGTTGCTCCCATGGAGGATAGTGCGCATGGTGACTGTTTATTCAATCCCGATTCAATTTCTGTGTTTCATCAACACTTAGAAGGTCCACAGATTACAGAATGCCTCCAGATGTGCATCGAAAAATACCACTGGTCCTCCATGAAACGATCAAAGCGTAGACTGTTTGAGACATTACTCCCATGGAGGAAAGTGCGCATGGTGACTGTTGTATTCAATCCCGCGGCAATTTCTGTGTTTCATCAAAACTTTGAGCGTCCACAGATTACAGAATGCCTCCAGATGTGCATCCTAAACTACTACTGGTCTTCCAGTTACCGATCAAGCGTAAACTGTTTGAGACATTACTTCCATGTAGGAAAGTGCGGATGGTGACTGTTGTATTCAATCCTGATGCAATTTCTGTGTTTCATCGACACTCTGATAGACCACGTATTACAGAATGACACCAGATGTGCCTCAGAAACTGCTACTGGTCTTCCAGGGAACGATGAAAGCGTAATCTCTTTGAGACATTACTCCCATGGAGGAAAGTGCGCATGGTGTCTGTTGTATTCATTCCCGATCTAATATCTTTGTTTCATCAACACTCTGATGGTCCACAGATTACAGAATGCCTCCAGATGTGAATCGGAAACTACTACTGGTCTTCCAGGGTACGATCAAAGCCTAGACTGTTTCAGACATTACTCCCATGGAGTAAAGTGCACTTGGTGACTGTTGTATTGAATCGCGATGCAATTTCTGTGCTTCATCAACACTTTGAAAGTCAAAAGATTACAGAATGCCTCCAGATGTGCATCGGTAACTACTACTGGTCTTCCAGGAAACGATCAAACCGTAGACTGTTTGAGACATTACTCCCATGGACGAAAGTGCGCATGTTGACTGTTGTATTCAATCCCGAGGCAATTCCTGTGTTTCATCAACACTTTGAAAGTCCACAGATTACAGAATGCCTCCATATGTGCATCGGAAACTTCTACTGGTCTTGCAGGGATCGATCAAATCGTAGACTGTTTAAGACATTACTCCCATTGAGGAAAGTGCGCATGGTGTCTGTTGTATTCAATCTCGATGCAATTTCTGTGTTTCATCAACACTCCGATAGTCCACACATTACATAATGCTCCCATATGTGCATCGGAAACTACTACTGGTCTTCCAGGGAACGATCAAAGCATAAACTGTTTGAGACATTACTTCCATGGAGGAAAGAGCGCATGGTGACTATTGTATTCAATCCCGATGCAATTTCTGTGTTTGAACAACACTCTGATAGTTTACAGATTACAGAATGCCCCCAGATGTGCATCGGAAACTACCACTGGTCTTCCAGGGAACGATCAAAGCGTAGACTGTGTGAGACATTACTCTCATGGAGGAAAGTGCGCATGGTGACTGTTGTATTCAATCCCCATTCAATTTCTGTGTTTCATCAACACTTTGAAGGTCCACAGATTACAGAATGCCTCCAGATGTGCATCGGAAACTACCACTGGTCCTCCAGGAAACGATCAAAGCGTAGACTGTTTGAGACATTACTCCCATGGAGGAAAGTGCGCATGGTGACTGTTGTATTCAATCCCGCGGCAATTTCTGTGTTTCTTCAACACTTTGACGGTCCACAGATTACAGAATGCCTCCAGATGTGCATCGGAAACTACTACTGGCCTTGCAGGGAACGATCAAAGCGTAGACTGTTTGAGACATTACTCCCATGGAGGAAAATGAGCATGGTGACTGTTGTATTCAATCCTGATGCAATTTCTGTGTTTCATCAACACTCTGATAGTCCACATATTACAGAATGCCCCCAGATGTGCATCGGAAACTACTACTGGTCTTCCAGTTAACGATCAAAGCGTAAACTGTTTGAGACATTATTCCCACGGAGGAAAGGGCGCATGGTGACTGTTGTATTCAATCCTGATGCAATTTCTGTGTGTCATCAACACTCTGATATTCCACACAGTACTGAATGCCCCAAGATGTGCATCGGAAACTGCTACTGGTCTTCCAGGGAATGATCAAAGCGTAAACTGTTTGAGGCATTACTCCCTTGGAGGAAAGTGCGCATGTTGACTGTTGTATTCAATCCCGATGCAATATCTGTGTTTGATCAACACTCTGATAGTCCACAGATTACAAAATGACTCCAGATGCGCATCGGAAACTACTACTGGTCTTCCAGGGAACGATTAAAGCGTAATCTGTTGGAGACATTATTCCCATGGAGGAAAGTGCGCATGGTGACTGTTGTATTCAATTCCGCGGCAATTCCTGTGTTTCATCAACACTTTGAAGGTCCACACATTACAGAATGCCTCCAGATGTGCATCGGAAACTACTACTGGTCTTGCAGGGAACGATCAAAGCGTAGACTGTTAGAGACATTACTCCCATATAGGAAAGTGCGCATGGTGACTGTTGTATTCAATCCTGATGCAATTTCTGTGTTTCATCATCACTCTAATGGTTTACAGATAAAGAATGCCTCCAGATGTGCATCGGGAACTACTACTGGTCCTCCAGGGAACCATCAAAGCGTAGACTGTTTGAGACATTACTCCCATGGAGGAAAATGCGCATGATTACTGCTGTATTCAATCCCGTGGCAATTTCTGTGTTTCATCAACACTTTGAAGGTCCACAGATTACAGAATGCCTACAGATGTGCATCGGAAACTACTACTGGTCTTGCAGGGAACGATCAAAGCGTAGACTGTTTGAGACATTGCTCCCTTGGAGGAAAGTGCGCATGGTGACTGTTGTATTCAATCCTGATGCAATTTCTGTGTTTCATCAACACTCTGATAGTCCACACATTACAGAATGCCCCCAGATGTGCGTCGGAAACTACTACTGGTCTTCTGGGGAACGATCAAAGCGTAAAATATTTGAGACATTACTCCCATGGAGGAAAGTGCGCATGGTGACTGATGTATTCAATCCCGATGAAATATCTGTGTTTCATCAACACTCTGATGGTCCACAGATTACAGAATGCCTCCAGATGTGCCTCGGAAACTACTACTGGACTTCCAGGGAACGATCAAAACGTAGACTGTTTGTGACATTACTCCCATGGAGGAAAGTGCGCATGGTGACTGTTGTATTCAATCCCGATGCAATTTTTGTGTTTCATCAACACTCTAATAGTCCACACATTACAGAATGCCCCCAGATGTGCGTCGGAAACTACTACTGGTCTTCCAGGGAACGATCAAAGCGTAAACTGTTTGAGAAATTACTCCCATGGAGGAATGTGCGCATGTTGACTGTTGTATTCAATCCTGATGCAATTTCTGTGTTTCATCAACACTCTGATAGTCCACACATTACAGAATGTCCCCAGATGTGCATCGGAAGCTACTACTGGTCTTCCAGGGAACGATCAAAGCGTAAACTGTTTGAGACATTACTCCCATGGAGTAAAGTGCGCATGGTGACTGTTGTATTCAATCCTGATGCCATTTCCTGTGTTTCATCAACACTCTGATAGTCCACACATTACAGAATGCCCCCAGATGTGCTTCGGAAACTACTACTGGTCTTCCAGGGAACGATCAAAGCGTAGACTGTTAGAGACATTACTCCCATGGAGGAAAGTGCTCATGGTGACTGTTGTATTGAATCACGATGCAATTTCTGAGTTTCATCAACACTTTGAAGGTCCAAAGATTACAGAGTGCCTCCAGATGTGCATCGGAAACTACTACTATCTTGCAGGGAACGATCAAAGCGTAGACTGTTTGTGACATCACTCGCATGGAGGAAAGTGCGCATGGTGACTGTTGTATTCAATCCCGCGGCAATTTCTGTGTTTCATCAACACTCTGATAGGTCACACATTACAGAATGCCCCCAGATGTGCATCGGAAACTACTACTGGCCTTCCAGGGAACGATCAAAACGTAAACTGTTTGAGGCATTTCTCCCATGGAGGAAAGTGCGCATGGTGACTGTTGTATTCAATCCCAATGCAAATTCTGTGTTTCATCAACACTCTGATAGTCCACAGATTACAGAGTGACACCAGATGTGCATCGGAAACTACTACTTGTCTTCCAGTGAACGATCAAAGCGTAGACTGTTTGTGACATCACTCCCATGGAGGAAAGTGCGCATGGTGACTGTTGTATTCAATCCCGATGCAATTTCTGTGTTTCAGCAAAACTTTGAAGGTCCACAGATTACAGATTGCCTCCAGATGTGCATCGGAAACCACTACTATCTTGCAGGGAACGATCAAAGCGTAGACTGTTTGAGACATTACAACCATGGAGGATAGTGCGCATGGGGTTTATTGTATTCAATCCAGATGCAATTTCTGTGTTTCATCAACACTCTGATAGTCCACACATTACAGAATGCCTCCAGTTGTGCATCGGAAACCACTACTGGTCTTCCAGGGAACAATCAAAGTGTAAACTGCTTGAGACATTACTCCAATGGAGGAAAGTTCGCATGGTGACTATTGTATTCAATACTGATGCAATTTCTGTGTTTCTTCAACACTCTGATAGTCCACACATTACAAAATGCCCCCACATGTGCGTCGGAAGCTACTACTGGTCTTCCAGGGAACGGTCAAATCGTAGACTGTTTGAGACATTACTCCCATGGAGGAAAGTGCGCATTGTGACTGTTGTATTAAATCCCGCGGCAATTCCTGTGTTTCATCAACACTTTGAAGGTCCACAGATTACAGAATGCCTCCAGATGTGCATCGCATAATACTACTGGTCCTCCAGGAAACGATCAAAGCGTAGACTGTTTGAGACATTACTCCCATGGAGGAAAGTGCGTATGGTGACTGTTGTATTTAATTCCGATGCAATTTATGTGTTTCATCAACACTCTGATAGTCCACACATTACAGAATGCCCCCAGATGTGCTTCGCAAGCTACTACTGGTCTTCCAGGGAACGATCAAAGTGTAAACTGCTTGAGACATTACTCCAATGGAGGAAAGTTCGCATGGTGACTGTTGTATTCAATACATATGCAATTTCTGTGTTTCTTCAACACTCTGATAGTTCACACATTACAGAATGCCCCCAGATGTGCGTCGGAAGCTACTACTGGTCTTCCAGGGAACGATCAAATCGTAGACTGTTTGAGACATTACTCCCATGGAGGAAATTGCGCATGGTGACAGTTGTATTCAATCCCGCGGCAATTCCTGTGTTTCATCAACACTTTGAAGGTCCACAGATTACAGAATGACTCCAGATGTGCATCGCATAATACTACTGGTCCTCCAGGAAACGATCAAAGCGTAGACTGTTTGAGACATTACTCCCATGGAGGAAAGTGCGTATGGTGACTGTTGTATTTAATTCCGATGCAATTTATGTGTTTCATCAACACTCTGATAGTCCACACATTACAGAATGCCCCCAGATGTGCTTCGGAAGCTACTACTGGAATTCCAGGTAACGGTCAAATCGTAGACTGTTTGAGACATTTCTCCCATGGAGGAAAGTTCGCATGGTGACTGTTGTATTCAATCCCGATGCAAATTCTGTGTTTCATCAACACTCTGATAGTCCACACATTACAGAATGTCAGAAGATGTGCATCGGAAACCACTACTGGTCTTCCAGGGAACGATCAAAGCGTAAACTGTTTGAGACACTACTCCCAAGGAGGAAAGTGCGCATGGTGACTGTTGTGTTCAATACTGATGCAATTTCTGTGTTTCATCAACACTCTGATAGTCCACACATTCCAGAATGCCCCCAGATGTGCGTCGGAAGCTACTACTGGTCATCCAGGGAACGATCAAATCGTAGACTGTTGGAGACATCACTCCCATGGAGGAAAGTGCGCATGGTGACTGTTGTATTCAATCCCGCGGCAATTCCTGTGTTTCATCAACACTTTGAAGGTCTACACATTACAGAATGCCTCCAGATGTGCATCGGAAACTACTACTGGTCTTGCAGGGAACGATCAAAGCGTAGACTGTTAGAGACATTACTCCCATATAGGAAAGTGCGCATGGTGACTGTTGTATTTAATCCCGATGCAATTTATGTGTTTCATCAACACTCTGATAGTCCACACATTACAGAATGTCAGAGGATGTGCATCGGAAACTACTACTGGTCTTCCTGGGAACGATCAAAGCGTAGACTGGTTGAGACATTACTCCCATGGAGGGAAGTGCGCATGGTGACTGTTGTATTCGATCCCGATTCAATTTCAGTGTTTCATCAACAATTTGAAGGTCCACAGATTACAGAATGCCTCCAGATGTGCATCGGAAACTACTACTGGCCCTCCAGGAAAAGATCAAAGCGTAGACTGTTTGAGACATTATTCCCATGGAGGAAAGTTCGCATGGTGACTGTTGTATTCAATCCTGATGCAATTTCTGTGTTTCATCATCACTCTAATAGTTTACAGATACAGAATGCCTCCAGATGTGCATCGGAAACTACTACTGGTCCTCCAGGGAACGATCAAAGCGTAGACTGTTTGAGACATTACTCCCATGGAGGAAAATGCGCATGATTACTGTTGTATTCAATCCCGTGGCGATTTCTGTGTTTCATCAACACTTTGAAGGTCCACAGATTACAGAATGCCTACAGATGTGCATCGGAAACTACTACTGGTCTTGCAGGGAACGATCAAAGCGTAGACTGTTTGTGACATCACTCCCATGGAGGAAAGTGCGCATGGTGACTGTTGTATTCAATCCCGATGCAATTTCTGTGTTTCATCAATACTCTGATAGTCCACACATTACAGAATGCCCCCAGATGTGCGTCTGAAACTACTACTGGTCTTCCTGGGAACGATCAAAGCGTAGACTGGTTGAGACATTACTCCCATGGAGGTAAGTGCGCATGGTGACTGTTGTATGCAATCCCGATGCTATTTTGGTTTCACCAACAGTCTGATAGTCCACAGATTACAGGATGCCTCCAGATGTGCATCGGAAACTACTACTATCTTGCAGGGAACGATCAAAGCGTAGACTGTTTGTGACATCACTCCCATGGAGGAAAGTGCGCATGGTGACTGTTGTACTCAATCCCGCTTCAATTTCTGTGTTTCATCAACACTCTGATAGGTCACACATTACAGAATGCCCCAGATGTGCATCGGAAACTACTACTGGTCTTCTAGGGAACGATCAAAACGTAAACTGTTTGAGGCATTTCTCCCATGGAGGAAAGTGCGCATGGTGACTGTTGTATTAAATCCCGCGGCAATCCCTGTGTTTCATCAACACTTTGAAGGTCCACAGATTACAGAATGCCTCCAGATGTGCATCGCATAATACTACTGGTCCTCCAGGAAACGATCAAAGCGTAGACTGTTTGAGACATTACTCCCATGGAGGAAAGTGCGCATGGTGACAGTTGTATTCAATCCCGCGGCAATTCCTGTGTTTCATCAACACTTTGAAGGTCCACAGATTACAGAATGACTCCAGATGTGCATCGCATAATACTACTGGTCCTCCAGGAAACAATCAAAGCGTAGACTGTTTGAGACATTACTCCCATGGAGGAAAGTGCGTATGGTGACTGTTGTATTTAATTCCGATGCAATTTATGTGTTTCATCAACACTCTGATAGTCCACACATTACAGAATGCTCCCAGATGTGCTTCGGAAGCTACTACTGGAATTCCAGGTAACGGTCAAATCGTAGACTGTTTGAGCCATTTCTCCCATGGAGGAAAGTTCGCATGGTGACTGTTGTATTCAATCCCGATGCAAATTCTGTGTTTCATCAACACTCTGATAGTCCACACATTACAGAATGCTCCCAGATGTGCTTCGGAAGCTACTACTGGAATTCCAGGTAACGGTCAAATCGTAGACTGCTTGAGCCATTTCTCCCATGGAGGAAAGTTCGCATGGTGACTGTTGTATTCAATCCCGATGCAATTTCTGTGTTTCATCAACACTTTGAAGGTCCACAGATTACAGAATGCCTCCAGATGTGCATCGCAAACTACTACAATCTTGCAGGGAACGATCAAAGCGTAGACTGTTTGAGACAATACTCCCATGGAGGAAAGTGCGCATATGGTTTATTGTATTCAATTCAGATGCAATTTCTGTGTTTCATCAACACTCTGATAGTCCACACATTACAGAATGCCTCCAGATGTGCATCGGAAACCACTACTGGTCTTCCAGGGAACGATCAAAGTGTAAACTGCTTGAGACATTACTCCAATGGAGGAAAGTTCGCATGGTGACTATTGTATTCAATACTGATGCAAATTCTGTGTTTCTTCAACACTCTGATAGTCCACACATTACAGAATGCCCCCAGATGTGCGTCGGAAGCTACTACTGGTCTTCCAGGGAACGATCAAATCGTAGACTGTTTGAGACATTACTCCCATGGAGGAAAGTGCGTATGGTGACAGATGTATTCAATCCCACGGCAATTCCTGTGTTTCATCAACACTTTGAAGGTCCACAGATTACAGAATGACTCCAGATGTGCATCGCATAATACTACTGGTCCTCCAGGAAACGATCAAAGCGTAGACTGTTTGAGACATTACTCCCATGGAGGAAAGTGCGTATGGTGACTGTTGTATTTAATTCCGATGCAATTTATGTGTTTCATCAACACTCTGATATTCCACACATTACAGAATGCCCCCAGATGTGCTTCGGAAGCTACTACTGGAATTCCAGGTAACGGTCAAACCGTAGACTGTTTGAGACATTACTCCCATGGAGGAAAGTGCGCATGGTGACTGTTGTATTCAATCCCGATGCAAATTCTGTGTTTCATCAACACTCTGATAGTCCACACATTACAGAATGCCCCCAGATGTGCGTTGGAAACTACTACTTGTCTTCCAGCGAACGATCAAAGCGTAGACTGTTTGAGACATTACTCCCATCTAGGAAAGTGCGCATGGTGACTGTTGTATTCAATCCCGATGCAATTTCTGTGTTTCATCAACACTTTGAAAGTCCACAGATTACAGACTGCCTCCAGATGTGCATCGAAAACGACTACTGGTCTTGCAGGGAACGATCAAAGCGTAGACTGTTTGAGACATTACTTGCATGGAGGCAAGTGCGCATGAGGTTTGTTGTATTCAATACCGATGCAATTTCTGTGTTT
This sequence comes from Schistocerca gregaria, assembly GCF_023897955.1. Classification (NCBI taxonomy): domain Eukaryota; kingdom Metazoa; phylum Arthropoda; class Insecta; order Orthoptera; family Acrididae; genus Schistocerca; species Schistocerca gregaria. Next base: position 4,699,026 of record NW_026061707.1, on the reverse strand, counting down.
CATCAACACTCTGATAGTGCACACATTACAGAATGCCCCCAGATGTGCATCTGAAACTACTACTGGTCTTCCAGGGAACGATCAAAGCGTAAACTGTTTGAGACATTACTCCCATGGAGGAAAGTGCGCATGGTGACTGTTGTATTCAATCCTGATGCAATTTCTGTGTTTCATCAACACTCTGATAGTCCACACATTACAGAATGCCCCCAGATGTGCGTCGGAAGCTACTACTGGTCTTCCAGGGAACGGTCAAATCGTAGACTGTTTGAGACATTACTCCCATGGAGGAAAGTGCGCATGGTGACTGTTGTATTAAATCCCGCGGCAATTCCTGTGTTTCATCAACACTTTGAAGGTCCACAGATTACAGAATGCCTCCAGATGTGCATCGCATAATACTACTGGTCCTCCAGGAAACGATCAAAGCGTAGACTGTTTGAGACATTACTCCCATGGAGGAAAGTGCGTATGGTGACTGTTGTATTTAATTCCGATGCAATTTATGTGTTTCATCAACACTCTGATAGTCCACACATTACAGAATGCCCCCAGATGTGCTTCGCAAGCTACTACTGGTCTTCCAGGGAACGATCAAAGTGTAAACTGCTTGAGACATTACTCCAATGGAGGAAAGTTCGCATGGTGACTGTTGTATTCAATACTGATGCAATTTCTGTGTTTCTTCAACACTCTGATAGTTCACACATTACAGAATGCCCCCAGATGTGCGTCGGAAGCTGCTACTGGTCTTCCAGGGAACGATCAAATCGTAGACTGTTTGAGACATTACTCCCATGGAGGAAATTGCGCATGGTGACAGTTGTATTCAATCCCGCGGCAATTCCTGTGTTTCATCAACACTTTGAAGGTCCACAGATTACAGAATGACTCCAGATGTGCATCGCATAATACTACTGGTCCTCCAGGAAACGATCAAAGCGTAGACTGTTTGAGACATTACTCCCATCTAGGAAAGTGCGCATGGTGACAGTTGTATTCAATCCCGATGCAATTTCTGCGTTTCATCAACACTTTGAAGGTCCACAGATTACAGAATGCCTCCAGATGTGCATCGGAAACTACTACAATCTTGCAGGGAACGATCAAAGCGTAGACTGTTAGAGACATTACTCCCATATAGGAAAGTGCGCATGGTGACTGTTGTATTTAATCCCGATGCAATTTATGTGTTTCATCAACACTCTGATAGTCCACACTTTACAGAATGCCCACAGATGTACATCGGAAACTACTACTGCTCCTCCAGGGAACGATCAAAGGTTAAACTGTTTGAGACGTTACTCCCATGGAGGAAAGGGCGCATTTTGACTGTTGTATTCAATCTTGATGCAATTTCTGTGTTTCATCAACACTCTGATAGTCCACACATTACAGAATGTCAGAAGATGTGCATCGGAAACCACTACTGGTCTTCCAGGGAACGATCAAAGCGTAAACTGTTTGAGACACTACTCCTAAGGAGGAAAGTGCGCATGGTGACTGTTGTGTTCAATACTGATGCAATTTCTGTGTTTCATCAACACTCTGATAGTCCACACATTACAGAATGCCCCCAGATGTGGGTCGGAAGCTACTACTGGTCATCCAGGGAACGATCAAATCGTAGACTGTTGGAGACATCACTCCCATGGAGGAAAGTGCGCATGGTGACTGTTGTATTCAATCCTGATGCAATTTCTGTGTTTCATCAACACTCTGATAGTCCACACATTACAGAATGCCCCCAGATGTGCGTCGGAAGCTACTACTGGTCTTCCAGGGAACGGTCAAATCGTAGACTGTTTGAGACATTACTCCCATGGAGGAAAGTGCGCATGGTGACTGTTGTATTCAATCCTGATGCAATTTCTGTGTTTCATCAACACTCTGATAGTCCACACATTACAGAATGCCCCCAGATGTGCGTCGGAAGCTACTACTGGTCTTCCAGGGAACGGTCAAATCGTAGACTGTTTGAGACATTACTCCCATGGAGGAAAGTGCGCATGGTGACTGTTGTATTAAATCCCGCGGCAATTCCTGTGTTTCATCAACACTTTGAAGGTCCACAGATTACAGAATGCCTCCAGATGTGCATCGCATAATACTACTGGTCCTCCAGGAAACGATCAAAGCGTAGACTGTTTGAGACATTACTCCCATGGAGGAAAGTGCGTATGGTGACTGTTGTATTTAATTCCGATGCAATTTATGTGTTTCATCAACACTCTGATAGTCCACACATTACAGAATGCCCCCAGATGTGCTTCGCAAGCTACTACTGGTCTTCCAGGGAACGATCAAAGTGTAAACTGCTTGAGACATTACTCCAATGGAGGAAAGTTCGCATGGTGACTGTTGTATTCAATACTGATGCAATTTCTGTGTTTCTTCAACACTCTGATAGTTCACACATTACAGAATGCCCCCAGATGTGCGTCGGAAGCTGCTACTGGTCTTCCAGGGAACGATCAAATCGTAGACTGTTTGAGACATTACTCCCATGGAGGAAATTGCGCATGGTGACAGTTGTATTCAATCCCGCGGCAATTCCTGTGTTTCATCAACACTTTGAAGGTCCACAGATTACAGAATGACTCCAGATGTGCATCGCATAATACTACTGGTCCTCCAGGAAACGATCAAAGCGTAGACTGTTTGAGACATTACTCCCATCTAGGAAAGTGCGCATGGTGACAGTTGTATTCAATCCCGCGGCAATTCCTGTGTTTCATCAACACTTTGAAGGTCTACACATTACAGAATGCCTCCAGATGTGCATCGGAAACTACTACTGGTCTTGCAGGGAACGATCAAAGCGTAGACTGTTAGAGACATTACTCCCATATAGGAAAGTGCGCATGGTGACTGTTGTATTTAATCCCGATGCAATTTATGTGTTTCATCAACACTCTGATAGTCCACACATTACAGAATATCAGAGGATGTGCATCGGAAACTACTACTGGTCTTCCTGGGAACGATCAAAGCGTAGACTGTTTGAGACATTACTCCCATGGAGGGAAGTGCGCATGGTGACTGTTGTATTCGATCCCGATTCAATTTCAGTGTTTCATCAACAATTTGAAGGTCCACAGATTACAGAATGCCTCCAGATGTGCATCGGAAACTACTACTGGCCCTCCAGGAAAAGATCAAAGCGTAGACTGTTTGAGACATTATTCCCATGGAGGAAAGTTCGCATGGTGACTGTTGTATTCAATCCTGATGCAATTTCTGTGTTTCATCATCACTCTAATAGTTTACAGATACAGAATGCCTCCAGATGTGCATCGGAAACTACTACTGGTCCTCCAGGGAACGATCAAAGCGTAGACTGTTTGAGACATTACTCCCATGGAGGAAAATGCGCATGATTACTGTTGTATTCAATCCCGTGGCAATTTCTGTGTTTCATCAACACTTTGAAGGTCCACAGATTACAGAATGCCTACAGATGTGCATCGGAAACTACTACTGGTCTTGCAGGGAACGATCAAAGCGTAGACTGTTTGTGACATCACTCCAATGGAGGAAAGTGCGCATGGTGACTGTTGTATTCAATCCCGATGCAATTTCTGTGTTTCATCAATACTCTGATAGTCCACACATTACAGAATGCCCCCAGATGTGCGTCTGAAACTACTACTGGTCTTCCAGGGAACGATCAAAGCGTAAACTGTTTGAGACATTACTCCCATGGAGGAAAGTGCGCATGGTGACTGTTGTATTCAATCCTGATGCAATTTCTGTGTTTCATCAACACTCTGATAGTCCACACATTACAGAATGCCCCCAGATGTGCTTCGGAAACTACTACTGGTCCTCCAGGGAACGATCAAAGCGTAGACTCTTAGAGACATTACTCCCATGGAGGAAAGTGCGCATGGTGACTGTTGTATTGAATCACGATGCAATTTCTGTGTTTCATCAACACTTTGAAGGTCCAAAGATTACAGAGTGCCTCCAGATGTGCAACGGAAACTACTACTATCTTGCAGGGAACGATCAAAGCGTAGACTGTTTGTGACATCACTCCCATGGAGGAAAGTGCGCATGGTGACTGTTGTACTCAATCCCGCGGCAATTTCTGTGTTTCATCAACACTCTGATAGGTCACACATTACAGAATGCCCCAGATGTGCATCGGAAACTACTACTGGTCTTCTAGGGAACGATAAAAACGTAAACTGTTTGAGGCATTTCTCCCATGGAGGAAAGTGCGCATGGTGACTGTTGTATTCAATCCCAATGCAAATTCTGTGTTTCATCAACACTCTGATAGTCCACAGATTACAGAATGACACCAGATGTGCATCGGAAACTACTACTTGTCTTCCAGTGAACGATCAAAGCGTAAACTGTCTCAGACATTACTCCCATGGAGGAAAGTGCGCCTGGTGACTGTTGTATTCAATCGCGACGCAATTTCTGTATTTCATCAACACTCTGATAGTCCACAGACTACAGAACGCCTCCAGATGTGCATCGGAAACTACTACTGGCCTTCAGGGAACGATCAAAGCGTATACTGTTTGAGACATTACTCCCATGGAGGTAAGTGCGCATGGTGACTGTTGTATTCAATCCCGATGCTATTTTGGTTTCACCAACAGTCTGATAGTCCACAGATTACAGGATGCCTCCAGATTTGCATCGGAAACTACTACTGGTCTTCCAGGGAACGATCAAAGCGTAGACTGTTTGAGACATTACTCCAATGGAGGAAAGTTCGCATGGTGACTATTGTATTCAATACTGATGCAATTTCTGTGTTTCTTCAACACTCTGATAGTCCACACATTACAGAATGCCCCCAGATGTACGTCGGAAGCTACTACTGGTCTTCCAGGGAACGGTCAAATCGTAGACTGTTTGAGACATTACTCCCATGGAGGAAAGTGCGCATGGTGACTGTTGTATTAAATCCCGCGGCAATCCCTGTGTTTCATCAACACTTTGAAGGTCCACAGATTACAGAATGCCTCCAGATGTGCATCGCATAATACTACTGGTCCTCCAGGAAACGATCAAAGCGTAGACTGTTTGTGACATTACTCCCATGGAGGAAAGTGCGCATGGTGACAGTTGTATTCAATCCCGCGGCAATTCCTGTGTTTCATCAACACTTTGAAGGTCCACAGATTACAGAATGACTCCAGATGTGCATCGCATAATACTACTGGTCCTCCAGGAAACGATCAAAGCGTAGACTGTTTGAGACATTACTCCCATGGAGGAAAGTGCGTATGGTGACTGTTGTATTTAATTCCGATGCAATTTATGTGTTTCATCAACACTCTGATAGTCCACACATTACAGAATGCTCCCAGATGTGCTTCGGAAGCTACTACTGGAATTCCAGGTAACGGTCAAATCGTAGACTGTTTGAGCCATTTCTCCCATGGAGGAAAGTTCGCATGGTGACTGTTGTATTCAATCCCGATGCAAATTCTGTGTTTCATCAACACTCTGATAGTCCACACATTACAGAATGCTCCCAGATGTGCTTCGGAAGCTACTACTGGAATTCCAGGTAACGGTCAAATCGTAGACTGCTTGAGCCATTTCTCCCATGGAGGAAAGTTCGCATGGTGACTGTTGTATTCAATCCCGATGCAATTTCTGTGTTTCATCAACACTTTGAAGGTCCACAGATTACAGAATGCCTCCAGATGTGCATCGCAAACTACTACAATCTTGCAGGGAACGATCAAAGCGTAGACTGTTTGAGACAATACTCCCATGGAGGAAAGTGCGCATATGGTTTATTGTATTCAATTCAGATGCAATTTCTGTGTTTCATCAACACTCTGATAGTCCACACATTACAGAATGCCTCCAGATGTGCATCGGAAACCACTACTGGTCTTCCAGGGAACGATCAAAGTGTAAACTGCTTGAGACATTACTCCAATGGAGGAAAGTTCGCATGGTGACTATTGTATTCAATACTGATGCAAATTCTGTGTTTCTTCAACACTCTGATAGTCCACACATTACAGAATGCCCCCAGATGTGCGTCGGAAGCTACTACTGGTCTTCCAGGGAACGATCAAATCGTAGACTGTTTGAGACATTACTCCCATGGAGGAAAGTGCGCATGGTGACAGATGTATTCAATCCCACGGCAATTCCTGTGTTTCATCAACACTTTGAAGGTCCACAGATTACAGAATGACTCCAGATGTGCATCGCATAATACTACTGGTCCTCCAGGAAACGATCAAAGCGTAGACTGTTTGAGACATTACTCCCATGGAGGAAAGTGCGTATGGTGACTGTTGTATTTAATTCCGATGCAATTTATGTGTTTCATCAACACTCTGATATTCCACACATTACAGAATGCCCCCAGATGTGCTTCGGAAGCTACTACTGGAATTCCAGGTAACGGTCAAACCGTAGACTGTTTGAGACATTACTCCCATGGAGGAAAGTGCGCATGGTGACAGTTGTATTCAATCCCGATGCAAATTCTGTGTTTCATCAACACTCTGATAGTCCACAGATTACAGAATGCCCCCAGATGTGCGTTGGAAACTACTACTTGTCTTCCAGCGAACGATCAAAGCGTAGACTGTTTGAGACATTACTCCCATCTAGGAAAGTGCGCATGGTGACTGTTGTATTCAATCCCGATGCAATTTCTGTGTTTCATCAACACTTTGAAGGTCCACAGATTACAGACTGCCTCCAGATGTGCATCGAAAACGACTACTGGTCTTGCAGGGAACGATCAAAGCGTAGACTGTTTGAGACATTACTTGCATGGAGGCAAGTGCGCATGACGTTTGTTGTATTCAATACCGATGCAATTTCTGTGTTTCATCAACACTCTGATAGTGCACACATTACAGAATGCCCCCAGATGTGTATCTGAAACTACTACTGGTCTTCCAGGGAACGATCAAAGCGTAAACTGTTTGAGACATTACTCCCATGGAGGAAAGTGCGCATGGTGACTGTTGTATTCAATCCTGATGCAATTTCTGTGTTTCATCAACACTCTGATAGTCCACACATTACAGAATGCCCCCAGATGTGCGTCGGAAACTACTACTGGTCTTCCAGGGAACGATCAAAGCGTAGACTGTTTGAGACATTACTCCCATGGAGGAAAGTGCGCATGGTGACTGTTGTATTCAATCCCGATGCAATTTCTGTGTTTCATCAACACTCTGATAGTCCACACATTACAGTATGCCCCCAGATGTGCGTCGGAAGCTACTACTGGTCATCCAGGGAACGATCAAATCGTAGACTGTTTGAGACATTACTCCCATGGAGGAAAGTGCGCATGGTGACTGTTGTATTCAATCCTGATGCAATTTTTGTGTTTCATCATCACTCTAATAGTTTAGAGATACAGAATGCCTCCAGATGTGGATCGGAAACTACTACTGGTCCTCCAGGGAACGATCAAAGCGTAGACTGTTTGAGACATTACTCCCATGGAGGAAAATGCGCATGATGACTGTTGTATTCAATCCCGTGGCAATTTCTGTGTTTCATCAACACTTTGAAAGTCCACAGGTTACAAAATGCCTACAGATGTGCATCGGAAACTACTACTGGTCTTGCAGGGAACGATCAAAGCGTAGACTGTTTGTGACATCACTCCCATTGAGGAAAGTGCGCATGGTGACTGTTGTATTCAATCCCGAAGCAATTTCTGTGTTTCATCAACACTCTCATAGTCCACACATTACGGAATGCCCCCAGATGTGCGTCTGAAACTACTACTGGTCTTCCAGGGAACGATCAAAGCGTAAACTGTTTGAGACATTACTCCCATGGAGGAAAGTGCGCATGGTGACTGTTGTATTCAATCCTGATGCAATTTCTGTGTTTCATCAACACTCTGATAGTCCAGACATTACAGAATGCCCCCAGATGTGCGTCGGAAACTACTACTGGTCTTCCAGGGAACGATCAAACCGTAGACTGTTTGAGACATTACTCCCATTGAGGAAAGTGCGCATGGTGTCTGTTGTATTCAATCCCGATGCAATTTCTGTGTTTCATCAACACTCTGATAGTCGACACATTACAGAATGCCCAAATATGTGCATCGGAAACTACTACTGGTCTTCCAGGGAATGATCAAAGCGTAAACTGTTTGAGACATTACTCCCATGGAGGAAAGTGCGCGTGGTGACTTTTGTATTCAATCCCGATGCCATTTCCTGTGTTTCATCAACACTCTGATAGTCCACACATTACAGAATGCCTCCAGATGGGCTTCGGAAACTACTACTGGTCTTCCAGGGAACGATCAAATCGTAGACTGTTAGAGACATTACTCCCATGGAGGAAAGTGCGCATGGTGACTGTTGTATTGAATCACGATGCAATTTCTGTGTTTCATCAACACTTTGAAGGTCCAAAGATTACAGAGTGCCTCCAGATGTGCATTGGAAACTACTACTATCTAGCAGGGAACGATCAAAGCGTAGATTGTTTGCGACATCACTCCCATGGAGGAAAGTGCGCATGGTGACTGTTGTATTCAATCCCGCGGCAATCTCTGTGTTTCATCAACACTCTGATAGGTCACACATTACAGAATGCCCCCAGATGTGCATCGGAAACTACTACTGGTCTTCCAGGGAACGATCAAAGCGTAAACTGTTTGAGGCATTTCTCCCATGGAGGAAAGTGCGCATGGTGACTGTTGTATTCGATCCCAATGCAAATTCTGTGTTTCATCAACACTCTGATAGTCCACAGATTACAGAATGACACCAGATGTGCATCGGAAACTACTACTTGTCTTCCAGTGGACGATCAAAGCGTAGACTGTTTGAGATATTACTTCCATCTAGGAAAGTGCGCATGGTGACTGTTGTACTCAATCGCGATGCAATTTCTGTGTTTCAGCAACACTTTGAAGGTCCACAGATTACAGAATGCCTCCAGATGTGCATCGGAAACTACTACTATCTTGCAGGGAACGATCAAAGCGTAGACTGTTTGAGACATTAGTCCTATGGACGAAAGTGCGCATGGGGTTTATTGTATTCAATCCAGATGCAATTTCTGTGTTTCATCAACACTCTGATAGTCCACACATTACAGAATGCCTCCAGATGTGCATCGGAAACCACTACTGGTCTTCCAGGGAACGATCAAAGTGTAAACTGCTTGAGACATTACTCCAATGGAGGAAAGTTCGCGTGGTGACTATTGTATTCAATACTGATGCAATTTCTGTGTTTCTTCAACACTCTGATAGTCCACACATTACAGAATGCCCCCAGATGTGCGTCGGAAGCTACTACTGGTCTTCCAGGGAACGATCAAATCGTAGACTGTTTAAAACATTACTCCCATGGAGGAAAATGCGCATGGTGACTTTTGTATTAAATCCCGCGGCAATTCCTGTGTTTCATCAACACTTTGAAGGTCCACAGATTACAGAATGCCTCCAGATGTGCATCGCATAATACTACTGGTCCTCCAGGAAACGATCAAACCGTAGACTGTTTGAGATATTACTCCCATGGAGGAAAGTGCGTATGGTGACTGTTGTATTTAATTCCGATGCAATTTATGTGTTTCACCAACACTCTGATAGTCCACACATTACAGAATGCCCCCAGATGTGCTTCGGAAGCTACTACTGGTCTTCCAGGGAACGATCAAAGTGTAAACTGCTTGAGACATTACTCCAATGGAGGAAAGTTCGCATGGTGACTGTTGTATTTAATGCTGATGCAATTTCTGTGTTTTTTCAACACTCTGATAGTTCACACATTACAGAATGCATCCAGATGTGCGTCGGAAGCTACTACTGGTCTTCCAGGGAACGATCAAATCGTAGACTGTTTGAGACATTACTCCCATGGAGGAAAGTGCGCATGGTGACTGTTGTATTAAATCCCGCGGCAATTCCTGTGTTTCATTAACACTTTGAAGGTCCACAGATTACAGAATGCCTCCAGATGTGCATCGCATAATACTACTGGTCCTCCAGGAAACGATCAAACCGTAGACTGTTTGAGACATTACTCCCATGGAGGAAAGTGCGTATGGTGACTGTTGTATTTAATTCCGATGCAATTTATGTGTTTCATCAACACTCTGAAAGTCCACACATTACAGAATGTCCCCAGATGTGCTTCGGAAGCTACTATTGGTCTTCCAGGGAACGATAGAAGTGTAAACTGCTTGAGACATTACTCCAATGGAGGAAAGTTCGCATGGTGACTGTTGTATTCAATACTGATGCAATTTCTGTGTTTCTTCAACACTCTGATAGTTCACACATTACAGAATGCCCCCAGATGTGCGTCAGAAGCTACTACTGGTCTTCCAGGGAACGATCAAATCGTAGACTGTTTTTAGACATTACTCCCATGGAGGAAAGTGCGCATGGTGATAGTTGTATTCAATCCCGCGGCAATTCCTGTGTTTCATCAACACTTTGAAGGTCCACAGATTACAGAATGACTCCAGATGTGCTTCGGAAGCTACTACTGGGCTTCCAGGGAACGATCAAAGCGTAAACTGTTTGAGGCATTTCTCCCATGGAGGAAAGTGCGTATGGTGACTGTTGTATTTAATTCCGATGCAATTTATGTGTTTCATCAACACTCTGACAGTCCACACATTACAGAATGCCCCCAGATGTGCTTCGGAAGCTACTACTGGTCTTCCAGGGAACGATCAAAGCGTAAACTGTTTGAGGCATTTCTCCCATGGAGGAAAGTGCGCATGGTGATTATTGTATTCAATCATAATGCAAATTCTGTGTTTCATCAACACTCTGATAGTCCACAGATTACAGAATGACACCAGATGTGCATCGGAAAATACTACTGGTCTTCCAGTGGACGATCAAAGCGTAGACTGTTTGAGACATTACTCCCATCTAGGAAAGTGCGCATGGTGACTGTTGTATTCAATCCCGATGCAATTTCTGTGTTTCAGCAACACTTTGAAGGTCCACAGATTACAGAATGGCTCCAGATGTGCATCGGAAACTACTACTATCTTGCAGGGAACGATCAAAGCGTAGACTGTTTGAGACATTACTCCCATGGAGGAAAGTGCGCATGGGGTTTATTGTATTCAATCCAGATGCAATTTCTGTGTTTCATCAACACTCTGATAGTCAACACATTACAGAATGCCTCCAGATGTGCATCGGAAACCACTACTGGTCTTCCAGGGAACGATCAAAGTGTAAACTGCTTGAGACATTACTCCAATGGAGGAAAGTTCGCATGGTGAGTATTGTATTCAATACTGATGCAATTTCTGTGTTTCTTCAACACTCTGATAGTCCACACATTACAGAATGCCCCCAGATGTGCTTCGTAAGATACTACTGGATTTCCAGGTAACGGTCAAACCGTAGACTGTTTGAGACATTACTCCCATGGAGGAAAGTGCGCATGGTGACTGTTGTATTCAATCCCGATGCAAATTCTGTGTTTCATCAACACTCTGATAGTCTACACATTACAGAATGCCCCCAGATGTGCTTTGGAAACTACTACTTGTCTTCCAGCGAACGATCAAAGCGTAGACTGTTTGAGACATTACTCCCATCTAGGAAAGTGCGCATGGTGACAGTTGTATTCAATCCCGCGGCAATTCCTGTGTTTCATCAACACTTTGAAGGACCACAGATTACAGAATGACTCCAGATGTGCATCGCATAATACTACTGGTCCTCCAGGAAACGATAAAAGCGTAGACTGTTTGAGACATTACTCCCATGGAGGAAAGTGCGTATGGTGACTGTTGTATTTAATTAAGATGCAATTTATGTGTTTCATCAACACTCTGATAGTCCACACATTACAGAATGCCCCCAGATGTGCTTCGGAAGCTACTACTGGAATTCCAGGTAACGGTCAAACCGTAGACTGTTTGAGACATTACTCCCATGGAGGAAAGTGCGCATGGTGACTGTTGTATTCAATCCCGATGCAAATTCTGTGTTTCATCAACACTCTGATAGTCCACACATTACAGAATGCCCCCAGATGTGCGTTGGAAACTACTACTTGTTTTCCAGCGAACGATCAAAGCGTAGACTGTTTGAGACATTACTCCCATCTAGGAAAGTGCGCATGGTGACAGTTGTATTCAATCCCGATGCAATTTCTGTGTTTCATCAACACTTTGAAGGTCCACAGATTACAGAATGCCTCCAGATGTGCATCGGAAACGACTACTGGTCTTGCAGGGAACGATCAAAGCGTAGACTGTTTGAGACATTACTCCCATGGAGGAAAGTGCGCATGGGGTTTGTTGTATTCAATACCGATGCAATTTCTGTGTTTCATCAACACTCTGATAGTCCACACATTACAGAATGCCCCCAGATGTGCATCTGAAACCACTACTGGTCTTCCGGAGAACGATCAAAGCGTAAACTGTTTGAGACATTACTCCAATGGATGAAAGTGCGCATGGTGACTGTCGTATTCATTACTGATGCAATTTCTGTGTTTCTTCATCACTCTGATAGTCCACACATTACAGAATGCCCCCAGATGTGCGTTGGAAACTACTACTTGTTTTCCAGCGAACGATCAAAGCGTAGACTGTTTGAGACATTACTCCATGGAGGAAAGTGTGCGTGGTGACTTTTGTATTCAATCCCGATGCCATTTCCTGTGTTTCATCAACACTCTGATAGTCCACACATTACAGAATGCCCCCAGATGTGCTTCGGAAACTACTACTGGTCTTCCAGGGAACGATCAAAGCGTAGACTGTTAGAGACACTACTCCCATGGAGGAAAGTGCGCATGGTGACTGTTGTATTGAATCACGATGCAATTTCTGTGTTTCATCAACACTTTGAAGGTCCAAAGATTACAGAGTGCCTCCAGATGTGCATCGGAAACTACTACTATCATGCAGGGAACGATCAAAGCGTAGACTGTTTGTGACATCACTCCCATGGAGGAAAGTGCGCATGGTGACTGTTGTATTCAATCCCGCGGCAATTTCTGTGTTTCATCAACACTCTGATAGGTCACACATTACAGAATGCCCCCAGATGTGCATCGGAAACTACTACTGGTCTTCCAGGGAACGATCAAAGCGTAAACTGTTTGAGGCATTTCTCCCATGGAGGAAAGTGCGCATGGTGACTGTTGTATTCAATCCCAATGCAAATTCTGTGTTTCATCAACACTCTGATAGTCCACAGATTACAGAATGACACCAGATGTGCATCGGAAACTACTACTTGTCTTCCAGTGGACGATCAAAGCGTAGACTTTTTGAGACATTACTCCCATCTAGGAAAGTGAGCATGGTGACTGTTGTATTCAATCCCGATGCAATTTCTGTGTTTCAGCAACACTTTGAAGGTCCACAGATTACAGAATGCCTCCAGATGTGCATCGGAAACTACTACGATCTTGCAGGGAACGATCAAAGCGTAGACTGGTTGAGGCATTACTCCCATGGAGGAAAGTGCGCATGGGGTTTATTGTATTCAATCCAGATGCAATTTCTGTGTTTCATCAACACTCTGATAGTCCACACATTACTGAATGCCTCCAGATGTGCATCGGAAACCACTACTGGTCTTCCAGGGAACGATCAAAGTGTAAACTGCTTGAGACATTACTCCAATGGAGGAAAGTTCGCATGGTGACTGTTGTATTCAATACTGATGCAATTTCTGTGTTTCTTCAACACTCTGATAGTTCACAAATTACAGAATGCCCCCAGATGTGTGTCGGAAGCTACTACTGGTCTTCCAGGGAACGATCAAATCGTATACTGTTTGAGACATTACTCCCATGGAGGAAAGTGCGCATGGTGACAGTTGTATTCAATCCCGCGACAATTCCTGTGTTTCATCAACACTTTGAAGGTCCACAAATTACAGAATGACTCCAGATGTGCATCGCATAATACTACTGGTCCTCCAGGAAACGATCAAAGCGTAGACTGTTTGAGACATTACTCCCATGGAGGAAAGTGCGTATGGTGACTGTTGTATTTAATTCCGATGCAAATGTATGTGTTTCATCAACACTCTGATAGTCCACACACTACAGAATGCCCCCAGATGTGCGTCGGAAGCTATTACTGGAATTCCAGGTAACGGTCAAACCGTAGACTGTTTGAGACATTACTCCCATGGAGGAATGTGCGCATGGTGACTGTTGTATTCAATCCCGATGCAAATTCTGTGTTTCATCAACACTGTGATAGTCCACACATTACAGAATGCCCCCAGATGTGCGTTGGAAACTACTACTTGTCTTCCAGCGAACGATCAAAGCGTAGACTGTTTGCGACATTACTCCCATCTAGGAAAGTGCGCATGGTGACAGTTGTATTCAATCCCGATGCAATTTCTGTGTTTCATCAACACTTTGAAGGTCCACAGATTACAGAATGCCTCCAGATGTGCATCGCATAATACTACTGGTCCTCCAGAAAACGATCAAATCGTAGACTGTTTGAAACATTACTCCCATGGGGGAAAGTGCGCATGGTGACTGTTGTATTTAATCCCGATGCAATTTATGTGTTTCATCAACACTCTGATAGTCCACACATTACAGAATGCCCCCAGATGTGCATCGGGATGTACACCTGTTATTCCAGGGAACGATCAAAGCGTAGACTGCTTGAGACATTACTCCAATGGAGGAAAGTTCGCATGGTGACTATTGTATTCAATACTGATGCAATTTCTGTGTTTCTTCAACACTCTGATAGTCCACACATTACAGAATGCCCCCAGATGTGCGTCGGAAGCTACTACTGGTTTTCCAGGGACGATCAAATCGTAGACTGTTTGAGACATTACTCCCATGGAGGAAAGTGCGCATGGTGACTGTTGTATTAAATCCCGCGGCAATTCCTGTGTTTCATCAACACTTTGAAGGTCCACAGATTACAGAATGCCTCCAGATGTGCATTGCATACTACTACTGGTCCTCCAGGAAAAGATCCAAGCGTAGACTGTTTGAGACATTACTCCCATGGAGGAAAGTGCGTATGGTGACTGTTGTATTTAATTCCGATGCAATTTATGTGTTTCATCAACACTCTGATAGACCACACATTACAGAATGCATCCCGATGTGCTTCGGAAGCTACTACTGGTCTTCCAGGGAACGATCAAAGTGTAAACTGCTTGAGACATTACTCCAATGGAGGAAAGTTCGCATGGTGACTGTTGTATTCAATACTGATGCAATTTCTGTGTTTCTTCAACACTCTGATAGTTCACACATTACAGAATGCCCCCAGATGTGTGTCGGAAGCTACTACTGGTCTTCCAGGGAACGATCAAATCGTAGACTGTTTGAGACATTACTCCCATGGAGGAAAGTGCGCATGGTGACAGTTGTATTCAATCCCGCGGCAATTCCTGTGTTTCATCAACACTTTGAAGGTCCACAGATTACAGAATGACTCCAGATGTGCATCGCATAATACTACTGGTCCTCCAGGAAACGAACAAATCGTAGACTGTTTGAGACATTACTCCCATGGAGGAAAGTTCGTATGGTGACTGTTGTATTTAATTCCGATGCAAATGTATGTGTTTCATCAACACTCTGATAGTCCACACACTACAGAATGCCCCCAGATGTGCTTCGGAAGCTACTACTGGAATTCCAGGTAACGGTCAAACCGTAGACTGTTTGAGACATTACTCCCATGGAGGTATGTGAGCATGGTGACTGTTGTATTCAATCCCGATGCAAATTCTGTGTTTCATCAACACTCTGATAGTCAACACATTGCAGAATGCCCACAGATGTGCGTTGGAAACTACTACTTGTCTTCCAGCGAACGAACAAAGCGTAGACTGTTTGAGACATTACTCCCATCTAGGAAAGTGCGCATGGTGACTGTTGCATTCAATCCCGATGCAATTTCTGTGTTTCAGCAACACTCTGATAGTCCACACATTACAGAATGCCTCCAGATGTGCATCGGAAACCACTACTGGTCTTCCAGGGAACGATCAAAGTGTAAACTGCTTGAGACATTACTCCAATGGAGGAAAGTTCGCATGGTGACTGTTGTATTCAATACTGATGCAATTCCTGTGATTCTTCAACACTCTGATAGTCCACACATTACAGAATGCCCCCAGATGTGCGTCGGAAGATACTACTGGTCTTCCTGGGAACGATCAAAGTGTAAACTGCTTGAGACATTACTCCAATGGAGGAAAGTTCGCATAGTGATTTTTGTATTCAATACTGATGCAATTTCTGTGTTTCTTCAACACTCTGATAGTTCACACATTACAGAATGCCCCCAGATGTGCGTCGGAAGCTACTACTGGTCTTCCAGGGAACGATCAAATCGTAGTCTGTTTGAGACATTACTCCCATGGAGGAAAGTGCGCATGGTGACTGTTGTATTCAATCTCGCGGCAATTCCTGTGTTTCATCAACACTTTGAAGGTCCACAGATTACAGAATGCCTCCAGATGTGCATCGCATAATACTACTGGTCCTCCAGGAAACGATCAAATCGTAGACTGTTTGAGACATTACTCCCATGGAGGAAAGTGCGTATGGTGACTGTTGTATTTAATTCCGATGCAATTTATGTGTTTCATCAACACTCTGATAGTCCACACATTACAGAATGCCCCCAGACGTGCTTCGGAAGCTACTACTGGTATTCCAGGAAACGGTCAAACCGTAGACTGTTTGAGACATTACTCCCATGGAGGAAAGTGCGCATGGTGACTGTTGTATTTAATCCCGATGCAAATTATGTGTTTCATCAACACTCTGATAGTCCACACTTTACAGAATGCCCACAGATGTGCATCGGAAACTACTACTGCTCTTCCAGGGAACGATCAAAGCGTAAACTGTTTGAGACATTACTCCCATGGAGGAAAGGGCGCATTTTGGCTGTAGTATTCAATCTTGATGCAATTTCTGTGTTTCATCAACACTCTGATAGTCCACACATTACAGAATGCCCCAGATGTGAGTCGGAAACTACGACTGGTCTTCCAGGGAACGATCAAAGCGTAAACTGTTTGAGACATTACTCCCATGGAGGAGATTGCGCATGGTGACTGTTGTATTCAATCCCGCGGCAATTCCTGTGTTTCATCAACACTCTGAAGTTCCACACATTACAGAATGCCTCCAGATGTGCTTCGGAAACTACTACTGGTCTTGCAGGGAACGATCAAAGCGTAGACTGTTAGAGACATTACTCCCATGGAGGAAATTGCGCCGGGTGACTGTTGTAATGAATCCCGATGCAATTTCTGTGTTTCATCAACACTTTGAAGGTCCAAAGATTACATAATATCTATAGATGTGCATCGGAAACTACAACTGGTCTTCCAGGAAACGATCGAACCGTAGACTGTTTGAGACATTACTCCCATGGAGGAGAGTGCGCATGGTGACTGTTGTATTCAATCCCGCGGCAATTTTTGTGTTTCATCATCACTTTGAAGGTCCACAGATTACAGAATGCCTCCAGATGTGCATCGGAAACTACTACTGGTCCTCCAGGGAACGATCAAAGCGTAGACTGTTTGAGACATTACTCCCATGGAGGAAAGTGCGCATGGTGACAGTTGTATTCAATCCTGATGCACTTTCTGTGTTTCATCAACACTCTGATAGTGCACACATTACAGAATGTCAGAAGATGAGCATCGGAAACTACTACTGGTCTTCCAGAAAACGATCAAAGCGTAAACTGTTTGAGACATTACTCCCATGAAGGAAAGTGCGTGTGGTGACTGTTGTATTCAATCCCGATGCAATTTCTGTGTTTGAACAACACTCTGATAGTTTACAGATTACTGAATGTCTCCAGATGTGCATCGGAAGCTACTACTGGTCTTGCAGGGAACTATCAAAGCGTAGACTGTTTGAGACATCACTCCCATGGAGGAAAGTGCGCATGGTGACTGTTGTATTCAATCCCGATGCAATTTCTGTGTTTCTTCAACACTCTGATAGTGCACACATTACAGAATGTCAGAAGATGTGCATCGGAAACTACTACTGGTCTTCCAGGAAACGATCAAAGCGTAAAATGTTTGAGACATTGCTCCCATGGAGGAAAGTCCGCATGGTGTGTGTTGTATTCAATCCCCATGCAATTTCTGTGTTTCATCAACACTCTGATAGTCCACACATTACAGAATGCCCCCATATGTGCATCGGAAACTACTACTGGTCTTCCAGGGAACGATCAAAGCGTAGACTGTTTGAGACATTACACCCATGGAGAAAAATGTGCATGATGACTGTTGTATTCAATCAGAAGGCAATTTCTGTGTTTCATCAACACTTTGAAGGTCCACAGATTACAGAACGCTCCAGATGTGCATCGGAAGCTACTACTGTTCTTCCAGGGAACGATCAAATCATAGACTGTTTGAGACATTACTCCCATGGAGGAAAGTGCGCATGGTGACTGTTGTATTCAATCCCGCGGCAATTCCTGTGTTTCATCAACACTTTGAAGGGCCACACATTACAGAATGCCTCCAGATGTGCATCGGAAACTACTACTGGTCTTGCAGGGGACGATCAAAGCGTAGACTGTTAGAGACATTACACCCATGGAGGAAAGTGCGCATGGTGACTGTAGTATTTAATCGCCATTTAATTTATGTGTTTCATCAACACTCTGATAGTCCACACTTTACAGAATGCCCGCAGATGTGCATCGGAAACTACTACTGCTCTTCCAGGGAACGATCAAAGCGTAAACAGTTTGAGACATTACTCCCATGCAGGAAAGTGCGCATTTTGACTGTAGTATTCACTCTTGATGCAATTTCTGTGTTTCATCAACACTCTGATAGTCAACACATTACATAATGTCAGAAGATGTTCATCGGAAACTACTACAGGTCTCCCATGGAACGATCAAAGCGTAGACTGTTTGAGACATTACTCCCATGGAGGAAAGTGCACATGGTGAGTGTTGTATTCAATCGCCATGCAATTTCTGTGTTTCATCAACACATTGAAAGTCCACAGTTTATAGAATGGCTCCAGATGTGCATCGGAAACTACTACTGGTCTTGCAGGAAACAATCAAAGCGTAGACTGTTTGAGACATTATTACCATGGAGGAAAGTGCGCATGGTGACTGTTGTATTGAATTCCGCGGCAATTTCTGTGTTTCATCAACCCTTTGAAGGTCCACAGATTACAGAATGCCTACAGATGTGCATCGTAAACTACTACTGGTCTTCCAGGGAACGATCAAGTCGTAAACTGTTTGAGACATTACTCCCATGGAGGAAAGTGCGCATGGTGACTGTTGTATTCAATCCTGATGCAATTTCTGTGTTTCATCAACACTCTGATAGTCCACACATTACAGAATGCCCCCAGATGTGCGTCGGACGCTACTTCTGGTCTTCCAGGGTACGATCAGATCGTAGACTGTTTGAGACATTACTCCCATGGAGGAAAGTGCGCATGGTGACTGTTGTATTCAATCCCGCGGCAATTCCTGTGTTTCATCAACACTTTGAGGGTCCACACATTACAGAATGCCTCCAGATGTGCATCGGAAACTACTACTGGTCTTGCAGGGAACGATCAAAGCGTAGACTGTTAGAGACGTTACTCCCATGGAGGAAAGTGCGCATGGTGACTGTTGTATTCAATCCCGATGCAATTTCTGTTTTTCATCAACACTATGATAGTCCACAGATTACAGAATGCCTCTAGATGTGCCTCGGAAACTACTACTGGTCTTCCAGGGAACGATCATAGCGTAGACTGTTTGTGACATTACTAACATGGAGGAAAGTGCGGATGGTGACTGTAGTATTCAATCCTGATGCACTTTCTGTGTTTCATCAACACTCTGATAGTCCACACTTACAGAATGCCCCCAGATGTGCTTCGGAAACTACTACTGGTCTTCCAGGGAACGATCAAAGCGTAGACCGTTAGAGACATTACTCCCATGGAGGAAAGTGCGCATGGTGACTGTTGTATTGAATCCCGATGCAATTTCTATGTTTCATCAATACTTTGAAGGTCCACAGATTACAGAATGACTCCAGATGTGCATCGCATAATACTACTGGTCCTCCAGGAAACGATCAAAGGGTAGACTGTTTGAGACATTACTCCCATGGAGGAAAGTGCGCATGGGGTCTGTTGCATTCAATCCCTTTGCAATTTCTGTGTTTCATCAACACTCTGATAGTCCACACATTACAGAATGCCCCCAGATGTGCGTCGGAAGCTACTACTGGTCTTGCAGGGAACGATCAAAGCTTAGACTGTTGGAGACATTACTCCCATGGAGGAAAGAGCGCATGGCGACTGTTGTATTGAATCCCGATGCAATTTCTGTGTTTCATCAACACTTTGAAGATCCAAAGCTTACAGAATGCCTATAGATGTGCATCGGAAACTACTACTGGTCTTCCAGGAAACGATCGAACCGTAGACTGTTTGAGACATTACTCCCATAGGAAAGTGCGCATGGTGACTGTTGTATTCAATCTCGCGGCAATTTCTGTGTTTCATCAACACTTTGAAGGTCCACAGATTAAAGAATGCCTCCAGATGTGCGTCGGAAGCTACTACTGGCCTTCCAGGGAACGATCAAAGCGTAAACTGTTTGAGACATTACTCCCATTGAGGAAAGTGCGCATGGTGACTATTGTATTCATTCCTGATGCAATTTCTATGTTTCATCAACACTCTGATAGTCCACACATTACAGAATGCCCCCAGATGTGCATTGGAAACTACTACTGGTATTCCAGGGAACGATCAAAGCGAAAACTGTTTGAGACATTACTCCCATGGCGGAAAGTGCACATGGTGACTTTTGTATTCAATCCCGATGCAATTTCTGTGTTTCATCAACACTCTGATAGTCCACAGATTACAGAATGCCTCCAGACGTGCATCAGAAACTACTACAGGTCTCCCAAGGATAGATCAATGCGTAGACTGTTTGAGACATTACTCCCATGGAGGAAAGTGCGCATGGTGACTGTTGTATTCAATCCCGATGCAATTTCTGTGTTTCATCAACACTTTGAAGGTCCACAGATAACAGAATGCCTCCAGATGTGCTGTGGAAACTACTACTGGTATTGCAGGGATCGATCAAATCGTAGACGCTTTGAGACATTACTCCCATTGAGGAAAGTGCGCATGTTGACTGTTGTATTCAATCCCGATGCAATTTCTGAGTTTCATCAACACTCTGATAGTCCACACTTTACAGAATGCCCCCAGATGTGCATCAGAAACTACTACTGGTCTTCCAGGAAACGATAAAAGAGTACACTGTTTGAGACATTACTCCCGTGGTGGAAAGTGCGGATGGTGCCTGTTGTATTCAATCCCGATGCAATTTCTGTGTTTCACCAACACTCTGATACTCCACAGATTACAGAATGCCTCCAGATGTGCATAGGAAACTACTACTGGTCTTCCAGGGAACGATCAAAGCGTAGACTGTTTGAGACTTTACTCCAATGGAGGAAAGTGCGCATCGAGTCTGTTGTATTCAAACCCGATGCCATTTCTGTGTTTCATCAACAATCTGATAGTCCACAGATTACAGAATGCCAACAGATGTGCATCGGAAACTACTACTGGTCTTCCAGGGAACGATGAAGGCATAGACTGTTTCAGACGATACTCCCATGGAGGAAATTGCGGATGGTGACTGTTGTATTCAGTCCCGATGCAATTTCTGTGTTTCATCAACACTCTGACAGTTCACAGAATACAGATTGTCTCCAGATGTGCATCGGAAACTACTACTTGTCTTCCTGGTTACGATCAAAGCGTAGACTGTTTGAGACATTACTCCCATTGAGGAAAGTGCGGATGGTGACAGTTGTATTCCTTCCCGATTCAATTTATGTGTTTCATCAACACTTTGAAGGTCCAAAGATTACAGAATGCCTCCAGATGTGCATCGGAAACTACTACTGGTCTTCCAGGGTACAATCAAAGCGTAGACTGTTTCAGACATAACTCCCATTAAGGAATGTGTGGATGCTGACTGTTGTATTCAAACCCGATGCAATTTCTATGTTTCATCAACACTTTGAAGATCCCCAGATTACAGAATGCCTCCAGATGTGCATCGGAAACTACTACTGGTCTTCCAGGGAACGATCAAAGCGATGACTGTTTGAGAGATTACTCCCATGGAGAAAGGTACGCATGGTGCCTGTTGTATTCAATCCCGATGCAATTTCTGTCTTTTATCAAAACCCGGATAGACCACAGATTACCGAATACCTCCGGATGTGCATCGGAAACTACTACTGGTCCTCCAGGGAACGATCAAAGCGTAGACTGTTTGAGACATTACTACTATGTAGGAAAGTGCGCATGGTGACTGTTGTATTCAATCCCGATGCAATTTCTGTGTTTCAACAACACTCTGATAGTCCACAGATTACAGAATGCC
This sequence comes from Schistocerca gregaria, assembly GCF_023897955.1. Taxonomy (NCBI): domain Eukaryota; kingdom Metazoa; phylum Arthropoda; class Insecta; order Orthoptera; family Acrididae; genus Schistocerca; species Schistocerca gregaria. Next base: position 4,676,604 of record NW_026061707.1, on the reverse strand, counting down.
TCCAAATGTGCATCGGAAACTACTACTGGTCATCCAGGAAACGATAAAAGAGTACACTGTTTGAGACATTACTTCCACGGAGGAAAGGGCCCATGGTGACTTTTGTTTTTAATCCCGATGCAATTTCTGTGTTTCATCAACACTTTAAAGAACCACAGATTACAGAATGCCTCCAGATGTGAATCGAAACTTCTTCTGGTCTTCCAATGATCGATCAAACTGTAGACTGTTTTAGACATTACTCCCATGGAGGAAAGTGGGCATGGTGACTGTTGTATTCAATCCAGATGCAATTTCAGTGTTTCAACAACATTCTGATAGTCCACAGATTACAGAATGCCACCGGATGTGCATCGGAAACTACTACTGGTCTTCCAGGGAACTATCAAAGCGTAGACTGTTTGAGACATTACTCCCATGGAGGAAGGTGCACATGGTGATTGTTGTATTGAATCCCGATGCAATTTCTGTGTTTCATCAACACTCTGATAGTCCACAGATTACAGAATACCTCCAGAAGTGCATCGAAAATACTACTGGTCTTACAGGGAATGATCAAAGCGTAGACTGTTTGACACACTAATCCCGTTTAGGAAAGTGCGCATGGTGACTGTTGTATTCAATCCCGATGCAATTTCTGTGTTTCATCAACACTTTGAAGGTCAACAGATTACAGAATGCCTCCAGATGTGCATCGGAAACTACTACTGGTCTTCCAGGGAACGATCAAAGCGTAGACTGTTTGAGACATTACTCCCGTTTTGGAAAGTGCGGATGGTGACTGTTGTATTCAATCCCGATGCAATTTCGGTGTTTCATCAACACTCTGATTCTCCCCAGATTACAGAATGCCTCCAGATGTGCATCAGAAACTACTACTGGTCTTCCAGGAAACGATAAAAGAGTACACTGTTTGAGACATTACTCCCACGGAGGAAAGGGCCCATGGTGACTGTTGTATTTAATCCCGATGCAATTTCTGTGTTTCATCAACACTTTAAAGAACCACAGATTACAGAATGCCTCCAGATGTGAATCGAAACTTCTACTGGTCTTCCAGGGATCGATCAAACTGTAGACTGTTTTAGACATTACTCCCATGGAGGAAAGTGCGTATGGTGACTGTTGTATTCAATCCCGATGCAATTTCAGTGTTTCTACAACATTCTGATAGTCCACAGATTACAGAACGCCACCGGATGTGCATCGGAAACTACTACTGGTCTTCCAGGGAACTATCAAAGCGTAGACTGTTTGAGACATTACTCCCATGGAGGAAGGTGCACATGGTGATTGTTGTATTGAATCCCGATGCAATTTCTGTGTTTCATCAACACTCTGATAGTCCACAGATTACAGAATACCTCCAGAAGTGCATCGAAAATACTACTGGTCTTACAGGGAATGATCAAAGCGTAGACTGTTTGACACACTAATCCCGTTTAGGAAAGTGCGCATGGTGACTGTTGTATTCAATCCCGATGCAATTTCTGTGTTTCATCAACACTTTGAAGGTCAACAGATTACAGAATGCCTCCAGATGTGCATCGGAAACTACTACTGGTCTTCCAGGGAACGATCAACGCGTAGACTGTTTGAGACATTACTCCCGTGGTGGAAAGTGCGGATGGTGACTGTTGTATTCAATCCCGATGCAATTTCTGTGTTTCACCAACACTCTGATACTCCACAGATTACAGAATGCCTCCAGATGTGCATCGGAAACTACTACTGGTCTTCCAGGAAACGATAAAAGAGTACACTGTTTGACACATTACTCCCACGGAGGAAAGGGCCCATGGTGACTGTTGTATTTAATCCCGATGCAATTTCTGTGTTTCATCAACACTTTAAAGAACCACAGATTACAGAATGCCTCCAGATGTGAATCGAAACTTCTACTGGTCTTCCAGGGATCGATCAAACTGTAGACTGTTTTAGACATTACTCCCATGGAGGAAAGTGGGCATGGTGACTGTTGTATTCAATCCCGATGCAATTTCAGTGTTTCAACAACATTGTGATAGTACACAGATTACAGAATGCCACCGGATGTGCATCGGGAACTACTACTGGTCTTCCAGGGAATGATCAAAGCGTAGACTGTTTGACACACTACTAACGTTTAGGAAAGTGCGCATGGTGACTATTGTATTCAATCCCGATGCAATTTCTGTGTTTCATCAACACTGTGACAGTCCACATATTACAGAATGAAACCAGATGTGCATCGGAAACTACTACTGGCCTTCCTGGGAACGATCAAAGCTTAGACTGTTTGATACATTATTCCCATCGAGGAAAGTGAGCATGGTGACAGTTGTATTCAATCCCGATGCAATTTCTGTATTTCATCAACACTTTGAAGGTCCACAGATTACAGATCGCCTCCAGATATGCATCGAAAACTACTACTGGTCTTCCAGGGAACTATCAAATGGTAGACTGTTTCAGACGTTACTCCCATGGAGGAATGTGCGGATGGTGACTGTTGTATTCAATCCCGATGCAATTTCAGTGTTTTATCAACACTCTGATAGCCCACAGATTACAGAATGCCACCAGATGTGCATCGGAAACTACTACTGGTCTTCCAGGAAATGATCAAAGCGAGGACTGTTTCAGACATTACTCCCATGGCGGAAAGTGTGGATGGTGACTGTTGTATTCAATCACGATGAAATTTCTGTGTTTCATCAACACTCTGATAGTCCACAGATAACAGAATGCCACCAGAAGTGCACCGGAAACTACTACTGGTCTTCCAGGGAACGATCAAAGCGTAGACTGTTTGAGACATTAATCCTGTGGAGGAAAGTGAGCATGGTGCCTGTTGTATTCAATCCCGATGCAATTTCTGTGTTTCATCAACACTCTGATAGTCCACAGAATACAGAATGCCACCAGACGTGCATCGGAAACTACTACTGGTCTTCCAGGGAACGGTCAAAGCGTTGACTGTTTGAGACATTACTCCCGTGGAGGAAAGTGCGCATGGTGAGTGTTGTATTCAATCCCGATGCAATTTCTGTGTTTCATCAACACTTTGAAGATCAACAGATTACAGAATGCCTCCAGATGTGCATCGGAAACTTCTACTGGTCTTCCAGGGAACGATCAAAGCGTAGACTGTTTGAGACATTACTCCCGTGGTGGAAAGTGCGGATGGTGACTGTTGTATTCAATCCCGATGCAATTTCTGTGTTTCATAAACACTCTGATACTCCACAGATTACAGAATGCCTCCAGATGTGCATCGGAAACTACTACTGGTCTTCCAGGGAGCGATCAAGGCGTAAACTGTTTGAGACATTACTCTCATGGAGGAAAGTGCGCATGGTGACTGTTGTATTCAATCACGATGCAATTTCTGTGTTTAATCAACACTCTGATAGTCCACACATTACAGAATGCCACCAGATGTGCATCGGAAACTACTACTGGTCTTCCAGGGAACGATCAAAGCGTAGACTCTATGACACATTACTCCCATGGAGGAAAGTGCACATGGTGACTGTTGTATTCAATCCCGATGCAATTTCTGTGTTTCATCAACACTTTGAAGGTCCACAGATTACAGAATGCCTCCAGATGTGCATCGGAAACTACTACTGGCCCTCCAGGAATCGATCAAAGCGTAGACTCTTTGAGACATTATTCCCATGGAGGAAAGTGCGCCTGGTGACTGTTGTATTGAATCCCGCGGCAATTTCTGTGTTTCATCAACACTTTGAAGTTCCACAGGTTACAGAATGCCTCCAGACGTGCTTCGCAAACTACTACTATTCTTCCAGGGAACGATCAAGGCGTAAACTGTTTGAGACATTACTCCCATCGAGGAAAGGGCGCATTTCGACTGTTGTATTCAATATTTATGCAATTTCTGTGTTTCATCAACACTCCGATAGTCCACACATTACAGAATGTGAGAAGATGTGCGTCGGAAACTACTACTGGTCTTCCAGGGAACGATCAAAGCGTAAACTGTTTGCGACATTACTCCCATGGAGGAAAGTGCACATGGTGACTGTTGTATTCATTCCTGATGCAATATCTATGTTTCATCAACACTCTGATAGTCCCCACATTACAGAATGCCCCCAGATGTGCATCGGAAACTAGTACTGGTCTTCCAGGGAAAGATCAAAGCGTAGACTGTTTGAGACATTTCTCCCATGGAGGAAAGTGCACATTGTGACTGTTGTATTCAATCCCGATGCCATTTCTGTGTTTCATAAACACTCTGATAGTCCACAGATTACAGAATGCCTCCAGATGTGTATCGGAAACTACTACAGGTCTCCCAGGAACGATCAAAGCGTAGACTGTTTGAGACATTACTCCCATGGAGGAAAGTGCGCATGGTGACTGTTGTATTCAATCCCGATGCAATTTCTGTGTTTCATCAACACTCTGATAGTCCACACTTTACAGAATGCCCACAGATGTTTATCGGAAACTACTACTGCTCCTCCAGGGAACGATCAAATCGTAAACTGCTTGAGACATTACTCCCATCGAAGAAAGGGCGCATTTTGACTCTTGTATTCAATCTTGATGCAATTTCTGTGTTTCATCAACACTCTGATAGTCCACACATTACAGAATGTCAGAATATGTGCAATGGAAACTACTACTGGTCTTCCAGGGAACGATCAAAGCATAGACTGTTTGATATATTACTCCCATTTAGGAAAGTGCGCATGGTGACTGTTGTATTCGATTCCGATTCAATTTCTGTGTATCATCAACAATTTGAAGGTCCACAGATTACAGAATGCCTCCAGATGTGCATCGGAAACTTCTACTGGCCCTCCAGGAAACGATCAAAGCGTAGACTGTTTGAGACATTATTCCCATGGAGGAAAGTGCGCATGGTGACTGTTGTATTGAATCCCGCGGCAATTTCTGTGTTTGATCAACACTTTGAAGGTCCACAGTTTACAGAATGCCTCCAGATGTGCATCGCAAACTACTACTGGTCTTGCAGGGAACGAGCAAAGCGTAGACTGCTTGAGACATTACTCCCATGGAGGAAAGTGCGCATGGTGACTGTTGTATTTAATCCCGATGCAATATCTGTGTATCATCAACACTCTGATAGTCCACACATTACAGAATGCCCCCAGATGTGCATCGGGAAGTACTACTGGTATTCCAGGGAACGATCAAAGCGTAGACTGTTTAAGACATTACTCCCATGGAGGAAAGTGCGCATGGTGACTGTTGAATTCAATCCCGCGGCAATTTCTGTGTTTCATCTACACTCTGATAGGTCACACATTCCAGAATGCCCCCAGATGTGCATCGGAAACTACTACTGGTCTTCCAGGGAACGATCAAAGCGTAAAACGTTTGAGACATTACTTCCATGGGGGAAAGTGCGCATGGTGAGTGTTGTATTCAATCCTGCGGCAATTTCTGTGTTTCATCAACACTCTGATAGTCCACTCATTACAGAATGCCACCAGATGTGCATCGGAAACTGCTACTGGTCTTCCAGGGAACGATCAAAGCGTAAACTGTTTGAGGCATTACTCCCATTCAGGAAAGTGCGCATGGTGACTTTTGTATTCAATCCCGATGCAAATTATGTGTTTCATCAACACTCTGATAGGGCACACATTACAGAATGCCCCCAGATGTGCATCGGAAACTGCTACTGGTCTTCCAGGGAACGATCAAAGCGTAAACTGTTTGAGGCATTACTCCCATTCAGGAAAGTGCGCATTGTGACTGTTGTATTCAATCCTGATGCAATTTCTGTGTTTCATCAACACTCTGATAGTCCACACTTTACAGAGTGCCCACAGTCGTTTATCGGAAACTACTACTGCTCATCCAGGGAACGATCAAAGCGCAAACTGTTTGAGACATTACTCCCATCGAGGAAAGGGCGCATTTTGACTGTTGTATTCAATCTTGATGCAATTTCTGTGTTTCATCAACACTCCGATAGTCCACACATTACAGAATGTGAGAAGATGTGCGTCGGAAACTACTACTGGTCTTCCAGGGAACGATCAAAGCGTAGACTCTTTGAGATATTACTCCCATGGACGAAAGTACGCCTGGTGACTGTTGTATTCGATCCCGATTCAATTTCTGTGTTTCATCAACAATTTGAAGGTCCACAGATTACAGAATGAATCCAGATGTGCATCGGAAACTACTACTGGCCCTCCAGGAAACGATCAAATAGTAGACTGTTAGAGACATTATTCCCATGGAGGAAAGAGCGCATGGTGACTGTTGTATTGAATCCCGCGGCAATTTCTGTGTTTCATCAACACTTTGAAGGTCCACAGATTACAGAATGCCTCCAGATGTGCATCGCAAACTACAACTGGTCTTCCAGGGAACGATCAAATCGTAAACTGTTTGAGACATTTCTCCCATGGTGGAAAGTGCGCATGGTGACTGTTGTATTCAATCCTGATGCAATTTCTGTGTTTCATCAACACTCTGATAGTCCACAAATTACAGAATGCCCCCAGATGTGCGTCGGAAGCTACTACTGGTCTTCCAGGGAACGATCAAATCGTAGACTGTTTGAGACATTACTCCCATGGAGGAAAGTGCGCATGGTGACTGTTGTATTCAATCCCGCAGCAATTCCTGTGTTTCATCAACACTTTGAATGTCCACACATTACGGAATGCCTCCAGATGTGCATCGGTAACTACTACTGGTCTTGCAGGAAACGGTTAAAGCGTAGACTGTTAGAGACATTACTCCCATGGATGAAAGGGTGCATGGTGACTGTTGTATTGAATCCCGATGCAATTTCTGTGTTTCATCAACACTTTGAAGGTCCAAAGATTACGGAATGAATATAGATGTGCATCGGAAACTACTACTGGGCTTCCAGGAAACGATCGAAACGTAGACTGTTTTAGACATTACTCCCATGGAGGAAAGTGGGCATGGTGACTGTTGTATTCAATCCCGATGCAATTTCAGTGTTCCAACAACATTCTGATAGTACACAGATTACAGAATGCCACCGGATGTGCATCGGGAACTACTACTGGTCTTCCAGGGAATGATCAAAGCGTAGACTGTTTGACACACTACTAACGTTTAGGAAAGTGCGCATGGTGACTATTGTATTCAATCCCGATGCAATTTCTGTGTTTCATCAACACTGTGACAGTCCACATATTACAGAATGAAACCAGATGTGCATCGGAAACTACTACTGGCCTTCCTGGGAACGATCAATGCTTAGACTGTTTGATACATTATTCCCATCGAGGAAAGTGAGCATGGTGACTGTTGTATTCAATCCCGATGCAATTTCTGTATTTCATCAACACTTTGAAGGTCCACAGATTACAGAACGCCTCCAGATATGCATCGAAAACTACTACTGGTCTTCCAGGGAACTATCAAATGGTAGACTGTTTCAGACGTTACTTCCATGGAGGAATGTGCGGATGGTGACTGTTGTATTCAATCCCGATGCAATTTCAGTGTTTTATCAACACTCTGATAGCCCACAGATTACAGAATGCCACCAGATGTGCATCGGAAACTACTACTGGTCTTCCAGGAAATGATTAAAGCGAGGACTGTTTCAGACATTACTCCCATGGCGGAAAGTGTGGATGGTGACTGTTGTATTCAATCCCGATGAAATTTCTGTGTTTCATCAACACTCTGATAGCCCACAGATAACAGAATGCCACCAGATGTGCATCGGAAACTACTACTGGTCTTCCAGGGAACGATCAAAGCGTAGACTGTTTGAGACATTAATCCTGTGGAGGAAAGTGAGCATGGTGCCTGTTGTATTCAATCCCGATGCAATTTCTGTGTTTCATCAACAATTTGAAGGTCCACAGATTACAGAATGCCTCCAGAGGTACATCGGAACCTTCAACTGGCCCTCCAGGAAACGATCAAAGCGTAGACTGTTTGAGACATTATTCCCATGGAGGAAAGTGCGCATGGTGACTGTTGTATTGAATCCCGCGGCAATTTCTGTGTTTGATCAACACTTTGAAGGTCCACAGTTTACAGAATGCCTCCAGATGTGCATCGCAAACTACTACTGGTCTTGCAGGGAACGAGCAAAGCGTAGACTGCTTGAGACATTACTCCCATGGAGGAAAGTGCGCATGGTGACTGTTGTATTTAATCCCGATGCAATATCTGTGTATCATGAACACTCTGATAGTCCACACATTACAGTATGCCCCCAGATGTGCATCGGGAAGTACTACTGGTATTCCAGGGAACGATCAAAGCGTAGACTGTTTAAGACATTACTCCCATGGAGGAAAGTGCGCATGGTGACTGTTGAATTCAATCCCGCGGCAATTTCTGTGTTTCATCAACACTCTGATAGGTCACACATTCCAGAATGCCCCCAGATGTGCATCGGAAACTACTACTGGTCTTCCAGGGAACGATCAAAGCGTAAAACGTTTGAGACATTACTTCCATGGGGGAAAGTGCGCATGGTGAGTGTTGTATTCAATCCTGCGGCAATTTCTGTGTTTCATCAACACTCTGATAGTCCACTCATTACAGAATGCCACCAGATGTGCATCGGAAACTGCTACTGGTCTTCCAGGGAACGATCAAAGCGTAAACTGTTTGAGGCATTACTCCCATTCAGGAAAGTGCGCATGGTGACTTTTGTATTCAATCCCGATGCAAATTATGTGTTTCATCAACACTCTGATAGGGCACACATTACAGAATGCCCCCAGATGTGCATCGGAAACTGCTACTGGCATTCCAGGGAACGATCAAAGCGTAAACTGTTTGAGGCATTACTCCCATTCAGGAAAGTGCGCATGGTGACTGTTGTATTCAATCCTGATGCAATTTCTGTTTTTCATCAACACTCTGATAGTCCACACTTTACAGAGTACCCAAAGACGTTTATCGGAAACTACTACTGCTCATCCAGGGAACGATAAAAGCGTAAACTGTTTGAGACATTCCTCCCATCGAGGGAAGGCCGCATTTTGACTGTTGTATTCAATCTTGATGCAATTTCTGTGTTTCATCAACACTCCGATAGTCCACACATTACAGAATGTGAGAAGATGTACGTCGGAAACTACTACTGGTCTTCCAATGAACGATCAAAGCGTAGGCTGTTTGAGACATTACTCCCATTGAGGAAAGTGCGCATGCTGACTGTTGTATTCATTCCCGATGCAATTTCTGTGTTTCATCAACACTCTGATAGTCCACACTTTACAGAATGCCCACAGATGTGCATCGGAAACTACTACTGCTCTTCCAGGGAACGATCAAAGCGAAAACGGTTTGAGACATTACTCCCATAGAGGAAGGGGCGCATATTGTCTGTTGTATTCAATCTTGATGCGATTTCTGTGTTTCATCAACACTCTGATAGTCCACACATTACAGAATGTCAGAAGATGTGCATCGGAAACTACTACTGGTCTTCCAGGAAACGATCAAAGCGTAGACTCTTTGAGATATTACTCCCATGGAGGAAAGTGCGCATGGTGACTGTTGTATTCGATCCCGATTCAATTTCTGTGTTTCATCAACAATTTGAAGGTCCACAGTTTACAGAATGCCTCTAGATGTGCATCGGAAACTACTACTGGCCCTCCAGGAAACGATCAATGCGTAGACTGTTTGAGACATTACTCCCATGGAGGAAAGTGCGCATGGTGACTGTTGTATTCAATCCGGATGCAATTTCTGTGTTTCATCAACACTTTGAAGGTCCACAGATTACAGAATGCTTAAAGATGTGCATCGGAAACTACTACTGGTATTGCAGGGAACGATCAAAGCGTAGACTGTTTGAGACATTACTCCCATGGAGGAAAGTGGGCATGGTGACTGTTGTATTCAATCCCGTTGCAATTTCTGTGTTTCATCAACACTCTGATAGTCCACACATTACAGAATGTCAGAAGATGTGCATCGGAAAGTACTACTGGATTTCCAGGGAACGATCAAAGCGTAGACTGTTTGAGACATTACTCCCATCGAGGAAAGGGCGCATTTTGACTGTTGTATTCAATCTTGATGCAATTTCTGTGTTTCATCAACACTCCGATAGTCCACACATTACAGAATGTGAGAAGATGTGCGTCGGAAACTAATACTGGTCTTCCAGGGAACGATCAAATCGTAGACTGTTTGAGATATTACTCCCATGGAGGAAAGTACGCATGGTGACTGTTGTATTCGATCCCGATTCAATTTCTGTGTTTCATCAACAATTTGAAGGTAAACAGATTACAGAATGAATCCAGATGTGCATCGCAAACTACAACTGGTCTTCCAGGGAACGATCAAGACGTAAACTGTTTGAGACATTACTCCCATGGAGGAAAGTGCGCATGGTGACTGTTGTATTCAATCCTGATGCAATTTCTGTGTTTCATCAACACTCTGATAGTCCACACATAACAGAATGCCCCCGGATGTGCGTCGGAAGCTACTACTGGAGTTCCAGGGAACGATCAAATCGTAGACTGTTTGAGACATTACTCCCATGGAGGAAAGTGCGCATGGTGACTGTTGTATTCAATCCCGATGCAATTTCTGTGTTTCATCAACACTCTGATAGTCCACACATTACAGAATGTCAGAAGATGTGCATCGGAAAGTACTACTGGATTTCCAGGGAACGATCAAAGCGTAGACTGTTTGAGACATTACTCCCATGGAGGAAAGTGCGCATGGTGACTGTTGTATTCATTCCCGATGCAATTTCTGTGTTTCATCAACACTCTGATAGTCCACACATTACAGAATGTCAGAAGATGTGCATCGGAAACTACTACTGGTCTTCCAGGGAACGATCAAAGCGTAGACTCTTTGAGATATTACTCCCATGGAGGAAAGTGCGCATGGTGACTGTTGTATTCGATCCCGATTCAATTTCTGTGTTTCATCAACAATTTGAAGGTCCACAGATTACAGAATGCAACCAGATGTGCATCGGAAACTTCTACTGGCCCTCCAGGAAACGATCAAAGCGTAGACTGTTTGAGACATTATGCCCATGGAGGAAAGTGCGCATGGTGACTGTAGTATTGATTCCCGCGGCAATTTCTGTGTTTGATCAACACTTTGAAGGTCCACAGATTACAGAATGCCTCCAGATGTGCATCGCAAACTACTACTGGTCTTGCAGGGAACGAGCAAATCGTTGACTGTTTCAGATGTTACTCCCATGGAGGAAAGTGCGCATGGTGAGTGTTGTATTTAATCCCGATGCAATATCTGTGTTTCATCAACACTCTGATAGTCCACTCATTACAGAATGCCCCCAGATGGGCATCGGAAACTGCTACTGGTCTTCAAGGGAACGATCAAAGCGTAAACTGTTTGATGCATTACCCCCATTCAGGAAAGTGCGCATGGTGACTTTTGTATTCAATCCCGATGCAAATTCTGTGTTTCATCAACACTCTGATAGTCCACAGATTACAGAATGCCTATAGATGTGCATCGGAAACTACTACTGGTCTTCCAGGAAACGATCAAATCGTAGACTGTTTGAGACATTACTCCCATAGGAAAGTGCGCATGGTGACTGTTGTATTCAATCCCGATGCAATATCTGTGTTACATCAACACTTTGAAGGTCCACAGATTACAGAATGCCTCCAGATGTGCATTGGAAACTACTACTGGTCTTCCAGGGAACGATCAAAACGTAAACTGCTTGAGACATTACTCCCATGGAGGAAAGGGCGCATTTTGTCTGTTGTATTCAATCTTGATGCGATTTCTGTGTTTCATCAACACTCTGATAGTCCACACATTACAGTATGTCAGAAGATGTGCATCGGAAACTACTACTGGTCTTCCAGGGAACGATCAAAGCGTAGATTCTTTGAGATATTACTCTCATGGAGGAAAGTGCGCATGGTGACTGTTGTATTCGATCACGGTTCAATTTCTGTGTTTCATCAACAATTTGAAGGTCCACAGTTTACAGAATGCCTCTAGATGTGCATCGGAAACTACTACTGGCCCTCCAGGAATCGATCAAAGCGTAGACTGTTTGAGACATTATTCCCATGGAGGAAAGTGCGCATGGTGACTGTTGTATTGAATCCCGCGGCAATTTCTGTGTTTCATCAACACTTTGAAGGTCCACAGATTACAGAATGCCTCCAGATGTGCATCGGAAACTACTACAGGTCTCCCAAGGAACGACCAAAGCGTAGACTGTTTGAGACATTACTCCCATTAAGGAAAGTGCGCATGGTGACTGTTGTATTCTATCCCGATTCAATTTCTGTGTTTCATCAACAATTTGAAGGTCCACAGATTACAGAATGCCTCCAGATGTGCATCGGAAACTTCTACTGGCCCTCCAGGAAACGATCAAAGCGTAGACTGTTTGAGACATTATTCCCATGGAGGAAAGTGCGCATGGTGACTGTTGTATTTAATCCCGATGCAATATCTGTGTATCATCAACACTCTGATAGTCCACACATTACAGAATACCCCCAGATGTTCATCGGGAAGTACTACTGGTATTCCAGGGAACGATCAAAGCGTAGACTGTTTAAGACATTACTCCCATGGAGGAAAGTGCGCATGGTGACTGTTGAATTCAATCCCGCGGCAATTTCTGTGTTTCATCAACACTCTGATAGGTCACACATTCCAGAATGCCCCCAGCTGTGCATCGGAAACTACTACTGGTCTTCCAGGGAACGATCAAAGCGTAAAACGTTTGAGACATTACTTCCATGGGGGAAAGTGCGCATGGTGAGTGTTGTATTCAATCCTGATGCAATTTCTGTGTTTCATCAACACTCTGATAGTCCACTCATTACAGAATGCCACCAGATGTGCATCGGAAACTGCTACTGGTCTTCCAGGGAACGATCAAAGCGTAAACTCTTTGAGGCATTACTCCCATTCAGGAAAATGCGCATGGTGACTTTTGTATTCAATCCCGATGCAAATTATGTGTTTCATCAACACTCTGATAGGGCACAGATTACAGAATGCCCCCAGATGTGCATCGGAAACTGCTACTGGTCTTCCAGGGAACGATCAAAGCGTAAACTGTTTGAGGCACTACTCCCATTCAGGAAAGTGCGCATTGTGACTGTTGTATTCAATCCTGATGCAATTTCTGTGTTTCATCAACACTCTGATAGTCCACACTTTACAGAGTGCCCACAGTCGCTTATCGGAAACTACTACTGCTCATCCAGGGAACGATCAAAGCGTAAACTGTTTGAGACATTACTCCCATCGAGGAAAGGGCGCATTTTGACTGTTGTATTCAATCTTGATGCAATTTCTGTGTTTCATCAACACTCCGATAGTCCACACATTACAGAATGTGAGAAGATGTGCGTCGGAAACTACTACTGGTCTTCCAGGGAACGATCAAAGCGTAGACTCTTTGAGATATTACTCCCATGGAGGAAAGTACGCCTGGTGACTGTTGTATTCGATCCCGATTCAATTTCTGTGTTTCATCAACAATTTGAAGGTCCACAGATTACAGAATGAATCCAGATGTGCATCGGAAACTACTACTGGCCCTCCAGGAAACGATCAAAGAGTAGACTGTTAGAGACATTATTCCCATGGAGGAAAGAGCGCATGGTGACTGTTGTATTGAATTCCGCGGCAATTACTGTGTTTCATCAACACTTTGAAGGTCCATAGATTACAGAATGCCTCCAGATGTGCATCGCAAACTACAACTGGTCTTCCAGGGAACGATCAAATCGTAAACTGTTTGAGACATTTCTCCCATGGAGGAAAGTGCGCATGGTGACTGTTGTATTCAATCCTGATGCAATTTCTGTGTTTCATCAACACTCTGATAGTCCACAAATTACAAAATGTCCCCAGATGTGCGTCGGAAGCTACTACTGGTCTTCCAGGGAACGATCAAATCGTAGACTATTTGAGACATTACTCCCATGGAGGAAAGTGCGCATGGTGACTGTTGTATTCAATCCCGCAGCAATTCCTGTGTTTCATCAACACTTTGAATGTCCACACATTACGGAATGCCTCCAGATGTGAATCGGTAACTACTACTGGTCTTGCAGGGAACGGTTAAAGCGTAGACTGTTAGAGACATTACTCCCATGGAGGAAAGGGCGCATGGTGACTGTTGTATTGAATCCCGATGCAATTTCTGTGTTTCATCAACACTTTGAAGGTCCAAAGATTACGGAATGAATATAGATGTGCATCGGAAACTACTACTGGGCTTCCAGGAAACGATCGGAACGTATACTGTTTGAGACAATACTCCCACGGAGGAAAGTGCGCATGGTGACTGTTGTATTCAATCTCGCGGCAATTTCTCTGTTTCATCAACACTTTGAAGGTTCACAGATTACAGAATGCCTCCAGATGTGCATCGCAAACTACTAGTGGTCTTCCAGGGAACGATCAAAGCGTAAACTGTTTGAGGCATTACTCCCATTCAGGAAAGTGCACATGGTGACTGTTGTATTCAATCCTGATGCAATATCTGTTTTTCATCAACACTCTGATAGTCCACACTTTACAGAGTACCCACAGACGTTTATCGGAAACTACTACTGCTCATCCAGGGAACGATCAAAGCGTAAACTGTTTGAGACATTCCTCCCATCGAGGGAAGGCCGCATTTTGACTGTTGTATTCAATCTTGATGCAATTTCTGTGTTTCATCAACACTCCGATAGTCCACACATTACAGAATGTGAGAAGATGTACGTCGGAAACTACTACTGGTCTTCCAGGGAACGATCAAAGCGTAGGCTGTTTGAGACATTAATCCCATGGAGGAAAGTGCGCATGGTGACTGTTGTATTCATTCCCGATGCAATTTCTGTGTTTCATCAACACTCTGATAGTCCACTCTTTACAGAATGCCCACTGATGTGCATCGGAAACTACTACTGCTCTTCCAGGGAACGATCTAAGCGAAAACGGTTTGAGACATTACTCCCATAGAGGAAAGGGCGCATTTTGACTGTTGTATTCAATCTTGATGCGATTTCTGTGTTTCATCAACACTCTGATAGTCCACACATTACAGAATGTCAGAAGATGTGCATCGGAAACTACTACTGGACTTCCAGGGAACGATCAAAGCGTAGACTCTTTGAGATATTACTCCCATGGAGGAAAGTGCGCATGGTGACTGTTGTATTCGATCCCGATTCAATTTCTGTGTTTGATCAACAATTTGAAGGTCCACAGTTTACAGAATGCCTCTAGATGTGCATCGGAAACTACTACTGGCCCTCCAGGAAACGATCAAAGCGTAGACTGTTTGAGACATTACTCCCATGGAGGAAAGTGCGCATGGTGACTGTTGTATTCAATCCGGATGCAATTTCTGTGTTTCATCAACACTTTGAAGGTCCACAGATTACAGAATGCCTAAAGATGTGCATCGGAAACTACTACTGGTATTGCAGGGAACGATCAAAGCGTAGACTGTTTGAGACATTTATCCCATGGAGGAAAGTGCGCATGGTGACTGTTGTATTCATTCCCGATGCAATTTCTGTGTTTCATCAACACTCTGATAGTCCACACTTTACAGAATGCCCACTGATGTGCATCGGAAACTACTACTGCTCTTCCAGGGAACGATCAAAGCGAAAACGGTTTGAGACATTACTCCCATAGAGGAAAGGGCGCATTTTGACTGTTGTATTCAATCTTGATGCGATTTCTGTGTTTCATCAACACTCTGATAGTCCACACATTACAGAATGTCAGAAGATGTGCATCGGAAACAACTACTGGACTTCCAGGGAACGATCAAAGCGTAGACTCTTTGAGATATTACTCCCATGGAGGAAAGTGGGCATGGTGACTGTTGTATTCAATCCCGTTGCAATTTCTGTGTTTCATCAACACTCTGATAGTCCACACTTTACAGAATGCACACAGATGTTTATAGGAAACTACTACTGCTCATCCAGGGAACGATCAAAGCGTAAACTGTTTGAGACATTACTCCCATCGAGGAAAGGGCGCATTTTGACTGTTGTATTCAATCTTGATGCAATTTCTGTGTTTCATCAACACTCCGATAGTCCACACATTACAGAATGTGAGAAGATGTGCGTCGGAAACTAATACTGGTCTTCCAGGGAACGATCAAATCGTAGACTGTTTGAGATATTACTCCCATGGAGGAAAGTACGCATGGTGACTGTTGTATTCGATCCCGATTCAATTTCTGTGTTTCATCAACAATTTGAAGGTAAACAGATTACAGAATGAATCCAGATGTGCATCGCAAACTACTACTGGTCTTCCAGGGAACGATCAAGACGTAAACTGTTTGAGACATTACTCCCATGGAGGAAAGTGCGCATGGTGACTGTTGTATTCAATCCTGATGCAATTTCTGTGTTTCATCAACACTCTGATAGTCCACACATAACAGAATGCCCCCGGATGTGCGTCGGAAGCTACTACTGGTCTTCCAGGGAACGATCAAATCGTAGACTGTTTGAGACATTACTCCCATGGAGGAAAGTGCGCATGGTGACTGTTGTATTCAATCCCGATGCAATTTCTGTGTTTCATCAACACTCAGATAGTCCACACATTACAGAATGTCAGAAGATGTGCATCGGAAAGTACTACTGGTTTTCCAGGGAACGATCAAAGCATTGACTGTTTGAGACATTACTCCCATGGAGGAAAGTGCGCATGGTGACTGTTGTATTCATTCCCGATGAAATTTCTGTGTTTCATCAACACTCTGATAGTCCACACATTACAGAATGTCAGAAGATGTGCATCGGAAACTACTACTGGTCTTCCAGGGAACGATCAAAGCGTAGACTCTTTGAGATATTACTCCCATGGAGGAAAGTGCGCATGGTGACTGTTGTATTCGATCCCGATTCAATTTCTGTGTTTCATCAACAATTTCAAGGTCCACAGATTACAGAATGCAACCAGATGTGCATCGGAAACTTCTACTGGCCCTCCAGGAAACGATCAAAGCGTAGACTGTTTGAGACATTATGCCCATGGAGGAAAGTGCGCATGGTGACTGTAGTATTAATTCCCGCGGCAATTTCTGTGTTTGATCAACACTTTGAAGGTCCACAGATTACAGAATGCCTCCAGATGTGCATCGCAAACTACTACTGGTCTTGCAGGGAACGAGCAAATCGTTGACTGTTTCAGATGTTACTCCCATGGAGGAAAGTGCGCATGGTGAGTGTTGTATTTAATCCCGATGCCATATCTGTGTTTCATCAACACTCTGACAGTCCACTCATTACAGAATGCCCCCAGATGTGCATCGGAAACTGCTACTGGTCTTCCAGGGAACGATCAAAGCGTAAACTGTTTGAGGCATTACTCCCATTCAGGAAAGTGCGCATGGTGACTTTTGTATTCAATCCCGATGCAAATTCTGTGTTTCATCAACACTCTGATAGTCAACAGATTACAGAATGCCTATAGATGTGCATCGGAAAGTACTACTGGTCTTCCAGGAAACGATCGAATCGTAGATTGTTTGAGACATTACTCCCAAAGGAAAGTGCGCATGGTGACTGTTGTATTCAATCCCGATGCAATTTCTGTGTTTCATCAACACTCTGATAGTCCACAGATTCCAGAATGCCTCCAGATGTGCATCGGAAACTACTACAGGTCTCCCAAGGAACGATCAAAGCGTAGACTGTTTGAGACATTACTCCCAATAAGGAAAGTGCGCATGGTGACTGTTGTATTCAATCCCGATGCAATTTCTGTGTTTCATCAACACTTTGAATGTCCACAGATTACAGAATGCCTCCAGATGTGCATCGGAAACTACTACTGGTATTGCAGGGAACGATCAAAGCGTAGACTGTTTGAGACATTACTCCCATGGAGGAAAGTGCGCATGGTGACTGTTGTATTCAATCCCGTTGCAATTTCTGTGTTTCATCAACACTCTGATAGTCCACTCATTACAGAATGCCACCAGATGTGCATCGGAAACTGCTACTGGTCTTCCAGGGAATGATCAAAGCGTAAACTGTTAGAGGCATTACTCCCATTCAAGAAAGTGCGCATGGTGACTTTTGTATTCAATCCCGATGCAAATTATGTGTTTCATCAACACTCTGATAGGGCACACATTACAGAATGCCCCCAGATGTGCATCGGAAACTGCTACTGGTCTTCCAGGGAACGATCAAAGCGTAAACTGTTTGAGGCATTACTCCCATTCAGGAAAGTGCGCATTGTGACTGTTGTATTCAATCCTGATGCAATTTCTGAGTTTCATCAACACTCTGATAGTCCACACTTTACAGAGTGCCCACAGTCGTTTATCGGAAACTACTACTGCTCATCCAGGGAACGATCAAAGCGTAAACTGTTTGAGAAATTACTCCCATCGAGGAAAGGGCGCATTTTGACTGTTGTATTCAATCTTGATGCAATTTCTGTGTTTCATCAACACTCTGATAGTCCACACATTACAGAATGTGAGAAGATGTGCGTCGGAAACTACTACTGGTCTTCCAGGGAACGATCAAAGCGTAGACTCTTTGAGATATTACTCCCATGGAGGAAAGTACGCCTGGTGACTGTTGTATTCGATCCCGATTCAATTTCTGTGTTTCATCAACAATTTGAAGGTCCACAGATTACAGAATGAATCCAGATGTGCATCGGAAACTACTACTGGCCCTCCAGGAAACGATCAAACAGTAGACTGTTAGAGACGTCATTCCCATGGAGGAAAGAGCGCATGGTGACTGTTGTATTGAATCCCGCGGCAATTTCTGTGTTTCATCAACACTTTGAAGGTCCACAGATTACAGAATGCCTCCAGATGTGCATCGCAAACTACAACTGGTCTTCCAGGGAACGATCAAATCGTAAACTGTTTGAGACATTTCTCCCATGGAGGAAAGTGCGCATGGTGACTGTTGTATTCAATCCTGATGCAATTTCTGTGTTTCATCAACACTCTGATAGTCCACAAATTACAGAATGCCCCCAGATGTGCGTCGGAAGCTACTACTGGTCTTCCAGGGAACGATCAAATCGTAGACTGTTTGAGACATTACTCCCATGGAGGAAAGTGCGCATGGTGACTGTTGTATTCAATCCGGATGCAATTTCTGTGTTTCATCAACACTTTGAAGGTCCACAGATTACAGAATGCCTAAAGATGTGCATCGGAAACTACTACTGGTATTGCAGGGAACGATCAAAGCGTAGACTGTTTGAGACATTAATCCCATGGAGGAAAGTGCGCATGGTGACTGTTGTATTCATTCCCGATGCAATTTCTGTGTTTCATCAACACTCTGATAGTCCACACTTTACAGAATGCCCACTGATGTGCATCTGAAACTACTACTGCTCTTCCAGGGAACGATCAAAGCGAAAACGGTTTGAGACATTACTCCCATAGAGGAAAGGGGGCATTTTGACTGTTGTATTCAATCTTGATGCGATTTCTGTGTTTCATCAACACTCTGATAGTCCACACATTACAGAATGTCAGAAGATGTGCATCGGAAACTACTACTGGACTTCCAGGGAACGATCAAAGCGTAGACTCTTTGAGATATTACTCCCATGGAGGAAAGTGGGCATGGTGACTGTTGTATTCAATCCCGTTGCAATTTCTGTGTTTCATCAACACTCTGATAGTCCACACTTTACAGAATGCACACAGATGTTTATAGGAAACTACTACTGCTCATCCAGGGAACGATCAAAGCGTAAACTGTTTGAGACATTACCCCCATCGAGGAAAGGGCGCATTTTGACTGTTGTATTCAATCTTGATGCAATTTCTGTGTTTCATCAACACTCCGATAGTCCACACATTACAGAATGTGAGAAGATGTGCGTCGGAAACTAATACTGCTCTTCCAGGGAACGATCAAATCGTTGACTGTTTGAGATATTACTCCCATGGAGGAAAGTACGCATGGTGACTGTTGTATTCGATCCCGATTCAATTTCTGTGTTTCATCAACAATTTGAAGGTAAACAGATTACAGAATGAATCCAGATGTGCATCGCAAACTACTACTGGTCTTCCAGGGAACGATCAAGATGTAAACTGTTTGAGACATTACTCCCATGGAGGAAAGTGCGCATGGTGACTGTTGTATTCAATCCTGATGCAATTTCTGTGTTTCATCAACACTCTGATAGTCCACACATAACAGAATGCCCCCGGATGTGCGTCGGAAGCTACTACTGGTCTTCCAGGGAACGATCAAATCGTAGACTGTTTGAGACATTACTCCCATGGAGGAAAGTGCGCATGGTGACTGTTGTATTCAATCCCGATGCAATTTCTGTGTTTCATCAACACTCAGATAGTCCACACATTACAGAATGTCAGAAGATGTGCATCGGAAAGTACTACTGGTTTTCCAGGGAACGATCAAAGCATAGACTGTTTGAGACATTACTCCCATGGAGGAAAGTGCGCATGGTGACTTTTGTATTCATTCCCGATGCAATTTCTGTGATTCATCAACACTCTGATAGTCCACACATTACAGAATGTCAGAAGATGTGCATCGGAAACTACTACTGGTCTTCCAGGGAACGATCAAAGCGTAGACTCTTTGAGATATTACTCCCATGGAGGAAAGTGCGCATGGTGACTGTAGTATTAATTCCCGAGGCAATTTCTGTGTTTGATCAACACTTTGAAGGTCCACAGATTACAGAATGCCTCCAGATGTGCATCGCAAACTACTACTGGTCTTGCAGGGAACGAGCAAATCGTTGACTGTTTCAGATGTACTCCCATGGAGGAAAGTGCGCATGGTGAGTGTTGTATTTAATCCCGATGCCATATCTGTGTTTCATCAACACTCTGATAGTCCACTCATTACAGAATGCCCCCAGATGTGCATCGGAAACTGCTACTGGTCTTCCAGGGAACGATCAAAGCGTAAACTGTTTGAGGCATTACTCCCATTCAGGAAAGTGCGCATGGTGACTTTTGTATTCAATCCCGATGCAAATTCTGTGTTTCATCAACACTCTGATAGTCAACAGATTACAGAATGCCTATAGATGTGCATCGGAAAGTACTACTGGTCTTCCAGGAAACGATCGAATCGTAGACTGTTTGAGACATTACTCCCAAAGGAAAGTGCGCATGGTGACTGTTGTATTCAATCCCGATGCAATTTCTGTGTTTCATCAACACTCTGATAGTCCACAGATTACAGAATGCCACCAGATGTGCATCGGAAACTACTACAGGTCTGCCAAGGAACGATCAAAGCGTAGACTGTTTGAGACATTACTCCCATTAAGGAAAGTGCGCATGGTGACTGTTGTATTCAATCCCGATGCAATTTCTGTGTTTCATCAACACTTTGAATGTCCACAGATTACAGAATGCCTCCAGATGTGCATCGGAAACTACTACTGGTATTGCAGGGAACGATCAAAGCGTAGACTGTTTGAGACATTACTCCCATGGAGGAAAGTGCGCATGGTGACTGTTGTATTCAATCCCGATGCAATTTCTGTGTTTCATCAACACTCTGATAGTCCACACTTTACAGAATGCAAACAGATGTTTATCGGAAACTACTACTGCTCATCCAGGGAACGATCTAACCGTAAACTGTTTGAGACATTACTTCCATGGGGGAAAGTGCGCATGGTGAGTGTTGTATTCAATCCTGATGCAATTTCTGTGTTTCATCAACACTCTGATAGTCCACTCATTACAGAATGCCACCAGATGTGCATCGGAAACTGCTACTGGTCTTCCAGGGAATGATCAAAGCGTAAACTGTTAGAGGCATTACTCCAATTCAAGAAAGTGCGCATGGTGACTTTTGTATTCAATCCCGATGCAAATTATGTGTTTCATCAACACTCTGATAGGGCACACATTACAGAATGCCCCCAGATGTGCATCGGAAACTGCTACTGGTCTTCCAGGGAACGATCAAAGCGTAAACTGTTTGAGGCATTACTCCCATTCAGGAAAGTGCGCATTGTGACTGTTGTATTCAATCCTGATGCAATTTCTGAGTTTCATCAACACTCTGATAGTCCACACTTTACAGAGTGCCCACAGTCGTTTATCGGAAACTACTATTGCTCATCCAGGGAACGATCAAAGCGTAAACTGTTTGAGACATTACTCCCATCGAGGAAAGGGCGCATTTTGACTGTTGTATTCAATCTTGATGCAATTTCTGTGTTTCATCAACACTCTGATATTCCACACATTACAGAATGTGAGAAGATGTGCGTCGGAAACTACTACTGGTCTTCCAGGGAACGATCAAAGCGTAGACTCTTTGAGATATTACTCCCATGGAGGAAAGTACGCCTGGTGACTGTTGTATTCGATCCCGATTCAATTTCTGTGTTTCATCAACAATTTGAAGGTCCACAGATTACAGAATGAATCCAGATGTGCATCGGAAACTACTACTGGCCCTCCAGGAAACGATCAAACAGTAGACTGTTAGAGAGATCATTCCCATGGAGGAAAGAGCCCATGGTGACTGTTGTATTGAATCCCGCGGCAATTTCTGTGTTTCATCAACACTTTGAAGGTCCACAGATTACAGAATGCCTCCAGATGTGCATCGCAAACTACAACTGGTCTTCCAGGGAACGATCAAATCGTAAACTGTTTGAGACATTTCTCCCATGGAGGAAAGTGCGCATGGTGACTGTTGTATTCAATCCTGATGCAATTTCTGTGTTTCATCAACACTCTGATAGTCCACAAATTACAGAATGCCCCCAGATGTGAGTCGGAAGCTACTACTGGTCTTCCAGGGAACGATCAAATCGTAGACTGTTTGAGACATTACTCCCATGGAGGAAAGTGCGCATGGTGACTGTTGTATTCAATCCGGATGCAATTTCTGTGTTTCATCAACACTTTGAAGGTCCACAGATTACAGAATGCCTAAAGATGTGCATCGGAAACTACTACTGGTATTGCAGGGAACGATCAAAGCGTAGACTGTTTGAGACATTAATCCCATGGAGGAAAGTGCGCATGGTGACTGTTGTATTCATTCCCGATGCAATTTCTGTGTTTCATCAACACTCTGATAGTCCACACTTTACAGAATGCCCACTGATGTGCATCGGAAACTACTACTGCTCTTCCAGGGAACGATCAAAGCGAAAACGGTTTGAGACATTACTCCCATAGAGGAAAGGGCGCATTTTGACTGTTGTATTCAATCTTGATGCGATTTCTGTGTTTCATCAACACTCTGATAGTCCACACATTACAGAATGTCAGAAGATGTGCATCGGAAACTACTACTGGACTTCCAGGGAACGATCAAAGCGTAGACTCTTTGAGATATTACTCCCATGGAGGAAAGTGGGCATGGTGACTGTTGTATTCAATCCCGTTGCAATTTCTGTGTTTCATCAACACTCTGATAGTCCACACTTTACAGAATGCACACAGATGTTTATAGGAAACTACTACTGCTCATCCAGGGAACGATCAAAGCGTAAACTGTTTGAGACATTACTCCCATCGAGGAAAGGGCGCATTTTGACTGTTGTATTCAATCTTGATGCAATTTCTGTGTTTCATCAACACTCCGATAGTCCACACATTACAGAATGTGAGAAGATGTGCGTCGGAAACTAATACTGGTCTTCCAGGGAACGATCAAATCGTAGACTGTTTGAGATATTACTCCCATGGAGGAAAGTACGCATGGTGACTGTTGTATTCGATCCCGATTCAATTTCTGTGTTTCATCAACAATTTGAAGGTAAACAGATTACAGAATGAATCCAGATGTGCATCGCAAACTACTACTGGTCTTCCAGGGAACGATCAAGACGTAAACTGTTTGAGACATTACTCCCATGGAGGAAAGTGCGCATGGTGACTGTTGTATTCAATCCTGATGCAATTTCTGTGTTTCATCAACACTCTGATAGTCCACACATAACAGAATGCCCCCGGATGTGCGTCGGAAGCTACTACTGGTCTTTCAGTGAACGATCAAATCGTAGACTGTTTGAGACATTACTCCCATGGAGGAAAGTGCGCATGGTGACTGTTGTATTCAATCCCGATGCAATTTCTGTGTTTCATCAACACTCAGATAGTCCACACATTACAGAATGTCGGAAGATGTGCATCGGAAAGTACTACTGGTTTTCCAGGGAACGATCAAAGCATAGACTGTTTGAGACATTATGCCCATGGAGGAAAGTGCGCATGGTGACTGTAGTATTAATTCCCGCGGCAATTTCTGTGTTTGATCAACACTTTGAAGGTCCACAGATTACAGAATGCCTCCAGATGTGCATCGCAAACTACTACTGGTCTTGCAGGGAACGAGCAAATCGTTGACTGTTTCAGATGTTACTCCCATGGAGGAAAGTGCGCATGGTGACTGTTGTATTCAATCCTGATGCAATTTCTGTGTTTCATCAACAATTTCAAGGTCCACAGATTACAGAATGCAACCAGATGTGCATCGGAAACTTCTACTGGCCCTCCAGGAAACGATCAAAGCGTAGACTGTTTGAGACATTATGCCCATGGAGGAAAGTGCGCATGGTGACTGTAGTATTAATTCCCGCGGCAATTTCTGTGTTTGATCAACACTTTGAAGGTCCACAGATTACAGAATGCCTCCAGATGTGCATCGCAAACTACTACTGGTCTTGCAGGGAACGAGCAAATCGTTGACTGTTTCAGATGTTACTCCCATGGAGGAAAGTGCGCATGGTGAGTGTTGTATTTAATCCCGATGCCATATCTGTGTTTCATCAACACTCTGATAGTCCACTCATTACAGAATGCCCCCAGATGTGCATCGGAAACTGCTACTGGTCTTCCAGGGAACGATCAAAGCGTAAACTGTTTGAGGCATTACTCCCATTCAGGAAAGTGCGCATGGTGACTTTTGTATTCAATCCCGATGCAAATTCTGTGTTTCATCAACACTCTGATAGTCAACAGATTACAGAATGCCTATAGATGTGCATCGGAAAGTACTACTGGTCTTCCAGGAAACGATCGAATCGTAGACTGTTTGAGACATTACTCCCAAAGGAAAGTGCGCATGGTGACTGTTGTATTCAATCCCGATGCAATTTCTGTGTTTCATCAACACTCTGATAGTCCACAGATTACAGAATGCCTCCAGATGTGCATCGGAAACTACTACAGGTCTCCCAAGGAACGATCAAAGCGTAGACTGTTTGAGACATTACTCCCATGGAGGAAAGTGCGCATGGTGACTGTTGTATTCAATCCCGATGCAATTTCTGTGTTTCATCAACACTTTGAATGTCCACAGATTACAGAATGCCTCCAGATGTGCATCGGAAACTACTACTGGTATTGCAGGGAACGATCAAAGCGTAGACTGTTTGAGACATTACTCCCATGGAGGAAAGTGCGCATGGTGACTGTTGTATTCAATCCCGTTGCAATTTCTGTGTTTCATCAACACTCTGATAGTCCACACTTTACAGGATGCAAACAGATGTTTATCGGAAACTACTACTGCTCATCCAGGGAACGATCTAAGCGTAAACTGTTTGAGACATTACTTCCATGGGGGAAAGTGCGCATGGTGAGTGTTGTATTCAATCCTGATGCAATTTCTGTGTTTCATCAACACTCTGATAGTCCACTCATTACAGAATGCCACCAGATGTGCATCGGAAACTGCTACTGGTCTTCCAGGGAATGATCAAAGCGTAAACTGTTTGAGGCATTACTCCCATTCAAGAAAGTGCGCATGGTGACTTTTGTATTCAATCCCGATGCAAATTATGTGTTTCATCAACACTCTGATAGGGCACACATTACAGAATGCCCCCAGATGTGCATCGGAAACTGCTACTGGTCTTCCAGGGAACGATCAAAGCGTAAACTGTTTGAGGCATTACTCCCATTCAGGAAAGTGCGCATTGTGACTGTTGTATTCAATCCTGATGCAATTTCTGTGTTTCATCAAAACTCTGATAGTCCACACTTTACAGAGTGCCCACAGTCGTTTATCGGAAACTACTACTGCTCATCCAGGGAACGATCAAAGCGTAAACTGTTTGAGACATTACTCCCATCGAGGAAAGGGCGCATTTTGACTGTTGTATTCAATCTTGATGCAATTTCTGTGTTTCATCAACACTCTGATAGTCCACACATTACAGAATGTGAGAAGATGTGTGTCGGAAACTACTACTGGTCTTCCAGGGAACGATCAAAGCGTAGACTCTTTGAGATATTACTCCCATGGAGGAAAGTACGCCTGGTGACTGTTGTATTCGATCCCGATTCAATTTCTGTGTTTCATCAACAATTTGAAGGTCCACAGATTACAGAATGAATCCAGATGTGCATCGGAAACTACTACTGGCCCTCCAGGAAACGATCAAACAGTAGACTGTTAGAGACATCATTCCCATGGAGGAAAGAGCGCATGGTGACTGTTGTATTGAATCCCGCGGCAATTTCTGTGTTTCATCAACACTTTGAAGGTCCACAGATTACAGAATGCCTCCAGATGTGCATCGCAAACTACAACTGCTCTTCCAGGGAACGATCAAATCGTAAACTGTTTGAGACATTTCTCCCATGGAGGAAAGTGCGCATGATGACTGTTGTATTCAATCCTGATGCAATTTCTGTGTTTCATCAACACTCTGATAGTCCACAAATTACAGAATGCCCCCAGATGTGCGTCGGAAGCTACTACTGGTCTTCCAGGGAACGATCAAATCGTAGACTGTTTGAGACATTACTCCCATGGAGGAAAGTGCGCATGGTGACTGTTGTATTCAATCCCGCAGCAATTCCTGTGTTTCATCAACACTTTGAATGTCCGCACATTACGGAATGCCTCCAGATGTGCATCGGTAACTACTACTGGTCTTGCAGGGAACGGTTAAAGCGTAGACTGTTAGAGACATTACTCCCATGGAGGAAAGGGCGCATGGTGACTGTTGTATTGTATCCCGATGCAATTTCTGTGTTTCATCAACACTTTGAAGGTCCAAAGATTACGGAATGAATATAGATGTGCATCGGAAACTACTACTGGGCTTCCAGGAAACGATCGAAACGTAGACTGTTTGAGACATTACTCCCACGGAGGAAAGTGCGCATGGTGACTGTTGTATTCAATCTCGCGGCAATTTCTCTGTTTCATCAACACTTTGAAGGTTCACAGATTGCAGAATGCCTCCAGATGTGCATCGCAAACTACTAGTGGTCTTCCATTGAACGATCAAAGCGTAAACTGTTTGAGGCATTACTCCCATTCAGGAAAGTGCGCATGGTGACTGCTGTATTCAATCCTGATGCAATTTCTGTTTTTCATCAACACTCTGATAGTCCACACTTTACAGAGTACCCACAGACGTTTATCGGGAACTACTACTGCTCATCCAGGGAACGATCAAAGCGTAAACTGTTTGAGACATTCCTCCCATCGAGGGAAGGCCGCATTTTGACTGTTGTATTCAATCTTGATGCAATTTCTGTGTTTCATCAACACTCCGATAGTCCACACATTACAGAATGTGAGAAGATGTACGTCGGAAACTACTACTGGTCTTCCAGGGAACGATCAAAGCGTAGGCTGTTTGAGATATTACTCCCATGGAGGAAAGTGCGCATGGTGACTGTTGTATTCGATCCCGATTCAATTCCTGTGTTTCATCAACAATTTGAAGGTCCACAGTTTACAGAATGCCTCTAGATGTGCATCGGAAACTACTACTGGCCCTCCAGGAAACGATCAAAGCGTAGACTGTTTGAGACATTACTCCCATGGAGGAAAGTGCGCATGGTGACTGTTGTATTCAATCCGGATGCAATTTCTGTGTTTCATCAACACTTTGAAGGTCCACAGATTACAGAATGCCTAAAGATGTGCATCGGAAACTACTACTGGTATTGCAGGGAACGATCAAAGCGTAGACTGTTTGAGACATTACTCCCATGGAGGAAAGTGGGCATGGTGACTGTTGTATTCAATCCCGTTGCAATTTCTGTATTTCATCAACACTCTGATAGTCCACACTTTACAGAATGCACACAGATGTTTATCGGAAACTACTACTGCTCACCCAGGGAACGATCAAAGCGTAAACTGTTTGAGACATTACTCCCATCGAGGAAAGGGCGCTTTTTGACTGTTGTATTCAATCTTGATGCAATTTCTGTTTTTCATCAACACTCCGATAGTCCACACATTACTGAATGTGAGAAGATGTGCGTCGGAAACTAATACTGGTCTTCCAGGGAACGATCAAATCGTAGACTGTTTGAGATATTACTCCCATGGAGGAAAGTACGCATGGTGACTGTTGTATTCGACCCCGATTCAATTTCTGTGTTTCATCAACAATTTGAAGGTAAACAGATTACAGAATGAATCCAGATGTGCATCGCAAACTACAACTGGTCTTCCAGGGATCGATCAAGACGTAAACTGTTAGAGACATTACTCCCATGGAGGAAAGTGCGCATGGTGACTGTTGTATTCAATCCTGATGCAATTTCTGTGTTTCATCAACACTCTGATAGTCCACACATAACAGAATGCCCCCGGATGTGCGTCGGAAGCTACTACTGGTCTTCCAGGGAACGATCAAATCGTAGACTGTTTGAGACATTACTCCCATGGAGGAAAGTGCGCATGGTGACTGTTGTATTCAATCCCGATGCAATTTCTGTGTTTCATCAACACTCTGATAGTCCACACATTACAGAATGTCAGAAGATGTGCATCGGAAAGTACTACTGGTTTTCCAGGGAACGATCAAAGCGTAGACTGTTTGAGACATTACTCCCATGGAGGAAAGTGCGCATGGTGACTGTTGTATTCATTCCCGATGCAATTTCTGTGTTTCATCTACACTCTGATAGTCCACACATCACAGAATGACAGAAGATGTGCATCGGAAACTACTACTGGTCTTCCAGGGAATGATCGAAGCGTAGGCTGTTTGATATATTACTCCCATGGAGGAAAGTGCGCATGGTGACTGTTGTATTCGATCCCGATTCAATTTCTGTGTTTCATCAACAATTTGAAGGTCCACAGATTACAGAATGCAACCAGATGTGCATCGCCAACTACTACTGGTCTTGCAGGGAACGAGCAAATCGTTGACTGTTTCAGATGTTACTCCCATGGAGGAAAGTGCGCATGGTGAGTGTTGTATTTAATCCCGATGCAATATCTGTGTTTCATCAACACTCTGATAGACCACTCATTATAGAATGCCCCCAGATGTGCATCGGAAACTGCTACTGGTCTTCCAGGGAACGATCAAAGCGTAAACTGTTTGAGGCATTACTCCCATTCAGGAAAGTGCGCATGGTGACTTTTGTATTCAATCCCGATGCAAATTCTGTGTTTCATCAACACTCTGGTAGTCCACAGATTACAGAATGCCTCCAGATGTGCATCGGAAACTACTACAGGTCTCCCAAGGAACGATCAAAGCGTAGACTGTTTGAGACATTACTCCCATTAAGGAAAGTGCGCATGGTGACTGTTGTATTCAATCCCGATGCAATTTCTGTGTTTCATCAACACTTTGAATGTCCACAGATTACAGAATTCCTCCAGATGTGCATCGGAAACTACTACTGGTATTGCAGGGAACGATCAAAACCTAGTCTGTTTGAGACATTACTCCCATGGAGGAAAGTGCGCATGGTGACTGTTGTATTCAATCCCGTTGCAATTTCTGTGTTTCATCAACACTCTGATAGTCCACACTTTACAGAATGCACACAGATGTTTATCGGAAACTACTACTGCTCATCCAGGGAACGATCAAAGCGTAAACTGTTTGAGACATTACTCCCATCGAGGAAAGGGCGCATTTTGACTGTTGTATTCAATCTTGATGCAATTTCTGTGTTTCATCAACACTCCGATATTCCACACATTACAGAATGTGAGAAGATGTGCGTCGGAAACTACTACTGGTCTTCCAGGGAACGATCAAATCGTAGACTGTTTGAGATATTACTCCCATGGAGGAAAGTACGCATGGTGACTGTTGTATTCGATCCCGATTCAATTTCTGTGTTTCATCAACAATTTGAAGGTAAACAGATTACAGAATGAATCCAGATGTGCATCGCAAACTACAACTGGTATTCCAGGGAACGATCAAGACGTAAACTGTTTGAGACATTACTCCCACGGAGGAGAGTGCCCATGGTGACTGTTGTATTCAATCCTGATGCAATTTCTGTGTTTCATCAACACTCTGATAGTCCACACATAACAGAATGCCCCCGGATGTGCGTCGGAAGCTACTACTGGTCTTCCAGGGAACGATCAAATCGTAGACTGTTTGAGACATTACTCCCATGGAGGAAAGTGCGCATGGTGACTGTTGTATTCAATCCCGCAGCAATTCCTGTGTTTCATCAACACTTTGAAGGTCCACACATTACAGAATGCATTCAGATGTGCATCGGTAACTACTACTGGTCTTGGAGGGAACGATCAAAGCGTAGACTGTTAGAGACATTACTCCCATCGAGGAAAGGGCGCATGGTGACTGTTGTACTGAATCCCGATGCAATTTCTGTGTTTCATCAACACTTTGAAGGTCCAAAGATTACGGAATGCCTATAGATGTGCATCGTAAACTATTACTGGGCTTACAGGAAACGATCGAACCGTAGACTGTTTGAGACATTACTCCCATGGAGGAAAGTGCCCATGGTGACTGTTGTATTCAATCTCGCTGCAATTTCTCTGTTTCAACAACACTTTGAAGGTCCACAGATTACAGAATGCCTATAGATGTGCATCGGAAACTACCACTGGTCTTCCACGGAACGATCAAAGCGTAAACTGTTTGAGACATTACTCCCATGGAGGAAAGTGCGCATGGTGACTGTTGTATTCATTCCTGATACAATTTCTATGTTTCATCAACACTCTGATAGTCCACACATTACAGAATGCCCCCAGATGTGCATCGGAAACTACTACTGGTCTTCCAGGGAACGATCAAAGCGTAGACTGTATGAGACATTACTCCCATGGAGGAAAGTGCGCATGGTGACTGTTGTATTCGATCCCGATTCAATTTCTGTGTTTCATCAACAATTTGAAGGTCCACAGATTACAGAATGCAACCAGATGTGCATCGGAAACTTCTACTGGCCCTCCAGGAAACGATCAAAGCGTAGACTGTTTGAGACATTATGCCCATGGAGGAAAGTGCGCATGGTGACTGTTGTATTGATTCCCGCGGCAATTTCTGTGTTTGATCAACACTTTGAAGGTCCACAGATTACAGAATGCCTCCAGATGTGCATCGCAAACTACTACTGGTCTTGCAGGGAACGAGCAAATCGTTGACTGTTTCAGATGTTACTCCCATGGAGGAAAGTGAGCATGGTGACTGTTGTATTTAATCCAGATGCAATATCTGTGTTTCATCAACACTCTGATAGTCCTCTCATTACAGAATGCCCCCAGATGTGCATCGGAAACTGCTACTGGTCTTCCAGGGAACGATCAAAGCGTAAACTGTTTGAGGCATTACTCCCATTCAGGAAAGTGCGCATGGTGACTTTTGTATTCAATCCCGATGCAAATTCTGTGTTTCATCAACACTCTGATAGTCCACAGTTTAGAGAATGCCTATAGATGTGCATCGGAAACTACTACTGGTCTTCCAGGAAACGATCGAATCGTAGACTGTTTTATACATTACTCCCATAGGAAAGTGCGCATGGTGACTGTTGTATTCAATCCCGATGCAAATTCTGTGTTTCATCAACACTTTGTAGGTCCACAGATTACAGAATGCCTCCAGATGTGCATTAGAAAATACTACTGGTCTTCCAGGGAACGATCAAAACGTAAACTGCTTGAGACATTACTCCCATGGAGGAAAGGGCGCATTTTGTCTGTTGTATTCAATCTTGATGCGATTTCTGTGTTTCATCAACACTCTGATAGTCCACACATTACAGAATGTCAGAAGATGTGCATCGGAAACTACTACTGGTCTTCCAGGGAACGATCAAAGCGTAGACTCTTTGAGATATTACTCTCGTGGAGGAAAGTGCGCATGGTGACTGTTGTATTCGATCACGGTTCAATTTCTGTGTTTCATCAATAATTTGAAGGTCCACAGTTTACAGAATGCCTCTAGATGTGCATCGGAAACTACTACTGGCCCTCCAGGAATCGATCAAAGCGTAGACTGTTTGAGACATTATTCCCATGGAGGAAAGTGCGCATGGTGACAGTTGTATTGAATCCCGCGGCAATTTCTGTGTTTCATCAACAATTTGAAGGTCCACAGATTACAGAATGCAACCAGATGTGCATCGGAAACTTCTACTGGCCCTCCAGGAAACGATCAAAGCGTAGACTGTTTGAGACATTATGCCCATGGAGGAAAGTGGGCATGGTGACTGTTGTATTGATTCCCGCGGCAATTTCTGTGTTTGATCAACACTTTGAAGGTCCACAGATTACAGAATGCCTCCAGATGTGCATCGCAAACTACTACTGGTCTTGCAGGGAACGAGCAAATCGTTGACTGTTTCAGATGTTACTCCCATGGAGGAAAGTGAGCATGGTGACTGTTGTATTTAATCCAGATGCAATATCTGTGTTTCATCACCACTCTGATAGTCCACTCATTACAGAATGCCCCCAGATGTGCATCGGAAACTGCTACTGGTCTTCCAGGGAACAATCAAAGCGTAAACTGTTTGAAGCATTACTCCCATTGAGGAAAGTGCGCATGGTGACTTTTGTATTCAATCCCGCGGCAATTTCTGTGTTTCATCAACACTTTGAAGGTCCACAGATTACAGAATGCCTCCAGATGTGCATCGGAAACTACTACAGGTCTCCCAAGGAACGACCAAAGCGTAGACTGTTTGAGACATTACTCCCATTAAGGAAAGTGCGCATGGTGACTGTTGTATTCAATCCCGATGCAATTTCTGTGTTTCATCAACACTCTGATAGTCCACTGATTACAGAATGCCTCCAGATGTGCATCGGAAACTACTACAGGTCTCCCAAGGAACGATCAAAGCGTAGACTGTTTGAGACATTACTCCCATGGAGGAAAGTGCGCATGGTGACTGTTGTATTCAATCACGATGCAATTTCTGTGTTTCATAAACACTCTGATAGTCCACAGATTACCAAATGCCTCCAGATGTGCATCGGAAACTACTACAGGTCTCCCAGGGAACGATCAAAGCGTAGATTGTTTGAGACATTACTCACATGGAGGAAAGTGCGCATGGTGACTGTTGTATTCAATTCCGATGCAATTTTTGTGTTTCATCAACACTCTGATAGTCCACACTTTACAAAATGCCCACAGATGTTTATCGGAAACTACTACTGCTCCTCCAGGGAACGATCAAAGAGTAAACTGCTTGAGACATTACTCCCATCGAAGAAAGGGCTCATTTTGACTGTTGTATTCAATCTTGATGCAATTTCTGTGTTTCATTAACACTCTGATAGGTCACACATTACAGAATGCCCCCAGATGTGCATCGGAAACTACTACTGGTCTTCCAGGGAACGATCAAAGCGTAAACTGTTTGAGACATTACTTCCATGGGGGAAAGTGCGCTTGGTGAGTGTTGTATTCAATCCTGATGCAATTTCTGAGTTTCATCAACACTCTGATAGTCCACAGATTACAGAATGACACCAGATGTGCATCGGAAACCACTACTTGTCTTCCAGGGAACGATCAAAGCGTAGACTGTTTGAGACATTACTCCCATCTAGGAAAGTGCGCATGGTGACTGTTGTATTCAATCCCGATGCAATTTCTGTGTTTCATCAACACTTTGAAGGTCCACAGATTACAGAATGCCTCCAGATGTGCATCGCAAACTACTACTGGTCTTCCAGGGAACGATCAAGGCGTAAACTGTTTGAGACATTACTCCCATGGAGGAAAGTGCGCATGGTGACTGTTGTATTCAATCACGATGCAATTTCTGTGTTTATTCAACACTCTGATAGTCCACACATTACAGAATGCCACCAGATGTGCATCGGAAACTACTACTGGTCTTCCAGGGAACGATCAAAACGTAGACAATTTGAGACATTACTCCCATGGAGGAAAGTGCACATGGTGATTGTTGTATTCAAACCCGATGCAATTTCTGTGTTTCATCAACACTTTGAAAGTCCACAGATTACAGAATGCCTCCAGATGTGCATCGCAAACTACAACTGGTCTTCCAGGGAACGATCAAGGCGTAAACTGTTTGAGACATTACTCCCATGGAGGAAAGTGCGCATGGTGACTGTTGTATTCAATCCTGATGCAATTTCTGTGTTTCATCAACACTCTGATAGTCCACACATTACAGAATGCCCCAGATGTGCGTCGGAAGCTACTACTGGTCTTCCAGGGAACAATCAAATCGTAGACTGTTTGAGACATTACTCCCATGGAGGAAAGTGCGCATGGTGACTGTTGTATTCAATCCCGCAGCATTTCCTGTGTTTCATCAACACTTTGAAGGTCCACACATTACAGAATGCCTCCAGATGTGCATCGGTAACTACTACTGGTCTTGCAGGGAACGGTCAAAGCGTAGACTGTTAGAGACATTACTCCCATGGAGGAAAGTGCGCATGGTGACTGTTGTATTCATTCCTGATGCAGTTTCTATGTTTCATCAACACTCTGATAGTCCACACATTACAGAATGCCCCCAGATGTGCATCGGAAACTACTACTGGCCTTCCAGGGAACGATCAAAGCGTAAACAGTTTGAGACATTACTTCCATGGGGGAAAGTGCGCTTGGTGAGTGTTGTATTCAATCCTGATGCAATTTCTGTGTTTCATCAACACTCTGATAGTCCACAGATTACAGAATGACACCAGATGTGCATCGGAAACTACTACTTGTCTTCCAGGGAACGATCAAAGCGTAGACTGTTTGAGACATTACTCCCATCTAGGAAAGTGCGCATGGTGACTGTTGTATTCAATCCCGATGCAATTTCTGTGTTTCATCAACACTTTGAAGGTCCACAGATTACAGAATGCCTCCAAATGTGCATCGGAAAGTACTACTGGTCTTGCAGGGAACGATCAAAGCGTAGACTGTTTGAGACATTACTCCCATGGAGGAAAGAGCGCATGGTGACTGTTGTATTCAATCCTGATGCAATTTCTGTGTTTCATCAACACTCTGATAGTCCACACTTTACAGAGTGCCCACAGATGTGCATCGGAAACTACTACTGCTCTTCCAGGGAACGATCAAAGCGTAAACTGTTTGAGACATTATTCCCATGGAGGAAAGGGCGCATTTTGACTGTTGTATTCAATCTTGATGCGATTTCTGTGTTTCATCAACACTCTGATAGTCCACACATTACAGAATGTCAGAAGATGTGCATCGAAATCTACTACTGGTCTTCCAGGGAACGATCAAAGCGTAGACTCTTTGAGATATTACTCCCATGGAGGAAAGTGCGCATGGTGACTGTTGTATTCGATCCCGATTCAATTTCTGTGTTTCATCAACAATTTGAAGGTCCACAGTTTACAGAATGCCTCTAGATGTGTATCGGAAACTACTACTGGCCCTCCAGTAAACGATCAATGCGTAGACTGTTTGAGACATTATTCCCATGGAGGAGAGTGGGCATGGTGACTGTTGTATTGAATCCCGCGGCAATTTCTGTGTTTCATCAACACTTTGAAGGTCCACAGATTACAGAATGCCTCCAGATGTGCATCGCAAACTACTACTGGTCTTCCAGGGAACGATCAAGGCGTAAACTGTTTGAGACATTACTCCCATGGAGGAAAGTGCGCATGGTGACTGTTGTATTCAATCACGATGCAATTTCTGTGTTTATTCAACACTCTGATAGTCCACACATTACAGAATGCCACCAGATGTGCATCGGAAACTACTACTGGTCTTCCAGGGAACGATCAAAACGTAGACAATTTGAGACATTACTCCCATTTAGGAAAGTGCGCATGGTGATTGTTGTATTCAAACCCGATGCAATTTCTGTGTTTCATCAACACTCCGATAGTCCACACATTACAGAATGTGAGAAGATGTGCGTCGGAAACTACTACTGGTCTTCCAGGGAACGATCAAAGCGTAGACTGTTTGAGATATTACTCCCATGGAGGAAAGTACGCATGGTGACTGTTGTATTCGATCCCGATTCAATTTCTGTGTTTCATCAACAATTTGAAGGTCCACAGATTACAGAATGAATCCAGGTGTGCATCAGAAAGTACTACTGGTCTTGCAGGGAACGATCAAAGCGTAGACTGTTTGAGACATTACTCCCATGGAGGAAAGAGCGCATGGTGACTGTTGTATTCAATCCTGATGCAATTTCTGTGTTTCATCAACACTCTGATAGTCCACACTTTACAGAGTGCCCACAGATGTGCATCGGAAACTACTACTGCTCTTCCAGGGAACGATCAAAGCGTAAACTGTTTGAGACATTACTCCCATGGAGGAAAGGGCGCATTTTGACTGTTGTATTCAATCTTGATGCGATTTCTGTGTTTCATCAACACTCTGATAGTCCACACATTACAGAATGTCAGAAGATGTGCATCGAAATCTACTACTGGTCTTCCAGGGAACGATCAAAGCGTAGACTCTTTGAGATATTACTCCTAAGGAGGAAAGTGCGCATGGTGACTGTTGTATTCGATTCCGATTCAATTTCTGTGTTTCATCAACAATTTGAAGGTCCACAGTTTACAGAATGCCTCTAGATGTGTATCGGAAACTACTACTGGCCCTCCAGGAAACGATCAATGCGTAGACTGTTTGAGACATTATTCCCATGGAGGAGAGTGGGCATGGTGACTGTTGTATTGAATCCCGCGGCAATTTCTGTGTTTCATCAACACTTTGAAGGTCCACAGATTACAGAATGCCTCCAGATGTGCATCGCAAACTACTACTGGTCTTCAGGGAACGATCAAGGCGTAAACTGTTTGAGACATTACTCCCATGGAGGAAAGTGCGCATGGTGACTGTTGTATTCAATCCTGATGCAATTTCTGTGTTTCATCAACACTCTGATAGTCCACACATTACAGAATGCCCCAGATGTTTATCGGAAACTACTACTGCTCTTCCAGCGAACGATCAAACCGTAGAATGTTTGAGACATTACTCCCATGGAGGAAAGTGCGCATGGTGACTGTTGTATTCAATCCCGATGCAATTTCTGTGTTTCATCAACACTGTGATAGTCCACACTTTACAGAATGCCCACAGATGTTTATCGGAAACTACTACTGCTCTTCCAGGGAACGATCAAAACGTAAACTGCTTGAGACATTACTCCCATCGAGAGAAGGCCGCATTTTGACTGTTGTATTCAATCTTGATGCAATTTCTGTGATTCATCAACACTCTGATAGTCCTCACATTACAGAATGTGAGAAGATGTGCATCGGAAACTACTACTGGCCTTCCAGGGAACGATCAAAGCGTAGACTGTTTGAGACATTACTCCCAAGGAGGAAAGTGCGCATGGTGACTGTTGTATTCATTCCCGATGCAATTTCTGTGTTTCATCAACACTCTGATAGTCCACACTTTACAGAATGAGAACAGATGTGCATCGGAAACTACTACTGCTCTTCCAGGGAACGATCAAAGCGTAAACTGTTTGAGACATTACTCCCATAGAGGAAAGGGCGCATTTTAACTGTTGTATTCAATCTTGATGCGATTTCTGTGTTTCATCAACACTCTGATAGTCCACACATTAGAGATTGTCAGAAGATGTGCATCGGAAACTACTACTGGTCTTCCAGAGAACGATCAAAGCGTAGACTCTTTGAGATATTACTCCCATGGAGGAAAGTGCGCATGGTGACTGTTGTATTCTATCCCGATTCAATTTCTGTGTTTCATCAACAATTTGAAGGTCCACAGTTTACAGAATGCCTCTAGATGTGCATCGGAAACTACTACTGCTCCTCCAGGGAACGATCAAACAGTAAACTGCTTGAGACATTACTCCCATCGAAGAAAGGGCTCATTTTGACTGTTGTATTCAATCTTGATGCAATTTCTGTGTTTCATCAACACTCTGGTAGGTCACACATTACAGAATGCCCCCAGATGTGCATCGGAAACTACTACTGGTCTTCCAGGGAACGATCAAAGCGTAAACTGTTTGAGACATTACTTCCATGGGGGAAAGTGCGCTTGGTGAGTGTTGTATTCAATCCTGATGCAATTTCTGTGTTTCATCAACACTCTGATAGTCCACAGATTACAGAATGACACCAGATGTGCATCGGAAACTGCTACTTGTCTTCCAGGGAACGATCAAAGCGTAGACTGTTTGAGACATTACTCCCATCTAGGAAAGTTCGCATGGTGACTGTTGTATTCAATCCCGATGCAATTTCTGTGTTTCATCAACACTTTGAAGGTCCACAGATTACAGAATGCCTCCAGATGTGCATCGGAAAGTACTACTGGTCTTGCAGGGAACGATCAAAGCGTAGACTGTTTGAGACATTACTCCCATGGAGGAAAGAGCGCATGGTGACTGTTGTATTCAATCCTGATGCAATTTCTGTGTTTCATCAACACTCTGATAGTCCACACTTTACAGAGTGCCCACAGATGTGCATCGGAAACTACTACTGCTCTTCCAGGGAACGATCAAAGCGTAAACTGTTTGAGACATTACTCCCATGGAGGAAAGGGCGCATTTTGACTGTTGTATTCAATCTTGATGCGATTTCTGTGTTTCATCAACACTCTGATAGTCCACACATTACAGAATGTCAGAAGATGTGCATCGAAATCTACTACTGGTCTTCCAGGGAACGATCATAGCGTAGACTCTTTGAGATATTACTCCCATGGAGGAAAGTGCGCATGGTGACTGTTGTATTCGATCCCGATTCAATTTCTATGTTTCATCAACAATTTGAAGGTCCACAGTTTACAGAATGCCTCTAGATGTGTATCGGAAACTACTACTGGCCCTCCAGGAAACGATCAACGCGTAGACTGTTTGAGACATTATTCCCATGGAGGAAAGTGGGCTTGGTGACTGTTGTATTGAATCCCGCGGCAATTTCTGTGTTTCATCAACACTTTGAAGGTCCACAGATTACAGAATGCCTCCAGATGTGCATCGCAAACTACTACTGGTCTTCCAGGGAACGATCAAGGCGTAAACTGTTTGAGACATTACTCCCATGGAGGAAAGTGCGCATGGTGACTGTTGTATTCAATCACGATGCAATTTCTGTGTTTATTCAACACTCTGATAGTCCACACATTACAGAATGCCCCCAGATGTGCATCGGAAACTACTACTGGTCTTCCAGGGAACGATCAAAACGTAGACAATTTGAGACATTACTCCCATGGACGAAAGTGCACATGGTGATTGTTGTATTCAAACCCGATGCAATTTCTGTGTTTCATCAACACTCCGATAGTCCACACATTACAGAATGTGAGAAGATGTGCGTCGGAAACTACTACTGGTCTTCCAGGGAACGATCAAAGCGTAGACTGTTTGAGATATTACTCCCACGGAGGAAAGTACGCATGGTGACTGTTGTATTCGATCCCGATTCAATTTCTGTGTTTCATCAACAATTTGAAGGTCCACAGATTACAGAATGAATCCAGGTGTGCATCGGAAACTACTACTGGCCCTCCAGGAGACGATCAAAGCGTAGACTGTTTGAGACATTATTCCCATGGAGGAAAGAGCGCAAGGTGACTGTTGTATTGAAACCCGCGGCAATTTCTGTGTTTCATCAACACTTTGAAGGTCCACAGATTACAGAATGCCTCCAGATGTGCATCGCAAACTACAACTGGTCTTCCAGGGAACGATCAAGGCGTAAACTGTTTGAGACATTACTCCCATGGAGGAAAGTGCGCATGGTGACTGTTGTATTCAATCCTGATGCAATTTCTGTGTTTCATCAACACTCTGATAGTCCACACATTACAGAATGCCCCAGATGTGCGTCGGAAGCTACTACTGGTCTTCCAGGGAACAATCAAATCGTAGACAGTTTGAGACATTACTCCCATGGAGGAAAGTGCGCATGGTGACTGTTGTATTCAATCCCGCAGCAATTCCTGTGTTTCATCAACACTTTGAAGGTCCACACATTACAGAATGCCTCCAGATGTGCATCGATAACTACTACTGGTCTTGCAGGGAACGGTCAAAGCGTAGACTGTTAGAGACATTACTCCCATGGAGGAAAGTGCGCATGGTGACTGTTGTATTCATTCCTGATGCAGTTTCTATGTTTCATCAACACTCTGATAGTCCACACATTACAGAATGCCCCCAGATGTGCATCGGAAACTACTACTGGTCTTCCAGGGAACGATCAAAGCGTAGACTGTTTAAGACAATACTCCCATGGAGGAAAGTGCACATTGTGACTGTTGTATTCAATCCCGATGCAATTTCTGTGATTCATAAACACTCTGATAGTCCATAGATTACAGAATGCCTCCAGATGTGCATCGGAAACTACTACAGGTCTCCCAGCGAACGATCAAACCGTAGAATGTTTGAGACATTACTCCAATGGAGGAAAGTGCGCATCGTGACTGTTGTATTGAATCCCGATGCAATTTCTGTGTTTCATCAACACTGTGATAGTCCACACTTTACAGAATGCCCACAGATGTTTATCGGAAACTACTACTGCTCTTCCAGGGAACGATCAAAACGTAAACTGCTTGAGACATTACTCCCATCGAGGAAAGGCCGCATTTTGAATGTTGTATTCAATCTTGATGCCATTTCTGTGTTTCATAAACACTCTGATAGTCCAC
Organism: Schistocerca gregaria; assembly: GCF_023897955.1. Classification (NCBI taxonomy): domain Eukaryota; kingdom Metazoa; phylum Arthropoda; class Insecta; order Orthoptera; family Acrididae; genus Schistocerca; species Schistocerca gregaria. Next base: position 4,635,771 of record NW_026061707.1, on the reverse strand, counting down.
ACATTACAGAATGTCAGAAGATGTGCATCGGAAACTACTACATGCCTTCCAGGGAACGATCAAAGCGTAGACTGTTTGAGACATTACTCCCAAGGAGGAAAGTGCGCATGGTGACTGTTTTATTCATTCCCGATGCAATTTCTGTGTTTCATCAACACTCTGATAGTCCACACTTTACAGAATGAGAACAGATGTGCATCGGAAGCTACTACTGCTTTTCCAGGGAACGATCAAAGCGTAAACTGTTTGAGACATTACTCCCATAGAGGAAAGGGCGTATTTTGACTGTTGTATTCAATCTTGATGCGATTTCTGTGTTTCATCAACACTCTGATAGTCCACACATTAGAGATTGTCAGAAGATGTGCATCGGAAACTACTACTGGTCTTCCAGAGAATGATCAAAGCGTAGACTCTTTGAGATATTACTCCCATGGAGGAAAGTGCGCATGGTGACTGTTGTATTCGATCCCGATTCAATTTCTGTGTTTCATCAACAATTTGAAGGTCCACAGTTTACAGAATGCCTCTAGATGTGCATCGGAAACTACTACTGGCCCTCCAGGAAACGATCAAAGCTTAGACTGTTTGAGACATTATTCCCATGGAGGAAGGTGCGCATGGTGACTCTTGTATTGAATCCCGCGACAATTTCTGTGTTTCATCAACACTTTGAAGGTCCACAGATTACAGAATGCCTCCAGATGTGCATCGCAAACTACTACTGGTCTTCCAGGGAACGATCAAGGCGTAAACTGTTTGAGACATTACTCCCATGGAGGAAAGTGCGCATGGTGGCTGTTGTATTCAATCACGATGCAATTTCTGTGTTTATTCAACACTCTGATAGTCCACACATTACAGAATGACACCAGATGTGCATCGGAAACTACTACTGGTCTTCCAGGGAACGATCAAAACGTAGACAATTTGAGACATTACTCCCATGGAGGAAAGTGCACATGGTGATTGTTGTATTCAAACCCGATGCAATTTCTGTGTTTCATCAACACTCCGATAGTCCACACATTACAGAATGTGAGAAGATGTGCGTCGGAAACTACTACTGGTCTTCCAGGGAACGATCAAATCGTAGACTGTTTGAGATATTACTCCCATGGAGGAAAGTACGCATGGTGACTGTTGTATTCGATCCCGATTCAATTTCTGTGTTTCATCAACAATTTGAAGGTCCACAGATTACAGAATGAATCCAGGTGTGCATCGGAAACTACAACTGGCCCTCCAGGAAACGATCAAAGCGTAGACTGTTTGAGACATTATTCCCATGGAGGAAAGAGCGCATGGTGACTGTTGTATTGAATCCCGCGGCAATTTCTGTGTTTCATCAACACTTTGAAGGTCCACAGATTACAGAATGCCTCCAGATGTGCATCGCAAACTACAACTGGTCTTCCAGGGAACGATCAAAGCGTAAACTGTTTGAGACATTACTCCCATGGAGGAAAGTGCGCATGGTGACTGTTGTATTCAATCCTGATGCAATTTCTGTGTTTCATCAACACTCTGATAGTCCACACATTACAGAATGCCCGAGATGTGCGTCGGAAGCTACTACTGGTCTTCCAGGGAACAATCAAATAGTAGACTGTTTGAGACATTACTCCCATGGAGGAAGGTGCGCATGGTGACTGTTGTATTCAATCCCGCAGCAATTCCTGTGTTTCATCAACACTTTGAAGGTCCACACATTACAGAATGCCTCCAGATGTGCATCGGTAACTACTACTGGTCTTGCAGGGAACGGTCAAAGCGTAGACTGTTAGAGACATTACTCCCATGGAGGAAAGTGCGCATGGTGACTGTTGAATTCAATCCCGATGCAATTTCTCTGTTTCATCAACACTGTGATAGTCCACACTTTACAGAATGCCCACAGATGTTTATCGGAAACTACTACTGCTCTTCCAGGGATTGATGAAAGCGTAAACTGCATGAGACATTACTCCCATCGAGGAAAGGCCGCATTTTGACTGTTGTATTCAATCTTGATGCAATTTCTGTGTTTCATCAACACTCTGATAGTCCACACATTACAGAATGTCAGAAGATGTGCATCGGAAACTACTACTATCCTTTCAGGGAACGATCAAAGCGTTAACTGTTTGAGACATTACTCCCAAGGAGGAAAGTGCGCATGGTGAGTGTTGTATTCATTCCCAATGCAATTTCTGTGTTTCAACAACACTCTGATTGTCCACACTTTACAGAATGAGAACAGATGTGCATCGGAAACTACTACTGCTCTTCCAGGGAACGATCAAAGCGTAAACTGTTTGAGACATTACTCCCATAGAGGAAAGGGCGCATTTTGACTGTTGTATTCAATCTTGATGCGATTTCTGTGTTTCATCAACACTCTGATAGTCCACACATTAGAGATTGTCAGAATATATGCATCGGAAACTACTACTGGACTTCCTGATGCCATTTCTGTGTTTCATCAACACTGTGAAGGTCCACGGATTACAGAATGCCTCCAGATGTGCATCGCAAACTACAACTGGTCTTCCAGGGAACGATCAAGGCGTAAACTGTTTGAGAAATTACTCCCACGGAGGAAAGTGCAAAAGGTGACTGTTGTTTACAATCCTTATGCAATTTCTATGTTTCATTAACACTCTGATAGTCCACACATTACAGAATGCCCACAGATGTGCATTGGAAACTTCTACTGGCCCTCCAGGGAACGATCAAAGCGTAGACTGTTTGAGATATTACTCCCATGGAGGAAAGTACGCAAGGTGACTGTTGTATTGGATCCCGATTCAATTTCTGTGTTTCATCAACCATTTGAAGGTCCACAGATTACAGAATGAATCCAGATGTGTATCGCAAACTACAACTGGTCTTCCAGGGAACGATCAAGGCGTAAACAGTTTGAGACATTACTCCCATGGAGGAAAGTGCGCATGGTGACTGTTGTATTCAATCCTGATGCCATTTCTGTGTTTCATCAACACTCTGATAGTCCACACATTACAGAATGCCCCCAGATGTGCGTCGGAAGCTACTGCTGGTCTTCCAGGGAACGATCAAATCGTAGACTGTTAGAGACATTACTCCCATGGAGGAAAGTGCGCATAGCGACTGTGGTATTCAATCCCGCAGCAATTAATATGTTTCATCAACACTTTGAAGGTCCACACATTACAGAATGCCTCCAGATGTGCATCGGTAACTACTACTGGTCTTGCAGGGAACGATCAAAGCGTAGACTGTTAGAGACATTACTCCCATGGAGGAAAGTGCGCATGGTGACTGTTGTATTTAATCCCGATGCAATTTCTGTGTTTCATCAACACTTTGAAGGTCCAAAGATTACGGAATGCCTATAGATGTGCATCGGAAACTACTACTGGGCTTCCTGGAAGCGATCGAACCGTAGACTGTTTGAGACATTACTGCCATGGAGGAAAGTGCTCATGGTGACTGTTGTATGCAATCTCGCGGCAATTTCTCTGTTTCATCAACACTTTGAAGGTCCACAGATTACAGAATGCCTCCAGATGTGAATCGGAAACTACTACTGGTCTTCCAGGGAACGATCAAAGCGTAAACTGTTTGAGCCTTTACTCCCATGGAGGAAATTGCGCATGGTGACTGTTGTATTCATTCCTGATGCAATTTCTATGTTTCATCAACACTCTGATAGTCCACACATTACAGAATGCCCGAGATGTGCGTCGGAAGCTACTACTGGTCTTCCAGGGAACAATCAAATAGTAGACTGTTTGAGACATTACTCCCATGGAGGAAGGTGCGCATGGTGACTGTTGTATTCAATCCCGCAGCAATTCCTGTGTTTCATCAACACTTTGAAGGTCCACACATTACAGAATGCCTCCAGATGTGCATCGGTAACTACTACTGGTCTTGCAGGGAACGGTCAAAGCGTAGACTGTTAGAGACATTACTCCCATGGAGGAAAGTGCGCATGGTGACTGTTGAATTCAATCCCGATGCAATTTCTCTGTTTCATCAACACTGTGATAGTCCACACTTTACAGAATGCCCACAGATGTTTATCGGAAACTACTACTGCTCTTCCAGGGATTGATGAAAGCGTAAACTGCTTGAGACATTACTCCCATCGAGGAAAGGCCGCATTTTGACTGTTGTATTCAATCTTGATGCAATTTCTGTGTTTCATCAACACTCTGATAGTCCACACATTACAGAATGTCAGAAGATGTGCATCGGAAACTACTACTATCCTTTCAGGGAACGATCAAAGCGTTAACTGTTTGAGACATTACTCCCAAGGAGGAAAGTGCGCATGGTGAGTGTTGTATTCATTCCCAATGCAATTTCTGTGTTTCAACAACACTCTGATTGTCCACACTTTACAGAATGAGAACAGATGTGCATCGGAAACTACTACTGCTCTTCCAGGGAACGATCAAAGCGTAAACTGTTTGAGACATTACTCCCATAGAGGAAAGGGCGCATTTTGACTGTTGTATTCAATCTTGATGCGATTTCTGTGTTTCATCAACACTCTGATAGTCCACACATTAGAGATTGTCAGAATATATGCATCGGAAACTACTACTGGACTTCCTGATGCCATTTCTGTGTTTCATCAACACTGTGAAGGTCCACGGATTACAGAATGCCTCCAGATGTGCATCGCAAACTACAACTGGTCTTCCAGGGAACGATCAAGGCGTAAACTGTTTGAGAAATTACTCCCACGGAGGAAAGTGCAAAAGGTGACTGTTGTTTACAATCCTTATGCAATTTCTATGTTTCATTAACACTCTGATAGTCCACACATTACAGAATGCCCACAGATGTGCATTGGAAACTTCTACTGGCCCTCCAGGGAACGATCAAAGCGTAGACTGTTTGAGATATTACTCCCATGGAGGAAAGTACGCAAGGTGACTGTTGTATTGGATCCCGATTCAATTTCTGTGTTTCATCAACCATTTGAAGGTCCACAGATTACAGAATGAATCCAGATGTGTATCGCAAACTACAACTGGTCTTCCAGGGAACGATCAAGGCGTAAACAGTTTGAGACATTACTCCCATGGAGGAAAGTGCGCATGGTGACTGTTGTATTCAATCCTGATGCCATTTCTGTGTTTCATCAACACTCTGATAGTCCACACATTACAGAATGCCCCCAGATGTGCGTCGGAAGCTACTGCTGGTCTTCCAGGGAACGATCAAATCGTAGACTGTTAGAGACATTACTCCCATGGAGGAAAGTGCGCATAGCGACTGTGGTATTCAATCCCGCAGCAATTAATATGTTTCATCAACACTTTGAAGGTCCACACATTACAGAATGCCTCCAGATGTGCATCGGTAACTACTACTGGTCTTGCAGGGAACGATCAAAGCGTAGACTGTTAGAGACATTACTCCCATGGAGGAAAGTGCGCATGGTGACTGTTGTATTTAATCCCGATGCAATTTCTGTGTTTCATCAACACTTTGAAGGTCCAAAGATTACGGAATGCCTATAGATGTGCATCGGAAACTACTACTGGGCTTCCTGGAAGCGATCGAACCGTAGACTGTTTGAGACATTACTGCCATGGAGGAAAGTGCTCATGGTGACTGTTGTATGCAATCTCGCGGCAATTTCTCTGTTTCATCAACACTTTGAAGGTCCACAGATTACAGAATGCCTCCAGATGTGCATCGGAAACTACTACTGGTCTTCCAGGGAACGATCAAAGCGTAAACTGTTTGAGCCTTTACTCCCATGGAGGAAATTGCGCATGGTGACTGTTGTATTCATTCCTGATGCAATTTCTATGTTTCATCAACACTCTGATAGTCCACACATTACAGAATGCCCCCTAGATGTGCAACGGAAACTACTACAGGTCTTCCAGGGAACGATCAAAGCGTAGACTCTTTGAGACATTACTCCCATGGAGGAAAGTGCACATGGTGATTGTTGTATTCAATCCCGATGCAATTTCTGTGTTTGATCAACACTTCGAAGGTCCACAGATTACAGAATACCTCCAGATGTCCATCGGAAACTACTACTGGTATTGCAGGGAACGATCAAAGCGTAGACTGTTTGAGACATTACTCCCATGGAGGAAAGTGCGCATGGTGACTGTTGTATTCAATCCCGTTGCAATATCTGTGTTTCATCAACACTCTGATAGTCCACACTTTACAGAATGCACACAGATGTTTATCGGAAACTACTACTGCTCATCCAGGGAACGATCAAAGCGTAAACTGTTTTAGACATTACTCCCATCGAGGAAAGTGCGCATTTTGACTGTTGTATTTAATCTTGATGCAATTTCTGTGTTTCATCAACACTCCGATAGTCCACACATTACAGAATGTGAGAAGATGTGCGTCGGAAACTACTACTGGCTATCCAGGGAACGAATAAAGCGTAGACTGTTTGAGATATTACTCCCATGGAGGAAAGTACGCATGGTGACTGTTGTATTGGATCCCGATTCAATTTCTGTGTTTCATCAACCATTTGAAGGTCCACAGATTACAGAATGAATCCAGATGAGTATCGCAAACTACAACTGGTCTTCCAGGGAACGATCAAGGCGTAAACTGTTTGAGACATTACTCCCATGGAGGAAAGTGCGCATGGTGACTGTTGTATTCAATCCTGATGCCATATCTGTGTTTCATCAACACTCTGATAGTCCACACATTACAGAATGCCCCCAGATGTGCGTCGGAAGCTACTGCTGGTCTTCCAGGGAACGATCAAATCGTAGACTGTTTGAGACATTACTCCCATGGAGGAAAGTGCGCATGGTGACTGTTGTATTCAATCCCGCAGCAATTCCTGTGTTTCATCAACACTTTGAAGGTCCACACATTACAGAATTCCTCCAGATGTGCATCGGTAACTACTACTGGTCTTGCAGGGAACGATCAAAGCGTAGACTGTTAGAGACATTACTCCCATGGAGGAAAGTGCGCATGGTGACTGTTGTATTGAATCCCGATGCAATTTCTGTGTTTCATCAACACTTTGAAGGTCGAAAGATTACGGAATGCCTATAGATGTGCATCGGAAACTACTACTGGGCTTCCAGAAAGCGATCGAACCGTAGACTGTTTGAGACATTACTCCCATGGAGGAAAGTGCGCATGGTGACTGTTGTATTCAATCCCGTTGCAATATCTGTGTTTCATCAACACTCTGATAATCCACACTTTACAGAATGCACACAGATGTTTATCGGAAACTACTACTGCTCATCCAGGGAACGATCAAAGCGTTAACTGTTTTAGACATTACTCCCATCGAGGAAAGTGCGCATTTTGACTGTTGTATTCAATCTTGATGCAATTTCTGTGTTTCATCAACACTCCGATAGTCCACACATTACAGAATGTGAGAAGATGTGCGTCGGAAACTACTACTGGCTATCCAGGGAACGATCAAAGCGTAGACTGTTTGAGACATTACTCCCATGGAGTAAAGTGCGCATGGTGACTGTTGTATTCAATCCCGATGCAATTTCTGTGTTTCATCAACACTCTGATAGTCCACACTTTACAGAATGCCCACTGATGTTTATCGGAAACTACTACTGCTCTTCCAGGGAACGATCAAAGCGTAAACTGCTTGAGACATTACTCCCATCGAGGAAAGGGCGCATTTTACTGTTGTATTCAATCTTGATGCAATTTCTGTGTTTCATCAACACTCTGATAGTCCACACATCACAGAATGACAGAAGATGTGCATCGGAAACTACTACTGGTCTTCCAGGGAATGATCAAAGCGTAGACTGTTTGATATATTACTCCCATGGAGGAAAGTGCGCATGGTGACTGTTGTATTCGATCCCGATTCAATTTCTGTGTTTCATCAACAATTTGTATGTCCACAGATTACAGAATGAATCTAGATGTGCATCGGAAACTTCTACTGGCCCCCCAGGAAACGATCAAAGCGTAGACTGTTTGGGACATTATTCCCAAGGAGGAAAGTGCGCATGGTGACTGTTGTATTGAATCCCGCGGCAATTTCTGTGTTTGATCAACACTTTGAAGATCCACAGATTACAGAATGACTCCAGATATGCATCGCAAACTACTACTGGTCTTGCAGGGAACGAGCAAATCGTAGACAGTTTGAGATATTACTCCCATGGAGGAAAGTGCGCATGGTGACTGTTGTATTCATTCCCGATGCAATTTCTGTGTTTCATCAACACTCTGATAGTCCACACTTTACAGAATGCTAACAGATGTGCATCGGAAACTACTACTGCTCTTCCAGGGAACGATCAAAGCGTAAACTGTTTGAGACATTACTCCCATAGAGGAAAGGGCGCATTTTGACTGTTGTATTCAATCTTGATGCGATTTCTGTGTTTCATCAACACTCTGATAGTCCACACATTAGAGAATGTCAGAAGATGTGCATCGGAAACTACTACTGGTCTTCCAGGGAACGATCAAAGCGTAGACTCTTTGAGATATTACTCCCATGGAGGAAAGTGCGCATGGTGACTGTTGTATTCGATCCCGATTCAATTTCTGTGATTCATCAACAATTTGAAGGTCCACAGTTTACAGAATGCCTCTAGATGTGCATCGAAAACTACTACTGGCCCTCGAGGAAACGATCAAAGCGTAGACTGTTTGAGACATTACTCCCATGGAGGAAAGTGCGCATGGTGACTTTTGTATTCAATCACGATGCAATTTCTGTGTTTAATCAACACTCTGATAGACCACACATTACAGAATGCCAGCAGATGTGCATCGGAAACTACCACTGGTCTTCCAGGGAACGATCAAAGCGTAGACTCTTTGAGACATTACTCCCATGGAGGAAAGTGCACATGGTGATTGTTGTATTCAATCCCGATGCAATTTCTGTGTTTCATCAACACTTCGAAGGTCCACAGATTACAGAATACCTCCAGATGTCCATCGGAAACTACTACTGGTATTGCAGGGAACGATCAAAGCGTAGACAGTTTGAGACATTACTCCCATGGAGGAAAGTGCGCATGGTGACTGTTGTATTCAATCCCGTTGCAATATCTGTGTTTCATCAACACTCTGCTAGTCCACACTTTACAGAATGCACACAGATGTTTATCGGAAACTACTACTGCTCATCCAGGGAACGATCAAAGCGTAAACTGTTTTAGACATTACTCCCATCGAGGAAAGTGCGCATTTTGACTGTTGTATTCAATCTTGATGCAATTTCTGTGTTTCATCATCACTCCGATATTCCACACATTACAGAATGTGAGAAGATGTGCGTCGGAAAGTACTACTGGCTATCCAGGGAACGATCAAAGCGTAGACTGTTTGAGACATTACTCCCATCGAGGAAAGGGCGCATTTTTACTGTTGTATTCAATCTTGATGCAATTTCTGTGTTTCATCAACACTCTGATAGTCCACACATCACAGAATGACAGAAGATGTGCATCGGAAACTACTACTGGTCTTCCAGGGAATGATCGAAGCGTAGGCTGTTTGATATATTACTCCCATGGAGGAAAGTGCGCATGGTGACTGTTGTATTCGATCCCGATTCAATTTCTGTGTTTCATCAACAATTTGTATGTCCACAGATTACAGAATGAATCTAGATGTGCATCGGAAGCTTCTACTGGCCCCCCAGGAAACGATTAAAGCGTAGACTGTTTGAGACATTATTCCCAAGGAGGAAAGTGCGCATGGTGACTGTTGTATTGAATCCCGCGGCAATTTCTGTGTTTGATCAACACTTTGAAGATCCACAGATTACAGAATGACTCCAGATATGCATCGCAAACTACTACTGGTCTTGCAGGGAACGAGCAAAGCGTAGACTGTTTGAGATATTACTCCCATGGAGGAAAGTGCGCATGGTGACTGTTGTATGCATTCCCGATGCAATTTCGGTGTTTCATCAACACTCTGATAGTCCACACTTTACAGAATGCTAACAGATGTGCATCGGAAACTACTACTGCTCTTCCAGGGAACGATCAAAGCGTAAACTGTTTGAGACATTACTCCCATAGAGGAAAGGGCGCATTTTGACTGTTGTATTCAATCTTGATGCGATTTCTGTGTTTCATCAACACTCTGATAGTCCACACATTAGAGAATGTCAGAAGATGTGCATCGGAAACTACTACTGGTCTTCCAGGGAACGATCAAAGCGTAGACTCTTTGAGATATTACTCCCATGGAGGAAAGTGCGCATGGTGACTGTTGTATTCGATCCCGATTCAATTTCTGTGATTCATCAACAATTTGAAGATCCACAGTTTACAGAATGCCTCTAGATGTGCATCGGAGACTACTACTGGACCTCGAGGAAACGATCAAAGCGTAGACTGTTTGAGACATTACTCCCATGGAGGAAAGTGCGCATGGTGACTGTTGTATTCAATCACGATGCAATTTCTGTGTTTAATCAACACTCTGATAGTCCACACATTACAGAATGCCAGCAGATGTGCATCGGAAACTACCACTGGTCTTCCAGGGAACGATCAAAGCGTAGACTCTTTGAGACATTACTCCCATGGAGGAAAGTGCGCATGGTGACCGTTGTATTCAATCCCGTTGCAATATCTGTGTTTCATCAACACTCTGATAGTCCACACTTTACAGAATGCACACAGATGTTTATCGGAAACTACTACTGCTCATCCAGGGAACGATCAAAGCGTAAACTGTTTTAGACATTACTCCCATCGAGGAAAGTGCGCATTTTGACTGTTGTATTCAATCTTGATGCAATTTCTGTGTTTCATCAACACTCCGATAGTCCACACATTACAGAATGTGAGAAGATGTGCGTCGGAAACTACTACTGGCTATCCAGGGAACGATCAAAGCGTAGACTGTTTGAGATATTACTCCCATGGAGGAAAGTACGCATGGTGACTGTTGTATTGGATCCCGATTCAATTTCTGTGTTTCATCAACCATTTGAAGCTCCACAGATTTCAGAATGAATCCAGATGAGTATCGCAAACTACAACTGGTCTTCCAGGGAACGATCAAGGCGTAAACTGTTTGAGACATTACTCCCATGGAGGAAAGTGCGCATGGTGACTGTTGTATTCAATCCTGATGCCATTTCTGTGTTTCATCAACACTCTGATAGTCCACACATTACAGAATGCCCCCAGATGTGCGTCGGAAGCTACTGGTGGTCTTCCAGGGAACGATCAAATCGTAGACTGTTTGAGACATTACTCCCATGGAGGAAAGTGCGCATGGTGACTGTTGTACTCAATCCCGCAGCAATTCCTATGTTTCATCAACACTTTGAAGGTCCACACATTACAGAATGCCTCCAGATGTGCATCGGTAACTACTACTGGTCTTGCAGGGAACGATCAAAGCGTAGACTGATAGAGACATTACTCCCATGGAGGAAAGTGCGCATGGTGACTGTTGTATTGAATCCCGATGCAATTTCTGTGTTTCATCAGCACTTTGAAGGTCCAAAGATTACGGAATGAATATAGATGTGCATCGGAAACTACTACTGGGCTTCCAGGAAGCGATCGAACCGTAGAATGTTTGAGACATTACTCCCATGGAGGAAAGTGCTCATGGTGACTGTTGTATTCAATCTCGCGGCAATTTCTCTGTTTCATCAACACTTTGAAGGTCCACAGATTACAGAATGCCTATAGATGTGCATCGGAAACTACTACTGGTCTTCCAGGGAACGATCAAAGCGTAAACTGTTTGAGCCTTTACTCCCATGGAGGAAAGTGCGCATGGTGACTGTTGTATTCATTCCTGATGCAATTTCTATGTTTCATCAACACTCTGATAGTCCACACATTACAGAATGCCCCCAGATGTGCATCGGAAACTACTACAGGTCTCCCAGGGACGATCAAAGCGTAGACTGTTTGAGACATTACTCCCATGGAGTAAAGTGCGCATGGTGACTGTTGTATTCAATCCCGATGCAATTTCTGTGTTTCATCAACACTCTGATAGTCCACACTTTACCGAATGCCCACTGATGTTTATCGGAAACTACTACTGCTCTTCCAGGGAACAATCAAAGCGTAAACTGCTTGAGACATTACTCCCATCGGGGAAAGGGCGCATTTTGACTGTTGTATTCAATCTTGATGCAATTTCTGTGTTTCATCAACACTCTGATAGTCCACACATTACAGAATGTCAGAAGATGTGCATCGGAAACTACTACAGGTCTTCCAGGGAATGATCAAAGCGTAGACTGTTTGATATATTACTCCCATGGAGGAAAGTGCGCATGGTGACTGTTGTATTCTATCCCGATTCAATTTCTGTGTTTCATCAACAATTGGTATGTCCACAGATTACAGAATGCCTCTAGATGTGCATCGGAAACTTCTACGGGCCCCCCAGGAAACGATCAAAGCGTAGACTGTTTGAGACATTATTCCCAAGGAGGAAAGTGCGCATGGTGACTGTTGTATTGAATCCCGCGGCAATTTCTGTGTTTGATCAACACTTTGAAGGTCCACAGATTACAGAATGCCTCCAGATATGCATCGCAAACTACTACTGGTCTTGCAGGGAACGAGCAAAGCGTAGACTCTTTGAGACATTACTCCCATGGAGGAAAGTGCACATGGTGATTGTTGTCTTCAATCCCGATGCAATTTCTGTGTTTCATCAACACTCTGATAGTCCACAGATTACAGAATGCCTCCAGATGTGCATCGGAAACTACTACAGGTCTCCCAAGGAACGATCAAAGCGTAGACGGTTTGAGACATTACTCCCATGGAGGAAAGTGCGCATGGTGACTGTTGTATTCAATCCCGATGCAATTTCTGTGTTTCATCAACACTTCGAAGGTCCACAGATTACAGAATGCCTCCAGATGTGCATCGGAAACTACTACTGGTATTGCAGGGAACGATCAAAGCGTAGACAGTTTGAGACATTACTCCCATGGAGGAAAGTGCGCATGGTGACTGATGTATTCAATCCCCTTGCAATTTCTGTGTTGCATCAACACTCTGATAGTCCACACTTTACAGAATGCACACAGATGTTTATCGGAAACTACTACTGCTCATCCAGGGAACGATCAAAGCGTAAACTGTTTGAGACATTACTCCCATCGAGGAAAGGGCGCATTTTGACTGTTGTATTCAATCTTGATGCAATTTCTGTGTTTCATCAACACTCCGATAGTCCACACATTACAGAATGTGAGAAGATGTGCGTCGGAAACTACTACTGGTCTTCCAGGGAACGATCAAAGCGTAGACTGTTTGAGATATTACTCCCACGGAGGAAAGTACGCATGGTGACTGTTGTATTCGATCCCGATTCAATTTCTGTGTTTCGTTAACAATTTGAAGGTCCACAGATTACAGAATGAATCCAGATGTGTATCGCAAACTACAATTGGTCTTCCAGGGATCGATCAAGGCGTAAACTGTTTGAGACATTACTCCCATGGAGGAAAGTGCGCATGGTGACTGTTGTATTCAATCCTGATGCCATTTCTGTGTTTCATCAACACTTTGAAGGTCCACAGATTACAGAATGCCTCCAGATGTGCATCGCAAACTACAACTGGTCTTCCAGGGAACGATCAAGTCGTAAACTGTTTGAGACATTACTCCCATGGAGGAAAGTGCGCATGGTGACAGTTGTATTCAATCCTGATGCAATTTCTGTGTTTCATCAACACTCTGATAGTCCACACATTACAGAATGCCCCAAGATGTGCGTCGGAAGCTACTACTGGTCTTCCAGGGAACGATCAAATCGTAGACTGTTTGAGACATTACTCCCATGGAGGAAAGTGCGCATGGTGAATGTTGTATTCAATCCTGATGCCATTTCTGTGTTTCATCAACACTTTGAAGGTCCACACATTACAGAATGCCCCAAGATGTGCGTCGGAAGCTACTACTGGTCTTCCAATGAACGATCAATTCGTAGACTGTTTGAGACATTACTCCCATGGAGGAAAGTGCGCATGGTGACTGTTGTATTCAATCCCGCAGCAATTCCTGTGTTTCATCAACACTTTGAAGGTCAACACATTACAGAATGCCTCCAGATGTGCATCGGTAACTACTACTGGTCTTCCAGGGAACGGTCAAAGCGTGGACTGTTAGAGACATTACTCCCATTGAGGAAAGTGCGCATGGTGACTGTTGTATTAAATCCCGATGCATTTTCTGTGTTTCATCAACACATTGAAGGTCCAAAGATTACGGAATGCCTATAGATGTGCATCGGAAACTACTACTGGTCTTCCAGGAAACGATCGAACCGTAGACTGTTTGAGACATTACTCCCATGGAGGAAAGTGCGCATGGTGACTGTTGTATTCAATCTCGCGGCAATTTCTCTATTTCATTAACACTTTGAAGGTCCACAGATTACAGAATGCCTATAGATGTGCTTCGGAAACTACTACTGGTCTTCCAGGGAACAATCAAAGCGTAAACTGTTTGAGACATTACTCCCATGGAGGAAAGTGCGCATGGTGACTATTGTATTCATTCCTGATGCAATTTCTATGTTTCATCAACACTCTGATAGTCCACACATTACAGAATGCCCCCAGATGTGCATCGGAAACTACTACTGGTCTTCCAGGGAACGATCAAAGCGTAGACTGTTTGAGACATTACTCCCATGGAGGAAAGTGCGCATGGTGACTGTTGGATTCATTCCCGATGCAATTTCTGTGTTTCATCAACACTCTGATAGTCCACACTTTACAGAATGCTAACAGATGTGCATCAGAAACTACAACTGGTCTTCCAGGGAACGATCAAAGCGTAAACTGTTTGAGACATTACTCCCATAGAGGAAAGGGCGCATTTTGACCGTTGTATTCAATCTTGATGCGATTTCTGTGTTTCATCAACACTCTGATAGTCCACACATTAGAGAATGTCAGAATATGTGCATCGGAAACTACTACTGGTCTTCCAGGGAACGATCAAAGCGTAGACTCTTTGAGATATTACTCCCATGGAGGAAAGTGCGCATGGTGACTGTTGTATTCATTCACGATGCAATTTCTGTGTTTAATCAACACTCTGATAGTCCACACATTACAGAATGCCAGCAGATGTGCATCGGAAACTACCACTGGTCTTCCAGGGAACGATCAAAGCGTAGACTCTTTGAGACATTACTCCCATGGAGGAAAGTGCACATGGTGATTGTTGTATTCAATCCCGATGCAATTTCTGTGTTTCATCAACACTTCGAAGGTCCACAGATTACAGAATGCCTCCAGATGTGCATCGGAAACTACTACTGGTATTGCAGGGAACGATCAAAGCGTAGACTGTTTGAGACATTACTCCCATGGAGGAAAGTGCGCATGGTGACTGTTGTATTCAATCCCGTTGCAATTTCTGTGTTTCATCAACACTCTGATAGTCCACACATTACAGAATGCCAGCTGATGTGTATCACAAACTACAACTGGTCTTCCAGGGAACGATCAAGGCGTAAACTGTTTGAGACATTACTCCCATGGAGGAAAGTGCGCATGGTGACTGTTGTATTCAATCCTGATGCCATTTCTGTGTTTCATCAACACTCTGATAGTCCACACATTACAGAATGCCCCCAGATGTGCGTCGGAAGCTACTGCTGGTCTTCCAGGGAACGATCAAATCGTAGACTGAGACATTACTCCCATGGAGGAAAGTGCGCATGGTGACTGTTGTATTCATTCCCGCAGCAATTCCTGTGTTTCATCAACACTTTGAAGGTCCACACATTACAGAATGCCTCCAGATGTGCATCGGTAACTACTACTGGTCTTGCTGGGAACGATCAAAGCGTAGACTGTTAGAGACATTACTCCCATGGAGGAAAGTGCGCATGGTGACTGTTGTATTGAATCCCGATGCAATTTCTGTGTTTCATCAACACTTTGAAGGTCCAAAGATTACGGAATGCCTATAGATGTGCATCGGAAACTACTACTGGGCTTCCAGGAAGCGATCGAACCGTAGACTGTTTGAGACATTACTCCCATGGAGGAAAGTGCTCATGGTGACTGTTGTATTCAATCTCGCAGCAATTTCTCTGTTTCATCAACACTTTGAAGGTCCACAGATTACAGAATGCCTATAGATGTGCATCGGAAACTACTACTGGTCTTCCAGGGAACGATCAAAGCGTAAACTGTTTGAGCCTTTACTCCCATGGAGGAAAGTGCGCATGGTGACTTTTGTATTCATTCCTGATGCAATTTCTATGTTTCATCAACACTCTGATAGTCCACACATTACAGAATGCCCCCAGATGTGCATCGGAAACTACTACAGGTCTCCCAGGAACGATCAAAGCGTAGACTGTTTGATATATTATTCCCAAGGAGGAAAGTGCGCATGGTGACTGTTGTATTGAATCCCGCGGCAATTTCTGTGTTTGATCAACACTTTGAAGGTCCACAGAGTACAGAATGCCTCCAGATATGCATCGCAAACTACTACTGGTCTTGCAGGGAACGAGCAAAGCGTAGACTGTTTGAGATATTACTCCCATGGAGGAAAGTGCGCATGGTGACTGGTGTATTTAATCCCGATGCAATATCTGTATTTCATCAACACTCAGATAGTCCACACATTACAGAATGCCCCCAGATGTGCATCGGGAAGTACTACTGGTCTTCCAGGGAACGATCAAAGCGTAGACTCTTTGAGACATTACTCCCATGGAGGAAAGTGCACATGGTGATTGTTGTATTCAATCCCGATGCAATTTCTGTGTTTCATCAACACTCTGATGGTCCACAGATTACAGAATGCCTCCAGATGTGCATCGGAAACTACTACAGGTCTCCCAAGGAACGATCAAAGCGTAGACGGTTTGAGACATTACTCCCATGGAGGAAAGTGCGCATGGTGACTGTTGTATTCAATCCCGATGCAATTTCTGTGTTTCATCAACACTTCGAAGGTCCACAGATTACAGAATGCCTCCAGATGTGCATCGGAAACTACTACTGGTATTGCAGGGAACGATCAAAGCGTAGACAGTTTGAGACATTACTCCCATGGAGGAAAGTGCTCATGGTGACTGTTGTATTCAATCTCGCGGCAATTTCTCTGTTTCATCAACACTTTGAAGGTCCACAGATTACAGAATGCCTATAGATGTGCATCGGAAACTACTACTGGTCTTCCAGGGAACGATCAAAGCGTAAACTGTTTGAGCCTTTACTCCCATGGAGGAAAGTGCGCATGGTGACTGTTGTATTCATTCCTGATGCAATTTCTATGTTTCATCAACACTCTGATAGTCCACACATTACAGAATGCCCCCAGATGTGCATCGGAAACTACTACAGGTCTCCCAGGGACGATCAAAGCGTAGACTGTTTGAGATATTACTCCCATGGAGGAAAGTACGCATGGTGACTGTTGTATTCGATCCCGATTCAATTTCTGTGTTTCGTTAACAATTTGAAGGTCCACAGATTACTGAATGAATCCAGATGTGTATCGCAAACTACAATTGGTCTTCCAGGGATCGATCAAGGCGTAAACTGTTTGAGACATTACTCCCATGGAGGAAAGTGAGCATGGTGAATGTTGTATTCAATCCTGATGCCATTTCTGTGTTTCGTCAACACTTTGAAGGTCCACAGATTACAGAATGCCTCCAGATGTGCATCGCAAACTACAACTGGTCTTCCAGGGAACGATCAAGGCGTAAACTGTTTGAGACATTACTCCCATGGAGGAAAGTGCGCATGGTGACAGTTGTATTCAATCCTGATGCAATTTCTGTGTTTCATCAACACTCTGATAGTCCACACATTACAGAATGCCCCAAGATGTGCGTCGGAAGCTACTACTGGTCTTCCAGGGAACGATCAATTCGTAGACTGTTTGAAACATTACTCCCATGGAAGAAAGTGCGCATGGTGACTGTTGTATTCAATCCCGCAGCAATTCCTGTGTTTCATCAACACTTTGAAGGTCCACACATTACAGAATGCCTCCAGATGTGCATCGGTAACTACTACTGGTCTTCCAGGGAACGGTCAAAGCGTGGACTGTTCGAGACATTACTCCCATTAAGGAAAGTGCGCATGGTGACTGTTGTATTGAATCCCGATGCAATTTCTGTGTTTCATCAACACTTTGAAGGTCCAAAGATTACGGAATGCCTATAGATGTGCATCGGAAACTACTACTGGTCTTCCAGGAAACGATCGAACCGTAGACTGTTTGAGACATTACTCCCATGGAGGAAAGTGCGCATGGTGACTGTTGTATTTAATCCCGATGCAATATCTGTATTTCATCAACACTCTGATAGTCCACACATTACAGAATGCCCTCAGATGTGCATCGGGAAGTACTTCTGGTATTCCAGGGAACGATCAAAGCGTAGACTGTTTGATATATTACTCCCATGGAGGAAAGTGCGCATGGTGACTGTTGTATTCAATCACGATGCAATTTCTGTGTTTAATCAACACTCTGATAGTCCAAACATTACAGAATGCCAGCACATGTGCATCGGAAACTACTACTGGTCTTCCAGGGAACGATCAAAGCGTAGACTCTTTGAGACACTACTCCCATGGAGGAAAGTGCACATGGTGATTGTTGTATTCAATCCCGATGCAATTTCTGTGTTTCATCAACACTCTGATAGTCCACAGATTACAGAATGCCTCCAGATGTGCATCGGAAACTACTGCAGGTCTCCCAAGGAACGATCAAAGCGTAGACGGTTTGAGACATTACTCCCATGGAGGAAAGTGCGCATGGTGACTGTTGTATTCAATCCCGATGCAATTTCTGTGTTTCATCAACACTTCGAAGGTCCACAGATTACAGAATGCCTCCAGATGTGCATCGGAAACTACTACTGGTATTGCAGGGAACGATCAAAGCGTAGACAGTTTGAGACATTACTCCCATGGAGGAAAGTGCGCATGGTGACTGTTGTATTCAATCCCCTTGCAATTTCTGTGTTTCATCAACACTCTGATAGTCCACACTTTACAGAATGCACACAGATGTTTATCGGAAACTACTACTGCTCATCCAGGGAACGATCAAAGCGTAAACTGATTGAGACATTACTCCCATCGAGGAAAGGGCGCATTTTGACTGTTGTATTCAATCTTGATGCAATTTCTGTGTTTCATCAACACTCCGATAGTCCACACATTACAGAATGTGAGAAGATGTGCGTCGGAAACTACTACTGGTCTTCCAGGGAACGATCAAAGCGTAGACTGTTTGAGATATTACTCCCATGGAGGTAAGTACGCATGGTGACTGTTGTATTCGATCCCGATTCAATTTCTGTGTTTCGTTAACAATTTGAAGGTCCACAGATTACAGAATGAATCCAGATGTGTATCGCAAACTACAATTGGTCTTCCAGGGATCGATCAAGGCGTAAACTGTTTGAGACATTACTCCCATGGAGGAAAGTGCGCATGGTGAATGTTGTATTCAATCCTGATGCCATTTCTGTGTTTGTCAACACTTTGAAGGTCCACAGATTACAGAATGCCTCCAGATGTGCATCGCAAACTACAACTGGTCTTCCAGGGAACGATCAAGGCGTAAACTGCTTGAGACATTACTCCCATGGAGGAAAGTGCGCATGGTGACAGTTGTATTCAATCCTGATGCAATTTCTGTGTTTCATCAACACTCTGATAGTCCACACATTACAGAATGCCCCAAGATGTGCGTCGGAAGCTACTACTGGTCTTCCAGGGAACGATCAATTCGTAGACTGTTTGAGACATTACTCCCATGGAGGAAAGTGCGCATGGTGACTGTTGTATTCAATCCCGCAGCAATTCCTGTGTTTCATCAACACTTTGAAGGTCCACACATTACAGAATGCCTCCAGATGTGCATCGGTAACTACTACTGGTCTTCCAGGGAACGGTCAAAGCGTGGACTGTTCGAGACATTACTCCCATTGAGGAAAGTGCGCATGGTGACTGTTGTATTGAATCCCGATGCAATTTCTGTGTTTCATCAACACTTTGAAGGTCCAAAGATTACGGAATGCCTATAGATGTGCATCGGAAACTACTACTGGTCTTCCAGGAAACGATCGAACCGTAGACTGTTTGAGACATTACTCCCATGGAGGAAAGTGCGCATGGTGACTGTTGTATTCAATCTCGCGGCAATTTCTCTGTTTCATTAACACTTTGAAGGTCCACAGATTACAGAATGCCTATAGATGTGCTTCGGAAACTACTACTGGTCTTCCAGGGAACGATCAAAGCGTAAACTGTTTGAGACATTACTCCCATGGAGGAAAGTGCGTATGGTGACTATTGTATTCATTCCTGATGCAATTTCTATGTTTCATCAACACTCTGATAGTCCACACATTACAGAATGCCCCCAGATGTGCATCGGAAACTACTACTGGTCTTCCAGGGAACCATCAAAGCGTAGACTGTTTAAGACATTACTCCCATGGAGGAAAGTGCACATTGCGACTGTTGTATTCAATCCCGATGCAATTTCTGTGTTTCATAAACACTCTGATAGTCCATAAATTACAGAATGCCTCCAGATGTGCATCGGAAACTACTACAGGTCTCCCAGGGAACGATCAAAGCGTAGAATGTTTGAGACATTACTCCCATGGAGGAAAGTGCGCATGGTGACTGTTGTATTCAATCACGATGCAATTTCTGTGTTTCATCAACACTGTGATAGTCCTCACTTTACAGAATGCCCACAGATGTTTATCGGAAACTACTACTGCTCTTCCAGGGAACGATCAAAGCGTAAACTGCTTGAGACATTACTCCCATCGAGGAAAGGCCGCATTGTGACTGTTGTATTCAATCTTGATGCAATTTCTGTGTTTCATCAACACTCTGATAGTCCACACATTACAGAATGTCAGAAGATGTGCATCGGAAACTACTACTGGTCTTCCAGGGAACGATCAAAGCGTAGACTGTTTGAGACATTACTCCCATGGAGGAAAGTGCGCATGGTGACTGTTGTATTCATTCCCGATGCAATTTCTGTGTTTCATCAACACTCTGATAGTCCACACTTTACAGAATGCTAACAGATGTGCATCGGAAACTACAACTGGTCTTCCAGGGAACGATCAAAGCGTAAACTGTTTGAGACATTACTCCCATAGAGGAAAGGGCGCATTTTGACCGTTGTATTCAATCTTGATGCGATTTCTGTGTTTCATCAACACTCTGATAGTCCACACATTAGAGAATGTCAGAAGATGTGCATCGGAAACTAATACTGGTCTTCCAGGGAACGATCAAAGCGTAGACTCTTTGAGATATTACTCCCATGGAGGAAAGTGCGCATGGTGACTGTTGTATTCGATCCCGATTCAATTTCTGTGTTTCATCAACAATTGGTATGTCCACAGATTACAGAATGCCTCGAGATGTGCATCGGAAACTTCTACTGGCCCCCTTGGAAACGATCAAAGCGTAGACTGTCTGAGACATTTTTCCCAAGGAGGAAAGTGCGCATGGTGACTGTTGTATTGAATCCCGCGGCAATTTCTGTGTTTGATCAACACTTTGAAGGTCCACAGATTACAGAATGCCTCCAGATTTGCATCGCAAACTACTACTGGTCTTGCAGGGAACGAGCAAAGCGTAGACTGTTTGAGATATTACTCCCATGGAGGGAAGTGCGCATGGTGACTGTTGTATTCAATCACGATGCAATTTCTGTGTTTAATCAACACTCTGATAGTCCACACATTACAGAATGCCAGCAGATGTGCATCGGAAACTACCACTGGTCTTCCAGGGAACGATCAAAGCGTAGACTCTTTGAGACATTACTCCCATGGAGGAAAGTGCACATGGTGATTGTTGTATTCAATCCCGATGCAATTTCTGTGTTTCATCAACACTTTGAAGGTCCAAAGATTACGGAATGCCTATAGATGTGCATCGGAAACTACTACTGGTCTTCCAGGAAACGATCGAACCGTAGACTGTTTGAGACATTACTCCCATGGAGGAAAGTGCGCATGGTGACTGTTGTATTTAATCCCGATGCAATATCTGTATTTCATCAACACTCTGATAGTCCACACATTACAGAATGCCCTCAGATGTGCATCGGGAAGTACTTCTGGTATTCCAGGGAACGATCAAAGCGTAGACTGTTTGATATATTACTCCCATGGAGGAAAGTGCGCATGGTGACTGTTGTATTCAATCACGATGCAATTTCTGTGTTTAATCAACACTCTGATAGTCCACACATTACAGAATGCAAGCACATGTGCATCGGAAACTACTACTGGTCTTCCAGGGAACGATCAAAGCGTAGACTCTTTGAGACACTACTCCCATGGAGGAAAGTGCACATGGTGATTGTTGTATTCAATCCCGATGCAATTTCTGTGTTTCATCAACACTCTGATAGTCCACAGATTACAGAATGCCTCCAGATGTGCATCGGAAACTACTACAGGTCTCCCAAGGAACGATCAAAGCGTAGACGGTTTGAGACATTACTCCCATGGAGGAAAGTGCGCATGGTGACTGTTGTATTCAATCCCGATGCAATTTCTGTGTTTCATCAACACTTCGAAGGTCCACAGATTACAGAATGCCTCCAGATGTGCATCGGAAACTACTACTGGTATTGCAGGGAACGATCAAAGCGTAGACAGTTTGAGACATTACTCCCATGGAGGAAAGTGCGCATGGTGACTGTTGTATTCAATCCCCTTGCAATTTCTGTGTTTCATCAACACTCTGATAGTCCACACTTTACAGAATGCACACAGATGTTTATCGGAAACTACTACTGCTCATCCAGGGAACTAACAAAGCGTAAACTGATTGAGACATTACTCCCATCGAGGAAAGGGCGCATTTTGACTGTTGTATTCAATCTTGATGCAATTTCTGTGTTTCATCAACACTCCGATAGTCCACACATTACAGAATGTGAGAAGATGTGCGTCGGAAACTACTACTGGTCTTCCAGGGAACGATCAAATCGTAGACTGTTTGAGATATTACTCCCATGGAGGAAAGTACGCATGGTGACTGTTGTATTCGATCCCGATTCAATTTCTGTGTTTCGTTAACAATTTGAAGGTCCACAGATTACAGAATGAATCCAGATGTGTATCGCAAACTACAATTGGTCTTCCAGGGATCGATCAAGGCGTAAACTGTTTGAGACATTACTCCCATGGAGGAAAGTGCGCATGGTGAATGTTGTATTCAATCCTGATGCCATTTCTGTGTTTGTCAACACTTTGAAGGTCCACAGATTACAGAATGCCTCCAGATGTGCATCGCAAACTACAACTGGTCTTCCAGGGAACGATCAAGGCGTAAACTGTTTGAGACATTACTCCCATGGAGGAAAGTGCGCATGGTGACAGTTGTATTCAATCCTGATGCAATTTCTGTGTTTCATCAACACTCTGATAGTCCACACATTACAGAATGCCCCAAGATGTGCGTCGGAAGCTACTACTGGTCTTCCAGGGAACGATCAATTCGTAGACTGTTTGAGACATTACTCCCATGGAGGAAAGTGCGCATGGTGACTGTTGTATTCAATCCCGCAGCAATTCCTGTGTTTCATCAACACTTTGAAGGTCCACACATTACAGAATGCCTCCAGATGTGCATCGGTAACTACTACTGGTCTTCCAGGGAACGGTCAAAGCGTGGACTGTTCGAGACATTACTCCCATTGAGGAAAGTGCGCATGGTGACTGTTGTATTGAATCCCGATGCAATTTCTGTGTTTCATCAACACTTTGAAGGTCCAAAGATTACGGAATGCCTATAGATGTGCATCGGAAACTACTACTGGTCTTCCAGGAAACGATCGAACCGTAGACTGTTTGAGACATTACTCCCATGGAGGAAAGTGCGCATGGTGACTGTTGTATTCAATCTCGCGGCAATTTCTCTGTTTCATTAACACTTTGAAGGTCCACAGATTACAGAATGCCTATAGATGTGCTTCGGAAACTACTACTGGTCTTCCAGGGAACGATCAAAGCGTAAACTGTTTGAGACATTACTCCCATGGAGGAAAGTGCGTATGGTGACTATTGTATTCATTCCTGATGCAATTTCTATGTTTCATCAACACTCTGATAGTCCACACATTACAGAATGCCCCCAGATGTGCATCGGAAACTACTACTGGTCTTCCAGGGAACCATCAAAGCGTAGACTGTTTAAGACATTACTCCCATGGAGGAAAGTGCACATTGTGACTGTTGTATTCAATCCCGATGCAATTTCTGTGTTTCATAAACACTCTGATAGTCCATAAATTACAGAATGCCTCCAGATGTGCATCGGAAACTACTACAGGTCTCCCAGGGAACGATCAAAGCGTAGAATGTTTGAGACATTACTCCCATGGAGGAAAGTGCGCATGGTGACTGTTGTATTCAATCCCGATGCAATTTCTGTGTTTCATCAACACTGTGATAGTCCTCACTTTACAGAATGCCCACAGATGTTTATCGGAAACTACTACTGCTCTTCCAGGGAACGATCAAAGCGTAAACTGCTTGAGACATTACTCCCATCGAGGAAAGGCCGCATTGTGACTGTTGTATTCAATCTTGATGCAATTTCTGTGTTTCATCAACACTCTGATAGTCCACACATTACAGAATGTCAGAAGATGTGCATCGGAAACTACTACTGGTCTTCCAGGGAACGATCAAAGCGTAGACTGTTTGAGACATTACTCCCATGGAGGAAAGTGCGCATGGTGACTGTTGTATTCATTCCCGATGCAATTTCTGTGTTTCATCAACACTCTGATAGTCCACACTTTACAGAATGCTAACAGATGTGCATCGGAAACTACAACTGGTCTTCCAGGGAACGATCAAAGCGTAAACTGTTTGAGACATTAGTCCCATAGAGGAAAGGGCGCATTTTGACCGTTGTATTCAATCTTGATGCGATTTCTGTGTTTCATCAACACTCTGATAGTCCACACATTAGAGAATGTCAGAAGATGTGCATCGGAAACTAATACTGGTCTTCCAGGGAACGATCAAAGCGTAGACTCTTTGAGATATTACTCCCATGGAGGAAAGTGCGCATGGTGACTGTTGTATTCGATCCCGATTCAATTTCTGTGTTTCATCAACAATTGGTATGTCCACAGATTACAGAATGCCTCGAGATGTGCATCGGAAACTTCTACTGGCCCCCTTGGAAACGATCAAAGCGTAGACTGTCTGAGACATTTTTCCCAAGGAGGAAAGTGCGCATGGTGACTGTTGTATTGAATCCCGCGGCAATTTCTGTGTTTGATCAACACTTTGAAGGTCCACAGATTACAGAATGCCTCCAGATTTGCATCGCAAACTACTACTGGTCTTGCAGGGAACGAGCAAAGCGTAGACTGTTTGAGATATTACTCCCATGGAGGGAAGTGCGCATGGTGACTGTTGTATTCAATCACGATGCAATTTCTGTGTTTAATCAACACTCTGATAGTCCACACATTACAGAATGCCAGCAGATGTGCATCGGAAACTACCACTGGTCTTCCAGGGAACGATCAAAGCGTAGACTCTTTGAGACATTACTCCCATGGAGGAAAGTGCACATGGTGATTGTTGTATTCAATCCCGATGCAATTTCTGTGTTTCATCAACACTTCGAAGGTCCACAGATTACAGAATGCCTCCAGATGTGCATCGGAAACTACTACTGGTATTGCAGGGAACGATCAAAGCGTAGACTGTTTGAGACATTACTCCCATGGAGGAAAGTGCGCATGGTGACTGTTGTATTCAATCCCGTTGCAATTTCTGTGTTTCATCAACTCTCTGATAGTCCACACATTACAGAATGCCAGCAGATGTGTATCGCAAACTACAACTGGTCTTCCAGGGAACGATCAAGACGTAAACTGTTTGAGACATTACTCCCATGGAGGAAAGTGCGCATGGTGACTGTTGTATTCAATCCTGATGCCATTTCTGTGTTTCATCAACACTCTGATAGTCCACACATTACAGAATGCCCCCAGATGTGCGTCGGAAGCTACTGCTGGTCTTCCAGGGAACGATCAAATCGTAGACTGTTTGAGACATTACTCCCATGGAGGAAAGTGCGCATGGTGACTGTTGTATTCATTCCCGTAGCAATTCCTGTGTTTCATCAACACTTTGAAGGTCCACACATTACAGTTTGCCTCCAGATGTGCATCGGTAACTACTACTGGTCTTGCAGGGAACGATCAAAGCGTAGACTGTTAGAGACATTACTCCCATGGAGGAAAGTGCGCATGGTGACTGTTGTATTGAATCCCGATGCAATTTCTGTGTTTCATCAACACTTTGAAGGTCCAAAGATTACGGAATGCCTATAGATGTGCATCGGAAACTACTACTGGGCTTCCAGGAAGCGATCGAACCGTAGACTGTTTGAGACATTACTCCCATGGAGGAAAGAGCTCATGGTGACTGTTGTATTCAATCTCGCGGCAATTTCTCTGTTTCATCAACACTTTGAAGGTCCACAGATTACAGAATGCCTATAGATGTGCATCGGAAACTACTACTGGTCTTCCAGGGAACGATCAAAGCGTAAACTGTTTGAGCCTTTACTCCCATGGAGGAAAGTGCGCATGGTGACTGTTGTATTCATTCCTGATGCAATTTCTATGTTTCATCAACACTCTGATAGTCCACACATTACAGAATGCCCCCAGATGTGCATCGGAAACTACTACAGGTCTCCCAGGGACGATCAAAGCGTAGACTGTTTGAGACATTACTCCCATGGAATAAAGTGCGCATGGTGACTGTTGTATTCAATCCCGATGCAATTTCTGTGTTTCATCAACACTCTGATAGTCCACACTTTACAGAATGCCCACTGATGTTTATCGGAAACTACACTTGCTCTTCCAGGGAACGATCAAAGCGTAAACTGCTTGAGACATTACTCCCATCGAGGAAAGGGCGTATTTTGACTGTTGTATTCAATCTTGATGCAATTTCTGTGTTTCATCAACACTCTGATAGTCCACACATTACAGAATGTCAGAAGATGTGCATCGGAAACTACTACAGGTCTTCCAGGGAATGATCAAAGCGTAGACTGTTTGATATATTACTCCCTTGGAGGAAAGTGCGCATGGTGACTATTGTATTCGATCCCGATTCAATTTCTGTGTTTCATCAACAATTGGTATGTCCACAGATTACAGAATGCCTCTAGATGTGCATCGGAAACTTCTACTGGCCCCCCAGGAAACGATCAAAGCGTAGACTGTTTGAGACATTATTCCCAAGGAGGAAAGTGCGCATGGTGACTGTTGTATTGAATCCCGCGGCAATTTCTGTGTTTGATCAACACTTTGAAGGTCCACAGATTACAGAATGCCTCCAGATATGCAACGCAAACTACTACTGGTCTTGCAGGGAACAAGCAAAGCGTAGACTGTTTGAGATATTACTCTCATGGAGGAAAGTGCGCATGGTGACTGTTGTATTTAATCCCAATGCAATATCTGTATTTCATCAACACTCTGATAGTCCACACATTACAGAATGCCCTCAGATGTGCATCGGGAAGTACTTCTGGTATTCCAGGGAACGATCAAAGCGTAGACTGTTTGATATATTACTCCCATGGAGGAAAGTGCGCATGGTGACTGTTGTGTTCAATCACGATGCAATTTCTGTGTTTAATCAACACTCTGATAGTCCACACATTACAGAATGCCAGCACATGTGCATCGGAAACTACTACTGGTCTTCCAGGGAACGATCAAAGCGTAGACTCTTTGAGACATTACTCCCATGGAGGAAGGTGCACATGGTGATTGTTGTATTCAATCCCGATGCAATTTCTGTGTTTCATCAACACTCTGATAGTCCACAGATTACAGAATGCCTCCAGATGTGCATCGGAAACTACTACAGGTCTCCCAAGGAACGATCAAAGCGTAGACGGTTTGAGACATTACTCCCATGGAGGAAAGTGCGCATGGTGACTGTTGTATTCAATCCCGATGCAATTTCTGTGTTTCATCAACACTTCGAAGGTCCACAGATTACAGAATGCCTCCAGATGTGCATCGGAAACTACTACTGGTATTGCAGGGAACGATCAAAGCGTAGACAGTTTGAGACATTACTCCCATGGAGGAAAGTGCGCATGGTGACTGTTGTATTTAATCCCCTTGCAATTTCTGTGTTTCGTCAACACTCTGATAGTCCACACTTTACAGAATGCACACAGATGTTTATCGGAAACTACTACTGCTCATCCAGGGAACGATCAAAGCGTAAACTGTTTGAGACATTACTCCCATCGAGGAAAGGGCGCATTTTGACTGTTGTATTCAATCTTGATGCAATTTCTGTGTTTCATCAACACTCCGATAGTCCACACATTACAGAGTGTGAGAAGATGTGCGTCGGAAACTACTACTGGTCTTCCAGGGAACGATCAAAGCGTAGACTGTTTGAGATATTACTCCAATGGAGGAAAGTACGCATGGTGACTGTTGTAATCGATCCCGATTCAATTTCTGTGTTTCGTTAACAATTTGAAGGTCCACAGATTACAGAATGAATCCAGATGTGTATCGCAAACTACAATTGGTCTTCCAGGGATCGATCAAGGCGTAAACTGTTTGAGACATTACTCCCATGGAGGAAAGTACGCATGGTGAATGTTGTATTCAATCCTGATGCCATTTCTGTGTTTCGTCAACACTTTGAAGGTCCACAGATTACAGAATGCCTCCAGATGTGCATCGCAAACTACAACTGGTATTCCAGGGAACGATCAAGGCGTAAACTGTTTGAGACATTACTCCCATGGAGGAAAGTGCGCATGGTGACAGTTGTATTCAATCCTGATGCAATTTCTGTGTTTCATCAACACTCTGATAGTCCACACATTACAGAATGCCCCAAGATGTGCGTCGGAAGCTACTACTGGTCTTCCAGGGAACGATCAATTCGTAGACTGTTTGAGACATTACTCCCATGGAGGAAAGTGCGCATGGTGACTGTTGTATTCAATCCCGCAGCAATTCCTGTGTTTCATCAAAACTTTGAAGGTCCACACATTACAGAATGCCTCCAGATGTGCATCGGTAACTACTACTGGTCTTCCAGGGAACGGTCAAAGCGTGGACTGTTTGAGACATTACTCCCATGGAGGAAAGTGCGCATGGTGACTGTTGTATTTAATCCCGAAGCAATATCTGTATTTCATCAACACTCTGATAGTCCACACATTACAGAATGCCCTCAGATGTGCATCGGGATGTACTTCTGGTATTCCAGGGAACGATCAAAGCGTAGACTGTTTGATATATTACTCCCATGGAGGAAAGTGTGCATGGTGACTGTTGTATTCAATCACGATGCAATTTCTGTGTTTAATCAACACTCTGATAGTCCACACATTACAGAATGCCAGCACATGTGCATCGGAAACTACTACTGGTCTTCCAGGGAACGATCAAAGCGTAGACTCTTTGAGACATTACTCCCATGGAGGAAAGTGCACATGGTGATTGTTGTATTCAATCCCGATGCAATTTCTGTGTTTCATCAACACTCTGATAGTCCACAGATTACAGAATGCCTCCAGATGTGCATCGGAAACTACTACAGGTCTCCCAAGGAACGATCAAAGCGTAGACGGTTTGAGACATTACTCCCATGGAGGAAAGTGCGCATGGTGACTGTTGTATTCAATCCCGATGCAATTTCTGTGTTTCATCAACACTTCGAAGGTCCACAGATTACAGAATGCCTCCAGATGTGCATCGGAAACTACTACTGGTATTGCAGGGAACGATCAAAGCGTAGACAGTTTGAGACATTACTCCCATGGAGGAAAGTGCGCATGGTGACTGTTTTATTCAATCCCCTTGCAATTTCTGTGTTTCATCAACACTCTGATAGTCCACACTTTACAGAATGCACACAGATGTTTATCGGAAACTACTACTGCTCATCCAGGGAACGATCAAAGCGTAAACTGTTTGAGACATTACTCCCATCGAGGAAAGGGCGCATTTTGACAGTTGTATTCAATCTTGATGCAATTTCTGTGTTTCATCAACACTCCGATAGTCCACACATTACAGAATGTGAGAAGATGTGCGTTGGAAACTACTACTGGTCTTCCAGGGAACGATCAAAGCGTAGACTGTTTGAGATATTACTCCCATGGAGGAAAGTACGCATGGTGACTGTTGTATTCGATCCCGATTCAATTTCTGTGTTTCGTTAACAATTTGAAGGTCCACAGATTACAGAATGAATCCAGATGTGTATCGCAAACTACAATTGGTCTTCCAGGGATCGATCAAGGCGTAAACTGTTTGAGACATTACTCCCATGGAGGAAAGTGCGCATGGTGAATGTTGTATTCAATCCTGATGCCATTTCTGTGTTTCGTCAACACTTTGAAGGTCCACAGATTACAGAATGCATCCAGATGTGTATCGCAAACTACAACTGGTATTCCAGGGAACGATCAAGGCGTAAACTGTTTGAGACATTACTCCCATGGAGGAAAGTGCGCATGGTGACTGTTGTATTCAATCCCGTTGCAATTTCTGTGTTTCATCAACACTCTGATAGTCCACACATTACAGAATGCCAGCAGATGTGTATCGCAAACTACAACTGGTCTTCCAGGGAACGATCAAGGCGTAAACTGTTTGAGACATTACTCCCATGGAGGAAAGTGCGCATGGTGACTGTTGTATTCAATCCTGATGCCATTTCTGTGTTTCATCAACACTCTGATAGTCCACACATTACAGAATGCCCCCAGATGTGCGTCGGAAGCTACTGCTGGTCTTCCAGGGAACGATCAAATCGTAGACTGTTTGAGACATTACTCCCATGGAGGAAAGTGCGCATGGTGACTGTTGTATTCAATCCCGCAGCAATTCCTGTGTTTCATCAACACTTTGAAGGTTCACACATTACAGAATGCCTCCAGATGTGCATCGGTAACTACTACTGGTATTGCAGGGAACGATCAAAGCGTAGACTGTTAGAGACATTACTCCCATGGAGGAAAGTGCGCATGGTGACTGTTGTATTGAATCCCGATGCAATTTCTGTGTTTCATCAACACTTTGAAGGTCCAAAGATTACGGAATGCCTATAGATGTGCATCGGAAACTACTACTGGGCTTCCAGGAAGCGATCGAACCGTAGACTGTTTGAGACATTACTCCCATGGACGACAGTGCTCATGGTGACTGTTGTATTCAATCTCGCGGCTATTTCTCTGTTTCATCAACACTTTGAAGGTCCACAGATTACAGAATGCCTATAGATGTGCATCGGAAACTACTACTGGTCTTCCAGGGAACGATCAAAGCGTAAACTGTTTGAGCCTTTACTCCCATGGAGGAAAGTGCGCATGGTGACTGTTGTATTCATTCCTGATGCAATTTCTATGTTTCATCAACACTCTGATAGTCCACACATTACAGAATGCCCCCAGATGTGCATCGGAAACTACTACAGGTCTCCCAGGGAACGATCAAAGCGTAGACTGTTTGAGACATTACTCCCATGGAGTAAAGTGCGCATGGTGACTCTTGTATTCAATCCCGATGCAATTTCTGTGTTTCATCAACACTCTGATAGTCCACACTTTACAGAATGCCCACTGATGTTTATCGGAAACTACTACTGCTCTTCCAGGGAACGGTCAAAGCGTAAACTGCTTGAGACATTACTCCCATCGAGGAAAGGGCGCATTTTGACTGTTGTATTCAATCTTGATGCAATTTCTGTGTTTCATCACCACTCTGATAGTCCACACATTACAGAATGTCAGAAGATGTGCATCGGAATCTACTACTGGTCTTCCAGGGAATGATCAAAGCGTAGACTGTTTGATACATTACTCCCATGGAGGAAAGTGCGCATGATGACTGTTGTATTCGATCCCGATTCAATTTCTGTGTTTCATCAACAATTTGTATGTCCACAGATTACAGAATGCCTCTAGATGTGCATCGTAAACTACTACTAGCCCCCCAGGAAACGATCAAAGCGTAGACTGTTTGAGACATTATTCCCAAGGAGGAAAGTGCGCATGGTGACTGTTGTATTAAATCCCGCGGCAATTTCTGTGTTTGATCAACACTTTGAAGGTCCACAGATTACAGAATGCCTCCAGATATGCATCGCAAACTACTACTGGTCTTGCAGGGAACGAGCAAAGCGTAGACTGTTTGAGATATTACTCCCATGGAGGAAAGTGCGCATAGTGACTGTTGTATTTAATCCCGATGCAATTTCTGTGTTTAATCAACACTCTGATAGTCCACACATTACAGAATGCCAGCACATGTGCATCGGAAACTACTACTGGTCTTCCAGGGAACGATCAAAGCGTAGACTCTTTGAGACATTACTCCCATGGAGAAAAGTGCACATGGTGATTGTTGTATTCAATCCCGATGCAATTTCTGTGTTTCATCAACACTCTGATAGTCCACAGATTACAGAATGCCTCCGGATGTGCATCGGAAACTACTACAGGTCTCCCAAGGAACGATCAAAGCGTAGACTGTTTGAGATATTACTCCAATGGAGGAAAGTACGCATGGTGACTGTTGTATTCGATCCCGATTCAATTTCTGTGTTTCGTCAACACTTTGAAGGTCCACAGATTACAGAATGCCTCCAGATGTGCATCGCAAACTACAACTGGTCTTCCAGGGAACGATCAAGGCGTAAACTGTTTGAGACATTACTCCCATGGAGGAAAGTGCGCATGGTGACAGTTGTATTCAATCCTGATGCAATTTCTGTGTTTCATCAACACTCTGATAGTCCACACATTACAGAATGCCCCAAGATGTGCGTCGGAAGCTACTACTGGTCTTCCAGGGAACGATCAATTCGTAGACTGTTTGAGACATTACTCCCATGGAGGAAAGTGCGCATGGTGACTGTTGTATTCAATCCCGCAGCAATTCCTGTGTTTCATCAAAACTTTGAAGGTCCACACATTACAGAATGCCTCCAGATGTGCATCGGTAACTACTACTGGTCTGCCAGGGAACGGTCAAAGCGTGGACTGTTTGAGACATTACTCCCATGGAGGAAAGTGCGCATGGTGACTGTTGTATTTAATCCCGAAGCAATATCTGTATTTCATCAACACTCTGATAGTCCACACATTACAGAATGCCCTCAGATGTGCATCGGGATGTACTTCTGGTATTCCAGGGAACGATCAAAGCGTAGACTGTTTGATATATTACTCCCATGGAGGAAAGTGTGCATGGTGACTGTTGTATTCAATCACGATGCAATTTCTGTGTTTAATCAACACTCTGATAGTCCACACATTACAGAATGCCAGCACATGTGCATCGGAAACTACTACTGGTCTTCCAGGGAACGATCAAAGCGTAGACTCTTTGAGACATTACTCCCATGGAGGAAAGTGCACATGGTGATTGTTGTATTCAATCCCGATGCAATTTCTGTGTTTCATCAACACTCTGATAGTCCACAGATTACAGAATGCCTCCAGATGTGCATCGGAAACTACTACAGGTCTCCCAAGGAACGATCAAAGCGTAGACGGTTTGAGACATTACTCCCATGGAGGAAAGTGCGCATGGTGACTGTTGTATTCAATCCCGATGCAATTTCTGTGTTTCATCAACACTTCGAAGGTCCACAGATTACAGAATGCCTCCAGATGTGCATCGGAAACTACTACTGGTATTGCAGGGAACGATCAAAGCGTAGACAGTTTGAGACATTACTCCCATGGAGGAAAGTGCGCATGGTGACTGTTGTATTCAATCCCCTTGCAATTTCTGTGTTTCATCAACACTCTGATAGTCCACACTTTACAGAATGCACACAGATGTTTATCGGAAACTACTACTGCTCATCCAGGGGACGATCAAAGCGTAAACTGTTTGAGACATTACTCCCATCGAGGAAAGGGCGCATTTTGACAGTTGTATTCAATCTTGATGCAATTTCTGTGTTTCATCAACACTCCGATAGTCCACACATTACAGAATGTGAGAAGATGTGCGTCGGAAACTACTACTGGTCTTCCAGGGAACGATCAAAGCGTAGACTGTTTGAGATATTACTCCCATGGAGGAAAGTACGCATGGTGACTGTTGTATTCGATCCCGATTCAATTTCTGTGTTTCGTTAACAATTTGAAGGTCCACAGATTACAGAATGAATCCAGATGTGTATCGCAAACTACAATTTGTCTTCCAGGGATCGATCAAGGCGTAAACTGGTTGAGACATTACTCCCATGGAGGAAAGTGCGCATGGTGAATGTTGTATTCAATCCTGATGCCATTTCTGTGTTTCGTCAACACTTTGAAGGTCCACAGATTACAGAATGCCTCCAGATGTGCATCGCAAACTACAACTGGTATTCCAGGGAACGATCAAGGCGTAAACTGTTTGAGACATTACTCCCATGGAGGAAAGTGCGCATGGTGACAGTTGTATTCAATCCTGATGCAATTTCTGTGTTTCATCAACACTCTGATAGTCCACACATTACAGAATGCCCCAAGATGTGCATCAGAAACTACTACTGGTCATCCAGGGAACCATCAAAGCGTAGACTCTTTGAGATATTACTCCCATGGAGGAAAGTGTGCATGGTGACTGTTGTATTCAATCACGATGCAATTTCTGTGTTTAATCAACACCCTGATAGTCCACACATTACAGAATGCCAGCAGATGTGCATCGGAAACTACCACTGGTCTTCCAGGGAACTATCAAAGCGTAGACTCTTTGAGACATTACTCCCATGGAGGAAAGTGCACATGGTGATTGTTGTATTCAATCCCGATGCATTTTCTGTGTTTCATCAACACTTCGAAGGTCCACAGATTACAGAATGCCTCCAGATGTGCATCGGAAACTACTACTGGTCTTGCAGGGAACGATCAAAGCGTAGACTGTTTGAGACATTACTCCCATGGAGGAAAGTGCGCATGGTGACTGTTGTATTCAATCCCGTTGCAATTTCTGTGTTTCATCAACACTCTGATAGTCCACACATTACAGAATGCCAGCAGATGTGTATCGCAAACTACAACTGGTCTTCCAGGGAACGATCAAGGCGTAAACTGTTTGAGACATTACTCCCATGGAGGAAAGTGCGAATGGTGACTGTTGTATTCAATCCTGATGCCATTTCTGTGTTTCATCAACACTCTGATAGTCCACACATTACAGAATGCCCCCAGATGTGCGTCGGAAGCTACTGCTGGTCTTCCAGGGAACGATCAAAGCGTAGACTGTTTGAGACATTACTCCCATGGAGGAAAGTGCGCATGGTGACTGTTGTATTCAATCCTGATGCCATTTCTGTGTTTCATCAACACTCTGATAGTCCACACATTACAGAATGCCCCCAGATGTGCGTCGGAAGCTACTGCTGGTCTTCCAGGGAACGATCAAATCGTAGACTGTTTGAGACATTACTCCCATGGATGAAAGTGCGCATGGTGACTGTTGTAATCAATCCCGCAGCAATTCCTGTGTTTCATCAACACTTTGAAGGTTCACACATTACAGAATGCCTCCAGATGTGCATCGGTAACTACTACTGGTATTGCAGGGAACGATCAAAGCGTAGACTGTTAGAGACATTACTCCCATGGAGGAAAGTGCGCATGGTGACTGTTGTATTGAATCCCGATGCAATTTCTGTGTTTCATCAACACTTTGAAGGTCCAAAGATTACGGAATGCCTATAGATGTGCATCGGAAACTACTACTGGGCTTCCAGGAAGCGATCGAACCGTAGACTGTTTGAGACATTACTCCCATGGAGGACAGTGCTCATGGTGACTGTATTCAATCTCGCGGCTATTTCTCTGTTTCATCAACACTTTGAAGGTCCACAGATTACTTAATGCCTATAGATGTGCATCGGAAACTACTACTGGTCTTCCAGGGAACGATCAAAGCGTAAACTGTTTGAGCCTTTACTCCCATGGAGGAAAGTGCGCATGGTGACTGTTGTATTCATTCCTGATGCAATTTCTATGTTTCATCAACACTCTGATAGTCCACACATTACAGAATGCCCCCAGATGTGCATCGGAAACTACTACAGGTCTCCCAGGGAACGATCAAAGCGTAGACTGTTTGAGACATTACTCCCATGGAGTAAAGTGCGCATGGTGACTCTTGTATTCAATCCCGATGCAATTTCTGTGTTTCATCAACACTCTGATAGTCCACACTTTACAGAATGCCCACTGATGTTTATCGGAAACTACTACTGCTCTTCCAGGGAACGGTCAAAGCGTAAACTGCTTGAGACATTACTCCCATCGAGGAAAGGGCGCATTTTGACTGTTGTATTCAATCTTGATGCAATTTCTGTGTTTCATCACCACTCTGATAGTCCACACATTACAGAATGTCAGAAGATGTGCATCGGAAACTACTACTGGTCTTCCAGGGAATGATCAAAGCGTAGACTGTTTGATACATTACTCCCATGGAGGAAAGTGCGCATGATGACTGTTGTATTTGATCCCGATTCAATTTCTGTGTTTCATCAACAATTTGTATGTCCACAGATTACAGAATGCCTCTAGATGTGCATCGTAAACTACTACTAGCCCCCCAGGAAACAATCAAAGCGTAGACTGTTTGAGACATTATTCCCAAGGAGGAAAGTGCGCATGGTGACTGTTGTATTAAATCCCGCGGCAATTTCTGTGTTTGATCAACACTTTGAAGGTCCACAGATTACAGAATGCCTCCAGATATGCATCGCAAACTACTACTGGTCTTGCAGGGAACGAGCAAAGCGTAGACTGTTTGAGATATTACTCCCATGGAGGAAAGTGCGCATAGTGACTGTTGTATTTAATCCCGATGCAATTTCTGTGTTTAATCAACACTCTGATAGTCCACACATTACAGAATGCCAGCACATGTGCATCGGAAACTACTACTGGTCTTCCAGGGAACGATCAAAGCGTAGACTCTTTGAGACATTACTCCCATGGAGAAAAGTGCACATGGTGATTGTTGTATTCAATCCCGATGCAATTTCTGTGTTTCATCAACACTCTGATAGTCCACAGATTACAGAATGCCTCCGGATGTGCATCGGAAACTACTACAGGTCTCCCAAGGAACGATCAAAGCGTAGACTGTTTGAGACATTACTCACATGGAGGAAAGTGCGCATGGTGACTGTTGGATTCAATCTTGATGCAATTTCTGTGTTTCATCAACACTCTGATAGTCCACACTTTACAGAATGCACACAGATGTTTATTGGAAACTACTACTGCTCATCCAGGGAACGATCAAAGCGTAAACTGTTTGAGACATTACTCCCATGGAGGAAAGTACGCATGGTGACTGTTGTATTCGATCCCGATTCAATTTCTGTGTTTCGTCAACAATTTGAAGGTCCACAGATTACAGAATGAATCCAGATGTGTATCGCAAACTGCAACTGGTCTTCCAGGGATCGATCAAGGCGTAAACTGTTTGAGACATTACTCCCATGGAGGAAAGTGCGCATGGTGAATGTTGTATTCAATCCTGATGCCATTTCTGTGTTTCATGAACACTTTGAAGGTCCACACATTACAGAATGCCTCCAGATGTGCATCGCAAACTGCAACTGGTCTTCCAGGGAACGATCAAGGCGTAAACAGTTTGAGACATTACTCCCATGGAGGAAAGTGCGCATGGTGACAGTTGTATTCAATCCTGATGCAATATCTGTGTTTCATCAACACTCTGATAGTCCACACATTACAGAATGCCCCCAGATGTGCATCGGAAACTACTACTGGTCTTCCAGGGAACGATCAAAGCGTAGACTGTTTAAGACATTACTCCCATAGAGGAAAGGGCGCATTTTGACCGTTGTATTCAATCTTGATGCGATTTCTGTGTTTCATCAACACTCTGATAGTCCACACATTAGAGAATGTCAGAAGATGTGCATCGGAAACTACTACTGGTCTTCCAGGGAACGATCAAAGCGTAGACTCTTTGAGATTTTACTCCCATGGAGGAAAGTGCGCATGGTGACTGTTGTATTCGATCCCGATTCAATTTCTGTGTTTCATCAACAATTTGAAGGTCCACAGTTTACAGAATGCCTCTAGATGTGCATCGGAAACTACTACTGGCCCTCGAGTAAACGATCAAAGCGTAGACTGTTTGAGACATTATTCCCATGGAGGAAAGTGCGCATGGTGACTCTTGTATTGAATCCCGAGGCAATTTCTGTGTTTCATCAACACTTTGAAGGTCCACAGATTACAGAATGCCTCCAGATGTGCATCGCAAACTACTACTGGTCTTGCAGGGAATGATCAAGGCGTTAACTGCTTGAGACATTACTCCCATGGAGGAAAGTGCGCATGGTGACTGTTGTATTCAATCACGATGCAATTTCTGTGTTTAATCAACACTCTGATAGTCCACACATTACAGAATGCCAGCAGATGTGCATCGGAAACTACTACTGGTCTTCCAGGGAACGATCAAAGCGTAGACTCTTTGAGACATTACTCCCATGGAGGAAAGTGCACATGGTGATTGTTGTATTCAATCCCGATGCAATTTCTGTGTTTCATCAACACTCTGATAGTCCACAGATTACAGAATGCCTCCAGATGTGCATCGGAAACTACAACAGGTCTCCCAAGGAACGATCAAATCGTAGACTGTTTGAGACATTACTCCCATGGAGGAAAGTGCGCATGGTGACTGTTGTATTCAATCCCGATGCAATTTCTGTGTTTCATCAACACTCTGATAGTCCACACTTTACAGAATGCTAACAGATGTGCATCGGAAACTACTACTGGTATTGCAGGGAACGATCAAAGCGTAGACTGTTTGAGACATTACTCCCATGGAGGAAAGTTCGCATGGTGACTGTTGTATTCAATCCCGTTGCAATTTCTGTGTTTCATCAACACTCCGATACTCTACACATTACAGAATGTGAGAAGATGTGCGTCGGAAACTACTACTGGTCTTCCAGGGAACGATCAAAGCGTAGACTGTTTGAGAAATTACTCCCATGGAGGAAAGTACGCATGGTGACTGTTGTATTCGATCCCGATTCAATTTCTGTGTTTCATCAACAATTTAAAGTTCCACAGATTACAGAATGAATCCAGATGTGTATCGCAAACTACAACTGGTCTTCCAGGGAACGATCAAGGCGTAAACTGTTTGAGACATTACTCCCATGGAGGAAAGTGCGCATGGTGACTGTTGTATTCAATCCTGATGATATTTCTGTGTTTCATCAACACTCTGATAGTCCACACATTACAGAATGTCCCCAGATGTGCGTCGGAAGCTACTACTGGTCTTCCAGGGAACGATCAAATCGTAGACTGTTTGAGACATTACTCCCATGAA
Organism: Schistocerca gregaria; assembly: GCF_023897955.1. Classification (NCBI taxonomy): domain Eukaryota; kingdom Metazoa; phylum Arthropoda; class Insecta; order Orthoptera; family Acrididae; genus Schistocerca; species Schistocerca gregaria. The sequence continues at coordinate 4,596,349 of NW_026061707.1, read as the reverse complement.
GGAAAGTGCGCATGGTGACTGTTGTATTCAATCCCGCAGCAATTCCTGTGTTTCATCAACACTTTGAAGGTCCACACATTACAGAATGCCTCCAGATGTGCATCGGTAACTACTACTGGTCTTGCAGGGAACGATCAAAGCGTAGACTGTTAGAGACATTACTCCCATATAGGAAAGTGCGCATGGTGACTGTTGTATTGTATCCCGATGCACTTTCTGTGTTTCATCAACACTTTGAAGGTCCAAAGATTACGGAATTCCTATAGATGTGCATCGGAAACTACTACTGGGCTTCCAGGAAACGATCGAACCGTAGACTGTTTGAGACATTACTCCCATGGAGGAAAGTGCTCATGGTGACTGTTGTATTCAATCTCGCGGCAATTTCTCTGTTTCATCAACACTTTGAATGTCCACAGATTACAGAATGCCTATAGATGTGCATCGGAAACTACTACTGGTCTTCCAGGGAACGATCAAAGCGTAAACTGTTCCAGCCTTTACTCCCATGGAGGAAAGTGCGCATGGTGACTGTTGTATTCATTCCTGATGCAATTTCTATGTTTCATCAACACTCTGATAGTCCACACATTACAGAATGCCCTCAGATGTGCATCGGAAACTACTACAGGTCTACCAGGGAACGATCAAAGCGTAGACTGTTTGAGACATTACTCCCATGGAGTACAGTGCGCATGGTGACTGTTGTATTCAATCCCGATGCAATTTCTGTGTTTCATCAACACTCTGATAGTCCACACTTTACAGAATGCCCACTGATGTTTATTGGAAACTGCTACTGCTCTTCCAGGGAACGATCAAAGCGTAAACTGCTTGAGACATTAATCCCATCGAGGAAAGGGCGCATTTTGACTGTTGTATTCAATCTTGATGCAATTTCTGTGTTTCATCAACACTCTGATAGTCCACCCATTACAGAATGTCAGAAGATGTGCGTCGGAAACTACTACTGGTCTTCCAGGGAATGATCAAAGCGTAGACTGTTTGATATAGTACTCCCATGGAGGAAAGTGCGCATGGTGACTGTTGTATTTAATCCCGATGCAATATCTGTGTTTCATCAACACTCTGATAGTCCACACATTACAGAATGCCCCCAGATGTGCATCGGGAAGTACTACTGGTATTCCAGGGAACGATCAAAGCGTCGACTGTTTAAGACATTACTCCCATGGAGGAAAGTGCGCATGGTGACTGTTGTATTCAATCCCGCGGCAATTTCTGTGTTTCATCAACACTCTGATAGGTCACACATTACAGAATGCCCCCAGATGTGCATCGGAAACTACTACTGGTCTTCCAGGGAATGATCAAAGCGTAAACTGTTTGAGACATTACTTCCATGGGGGAAAGTGCGCATGGTGAGTGTTGTATTCAATCCTGATGCAATTTCTGTGTTTCATCAACACTCTGATAGTCCACTCATTACAGAATGCGCCCAGATGTGCATCGGAAACTGCTACTGGTCTTCCACGGAACGATCAAAGCGTAAACTGTTTGAGGCATTACTCCCAATCAGGAAAGTGCGCATGGTGACTTTTGTATTCAATCCCGATGCAAATTCTGTGTTTCATTAACACTCTGATAGGTCACACATTACAGAATGCCCCCAGATGTGCATCGGGAAGTACTACTGGTATTCCAGGGAACGATCAAAGCGTAGACTGTTTAAGACATTACTCCCATGGAGGAAAGTGCGCATGGTGACTGTTATATTCAATCCCGCGGCAATTTCTGTGTTTCATCAACACTCTGATAGGTCACACATTACAGAATGCCCCCAGATATGCGTCGGAAGCTACTACTGGTCTTCCAGGGAACGATCAAAGCGTAAACTATTTGAGGCATTACTCCCATTCAGGAAAGTTCACATGGTGACTTTTGTATTCAATCCCGATGCAAATTCTGTGTTTCATCAATACTCTGATAGGTCACACATTACAGAATGCCTCCCTATGTGCATCGGAAACTACTACTTGTCTTCCAGGGAACGATCAAAGCGTAGACTGTTTGAGACATTACTCCCATCTAGGAAAGTGCGCATGGTGACTGTTGTATTCAATCCCGATGCAATTTCTGTGTTTCATCAACACTTTGAGGGTCCACAGATTACAGAATGCCTCCAGATGTGCATCGGAAACTACTACTGGTCTTGCAGGGAACGATGAAAGCGTAGACTGTTTGAGACATTACTCCCATGGAGGAAAGTGCGCATGGTGGCTATTGTATTCAATCCTGATGCAATTTCTGTGTTTCATCAACACTCTGATAGTCCACACTTTACAGAGTGCCCACAGATGTGCATCGGAAACTACTACTGGTCTTCCAGTGAACGATCAAAGCGTAAACTGTTTGAGACATTACTCCCATGGAGGAAAGTGCCCATGGTGACTGTTGTATTCTGTCCTGATGCAATTTCTATGTTTCATCAACACTCTGATAGTCCACACATTACAGAATGCCCCCAGATGTGCATCGGAAACTACTACTGGTCTTCCAGGGATCGATCAAAGCGTTGACGGTTTAAGACATTACTCCCATGGAGGAAAGTGCACATTGTGACTGTTGTATTCAATCCCGATGCAATTTCTGTGTTTCATAAACACTCTGATAGTCCATAGATTACAGAATGCCTCCAGATGTGCATCGGAAACTACTACAGGTCACCCAGGGAACGATCAAAGCGTAGAATGTTTGAGACATTACTCCCATGGAGGAAAGTGAGCATGGTGACTGTTGTATTCAATCCCGATGCAATTTCTGTGTTTCATCAACACTGTGATAGTCCACACTTTACAGAATGCCCACAGATGTTTATCTGAAACTACAACTGCTCTTCCAGGGAACGATTAAAGCGTAAACTGCTTGAGACATTACTCCCATCGAGGAAAGGCCGCATTTTGACTGTTGTATTCGATCCCGATTCAATTTCTGTGTTTCATCAACAATTGGAAGGTCCACAGATTACAGAATGAATCCAGATGTTCATCGGAAACTACTACTGTCCCTCCAGGAAACGATCAAGGCGTAGACTGTTTGAGACATTAGTCCCATGGAGGAAAGAGCGCATGGTGACTGTTGTATTGAATCCCGCGGCAATTTCTGTGTTTCATCAACACTTTGAAGGTCCACAGATTACAGAATGCCTCCAGATGTGCATCGCAAACTACAACTGGTCTTCCAGGGAACGATCAAGGCGTAAACTGTTTGAGACATTACTCCCATGGAGGAAAGTGCGCATGGTGACTGTTGTATTCAATCCTGATGCAATTTCTGTGTTTCATCAACACTCTGATAGTCCACACATTACAGAATGCCCCCAGATGTGCGTCGGAAGCTACTACTGGTGTTCCAGGGAACGATCAAATCGTAGACTGTTTGAGACATTACTCCCATGGAGGAAAGTGCGCATGGTGACTGTTGTATTCAATCCCACAGCAAATTCCTGTGTTTCATCAACACTTTGAAGGTCCACACATTACAGAATGCCTCCAGATGTGCATCGGTAACTACTACTGGTCTTGCAGGGAACGGTCAAAGCGTAGACTGTTAGAGACATTACTCCCATGGAGGAAAGTGCGCATGGTGACTGTTGTATTGAATCCCGGTGCAATTTCTTTGTTTCATCAACACTTTGAAGGTCCAAAGATTACGGAATGCCTATAGATGTGCATCGGATACTACTACTGGTCTTCCAGGAAACGATCGAACCGTAGACTGTTTGACACATTACTCCGATGGAGGAAAGTGCGCATGATGACTGTTGTATTCAATCTCGCGGCAATTTCTCTGTTTCATCAACACTTTGAAGGTCCACAGATTACAGAATGCCTATAGATGTGCATCGGAAACTACTACTGGTCTTCCAGGGAACGATCAAAGCGTAAACTGTTTGAGACATTACTCCCATGGAGGAAAGTGCGCATGGTGACTGTTGTATTCTTTCCTGATGCAATTTCTATGTTTCATCAACACTCTGATAGTCCACACATTACAGAATGCCCCCAGATATGCATCGGAAACTACTACTGGTCTTCCAGGGAACGATCAAAGCGTAGACGGTTTAAGACATTACTCCCATGGAGGAAAGTGCACATTGTGACTGTTGTATTCAATCCCGATGCAATTTCTGTGTTTCATCAACACTGTGATAGTCCACACTTTACAGAATGCCCACAGATGTTTATCGGAAACTACTACTGCTCTTCCAGGGAACGATTAAAGCGTAAACAGCTTGAGACATTACTCCCATCGAGGAAAGGCCGCATTTTGACTGTTGTATTCAATCTTGATGCAATTTTTGTGTTTCATCAACACTCCGATAGTCCACACATTACAGAATGTGAGAAGATGTGCGTCGGAAACTACTACTGGTCTTCCAGGGAACGATCAAAGCGTAGACTCTTTGAGACATTACTCCCATCTAGGAAAGTGCGCATGGTGACTGTTGTATTCAATCCCGATGCAATTTCTGTGTTTCATCAACACTTTGAGGGTCCACAGATTACAGAATGCCTCCAGATGTGCATCGGAAACTACTACTGGTCTTGCAGGGAACGATGAAAGCGTAGACTGTTTGAGACATTACTCCCATGGAGGAAAGTGCGCATGGTGGCTATTGTATTCAATCCTGATGCAATTTCTGTGTTTCATCAACACTCTGATAGTCCACACTTTACAGAGTGCCCACAGATGTGCATCGGAAACTGCTACTGGTCTTCCAGTGAACGATCAAAGCGTAAACTGTTTGAGACATTACTCCCATGGAGGAAAGTGCCCATGGTGACTGTTGTATTCTGTCCTGATGCAATTTCTATGTTTCATCAACACTCTGATAGTCCACACATTACAGAATGCCCCCAGATGTGCATCGGAAACTACTACTGGTCTTCCAGGGATCGATCAAAGCGTTGACGGTTTAAGACATTACTCCCATGGAGGAAAGTGCACATTGTGACTGTTGTATTCAATCCCGATGCAATTTCTGTGTTTCATAAACACTCTGATAGTCCATAGATTACAGAATGCCTCCAGATGTGCATCGGAAACTACTACAGGTCACCCAGGGAACGATCAAAGCGTAGAATGTTTGAGACATTACTCCCATGGAGGAAAGTGAGCATGGTGACTGTTGTATTCAATCCCGATGCAATTTCTGTGTTTCATCAACACTGTGATAGTCCACACTTTACAGAATGCCCACAGATGTTTATCGGAAACTACAACTGCTCTTCCAGGGAACGATTAAAGCGTAAACTGCTTGAGACATTACTCCCATCGAGGAAAGGCCGCATTTTGACTGTTGTATTCGATCCCGATTCAATTTCTGTGTTTCATCAACAATTGGAAGGTCCACAGATTACAGAATGAATCCAGATGTTCATCGGAAACTACTACTGTCCCTCCAGGAAACGATCAAGGCGTAGACTGTTTGAGACATTAGTCCCATGGAGGAAAGAGCGCATGGTGACTGTTGTATTGAATCCCGCGGCAATTTCTGTGTTTCATCAACACTTTGAAGGTCCACAGATTACAGAATGCCTCCAGATGTGCATCGCAAACTACAACTGGTCTTCCAGGGAACGATCAAGGCGTAAACTGTTTGAGACATTACTCCCATGGAGGAAAGTGCGCATGGTGACTGTTGTATTCAATCCTGATGCAATTTCTGTGTTTCATCAACACTCTGATAGTCCACACATTACAGAATGCCCCCAGATGTGCGTCGGAAGCTACTACTGGTGTTCCAGGGAACGATCAAATCGTAGACTGTTTGAGACATTACTCCCATGGAGGAAAGTGCGCATGGTGACTGTTGTATTCAATCCCACAGCAAATTCCTGTGTTTCATCAACACTTTGAAGGTCCACACATTACAGAATGCCTCCAGATGTGCATCGGTAACTACTACTGGTCTTGCAGGGAACGGTCAAAGCGTAGACTGTTAGAGACATTACTCCCATGGAGGAAAGTGCGCATGGTGACTGTTGTATTGAATCCCGGTGCAATTTCTTTGTTTCATCAACACTTTGAAGGTCCAAAGATTACGGAATGCCTATAGATGTGCATCGGATACTACTACTGGTCTTCCAGGAAACGATCGAACCGTAGACTGTTTGACACATTACTCCGATGGAGGAAAGTGCGCATGATGACTGTTGTATTCAATCTCGCGGCAATTTCTCTGTTTCATCAACACTTTGAAGGTCCACAGATTACAGAATGCCTATAGATGTGCATCGGAAACTACTACTGGTCTTCCAGGGAACGATCAAAGCGTAAACTGTTTGAGACATTACTCCCATGGAGGAGAGTGCGCATGGTGACTGTTGTATTCTTTCCTGATGCAATTTCTATGTTTCATCAACACTCTGATAGTCCACACATTACAGAATGCCCCCAGATATGCATCGGAAACTACTACTGGTCTTCCAGGGAACGATCAAAGCGTAGACGGTTTAAGACATTACTCCCATGGAGGAAAGTGCACATTGTGACTGTTGTATTCAATCCCGATGCAATTTCTGTGTTTCATCAACACTGTGATAGTCCACACTTTACAGAATGCCCACAGATGTTTATCGGAAACTACTACTGCTCTTCCAGGGAACGATTAAAGCGTAAACAGCTTGAGACATTACTCCCATCGAGGAAAGGCCGCATTTTGACTGTTGTATTCAATCTTGATGCAATTTTTGTGTTTCATCAACACTCTGATAGTCCACACATTACAGAATGTCAGAAGATGTGCATCGGAAACTACTACTGGTCTTCCAGGGAACGATCAAAGCGTAGACTGTTTGAGACATTACTCCCATGGAGGAAAGTGCGCATGGTGACTGTTGTATTCATTCCCGATGCAATTTCTGTGTTTCATCATCACTCTGATAGTCCACACTTTACAGAATGCGAACAGAAGTGCTTCGCAAACTAGTACTGCTCTTCCAGTGAACCATCAAAGCGTAAACTGTATGAGACATTACTCCCATAGAGGAAAGGGCGCATTTGGACTGTTGTATTCAATCTTGATGCGATTTCTGTGTTTCATCAACACTCTGATAGTCCACACATTAGAGAATGTCAGAAGATGTGCATCGGAAACTACTACTGGTCTTCCAGGGAACGATCAAAGCGTAGACTCTTTGAGATATTACTCCCATGGAGGAAAGTGCGCAGGGTGACTGTTGTATTCGATCCCGATTCAATTTCTGTGTTTCATCAACAATTTGAAGGTCCACAGAATACAGTATGCCTCTAGATGTGCATCGGAAACTACTACTGGCCCTCCAGGAAACGATCAAATCGTAGACTGTTTGAGACATTATTCCCATGGAGGAAAGTGCGCATGGTGACTCTTGTATTCAATCCCGCGGCAATTTCTGTGTTTCATCAACACTTTGAAGGTCCACAGATTACAGAATGCCTCCAGATGTGCATCGCGAACTACTACTGGTCTTCCAGGGAACGATCAAGGCGTAAACTGTTTGAGACATTACTCCCATGGAGGAAAGTGCGCATGGTGACTGCTGTATTCAATCCCGATGCAATTTCTGTGTTTCATCAACACTTTGAAGGTCCACAGATTACAGAATGCCTCCAGATGTGCATCGGAAACTACTACTGGTCTTCCAGGGAACGATCAAAGCGTAGACTCTTTGAGACATTACTCCCATGGAGGAAAGTGCACATGGTGACTGTTGTATTCAATCCCGATGCAATTTCTGTGTTTCATCAACACTCTGATAGTCCACATTTTACAGAATGCACACAGATGTTTATCGGAAACTACTACTGCTCATCCAGGGTACGATCAAAGCGTAAACTCTTTGAGACATTACTCCCATCGAGGAAAGGGCGCATTTTGACTGTTGTATTCAATCTTGATGCAATTTCTGTGTTTCATCAACACTCCGATAGTCCACACATTACAGAATGTGAGAAGATGTGCGTCGGAAACTACTACTGGTCTTCCAGGGAACGATCAAAGCGTAGAATGTTTGAGATATTACTCCCATGGAGGAAAGTACGCATGGTGACTGTTGTATTCGATCCCGATTCAATTTCTGTGTTTCATCAACAATTTGAAGGTCCACAGATTACAGAATGAATCCAGATGTGCATCGGAAACTACTACTGGCCCTCCAGGAAACGATCAAAACGTAGACTGTTTGAGACATTATTCCCATGGAGGAAAGAGCGCATGGTGACTGTTGTATTGAATCCCGCGGCAATTTCTGTGTTTCATCAACACTTTGAAGGTCCACAGATTACAGAATGCCTCCAGATGTGCATGGCAAACTACAACTGGTCTTCCAGGGAACGATCAAGGCGTAAACTGTTTGAGACATTACTCCCATGGAGGAAAGTGCGCATGGTGACTGTTGTATTCAATCCTGATGCAATTTCTGTGTTTCATCAGCACTCTGATAGTCCACACATTACAGAATGCCCCCAGATGTGCGTCGGAAGCTACTACTGGTCTTCCAGGGAACGATCAAATCGTAGACTGTTTGAGACATTACTCCCATTGAGGAAAGTGCGCATGGTGACTGTTGTATTCAATCCCGCAGCAAATTCCTGTGTTTCATCAACACTTTGAAGGTCCACACATTACAGAATGCCTCCAGATGTGCATCGGTAACTATTACTGGTCTTGCAGGCAACGCTCAAATCGTAGACTGTTAGAGACATTAATCCCATGGAGGAAAGTGCGCATGGTGACTGTTGTATTGAATCCCGATGCAATTTCTGTGTTTCATAAACACTCTGATAGTCCACAGTTTACAGAATGCCTCCAGATGTGCATCGGAAACTACTACAGGTCTCCCAGGGAACGATCAAAGCGCAGACTGTTTGAGACATTACTCCCATGGAGGAAAGTGCGCATGGTGTCTGTTGTATTCAATCCCGATGCAATTTCTGTGTTTCATCAACACTCTGATAGTCCACACTTTACAGAATGCCCACAGATGTTTATGGGACACTACTACTGCTCTTCCAGGGAACGATCAAAGCGTAAACTGCTTGAGACATTACTCCCATCGAGGAAAGGGCGCATTTTGACTGTTGTATTCAATCTTGATTCAATTTCTGTGTTTCATCAACACTCTGATAGTCCACACATTACAGAATGTCAGAAGATGTGCATCGGAAACTACTACTGGTCTTCCAGGGAACGATCAAAGCGTAGACTGTTTGAGATAATACTCCCATGGTGGAAAGTGCGCATGGTGACTTTTGTATTCGATCCCGATTCAATTTCTGTGTTTCATCAACAATTTGAAGGTCCACATATTACCGAATGCCTCCAGATGTGCATCGGAAACTTCTACTGGCCCTCCAGGAAACGATCAAAGCGTAGACTGTTTGAGACATTATGCCCATGGAGGAAAGTGCGCATGGTGACTGTTGTATTGAATCCCGCGGCAATTTCTGTGTTTGATCAACACTTTGAAGGTCCACAAATTACAGAATGCCTCCAGATGTGCATCGCAAACTACTACTGGTCTTGCAGGGAACGAGCAAAGCGTAGACTGTTTAAGACATTACTCCCATGGAGGAAAGTGCGCATGTTGACTGTTGTATTTAATCCCGATGCAATATCTGTGTTTCATCAACACTCTGATAGGTCACACATTCCAGAATGCCCCCAGATGTGCATCGGAAACTTTTACTGGTCTTCCAGGGAACGATCAAAGCGTAAAACGTTTGAGATATTACTTCCATGGGGGAAAGTGCGCATGGTGAGTGTTGTATTCAATCCTGATGCAATTTCTGTGTTTCATCAACACTCTGATAGTCAACTCATTACAGAATGCCCCCAGATGTGCATCGGAAACTGTTACTGGTCTTCCAGGGAACGATCAAAGCGTAAACTGTTTGAGGCATTACTCCCATTCAGGAAAGTGCGCATTGTGAATTTTGTATTCAATCCCGATGCAAATTCTGTGTTTCATCAACACTCTGATAGTCCACAGACTACAGAGTGACATAAGATGTGCATCGGAAACTACTACTTGTCTTCCAGGGAACAATCAAAGCGTAGACTGTTTGAGACATTTCTCCCATCTACGAAAGTGCGCATGGTGACTGTTGTATTCAATCCCGATGCAATTTTTGTGTTTCATCAACACTTTGAAGGTCCACAGATTACAGAATGCATCCAGATGTGCATCGGAAACTACTACTGGTTATGCAGGGAACGATCAAAGCGTAGACTGTTTGAGACATTACTCCCATGGAGGAAAGTGCGCATGGGGTCTGTTGTATTCAATCCAAAAGCAATTTCTGTGTTTCATCAACACTCTGATAGTCCACACATTACAGAATGCCCCCAGATGTGCATCGGAAACTACTTCTGGTCTTCCAGGGAACGATCAAAGCGTAAACTCTTTGTCACATTACTTCCATGGAGGAAAGTGCGCTTGGTGACTGTTGTATTCAATGCTGATGCAATTTCTGTGTTTCATCAACACTCTTATAGTCCACACATTACAGAATGCCCCCAGATGTGCGTCGGAAGCTACTACTGGTCTTCCAGGGAACGATCAAATCGTAGACTGTTTGAGACATTACTCCCTAGGAGGAAAGTGCGCATGGTGTCTGTAGTATTCAATCCCGCGCAATTCCTGTGTTTCATCAACACTTTGAAGGTCCACACATTACCGAATGCCTCCAGATGTGCATCGGAAACTACTTCCGGTCTTTCAGGGAACGATCAAAACGTAGACTGTTAGAGATATTACTCCCATGGAGAAAAGTGCGCATGGTGACTGTTGTATTGAATCCAGATGCAAATTCTGTGTTTCATCAACACTTTGAAAGTCCAAAGATTACAGAAAGCCCATAGATGTGCATCGGAAACAACTACTGGTCTTCCAGGAAACGATCGAACCGTAGACTGTTTGAGACATTACTCCCGTGGAGGAAAGTGCGCAAGGTGACTGTTGTATTCGATCCCGATTCAATATCTGTGTTTCATCAACAATTTGAAGATCCACAGATTACAGAATGCCTCCAGATGTGCATCGGAAGCTACTACTGGTGTTGCAATGAACGATCAAAGCGTAGACTGTTTGAGACATTACTCCCATGGAGGAAAGTGCGCATGGTGACTGTTGTATTCAATCCCGATGCAATTTCTGTGTTTCATCAACACTCTGATAGTCCACACATTACAGAATGCCCCCAGATGTGCATCGGAAACTACTACTTGTCTTCCAGTGAACAATCAAAGCGTAGACTGTTTGAGATATTAGTCCCATATAGGAAAGGGCGCATGGGGACTGTTGTATTCAATCCTGATGCAATTTCTGTGTTTCATCAACACTTTGACGGTCCACAGTTTACAGAATGCCTCCAGATGTGTATCTGAACTACTACTGGTGTTGCAGGGAACGATCAAAGCGTAGACTGTTTCAGACATTACTCCCATGGAGGAAAGTGCGCATGGTGACTCTTGTATTCAATCCCGATGCAATTTCTGTGTTTCATCAACACTCTGATAGTCCACATATTACAGAATGCCCACAGAAGTGCATCGGAAACTACTACTGGTCTTCCAGGGAACGATCAAAAAGTAAACTGTTTGAGACATTACTCCCATGGAGAAAAGTGCGCATGCTGACTGTTGTATTGAATCCCGATGCAATTTCTGTGTTTCATCAACACTTTGAAGGTCCAAAGATTACAGAATGCCTCCAGATGTGCATCGGAAACTCTACTTGTCTTCCAGGGAACGATCAAAACCTAGACTGTTTGAGACATTACTCCCATGGAGGAAAGTGCGCATTGTGACTGTTGTATTCAATGCCGATGCAATTTCTGTGTTTCATCAACACTTTGAAGGACCACAGATTACAGAATGCCTCCTGATGTGCATCGTAAAATGCTACTGGGCTTCCAGGAAACGATCAAGGCGTAGACTGTTTGAGACATTACTCCCATGGAGGAAAGTGCGCATGGTGACTGTTGTATTCAGTCTCGCGTCAATTTCTAAGTTTCATCAACACTTTGAAGGTCCACAGATTACAGAATGCCTCCAGATGTGCATTGCAGACTACTACTGGTCTTGCAGGGAACGATCAAGGCGTAGACTGTTTGAGACATTACTCCCATGGAGGAAAGTGCGCATGGTGACTGTTGTATTCAATCCCGATTCAAATTCTGTGTTTCATCAACACTTTGAAGGTCCACATATTAAAGAAAGCCTCCAGATGTGCATCGAAACTACTACTGGTCTTCCAGGGAACGATCAAAGCGTAAACTGTTTGAGACATTACTTCTATGGAGGAAAGTGCGCATGGTGACTGTTGTATTCAATCCCGGCGGCAATTTCTGTGTTTCATCAACACTCTGATGGGTCACACATTACAGAATGCCCCCAGATGTGCATCGGAAACTACTACTGGCCTTCCTGGGAAAGATCAAAGCGTAAACTGTTTGAGACATTACTTCCATGGGGGAAAGTGCGCATGGTGACTGTTGTATTCAATCCCAATGCAATTTCTGTGTTTCATCAACACTTTGAAGGTCCACAGATTACAGAATGCCTCCAGATGTGCATCGGAAACTACTACTGGTCTTGCAGGGAACGATCAAAGCGTTGACTGTTTGAGAGATCACCCCCTCGGAGGGAAGTGCGCATGGTGTCTCTTGTATTCAATCCCGATGCAATTTCTGTGTTTCATCAACACCTTGAAGGTCCACAGATTACAGAATGCCTCCAGATGTGCATCGGAAAATACTACTGGTCCTCCAGGAAACGACCAAAGCGTAGACTGTTTGACACATTACTCCCATGGAGGAAAGTGTGCATGGTGACTGTTGTATTCAGTCTCGCGTCAATTTCTAAGTTTCATCAACACTTTGAAGGTCCACAGATTACAGAATGCCTCCAGATGTGCATTGCAGACTACTACTGGTCTTGCAGGGAACGATCAATGCGTAGACTGTTTGAGACATTACTCCCATGGAGGAAAGTGCGCATGGTGACTGTTGTATTCAATCCCGATGCAATTTCTGTGTTTCATCAATACTCTGATAGTCCACACATTACAGAATGCCCCCAGATGTGCATCGGAAACAACTAGTGGTCTTCCAGGGAACGATCAAAGCGTAAACTGTTTGAGAAATTACTCCCACGGAGGAAAGTGCAAATGGTGACTGTTGTATTCATTCCTGATGCAATTTCTATGTTTCATCAACACTCTGATAGTCCACACATTACAGAATGCCCCCAGATGTGCATCGGAAACTACTACTGGTCTTCCAGGGAACGATCAAAGCGTAGACTGTTTGTGACATTACTCCAATGGAGGAAAGTGCGCATAATGACAGTTGTATTCCATCCCGCTGCAATTTCTGTGTTTCATCAACACTCTGATAGTCCACACATTACAGAATGGCACCAGATGTGCATCGGAAACTACTACTTGTCTTCCAGGGAACGATCAAAGCGTAGACTGTTTGAGACATTACTCCCATGGAGGAAAGTGCGCATGGTGACTGTTGTATTCAATCCAGATGCAATTTCTATGTTTCATCAACTTTTTGAAGGTCCACAGATTACAAAATGCCTCCAGATGTGCATAGCAAACTACTACTGGTGTTGCACGGAACGATCAGAGCGTAGACTGTTTGAGACATTACTCCCATGGAGGAAAGTGCGCATGGTGACTGTTGTATTTAATCCCGAAGCAATTTCTGTCTTTCATCAACACTCTGATAGTCCACACATTACAGAATGCCCCCTGATGTGCATCGGAAAGTACTACTGGTATTCCAGGGAACGATCAAAGCGCAGACTCTTTGAGACATTACTCCCATGGAGGAAAGTGCGCATGGTGACTGTTGTATTCAATCCAGATGCAATTTCAGTGTTTCACCAACACTTTGAAGGTCCACGGATTACAGAATGCCTCCAGATGTGCATCGGAAACTACTACTGGTCTTGCAGGGAACGATCAAAGCGTAGACTGTTTGAGACATCACCCCCTCGGAGGAAAGTGCGCATGGTGCCTCTTGTATTCAATCCCGATGCAATTTCTGTGTTTCATCAACACCTTGAAGGTCCACAGATTACAGAATGCCTCCAGATGTGCATCGGAAAAAACTACTGGTCCTCCAGGAAACGACCAAATCGTACACTGTTTCACACATTACTCCCATGGAGGAAAGTGCGCATGGTGACTGTTGTATTCAATCCTGATGCAATTTCTGTGTTTCATCAACACTCTGATAGTCCACACATTACAGAATGCCCCCAGATGTGCGTCGGAAGCTACTACTGGTCTTCCAGGGAACGATCAAAGCATAAACTCTTTGAGACATTACTCACAATGAGGAAAGTGCGCATGGTGTCTGTTGTATTCAATCCCGATGCAAATTCTGTGTTTCATCAACACTCTGATTGTCCACAGATTACAGAATGCCTCCAGATGTCCATCGGAAACTACTACTGGTCATCCAGGGAACGATCAAATCGTAGACAGTTTGAGACATTACTCTAATGGAGGAAAGTGCGCATGGTGACTGTTGTATTCAATCCCGCGGCAATTCCTGTGTTTCATCGACACTTTGAAGGTCCACACATTACAGAATGCCTCCAGATGTGCATCGGAAACTACTACTGGTCTTCCAGGGAACGATTAAAATCGTAGACTGTTTGAGACATTACTCCCATGGAGGAAATAGCCGATGATGACTGTTGTATTCAATCGTGAGGCAATTTCTGTATTTCATCAACACTTTGATGGTCCACAGATTACAGAATGCCTCCAGATGTGCATCGGAAACTACTACTGGTCTTGCAGGGAGCGATCAAAGCGTAGACTGTTTGGGACATTACTCCCATGGAGGAAAGTGCGCATGGTGACTGTAGTATTCAATCCCGATGCAATTTCTGTGTTTCATCAACACTCTGATAGTCCACAGATTACAGAATGACCCCAGATGTGCATCGGAAACTACTACTTGTCTTCCAGGGAACGATCAAAGCGTTGACTGTTTGAGACATTACTCCCATGGAGGAAAGTGCGCATGGCGACTGTTGTATTCAATCCTGATGCAATGTCTGTGTTTCATCAACACCTTGAAGGTTCACAGATAACAGAATGCCTCCAGATGTGCATCGGAAAATACTACTGGTCCTCCAGGAAACGATCAAAGCGTAGACTGTTTGAGACATTACTCCCATGGAGGAAAGTGCGCATGGTGACTGTTGTATTTAATCTCGGGTCAATTTCTGTGTTTCATTATCACTTTGAAGGTCCACAGATTACAGAATGCCTCCAGATGTGCATTGCAAACTACTACTGGTCTTGCAGGGAACGATCAATGCGTAGACTGTTAGAGACATTACTCCCATGGAGGAATGTGCGCATGGTGACTGTTGTATTCGATCCCGATTCAATATCTGTGTTTCATCAACAATTTGAAGATCCACAGATTACAGAATGCCTCCAGATGTGCATTGCAAACTACTACTGGTCTTGCAGGGAACGATCAATGCATAGACTCTTTGAAACATTACTCCCATGGAGGAAAGTGCGCATGGTGACTGTTGTATTCAATCCCGATGCAATTTCTGTGTTTCATCAACACTCTGATAGTCCACACATTACAGAATGCCCCCAGATGTGCATCGGATACTACTACTGGTCCTCCAGGGAACGATCAAACCGTAAACTAGTTGAGACATTACTCCCATGGAGGAAAGTGCGCATGGTGACTGTTGTATTCATTCCTGATGCAATTTCTATGTTTCATCAACACTCTGATAGTCCACACATTACAGAATGCCCCCAGATGTGCATCGGAAACTACTACTGGTCTTCCAGGGAACGATCAAAGCGTAGACTGTTTGAGACATTACTCCCATGGAGGAAAGTGCACATTGTGACTGTTGTATTCAATCCCGATGCATTTTCTGTGTTTCATAAACACTCTGATAGTCCACAGGTTACAGAATGCTTCCAGATGTGCATCGGAAACTACTACAGGTCTCCCAGGGAACGATTAAAGCGTAGACTGTTTGAGACATTACTTCCATGGAGGAAAGTGCGCATGGTGTCTGTTGTATTCAATCCCGATGCAATTTCTGTGTTTCATCAACACTCTGATAGTCAACACTTTACAGAATGCCCACAGATGTTTATCGGAAACTACTACTGCTCTTCCAGGGAACGATCAAAGCGTAAACTGCTTGAGACATTACTCCAATCGCGGAAAGGGCGCATTTTGACTGTTGTATTCAATCTTGATGCAATTTCTGTGTTTCATCAACACTCTGATAGTCCACACATTACAGAATGTCAGAAGATGTGCATCGGAAACTACTACTGGTCTTCCAGGGAACGATCAAAGCGTAAACTGTTTCAGACATTACTCCCATGGAGGAAAGTGCGCATGGTGAGTGTTGTATTCAATCCCGATGCAATTTCTGTGTTTGAACAACACTCTGACAGTTTACAGATTACAGAATGCCTCCACAAGTGCATCGGAAACTACTTCTGGTCTTCCAGGGAACGATTAAAATCGTAGACTGTTTGAGACATTACTCCCATGGAGGAAATAGCCCATGATGACTGTTGTATTCAATCGTGAGGCAATTTCTGTATTTCATCAACACTTTGAAGGTCCACAGATTACAGAATGCCTCCAGATGTGCATCGGAAACTACTACTGGTCTTGCAGGGAACGATCATAGCGTAGACGGTTTGGGACATTACTCCCATGGAGGAAAGTGCTCATGGTGACTGTTGTATTCAATCCCGATGCAATTTCTGTGTTTCATCAACACTCTGATAGACCACACATTACAGAATGCCCCCAGATGTGCATCGGAAACTACTACTGGTCTTCCAGGGAACGATCAAAGCGTAGACTGTTTGAGACATCACTCCAATGGAGGAAAGTGCGCATGGCGACTGTTGTATTCAATCCCGATGCAATTTCTGTGTGTCATCAACACCTTGAAGGTCCACAGATAACAGAATGCCTCCAGATGTGCATCGGAAAATACTATTGGTCCTCCAGGAAACGATCAAAGCGTAGACTATTTGAGACATTACTCCCATGGAGGAAAGTGCGCATGGTGACTGTTGTATTTAATCTCGCGTCAATTTCTGTGTTTCATTAACACTTTGAAGGTCCACAGATTACAGAATGCCTCCAGATGTGCATTGCAAACTACTACTGGCCTTGCAGGGAACGATCAATGCGTAGACTGTTTGAGACATTACTCCCATGGAGGAAAGTGCTCATGGTGACTGTTGTATTCAATCCCGATGCAATTTCTGTGTTTCATCAACACTCTGATAGACCACACATTACAGAATGCCCCCAGATGTGCATCGGAAACTACTACTGGTCTTCCAGGGAACGATCAAAGCGTAAACTGTTTGAGAAATTACTCCCACGGAGGAAAGTGCAAAAGGTGACTGTTGTTTACATTCCTTATGCAATTTCTATGTTTCATTAACACTCTGATAGTCCACACATTACAGAATGCCCCCAGATGTGCATCGGAAACTTCTACTGGCCCTCCAGGAAACGATCAAAGCGTAAACTGTTTGAGACATTATGCCCATGGAGGAAAGTGCGCATGGTGACTGTTGTATTGAATCCCGCGGCAATTTCTCTGTTTGATCAACACTTTGATGGTCCACAAATTACAGAATGCCTCCAGATGTGCATCGCAAACTACTATTGGTCTTGCAGGGAACGAGCAAAGCGTAGACTGTTTGAGACATTACTCCCATGGAGGAAAGTGCGCATGGTGACTGTTGTATATAATCCCGACGCAATATCTGTGTTTCATCAACACTCTGATAGTCCACACATTACAGAATGCCCCCAGATGTGCATCTGGAAGTACTACTGGTATTCCAGGGAACGATCAAAGCGTAGACTGTTTAAGACATTACTCCCATGGAGCAAAGTGCGCATGGTGACTGTTGTATTCAATCCCGCGGCAATTTCTGTGTTTCATCAACACTCTGATAGGTCACACATTACAGAATGCCCCCAGATGTGCGTCGGAAACTACTACTGGTCTTCCAGGGAACGATCAAAGCGTAAAAAGTTTGAGACATTACTTCCATGGGTGAAAGTGCGCATGGTGAGTGTTGTATTCAATCCTGATGCAATTTCTGTGTTTCATCAACACTCTGATAGTCCACACATTACAGAATGCCCCCAGATGTGCATCGGAAACTACTACCGGTCTTCCAGGGAACGATCAAAGCTTAACTGTTTGACACATTACTTCCATGGAGGAAAGTGCGCATGGTGACTGTTGTATTCAATCCTGATGCAATTTCTGTGTTTCATCAACACTCTGATAGTCCACACATTACAGAATGCCACCAGATGTGCGTCGGAAGCTACTACTGGTCTACCAGGGAACGATCAAATCATAGATTGTTTGAAACATTACTCCCATGGAGGAAAGTGCGCATGGTGTCTGTAGTATTCAATCCCGCGGCAATTCCTGTGTTTCTTCAACACTTTGAAGGTCCACACATTACAGAATGCCTCCACATGTGCATCGGAAACTAAAACCGGTCTTTCAGGGAACGATCAAAGCGTAGACTGTTAGAGATATTACTCCCATGGAGGAAAGTGCGCATGGTGACTTTTGTATTGAATCCAGATGCAATTTCTGTGTTTCATCAACACTTTGAAGGTCCAAAGATTACAGAAAGCCCATAGATGTGCATCGGAAACTACTACTGGTCTTCCAGGAAACGATCGAACCGTAGACTGTTTGAGACATTACACCCGTGGAGGAAAGTGCGCATGGTGACTGTTGTATTCGATCCCGATTCAATATCTGTGTTTCATCAACAATTTGAAGATCCACAGATTACAGAATGCCTCCAGATGTGCATTGCAAACTACTACTGGTCTTGCAGGGAACGATCAATGCGTAGACTGTTTGAAACATTACTCCCATGGAGGAAAGTGCGCATGGTGACTGTTGTATTCAATCCCGATGCAATTTCTGTGTTTCATCAACACTCTGATAGTCCACACATTACAGAATGTCCCCAGATGTGCATCGGATACAACTACTGGTCTTCCAGGGAACGATCAAAGCGTAAACTGCTTGAGACATTACTCCAATCGAGGAAAGGGCGCATTTTGACTGTTGTATTCAATCTTGATGCAATTTCTGTGTTTCATCAACTGATAGTCCACACATTACAGAATGTCAGAAGATGTGCATCGGAAACTACTACTGGTCTTCCAGGGAACGATCAAAGCGTAGACTGTTTGAGATATTACTCCCATGGAGGTAAGTGCGCATGGTGACTGTTGTATTCGATCCCGATTCAATTTCTGTGTTTCATCAACAATTTGAAGGCCCACAGATTACAGAATGCCTCCAGATGTGCATCGGAAACTTCTACTGGCCCTCCAGGAAACGATCAAAGCGTAGACTGTTTGAGACATTATGCCCATGGAGGAAAGTGCGCATGGTGACTGTTGTATTGAATCCCGCGGCAATTTCTGTGTTTGATCAACACTTTGAAGGTACACAAATTACAGAATGCCTCCAGATGTGCATCGCAAACTACTACTGGTCTTGCAGGGAACGAGCAAAGCGTAGACTGTTTGAGACATTACTCCCATGGAGGAAAGTACGCATGGTGACTGTTGTATTGAATCCCGATGCAATATCTGTGTTTCATCAACACTCTGATAGTCCACATATTACAGAATGCCCACAGATGTGCATCGGAAACTACTACTGGTCTTCCAGGGCACGATCAAAAGGTAAACTGTTTGAGACATTACTCTCATGGAGGAAAGTGCGCATGCTGACTGTTGTATTGAATCCCGATGCAATTTCTGTGTTTCGTCAACACTTTGAAGTTCCAAAGATTACAGAATGCCTCCAGATGTGCATCGGAAGCTACTACTTGTCTTCCAGGGAACGATCAAAGCGTAGACTGTTTGAGACATTACTCCCATGGAGGCAAGTGCGCAATGTGACTGTTGTATTCTATGCCGATGCAATTTCTGTGTTTCATCAACCCTTTGAAGGACCACAGATTACAGAATGCCTCCAGATGTGCATCGTAAAATGCTACTGGGCGTCCAGGAAACGATCAAGGCGTACACTGTTTGAGACATTACTCCCATGGAGGAAAGTGCGCATGGTGACTGTTCAATTCAATCCCGGACAATTTATGTGTTTCATCAACACTTTGAAGGTCCACAGATTACAGAATGCCTCCAGATGTGCATCGCAAACTACTACTGGTCTTGCACGGCACGATCAAAGCGTAGACTGTTTGAGACATTACTCCCATGGAGGAAAGTGCGCATGGTGACTGTTGTATTTAATCCCGATGCAATTTCTGTGTTTCATCAACACTCTGATAGTCCACACATTACAGAATGCCCCCAGATGTGCATCGGAAAGTACTGCTGGTATTCCAGGGAACGATCAAAGCGTAGACTCTTTGAGACATTACTCCCTTGGAGGAAAGTGCGCATGGTGACTGTTGCATTCAATCCCGATTCAAATTCTGTGTTTCATCAACACTTTGAAGGTCCACACATTACAGAATGCCTCCAGATGTGCATCGGTAACTACTGCTGGTCCTCCAGGAAACGATCAAAGTGTAGACTGTTTGAGACATTACTCCCATGGATGAAAGTGCGCATGGTGAATGTTGTATTCAATCCCGATGCAATTTCTGTGTTTCACCAAATCTTTGAAGGTCCACAGATTACAGAATGCCTCCAGATGTGCATCGAAACTACTACTGGTCTTGCAGGGAATGATCAAAGCGTAAACTGTTTGAGACATTACTTCCATGGAGGAAAGTGCTCATGGTGACAGTTGTATTCAATCCTGATGTAATTTCTGTGTTTCATCAACACTCTGATAGTCCACACATTACAGAATGCCCCCAGATGTGTGTCGGAAGCTACTACTGGTCTTCCAGGGAACGATCAAATCGTAGACTGTTTGAGACATTACTCCCATGGAGGAAAGTGAGCATGGTGACTGTAGTATTCAATCCCGCGGCAATTCCTGTGTTTCATCAACACTTTGAAGGTCCACACATTACAGAATGCCTCCAGATGTGCATCGGAAACTACTACCGGTCTTTCAGGGAACGATCAAAGCGTAGACTGTTAGAGACATTACTCCCATGGAGGAAAGTGCGCATGGTGACTGTTGTATTGAATCCAGATGCAATTTCTGTGTTTCATCAACACTTTGAAGGTCCAAAGATTACAGAATGGTTCCAGATGTGCATTGCAGACTACTACTGGTCTTGCAGAGAACGATCAATGCGTAGACTGTTTGAGACATTACTCCCATGGAGGAAAGTGCGCATGGTGACTGTTGTATTCAATCCCGATGCAATTTCTGTGTTTCATCAATACTCTGATAGTCCACACATTACAGAATGCCCCCAGATGTGCATCGGAAACTACTACTGGCCTTCCAGGGAACGATCAAAGCGTAAACTGTTTGAGAAATTACTCCCACGGAGGAAAGTGAAAATGGTGACTGTTGTATTCATTCCTGATGCAATTTCCATGTTTCATCAACACTCTAATAGTCCACACATTACAGAATGCCCCCACATGTGCATCGGAAACTACTACTGGTCTTGTAGGGAACGATCAAAGTGTAGACTGTTTGTGACATTACTCCAATGGAGGAAAGTGCGCATAATGACTGTTGTATTCAATGCCGCTGCAATTTCTGTGTTTCATCAACACTCTGATAGTCCACACATTACAGAATGGCACCAGATGTGCATCGGAAACTACTACTTGTCCTCCAGGGAACGATCAAACCGTAGACTGTTTGAGACATTACCCCCATGGAGGAAATGCGCATGGGGTCTGTTGTATTCAATCCAAATGCAATTTCTGTGTTTCATCAACACTCTGATAGTCCATACATTACACAATGCCCCCAGATGTGCATCGGAAACTACTACTGGTCTTCCAGGGAACGATCAAAGCGTAAACTGTTTGACACATTACTTCCATGGAGGAAAGTGCTCATGGTGACAGTTGTATTCAATCCTGATGCAATTTCTGTGTTTCATCAACACTCTGATAGTCCACACATTACAGAATGCCCCCAGATGTGTGTCGGAAGCTACTACTGGTCTTCCAGGGAACGATCAAATCGTAGACTGTTTGAGACATTACTCCCATGGAGGAAAGTGAGCATGGTGACTGTAGTATTCAATCCCGCGGCAATTCCTGTGTTTCATCAACACTTTGAAGGTCCACACATTACAGAATGCCTCCAGATGTGCATCGGAATCTACTACCGGTCTTTCAGGGAACGATCAAAGCGTAGACTGTTAGAGACATTACTCCCATGGAGGAAAGTGCGCATGGTGACTGTTGTATTGAATCCAGATGCAATTTCTGTGTTTCATCAACACTTTGAAGGTCCAAAGATTACAGAAAGCCCATAGATGTGCATCGGAAACTACCACTGGTCTTCCAGGAAACGATCGAACCGTAGACTGTTTGAGACATTACTCCCATGGAGGAAAATGCGCATGGTGACTGTTGTATACAATCCCGATGCAATTTCTGTGTTTCATCAACACTCTGATAGTCCACACATTACAGAATGCCCCCAGATGTGCATCGGAAACTACTACTGGTCTTCCAGGGAACGATCAAAGCGTAGACGGTTTAAGACATTACTCCCATGGAGGAAAGTGCACATTGTGACTGTTGTATTCAATCCCGATGCAATTTCTGTGTTTCATCAACACTCTGATAGTCCACACTTTACAGAATGCCCACGGATGTGCAGCGGAAACTACTACTGCTCTTCCAGGGAACGATCAAAGCGTAAACTGTTTGAGACATTACTCCCATGGAGGAAAGGGTGCATTTTGACTGTTGTATTCAATCCTGATGCAATTTCTGTGTTTCATCAACACTCTGATAGTCCACACATTACAGAATGTCAGAAGATGTGCATGGGAAACTACCACTGGTCTTCCAGGAAACGATCGAACCGTAGACTGTTTGAGACATTACTCCCATGGAGGAAAGTGCGCATGGTGACTGTTGTATTCAATCCCGATTCAGTTTCTGTGTTTCATCATCAATTTGAAGGTCCACAGATTACAGAATGCCTCCAGATGTGCATCGAAACTACTACTGGTCTTGCAGGGAACGATCAAAGCATAAACTGTTTGAGACATTACTTCCAAGGAGGAAAGTCCGCATTTTGACTGTTGTATTCAATCCCGCGGCAATTTCTGTGTTTCATCAACACTCTGATGGGTCACACATTACAGAATGCCCCCAGATGTGCATCGGATTCTACTACTGGCCTTCCAGGGAAAAATCAAAGTGTAAACTGTTTGAGACATTAATACCATGGGGGAAAGGGCGCATGGTGACTGTTGTATTCAATCCCGATGCAAATTCTGTGTTTCATCAACACCATGATAGTCCACAGATTACAGAATAACACCAGATGTGCATCGGAAACTACTACTTGTCTTCCAGGGAACGATCAAATCGTAGACTGTTTGAGACATTGCTCCCATCTAGGAAAGTGCGCATGGTGACTGTTGTATTCAATCCCTATGCAATTACTGTGTTTCATCAACACTTTGAAGGTCCCCCGATTACAGAATGCCCCCAGATGTGCATCGGAAACTACTACTGGTCTTCCAGGGAACGATCAAAGCGTAAAATGTTTGAGACATTACTCCCATGGAGGAAAGTGCGCATGGTGACTGTTGTATTGCATCCTGATGCAATTTCTGTGTTTCATCAACACTCTGATAGTCCACACATTACAGAATGCCCCCAGATGTGCGTCGGAAGCTACTACTGGTCTTGCAGGGAACGATCAAAGCGTAGACTGTTTGAGACATCACCCCATGGAGGAAAGTGCGCATGGTATCTGTTGTATTCAATCCCGATGCAATTTCTGTGTTTCATCAACACTCTGATTGTCCACAGATTACAGAATGCCTCCAGATGTCCATCAGAAACTACTACTGGTCTTCCAGGGAACGATCAAATCGTAGACAGTTTGAGACATTACTCACATGGAGGAAAGTGCGCATGGTGACTGTTGTATTCAATCCCGCGGCAATTCCTGTGTTTCATCAACACTTTGAAGGTCCGTACATTACAGAATGCCTCCAGATGTGCATCGGAAACTACTACTGGTCTTGCAGGGAACGATCAAAGCGTAGACTGTTAGAGACATTACTCCCATGGAGGAAAGTGCGCATGGTGACTGTTGTATTGAATCCCGATGCAATTTCTGTGTTTCATCAACACTCTGATAGTCCACACATTACAGAATGTCAGAAGATGTGCATGGGAAACTACTACTGGTCTTGTAGGGGACGATCAAAGCGTAGACTGTTTGAAATATTACTCCCATGGAGGAAAGTGCGCATGGTGACTGTTGTATTCGATCCCGATTCAATTTCTGTGTTTCATCATCAATTTGAAGGTCCACAGATTACAGAATGCCTCCAGATGTGCATCGAAACTACTACTGGTCTTGCAGGGAACGATCAAAGCGTAAACTGTTTGAGACATTAGTTCCAAGGAGGAAAGTGCGCATTTTGACTGTTGTATTCAATCCCGCGGTAATTTCTATGTTTCATCAACACTCTTATGGGTCACACATTACAGAATGCCCCCAGATGTGCATCGGATTCTACTACTGGCCTTCCAGGGAAAGATCAAAGCGTAAACTGTTTGAGACATTAATACCATGGGGGAAAGGGCGAATGGTGACTGTTGTATTCAATACCGGTGCAAATTCTGTGTTTCATCAACACCATGATAGTCCACAGATTACAGAATAACACCAGATATACATCGGAAACTACTACTTGTCTTCCAGGGAACGATCAAATCGTAGACTGTTTGAGACATTGCTCCCATCTAGGAAAGTGCGCATGGTGACTGTTGTATTCAATCCCAATGCAATCACTGTGTTTCATCAACACTTTGAAGGGCCCCAGATTACAGAATGACCCCAGATGTGCATCGGAAACTACTACTGGTCTTCCAGGGAACGATCAAAGCGTAAAATGTTTGAGACATTACTCCCATGGAGGAAAGTGCGCATGGTGACTGTTGTATTGCATCCTGATGCAGTTTCTGTGTTTCATCAACACTCTGATAGTCCACACATTACAGAATGCCCCCAGGTGTGCGTCGGAAGCTACTACTGGTCTTGCAGGGAACGATCAAAGCGTAGACTGTTTGAGACATCACCCCCATGGAGGAAAGTGCGCATGGTGTCTGTTGTATTCAATCCCGATGCCATTTCTGTGTTTCATCAACACTCTGATTGTCCACAGATTACAGAATGCCTCCAGATGTCCATCAGAAACTACTACTGGTCTTCCAGGGAAGGATCAAATCGTAGACAGTTTGAGACATTACTCACATGGAGGAAAGTGCGCATGGTGACTGTTGTATTCAATCCTGCGGCAATTCCTGTGTTTCATCAACACTTTGAGGGTCCACACATTACAGAATGCCTCCGGATGTGCATCGGAAACTACTACTGGTCTTGCAGGGAACGATCAAAGTGTAGACTGTTAGAGACATTACTCCCATGGAGGAAAGTGCGCATGGTGACTGTTGTATTGAATCCCAATGCAATTTCTGTGTTTCATCAACATTTTGAAGGTCCAAAGATTAGAGAATGCCTCCAGATGTGCATCGGAAACTACTACTGGTCTTCCAGGAAACGATCAAATCGTAGACTGTTTGAGACATTACTCCCATGGAAGAAAGTGCGCATGGTGTCTGTTGTATTCAATCCCGATGCAATTTCTGTATTTTATCAACACTCTGATAGTCCACACATTACAGAATGCCCCCATATGTGCATCGGAAACTACTACTAGTCGTCCATGGAACGATCAAAGCCTAAACTCTTTCAGACATTACTCCCATGGAGGAAAGTGCGCATGGTGAGTGTTGTATTCAATCCCGATGCAATTTCTGTGTTTGAACAACACTCTGATAGTTTACAGATTACAGTATGCCTGCAGATGTGCATCGGAAACTACTACTGGTCTTCCAGGGAACGATTAAAATCGTAGACTGTTTGAGACATTACTCCCATGGAGGAAATAGCCAATGATGACTGTTGTATTCAATCGCGAGGCAATTTCTGTATTTCATCAACACCTTGAAGGTCCACAGATTACAGAATGCCTCCAGATGTGCATCGGAAAATACTACTGGTCCTCCAGGAAACGATGAAAGCGTAGACTGTTTGAGTCATTACTCCTATGGAGGAAAGTGCGCATGGTGTCTGTTGTATTCAATCCCGATGCAATTTCTGTGTTTCATCAACACTCTGATAGTCCACACTTTACAGAATGCCCCCAGATGTGCATCGGAAACTACTACTGGTCTTCCAGGGAACGGTCAAAGCGTAGACTGTTTGAGACATTACTCCCATGGAGGAAAGTGCGCATGGTGACTGTTGTATTGAATCCCGATGCAATTTCTGTGTTTCATTAACACTTTGAAAGTCCAAAGATTAGAGAATGCCTCCAGATGTGCATCGGAAACTACTACTGGTCTTCCAGGAAACGATCAAATCGTAGACTGTTTGAGACATTACTCCCATGGAGGAAAGTGCACATGGTGTCTGTTGTATTCAATCCCGATGCAATTTCTGTGTTTTATCAACACTCTGATAGTCCACACATTACAGAATGGCCCCATATGTGCATCGGAAACTACTACTAGTCTTCCATGGAACGATCAAAGCGTAAACTGTTTCAGACATTACTCCCATATAGGAAAGTGCGCATGGTGAGTGTTGTATTCAATCCCGATGCAATATCTGTGTTTGAACAACACTCTGATAGTTTACAGATTACAGTATGCCTGCAGATGTGCATCGGAAACTACTACTGGTCTTCCAGGGAACGATTAAAATTGTAGACTGTTTGAGACATTACTCCCATGTAGGAAATAGCCCATGATGACTGTTGTATTCAATCGTGAGGCAATTTCTGTATTTCATCAACACTTTGAAGGTCCACAGATTACAGAATGCCTCCAGATTTGCATCGGAAACTACTACTGGTCTTGCAGGGAACGATCAAAGCGTAGACTGTTTGGGACATTACTCCCATGGAGGAAAAAGCGCATTTTGACTGTTGTATTCAATCCTGATGCAATTTCTGTGTTTCATCAACACTCTGATAGTCCACACATTACAGAATGTCAGAAGATGTGCATGGGAAACTACTACTGGTCTTCCAGGGAACGATCAAATCGTAGACTGTTTGAGACATTGCTCCCATCTAGGAAAGTGCGCATGGTGACTGTTGTATTCAATCCCAATGCAATCACTGTGTTTCATCAACACTTTGAAGGTCCCCAGATTACAGAATGACCCCAGATGTGCATCGGAAACTACTACTGGTCTTCCAGGGAACGATCAAAGCGTAAAATGTTTGAGACATTACTCCCATGGAGGAAAGTGCGCATGGTGACTGTTGTATTGCATCCTGATGCAATTTCTGTGTTTCATCAACACTCTGATAGTCCACACATTACAGAATGCCCCCACGTGTGCGTCGGAAGCTACTACTGGTCTTGCAGGGAACGATCAAAGCGTAGACTGTTTGAGACATCACCCCCATGGAGGAAAGTGCGCATGGTGTCTGTTGTATTCAATCCCGATGCAATTTCTGTGTTTCATCAACACTCTGATTGTCCACAGATTACAGAATGCCTCCAGATGTCCATCAGAAACTACTACTGGTCTTCCAGGGAAGGATCAAATCGTAGACAGTTTGAGACATTACTCGCATGGAGGAAATTGCGCATGGTGACTGTTGTATTCAATCCTGCTGCAATTCCTGTGTTTCATCAACACTTTGAAGGTCCACACATTACAGAATGCCTCCAGATGTGCATCGGAAACTACTACTGGTCTTGCAGGGAACGATCAAAGCGTAGACTGTTAGAGACTTTACTCCCATGGAGGAAAGTGCGCATGGTGACTGTTGTATTGAATCCCGATGCAATTTCTGTGTTTCATCAACACTTTGAAGGTCCAAAGATTAGTGAATGCCTCCAGATGTGCATCGGAAACTACTACTGGTCTTCCAGGAAACGATCAAATCGTAGACTGTTTGAGACATTACTCCCATGGAGGAAAGTGCGCATGGTGTCTGTTGTATTCAATCCCGATGCAATTTCTGTATTTTATCAACACTCTGATAGACCACACATTACAGAATGCCCCCATATGTGCATCGGAAACTACTACTGGTCTCCCAGGGGTCGATCAAAGCGTAGACTGTTTGAGACATTACTCCCTTGGAGGAAAGTGCGCATGGTGACTGTTGTATTTAATCCTGATGCTATTTCTGTGTTTCATCAACACTCTGATAGTTTACAGATTACAGTATGCCTGCAGATGTGCATCGGAAACTACTACTGGTCTTCCAGGGAACGATTAAAATCGTAGACTGTTTTAGACATTACTCCCATGGAGGAAATAGCCAATGATGACTGTTGTATTCAATCGCGAGGCAATTTCTGTATTTCATCAACACTTTGAAGGTCCACAGATTACAGAATGCCTCCAGATTTGCATCGGAGACTACTACTGGTCTTGCAGGGAACGATCAAAGCGTAGACTGTTTGGGACATTACTCCCATGGAGGAAAGTGCGCATGGTGACTGTAGTATTCAATCCCGATGCAATTTCTGTGTTTCATCAACACTCTGATAGTCCACAGATTACAGAATGACCCCAGATGTGCATTTGAAACTACTACTTGTCTTCCAGGGAACGATCAAAGCGAAGACTGTTTGAGACATTACTCCCATGGAGGAAAGTGCGCATGGCGACTGTTGTATTCAATCCCGATGCAATTTCTGTGTTTCATCAACACCTTGAAGGTCCACAGATTACAGAATGCCTCCAGATGTGCATCGGAAAATACTACTGGTCCTCCAGGAAACGATCAAAGCGTAGACTGTTTGAGACATTACTCCCATGGAGGAAAGTGCGCATGGTGACTGTTGTATTTAATCCCGATGCAATTTCTGTGTTTCATCAACACTCTGATAGACCACACATTACAGAATGCCCCCATATGTGCATCGGACACTACTACTGGTCTTCCAGGGAACGATCAAAGCGTAAACTGTTTGAGAAATTACTCCCACGGAGGAAAGTGCAAATGGTGACTGTTGTTTTCATTCCTTATGCAATTTCTATGTTTCATCAACACTCTGATAGTCCACACTTTACAGAATGCCCCCAGATGTGCATCGGAAACTACTACTGGTCTTCCAGGGAACGGTCAAAGCGTAGACTGTTTGAGACATTACTCCCATGGAAAAAAGTGCGCATGGTGACTGTTGTATTCAATCCCGATTCAAATTCTGTGTTTCATCAACACTTTGAAGGTCCCCAGATTACAGAATGCCCCCAGATGTGCATCGGAAACTACTACTGGTCTTCCAGGGAACGATCAAAGCGTAAAATGTTTGAGACATTACTCCCATGGAGGAAAGTGCGCAAGGTGACTGTTGTATTGCATCCCGATGCAATTTCTGTGTTTCATCAACACTCTGATAGTCCACACATTACAGAATGCCCCCAGATGTGCGTCGGAAGCTACTACTGGTCTTGCAGGGAACGATCAAAGCGTAGACTGTTTGAGACATCACCCCCATGGAGGAAAGTGCGCATGGTGTCTGTTGTATTCAATCCCGATGCAATTTCTGTGTTTCATCAACACTCTGATTGTCTACAGATTACAGAATGCCTCCAGATGTCCATCAGATACTACTACTGGTCTTCCAGGGAACGATCAAATCGTAGACAGTTTGAGACATTACTCACATGGAGGAAAGTGCGCATGGTGACTGTTGTATTCAATCCCGCGGCAATTCCTGTGTTTCATCAACACTTGGAAGGTCCACACATTACAGAATGCCTCCAGATGTGCATCGGAAACTACTACTGGTCTTGCAGGGAACGATCAAAGCGTAGACTGTTAGAGACATTACTCCCATGGAGGAAAGTGCGCATGGTGACTGTTGTATTGAATCCCGATGCAATTTCTGTGTTTCATCAACACTTTGAAGGTCCAAAGATTATAGAATGCCTCCAGATGTGCATCGGAAACTACTACTGGTCTTCCAGGAAACGATCAAATCGTACACTGTTTGAGACATTACTCCCATGGAGGAAAGTGCGCATGGTGTCTGTTGTATTCAATCCCGATGCAATTTCTGTGTTTTATCAACACTCTGATAGTCCACACATTACAGAATGCCCCCATATGTGCAACGGAAACTACTACTAGTCTTCCATGGAACGATCAAAGCGTAAACTGTTTCAGACATTACTCCCATGGAGGAAAGTGCGCATGGTGAGTGTTGTATTCAATCCCGATGCAATTTCTGTGTTTGAATAACACTCTGATAGTTTACAGATTACAGTATGCCTGCAGATGTGCATCGGAAACTACTACTGGTCTTCCAGGGAACGATTAAAATCGTAGACTGTTTGAGACATTACTCCCATGGAGGAAATAGCCCATGATGTCTGTTGTATTCAATCGTGAGGCAATTTCTGTATTTCATCAACACTTTGAAGGTCCACAGATTACAGAATGCCTCCAGATGTGCATCGGAAACTACTACTGGTCTTGCAGGGAACGATCAATGCGTAGACTGTTTGGGACATTACTCCTATGGAGGAAAGTGCGCATGGTGACTGTAGTATTCAATCCCGATGCAATTTCTGTGTTTCATCAACACTCTGATAGTCCACAGATTACAGAATGACCCCAGATGTGCATTTGAAACTACTACTTGTCTTCCAGGGAACGATCAAAGCGAAGACTGTTTGAGACATTACTCCCATGGAGGAAAGTGCGCATGGCGACTGTTGTATTCAATCCCGATGCAATTTCTGTGTTTCATCAACACCTTGAAGGTCCACAGATTACAGAATGCCTCCAGATGTGCATCGGAAAATACTGCTGGTCCTCCAGGAAACGATCAAAGCGTAGACTGTATGAGACATTACTCCCATGGAGGAAAGTGCGCATGGTGACTGTTGTATTTAATCTCGCGTCAATTTCTGTGTTTCATTAACACTTTGAAGGTCCACAGAATACAGAATGCCTCCAGATGTGCATTGCAAACTACTACTGGTCTTGCAGGGAACGATCAATGCGTAGACTGTTTGAGACATTACTCCCATGGAGGAAAGTGCGCATGGTGACTGTTGTATTCAATCCCGATGCAATTTCTGTGTTTCATCAATACTCTGATAGACCACACATTACAGAATGCCCCCAGATGGTCATCGGAAACCACTACTGGTCTTCCAGGGAACGATCAAAGCGTAAACTGTTTGAGAAATTACTACCACGGAGGAAAGTGCAAATGGTGACTGTTGTTTTCATTCCTTATGCAATTTCTATGTTTCATCAACACTCTGATAGTCCACACGTTACAGAATGCCCCCAGATGTGCATCGGAAACTACTACTGGTCTTCCAGGGAACGGTCAAAGCGTAGACTGTTTGAGACATTACTCCCATGGAAGAAAGTGCGCATGGTGACTGTTGTATTCAATCCCGATTCAAATTCTGTGTTTCATCAACACTTTGAAGGTCCACAGATGACGGAATGCCACCAGATGTGCATCGGAAACTAATACTGGTTTTGCAGGGAACGATCAAAGCGTAAACTGTTTGAGACATTACTTCCATGGAGGAAAGTTCGCATGGTGACTGTTGTATTCAATCCCGCGGCAATTTCTGTCTTTCATCAACACTCTGATGGGTCACACATTACAGAATGCCCCCAGATGTGCATTGGAAAGTACTACTGGCCTTCTAGGGAAAGATCAAAGCGTAAACTGTTTGAGACATTACTTCCATGGGGGAAAGTGCGCATGGTGACTGTTGTACTCAATCCCGATGCAAATTCTGTGTTTCATCAACACTCTGATAGTCCACAGATTACAGAATGACACCAGATGTGCATCGGAAACTACTACTTGTCTTCCAGGGAACGATCAAATCGTAGACTGTTTGAGACATTACTCCCATCTAGGAAAGTGCGCATGGTGTCTGTTGTATTCAATCCCGATGCAATTTCTGTGTTTTTTTCAACACTCTGATAGTCCACACATTACAGAATGCCCCCATATGTGCAACGGAAACTACTACTGGTCTTGCAGGGAACGATCAAAGCGTAGACTGTTAGAGACATTACTCCCATGGAGGAAAGTGCGCATGGTGACTGTTGTATTGAATCCCGATGCAATTTCTGTGTTTCATCAACACTTTGAAGGTCCAAAGATTATAGAATGCCTCCAGATGTGCATCGGAAACTACTACTGGTCTTCCAGGAAACGATCAAATCGTACACTGTTTGAGACATTACTCCCATGGAGGAAAGTGCGCATGGTGTCTGTTGTATTCAATCCCGATGCAATTTCTGTGTTTTATCAACACTCTGATAGTCCACACATTACAGAATGCCCCCATATGTGCAACGGAAACTACTACTAGTCTTCCATGGAACGATCAAAGCGTAAACTGTTTCAGACATTACTCCCATGGAGGAAAGTGCGCATGGTGAGTGTTGTATTCAATCCCGATGCAATTTCTGTGTTTGAATAACACTCTGATAGTTTACAGATTACAGTATGCCTGCAGATGTGCATCGGAAACTACTACTGGTCTTCCAGGGAACGATTAAAATCGTAGACTGTTTGAGACATTACTCCCATGGAGGAAATAGCCCATGATGTCTGTTGTATTCAATCGTGAGGCAATTTCTGTATTTCATCAACACTTTGAAGGTCCACAGATTACAGAATGCCTCCAGACGTGCATCGGAAACTACTACTGGTCTTGCAGGGAACGATCAATGCGTAGACTGTTTGGGACATTACTCCTATGGAGGAAAGTGCGCATGGTGACTGTAGTATTCAATCCCGATGCAATTTCTGTGTTTCATCAACACTCTGATAGTCCACAGATTACAGAATGACCCCAGATGTGCATTTGAAACTACTACTTGTCTTCCAGGGAACGATCAAAGCGAAGACTGTTTGAGACATTACTCCCATGGAGGAAAGTGCGCATGGCGACTGTTGTATTCAATCCCGATGCAATTTCTGTGTTTCATCAACACCTTGAAGGTCCACAGATTACAGAATGCCTCCAGATGTGCATCGGAAAATACTGCTGGTCCTCCAGGAAACGATCAAAGCGTAGACTGTATGAGACATTACTCCCATGGAGGAAAGTGCGCATGGTGACTGTTGTATTTAATCTCGCGTCAATTTCTGTGTTTCATTAACACTTTGAAGGTCCACAGAATACAGAATGCCTCCAGATGTGCATTGCAAACTACTACTGGTCTTGCAGGGAACGATCAATGCGTAGACTGTTTGAGACATTACTCCCATGGAGGAAAGTGCGCATGGTGACTGTTGTATTCAATCCCGATGCAATTTCTGTGTTTCATCAATACTCTGATAGACCACACATTACAGAATGCCCCCAGATGGTCATCGGAAACCACTACTGGTCTTCCAGGGAACGATCAAAGCGTAAACTGTTTGAGAAATTACTACCACGGAGGAAAGTGCAAATGGTGACTGTTGTTTTCATTCCTTATGCAATTTCTATGTTTCATCAACACTCTGATAGTCCACACGTTACAGAATGCCCCCAGATGTGCATCGGAAACTACTACTGGTCTTCCAGGGAACGGTCAAAGCGTAGACTGTTTGAGACATTACTCCCATGGAAGAAAGTGCGCATGGTGACTGTTGTATTCAATCCCGATTCAAATTCTGTGTTTCATCAACACTTTGAAGGTCCACAGATGACGGAATGCCACCAGATGTGCATCGGAAACTAATACTGGTTTTGCAGGGAACGATCAAAGCGTAAACTGTTTGAGACATTACTTCCATGGAGGAAAGTTCGCATGGTGACTGTTGTATTCAATCCCGCGGCAATTTCTGTCTTTCATCAACACTCTGATGGGTCACACATTACAGAATGCCCCCAGATGTGCATTGGAAAGTACTACTGGCCTTCTAGGGAAAGATCAAAGCGTAAACTGTTTGAGACATTACTTCCATGGGGGAAAGTGCGCATGGTGACTGTTGTACTCAATCCCGATGCAAATTTCTGTGTTTCATCAACACTCTGATAGTCCACAGATTACAGAATGACACCAGATGTGCATCGGAAACTACTACTTGTCTTCCAGGGAACGATCAAATCGTAGACTGTTTGAGACATTACTCCCATCTAGGAAAGTGCGCATGGTGACTGTTGTATTCAATCCCAATGCAATTTCTGTGTTTCATCAACACTTTGAAGGTCCACAGATTACAGAATGCCTCCAGATGTGCATCCGAAACTACTACTGGTCTTGCAGGGAAAGATCAAAGCGTAGACTGTTTGAGACATCACCCTCGTGGAGGAAAGTGCGCATGGGGTCTGTTGTATTCAATCCCGATGCAATTCCTGTGTTCCATCAACACTCTGATAGTCCACACATTACAGAATGCCTCCAGATGTGCATCGGAAACTACTACTGGTCTTCCAGGGATCGATTAAAGCGTAAAATGTTTGAGACATTACTCAATGGAGGAAAGTGCGCATGGTACCTGTTGTATTCAATCCCGATTCAAATTCTGTGTTTCATCAACACTTAGAAGGTTCACAGATGACAGAATGCCACCAGATGTGCATCGGAAACTACTGCTGGTGTTGCAGGGAACGATCAAAGTGTAGACTGTTTGAGACATTACTCCCATGGAGGAAAGTGCGCATGGTGACTGTTGTATTCATTCCTGAAGCAATTTCTATGTTTCATAAACACTCTGATAGTCCACACATTACAGAATGCCCACAGATGTGCATCGGAAACTACTCCTGGTCTTCCAGGGAACGATCAAAGCGTAGACTGTTTGGGACATTACCCCCATGGAGGAAAGTGCACATGGTGAATGTTGTATTCAATCCCGATGCAATTTCTGTGTTTCATCAACACTCGGATAGTCCACAGATTACAGAATGAATCCAGATGTGCATCGGAAACTACTACAGGTCTCCCAGGGATCGATGAAAGCGTAGACTGTTTGAGACATTACTCCCATGGAGGAAAGTGCGCATGGCGACTGTTGTATTCAATCCCGATGCAATTTCTGTGTTTCATCAACACCTTGAAGGTCCACAGATTATAGAATGCCTCCATATGTGCATCGGAAAATACTACTGGTCCTCCAGGAAACGATCAAAGCGTAGACTGTTTGAGACATTACTCCCATGGAGGAAAGTGCGCATGGTGACTGTTGTATTCAATCTCGCGGCAATTTCTGTGTTTCATCAATACTTTGAAGGTCCACAGATTACACAATGCCTCCAGATGTGCATTGCAAACTACTACTGGTCTTGCAGGGAAAGATCAAAGCGTAAACTGTTTGAGAAATTACTCCCATGGAGGAAAGTGCGCATGGTGATTGCTGTATTCATTCCTGTTGCAATTTCTGTGTTTCATCAACACTCTGATAATCCACAGACTACAGAATGCCTCCAGATGTGCATCGGAAACTACTACAGGTCTCCCAATGATCGATCAAAGCGTAGACTATTTGAGACATTACTCACATGGAGGAAAGTGCGCATGGTGACTGTTGTATTCAATCCTGATGCAATTGCTGTGTTTCATCAACACTCTGATAGTCCACACATTACAGAATGTCAGAAGATTTGCATCGGAAACTACT
Organism: Schistocerca gregaria; assembly: GCF_023897955.1. Lineage (NCBI taxonomy): Eukaryota > Metazoa > Arthropoda > Insecta > Orthoptera > Acrididae > Schistocerca > Schistocerca gregaria. The sequence continues at coordinate 4,560,499 of NW_026061707.1, read as the reverse complement.
AGTGGTCTTCCAGGGAACGATCAAAGCGTAGACTGTTTGAGATATTACTCCCATGGAGAAAAGTGCGCATGGGGTCTGTTGTATTAAATCCCGATGCAATTTCTGTGTTTCATCAACACTCTGATAGTCGACACATTACAGAATGCCCCCAGATGTGCATCGGAAACTACTACTGGTCTTCCAGGGAACGATCAAAGCGTAAAATGTTTGAGACATTACTCCCATGGAGGAAAGTGCGCATGGTGACTGTTGTATTCAAACCTGATGCAATTTCTGTGTTTCATCAACACTCTGATAGTCCACACATTACAGAATGCCCCCAGATGTGCGTCGGCAGCTACTACTGGTCTTCCAGGGAACGATCAAAACATAATCTCTTTGAGACATTACTCCCAACGAGGAAAGTGCGCATGGTGTCTGTTGTATTGAATCCCGATGCAATTTCTGTGTTTCATCAACACTCTGATTGTCCACAGATTACAAAATGCTTCCAGATGTCCATCGGAAACTATTACTGGTCTTCCAGGGAACGATCAAATCGTAGACTGTTTGAGACATTACTCACATGGAGGAAGGTGCGCATAGTGAATGTTGTATTCAATCCAGATGCAATTTCTGTGTTTCATCAACACTCTGATAGTCCACAGATTACAGAATGCCTCCAGATGTGCATCGGAAACTACTACTGGTCTTCCAGGAGACGATCAAACAGTAGACTGTTTGAGACATTACTCCCATGGAGGAAAATGCATATGATGACTGTTGTATTTAATCTTGAGACAATTTCTGTATTTCATCAACACTTTGAATGTCCACAGATTACAGAATGCCTCCAGATGTGCATCGGAAACTGCTACTGGTCTTGCAGGGAACGATCAAAGCGTAGACTGTTTGAGACATTACTCCCATGAAGGAAAGTGCGCATGGTGACTGTTGTATTCAATCCCGATGCAATTTCTGTGTTTCATCAACACTCTGATAGTCCACAGATTACAGAATGACAACAGATGTGCATCGGAAACTACTACTTGTCTTCCAGGGAACGATCAAAGTGTAGACTGTTTTAGACATTACTCCCATGGAGGAAAGGGCGCATGGCGACTGTTGTATACAATCCCGATGCCATTTCTGTGTTTCATCAACACCTTGAAGGCCCACAGATTACAGAATGCCTCCAGATGTGCATCGAAAAATACTACTGGTCCTCCAGGAAACGATCAAAGCGTAGACTGTTTGAGACATTACTCCCATGGAGGAAAGTGCGCATGGTGACTGTTGTATTCAATCCCGATGCAATTTCTGTGTTTCATCAACACTCTGATAGTCCACACATTACAGAATGCCCCCAGATGTGCATCGGAAACTACTACTGGTCTTCCAGGGAACGATCAAAGCGTAAAATGTTTGAGACATTACTCCCATGGAGGAAAGTGCGCAAGGTGACTGTTGTATTGCATCCCGATGCAATTTCTGTGTTTCATCAACACTCTGATAGTCCACACATTACAGAATGCCCCCAGATGTGCGTCGGAAGCTACTACTGGTCTTGCAGGGAACGATCAAAGCGTAGACTGTTTGAGACATCACCCCCATGGAGAAAAGTGCGCATGGTGTCTGTTGTATTCAATCCCGATGCAATTTCTGTGTTTCATCAACACTCTGATTGTCTACAGATTACAGAATGAATCCAGATGTCCATCAGATACTACTACTGGTCTTCCAGGGAACGATCAAATCGTAGACAGTTTGAGACATTACTCACATGGAGGAAAGTGCGCATGGTGACTGTTGTATTCAATCCCGCGGCAATTCCTGTGTTTCATCAACACTTGGAAGGTCCACACATTACAGAATGCCTCCAGATGTGCATCGGAAACTACTACTGGTCTTGCAGGGAACGATCAAAGCGTAGACTGTTAGAGACATTACTCCCATGGAGGAAAGTGCGCATGGTGACTGTTGTATTGAATCCCGATGCAATTTCTGTGTTTCATCAACACTTTGAAGGTCCAAAGATTAGAGAATGCCTCCAGATGTGCATCGGAAACTACTACTGGTCTTCCAGGAAACGATCAAATCGTAGACTGTTTGAGACATTACTCCCATGGAGGAAAGTGCGCATGGTGTCTGTTGTATTCAATCCCGATGCAATTTCTGTGTTTTATCAACACTCTGATAGTCCACACATTACAGAATGCCCCCATATGTGCATCGGAAACTACTACTAGTCTTCCATGGAACGATCAAAGCGTAAACTGTTTCAGACATTACTCCCATGGAGGAAAGTGCGCATGGTGAGTGTTGTATTCAATCCCGATGCAATTTCTGTGTTTGAATAACACTCTGATAGTTTACAGATTACAGTATGCCTGCAGATGTGCATCGGAAACTACTACTGGTCTTCGAGGGAACGATTAAAATCGTAGACTGTTTGAGACATTACTCCCATGGAGGAAATAGCCCATGATGTCTGTTGTATTCAATCGTGAGGCAATTTCTGTATTTCATCAACACTTTGAAGGTCCACAGATTACAGAATGCCTCCAGATGTGCATCGGAAACTACTACTGGTCTTGCAGGGAACGATCAATGCGTAGACTGTTTGGGACATTACTCCCATGGAGGAAAGTGCGCATGGTGACTGTAGTATTCAATCCCGATGCAATTTCTGTGTTTCATCAACTCTCTGATAGTCCACAGATTACAGAATGACCCCAGATGTGCATTTGAAACTACTACTTGTCTTCCAGGGAACGATCAAAGCGAAGACTGTTTGAGACATTACTCCCATGGAGGAAAGTGCGCATGGCGACTGTTGTATTCAATCCCGATGCAATTTCTGTGTTTCATTAACACTTTGAAGGTCCACAGAATACAGAATGCCTCCAGATGTGCATTGCAAACTACTACTGGTCTTGCAGGGAACGATCAATGCGTAGACTGTTTGAGACATTACTCCCATGGAGGAAAGTGCGCATGGTGACTGTTGTATTCAATCCCGATGCAATTTCTGTGTTTCATCAACACTCTGATAGACCACACATTACAGAATGCCCCCAGATGTTCATCGGAAACCACTACTGGTCTTCCAGGGAACGATCAAAGCGTAAACTGTTTGAGAAATTACTACCACGGAGGAAAGTGCAAATGGTGACTGTTGTTTTCATTCCTTATGCAATTTCTATGTTTCATCAACACTCTGATAGTCCACACGTTACAGAATGCCCCCAGATGTGCATCGGAAACTACTACTGGTCTTCCAGGGAACGGTCAAAGCGTAGACTGTTTGAGACATTACTCCCATGGATGAAAGTGCGCATGGTGACTGTTGTATTCAATCCCAATTCAAATTCTGTGTTTCATCAACACTTTGAAGGTCCACAGATGACAGAATGCCACCAGATGTGCATCGGAAACTACTACTGGTGTTGCAGGGAACGATCAAAGAGTAGACTGTTTGAGACATTACTCCCATGGAGGTAAGTGCGCATGGTGACTGTTGTATTCAATCCCGATGCAATTTTTGTGTTTCACGAACTTTTTCAAGGTCCACAGATTACAGAATGCCTCCAGATGTGCATCGAAACTACTACTGGTTTTGCAGGGAACGATCAAAGCGTAAACTGTTTGAGACATTACTTCCATGGAGGAAAGTGCGCATGGTGACTGTTGTATTCAATCCCGCGGCAATTTCTGTCTTTCATCAACACTCTGATGGGTCACACATTACAGAATGCCCCCAGATGTGCATTGGAAAGTACTACTGGCCTTCTAGGGAAAGATCAAAGCGTAAACTGTTTGAGACATTACTTCCATGGGGGAAAGTGCGCATGGTGACTGTTGTACTCAATCCCGATGCAAATTCTGTGTTTCATCAACACTCTGATAGTCCACAGATTACAGAATGACACCAGATGTGCATCGGAAACTACTACTTGTCTTCCAGGGAACGATCAAAGCGTAGACTGTTTGAGACATTACTCCCATCTAGGAAAGTGCGCATGGTGACTGTTGTATTCAATCCCAATGCAATTTCTGTGTTTCATCAACACTTTGAAGGTCCACAGATTACAGAATGCCTCCAGATGTGCATCCGAAACTACTACTGGTCTTGCAGGGAAAGATCAAAGCGTAGACTGTTTGAGACATCACCCTCGTGGAGGAAAGTGCGCATGGGGTCTGTTGTATTCAATCCCGATGCAATTCCTGTGTTCCATCAACACTATGATAGTCCACACATTACAGAATGCCTCCAGATGTGCATCGGAAACTACTACTGGTCTTCCAGGGATCGATCAAAGCGTAAAATGTTTGAGACATTACTCAATGGAGGAAAGTGCGCATGGTACCTGTTGTATTCAATCCCGATTCAAATTCTGTGTTTCATCAACACTTAGAAGGTTCACAGATGACAGAATGCCACCAGATGTGCATCGGAAACTACTGCTGGTGTTGCAGGGAACGATCAAAGTGTAGACTGTTTGAGACATTACTCCCATGGAGGAAAGTGCCCATGGTGACTGTTGTATTCATTCCTGAAGCAATTTCCATGTTTCATAAACACTCTGATAGTCCACACATTACAGAATGCCCACAGATGTGCATCGGAAACTACTCCTGGTCTTCCAGGGAACGATCAAAGCGTAGACTGTTTGGGACATTACCCCCATGGAGGAAAGTGCACATGGTGAATGTTGTATTCAATCCCGATGCAATTTCTGTGTTTCATCAACACTCGGATAGTCCACAGATTACAGAATGAATCCAGATGTGCATCGGAAACTACTACAGGTCTCCCAGGGATCGATGAAAGCGTAGACTGTTTGAGACATTACTCCCATGGAGGAAAGTGCGCATGGCGACTGTTGTATTCAATCCCGATGCAATTTCTGTGTTTCATCAACACCTTGAAGGTCCACAGATAATAGAATGCCTCCATATGTGCATCGGAAAATACTACTGGTCCTCCAGGAAACGATCAAAGCATAGACTGTTTGAGACATTACTCCCATGGAGGAAAGTGCGCATGGTGACTGTTATATTCAATACCGATGCAATTTCTGTGTTTCATCAACACTTTGAAGGTCCAAAGATTACAGAATGATTCCAGATGTGCATCGGACACTACTACTGGTCTTCCAGGAAACGATCAAACCGTAGACTGTTTGAGACATTACTCCCATGGAGGAAAGTGCGCATGGTGACTGTTGTATTCAATCCCGATGCAATTTCTGTGTTTCATCAACACTCTGATAGTCCACAGATTACAGAATGAATCCAGATGTGCATCGGAAACTACTACTGGTCTTCCAGGAGACGATCAAACCGTAGACTGTTTGAGACATTACTCCCATGGAGGAAAGTGCGCATTGTGACTGTTGTATTCAATCCCGCGGCAAATCCTGTGTTTCATCAACACTTTGAAGGTCCACACATTACAGAATGCCTCCAGATGTGCATCGGAAACTACTACTGGTCTTGCAGGGAACGATCAAATCGTAGACTGTTTGAGACATTACTCCCATCTAGGAAAATGCATATGATGACTGTTGTATTTAATCTTGAGGCAATTTTCTGTATTTCATCAACACTTTGAAGGTCCACAGATTACAGAATGCCTCCAGATATGCATCGGAAACTGCTACTGGTCTTGCAGGGAACGATCAAAGCGTAGACTGTTTGAGACATTACTCCCATGAAGGAAAGTGCGCATGGTGACTGTTGTATTCAATCCCGATGCAATTTCTGTGTTTCATCAACACTCTGATAGTCCACAGATTACAGAATGACAACAGATGTGCATCGGAAACTACTACTTGTCTTCCAGGGAACGATCAAAGTGTAGACTGTTTTAGACATTACTCCCATGGAGGAAAGGGCGCATGGCGACTGTTGTATACAATCCCGATGCCATTTCTGTGTTTCATCAACACCTTGAAGGTCCACAGATTACAGAATGCCTCCAGATGTGCATCGAAAAATACTACTGGTCCTCCAGGAAACGATCAAAGCGTAGACTGTTTGAGACATTACTCCCATGGAGGAAGTGCGCATGGTGACTGTTGTATTCAATCCCGATGCAATTTCTGTGTTTCATCAACACTCTGATAGTCCACACATTACAGAATGCCCCCAGATGTGCATCGGAAACTACTACTGGTCTTCCAGGGAACGATCAAAGCGTAAACTGTTTGAGAAATTACTCCCATGGAAGAAAGTGCGCATGGTGACTGTTGTATTCATTCCTGATGCAATTTCTATGTTTCATCAACACTCTGATAGTCCACACATTACAGAATGCCCACAGATGTGCATCGGAAACTACTCATGGTCTTCCAGGGAACGATCAAAGCGTAGACTGTTTGAGACATTACCCCCATGGAGGAAAGTGCACATGGTGAATGTTGTATTCAATCCCGATGCAATTTCTGTGTTTCATCAACACTCGGATAGTCCACAGATTACAGAATGAATCCAGATGTGCATCGGAAACTACTACAGGTCTCCCAGGGATCGATGAAAGCGTAGACTGTTTGAGACATTACACCCATGGAGGAAAGTGCGCATGGTGACTGTTGTATTCAATCCTGATGCAATATCTGTGTGTTATCAACACTCTGATAGTCCACACATTACAGAATGTCAGAAGACTTGCATCAGAAACTACCAGTGGTCTTCCAGGGAACGATCAAAGCGTAGACTGTTTGAGACATTACCCCCATGGAGGAAAGTGCACATGGTGAATGTTGTATTCAATCCCGATGAAATTTCTGTGTTTCATCAACACTCTGATAGTCCACAGACTACAGAATGCCTCCAGATGTGCATCGGAAACTACTACAGGTCTCCCAATGATCGATCAAAGCGTAGACTTTTTGAGACATTACCCACATGGAGGAAAGTGCGCATGGTGACTGTTGTATTCAATCCTGATGCAATTTCTGTGTTTCATCAACACTCTGATAGTCCACACATTACAGAATGTCAGAAGATTTGCATCGGAAACTACTAGTGGTCTTCCAGGGAACGATCAAAGCGTAGACTGTTTGAGATATTACTCCCATGGAGGACAGTGCGCATGGGGTCTGTTGTATTAAATCCCGATGCAATTTCTGTGTTTCATCAACACTCTGATAGTCCACACATTACAGAATGCCCCCAGATGTGCATCGGAAACTACTACTGGTCTTCCAGGGAACGACCAAAGAGTAAAATGTTTGAGACATTACTCCCATGGAGGAAAGTGCGCATGGTGACTGTTGTATTCAATCCTGATGCAATTTCTGCGTTTCATCAACACTCTGATAGTCCACACATTACAGAATGCCCCCAGATGTGCGTCGGAAGCTACTACTGGTCTTCCAGGGAACGATCAAAACATAATCTCTTTGAGACATTACTCCCAATGAGGAAAGTGCGCATGGTGTCTGTTGTATTGAATCCCGATGCAATTTCTGTGTTTCATCATCACTCTGATTGTCCACAGATTACAGAATGCCTCCAGATGTCCATCGGAAACTACTACTGGTCTTCCAGGGAACGATCAAATCGTAGACTGTTTGAGACATTACTCACATGGAGGAAGGTGCGCATGGTGAATGTTGTATTCAATCCCGATGCAATTTCTGTGTTTCATCAACACTCTGATAGTCCACAGATTACAGAATGCCTCCAGATGTGCATCGGAAACTACTACTGGTCTTCCAGGAGACGATCAAACCGTAGACTGTTTGAGACATTACTCCCATGGAGTAAAGTGCGCATGGTGACTGTTGTATTCAATACCGATGCAATTTCTGTGTTTCATCAACACTTTGAAGGTCCAAAGATTACAGAATGATTCCAGATGTGCATCGGAAACTACTACTGGTCTTCCAGGAAACGATCAAACCGTAGACTGTTTGAGACATTACTCCCATGGAGGAAAGTGCGCATGGTGACTGTTGTATTCAATCCCGATGCAATTTCTGTGTTTCATCAACACTCTGATAGTCCACAGATTATAGAATGAATCCAGATGTGCATCGGAAACTACTACTGGTCTTCCAGGAGACGATCAAACCGTAGACTGTTTGAGACATTACTCCCATGGAGGAAAGTGCGCATTGTGACTGTTGTATTCAATCCCGCGGCAATTCCTGTGTTTCATCAACACTTTGAAGGTCTACACATTACAGAATGCCTCCAGATGTGCATCGGAAACTACTACTGGTCTTGCAGGGAACGATCAAAGCGTAGTCTGTTTGAGACATTACTCCCAAGGAGGAAAATGCCCATGATGACTGTTGTATTTAATCTTGAGGCAATTTCTGTATTTCATCAACACTTTGAAGGTCCACAGATTACAGAATGCCTCCAGATGTGCATCGGAAACTACTACTGGTCTTGCAGGGAACGATCAAAGCGTAAACTGTTTGAGATATTACTCTCATGGAGGAAAGTGCGCATGGTGAATGTTGTATTCATTCCTGATGCAATTTCTATGTTTCATAAACACTCTGATAGTCCACACATTACAGAATGCCCACAGATGTGCATCGGAAACTACTCCTGGTCTTCCAGGGAACGATCAAAGCGTAGACTGTTTGGGACATTACCCCCATGGAGGAAAGTGCACATGGTGAATGTTGTATTCAATCCCAATGCAATTTCTGTGTTTCATCAACACTCGGATAGTCCACAGATTACAGAATGAATCCAGATGTGCATCGGAAACTACTACAGGTCTCCCAGGGATCGATGAAAGCGTAAACTGTTTGAGACATTACTCCCATGGTGGAAAGTGCGCATGGCGACTGTTGTATTCAATCCCGATGCAATTTCTGTGTTTCATCATCACACTCATAGACCACAGAATACAGAATTACACCAGATGTGCATCGGAAACTGCTACAGGTCTCCCAGGAGTCGATCAAAGCGTAGACTGTTTGAGACATTATTCCCATGGAGGAAAGTGCGCATGGCGACTGTTGTATTCAATCTCGCGGCAATTTCTGTGTTTCATCAACACTTTGAAGGTCCACAGATTACAGAATGCCTCCAGATGTGCATTGCAAACTACTACTGGTCTTGCAGGGAACGATCAAAGCGTAAACTGTTTGAGAAATTACTCCCATGGATGGAAGTGCGCATGGTGACTGCTGTATTCATTCCTGATGCAATTTCTGTGTTTCATCAACACTCTGATAGTCCACACATTACAGAATGCCTCCAGATGTGCATCGGAAACAACTACTGGTCTTCCAGGGAACGATCAAAGCGTAGACTGTATGAGACATTACCCCCATGGAGGAAAGTGCACATGGTGAATGTTGTATTCAATCCCGATGCAATTTCTGTGTTTCATCAACACTCTGATAATCCACAGGCTACAGAATGCCTCCAGATGTGCATCGGAAACAACTACAGGTCTCCCAATGATCGATCAAAGCGTAGACTGTTTGAGACATTACTCATATGGAGGAAAGTGCGCATGGTGACTGTTGTATTCAATCCTGATGCAATTGCTGTGTTTCATCAACACTCTGATAGTCCACACATTACAGAATGTCAGAAGATTTGCATCGGAAACTACTAGTGGTCTTTCAGGGAACGATCAAATCGTAGACTGTTTGAGATATTACTCCCATGGAGGAAAGTGCGATTGGGTCTGTTGTATTAAATCCCGATGCAATTTCTGTGTTTCATCAACACTCTGATAGTCCACACATTACAGAATGCCCCCAGATGTGCATCGGAAACTACTACTGGTCTTCCAGGGAACGATCAAAGCGTAAAATGTTTGAGACATTACTCCCATGGAGGAAAGTGCGCATGGTGACTGTTGTATTCAATCCTGATGCAATTTCTGTGTTTCATCAACACTCTGATAGTCCACACATTACAGAATGCCCCCAGATGTGCGTCGGCAGCTACTACTGGTCTTCCAGGGAACGATCAAAACATAATCTCTTTGAGACATTACTCCCAACGAGGAAAGTGCTCATGGTGTCTGTTGTATTGAATCCCGATGCAATTTCTGTGTTTCATCAACACTCTGATTGTCCACAGATTACAGAATGCCTCCAGATGTCCATCGAAAACTACTACTGGTCTTCCAGGGAACGATCGAATCGTAGACTGTTTGAGACATTACTCACATGGAGGAAGGTGCGCATAGTGAATGTTGTATTCAATCCAGATGCAATTTCTATGTTTCATCAACACTCTGATAGTCCACAGATTACAGAATGCCTCCAGATGTGCATCGGAAACTACTACTGGTCTTCCAGGAGACGATCAAACAGTAGACTGTTTGAGACATTACTCCCATGGAGGAAAGTGCGTATGGTGACTGTTGTATTGAATACCGATGCAATATCTGTGTTTCATCAACACTTTGAAGGTCCAAAGATTACAGAATGATTCCAGATGTGCATCGGAAACTACTACTGGTCTTCCAGGAAACGATCAAACCGTAGACTGTTTGAGACATTACTCCCATGGAGGAAAGTGCGCATGGTGACTGTTGTATTCAATCCCGATGCAATTTCTGTGTTTCATCAACACTCTGATAGTCCACAGATTACAAAATGCCTACAGATGTGCATCGGAAACTACTACTGGTCTTCCAGGAGACGATCAAACCGTAGACTGTTTGAGACATTACTCCCATGGAGGAAAGTGCGCATGGTGACTGTTGTATACAATCCCGCGGCAATTCCAGTGTTTCATCAACACTTTGAAGGTCCACACATTACAGAATGCCTCCAGATGTGCATCGGAAACTACTACTGGTCTTGCAGGGAACGATCAAAGCGTAGACTGTTTGAGACATTACTCCCATGGAGGAAAATGCCCATGATGACTGTTGTATTTAATCTTGATGCAATTTCTGTATTTCATCAACACTTTGAAGGTCCACAGATTACAGAATGCCTCCAGATGTGCATCGGAAACTGCTACTGGTCTTGCAGGGAACGATCAAAGCGTAGACTGTTTGAGACATTACTCCCATGAAGGAAAGTGCGCATGGTGACTGTTGTATTCAATCCCGATGCAATTTATGTGTTTCATCAACACTCTGATAGTCCACAGATGACAGAATGACACCAGATGTGCATCGGAAACTACTACTTGTCTTCCAGGGAACGATCAAAGCGTAGACTGTTTTAGACATTACTCCCGTGGAGGAAAGTGCGCATGGTGACTGTTGTATTCAATCTCGCGGCAATTTCTGTGTTTCACCAACACTTTGAAGGTCCACAGATTACAGAATGCCTCCAGATGTGCATTGCAAACTACTACTGGTCTTGCAGGGAACGATCAATGGGTAGACTGTTTGGGACATTACTCCCATGAAGGAAAGTGCGCATGGTGACTGTTGTATTCAATCCCGCGAAAATTCCTGTGTTTCACCAGCACTTTGAAGGTCCACACATTACAGAATGCCTCCAGATGTGCATCGGAAACTACTACTGGTCTTCCAGGGAATGATCAAAGCGTAAACTGTTTGAGAAATTACTCCCATGGAGGAAAGTGCGCATGGTGACTGTTGTATTCATTCCTGATGCAATTTCTATGTTTCATCAACACTCTGATAGTCCATACATTACAGAATGCCCCCAGATGTGCATCGGAAACTACTACTGGTCTCCCAGGGGTCGATCAAAGCGTAGACTGTTTGAGACATTACTCCCTTGGAGGAAAGTGCGCATGGTGACTGTTGTATTCAATCCTGATGCTATTTCTGGGTTCATCAACACTCTGATAGTCCACACATTACAGAATGTCAGACGATTTGCATGGGAAACTACTAGTGGTCTTCCAGGGAACGATCAAAGCGTAGACTGTTTGAGAAATTACTCCCATGGAGGAAAGTGCGCATGGTGACGGTTTTATTCGATCCCGATTCGATTTCTGTGTTTTTCATCAACAATTTGAAGGTCCACAGATTACAGAATGCCTCCAGATGGGCATCGGAAACTACTACAGGTCCTCCATGAAACGTTCAAAGCGTAGACTGTTTGAGACATTATTCCCATGGAGGAAAGTGCGCATGGTGACTGTTGTATTGAATCCCGCGGCAATTTCTGTGTTTCATCCGCACTTTGAAGGTCCACAGATTACAGAATGCCTCTACATGTGCATCGGAAACTACTACTGGTGTTGCAGGAAACGATCAAAACGTAGACTGTTTGAGACATTACTCCCATGAAGGAAAGTGCGCATGGTGACTGTTGTATTCAATCCCGCGGCAATTCCTGTGTTTCATCAACACTTTGAAGGTCCACACATAACAGAATGCCTCCAGATGTGCATCGGAAACTACTACTGGTCTTGCAGGGAACGATCAAAGCGTAGACTGTTTGAGACATTACTCCCATGGAGGAAAATGCCCATGATGACTGTTGTTTCAATCTTGAGGCAATTTCTGTATTTCATCAACACTTTGAAGGTCCACAGATTACAGAATGCCTCCAGATGTGCATCGGAAACTACTACTGGTCTGGCAGGGAACGATCAAAGCATAGACTGTTAGGACATTACTCCCATGGAGGAAAGTGCGCATGGTGACTGTTGTATTGAATCCCGATGCAATTTCTATGTTTCATCAACACTTTGAAGGTCCAAAGATTACAGAATGCCTCCAGATGTGCATCGGAAACTACTACTGGTCTTCCAGGAAACGACCAAATCGTATACTGTTTGAGACATTACTCCCATGGAGGAAAGTGCGCATGGTGACTGTTGTATTCAATCCCGATGCAATTTCTGTGTGTCATCAACACTCTGATAGTCCACAGATTACAGAATGCCTCCCTATGTGCATCGGAAACTACTACTGGTCTTCCAGGAAACGATCAAACCGTAGACTGTTTGAGACATTACTCCCATGGAGGAAAGTGCGCATGTTGACTGTTGTATTCAATCCCGCGGCAATTCCTGTGTTTCATCAACACTTTGAACGTCCACACATTACAGAATGCCTCCAGATGTGCATCGGAAACTACTACTGGTCTTGCAAGGAACGATCAAAGCGTAGACTGTTTGAGACATTACGACCATGGAGGAAAATGCCCATGATGTCTGTTGTATTCAATATTGAGGCAATTTCTGTATTTCATCAACACTTTGAAGGTCCGCAGATTACAGAATGCCTCCAGATGTGCATCGGAAACTACTACAGGTCTCCCAGGTATCGATCAAAGCGTAGACTGTTTGAGACATTACTCCCATGGAGGAAAGTGCGCATGGTGACTGTTGTATTCAATCCTGATGCATTTTCTGTGTGTTATCAACACTCTGATAGTCCACACATTACAGAATGTCAGAAGATTTGCATCGGAAACTACTAGTGGTCTTCCATGGAACGATCAAAGCGTAGACTCTTTGAGATATTACTCCCATGGAGGAAAGTGCGCATGGTGAGTGCTTTATTCGATCCCGATTCAATTTCTCTGTTTCATCAACAATTTGAAGGTCCACAGATTACAGAATGCCTCCAGATGGGCATCGGATACTACTACTGGCCCTCCAGGAAACGATCAAAACGTAAACTGTTTGAGACATTATTCCCATGGAGGAAAGTGCGCATGGTGACTGTCGTATTGAATCCCGCGGCAATTTCTGTGTTTAATCAACACTCTGATAGTCCACAGATTACAGAATGCCCCCAGATGTGTATCGGAAACTACTACAGGTCTCCCAGGGATCGATCAAAGCGTAGACTGTTTTAGACATTATTCCCATGGAGGAAAGTGCGCATGGTGACTGTTGTATTGAATCCCGCGGCAATTTCTGTGTTTCATCAACACTCTGATAGTCCACAGATTACAGAATGACACCAGATGTGCATCGGAAACTACTAATGGTCTTGCAGGGAACGACCAAAGCGTAGACTGTTTGAGATATTACTCCCATGGAGGAAAGTGCGCATGGTGACTGTTTTATTCGATCCCGATTCAATTTCTGTGTCTTTCATCAACAATTTGAAGGTCCACAGATTACAGAATGCCTCCAGATGGGCATCGGAAACTACTACTGGCCCTCCAGGAAACGTTCAAAGCGTAGACTGTTTGAGACATTATTTACATGGAGGAAAGTGCGCATGGTGACTGTTGTATTCAATCCCGCGGCAATTTCTGTGTTTCATCAACACTTTGAAGGTCCACAGATTACAGAATGCCTCCAGATGAGCATCGGAAACTAATACTGGTCTTGCAGGGAACGATCTAAGCCTAGACTGTTTGAGACATTACTCCCATGGAGGAAAGTGCGCATGGTGACTGTTGTTTTGAATCCCGCGGCAATTTCTGTGTTTCATCAACACTTTGAAGGTCCACAGATTACAGAATGCCTCCAGATGTGCATCGGAAACTACTACTGGTCTTCCAGGAGACGATCAAACCGTAGACTGTTTGAGACATTACTCCCATGGAGGAAAGTGCGTATGGTGACTGTTGTATTGAATACCGATGCAATTTCTGTGTTTCATCAACACTTTGAAGGTCCAAAGATTACAGAATGATTCCAGATGTGCATCGGAAACTACTACTGGTCTTCCAGGAAACGATCAAACCGTAGACTCTTTGAGACATTACTCCCATGGAGGAAAGTGCGCATGGTGACTTTTGTATAAAATCCCGATGCAATTTCTGTGTTTCATCAACACCCTGATAGTCCACAGATTACAGAATGACACCAGATGTGCATCGGAAACTACTACTTGTCTTCCAGGGAACGATCAAAGCGTAGACTGTTTTAGACATTACTCCCATGGAGGAAAGGGCGCATGGCGACTGTTGTATACAATCCCGATGCCATTTCTGTGTTTCATCAACACCTTGAAGGTCCACAGATTACAGAATGCCTCCAGATGTGCATCGAAAAATACTACTGGTCCTCCAGGAAACGATCAAAGCGTAGACTGTTTGAGACATTACTCCCATGGAGGAAAGTGCGCATGGTGAATGTTGTATTCAATCCCGATGCAATTTCTGTGTTTCATCAACACTCTGATAGTCCACAGATTACAGAATGCCTCCAGATGTGCATCGGAAACTACTACTGGTCTTCCAGGAGACGATCAATCCGTAGACTGTTTGAGACATTACTCCCATGGAGGAAAGTGCGTATGGTGACTGTTGTATTGAATACCGATGCAATTTCTGTGTTTCATCAACACTTTGAAGGTCCAAAGATTACAGAATGATTCCAGATGTGCATCGGAAACTACTACTGGTCTTCCAGGAAACGATCAAACCGTAGACTGTTTGAGACATTACTCCCATGGAGGAAAGTGCGCATGGTGACTGTTGTATTCAATCCCGATGCAATTTCTGTGTTTCATCAAAACTCTGATAGTCCACAGATTACAGAATGCCTCCAGATGTGCATCGGAAACTACTACTGGTCTTCCAGGAGACGATCAAACCGTAGACTGTTTGAGACATTACTCCCATGGAGGAAAGTGCGCATGGTGACTGTTGTATTCAATCTCGCGGCAATTTCTGTGTTTCACCAACACTTTGAAGGTCCACAGATTACAGAATGCCTTCAGATGTGCATTGCAAACTACTACTGGTCTTGCAGGGAACGATCAATGGGTAGACTGTTTGAGACATTACTCCCATGAAGGAAAGTGCGCATGGTGACTGTTGTATTCAATCACGGGGCAATTCCTGTGTTTCCTCAACACTTTGAAGTTCCACACATTACAGAATGCCTCCAGATGTGCATCGGAAACTACTACTGGTCTTCCAGGGAATGATCAAAGCGTAAACTGTTTGAGAAATTACTCCCATGGAGGAAAGTGCGCATGGTGACTGTTGTATTCATTCCTGATGCAATTTCTATGTTTCATCAACACTCTGATAGAACACACATCACAGAATGCCCCCAGATGTGCATCGGAAACTACTACTGGTCTTCCAGGGAACGATCAAAGCGTAGACTGTTTGAGACATTACTCCCATGGAGGAAAGTGCACATGGTGAGTGTTGTATTCAATCTCGATGCAATTTCTCTGTTTCAGCAACACTCTGATAGTCCACAGATTACAGAATGCCTCCAGATGTGCATCGGAAACTACTACAGGTCTCCCAGGGGTCGATCAAAGCGTAGACTGTTTGAGACATTACTCCCATGGAGGAAAGTGCGCATGGTGACTGTTGTATTCAATCCTGATGCAATTTCTGTGTTTCATCAACACTCTGATAGTCCACACATTACAGAATGTCAGAAGATTTGCATCGGAAACTACAAGTGGTCTTCCAGGGAACGATCAAAGCGTAGACTGTTTGAGACATTACTCCCATGGAGGAAAATGCCCATGATGACTGTTGTATTCAATCTTGAGGCAATTTCTGTATTTCATCAACACTTTGAAGGTCCACAGATTACAGAATGCCTCCAGATGTGCATCGGGAACTACTACTGGTCTTCCAGGAAACGATCAATGCGTAGACTGTTTGAGACATTACTCCCATATAGGAAAGTGCGCATGGTGACTGTTGTATTCAATCCCGATGCAATTTCTGTGTTTCATCAACACTCTGATAGTCCACAGATTACAGAATGCCTCCCTATGTGCATCGGAAACCACTACTGGTCTTCCAGGAAACGATCAAACCGTAGACTGTTTGAGACATTACTCCCATGGAGGAAATTGAGCATGGTGACTGTTGTATTCAATCCCGCGGCAATTCCTGTGTTTCATCAACACTTTGAACGTCCACACATTACAGAATGCCTCCAGATGTGCATCGGAAACTACTACTGGTCTTGCACTGAACGATCAAAGCGTAGACTGTTTGAGACATTACTCCCATGGAGGAAAATGCCCATGATGACTGTTGTATTCAATCTTGAGGCAATTTCTGTATTTCATCAACACTTTGAAGGTCCACAGATAACAGAATGCCTCCAGATGTGCATCGGAAACTACTACAGGTCTCCCAGGGATCGATCAAAGCGTAGACTGTTTGAGACATTACTCCCATGGAGGAAAGTGCGCATGGTGACTGTTGTATTCAATCCTGATGCTATTTCTGTGTTTCATCAACACTCTGATAACCACACATTACAGAATGTCAGAAGATTTGCATCGGAAACTACTAGTGGTCTTCCAGGGAACGATCAAAGCGTAGACTGTTTGAGATATTACTCCCATGGAGGAAAGTGCGCATGGTGAGTGCTTTATTCGATCCCGATTCAATTTCTCTGTTTCATCAACAAATTGAAGGTCCACAGATTACAGAATGCCTCCAGATGGGCATCGGAATCTACTACTGGCCCTCCAGGAAACCTTCAACGCGTAGACTGTTTGAGACATTATTCCCATGGAGGAAAGTGCGCATGGTGACTATTGTATTGAATCACGTGGCAATTTCTGTGTTTCATCAACACTCTGATAGTCCACAGATTACAGAATGACACCAGATGTGCATCGGAAACTACTACTGGTCTTGCAGAGAACGATCAAGGCGTAGACTGTTTGAGACATTACTCCCATGGAGGAAAGTGCGCATGGTGACTGTTGTATTCAATCCCGATGCAATTTCTGTGTTTCATCAACACTCTGATAGTCCACAGATTACAGAATGCCTCCCTATGTGCATCGGAAACTACTACTGGTCTTCCAGGAAACGATCAAACCGTAGACTGTTTGAGACATTACTCCCATGGAGGAAGTGCGCATGGCGACTGTTGTATTCAATCCCGATGCAATTTCTCGTTTCATCAACAACTTGAAGGTCCACATATTACAGAATGCCTCCAGATGTGCATCGCAAAATACTACTGGTCCTCCAGGAAACGATCAAAGCGTAGACTGTTTGAGACATTACTCCCATGGAGGAAAGTGCGCATGGTGACTGTTGTATTCAATCTTGTTGCAATCTCTGTGTTTCATCAACACCCTGATAGTCCACACATTACAGAATGCCCCCAGATGTGCATCGGAAACTACTACTGGTCTTCCAGGGAACGATCAAAACGTAAACTGTTTGAGAAATTACTCCCATGGAGGAAAGTGCGCATGGTGACTTTTATATTCATTCCTGATGCAATTTCAATGTTTCATCAACACTCTGATACTCCACAAATTACAGAATGCCCCCAGATGTGCATCGGAAACTACTACTGGTCTTCCAGGGAACGATCAAAGCGTAGACTGTTTGAGACATTACTCCCATGGAGGAAAGTGCACATGGTGAATGTTGTATTCAATCCCGATGCAATTTCTGTGCTTCATCAACACTCTGATAGTCCACAGATTACAGAATGCCTCAGATGTGCCTCGGAAACTACTACAGGTCTTCCAGGGATCGATCAAAGCGTAGACTGTTTGAGATATTACTCCCATGGAGGAAAGTGCGCATGGTGACTGTTTTATTCGATCCCGATTCAATTTCTGTTTTTTTCATCATCAATTTGAAGGTCCACAGATTACAGAATGCCTCCAGATGTGCATCGGAGACTACTACTGGTCCTGCAGGGAACGATCAAAGCGTAGACTGTTTTAGACATTCCACCCATGGAGGAAAGTGCGCATGGTGACTGTTGAATTCAATCCCGATGCAATTTCTGTGTTTCATCAACACTCTGATAGTCCACACATTACAGAATGCCCACATATGTGCATTGGAAACTACTACTGGTCTTCCAGGGAACGATCAAATCGTAGACTATTTGAGACATTACTCCCACGGAAGAAAGAGCGCATGGTGACTGTTGTATTCAATCCCGATGCTATTTCTGTGTTTCATCAACACTCTGATAGTCCACACATTACAGAATGCCCACAGATGTGCATCGGAAACTACTACTGGTCTTCCTGGGAACGATCAAAGCGTAAACTGTTTGAGACGTTACTCCCATGGAGGAGAGTGCGCATGGTGAGTGTTGTATTCAATCCCGTGGAAATTCCTGTGTTTCATCAACACTTTGAAGGTCCACACATTACAGAATGCCTCCAGATGTGCATCCGAAACTTCTACTGGTCTTTCAGGGAACGATCAAAGCGAAGACTGTATGAGACATTACTCCCATGGAGAAAAATGCCCATGATGACTGTTGTATTCAATCTTGAGGCAATTTCTGTTTTTCATCAACACTTTGAAGGTCTGCAGATTACAGAATGCCTCCAGATGTGCATCGGAAACTACTACTGGTCTTGCAGGGAACGATCAAAACGTTGACTGTTAGAGACATTACTCCCATGGAGGAAAGTGCGCATGGTGACTGTTGTATAGAATCCCGATGCAATTTCTGTGTTTCATCAACACTTTGAAGGTCCAAAGATTACAGAATAGCCCCAGATGTGCATCGGAAACTACTACTGGTCTTCCAGGGAACGATCAAATCGTAAAATGTATGAGTCATTACTCCCATGGAGGAAAGTGCGCATGGTGACTGTTGTATTCAATCCTGATGCAATTTCTGTGTTTCATCAACACTCTGATAGTCCACACATTACAGCATGCCCACAGATGTGCATCGGAAACTACTACTGGTCTACCAGGGAACGATCAAAGCGTAAACTGTTTGAGACGTTACTCCCATGGAGGAAAGTGCACATGGTGAGTGTTGTATTCAATCCCGCGGCAATTCCTGTGTTTCATCAACACTTTGAAGGTCCACAGATTACAGAATGCCTCCAGATGTGCATCCGAAACTACTACTGGTCTAGCAGGGAACGATCAAAGCGTAGACTGTTAGAGACATTACTCCCATGGAGGAAAGTGCGCATGGTGGATGTTGTATTCAATCCCGATGCAATTTCTTTGTTTCATCAACACTTTGAAGGTCCAAAGATTACAGAATGCCTCCAGATGTGCATCGGATACTACTACTGGTCTTCCAGGGAACGATCAAAGCGTAGACTGTTTGAGATATTACTCCCATGGAGGAAAGTGCGCATGGCGACTGTTGTATTCAATCCCGATGCAATTTCTCTGTTTCATCAACACCTTGAAGGTCCACAGATTACAGAATAAATCCAGATGTGCATCGGAAAATACTACTGGTCCTCCAGGAAACGATCAAAGCGTAGACTGTTTGAGGCATTACTCCCATGGAGGAAAGTGCGCATGGTGACTGTTGTATTCAATCTCGCGGCAATTTCTGTGATTCATCAACACTTTGAGGGTCCACAGATTACAGAATTTCTCCAGATGTGCATTGCAAACTACTACTGGTCTTGCAGGGAACGATCAAGGCGTAGACTGTTTGAGACATTACTCCCATGGAGGAAAGTGCGCATGGTGGATGTTGTATTCAATCCCGATGCAATTTCTTTGTTTCATCAACACTTTGAAGGTCCAAAGATTACAGAATGCCTCCAGATGTGCATCGGATACTACTACTGGTCTTCCAGGGAACGATCAAAGCGTAGACTGTTTGAGACATTACTCCCATGGAAGAAAGTGCGCATGGTGACTGTTGTATTCAATCCCGATGCAATTTCTGTGTTTCATCAACACTCTGATAGTCCACACATTACAGAATGCCCCCAGATGTGCATCGGAAACTACTACTGGTTTTCCAGGGAACGATCAAAGCGTAAAATGTTTGAGACATTACTCCCATGGAGGAAAGTGCACATGGTGAATGTTGTATTCAATCCCGATGCAATTTCTGTGTTTCATCAACACTCTGATAGTCCACAGATAACAGAATGAATCCAGATGTGCATCGGAAACTACTACAAGTCTCCCAGGGATCGATCAAAACGTAGACTGTTTGAGACATTACTCCCATGGAGGAAAGTGCGCATGGTGACTGTTGTATTCAATCCCGATGCGATTTCTTTGTTTCATCAACACTCTGATAGTCCACACATTACAGAATGTCAGAAGATTTGCATCGGAAACTACTAGTGGTCTTCCAGGAAACGATCAAAGCGTAGACTGTTTGAGATATTACTCCCATGGAGGAAAGTGCGCATGGGGTCTGTTGTATTAAATCCCGATGCAATTTCTGTGTTTCATCAACACTCTGATAGTCCACACATTACAGAATGCCCCCAGATGTGCATCGGTAACTACTACCGGTCTTCCAGGGAACGATCAAATCGTAAAATGTTTGAGACATTACTCCCATGGAGGAAAGTGCGCATGGTGAATGTTGTATTCAATCCTGATGCAATTTCTGTGTTTCATCAACACTCTGATAGTCCACACATTACAGAATGCCCCCAGATGTGCGTCGGAAGCTACTACTGGTCTTCCAGGGAACGATCAAAGCATAAACTCTTTGAGACATTACTCATAAATGAGGAAAGTGCGCATGGTGTCTGTTGTATTGAATCCCGATGCAATTTCTGTGTTTCATCAACACTTTGAAGATCCAAAGATTACAGAATGCCTCCAGATGTGCATCGGAAACTACTACTGGCCTTCCAGGAGACGATCAAACCGTAGACTGTTTGAGACATTACTCCCATGGAGGAAAGTGCGCATGGTGACTGTTGTATTCAATCCCGATGCGATTTCTTTGTTTCATCTACACTCTGATAGTCCACAGATTACAGAATGCCTCCAGATGTGCATTGCAAACTACTACTGGTCTTGCAGGGAACGAACAATGGGTAGACTGTTTGAGAAATTACTCCCGTGGAGGGAAGCGCGCATGGTGACTGTTGTATTCATTCTGATGCAATTTCTATGTTTCATCAACACTCTGAATGTCCACACATTACACAATGCCCCCAGATGTGCATCGGAAACTACTACTGGTCTTCCAGGAAACGATCAAACCGTAGACTGTTTGAGACATTACTCCCATGGAGGAAAGTGCGCATGGTGACTGTTGTGTTCAATCCCGATGCAATTTCTGTGTTTCATCAACACTCTGATAGTCCACAGATTACAGAATGCCTCCAGATGTGCATCGGAAACTACTGCTGGTCTTCCAGGAAACGATCAAACCGTAGACTGTTTGAGACATTACTGCCATGGAGGAAAGTGCGCATGGTGACTGTTGTATTCAATCCCGCGGCCATTCCTGTGTTTCATCAGCACTTTGAAGGTCCACACATTACAGAATGCCTCCAGATGTGCATCGGAAACTACTACTGGTCATGCAGGGAACGATCAAAGCGTAGACTCTTTGAAACATTACTAACATGAAGGAAAGTGGGCATGGTGACTGTTGTATTCAATCCCGATGCAATTTCTGTGTTTCATCAACACTCTCATAGTCCACAGATTTCAGAATGACACCATATGTGCATCGGAAACTACTACTTGTCTTCAAGGGAATGATCAAAGCGTAGACTGTTTGAGACATTACTCCCATGGAGGAAAGTGCGCATGGCGACTGTTGTATTCATTCCCGATGCAATTTCTGTGTTTCATCAACACCTTGAAGATCCTCAGATTACAGAATGCCTCCAGATGTGCATCGGAAAATACTACTGGTCCTCCAGGAAACGATCAAAGCGTAGACTGTTTGAGACATTACTCCCATGGATGAAAGTGCGCATGGTGACTGTTGTATTCAATCTCGCGGAAATTTCTGTGTTTCATCAACACTTTGATGGACCAAAGATTACAGAATGCCTCCAGATGTGCATCGGAAACTACTACTGGTCTTCCAGGAAACGATCAAACCGTAGACTGTTTGAGACATTACTCCCATGGAAGAAAGTGCGCAGGGTGACTGTTGTATTCAATCCGGATGCAATTTCTGTGTTTCATCAACACTCTGATAGTCCACACATTACAGAATGCCCCCAGATGTGCATCGGAAACTACTACTGGTTTTCCAGGGAACGATCAAAGCGTAAACTGTTTGAGAAATTACTCCCATGGAGGAAAGTGCGCATGGTGACTGTTGTATTCAATCCCGATGCAATTTCTGTGTTTCATCAACACCTTGAAGGTCCACAGATTACAGAATGCCTCCAGATGTGCATCGGAAAATACTACTGGCCCTCCAGGAAACGATCAAAGCGTAGACTGTTTGAGACATTACTCCCATGGAAGAAAGTGCGCATGGTGTCTGTTGTATTGAATCCCGATGCAATTTCTGTGTTTCATCAACACTTTGAAGGTCCAAAGATTACAGAATGCCTCCAGATGTGCATCGGAAACTTCTACTGGTCTTGCAGGGAACGATCAAAGCGTAGACTGTTTGAGACATTACTAACATGAAGGAAAGTGCGCATGGGGACTGTTGTATTCAATCCCGATGCAATTTCTGTGTTTCATCAACACTCTCATAGTCCACAGATTACAGAATGACACCAGATGTGCATCGGAAACTACTACTTGTCTTCCAGGGAACGATCAAAGCGTAGACTGTTTGAGACATTACTCCCATGGAAGAAAGTGCGCATGGCGACTGTTGTATTCAATCCCGATGCAATTCCTGTGTTTCATCAACACCTTGAAGGTCCACAGATTACAGAATGCCTCCAGATGTGCATCGGAAAATACTACTGGTCCTCCAGGAAACGATCAAAGCGTAGACTGTTTGAGACATTACTCCCATGGAAGAAAGTGCGCATGGTGACTGTTGTATTCAATCCCGATGCAATTTCTGTGTTTCATCAACACTCTGATAGTCCACACATTACAGAATGCCCCCAGATGTGCATCGGAAACTACTACTGGTTTTCCAGGGAACGATCAGAGCGTAAACTGTTTGAGAAATTACTCCCATGGAGGAAAGTGCGCATGGTGACTGTTGTATTCATTGTGATGCAATTTCTATGTTTCATCAACACTCTGATAGTCCACACATTACAGAATGCCCCCAGATGTGCATCGGAAACTACTACTTGTCTTCCAGGGAACGATCAAAGCGTAGACTGTTTTAGACATTCCACCCATGGAGGAAAGTGCGCATGGTGACTGTTGAATTCAATCCCGATGCAATTTCTGTGTTTCATCAACACTCTGATAGTCCACACATTACAGAATGCCCACATATGTGCATTGGAAACTACTACTGGTCTTCCAGGGAACGATCAAATTGTAGACTATTTGAGACATTACTCCCACAGAAGAAAGAGCGCATGGTGACTGTTGTATTCAATCCAGATGCTATTTCTGTGTTTCATCAACACTCTGATAGTCCACACATTACAGAATGCCCACAGATGTGCATCGGAAACTACTACTGGTCTTCCTGGGAACGATCAAAGCGTAAACTGTTTGAGACGTTACTCCCATGGAGGAAAGTGCGCATGGTGAGTGTTGTATTCAATCCCGTGGAAATTCCTTTGTTTCATCAACACTTTGAAGGTCCACACATTACAGAATGCCTCCAGATGTGCATCCGAAACTTCTACTGGTCTTGCAGGGAACGATCAAAGCGAAGACTGTATGAGACATTACTCCCATGGAGAAAAATGCCCATGATGACTGTTGTATTCAATCTTGAGGCAATTTCTGTGTTTCATCAACACTTTGAAGGTCTACAGATTACAGAATGCCTCCAGATGTGCATCGGAAACTACTACTGGTCTTGCAGGGAACGATCAAAACGTTGACTGTTAGAGACATTACTTCCATGGAGTAAAGTGCGCATGGTGACTGTTGTATAGAATCCCGATGCAATTTCTGTGTTTCATCAACACTTTGAAGGTCCAAAGATTACAGAATAGCCCCAGATGTGCATCGGAAACTACTACTGGTCTTCCAGGGAACGATCAAATCGTAAAATGTATGAGTCATTACTCCCATGGAGGAAAGTGCGCATGGTGACTGTTGTATTCAATCCTGATGCAATTTCTGTGTTTCATCAACACTCTGATAGTCCACACATTACAGCATGCCCACAGATGTGCATCGGAAACTACTACTGGTCTTCCAGGGGACGATCAAAGCGTAAACTGTTTTAGACGTTACTCCCATGGAGGAAAGTGCACATGGTGAGTGTTGTATTCAATCCCGCGGCAATTCCTGTGTTTCATCAACACTTTGAAGGTCCACAGATTACAGAATGCCTCCAGATGTGCATCCGAAACTACTACTGGTCTAGCAGGGAACGATCAAAGCGTAGACTGTTAGAGACATTACTCCCATGGAGGAAAGTGCGCATGGTGGATGTTGTATTCAATCCCGATGCAATTTCTTTGTTTCATCAACACTTTGAAGGTCCAAAGGTTACAGAATGCTTCCAGATGTGCATCGGATGCTACTACTGGTCTTCCAGGGAACGATCAAAGCGTAGACTGTTTGAGATATTACTCCCATGGAGGAAAGTGCGCATGGCGACTGTTGTATTCAATCCCGATGCAATTTCTGTGTTTCATCAACACCTTGAAGGTCCACAGATTACAGAATAAATCCAGATGTGCATCGGAAAATACTACTGGTCCTCCAGGAAACGATCAAAGCGTAGACTGTTTGAGACATTACTCCCATGGAGGAAAGTGCGCATGGTGACTGTTGTATTCAATCTCGCGGCAATTTCTGTGATTCATCAACACTTTGAGGGTCCACAGATTACAGAATTTCTCCAGATGTGCATTGCAAACTACTACTGGTCTTGCAGGGAACGATCAATGCGTAGACTGTTTGAGACATTACTCCCATGGAGGAAAGTGCGCATGGTGACTGTTGTGTTCAATCCCGATGCAATTTCTGAGTTTCATCAACACTCTGATAGTCCACACATTACAGAATTCTCCCAAATGTGCATCGGAAACTACTACTGGTCTTTCAGGGAACGATCAAAGTGTAAACTGTTTGAGAAATTACTCCCATGGAGGGAAGTGCACATGGTGAATGTTGTATTCAATCCCGATGCAATTTCTGTGTTTCATCAACACTCTGATAGTCCACAGATAACAGAATGAATCCAGATGTGCATCGGAAACTACTACAAGTCTCCCAGGGATCGATCAAAACGTAGACTGTTTGAGACATTACTCCCATGGAGGAAAGTGCGCATGGTGACTGTTGTATTCAATCCCGATGCGATTTCTTTGTTTCATCAACACTCTGATAGTCCACACATTACAGAATGTCAGAAGATTTGCATCGGAAACTACTAGTGGTTTTCCAGGAAACGATCAAAGCGTAGACTGTTTGAGATATTACTCCCATGGAGGAAAGTGCGCATGGGGTCTGTTGTATTAAATCCCGATGCAATTTCTGTGTTTCATCAACACTCTGATAGTCCACACATTACAGAATGCCCCCAGATGTGCATCGGTAACTACTACTGGTCTTCCAGGGAACGATCAAAGCGTAAAATGTTTGAGACATTACTCCCATGGAGGAAAGTGCGCATGGTGAATGTTGTATTCAATCCTGATGCAATTTCTGTGTTTCATCAACACTCTGATAGTCCACACATTACAGAATGCCCCCAGATGTGCGTCGGAAGCTACTACTGGTCTTCCAGGGAACGATCAAAGCATAAACTCTTTGAGACATTACTCATAAATGAGGAAAGTGCGCATGGTGTCTGTTGTATTGAATCCCGATGCAATTTCTGTGTTTCATCAACACTTTGAAGATCCAAAGATTACAGAATGCCTCCAGATGTGCATCGGAAACTACTACTGGATTTCCAGGAGACGATCAAAGCGTAGACTGTTTGAGACATTACTCCCATGGAGGAAAGTGCGCATGGTGACTGTTGTATTCATTCTGATGCAATTTCTATGTTTCATCAACACTCTGAATGTCCACACATTACACAATGCCCCCAGATGTGCATCGGAAACTACTACTGGTCTTCCAGGAAACGGTCAAACCGTAGACTGTTTGAGACATTACTCCCATGTAGGAAAGTGCGCATGGTGACTGTTGTGTTCAATCCCGATGCAATTTCTGTGTTTCATCAACACTCTGATAGTCCACAGATTACAGAATGCCTCCAGATGTGCATCGGAAACTACTGCTGGTCTTCCAGGAAACGATCAAACCGTAGACTGTTTGAGACATTACTCCCATGGAGGAAAGTGCGCATGGTGACTGTTCTATTCAATCCCGCGGCCATTCCTGTGTTTCATCAGCACTTTGAACGTCCACACATTACAGAATGCCTCCAGATGTGCATCGGAAACTACTACTGGTCTTGCAGGGAACGATCAAAGCGTAGACTGTTTGAGACATTACTCCCATGGAGGAAAATGCTCATGATGACTGTTGTATTCAATCTTGAGGCAAGTTCTGTATTTCATCAACACTTTGAAGGTCCACAGATAACAGAATGCCTCCAGATGTGCATCGGAAACTACTACTGGTCATGCAGGGAACGATCAAAGCGTAGACTCTTTGAAACATTACTAACATGAAGGAAAGTGGGCATGGTGACTGTTGTATTCAATCCCGATGCAATTTCTGTGTTTCATCAACACTCTCATAGTCCACAGATTTCAGAATGACACCATATGTGCATCGGAAGCTACTACTTGTCTTCAAGGGAATGATCAAAGCGTAGACTGTTTGAGACATTACTCCCATGGAGGAAAGTGCGCATGGCGACTGTTGTATTCATTCCCGATGCAATTTCTGTGTTTCATCAACACCTTGAAGATCCTCAGATTACAGAATGCCTCCAGATGTGCATCGGAAAATACTACTGGTCCTCCAGGAAACGATCAAAGCGTAGACTGTATGAGACATTACTCCCATGGATGAAAGTGCGCATGGTGACTGTTGTATTCAATCTCGCGGAAATTTCTGTGTTTCATCAACACTTTGATGGACCAAAGATTACAGAATGCCTCCAGATGTGCATCGGAAACTACTACTGGTCTTCCAGGAAACGATCAAACCGTAGACTGTTTGAGACATTACTCCCATGGAGGAAAGTGCGCATGGTGACTGTTGTATTCAATCCCGATGCAATTTCTGTGTTTCACCAACACTCTCATAGTCGACAGATTACAGAATGACACCAGATGTACATCGGAAACTACTACTTGTCTTCCAGCGAACGATCAAAGCGTAGACTGTTTGAGACATTACTCCCATGGAAGAAAGTGCGCATGGTGACTGTTGTATTCAATCCGGATGCAATTTCTGTGTTTCATCAACACTCTGATAGTCCACACATTACAGAATGCCCCCAGATGTGCATCGGAAACTACTACTGGTTTTCCAGGGAACGATCAAAGCGTAAACTGTTAGAGAAATTACTCCCATGGAGGAAAGTGCGCATGGTGACTGTTGTATTCAATCCCGATGCAATTTCTGTGTTTCATCAACACCTTGAAGGTCCACAGATTACAGAATGCCTCCAGATGTGCATCGGAAAATACTACTGGCCCTCCAGGAAACGATCAAAGCGTAGACTGTTTGAGACATTACTCCCATGGAAGAAAGTGCGCATGGTGTCTGTTGTATTGAATCCCGATGCAATTTCTGTGTTTCATCAACACTTTGAAGGTCCAAAGATTACAGAATGCCTCCAGATGTGCATCGGAAACTTCTACTGGTCTTGCAGGGAACGATCAAAGCGTAGACTGTTTGAGACATTACTAACATGAAGGGAAGTGCGCATGGGGACTGTTGTATTCAATCCCGATGCAATTTCTGTGTTTCATCAACACTCTCATAGTCCACAGATTACAGAATGACACCAGATGTGCATCGGAAACTACTACTTGTCTTCCAGGGAACGATCAAAGCGTAGACTGTTTGAGACATTACTCCCATGGAGGAAAGTGCGCATGGTGACTGTTGTGTTCAATCCCGATGCAATTTCTGAGTTTCATCAACACTCTGATAGTCCACACATTACAGAATTCCCCCAGATGTGCATCGGAAACTACTACTGGTCTTTCAGGGAACGATCAAAGCGTAAACTGTTTGAGAAATTACTCCCATGGAGGAAAGTGCACATGGTGAATGTTGTATTCAATCCCGATGCAATTTCTGTGTTTCATCAACACTCTGATAGTCCACAGATTACAGAATGAATCCAGATGTGCATCGGAAACTACTACAAGTCTCCCAGGGATCGATCAAAACGTAGACTGTTTAGGACATTACTCCCATGGAGGAAAGTGCGCATGGTAATGTTGTATTCAATCCTGATGAAATTTCTGTGTTTCATCAACACTCTGATAGTCCACACATTACAGAATGTCAGAAGATTTGCATCGGAAACTACTAGTGGTCTTCCAGGAAACGATCAAAGCGTAGACTGTTTGAGATATTACTCCCATGGAGGAAAGTGCGCATGGGATCTGTTGTATTAAATCCCGATGCAATTTCTGTGTTTCATCAACACTCTGATTGTCCACACATTACAGAATGCCCCCAGATGTGCATCGGTAACTACTACTGGTCTTCCAGGGAACGATCAAAGCGTAAAATGTTTGAGACATTACTCCCATGGAGGAAAGTGCGCATGGTGAATGTTGTATTCAATCCTGATGCAATTTCTGTGTTTCATCAACACTCTGATAGTCCACACATTACAGAATGCCCCCAGATGTGCGTCGGAAGCTACTACTGGTCTTCCAGGGAACGATCAAAGCATAAACTCTTTGAGACATTACTCATAAATGAGGAAAGTGCGCATGGTGTCTGTTGTATTGAGTCCCGATTCAATTTCTGTGTTTCATCAACACTTTGAAGATCCAAAGATTACAGAATGCCTCCAGATGTGCATCGGAAACTACTACTGGTCTTCCAGGAGACGATCAAACCGTAGACTGTTTGAGACATTACTCCTATGGAGGAAAGTGCGCATGGTGACTGTTGTATTCAATCCCGATGCGATTTCTTTGTTTCATCTACACTCTGATAGTCCACAGATTACAGAATGCCTCCAGATGTGCATTGCATACTACTACTGGTCTTCCAGGGAACGATCAAAGCGTAGACTGTTTGAGACATTACTCCCATGGAAGAAAGTGCGCATGGCGACTGTTGTATTCAATCCCGATGCAATTTCTGTGTTTCATCAACACCTTGAAGGTCCACAGATTACAGAATGCCTCCAGATGTGCATCGGAAAATACTACTGGTCCTCCAGGAAACGATCAAAGCGTAGACTGTTTGAGACATTACTCCCATGGAAGAAAGTGCGCATGGTGACTGTTGTATTCAATCCCGATGCAATTTCTGTGTTTCATCAACACTCTGATAGTCCACACATTACAGAATGCCCCCAGATGTGCATCGGAAACTACTACTGGTTTTCCAGGGAACGATCAGAGCGTAAACTGATTGAGAAATTACTCCCATGGAGGAAAGTGCGCATGGTGACTGTTGTATTCATTGAGATGCAATTTCTATGTTTTATCAACACTCTGATAGTCCACACATTACAGAATGCCCCCAGATGTGCATCGGAAACTAGTACTTGTCTTCCAGGGAACGATCAAAGCGTAGACTGTTTGAGACATTACTCCCATGGAGGAAAGTGCGCATGGTGACTGTTGTGTTCAATCCCGATGCAATTTCTGAGTTTCATCAACACTCTGATAGTCCACACATTACAGAATTCCCCCAGATGTGCATCGGAAACTACTACTGGTCTTTCAGGGAACGATCAAAGCGTAAACTGTTTGAGAAATTACTCCCATGGAGGAAAGTGCACATGGTGAATGTTGTATTCAATCCCGATGCAATTTCTGTGTTTCATCAACACTCTGATAGTCCACAGATTACAGAATGAATCCAGATGTGCATCGGAAACTACTACAAGTCTCCCAGGGATCGATCAAAACGTAGACTGTTTGAGACATTACTCCCATGGAGGAAAGTGCGCATGGTGACTGTTGTATTCAATCCTGATGCAATTTCTGTGTTTCATCAACACTCTGATAGTCCACACATTACAGAATGTCAGAAGATTTGCATCGGAAACTACTAGTGGTCTTCCAGGAAACGATCAAAGCGTAGACTGTTTGAGATATTACTCCCATGGAGGAAAGTGCGCATGGGGTCTGTTGTATTAAATCCCGATGCAATTTCTGTGTTTCATCAACACTCTGATAGTCCACACATTACAGAATGCCCCCAGATGTGCATCGGTAACTACTACTGGTCTTCCAGGGAACGATCAAAGCATAAACTCTTTGAGACATTACTCATAAATGAGGAAAGTGCGCATGGTGTCTGTTGTATTGAGTCCCGATGCAATTTCTGTGTTTCATCAACACTTTGACGATCCAAAGATTACAGAATGCCTCCAGATGTGCATCGGAAACTACTACTGGTCTTCCAGAAGACGATCAAACCGTAGACTGTTTGAGACATTACTCCCATGGAGGAAAGTGCGCATGGTGACCTTTTGTATTCAATCCCGATGCGATTTCTTTGTTTCATCTACACTCTGATAGTCCACAGATTACAGAATGCCTCCAGATGTGCATTGCAAACTACTACTGGTCTTGCAGGGAACGATCAATGGGTAGACTGTTTGAGAAATTACTCCCGTGGAGGGAAGCGCGCATGGTGACTGTTGTATTCATTCTGATGCAATTTCTATGTTTCATCAACACTCTGAAAGTCCACACATTACACAATGCTCCCAGATGTGCATCGGAAACTACTACTGGTCTTCCAGGAAACGATCAAACCGTAGACTGTTTGAGACATTACTCCCATGGAGGAAAGTGTGCATGGTGACTGTTGTGTTCAATCCCGATGCAATTTCTGTGTTTCATCAACACTCTGATAGTCCACAGATTACAGAATGCCTCCAGATGTGCATCGGAAACTACTGCTGGTCTTCTAGGAAACGATCAAACCGTAGACTGTTTGAGACATTACTCCCATGGAGGAAAGTGCGCATGGTGACTGTTGTATTCAGTCCCGCGGCAATTCCTGTGTTTCATCAGTACTTTGAAGGTCCACACATTACAGAATGCCTCCAGATGTGCATCGGAAACTACTACTGGTCTTGCAGGGAACGATCAAAGCGTAGACTGTTTGAGACAGTACTCCCATGGAGGAAAATGCTCATGATGACTGTTGTATTCAATCTTGAGGCAAGTTCTGTATTTCATCAACACTTTGCAGGTACACAGATAACAGAATGCCTCCAGATGTGCATCGGAAACTACTACTGGTCATGCAGGGAACGATCAAAGCGTAGACTCTCTGAAACATTACTAACATGAAGGAAAGTGGGCATGGTGACTGTTGTATTCAATCCCGATGCAATTTCTGTGTTTCATCAACACTCTCATAGCCCACAGATTTCAGAATGACACCATATGTGCATCGGAAACTACTACTTGTCTTCAAGGGAATGATCAAAGCGTAGACTGTTTGAGACATTACTCCCATGGAGGAAAGTGCGCATGGCGACTGTTGTATTCATTCCCGATGCAATTTCTGTGTTTCATCAACACCTTGAAGGTCCTCAGATTACAGAATGCCTCCAGATGTGCATCGGAAAATACTACTGGTCCTCCAGGAAACGATCAAAGCGTAGACTGTTTGAGACATTATTCCCATGGAAGAAAGTGCGCATGGTGACTGTTGTATTCAATCTGGCGGAAATTTCTGTGTTTCATCAACACTTTGATGGACCAAAGACTACAGAATGCCTCCAGATGTGCATCGGAAACTACTACTGGTCTTCCAATAAACGATCAAAGCGTAGACTGTTTGAGACATTACTCCCATGGAAGAAAGTGCGCATTTTGTCTGTTGTATTGAATCCCGATGCAATTTCTGTGTTTCATCAACACTCTCATAGTCCACAGATTACAGAATGACACCAGATGTGCATCGGAAACTACTACTTGTCTTCCAGGGAACGATCAAAGCGTAGACTGTTTGAGACATTACTCCCATGGAAGAAAGTGCGCATGGCGACTGTTGTATTCAATCCCGATGCAATTTCTGTGTTTCATCAACACCTTGAAGGTCCACAGATTACAGAATGCCTCCAGATGTGCATCGGAAAATACTACTGGTCCTCCAGGAAACGATCAAAGCGTAGACTGTTTGAGACATTACTCCCATGGAAGAAAGTGCGCATGGTGACTGTTGTATTCAATCCCGATGCAATTTCTGTGTTTCATCAACACTCTGATAGTCCACACATTACAGAATGCCCCCAGATGTGCATCGGAAACTACTACTGGTTTTCCAGGGAACGATCAAAGCGTAAACTGTTTGAGAAATTACTCCCATGGAGGAAAGTGCGCATGGTGACTGTTGTATTCATTGTGATGCAATTTCTATGTTTCTTCAACACTCTGATAGTCCACACATTACAGAATGCCCCCAGATGTGCATCGGAAACTACTACTGGTCTTCCAGGGAACGATCAAAGCGTAGACTGTTTGAGACATTACTCCCATGGAGGAAAATGCTCATGATGACTGTTGTATTCAATCTTGAGGCAAGTTCTGCATTTCATCAACACTTTGAAGGTCCACAGATAACAGAATGCCTCCAGATGTGCATCGGAAACTACTACTGGTCATGCAGGGAACGATCAAAGCGTAGACTCTTTGAAACATCACTAACATGAAGGAAAGTGGGCATGGTGACTGTTGTATTCAATCCCGATGCAATTTCTGTGTTTCATCAACACTCTCATAGTCCACAGATTTCAGAATCACACCATATGTGCATCGGAAACTACTACTTGTCTTCAAGGGAATGATCAAAGCGTAGACTGTTTGAGACATTACTCCCATGGAGGAAAGTGCGCATGGCGACTGTAGTATTCAATCCCGATGCAATTTCTGTGTCTCATCAACACCTTGAATGTCCACAGATTACAGAATGCCTCCAGATGTGCATCGGAAACTGCTACTGGTCTTGCAGGTAACTATCAAAGCGTAGACTGTTTGAGACATTACTAACATGAAGGAAAGTGCGCATGGTGACTGTTGTATTCAATCCGGATGCAATTTCTGTGTTTCATCAACACTCTCATAGTCCACAGATTACATAATGACACCAGATGTGCATCGGAAACTACTACTTGCCTTCCAGGGAACGATCAAATCGTAGACTGTTTGAGACATTACTCCCATGGAGGAAAGTGCGCATGGCGACTGTTGTATTCATTTCCGATGCAATTTCTGTGTTTCATCAACACCTTGAAGGTCCTCAGATTACAGAATGCCTCCAGATGTGCATCGGAAAATACTACTGGTCCTCCAGGAAACGATCAAGGCGTAGACTGTTTGAGACATTACTCCCATGGAAGAAAGTGCGCATGGTGACTGTTGTATTGAATCCCGATGCAATTTCTGTGTTTCATCAACACTTTGAAGGTCCAAAGATTACAGAATGCCTCCAGATGTGCATCGGAAACTTCTACTGGTCTTGCAGGGAACGATCAAAGCGTAGACTGTTTGAGACATTACTAACATGAAGGAAAGTGCGCATGGGGACTGTTGTATTCAATCCCGATGCAATTTCTGTGTTTCATCAACACTCTCATAGTCCACAGATTACAGAATGACACCAGATGTGCATCGGAAACTACTACTTGTCTTCCAGGGAACGATCAAAGCGTAGACTGTTTGAGACATTACTCCCATGGAAGAAAGTGCGCATGGCGACTGTTGTATTCAATCCCGATGCAATTTCAGTGTCTCATCAACACCTTGAAGGTCCACAGATTACAGAATGCCTCCAGATGTGCATCGGAAAATACTACTGGTCCTCCAGGAAACGATCAAAGCGTAGACTGTTTGAGACATTACTCCCATGGAAGAAAGTGCGCATGGTGACTGTTGTATTCAATCCCGATGCAATTTCTGTGTTTCATCAACACTCTGATAGTCCACACATTACAGAATGCCCCCAGATGTGCATCGGAAACTACTACTGGTTTTCCAGGGAACGATCAAAGCGTAAACTGTTTGAGAAATTACTCCCATGGAGGAAAGTGCGCATGGGGACTGTTGTATTCATTGTGATGCAATTTCTATGTTTCATCAACACTCTGATAGTCCACACATTACAGAATGCCCCCAGATGTGCATCAGAAACTACTACTGGTCTTCCAGGGAACGATCAAAGCGTAGACTGTTTGAGACATTACTCCCATGGGGGAAATTGCTCATGATGACTGTTGTATTCAATCTTGAGGCAAGTTCTGTATTTCATCAACACTTTGAAGGTCCACAGATAACAGAATGCCTCCAGATGTGCATCGGAAACTACTACTGGTCATGCAGGGAACGATCAAAGCGTAGACTCTTTGAAACATCACTAACATGAAGGAAAGTGGGCATGGTGACTGTTGTATTCAATCCCGATGCAATTTCTGTGTTTCATCAACACTCTCATAGTCCACAGATTTCAGAATGACACCATATGTGCATCGGAAACTACTACTTTTCTTCAAGGGAATGATCAAAGCGTAGACTGTTTGAGACATTACTCCCATGGAGGAAAGTGCGCATGGCGACTGTAGTATTCAATCCCGATGCAATTTCTGTGTCTCATCAACACCTTGAAGGTCCACAGATTACAGAATGCCTCCAGATGTGCATCGGAAACTGCTACTGGTCTTGCAGGTAACTATCAAAGCGTAGACTGTTTGAGACATTACTAACATGAAGGAAAGTGCGCATGGTGACTGTTGTATTCAATCCCGATGCAATTTCTGTGTTTCATCAACATTCTCATAGTCCACAGATTACATAATGACACCAGATGTGCATCGGAAACTACTACTTGCCTTCCAGGGAACGATCAAATCGTAGACTGTTTGAGACATTACTCCCATGGAGGAAAGTGCGCATGGTGACTGTTGTATTCAATCCCGATGCAATTTCTGTGTTTCATCAACACCTTGAAGGTCCACAGATTACAGAATGCCTCCAGATGTGCATCGGAAAATACTACTGGCCCTCCAGGAAACGATTAAAGCGTAGACTGTTTGAGACATTACTCCCATATAGGAAAGTGCGCATGGTGACTGTTGTATTGAATCCCGATGCAATTTCTGTGTTTCATCAACACTT
Source organism: Schistocerca gregaria (assembly GCF_023897955.1). Lineage (NCBI taxonomy): Eukaryota > Metazoa > Arthropoda > Insecta > Orthoptera > Acrididae > Schistocerca > Schistocerca gregaria. Next base: position 4,524,645 of record NW_026061707.1, on the reverse strand, counting down.
TGAAGGTCCAAAGATTACAGAATGCCTCCAGATGTGCATCGGAAACTTCTACTGGTCTTGCAGGGAACGATCAAAGCGTAGACTGTTTGAGACATTACTAACATGAAGGAAAGTGCGCATGGGGAATGTTGTATTCAATCCCGATGCAATTTCAGTGTTTCATCAACACTCTCATAGTCCACAGATTACAGAATGACACCAGATGTGCATCGGAAACTACTACTTGTCTTCCAGGGAACGATCAAAGCGTAGACTGTTTGAGACATTACTCCCATGGAAGAAAGTGCGCATGGCGACTGTTGTATTCAATCCCGATGCAATTTCTGTGTTTCATCAACACCTTGAAGGTCCACAGATTACAGAATGCCTCCAGATGTGCATCGGAAAATACTACTGGCCCTCCAGGAAACGATTAAAGCGTAGACTGTTTGAGACATTACTCCCATATAGGAAAGTGCGCATGGTGACTGTTGTATTGAATCCCGATGCAATTTCTGTGTTTCATCAACACTTTGAAGGTCCAAAGATTACAGAATGCCTCCAGATGTGCATCGGAAACTTCTACTGGTCTTGCAGGGAACGATCAAAGCGTAGACTGTTTGAGACATTACTAACATGAAGGAAAGTGCGCATGGGGAATGTTGTATTCAATCCCGATGCAATTTCAGTGTTTCATCAACACTCTCATAGTCCACAGATTACAGAATGACACCAGATGTGCATCGGAAACTACTACTTGTCTTCCAGGGAACGATCAAAGCGTAGACTGTTTGAGACATTACTCCCATGGAAGAAAGTGCGCATGGCGACTGTTGTATTCAATCCCGATGCAATTTCTGTGTTTCATCAACACCTTGAAGGTCCACAGATTACAGAATGCCTCCAGATGTGCATCGGAAAATACTACTGGTCCTCCAGGAAACGATCAAAGCGTAGACTGTTTGAGACATTACTCCCATGGAAGAAAGTGCGCATGGTCGCTGTTGTATTCAATCCCGATGCAATTTCTGTGTTTCATCAACACTCTGATAGTCCACACATTACAGAATGCCCCCAGATGTGCATCGGAAACTACTACTGGTTTTCCAGGGAACGATCAAAGCGTAAACTGTTTGAGAAATTACTCCCATGGAGGAAAGTGCGCATGGTGACTGTTGTATTCATTGTGATGCAATTTCTATGTTTCATCAACACTCTGATAGTCCACACATTACAGAATGCCCCCAGATGTGCATCGGAAACTACTACTGATCTTCCAGGGAACGATCAAAGCGTAGACTGTCTGAGACATTACTCCCATGGAGGAAAGTGCACATGGTGAATGTTGTATTCAATCACGATGCAATTTCTGTGTTTCATCAACACTCTGATAGTGCACAGATTACAGAATGCCTCCAGATGTGCATCCGAAACTACTACAGGTCTCCCAGGTAACGATCAAAGCGTAGACTGTTTGAGACATTACTCCCATGGAGGAAAGTGCGCATGGTGACTGTTGTATTCAATCCTGATGCAATTTCTGTGTTTCATCAAAACCTTGAAGGTCCACAGATTACAGAATGCCTCCAGATGTGCATCGGAAAATACTACTGGTCCCCCAGGAAACGATCAAAGCGTAGACTGTTTGAGACATTACTCCCATGGAGGAAAGTGCGCATGGTGACTGTTGTATTCAATCTCGCGGCAATTTCTGTGTTTCATCAACACTTTGAAGGTCCACAGATCACAGAATGCCTCCAGATGTGCATTGCAACCTACTACTGGTCTTGCAGGGAACGATCAATGGGTAGACTGTTTGAGACATTACTCCCATGGAGGAAAGTGCGCATGGTGACTGTTGTATTCAATCGCGATGCAATTTCTGTGTTTCATCAACACTCTGATAGTCCACACATTACAGAATGCCCCCAGATGTGCATCGGAAACTACTACTGGTCTTCCAGGGAACGATCAAAGCGTAAACTGTTTGAGAAATTATTCCCATGGAGGAAAGTGCGCATGGTGACTGTTGTATTCATTCCTGATGCAATTTCTATGTTTCATATACACTCTGATAGTCCACACATTACAGAATGCCCCCAGATGTGCATCGGAAACTACTACTGGTCTTCCAGGGAACGATCAAAGCGTAGACTGTTTGAGACATTACTCCCATGGAGGAAAGTGCACATGGTGAATGTTGTATTCAATCCCGATGCAATTTCTGTGTTTCATCAACACTCTAATAGTCCACAGATTACAGAATGCCTCCAGATGTGCATCGGAAACTACAACAGGTCTTGTAGGGAACGATCAAAGCGTAGACTGTTGGAGACATTACTCCCATGGAGGAAAGTGCGCATGGTGACTGTTGTATTGAATCCCGATGCAATTTCTGTGTTTCATCGACTCTTTGAAGGTCCAAAGATTACAGAATGCCTAAAGATGTGCATCGGAAACTACTACTGGTCTTCCAGGAAACGATCAAACCGTAGACTGTTTGAGACATTACTCCATGGAGGAAAGTGCGCATGGTGACTGTTGTATTCAATCCCGATGCAATTTCTGTGATTCATCAACACTCTGATAGTCCACAGATTACAGAATGCCTCCATATGTGCATCGGAAACTACTACTGGTCTTCCAGGAAACGATCAAACCGTAGACTATTTGAGACATTACTCCCATGGAGGAAAGTGCGCATGGTGACTGTTGTATTCAATCCCGCGGCAATTCCTGTGTTTCATCAACACTTTGAAGGTCCACACATTACAGAATGACTCCAGATGTGCATCGGAAACTACTACTGGTCTTGCAGGGAACGATCAAAGCGTAGACTGTTTGAGATATTACTCCCATGGAGGAAAATGCCCATGATGACTGTTGTATTCAATCTTGAGGCAAGTTCTGTATTTCATCTACACTTTGAAGGTCCACAGATTACAGAATGCCTCCAGATGTGCATCGGAAACTACTACTGGTCTTCCAGGGAACGATCAAAGCGTAGACTGTTTGAGACATTACTAACATGAAGGAAAGTGCGCATGGGGACTGTTGTATTCAATCCCGATGCAATTTCTGTGTTTTATCAACACTCTCATAGTCCACAGATTACAGAATGACACCAGATGTGCATCGGAAACTACTACTTGTCTTCCAGGGAACGATCAAAGCGCAGACTGTTTGAGACATAACTCCCATGGAGGAAAGTACGCATGGCGACTGTTGTATTGAATCCCGATGCAATTTCTGTGTTTCATCAACACCTTGAAGGTCCACAGATTACAGAATGCCTCCAGATGTGCATCGGAAAATACTACTGGTCCTCCAGGAAACGATCAATTCGTAGACTGTTTGAGACATTACTCCCATGGAAGAAAGTGCGCGAGATGACTGTTGTATTCAATCTCGCGGCAATTTCTGTGTTTAATCAACACTTTGAAGGTCCACAGATTACAGAATGCCTCATGATGTGCATTTGCAAACTACTACTGGTCTTGCAGGGAACGATCAATGGGTAGACTGTTTGATACATTACTCCAATGGAGGAAAGTGCGCATGGTGACTGTTGTATTCAAACCCCATGCAATTTCTGTGTTTCATCAACACTCTGATAGTCCACACATTACAGAATGCCCCCAGATGTGCATCGGAAACTACTTCAGGTTTTCCACGGAACGATCAAAGCGTAAACTGTTTGAGAAATTACTCCCATGGAGGAAAGTGCGCATGGTGACTGTTGTATTCAATCCCGATGCAAATTCTGTGTTTCATCAACACTCTGATAGTCGACACATTACAGAATGCCCCCAGATGTGCATCGGAAACTACTACTGGTCTTCCAGGGAACGATCAAAGCGTAGACTGTTTGAGACATTACTCCCATGGAGGAAAGTGCGCATGGTGAATGTTGTATTCAATCACGATGCGATTTCTGTGTTTCATCAACACTCTGATAGTCCACAGATTACAGAATGCCTCCAGATGTGCAGCGGAAACTACTACAGGTCTTCCAGGTATCGATCAAAGCGTAGACTGTTTCAGACATTACTCCCATAGGGGAAAGTGCGCATGGTGACTCTTGTATTCAATCCTGATGCAATTTCTGTGTTTCATCAACACCTTGAAGGTCCACAGATTACAGAATGCCTCCAGATGTGCATCGGAAAATACTACTGGTCCTCCAGGAAACGATCAAAGCGTAGACTGTTTGAGACATTACTCCCATGGAGGAAAGTGCGCATGGTGACTGTTGTAATCAATCTCGCGGCAATTTCTGTGTTTCATCAACACTTTGAAGGTCCACAGATCACAGAATGCCTCCAGATGTGAATTGCAAACTATTACTGGTCTTGCAGGGAACGATCAATGGGTAGACTGTTTGAGACATTACTCCCATGGAGGAAAGTGCGCATGGTGACTGTTGTATTCATTGTGATGCAATTTCTATGTTTCATCAACACTCTGATAGTCCACACATTACAGAATGCCCCCAGATGTGCATCGGAAACTACTACTGGTCTTCCAGGGAACGATCAAAGCGTAGACTGTTTGAGACATTACTCCCATGGAGGAAAGTGCACATGGTGAATGTTGTATTCAATCACGATGCAATTTCTGTGTTTCATCAACACTCTGATAGTGCACAGATTACAGAATGCCTCCAGATGTGCATCCGAAACTACTACAGGTCTCCCAGGTAACGATCAAAGCGTAGACTGTTTGAGACATTACTCCCATGGAGGAAAGTGCGCATGGTGACTGTTGTATTCAATCCTGATGCAATATCTGTGTTTCATCAAAACCTTGAAGGTCCACAGATTACAGAATGCCTCCAGATGTGCATCGGAAAATACTACTGGTCCCCCAGGAAACGATCAAAGCGTAGACTGTTTGAGACATTACTCCCATGGAGGAAAGTGCGCATGGTGACTGTTGTATTCATTCCTGATGCAATTTCTATGTTTCATCAACACTCTGATAGTCCACACATTACAGAATGCCCCCAGATGTGCATCGGCAACTACTACTGGTCTTCCAGGGAACGATCAAAGAGTAGACTGTTTGAGACATTACTCCCATGGAGGAAAGCGCACATAGTGAATGTTGTATTCAATCCCAATGCAATTTCTGTGTTTCATCAACACTCTAATAGTCCACAGATTACAGAATGCCTCCAGATGTGCATCGGAAACTACTACAGGTCTTGTAGGGAACGATCAAAGCGTAGACTGTTGGAGACATTACTCCCATGTAGGAAAGTGCGCATGGTGACTGTTGTATTGAATCCCGATGCAATTTCTGTGTTACATCGACACTTTGAAGGTCCAAAGATTACAGAATGCCTAAAGATGTGCATCGGAAACTACTACTGGTCTTCCAGGAAACGATCAAACCGTTGACTGTTTGAGACATTACTCCATGGAGGAAAGTGCTCATGGTGACTGTTGTATTCAATCCCGATGCAATTTCTGTGTTTCATCAACACTCTGATAGTCCACAGATTACAGAATGCCTCCAGATGTGCATCGGAAACTACTACTGGTCTTCCAGGAAACGATCAAACCGTAGACTGTTTGAGACATTACTCCCATGGAGGAAAGTGCGCATGGTGACTGTTGTATTCAATCCCGCGGCAATTCCTGTGTTTCATCAACACTTTTAAGGTCCGCACATTACAGAATGCCTCCAGATGTGCATCGGAAACTACTACTGGTCTTCCAGGGAACGATCAAAGCGTAGACTGTTTGAGACATTACTAACATGAAGGGAAGTGCGCATGGGGACTGTTGTATTCAATCCCGATGCAATTTCTGTGTTTCATCAACACTCTCATAGTCCACAGATTACAGAATGACACCAGATGTGCATCGGAAACTACTACTTGTCTTCCAGGGAACGATCAAAGCGTAGACTGTTTGAGACATAACTCCCATGGAGGAAAGTACGCATGGCGACTGTTGTATTGAATCCCGATGCAATTTCTGTGTTTCATCAACACATTGAAGGTCCACAGATTACAGAATGCCTCCAGATGTGCATCGGAAAATACTACTGGTCCTCCAGGAAACGATCAATTCGTAGACTGTTTGAGACATTACTCTAATGGAAGAAAGTGCGCGAGATGACTGTTGTATTCAATCTCGCGGCAATTTCTGTGTTTAATCAACACTTTGAAGGTCCACAGATTACAGAATGCCTCATGGTGTGCATTTGCAAACTACTACTGGTCTTGCAGGGAACGATCAATGGGTAGACTGTTTGATACATTACTCCAATGGAGGAAAGTGCGCATAGTGACTGTTGTATTCAAACCCCATGCAATTTCTGTGTTTCATCAACACTCTGATAGTCCACACATTACAGAATGCCCCCAGATGTGCATCGGAAACTACTTCTGGTTTTCCAGGGAACGATCAAAGCGTAAACTGTTTGAGAAATTACTCCCATGGAGGAAAGTGCGCATGGTGACTGTTGTATTCATTGTGATGCAATTTCTATGTTTCATCAACACTCTGATAGTCGACACATTACAGAATGCCCCCAGATGTGCATCGGAAACTACTACTGGTCTTCCAGGGAACGATCAAAGCGTAGACTGTTTGAGACATTACTCCCATGGAGGAAAGTGCGCATGGTGAATGTTGTATTCAATCACGATGCGATTTCTGTGTTTCATCAACAAACTGATAGTCCACAGATTACAGAATGCCTCCAGATGTGCAGCGGAAACTACTACAGGTCTTCCAGGTATCGATCAAAGCGTAGACTGTTTCAGACATTACTCCCATGGAGGAAAGTGCGCATGGTGACTCTTGTATTCAATCCTGATGCAATTTCTGTGTTTCATCAACACCTTGAAGGTCCACAGATTACAGAATGCCTCAAGATGTGCATCGGAAAATACTACTGGTCCTCCAGGAAACGATCAAAGCGTAGACTGTTTGAGACATTACTCCCATGGAGGAAAGTGCGCATGGTGACTGTTGTAATCAATCTCGCGGCAATTTCTGTGTTTCATCAACACTTTGAAGGTCCACAGATCACAGAATGCCTCCAGATGTGCATTGCAAACTATTACTGGTCTTGCAGGGAACGATAAATGGGTAGACTGTTTGAGACATTACTCCCATGGAGGAAAGTGCGCATGGTGACTGTTGTATTCAATCCCGATGCAATTTCTGTGTTTCATCAACACTCTGATAGTCCACACATTACAGAATGCCCCCAGATGTGCATCGGAAATTACTACTGGTCTTCCAGGGAACGATCAAAGCGTAAACTGTTTGAGAAATTATTCCCATGGAGGAAAGTGCGCATGGTGACTGTTGTATTCATTCCTGATGCAATTTCTATGTTTCATCAACACTCTGATAGTCCACACATTACAGAATGCCCCCAGATGTGCATCAGAAACTACTACTGGTCTTCCTGGGGAACGATCAAAGCGTAGACTGTTTGAGACATTACTCCCATGGAGGAAAGTGCACATGGTGAATGTTGTATTCAATCCCGATGCAATTTCTGTGTTTCATCAACACTCTGATAGTCCACAGATTACAGAATGCCTCCAGATGTGCATCGGAAACTACTACAGGTCTTGTAGGGAACGATCAAAGCGTAGACTGTTTGAGACATTACTCCCATGGAGGAATGTGCGCATGGTCACTGTTGTATTCAATCCCGCGGCAATTCCTGTGTTTCATCAACACTTTGAAGGTCCATACATTACAGAATGCCTCCAGATGTGCATCGGAAACTACTACTGGTCTTGCAGGGAACGATCAAAGCGTAGACTGTTTGAGACATTACTCCCATGGAGGAAAATGCCCCTGATGACTGTTGTATTCAATCTTGAAGATATTTCTGTATTTCATCAACACTTTGAAGGTCCACAGATTACAGAATGCCTCCAGATGTGCATCGGAAACTACTACTGGTCTTGCAGGGAACGATCAAAGCGTAGACTGTTAGAGACATTACTCCCATGGAGGAAAGTGCGCATGGTGACTGTTGCATTGAATCCCGATGCAATTTCTGTGTTTCATCAACACTATGAAGGTCCACACATTACAGAATGCCCCCAGATGTGCAGCGGAAACTACTACTGGTCTTCCAGGGAACGATCAAAGCGTAGACTGTTTGAGTCATTACTCCCATGGAGGTAATTCCTCATGGTGACTGTTGTATTCAATCCTGATGCAATTTCTGTGTTTCATCAACACTCTGATAGTCCACACGTTACAGAATGCCCCCAGATATGCGTCGGAAGCTACTACTGGTCTTCCAGGGAACGATCAAAACATAAACTCTTTGAGACATTGCTCGCAATGAGGAAAGTGCGCATGGTGTCTGTTGTATTCAATCCCGATGCAATTTCTGTGTTTCATCAACACTCTGATTGTCCACAGATTACAGAATGCCTCCGGATGTCCATCGGAAACTACTACTGGTCTTCCAGGGAACGATCAAATCGTAGACTGTTTGAGACATTACTCACATGGAGGAAAGTGCGCATGGTGACTGTTGTATTCAATCCCGCGGCAATTCCTGTGTTTCATCAACACTTTGATGGTCCACACATTACAGAATGCCTCCAGGTGTGCATCGGAAACTACTACTGGTCTTGCAGGGAACGATCAAAGCGTAGACTGTTAGAGACATTACTCCATTGGAGGAAAGTGCGCATGGAGAATGTTGTATTCAATCCCGATGCAATTTCAGTGTTTCATCAACACTTTGAAGGCCAAGTATTACAGAATGCCTCCAGATGTGCATCGGATACTACTATTGGTCTTCCAGGAAACGATCAACCCGTAGACAGTTTGAGACATTACTCCCATGGAGGAAAGTGCGCATGGCGACTGTTGTATTCAATCCCGATGCAATTTCTTTGTTTCATCAACACCTTGAAGGTCCACAGATTACAGAATGCCTCCAGATGTGCATCGAAAAATACTACTGGTCCTCCAGGAAACGATCAAAGCGTAGACTGTTTGAGACATTACTCCCATGGAGGAAAGTGCGCATGGTGACTGTTGTATTCAATCTCGCGGCAATTTCTGTGTTTCATCAACACTTTGAAGGACCACAGATTACAGAATGCCTCCAGATGTGCATCGGAAACTACTACTGGTCTTGCAGGGAACGATCAATGGGTAGACTGTTTGAGACATTACTTCCATGGAGGAAAATGCGCATGGTGACTGTTGTATTCAATCCCGATGCAATTTCTGTGTTTCATCAACACTCTGATAGTCCACACATTACAGAATGCCCACAGATGTGCATCGGAAACTACTACTGGTCTTCCAGGGAACGATCAAAGCGAAGACTGTTTGAGACATCACCCCCATGGAGGAAAGTGCGCTGGGGGTCTGTTGAATTCAATCGCGATGCAATTTCTGTGTTTCATCAACACTCTGATAGTCCACACATTACAGAATGCCCCCAGATGTGCATCGGAAACTACTACTGGTCTTCCAGGGAACGATCAAAGCGTAGACTGTTTGAGTCATTACTCCCGTGGAGGAAATGGCGCATGGTGACTGTTGTAATCAATCCTGATGCAATTTCTGTGTTTCATCAACACTCTGATAGTCCACACATTACAGAATGCCTCCAGATGTGCATCGGAAGCTACTACTGGTCTTCCAGGAAACGATCAAAGCATAAACCCTTTGAGACATTACTCCCAATGAGGAAAGTGCGAATGGTGTCTGTTGTATTCAATCCCGATGCAATTTCTGTGTTTCATCAACACTCTGATTGTCCGCAGATTACAGAGTGCCTCCAGATGTCCATCGGAAACTACTACTGGTCTTCCAGGGAACGATCAAATCGTAGACTGTTTGAGACATTACTCCCATGGAGGAAAGTGCGCATGGTGACTGTTGTATTCAATCCCGCGGCAATTCCTGTGTTTCATCAACACTTTGAAGGTCCACACATTACAGAATGCCTCCAGATCTGCATCGGAAACTACTACTGGTCTTGCAGGGAACGATCAAATCGTAGACTGTTAGAGACATTACTCCCATGGAGGAAAGTGCGCATGGTGACTGTTGTATTCAATCCCGATGCAATTTCTTTGTTTCATCAACACCTTGAAGGTCCACAGATTACAGAAAGCCTCCAGATGTGCATCGGAAAATACTACTGGTCCTCCAGGAAACGATCAAAGCGTAGACTGTTTGGGACATTACCCCCATGTAGGAAAGTGCACATGGTGAATGTTGTATTCAATCCCGATGCAATTTCTGTGTTTCATCAACACTCTGATAGTCCACAGATTACAGAATGAATCCAGATGTGCATCGGAAACTACTACAGGTCTCCGAGGGATCGATCGAAGCGTAGACTGTTTGAGACATTACTCCCATGGAGGAAAGTGCGCATGGTGACTGTTGTAATCAATCCTGATGCAATTTCTGTGTTTCATCAACACTCTGATAGTCCACACATTACAGAATGCCTCCAGATGTGCATCGGAAACTACTACTGGTCTTGCAGGGAACGATCAAAGCGTAGACTGTTTGAGACATTACTCCCATGGAGGAAAGTACGCATGGCGACTGTTGTATTCAATCCCGATGCAATTTCTTTGTTTCATCAACACCTTGAAGGTCCACAGATTGCAGAATGCCTCCAGATGTGCATCGGAAAATACTACTGGTCCTCCAGGAAACGATCAAAGCGTAGACTGTTTGAGACATTACTCCCATGGAGGAAAGTGCGCATGGTGACTGTTGTATTCAATCTCGCGGCAATTTCTGTGTTTCATCAACACTTTGAAGGACCACAGATTACAGAATGCCTCCAGATGTGCATTGCAAACTACTACTGGTCTTGCAGGGAACGATCAATGCGTAGACCGTTTGAGACATTACTCCCATGGAGGAAAATGCGCATGGTGACTGTTGTATTCAATCCCGATGCAATTTCTATTTTTCATCAACACTCTGATAGTCCACACATTACAGAATGCCCCCAGATGTGCATCGGAAACTACTACTTGTCTTCCAGGGAACGATCAAAGCGTAGACTCTTTGAGACATCACCCCCATGGAGGAAAGTGCGCTGTGGGTCTGTTGAATTCAATCCCGATGCAATTTCTGTGTTTCATCAACACTCTGATAGTCCACACATTACAGAATGCCCCCAGATGTGCATCGGAAACTACTACTGGTCTTCCAGGGAACGATCAAAGCGTAGACTGTTTGAGTCATTACTCCCATGGAGGAAATTGCGCATGGTGACTGTTGTATTCAATCCTGATGCAATTTCTATGTTTCATCAACACTCTGATAGTCCACACGTTACAGAATGCCCCCAGATGTGCGTCGGAAGCTACTACTGGCCTTCCAGGAAACGATCAAAGCATAAACTCTTTGAGACATTACTCCCAATGAGGAAAGTGCGCATGGTGTCTGTTGTATTCAATCCCGATGCAATTCCTGGGTTTCATCAACACTCTGATTGTCCACAGATTACTGAATGCCTCCAGATGTCCATCGGAAACTACTACTGGTCTTCCAGGGAACGATCAAATCGTAGACTGTTTGAGACATTACTCCCATGGAGGAAAGTGCGCATGGTGACTGTTGTATTCAATCCCGCGGCAATTCCTGTGTTTCATCAACACTTTGAAGCTACTACTTGTCTTCCAGGGAACGATCAAAGCGTAGACTGTTTGAGAAATTACTCCCATGGAAGAAAGTGCGCAAGGTGACTGTTGTATTCAATCCCGATGCAATTTCTGAGTTTCATCAACACTTTGAAGGTCCAAAGATTACAGAATGCCTCCAGATGTGCATCGGAAACTACTACTGGTCTTCGAGGGAACGATCAAAGCGTAGACTCTTAGAGACATTACTCCCATGGAGGAAAGTGCGCATGGTGACTGTTGTATTGAATCCCGATGCAATTTCTGTGTTTCATCAACACTTTGAAGGTCCAAAGATTACAGAATGCCTCCAGATGTGCATCGGAAACAACTACTGGTCTTCCAGGAAACGATCAAACCGTAGACTCTTTGAGACATTACTCCCATGGAGGAAAGTGCTCATAGTGACTGTTGTATTCAAGCCCGCGGCAATTCCTGTGTTTCATCAACACTTTGAAGGTCCACACATTACAGAATGCCTTCAGATGTGCATCGGAAACTACTACCTGTATTGCAAGGAACGATCAAAGCGTAGAGTGTTTTTGACATTACTCCCATAGAGGAAAATGCCCATGATGACTGTTGTATTCAATCTTGAGGCAATTCCTGTATTTCATCAACACTTTAAAGGTCCACAGATTACAGAATGCCTCCAGATGTGCATCGGAAACTACTACTGGTCTTGCAGGGAACGATCAAAGCGTAGACTGTTTGAGACATTACTCCCATGAAGGAAAGTGCGCATGGTGACTGTTGTATTCAATGCCGATGCAATTTCTGAGTTTCATCAACACTCTGATAGTCCACAGATTACAAAATGACACCAGATATGCATCGAAAACTACTACTTGTCTTCCAGGGAACGATCAAATCGTAGACTGTTTGAGACATTACTCCCATGGAGGAAAGTGCGCATGGCGAATGTTGTATTCAACCCCGATGCAATTTCTGTGTTTCATCAACACTCTGATAGTCCAAATATTACAGAGTGCCCACCGATGTGCATCGGAAACTACTACTGGTCTTCCAGGGAACGATCAAAGCGTAAACTGTCTGAGACTTTACTCCCATGGAGGAAAGTGCGCATGGTGACAGTTGTATTCAATCCCGCGGCAATTCCTGTGTTTCATCAACACTTTGAAGGTCCACACATTACAGAATGCCTCCAGATGTGCATCGGAAACTACTACTGGTCTTGCAGGGAACGATCAAAGCGTAGACTGTTTGAGATATTACTCCCGTGGAGGAAAATGCCCATGATGACTGTTGTATTCAATCTTGAGGCAGTTTCTGTATTTCATCAACACTTTGAAGATCCACAGATTACAGAATGCCTCCAGATGTGCATCGGAAACTACTACTGGTATTCCAGGGAACGATCAAAGCGTAGACTGTTAGAGACATTACTCCCATGCAGGAGAGTGCGCATGGTGACTGTTGTATTCAATCCCGATGCACTTTCTGTGTTTCATCAACACTCTGATAGACCACACATTACAGAATGCCCACAGATGTGCATCGGAAAATACTAGTGGTCCTCCAGGAAACGATCAAAGCGTAGACTGTTTGAGACATTACTCCCATGGAGGAAAGTGCGCATGGTGACTGTTGTATTCAGTCTCGCGGCAATTTCTGTGTTTCATCAACACTTTGAAGGTCCACAGATTACAGAATGCCTCCAGATGTGCATTGCAAACTACTACTGGTCTTGCAGGGAACGATCAATGGGTAGCCTGTTTGAGACATTACTCCCATGGAGGAAAGTGCGCATGGTGACTGTTGTATTCAATCCCGATGCAATTTCTGTGTTTCATCAACACTCTGATAGACCACACATTACAGAATGCCCACAGATGTGCATCGGAAACTACTACTGGTCTTCCAGGGAACGATCAAAGCGTAAACTGTTTGAGAAATTACTCCCATGGAGGAAAGTGCGCATGGTGACTGTTGTATTCATTCCTGATGCAATTTCTATGTTTCATAACACTCTGATAGTCCACACATTACAGAAAGCGCCCAGATGTGCATCGGAAACTACTACTGGTCTTCCAGGGAACGATCAAAGCGTAGACTGTTTGAGACATTACTCCCATGGAGGAAAGTGCACATGGTGAATGTTGTACTTAATGCCGATGCAATATCTGTCTCTCATCAACACTCTGATAGTCCACAGATTACAGAATGCCTCCAGATGTGCATCGGAAACTACTACAGGTCTCCCAGGGATCGATCAAATCGTAGACTGTTTGAGACATTACTCCCATGGAGGAAAGTGCGCATGGTGACTGTTGTATTCAATCCTGATGCAATATCTGTGTTTCATCAACACTCCGATAGTCCACACATTACAGAATGTCAGACGATTTGCATCGGAAACTACTAGTGGTCTTCCTGGGAACGATCAAAACGTAGACTGTTTGAGACATTACTCCCATGGAGGAAAGTGCACATGGTGAATGTTGTACTGAATGCCGATGCAATATCTGTCTCTCATCAACACTCTGATAGTCCACAGATTACAGAATGCCTCCAGATGTGCATCGGAAACTACTACGGGTCTCCCAGGGATCGATCAAATCGTAGACTGTTTGAGACATTACTCCCATGGAGGAAAGTGCGCATGGTGACTGTTGTATTCAATCCTGATGCAATATCTGTGTTTCATCAACACTCCGATAGTCCACACATTACAGAATGTCAGAAGATTTGCATCGGAAACTACTAGTGGTCTTCCTGGGAACGATCAAAACGTAGACTGTTTGAGATATTACTCCCATGGATGAAAGTGCGCATGGTGACTGTTTTATTCGATCTCGATTCAATTTCTGTGTTTTTCATCAACAATTTGAAGGTCCGCAGATTACAGAATGCCTCCAGATGTGCATCGGAAAATACTACTGGTCTTGCAGGGAACGATCAAAGCGTAGACTGTTTGAGACATTACTCCCATGGAGGAAAGTGCGCATGGTGACTGTTGTATTGAATCCCGCGGCAATTTCTGTGTTTCATCAACTCTTTGAAGGTCCACAGATTACAGAATGCCTCCAGATGTGCATCGGAAACTACTACTGGTCTTGCAGGGAACGATCAAAGCGTAGACTGTTTGAGACATTACTCCCATGGAGGAAAGTGCGCATGGTGACTGTTGTATTCAATCCCGCGGCAATTCCTGTGTTTCATCAACACTTTGAAGGTCCACAGATTACAAAATGCCTCCACATGTGCAACGGAAGCTACTACTGGTCTTACAGGGAACGATCAAAGCGTAGACTGTTTGAGACATTACTCCCATGAAGGAAAGTGCGCATGGTGACTGTTGTATTCAATCCCGATGCAAATTCTGTGTTTCATCAACACCCTGAAGGTCCACAGATTACAGAATGCCTCCAGATGTGCATCGGAAAATACTACTGGTCCTCCAGGAAACGATCAAAGCGTAGACTGTTTGAGACATTACTCCCATAGAAGAAAGTGCGCATGGTGACCGTTGTATTCAATCTCGCGGCAATTTCTGGGTTTCATCAACACTTTCAAGGTCCACAGATTACAGAATGCCTCCAGATGTGAATTGCAAACTACTACTGGTCTTGCAGGGAACGATCAATGGGTAGACTGTTTGAGACATTACTCCCATGGAGGAAAGTGCGCATGGTGACTGTTGTATTCAATCCCGATGTAATTTCTGTGTTTCATCAACACTCTGTTAGTCCACACATTACAGAATGCCCCCAGATGTGCATCGGAAACTACTACTTTTCTTCCAGTGAACGATCAAAGCGTAGACTGTTTGAGACATTACTCCCATGGAGGAAAGTGCGCATGGTGACTGTTGTATTCATTCCTGATGCTATTTCTGTGTTTCATCAACACTCTGATAGTCCACACATTACAGATTGCACCCAGATGTGCATCGGAAACTACTACTGGTCTTCAAGGGAACGATCAAAACGTAGACTGTTTGAGACATTACTCCCATGGAGGAAAGTGCACATGGTGAATGTTGTATTCAATCCCGATGCAATTTCTATGTTTCATCAACACTCTGATAGTCCACACATTACAGAATGTCAGAAGATTTGCATCGGAAACTACTAGTGGTCTTCCAGGGAACGATCAAAGCGTAGACTGAGATATTACTCCCATGGAGGAAAGTGCGCATGGTGACTGTTTTATTCGATCCCGATTAAATTTGTGTTTTTCATCAACCATTTGAAGGTCCACAGATTACAGAATGCCTCCAGATGGGCATCGGAAACTACGTCTGGCCCTCCAGGAAACGTTCAAACCGTAGTCTGTTTGAGACATTATTTCCATGGAGGAAAGTGCGCATGGTGACTGTTGTATTGAATCCCGCGGCATTTTCTGTCTTTCATCAACACTCTGATAGTCCGCAGATTACAGAATGCCTCCAGATGTTCATCGGAAACTACTACAGGTCTCCCAGGGATCGATCAAAGCGTAGACTGTTTGGGACATTACTCCCATGGAGGAAACTGCGCATGGTGACTGTTGTACTCAATCCCGATGCAATTTCTGTGTTTCATCAACACTCTGATAGTCCACAGATTACAGAATAACACCAGATGTGCATCGGAAAATACTACTGGTCCTCCAGGAAACGATCAAAGCGTAGACTGTTTGGGACATTACTCCCATGGAAGAAAGTGCGCATGGTGACTGTTGTATTCAATCTCGCCTCAATTTCTGTGTTTCATCAACACTTTGAAGGTCCACAGATTACAGAATGCCTCCAGATGTGCATTGCAAACTACTACTGGTCTTGCAGGGAACGATCAATGGGTAGACTGTTTGAGACATTACTCCCATGGAGGAAAGTGCGCATGGTGACTGTTGTATTCAATCCCGATGCAATTTCTGTGTTTCATCAACACTCTGATAGTCCACACATTACAGAATGCCCCCAGATATGCATCGGAAACTACTACTTTTCTTCCAGGGAACGATCAAAGCGTAGACTGTTTGAGACATTACTCCCATAGAGGAAAGTGCGCATGGTGACTGTTGTATTCATTCCTGATGCTATTTCTGTGTTTCATCAGCACTCTGATAGTCCACACATTACAGAATGCCCCCAGATGTGCATCGGAAACTACTACTGGTCTTCAAGGGAACGATCAAAACGTAGACTGTTTGAGACATTACTAACATGGAGGAAAGTGCACATGGTGAATGTTGTATTCAATCCCGATGCAATTTCTATGTTTCATCAACACTCTGATAGTCCACACATTACAGAATGTCAGAAGATTTGCATCGGAAACTACTAGTGGTCTTCCAGGGAACGATCAAAGCGTAGACTGAGATATTACTCCCATGGAGGAAAGTGCGCATGGTGACTGTTTTATTCGATCCCGATTAAATTTGTGTTTTTCATCAACCATTTGAAGGTCCACAGATTACAGAATGCCTCCAGATGGGCATCGGAAACTACGTCTGGCCCTCCAGGAAACGTTCAAACCGTAGTCTGTTTGAGACTTTATTTCCATGGAGGAAAGTGCGCATGGTGACTGTTGTATTGAATCCCGCGGCAATATCTGTCTTTCATCAACACTCTGATAGTCCACAGATTACAGAATGCCTCCAGATGTTCATCGGAAACTACTACAGGTCTCCCAGGGATCAATCAAAGCGTAGACTGTTTGGGACATTACTCCCATGGAGGAAACTGCGCATGGTGACTGTTGTACTCAATCCCGATGCAATTTCTGTGTTTCATCAACACTCTGATAGTCCACAGATTACAGAATGACACCAGATGTGCATCGGAAACTACTACTTGTCTTCCAGGGAACGATCAAAGACTAGAATGTTTGAGACATTACTCCCATGAGGGAAAGTGCGCATGGCGACTGTTGTACTCAATCCCGATGCAATTTCTGTGTTTCATCAACACCTTGAAGGTCCACAGATTACGGAATGCCTCCAGATGTGCATCGGAAAATACTACTGGTCCTCCAGGAAACGATCAAAGCGTAGACTGTTTGAGACATTACTCCCGCGGAAGAAAGTGCGCATGGTGACTGTTGTATTCAATCTCGCCTCAATTTCTGTGTTTCATCAACACTTTGAAGGTCCACAGATTACAGAATGCCTCCAGATGTGCATTGCAAACTACTACTGGTCTTGCAGGGAACGATCAATGGGTGGACTGTTTGAGACATTACTCCCATGGAGGAAAGTGCGCATGGTGACTGTTGTATTCAATCCCGATGCAATTTCTGTGTTTCATCAACACTCTGATAGTCCACACATTACAGAATGCCCCCAGATATGCATCGGAAACTACTACTTTTCTTCCAGGGAACGATCAAAGCGTAGACTGTTTGAGACATTACTCCCATGGAGGAAAGTGCGCATGGTGACTGTTGTATTCATTCCTGATGCTATTTCTGTGTTTCATCAACACTCTGATAGTCCACACATTACAGAATGCCCCCAGATGTGCATCGGAAACTACTACTGGTCTTCAAGGGAACGATCAAAACGTAGACTGTTTGAGACATTACTAACATGGAGGAAAGTGCACATGGTGAATGTTTTATTCAATCCCGATGCAATTTCTATGTTTCATCAACACTCTGATAGTCCACACATTACAGAATGTCAGAAGATTTGCATCGGAAACTACTAGTGGTCTTCCAGGGAACGATCAAAGCGTAGACTGAGACAATACTGCCATGGAGGAAAGTGCGCATGGTGACTGTTTTATTCGATCCCGATTAAATTTGAGTTTTTCATCAACCATTTGAAGGTCCACAGATTACAGAATGCCTCCAGATGGGCATCGGAAACTACTACTGGCCCTCCAGGAAACGTTCAAACCGTAGACTGTTTGAGACATTATTCCCATGGAGGAAAGTGCCCATGGTGACTGTTGTATTGAATCCCGCGGCAATTTCTGTCTTTCATCAACACTCTGATAGTCCACAGATTACAGAATGCCTCCAGATGTGCATCGGAAACTACTACAGGTCTCCCAGGGATCGATCAAAGCGTAGACTGTTTGAGACATTACTCCCATGGAGGAAAGTGCGCATGGTGACTGTTGTACTCAATCCTGATGCAATTTCTGTGTTTCATCAACACTCCGATAGTCCACACATTACAGAATGTCAGAAGATTTGCATCGGAAACTACTAGTGGTCTTCCAGGGAACGATCAAAGCGTAGACTGTTTGAGATATTACTCCCATGGATGAAAGTGCGCATGGTGACTGTTTTATTCGATCTCGATTCAATTTCTGTGTTTTTCATCAACAATTTGAAGGTCCACAGATTACAGAATGCCTCCAGATGGGCATCGTAAACTACTACTGGCCCTCCAGGAAACGTTCAAAGCGTAGACTCTTTGAGACATTACTCCCATGGAGGAAAGTGCGCATGGTGACAGTTGTATTCAATCCCGCGGCAATTCCTGTGTTTCATCAACACTTTGAACGTCCACACATTACAGAATGCCTCCAGATGTGCATTGCAAACTACTACTGGTCTTGCAGGGAACGATCAATGGGTAGACTGTTTGATACATTACTCCCATGGAGGAAAGTGCGCATGCAGACTGTTGTATTCAATCCCGATGCAATTTCTTTGTTTCATCAACACTCTGATAGTCCACACATTACAGAATGTCAGAAGATTTGCATCGGAAACTACTAGTGGTCTTCCAGGGAACGATCAATGCGTAGACTGAGATATTACTCCCATGGAGGAAAGTGCGCATGGTGACTGTTTTATTCGATCCCGATTAAATTTGTGTTTTTCATCAACCTTTTGAAGGTCCACAGATTACAGAATGCCTCCAGATGGGCATCGGAAACTACTACTGGCCCTCCAGGAAACGTTCAAACCGTAGACTGTTTGAGACATTATTCCCATGGAGGAAAGTGCGCATGGTGACTGTTGTATTGAATCCCGCGGCAATTTCTGTCTTTCATCAACACTCTGATAGTCCACAGATTACAGAATGCCTCCAGATGTGCATCGGAAACTACTACAGGTCTCCCAGGGATCGATCAAAGCGTAGACTGTTTGAGACTTTACTCCCATGGAGGAAAGTGCGCATGGTGACTGTTGTACTCAATCCTGATGCAATTTCTGTGTTTCATCAACACTCCGATAGTCCACACATTACGGAATGTCAGAAGATTTGCATCGGAAACTACTAGTGGTCTTTTAGGGAACGTTCAAAGCGTAGACTGTTTGAGACATTACTCCCATAGAGGAAAGTGCGCATGGTGACAGTTGTATTCAATCCCGCGGCAATTCCTGTGTTTCATCAACACTTTGAAGGTCCACACATTACAGAATGCCTCCAGATGTGCATCGGAAACTACTACTGGTCTTGCAGGGAACGATCAAAGCGTAGACTGTTTGAGACATTACTCCCGTGGAGGAAAATGCCCATGATGACTGTTGTATTCAATCTTGAGGCAATTTCTGTATTTCATCAACACTTTGAAGGTCCACAGATTACAGAATGCCTCCAGATGTGCATCGGAAACTACTACTGGTGTTCCAGGGAACGATCAAAGCGTAGACTGTTAGAGACATTACTCCCATGAAGGAAAGTGCGCATGGTGACTGTTGTATTCAATCCCGATGCACTTTCTGTGTTTCATCAACACTCTGATAGTCCACACATTACAGAATGACACCAGATGTGCATCGAAAACTACTACTTGTCTTCCAGGGAACGATCAAAGCGTAGACTGTTTGAGACATTACTCCCATGGAGGAAAGTGCGCATGGCGAATGTTGTATTCAATCCCGATGCAATTTCTGTGTTTCATCAACACCTTGAAGGTCCACAGATTACAGAATGCCTCCAGATATGCATCGGAAAATACTAGTGGTCCTCCAGGAAACGATCAAAGCGTAGACTGTTTGAGACATTACTCCCATGGAGGAAAGTGCGCATGGTGACTGTTGTACTCAATCTCGCGGCAATTTCTGTGTTTCATCAACACTTTGAAGGTCCACAGATTACAGAATGCCTCCAGATGTGCATCGGAAACTACTACTGGTCTTGCAGGGAACGATCAAAGCGTAGACTGTTTGAGACATTACTCCCATGGAGGAAAGTGCGCATGGTGACTGTTGTATTCAATCCCGCGGCAATTCCTGTGTTTCATCAACACTTTGAAGGTCCACACATTACAGAATGCCTCCAGATGTGCATCGGAAACTACTACTTGTCTTGCAGGGAACGATCAAAGCGTAGACTGTTTGAGACATTACTCCCATGGAGGAAAATGCCCATGATGACTGTTGTTTTCAATCTTGAGGCGATTTCTGTATTTCATCAACACTTTGAAGGTCCACAGATTACAGAATGCCACCACATGTGCATCGGAAACTACTACTGGTCTTGCAGGGAACGATCAAAGCGTAGACTGTTTGAGACATTACTCCCATGGAGGAAAGTGCGCACGGTGACTGTTGTATTCAATCCCGATGCAATTTCTGTGTTTCATCAACACCTTGAAGGTCCACAGATTACAGAATGCCTCCAGATGTGCATCGGAAAATACTACTGGTGCTCCAGGAAACGGTCAAAGCGTAGACTGTTTGAGACATTACTCCCATGGAAGAAAGTGCGCATGGTGACTGTTGTATTCAATCTCGCGGCAATTTCTGTGTTTCATCAACACTTTGAAGGTCCACAGATTACAGAATGCCTCCAGATGTGCATTGCAAACTACTACTGGTCTTGCAGGGAACGATCAATGGGTAGACTGTTTGAGACATTACTCCCATGGAGGAAAGTGCGCATGGTGACTGTTGTATTCAATCCCGATGCAATTTCTGTGTTTCATCAACACTCTGATAGTCCACACATTACAGAATGCCCCCAGATGTGCATCGGAAACTACTACTTTTCTTCCAGGGAACGATCAAAGCGTAGACTGTTTGAGACATTACTCCCATGGAGGAAAGTGCGCATGGTGACTGTTGTATTCTTTCCTGATGCTATTTCTGTGTTTCATCAACACTCCGATAGTCCACACATTACAGAATGTCAGAAGATTTGCATTGGAAACTACTAGTGGTCTTCCAGGGAACGATCAAAGCGTAGACTGAGATATTACTCCCATGGAGGAAAGTGCGCATGGTGACAGTTGTATTCAATCCCGCGGCAATTCCTGTGTTTCATCAACACTTTGAAGGTCTACACATTACAGAATGCCTCCAGATGTGCATCGGAAACTACTACTGGTCTTGCAGGGAACGATCAAAGCGTAGACTGTTTGAGACATTTCTCCCGTGGACGAAAATGCCCATGATGACCGTTGTATTCAATCTTGAGGCAATTTCTGTATTTCATCAACACTTTGAAGGTCCACAGATTACAGAATGACACCAGATGTGCATCGAAAACTACTACTTGTCTTCCAGGTTACGATCAAAGCGTAGACTGTTTGAGTCATTACTCCCATGGAGGAAAGTGCGCATGGCGAATGTTGTATTCAATCCCGATGCAATTTCTGTGTTTCACCAACACCTTGAAGGTCCACAGATTACAGAATGCCTCCAGATGTGCATCGGAAAATACTAGTGGTCCTCCAGGAAACGATCAAATCGTAGACTGTTTGAGACATTACTCCCATGGAGGAAAGTGCGCATGGTGACTGTTGTATTCAATCTCGCGGCAATTTCTGTGTTTCATCAACACTTTGAAGGTCCACAGATTACAGATACCTCCAGATGTGCATTGCAAACTACTACTGGTCTTGCAGGGAACGATCAATGGGTAGACTGTTTGAGACATTACTCCCATGGAGGAAAGTGCGCATGGTGACTGTTGTATTCAATCCTGATGCAATATCTGTGTTTCATCAACACCCCGATAGTCCACACATTACAGAATGTCAGAAGATTTGCATCGGAAACTCCTAGTGGTCTTCCTGGGAACGATCAAAGCGTAGACTGTTTGAGATATTACTCCCATGGATGAAAGTGCGCATGGTGACTGTTTTATTCGATCTCGATTCAATTTCTGGGTTTTTCATCAACAATTTGAAGGTCCGCAGATTACAGAATGCCTCCAGATGTGCATCGGAAACTACTACTGGTCTTGCAGGGAACGATCAAAGCGTAGACTGTTTGAGACATTACTCCCATGGGGGAAAGTGCGCATGGTGACTGTTGTATTCAATCCCGTGGCAATTCCTGTGTTTCATCAACACTTTGAAGGTCCACACATTACAAAATGCCTCCAGATGTGCATCGGAAGCTACTACTGGTCTTGCAGGGAACGATCAAAGCGTAGACTGTTTGAGACATTATTCCCATGAAGGAAAGTGCGCATGGTGACTGTTGTATTCAATCCCGATGCAATTTCTGGGTTTCATCAACACTCTGATAGTCCACAGATTACAGAATGACACCAGATGTGCATCGGAAACTACTACTTGTCTTCCAGGGAACGATCAAAGACTAGAATGTTTGAGACATTACTCCCATGAGGGTAAGTGCGCATGGCGACTGTTGTACTCAATCCCGATGCAATTTCTGTGTTTCATCAACACCTTGAAGGTCCACAGATTACAGAATGCCTCCAGATGTGCATCGGAAAATACTACTGGTCCTCCAGGAAACGATCAAATCGTAGACTGTTTGAGACATTACTCCCATGGAAGAAAGTGCGCATGGTGACTGTTGTATTCAATCTCGCGGCAATTTCTGTGTTTCATCAACACTTTGAAGGTCCACAGATTACAGAATGCCTCCAGATGTGCATTGCAAACTACTACTGGTCTTGCAGGGAACGATCAATGTGTAGACTGTTTGAGACATTACTCCCATGGAGGAAAGTGCGCATGGTGACTGTTGTATTCAATCCCGATGCAATTTCTGTGTTTCATCAACACTCTGACAGTGCACACATTACAGAATGCCCCCAGATGTGCATCGGAAACTACTACTTTTCTTCCACGGAACGATCAAAGCGTAGACTGTTTGAGACATTACTCCCATGGAGGAAAGTGCGCATGGTGACTGTTGTATTCAATCCTGATGAAATTTCTGTGTTTCATCAACAATCCGATAGTCCACACATTACAGAATGTGAGAAGATTTGCATCGGAAACTACTAGTGGTCTTCCAGGGAACGATCAAAGCGTAGACTGAGATATTACTCCCATGGAGAAAAGTGCGCATGGTGACTGTTTTATTCGATCCCGATTAAATTTGTGTTTTTCATCAACCATTTGAAGGTCCACAGATTACAGAATGCCTCCAGATGGGCATCGGAAACTACTACTGGCCCTCCAGGAAACGTTCAAACCGTAGACTGTTTGAGACATTATTCCCATGGAGGAAAGTGCGCATGGTGACTGTTGCATTGAATCCCGCGGCAATTTCTGTCTTTCATCAACACTCTGATAGTCCACAGATTACAGAATGCCTCCAGATGTGCATCGGAAACTACTACAGGTCTCCCAGGGATCGATCAAAGCGTAGACTGTTTGAGACATTACTCCCATGGAGGAAAGTGCGCATGGTGACTGTTGTATTCAATCCTGATGCAATTTCTGTGTTTCATCAACACTCCGATTGTCCACACATTACAGAATGTCAGAAGATTTGCATCGGAAACTACTAGTGGTCTTCCAGGGAACGATCAAAGCGTAGACTGTTTGAGATATTACTCCCATGGATGAAAGTGCGCATGGTGACTGTTTTATTTCATCTCGATTCAATTTCTGTGTTTTTCATCAGCAATATGAAGGTCCACAGATTACAGAATGCCTCCAGATGGGCATCGTAAACTACTACTGGCCCTCCAGGAAACGTTCAAAGCGTAGAATGTTTGAGACATTATTCCCATGGAGGAAAGTGCGCATGGTGACTGTTGTATTGAATCCCGCGGCAATTTCTGTGTTTCATCAACACTTTGAAGGTCCACAGATTACAGAATGCCTCCAGATGTGCATCGGAAACTACTACTGGTCTTGCAGGGAACGATCAAAGCGTAGACTGTTTGAGACAATACTCCCATGGAGGAAAGTGCGCATGGTGACTGTTGTATTCAATCCCGCGGCAATTTATGTGTTTCATCAACACTTTGAAGGTCCACACATTACAGAATGCCTATAGATGTGCATCGGAAACTACTACTTGTCTTCCAGGGAACGATCAAAGACTAGAATGTTTGAGACATTACTCCCATGGAGGAGAGTGCGCATGGCGACTGTTGTATTCAATCCCGATGCAATTTCTGTGTTTCATCAACACCTTGGAGGTCCACAGATTACAGAATGCCTCTAGATGTGCATCGGAAAATACTACTGGTCCTCCAGAAAACGATCAAAGCGTAGACTGTTTGAGACATTACTCCCATGGAGGAAAGTGCGCATGGTGACTGTAGTATTCAATCTCGCGGCAATTTCTGTGTTTCATCAACACTTTGAAGGTCCACAGATTACAGAATGCCTCCAGATGTGCATTGCAAACTACTACTGGTCTTGCAGGGAACGATCAATGGGTAGACTGTTTGAGACATTACTCCCATGGAGGAAAGTGCGCATTGTGACTGTTGTATTCAATCCCGATGCAATTGCTGTGTTTCATCAACACTCTGATAGTCCACACATTACAGAATGCCCCTAGATGTGCATCGGAAACTACTACTGGTCTTCCAGGGAACGATCAAATGGTAGACTGTTTGAGACATTACTCCCATGGAGGAAAGTGCGCATGGTGACTGTTGTATTCATTCCTGATGCAATTTCTGTGTTTCATCAACACTCTGATAGTCCACACATTACAGAATGCCAACAGATGTGCATCGGAAACTACTACTGGTCTTCAAGGGAACGATCAAAGCGTAGACTGTTTGAGACATTACTCCCATGGAGGAAAGTGCGCATGGTGAATGTTGTATTCAATCCCGATGCAATTTCTGTGTTTCATCAACACTCTTATAGTCCACAGATTAAAGAATGCGTCCATATGTGCATCGGAAACTACTACATGTCTCCCAGGGATCGATCAAAGCGTAGACTGTTTGAGACATTACTCCCATAGAGGAAAGTGCGCATGGTAACTGTTGTATTCAATCCTGATGCAATTTCTGTGTTTCATTAACACTCTGATAGTCCACACATTACAGAATGTCAGACGATTTGCATCGGAAACTACTAGTGGTCTTCCAGGGAACGATCAAAACGTAGACTGTTTGAGATATTACTCCCATGGAGGAAAGTGCGCATGGTGACTGTTTTATTTGATCCCGATTCAATTTCTGTGTTTTTCATCAACAATTTGAAGGTCCACAGATTACAGAATGCCTCCACATGGGCATCGGAAACTACTACTGTCCCTCCAGGAAACGTTCAATGCGTAGACTGTTTGAGACATTATTCCCATGGAGGAAAGTGCGCATGGTGACTGTCTTATTGAATCCCACGGCAATTTCTGTGTTTCATCAACACTTTGAAGGTCCGCAGACTACAGAATGCCTCCAGATTGCATCGGAAACTACTACTGGTCTTGCAGGGAACGAACAAAGCGTAGACTGTTTGAGACATTACTCCCATGGAGGAAAGTGCGCATGGTGACTGTTGTATTCCATCCCGCGGCAATTTGTGTGTTTCATCAACACCTTGAAGGTCAACAGATTACAGAATGCCTCCAGATGTGCATCGGAAAATACTACTGGTCCTCCAGGAAACGATCAAAGCGTAGACTGTTTGAGACATTACTCCCATGGAGGAAAGTGCGCATGGTGACTGTTGTATTCAATCTCGCGGCAATTTCTGTGTTTCATCAACACTTTGAAGGTCGACAGATTACAGAATGCCTCCAGATGTGCATTGCAAACTACTACTGGTCTTGCAGGGAACGATCAATGGGTAGACTGTTTGAGACATTGCTCCCATGGAGGAAAGTGCGCATGGTGACTGTTGTATTCAATCCCGATGCAATTTCTGTGTTTCATCAACACTCTGATAGTCCACATATTACAGAATGCCCACAGATGTGCATCGGAAACTACTACTGGTCTTCCAGGGAACGATCAAAGCGTAAAATGTTTGAGAAATTACTCCCATGGAGGAAAGTGCGCATGGCGACTGTTGTATTCAATCCCGATGCAATTTGTGTGTTTCATCAACACCTTGAAGGTCCACAGATTACAGAATGCCTCCAGATGTGCATCGGAAAATACTACTGGTCCTCCAGGAAACGATCAAAGCGTAGACTGTTTGAGACATTACTCCCATGGAGGAAAGTGCGCATGGTGACTATTGTGTTCAATCTCGCGGCAATTTCTGTGTTTCATCAACACTTTGAAGGTCGACAGATTACAGAATGCCTCCAGATGTGCATTGCAAACTACTACTGGTCTTGCAGGGAACGATCAAAGCGTAGACTGTTTGAGACAATACTCCCATGGAGGAAAGTGCGCATGGTGACTGTTGTATTCAATCCCGCGGCAATTCCTGTGTTTCATCAACACTTTGAAGGTCCACACATTACAGAATGCCTCCAGATGTGCATCGGAAACTACTACTGGTCTTGCAGGGAACGATCAAAGCGTAGACTGTTTGAGACATTACTCCCATGGAGGAAAATGCCCATGATGACTGTTGTTTTCAATCTTGAGGCAATTTCTGTATTTCATCAACTCTTTGAAGGTCCACAGATTACAGAATGCCTCCAGATGGGCATCGTAAACTACTACTGGCCCTCCAGGAAACGTTCAAAGCGTAGAATGTTTGAGACATTATTCCCATGGAGGAAAGTGCGCATGGTGACTGTTGTATTGAATCCCGCGGCAATTTCTGTGTTTCATCAACACTTTGAAGGTCCACAGATTACAGAATGCCTCCAGATGTGCATCGGAAACTACTACTGGTCCTGCAGGGAACGATCAAAGCGTAGACTGTTTGAGACATTACTCCCATGGAGGAAAGTGCGCATGGTGACTGTTGTATTCAATCCCGCGGCAATTTATGTGTTTCATCAACACTTTGAAGGTCCACACATTACAGAATGCCTATAGATGTGCATCGGAAACTACTACTTGTCTTCCAGGGAACGATCAAAGACTAGAATGTTTGAGACATTACTCCCATGGAGGAAAGTGCGCATGGCGACTGTTGTATTCAATCCCGATGCAATTTCTGTGTTTCATCAACACCTTGGAGGTCCACAGATTACAGAATGCCTCTAGATGTGCATCGGAAAATACTACTGGTCCTCCAGAAAACGATCAAAGCGTAGACTGTTTGAGACATTACTCCCATGGAGGAAAGTGCGCATGGTGACTGTAGTATTCAATCTCGCGGCAATTTCTGTGTTTCATCAACACTTTGAAGGTCCACAGATTACAGAATGCCTCCAGATGTGCATTGCAAACTACTACTGGTCTTGCAGGGAACGATCAATGGGTAGACTGTTTGAGACATTACTCCCATGGAGGAAAGTGCGCATGGTGACTGTTGTATTCAATCCCGATGCAATTGCTGTGTTTCATCAACACTCTGATAGTCCACACATTACAGAATGCCCCTAGATGTGCATCGGAAACTACTACTGGTCTTCCAGGGAACGATCAAATGGTAGACTGTTTGAGACATTACTCCCATGGAGGAAAGTGCGCATGGTGACTGTTGTATTCATTCCTGATGCAATTTCTGTGTTTCATCAACACTCTGATAGTCCACACATTACAGAATGCCAACAGATGTGCATCGGAAACTACTACTGGTCTTCAAGGGAACGATCAAAGCGTAGACTGTTTGAGACATTACTCCCATGGAGGAAAGTGCACATGGTGAATGTTGTATTCAATCCCGATGCAATTTCTGTGTTTCATCAACACTCTGATAGTCAACACATTATAGAATGCCCGCAGATGTGCATCGGAAACTACTACTGGTCTTCAAGGGAACGATCAAAGCGTAGAATGTTTGAGACATTACTCCCATGGAGGAAAGTGCACATGGTAACTGTTGTATTCAATCCTGATGCAATTTCTGTGTTTCATTAACACTCTGATAGTCCACACATTACAGAATGTCAGACGATATGCATCGGAAACTACTAGTGGTCTTCCAGGGAACGATCAAAACGTAGACTGTTTGAGATATTGCTCCCATGGAGGAAAGTGCGCATGGTGACTGTTTTATTTGATCCCGATTCAATTTCTGTGTTTTTCATCAACAATTTGAAGGTCCACAGATTACAGAATGCCTCCAGATGGGCATCGGAAACTACTACTGTCCCTCCAGGAAACGTTCAAAGCGTAGACTGTTTGAGACATTATTCCCATGGAGGAAAGTGCGCATGGTGACTGTCTTATTGAATCCCACGGCAATTTCTGTGTTTCATCAACACTTTGAAGGTCCACAGACTATAGAATGCCTCCAGATTGCATCGGAAACTACTACTGGTCTTGCAGGGAACGAACAAAGCGTAGACTGTTTGAGACATTACTCCCATGGAGGAAAGTGCGCATGGTGACTGTTGTATTCAATCCCGCGGCAATTCCTGTGTTTCATCAACACTTTGAAGGTCCACACATTACAGAATGCCTCCAGATGTGCATCGGAAACTACTACTGGTCTTGCAGGGAACGATCAAAGCGTAGACTGTTTGAGACATTACTCCCATGGAGGAAAATGCACATGATGACTGTTGTATTCAATCTTGAGGCAATTTCTGTATTTCATCAACACTTTGAAGGTCCACACATTACAGAATGCCTATAGATGTGCATCGGAAACTACTACTTGTCTTCCAGGGAACGATCAAAGACTAGAATGTTTGAGACATTACTCCCATGGAGGAAAGTGCGCATGGCGACTGTTGTATTCAATCCCGATGCAATTTCTGTGTTTCATCAACACCTTGGAGGTCCACAGATTACAGAATGCCTCTAGATGTGCATCGGAAAATACTACTGGTCCTCCAGAAAACGATCAAAGCGTAGACTGTTTGAGACATTACTCCCATGGAGGAAAGTGCGCATGGTGACTGTAGTATTCAATCTCGCGGCAATTTCTGTGTTTCATCAACACTTTGAAGGTCCACAGATTACAGAATGCCTCCAGATGTGCATTGCAAACTACTACTGGTCTTGCAGGGAACGATCAATGGGTAGACTGTTTGAGACATTACTCCCATGGAGGAAAGTGCGCATGGTGACTGTTGTATTCAATCCCGATGCAATTGCTGTGTTTCATCAACACTCTGATAGTCCACACATTACAGAATGCCCCTAGATGTGCATCGGAAACTACTACTGGTCTTCCAGGGAACGATCAAATGGTAGACTGTTTGAGACATTACTCCCATGGAGGAAAGTGCGCATGGTGACTGTTGTATTCATTCCTGATGCAATTTCTGTGTTTCATCAACACTCTGATAGTCCACACATTACAGAATGCCAACAGATGTGCATCGGAAACTACTACTGGTCTTCAAGGGAACGATCAAAGCGTAGACTGTTTGAGACATTACTCCCATGGAGGAAAGTGCACATGGTGAATGTTGTATTCAATCCCGATGCAATTTCTGTGTTTCATCAACACTCTGATAGTCAACACATTATAGAATGCCCGCAGATGTGCATCGGAAACTACTACTGGTCTTCAAGGGAACGATCAAAGCGTAGAATGTTTGAGACATTACTCCCATGGAGGAAAGTGCACATGGTAACTGTTGTATTCAATCCTGATGCAATTTCTGTGTTTCATTAACACTCTGATAGTCCACACATTACAGAATGTCAGACGATATGCATCGGAAACTACTAGTGGTCTTCCAGGGAACGATCAAAACGTAGACTGTTTGAGATATTGCTCCCATGGAGGAAAGTGCGCATGGTGACTGTTTTATTTGATCCCGATTCAATTTCTGTGTTTTTCATCAACAATTTGAAGGTCCACAGATTACAGAATGCCTCCAGATGGGCATCGGAAACTACTACTGTCCCTCCAGGAAACGTTCAAAGCGTAGACTGTTTGAGACATTATTCCCATGGAGGAAAGTGCGCATGGTGACTGTCTTATTGAATCCCACGGCAATTTCTGTGTTTCATCAACACTTTGAAGGTCCACAGACTATAGAATGCCTCCAGATTGCATCGGAAACTACTACTGGTCTTGCAGGGAACGAACAAAGCGTAGACTGTTTGAGACATTACTCCCATGGAGGAAAGTGCGCATGGTGACTGTTGTATTCAATCCCGCGGCAATTCCTGTGTTTCATCAACACTTTGAAGGTCCACACATTACAGAATGCCTCCAGATGTGCATCGGAAACTACTACTGGTCTTGCAGGGAACGATCAAAGCGTAGACTGTTTGAGACATTACTCCCATGGAGGAAAATGCACATGATGACTGTTGTATTCAATCTTGAGGCAATTTCTGTATTTCATCAACACTTTGAAGGTCCACACATTACAGAATGCCTATAGATGTGCATCGGAAACTACTACTTGTCTTCCAGGGAACGATCAAAGACTAGAATGTTTGAGACATTACTCCCATGGAGGAAAGTGCGCATGGCGACTGTTGTATTCAATCCCGATGCAATTTCTGTGTTTCATCAACACCTTGGAGGTCCACAGATTACAGAATGCCTCTAGATGTGCATCGGAAAATACTACTGGTCCTCCAGGAAACGATCAAAGCGTAGACTGTTTGAGACATTACTCCCATGGAGGAAAGTGCGCATGGTGACTGTAGTATTCAATCTCGCGGCAATTTCTGTGTTTCATCAACACTTTGAAGGTCCACAGATTACAGAATGCCTCCAGATGTGCATTGCAAACTACTACTGGTCTTGCAGGGAACGATCAATGGGTAGACTGTTTGAGACATTACTCCCATGGAGGAAAGTGCGCATGGTGACTGTTGTATTCAATCCCGATGCAATTGCTGTGTTTCATCAACACTCTGATAGTCCACACATTACAGAATGCCCCCAGATGTGCATCGGAAACTACTACTGGTCTTCCAGGGAACGATCAAATTGTAGACTGTTTGAGACATTACTCCCATGGAGGAAAGTGCGCATGGTGACTGTTGTATTCATTCCTGATGCAATTTCTGTGTTTCATCAACACTCTGATAGTCCACACATTACAGAATGCCAACAGATGTGCATCGGAAACTACTACTGGTCTTCAAGGGAACGATCAAAGCGTAGACTGTTTGACACATTACTCCCATGGAGGAAAGTGCACATGGTGAATGTTGTATTCAATCCCGATGCAATTTCTGTGTTTGATCAACACTCTTATAGTCCACAGATTAAAGAATGCGTCCATATGTGCATCGGAAACTACTACATGTCTCCCAGGGATCGATCAAAGCGTAGACTGTTTGAGACATTACTCCCATAGAGGAAAGTGCGCATGGTAACTGTTGTATTCAATCCTGATGCAATTTCTGTGTTTCATTAACACTCTGATAGTCCACACATTACAGAATGTCAGACGATTTGCATCGGAAACTACTAGTGGTCTTCCAGGGAACGATCAAAACGTAGACTGTTTGAGATATTACTCCCATGGAGGAAAGTGCGCATGGTGACTGTTTTATTTGATCCCGATTCAATTTCTGTGTTTTTCATCAACAATTTGAAGGTCCACAGATTACAGAATGCCTCCAGATGGGCATCGGAAACTACTACTGTCCCTCCAGGAAACGTTCAATGCGTAGACTGTTTGAGACATTATTCCCATGGAGGAAAGTGCGCATGGTGACTGTCTTATTGAATCCCACGGCAATTTCTGTGTTTCATCAACACTTTGAAGGTCCACAGACTACAGAATGCCTCCAGATTGCATCGGAAACTACTACTGGTCTTGCAGGGAACGAACAAAGCGTAGACTGTTTGAGACATTACTCCCATGGAGGAAAGTGCGCATGGTGACTGTTGTATTCAATCCCGCGGCAATTTGTGTTTCATCAACACCTTGAAGGTCCACAGATTTCAGAATGCCTCCAGATGTGCATCGGAAAATACTACTGGTCCTCCAGGAAACGATCAAAGCGTAGACTGTTTGAGACATTACTCCCATGGAGGAAAGTGCGCATGGTGACTGTTGTATTCAATCCCGATGCAATTTCTGTGTTTCATCAATACTCTCATAGTCCACAGATTACAGAATAACACCAGATGTGCATCGAAAACTACTACTTGTCTTCCAGGGAACGATCAAAGAATAGTCTGTTTGAGACATTACTCCCATGGAGGAAAGTGCGCATGGCGACTGTTGTATTCAATCCCGATGCAATTTGTGTGTTTCATCAACACCTTGAAGGTCCACAGATTACAGAATGCCTCCAGATGTGCATCGGAAAATACTACTGGTCCTCCAGGAAACGATCAATGCGTAGACTGTTTGAGACATTACTCCCATGGAGGAAAGTGCGCATGGTTACTGTTGTATTCAATCTCGCGGCAATTTCTGTGTTTCATCAACACTTTGAAGGTCGACAGATTACAGAATGCCTCCAGATGTGCATTGCAAACTACTACTGGTCTTGCAGGGAACGATCAAAGCGTAGACTGTTTGAGACAATACTCTCATGGAGGAAAGTGGGCATGGTGACTGTTGTATTCAATCCCGCGGCAATTCCTGTGTTTCATCAACACTTTGAAGGTCCACACATTACAGAATGCCTGCAGATGTGCATCGGAAACTACTACTGGTCTTGCAGGGAACGATCAAAGCGTAGACTGTTTGAGACATTACTCCCATGGAGGAAAATGCCCATGATGACTGTTGTTTTCAATCTTGAGGCAATTTCTGTATTTCATCAACTCTTTGAAGGTCCACAGATTACAGAATGCCACCCCATGTGCATCGGAAGCTACTACTGGTCTTGCAGGGAACGATCAAAGCGTAGACTGTTTGAGACATTACTCCCATGAAGGAAAGTGCGCATGGTGACTGTTGTATTCAATCCCGATGCAATTTCTGTGTTTCATCAACACTCTGATAGTCCACACATTACAGAATGCCCACAGATGTGCATCGGAAACTACTACTGGTCTTCAAGGGAACGATCAAAGCGTAGACTGTTTGAGACATTACTCCCATGGAGGAAAGTGCACATGGTAACTGTTGTATTCAATCCTGATGCAATTTCTGTGTTTCATTAACACTCTGATAGTCCACACATTACAGAATGTCAGACGATATGCATCGGAAACTACTAGTGGTCTTCCAGGGAACGATCAAAACGTAGACTGTTTGAGATATTACTCCCATGGAGGAAAGTGCGCATGGTGACTGTTTTATTTGATCCCGATTCAATTTCTGTGTTTTTCATCAACAATTTGAAGGTCCACAGATTACAGAATGCCTCCAGATGGGCATCGGAAACTACTACTGTCCCTCCAGGAAACGTTCAAAGCGTAGACTGTTTGAGACATTATTCCCATGGTGGAAAGTGCGCATGGTGACTGTCTTATTGAATCCCACGGCAATTTCTGTGTTTCATCAACACTTTGAAGGTCCACAGACTACAGAATGCCTCCAGATTGCATCGGAAACTACTACTGGTCTTGCAGGGAACGAACAAAGCGTAGACTGTTTGAGACATTACTCCCATGGAGGAAAGTGCGCATGGTGACTGTTGTATTCAATCCCGCGGCAATTCCTGTGTTTCATCAACACTTTGAAGGTCCACACATTACAGAATGCCTCCAGATGTGCATCGGAAACTACTACTGGTCTTGCAGGGAACGATCAAAGCGTAGACTGTTTGAGACATTACTCCCATGGAGGAAAATGCGCATGATGACTGTTGTATTCAATCTTGAGGCAATTTCTGTATTTCATCAACACTTTGAAGATCCACAGATTACAGAATGCCTCCAGATGTGCATCGGAAACTACTTCTGGTCTTGCAGGGAACGATCAAAGCGTAGACTGTTTGCGACATTACTCCCATGGAGGAAAGTGCGCATGGTGACTGTTGTATTCAATCCCGATGCAATTTCTGTGTTTCATCAATACTCTCATAGTCCACAGATTACAGAATAACACCAGATGTGCATCGGAAACTACTACTTGTCTTCCAGGGAACGATCAAAGAATAGCCTGTTTGAGACATTACTCCCATGGAGAAAAGTGCGCATGGCGACTGTTGTATTCAATCCCGATGCAATTTGTGTGTTTCATTAACACCTTGAAGGTCCACAGATTACAGAATGCCTCCAGATGTGCATCGGAAAATACTACTGGTCCTCCAGGAAACGATCAAAGCGTAGACTGTTTGAGACATTACTCCCATGGAGGAAAGTGCGCATGGTGACTGTTGTATTCAATCTCGCGGCAATTTCTGTGTTTCATCAACACTTTGAAGGTCGACAGATTACAGAATGCCACCAGATGTGCATTGCAAACTACTACTGGTCTTGCAGGGAACGATCAATGGGTAGACTGTTTGAGACATTGCTCCCATGGAGGAAAGTGCGCATGGTGACTGTTGTATTCAATCCCGATGCAATTTCTGTGTTTCATCAACACTCTGATAGTCCACACATTACAGAATGCCCACAGATGTGCATCGGAAACTACTACTGGTCTTCCAGGAAACGATCAAAGCGTAAAATGTTTGAGACATTACTCCCATGGAGGAAAGTGCGCATGGTGACTGTTGTATTCAATCTCGCGGCAATTTCTGTGTTTCATCAACACTTTGAAGGTCGACAGATTACAGAATGCCTCCAGATGTGCATTGCAAACTACTACTGGTCTTGCAGGGAACGATCAAAGCGTAGACTGTTTGAGACAATACTCCCATGGAGGAAAGTGCGCATGGTGACTGTTGTATTCAATCCCGCGGCAATTCCTGTGTTTCATCAACACTTTGAAGGTCCACACATTACAGAATGCCTCCAGATGTGCATCGGAAACTACTACTGGTCTTGCAGGGAACGATCAAAGCGTAGACTGTTTGAGACATTACTCTCATGGAGGAAAATGCCCATGATGACTGTTGTTTTCAATCTTGAGGCAATTTCTGTATTTCATCAACTCTTTGAAGGTCCACAGATTACAGAATGCCACCCCATGTGCATCGGAAGCTACTACTGGTCTTGCAGGGAACGATCAAAGCGTAGACTGTTTGAGACATTACTCCCATGAAGGAAAGTGCGCATGGTGACTGTTGTATTCAATCCCGATGCAATTTCTGTGTTTCATCAACACTCTGATAGTCCACACATTACAGAATGCCCACAGATGTGCATCGGAAACTACTACTGGTCTTCAAGGGAACGATCAAAGCGTAGACTCTTTGAGACATTACTCCCATGGAAGAAAGTGCACATGGTAACTGTTGTATTCAATCCTGATGCAATTTCTGTGTTTCATTAACACTCTGATAGTCCACACATTACAGAATGTCAGACGATATGCATCGGAAACTACTAGTGGTCTTCCAGGGAACGATCAAAACGTAGACTGTTTGAGATATTACTCCCATGGAGGAAAGTGCGCATGGTGACTGTTTTATTTGATCCCGATTCAATTTCTGTGTTTTTCATCAACAATTTGAAGGTCCACAGATTACAGAATGCCTCCAGATGGGCATCGGAAACTACTACTGTCCCTCCAGGAAACGTTCAAAGCGTAGACTGTTTGAGACATTATTCCCATGGTGGAAAGTGCGCATGGTGACTGTCTTATTGAATCCCACGGCAATTTCTGTGTTTCATCAACACTTTGAAGGTCCACAGACTACAGAATGCCTCCAGATTGCATCGGAAACTACTACTGGTCTTGCAGGGAACGAACAAAGCGTAGACTGTTTGAGACATTACTCCCATGGAGGAAAGTGCGCATGGTGACTGTTGTATTCAATCCCGCGGCAATTCCTGTGTTTCATCAACACTTTGAAGGTCCACACATTACAGAATGCCTCCAGATGTGCATCGGAAACTACTACTGGTCTTGCAGGGAACGATCAAAGCGTAGACTGTTTGAGACATTACTCCCATGGAGGAAAATGCGCATGATGACTGTTGTATTCAATCTTGAGGCAATTTCTGTATTTCATCAACACTTTGAAGATCCACAGATTACAGAATGCCTCCAGATGTGCATCGGAAACTACTTCTGGTCTTGCAGGGAACGATCAAAGCGTAGACTGTTTGCGACATTACTCCCATGGAGGAAAGTGCGCATGGTGACTGTTGTATTCAATCCCGATGCAATTTCTGTGTTTCATCAATACTCTCATAGTCCACAGATTACAGAATAACACCAGATGTGCATCGGAAACTCCTACTTGTCTTCCAGGGAACGATCAAAGAATAGCCTGTTTGAGACATTACTCCCATGGAGGAAAGTGCGCATGGCGACTGTTGTATTCAATCCCGATGCAATTTGTGTGTTTCATTAACACCTTGAAGGTCCACAGATTACAGAATGCCTCCAGATGTGCATCGGAAAATACTACTGGTCCTCCAGGAAACGATCAAAGCGTAGACTGTTTGAGACATTACTCCCATGGAGGAAAGTGCGCATGGTGACTGTTGTATTCAATCTCGCGGCAATTTCTGTGTTTCATCAACACTTTGAAGGTCGACAGATTACAGAATGCCACCAGATGTGCATTGCAAACTACTACTGGTCTTGCAGGGAACGATCAATGGGTAGACTGTTTGAGACATTGCTCCCATGGAGGAAAGTGCGCATGGTGACTGTTGTATTCAATCCCGATGCAATTTCTGTGTTTCATCAACACTCTGATAGTCCACACATTACAGAATGCCCACAGATGTGCATCGGAATCTACTACTGGTCTTCCAGGGAACGATCAAAGCGTGAAATGTTTGAGAAATTACTCCCATGGAGGAAAGTGCGCATGGTAACTGTTGTATTCATTCTGATGCAATTTCTATGTTTCATCAACACTCTGATAGTCCACACATTACAGAATGCCCCCAGATGTGCATCGGAAACTACTACTGGTCTTCCAGGGAACGATCAAAGCGTAGACTGTTTGAGACATTACTCCCATGAAGGAAAGTGCGCATGGTGACTGTTGTATTCAATCCCGATGCAATTTCTGTGTTTCATCAATACTCTCATAGTCCACAGATTACAGAATAACACCAGATGTGCATCGGAAACTAATACTTGTCTTCCAGGGAACGATCAAAGAATAGTCTGTTTGAGACATTACTCCCATGGAGGAAAGTGCGCATGGTGACTGTTGTATTCAATCTCGCGGCAATTTCTGTGTTTTATCAACACTTTGAAGGTCGACAGATTACAGAATGCCTCCAGATGTGCATTGCAAACTACTACTGGTCTTGCAGGGAACGATCAATGTGTAGACTGTTTGAGACATTACTCGCATGGAGGAAAGTGCGCATGGTGACTGTTGTATTCAATCCCGATGCAATTTCTGTGTTTCATCAACACTCTGATAGTCCACACATTACAGAATGCCCACAGATGTGCATCGGAAACTACTACTGGTCTTCCAGGGAACGATCAACGCGTAAAATGTTTGAGAAATTACTCCCATGGAGGAAAGTGCGCATGGTGACTGTTGTATTCATTCTGATGCAATTTCTATGTTTCATCAACACTCTGATAGTCCACACATTACAGAATGCCCCCAGATGTGCATCGGAAACTACTACTGGTCTTCCAGGGATCGATCAAAGCGTAGACTGTTTGAGACATTACTCCCATGGAGGAAAGTGCGCATGGTGACTGTTGTATTCAATCTCGCGGCAATTTCTGTGTTTCATCAACACTTTGAAGGTCCACAGATTACAGAATGCCTCCAGATGTGCATTGCAAACTACTACTGGTCTTGCAGGGAACGATCAATGGGTAGACAGCTTGAGACATTACTCTCATGGAAGAAAGTGCGCATGGTGACCTTTGTATTCAATCCTGATGCAATTTCTGTGTTTCATCAACACTCTGATAGTCCACACATTACAGAATGTCAGAAGATTTGCATCGGAAACTACTAGTGGTCTTCCAGGGAACGATCAAAGCGTAGACTGTTTGAGATATTACTCCCATGGAGGAAAGTACGCATGGTGGCTGTTTTATTCGATCCCGATTCAATTTCTGTGTTTTTCATCAACAATTTGAAGGTCCACAGATTACAGAACGCCTCCAGATATGCATCGGAAAATACTACTGGTCCTCCAGGAAACGATCAAAGCGTAGACTGTTTGAGACATTACTAACATGGAGGAAAGTGCGCATGATGACTGTTGTATTCAATCCCGATGCAATTTCTGTGTTTCATCAACACTCTGATAGTCCACAGATTACAGAATGCCTCCAGATGTGCATCGAAAACTACTACTGGTCTTCCAGGGAGCGATCAAAGCGTAGACTCTTTGAGACATTACTCCCATGGAGGAAAGTGCGCATGGTGACTGTTGTATTCAATCCCGATGTAATTTCTGTGTTTCATCAACACTTTGAAGGTCCACAGATTACAGAATGCCTCCAGATATGCATCGGAAACTACTACTGGTCTTGCAGGGAACGATCAAAGCGTAGACTGTTAGAGACATTACTCCCATGGAGGAAAGTGTGCATGGTGACTGTTGTATTGAATCCCGATGCAATTTCTGTGTTTCATCAACACTTTGAAGGTCCAAAGATTACAGAATGCCTCCAGATGTGCATCTGAAACTACTACTGTGCTTCCAGGAAACGATCAAACCGTAGACTCTTTGAGACATTACCCCCATGGACGAAAGTGCGCATGGTGACTGTCGTATTCAATCCCGCGGCAATTCCTGTGTTTCATCAACACTTTGAAGGTCCACACATTACAGAATGCCTTCAGATGTGCATCGGAAACTACTACTGGTCTTCCAGGGAACGATCAAAGCGTAGACTGTTTGAGACATTACTCCCATGAGGGAAAGTGCGCATGGCGACTGTTGTACTCAATCCCGATGCAATTTCTGTGTTTCATCAACACCTTGAAGGTCCACAGATTACAGAATGCCTCCAGATGTGCATCGGAAAATACTACTGGTCCTCCAGGAAACGATCAAATCGTAGACTGTTTGAGACATTACTCCCATGGAAGAAAGTGCGCATGGTGACTGTTGTATTCAATCTCACGGCAATTTCTGTGTTTCATCAACACTTTGAAGGTCCACAGATTACAGAATGCCTCCAGATGTGCATTGCAAACTACTACTGGTCTTGCAGGGAACGATCAATGTGTAGACTGTTTGAGACATTACTCCCATGGAGGAAAGTGCGCATGGTGACTATTGTATTCAATCCCGATGCAATTTCTGTGTTTCATCAACACTCTGATAGTCCACACATTACAGAATGCCCCCAGATGTGCATCGGAAACTACTACTTTTCTTCCAGGGAACGATCAAAGCGTAGACTCTTTGAGACATTACTCCCATGGAGGAAAGTGCGCATGGTGACTGTTGTATTCAATCCTGATGAAATTTCTGTGTTTCATCAACAATCCGATAGTCCACACATTACAGAATGTCAGAAGATTTGCATCGGAAACTACTAGTGGTCTTCCAGGGAACGATCAAAGCGTAGACTGAGATATTACTCCCATGGAGGAAAGTGCGCATGGTGACTGTTTTATTCGATCCCGATTAAATTTGTGTTTTTCATCAACCATTTGAAGGTCCACAGATTACAGAATGACTCCAGATGGGCATCGGAAACTACTACTGGCCCTCCAGGAAACGTTCAAACCGTAGACTGTTTGAGACATTATTCCCATGGAGGAAAGTGCGCATGGTGACTATTGTATTGAATCCCGATGCAATTTCTGTCTTTCATCAACACTCTGATAGTCCACAGATTACAGAATGCCTCCAGATGCGCATCGGAAACTACTACAGGTCTCCCAGGGATCGATCAAAGCGTAGACTGTTTGAGACATTACTCCCATGGAGGAAAGTGCGCATGGTGACTGTTGTATTCAATCTCGCGGCAATTTCTGTGTTACATCAACACTTTGAAGGTCGACAGATTACAGAATGCCTCCAGATGTGCATTGCAAACTACTACTGGTCTTGCAAGAAACGATCAATGGGTAGACTGTTTGAGACATTGCTCCCATGGAGGAAAGTGCGCATGGTGACTGTTGTATTCAATCCCGATGCAATTTCTGTGTTTCATCAACACTCTCATAGTCCACACATTACAGAATGCCCACAGATGTGCATCGGAAACTACTACTGGTCTTCCAGGGAACGATCAAAGCGTAAAATGTTTGAGAAATTACTCCCATGGAGGAAAGTGCGCATGGTGACTGTTGTATTCATTCTGATGCAATTTCTATGTTTCATCAACACTCTGATAGTCCACACATTACAGAATGCCCCCAGATGTGCATCGCAAAACTACTACTGGTCTTCCTGGGAACGATCAAAGCGTAGACTGTTTGAGACATTACTCCCATGAAGGAAAGTGCGCATGGTGACTGTTGTATTCAATCCCGATGCAATTTCTGTGTTTCTTCAATACTCTCATAGTCCACAGATTACAGAATAACACCAGATGTGCATCGGAAACTACTACTTGTCTTCCAGGGAACGATAAAAGAATAGTCTGTTTGAGACATTACTCCCATGGAGGAAAGTGCGCATGGCGACTGTTGTATTCAATCCCGATGCAATTTGTGTGTTTCATCAACACCTTGAAGGTCCACAGATTACAGAATGCCTCCAGATGTGCATCGGAAACTACTACTGGTCTTGCAGGGAACGATCAAAGCGTAGACTGTTTGAGACATTACTCCCATGGAGGAAAATGCGCATGATGACTGTTGTATTCAATCTTGAGGCAATTTCTGTATTTCATCAACACTTTGAAGGTCCACAGAATACAGAATGCCTCCAGATGTGCATCGGAAACTACTTCTGGTCTTGCAGGGAACGATCAAAGCGTAGACTGTTTGCGACATTACTCCCATGGAGGAAAGTGCGCATGGTGACTGTTGTATTCAATCCCGATGCAATTTCTGTGTTTCATCAATACTCTCATAGTCCACAGATTGCAGAATAACACCAGATGTGCATCGGAAACTACTACTTGTCTTCCAGGGAACGATCAAAGTATAGCCTGTTTGAGACATTACTCCCATGGAGGAAAGTGCGCATGGCGACTGTTGTATTCAATCCCGATGCAATTTGTGTGTTTCATCAACACCTTGAAGGTCCACAGATTACAGAATGCCTCCAG
The DNA here is from genome assembly GCF_023897955.1 of Schistocerca gregaria. NCBI lineage: Eukaryota > Metazoa > Arthropoda > Insecta > Orthoptera > Acrididae > Schistocerca > Schistocerca gregaria. The sequence goes on along the minus strand of NW_026061707.1, from coordinate 4,482,780 downwards.
ATGTGCATCGGAAAATACTACTGGTCCTCCAGGAAACGATCAAAGCGTAGACTGTTTGAGACATTACTCCCATGGAGGAAAGTGCGCATGGTGACTGTTGTATTCAATCTCGCGGCAATTTCTGTGTTTCATCAACACTTTGAAGGTCGACAGATTACAGAATGCCTCCAGATGTGCATTGCAAACTACTACTGGTCTTGCAGGGAACGATCAATGGGTAGACTGTTTGAGACATTACTCCCATGGAGGAAAGTGCGCATGGTGACTGTTGTATTCAATCCCGATGCAATTTCTATGTTTCATCAACACTCTGATAGTCCACACATTACAGAATGCCCCCAGATGTGCATCGGAAACTACTACTGGTCTTCCAGGATCGATCAAAGCGTAGACTGTTTGAGACATTACTCCCATGGAGGAAAGTGCGCATGAAGACTGTTGTATTCAATCTCGCGGCAATTTCTGTGTTTCATCAACACTTTGAAGGTCCACAGATTACAGAATGCCTCCAGATGTGCATTGCAAACTACTACTGGTCTTGCAGGGAACGATCAATGGGTAGACAGTTTGAGACATTACTCTCATGGAAGAAAGTGCGCATGGTGACTGTTGTATTCAATCCTGATGCAATTTCTGTGTTTCATCAACACTCTGATAGTCCACACATTACAGAATGTCAGAAGTTTTGCATCGGAAACTACTAGTGGTCTTCCAGGGAACGATCAAAGCGTAGACTGTTTGAGATATTACTCCCATGGAGGAAAGTACGCATGGTGACTGTTTTATTCGATCCCGATTCAATTTCTGTGTTTTTCATCAACAATTTGAAGGTCCACAGATTACAGAACGCCTCCAGATATGCATCGGAAAATACTACTGGTCCTCCAGGAAACGATCAAAGCGTAGACTGTTTGAGACATTACTAACATGGAGGAAAGTGCGCATGATGACTGTTGTATTCAATCCCGATGCAATTTCTGTGTTTCATCAACACTCTGATAGTCCACAGATTACAGAATGCCTCCAGATGTGCATCGAAAACTACTACTGGTCTTCCAGGGAACGATCAAAGCGTAGACTGTTTGAGACATTACTCCCATGGAGGAAAGTGCGCATGGTGACTGTTGTATTCAATCTCGCGCCAATTTCTGTGTTTTATCAACACTTTGAAGGTCGACAGATTACAGAATGCCTCCAGATGTGCATTGCAAACTACTACTGGTCTTGCAGGGAACGATCAATGGGTAGACTGTTTGAGACATTACTCCCATGGAGGAAAGTGCGCATGGTGACTGTTGTATTCAATCCCGATGCAATTTCTGTGTTTCATCAACACTCTCATAGTCCACACATTACAGAATGCCCACAGATGTGCATCGGAAACTACTACTGGTCTTCCAGGGAACGATCAAAGCGTAAAATGTTTGAGAAATTACTCCCATGGAGGAAAGTGCGCATGGTGACTGTTGTATTCATTCTGATGCAATTTCTATGTTTCATCAACACTCTGATAGTCCACACATTACAGAATGCCCCCAGATGTGCATCGCAAAACTACTACTGGTCTTCAAGGGAACGATCAAAGCGTAGACTGTTTGAGACTTTACTCCCATGGAGGAAAGTGCACATGGTGAATGTTGTATTCAATCCCGATGCAATTTCTGTGTTTCATCAACACTCTTATAGTCCACAGATTAAAGAATGCGTCCATATGTGCATCGGAAACTACTACATGTCTCCCAGGGATCGATCAAAGCGTAGACTGTTTGAGACATTACTCCCATAGAGGAAAGTGCGCATGGTAACTGTTGTATTCAATCCTGATGCAATTTCTGTGTTTCATTAACACTCTGATAGTCCACACATTACAGAATGTCAGACGATTTGCATCGGAAACTACTAGTGGTCTTCCAGGGAACGATCAAAACGTAGACTGTTTGATATATTACTCCCATGGAGGAAGGTGCGCATGGTGACTGTTTTATTTGATCCCGATTCAATTTCTGTGTTTTTCATCAACAATTTGAAGGTCCACAGATTACAGAATGCCTCCAGATGGGCATCGGAAACTACTACTGTCCCTCCAGGAAACGTTCAATGCGTAGACTGTTTGAGACATTATTCCCATGGAGGAAAGTGCGCATGGTGACTGTCTTATTGAATCCCACGGCAATTTCTGTGTTTCATCAACACTTTGAAGGTCCACAGACTACAGAATGCCTCCAGATTGCATCGGAAACTACTACTGGTCTTGCAGGGAACGAACAAAGCGTAGACTGTTTGAGACATTACTCCCATGGAGGAAAGTGCGCATGGTGACTGTTGTATTCAATCCCGCGGCAATTTGTGTGTCTCATCAACACCTTGAAGGTCCACAGATTACAGAATGCCTCCAGATGTGCATCGGAAAATACTACTGGTCCTCCAGGAAACGATCAATGCGTAGACAGTTTGAGACATTACTCCCATGGAGGAAAGTGCGCATGGTGACTGTTGTATTCAATCTCGCGGCAATTTCTGTGTTACATCAACACTTTGAAGGTCGACAGATTACAGAATGCCTCCAGATGTGCATTGCAAACTACTACTGGTCTTGCAGGGAACGATCAATGGGTAGACTGTTTGAGACATTGCTCCCATGGAGGAAAGTGCGCATGGTGACTGTTGTATTCAATCCCGATGCAATTTCTGTGTTTCATCAACACTCTCATAGTCCACACATTACACAATGCCCACAGATGTGCATCGGAAACTACTACTGGTCTTCCAGGGAACGATCAAAGCGTAAAATGGTTGAGAAATTACTCCCATGGAGGAAAGTGCGCATGGTGACTGTTGTATTCATTCTGATGCAATTTCTATGTTTCATCAACACTCTGATAGTCCACACATTACAGAATGCCCCCAGATGTGCATCGCAAAACTACTACTGGTCTTCCTGGGAACGATCAAAGCGTAGACTGTTTGAGACATTACTCCCATGAAGGAAAGTGCGCATGGTGACTGTTGTATTCAATCCCGATGCAATTTCTGTGTTTCTTCAATACTCTCATAGTCCACAGATTACAGAATAACACCAGATGTGCATCGGAAACTACTACTTGTCTTCCAGGGAACGATAAAAGAATAGTCTGTTTGAGACATTACTCCCATGGAGGAAAGTGCGCATGGCGACTGTTGTATTCAATCCCGAAGCAATTTGTGTGTTTCATCAACACCTTGAAGGTCCACAGATTACAGAATGCCTCCAGATGTGCATCGGAAACTACTACTGGTCTTGCAGGGAACGATCAAAGCGTAGACTGTTTGAGACATTACTCCCATGGAGGAAAATGCGCATGATGACTGTTGTATTCAATCTTGAGGCAATTTCTGTATTTCATCAACACTTTGAAGGTCCACAGAATACAGAATGCCTCCAGATGTGCATCGGAAACTACTTCTGGTCTTGCAGGGAACGATCAAAGCGTAGACTGTTTGCGACATTACTCCCATGGAGGAAAGTGCGCATGGTGACTGTTGTATTCAATCCCGATGCAATTTCTGTGTTTCATCAATACTCTCATAGTCCACAGATTGCAGAATAACACCAGATGTGCATCGGAAACTACTACTTGTCTTCCAGGGAACGATCAAAGTATAGCCTGTTTGAGACATTACTCCCATGGAGGAAAGTGCGCATGGCGACTGTTGTATTCAATCCCGATGCAATTTGTGTGTTTCATCAACACCTTGAAGGTCCACAGATTACAGAATGCCTCCAGATGTGCATCGGAAAATACTACTGGTCCTCCAGGAAACGATCAAAGCGTAGACTGTTTGAGACATTACTCCCATGGAGGAAAGTGCGCATGGTGACTGTTGTATTCAATCTCGCGGCAATTTCTGTGTTTCATCAACACTTTGAAGGTCGACAGATTACAGAATGCCTCCAGATGTGCATTGCAAACTACTACTGGTCTTGCAGGGAACGATCAATGGGTAGACTGTTTGAGACATTACTCCCATGGAGGAAAGTGCGCATGGTGACTGTTGTATTCAATCCCGATGCAATTTCTGTGTTTCATCAACACTCTGATAGTCCACACATTACAGAATGCCCACAGATGTGCATCGGAAACTACTACTGGTCTTCCAGGGATCGATCAACGCGTAAAATGTTTGAGAAATTACTCCCATGGAGGAAAGTGCGCATGGTGACTGTTGTATTCATTCTGATGCAATTTCTATGTTTCATCAACACTCTGATAGTCCACACATTACAGAATGCCCCCAGATGTGCATCGGAAACTACTACTGGTCTTCCAGGATCGATCAAAGCGTAGACTGTTTGAGACATTACTAACATGGAGGAAAGTGCGCATGAAGACTGTTGTATTCAATCTCGCGGCAATTTCTGTGTTTCATCAACACTTTGAAGGTCCACAGATTACAGAATGCCTCCAGATGTGCATTGCAAACTACTACTGGTCTTGCAGGGAACGATCAATGGGTAGACAGTTTGAGACATTACTCTCATGGAAGAAAGTGCGCATGGTGACTGTTGTATTCAATCCTGATGCAATTTCTGTGTTTCATCAACACTCTGATAGTCCACACATTACAGAATGTCAGAAGTTTTGCATCGGAAACTACTAGTGGTCTTCCAGGGAACGATCAAAGCGTAGACTGTTTGAGATATTACTCCCATGGAGGAAAGTACGCATGGTGACTGTTTTATTCGATCCCGATTCAATTTCTGTGTTTTTCATCAACAATTTGAAGGTCCACAGATTACAGAACGCCTCCAGATATGCATCGGAAAATACTACTGGTCCTCCAGGAAACGATCAAAGCGTAGACTGTTTGAGACATTACTAACATGGAGGAAAGTGCGCATGATGACTGTTGTATTCAATCCCGATGCAATTTCTGTGTTTCATCAACACTCTGATAGTCCACAGATTACAGAATGCCTCCAGATGTGCATCGAAAACTACTACTGGTCTTCCAGGGAACGATCAAAGCGTAGACTGTTTGAGACATTACTCCCATGGAGGAAAGTGCGCATGGTGACTGTTGTATTCAATCCCGATGTAATTTCTGTGTTTCATCAACACTTTGAAGGTCCACAGATTACAGAATGCCTCCAGATATGCATCGGAAACTACTACTGGTCTTGCAGGGAACGATCAAAGCGTAGACTGTTAGAGACATTACTCCCATGGAGGAAAGTGTGCATGGTGATTGTTGTATTGAATCTCGATGCAGTTTCTGTGTTTCATCAACACTTTGAAGGTCCAAAGATTACAGAATGCCTCCAGATGTGCATCTGAAACTACTACTGTGCTTCCAGGAAACGATCAAACCGTAGATTCTTTGAGAAATTACTCCCATGGACGAAAGTGCGCATGGTGACTGTCGTATTCAATCCCGCGGCAATTCCTGTGTTTCATCAACACTTTGAAGGTCCACAGATTACAGAATGCCCCCAGATGGGCATCGGAAACTACTACTGGCCCTCCAGGAAACGTTTAAAGCGTAGACTGTTTAAGACATTATACCCATGGAGGAAAGTGCGCATGGTGACTGTTGTATTGAATCCCGCGGCAATTTCTGTGTTTCATCAACACTCTGATAGTCCACAGATTACAGAATGACACCAGATGTGTATCGGAAACTACTACTGGTCTTGCAGGAAACGATCAAAGCGTAGACTGTTTGAGACATTACTCCCATGGAGGAAAGTGCGCATGGCGACTGTTGTATTCAATCCCGATGCAATTTCTGTGTTTCATCAACACCTCGAAGGTCCACAGATTACAGAATGCCTCCAGATGTGCATCGAAAAATACTACTGGTCCTCCAGGAAACGATCAAAGCGTAGACTGTTTGAGACATTACTAACATGGAGGAAAGTGCGCATGATGACTGTTGTATTCAATCCCGATGCAATTTCTCTGTTTCATCAACACTCTGATAGTCCACAGATTACAGAATGCCTCCAGATGTGCATCGAAAACTACTACTGGTCATCCAGGGAACGATCAAAGCGTAGACTGTTTGAGACATTACTCCCATGGAGGAAAATGCCCATGATGACTGTTGTATTCAATCTTGAGGCAATTTCTGTATTTCATCAACACTTTGAAGGTCCACAGATTACAGAATGCCTCCAGATGCGCATTGCAAACTACTACTGGTCTTGCAGGGAACGATCAATGTGTAGACTGTTTGAGACATTACTCCCATGGAGGAAAGTGCGCATGGTGACTGTTGTATTCAATTCCGATGCAATTTCTGTGTTTCATCAACACTCTGATAGACCACACATTACAGAATGCCCCCAGATGTGCATCGGAAACTACTACTGGTCTTCCAGGGAACGATCAAAGCGTAAACTGTTTGAGAAATTACTCCCATGGAGGAAAGTGCGCATGGTGACTGTTGTATTCATTCCTGATGCAATTTCTATGTTTCATCAACGCTCTGATAGTCCACACATTACAGAATGCCCCCAGATGTGCATCGGAAACTACTACTGGTCTTCCAGGGAACGATCAAAGCGTAGACTGTTTGAGACATTACTCCCTTGGAGGAGAGTGCACATGGTGAATGTTGTATTCAATCCCGATGCAATTTCTGTCTTTCATCAACACTCTGATAGTCCACAGATTACAGAATGCCTCCAGATGTGCATCGGAAACTACTACAGGTCTCCCAGGGATCGATCAAAACGTAGACTGTTTGAGACATTACTCCCATGGAGGAAAGTGCGCATGGTGACTGTTGTATTCAATCCCGATGCAATTTCTGTGTTTCATCAACACTCCGATAGTCGACACATTACAGAATGTCGGAAGATTTGCATCGGTAACTACTAGTGGTCTTCCAGGGAACGATCAAAGCGTAGACTGTTTGAGACATTATTCGCATGGAGGGAAGTGCGCATGGTGGCTGTTGTATTGAATCCCGATGCAATTTCTGTGTTTCATCAACACCTTGAAGGTCCACAGATTACAGAATGCCTCCAGATGTGCATTGGAAAATTCTACTGGTCCTCCAGGAAACGATCAAAGCGTAGACTGTTTGAGACATTACTCCCATGGAGGAAAGTGCGCATGGTGACTGTTGTATTCAATCTAGCGGCAATTTCTGTGTTTCATCAACACTTTGAAGGTCCACAGATTACAGAATGCCTCCAGATGTGCATCGGAAACTACCACTGGTCTTGCAGGGAACGATCAAAGCGTAGACTGTTTGAGACATTACTCCCATGGAGGAAAATGCAAATGATGACTGTTGTTTTAAATCTTGAGGCAATTTCTGTATTTCATCAACACTTTGAAGGTCCACAGATTACAGAATGCCTCAACATGTGCATCGGAAGCTACTACTGGTCTTGCAGGGAACGATCAAAGCGTAGACTGTTTGAGACATTACTCCCATGAAGGAAAGTGCGCATGGTGACTGTTGTAATCAATCCCGATGCAATTTCTGTGTTTCATCAACACTCGGATAGTCCACAGATTACAGAATGACACCAGATGTGCATCGGTAACTACTACTTGTCTTCCAGGGAACGATCAAAGACTAGAATGTTTGAGACATTTGTCCCATGGAGGAAAGTGCGCATGGCGACTGTTGTATTCAATCCCGATGCAATTTCTGTGTTTCATCAACACCTTGAAGGTCCACAGATTACAGAATGCCTCCAGATGTTCATTGCAAACTACTACTGGTCTTGCAGGGAACGATCAATGGGTAGACTGTTTGAGACATTACTCCCATGGAGGAAAGTGCGCATGGTGACTGTTGTATTCAATCCCGATGCAATTTCTGTGTTTCATCAACACTCTGATAGTCCACACATTACAGAATGTCAGAAGATTTGCATCGGAAACTACTAGTGGTCTTGCAGGGAACGGTCAAAGCGTAGACTGAGATATTACTCCCATGGAGGAAAGTGCACATGGTTACTGTTTAATTCGATCAAGATTCAATTTCTGTGTTTTTCATCAACCATTTGAAGGTCCACAGATTACAGAATGCCTCCAGATGGGCATCGGAAACTACTACTGGCCCTCCAAGAAACGTTCAGAGCGTAGACTGTTTGAGACATTATTCCCATGGAGGAAAGTGCGCATGGTGACTGTTGTATAGAATCCCGCGGCAATTTCTGTGTTTCATCAACACTTTGAAGATCCACAGATTACAGAATGCCTCCAGATGTGCATCGGAACCTACTACTGGTCTTGCAGGGAACGATCAAACCGTAGACTGTTTGAGACATTTCTCCCATGGAGGTAAGTGCGCATGGTGACTGTTGTATTCAATCCCGATGCAATTTCTGTGTTTTATCAACACTCCGATAGTCCACACATTACAGAATGTCAGAAGATTTCCATCGGAAACTACTAGTGGTCTTCCAGGGAACGATCAAAGCGTAGACTGTTTGAGAAATTACTCCCAGGGAGGAAAGTGCACATGGTGAATGTTGTATTCAATCCCGATGCAATTTCTGTATTTCATCAACACTCTGATAGTACACAGATTACAGAATGCCTCCAGATGTGCATCGGAAACTACTACAGGGGTCCCAGGGATCGATCAAAGCGTAGACTGTTTGAGACATTACTCCCATGGAGGAAAGTGCGCATGGTGACTGTTGTATTCAATCCCGCGGCAATTCCTGTGTTTCATCAACCATTTGAAGGTCCACAGATTACAGAATGCCTCCAGATGGGCATCGGAAACTACTACTGGCCCTCCAAGAAACGTTCAGAGCGTAGACTGTTTGAGACATTATTCCCATGGAGGAAAGTGCGCATGGTGACTGTTGTATAGAATCCTGCGGCAATTTCTGTGTTTCATCAACACTTTGAAGATCCACAGATTACAGAGTGCCTCCAGATGTGCATCGGAACCTACTACTGGTCTTGCAGGGAACGATCAAAGCGTAGACTGTTTGAGACATTACTCCCATGGAGGAAAGTGCACATGGTGAATGTTGTATTCAATCCCGATGCAATTTCTGTATTTCATCAACACTCTGATAGTACACAGATTACAGAATGCCTCCAGATGTGCATCGGAAACTACTACAGGTCTCCCAGGGATCGATCAAAGCGTAGACTGTTTGAGACATTACTCCCATGGAGGAATGTGCGCATGGTGACTGTTGTATTCAATCCCGTGGCAATTCCTGTGTTTCATCAACACTTTGAAGGTCCACACATTACAGAATGCCTAAAGATGTGCATCGGAAACTACTAGTGGTCTTGCAGGGAACGATCAAAGCGTAGACTGTTTGAGACATTACTCCCATGGAGGAAAATGCCCATGATGACTGTTGTTTTCAATCTTGAGGCAATTTCTGTATTTCATCAACACTTTGAAGGTCCACAGATTACAGAATTCCTCCACATGTGCATCGGAAACAACTACTGGTCTTGCAAGGAACGATCAAAGCGTAGACTGTTTGAGACATTACTCCCATGAAGGAAAGTGCGCATGGTGACTGTTGTATTCAATCCCGATGCAATTTCTGTGTTTCATCAACACTCTGATAGTCCACAGATTACAGACTGACACCAGATGTGCATCAGAAACTACTACTTGTCTTCCAGGGAACGATCAAAGACTAGAATGTTTGAGCCATTACTCCCATGGACGAAAGTGCGCATGGCGACTGTTACATTCAATCCCAATGCAATTTCTGTGTTTCATCAACACCTTGAAGGTCCACAGATTACAGAATGCCTCCAGATGTGCATCGGAAAATACTACTGGTCCTCCAGGAAACGATCAAAGCGTAGACTGTTTGAGACATTACTCCCATGGAGGAAAGTGCGCATGGTGACTGTTGTATTCAATCTCGCGGCAATTTCTGTGTTTCATCAACACTTTGAAGGTCCACAGATTACAGAATGCCTCCAGATGTGCATTGCAAACTACTACTGGTCTTGCAGGGAACGATCAATGGGTAGACTGTTTGAGACATTACTCCCATGGAGGAGAGTGCGCATGGTGACTGTTGTATTCAATCTAGCGGCAATATCTGTGTTTCATCAACACTTTGAAGGTCCACAGATTACAGAATGCCTCCAGATGTTCATTGCAAACTACTACTGGTCTTGCAGGGAACGATCAATGGGTAGACTGTTTGAGACATTACTCCCATGGAGGAAAGTGCGCATGGTGACTGTTGTATTCAATCCCGATGCGATTTCTGTGTTTCATCAACACTCTGATAGTCCACACATTACAGAATGTCAGAAGATTTGCATCGGAAACTACTAGTGGTCTTGCAGGGAACGGTCAAAGCGTAGACTGAGATATTACTCCCATGGAGGAAAGTGCACATGGTTACTGTTTAATTCGATCAAGATTCAATTTCTGTGTTTTTCATCAACCATTTGAAGGTCCACAGATTACAGAATGCCTCCAGATGGGCATCGGAAACTACTACTGGCCCTCCAAGAAACGTTCAGAGCGTAGACTGTTTGAGACATTATTCCCATGGAGGAAAGTGCGCATGGTGACTGTTGTATAGAATCCCGCGGCAATTTCTGTGTTTCATCAACACTTTGAAGATCCACAGATTACAGAATGCCTCCAGATGTGCATCGGAACCTACTACTGGTCTTCCAGGGAACGATCAAACCGTAGACTGTTTGAGACATTTCTCCCATGGAGGTAAGTGCGCATGGTGACTGTTGTATTCAATCCCGATGCAATTTCTGTGTTTTATCAACACTCCGATAGTCCACACATTACAGAATGTCAGAAGATTTCCATCGGAAACTACTAGTGGTCTTCCAGGGAACGATCAAAGCGTAGACTGTTTGAGAAATTACTCCCAGGGAGGAAAGTGAACATGGTGAATGTTGTATTCAATCCCGATGCAATTTCTGTATTTCATCAACACTCTGATAGTACACAGATTACAGAATGCCTCCAGATGTGCATCGGAAACTACTACAGGGGTCCCAGGGATCGATCAAAGCGTAGACTGTTTGAGACATTACTCCCATGGAGGAAAGTGCGCATGGTGACTGTTGTATTCAATCCCGCGGCAATTCCTGTGTTTCATCAACACTTTGAAGGTCCACACATTACAGAATGCCTCCAGATGTGCATCGGAAACTACTACTGGTCTTGCAGGGAACGATAAAAGCGTAGACTGTTTGAGACAATACTCCCATGGAGGAAAATGCCCATGATGACTGTTTTTTTCAATCTTGAGGCAATTTCTGTATTTCATCAACACTTTGAAGGTCCACAGATTACAGAATTCCTCCACATGTGCATCGGAAACTACTACTGGTCTTGCAAGGAACGATCAAAGCGTAGACTGTTTGAGACATTACTCCCATGAAGGAAAGTGCGCATGGTGACTGTTGTATTCAATCCCGATGCAATTTCTGTGTTTCATCAACACTCTGATAGTCCACAGATTACAGACTGACACCAGATGTGCATCAGAAACTACTACTTGTCTTCCAGGGAACGATCAAAGACTAGAATGTTTGAGACATTACTCCCATGGACGAAAGTGCGCATGGCGACTGTTGCATTCAATCCCAATGCAATTTCTGTGTTTCATCAACACCTTGAAGGTCCACAGATTACAGAATGCCTCCAGATGTGCATTGCAAACTACTACTGGTCTTGCAGTGAACGATCAATGGGTAGACTGTTTGAGACATTACTCCCATGGAGGAGAGTGCGCATGGTGACTGTTGTATTCAATCCCGATGCAATTTCTGTGTTTCATCAACACTCTGATAGTCCACACATTACAGAATGCCCCCAGATGTGCATCGGAAACTACTACTGGTCTTCCAGGGAACGATCAAAGAGAGGACTGTTTGAGACATTACTCCCATGGGGGAAAGTGCGCATGGTGACTGTTGTATTCATTCCTGATGCAATTTCTGTGTTTCATCAACACTCTGATAGTCCACACATTACAGAATGCCCCCAGATGTGCATCGGAAACTACTACTGGTCTTCAAGGGAAGGATCAAACCGTAGACTGTTTGAGACATTACTCCCATGGAGGAAAGTGCACATGGTGAATGTTGTATTCAATCCCGACGCAATTTCTGTGTTTCATCAACACTCTGACAGTCCACACATTAGAGAATGTCAGAAGATTTGCATCGGAAACTACTAGTGGTCTTCCAGGGAATGATCAAAGCGTAGACTGAGATATTACTCCCATGGAGGAATTTGCGCATGGTGACTGTTTTATTCGATCAAGATTCAATTTCTGTGTTTTTCATCAACCATTTGAAGGTCCACAGATTACAGAATGCCTCCAGATGGGCTTCGGAAACTACTACTTGCCCTTCAGGAAACGTTCAAAGCGTAGACTGTTTGAGACATTACTCCCATGGAGGAAAGTGCACATGGTGAATGTTGTATTCAATCCCGATGCAATTTCTGTATTTCATCAACCCTCTGATAGTCCACAGATTGCAGAATGCCTCCAGATGTGCATCGGAAACTACTACAGGTCTCCCAGGGATCGATCAAAGCGTAGACTGTTTGAGACATTACTCCCATGGAGGAAAGTGCGCATGGTGACTGTTGTATTCAATCCCGCGGCAATTCCTGTGTTTCATCAACACTTTGAAAGTCCACACATTACAGAATGCCTCCACATGTGCATCGGAAACTACTACTGGTCTTGCAAGGAACGATCAAAGCGTAGACTGTTTGAGACATTACTCCCATGAAGGAAAGTGCGCATGGTGACTGTTGTATTCAATCCCGATGCAATTTCTGTGTTTCATCAACACTCTGATAGTCCACAGATTACAGAATGACACCAGAGGTGCATCAGAAACTATTACTTGTCTTCCAGGGAACGATCAAAGACTAGAATGTTTGAGACATTACTCCCATGGAGGAAAGTGCGCATGTCGACTGTTGTATTCAATCCCGATGCAATTTCTGTGTTTCATCAACACCTTGAAGGTCCACAGATTACAGAATGCCTCCAGATGTGCATCGGAAAATACTACTGGTCCTCCAGGAAACGATCAAAGCGTAGACTGTTTGAGACATTACTCCCATGGACGAAAGTGCGCATGGCGACTGTTGCATTCAATCCCAATGCAATTTCTGTGTTTCATCAACACCTTGAAGGTCCACAGATTACAGAATGCCTCCAGATGTGCATTGCAAACTACTACTGGTCTTGCAGGGAACGATCAATGGGTAGACTGTTTGAGACATTATTCCCATGGAGGAAAGTGCGCATGGTGACTGTTGTATAGAATCCCGCGGCAATTTCTGTGTTTCATCAACACTTTGAAGATCCACAGCTTACAGAATGCCTCCATATGTGCATCGGAACCTACTACTGGTCTTGCAGGGATCGATCAAACCGTAGACTGTTTGAGACATTTCTCCCATGGAGGTAAGTGCGCATGGTGACTGTTGTATTCAATCCCGATGCAATTTCTGTGTTTCATCAACACTCCGATAGTCCACACATTACAGAATGTCAGAAGATTTCCATCGGAAACTACTAGTGGTCTTCCAGGGAACGATCAAAGCGTAGACTGTTTGAGAAATTACTCCCAGGGAGGAAAGTGCGCATGGTGACGGTTGTATTCACTCCTGATGCAATTTCTATGTTTCATCAACACTCTGATAGTCCACACATTACAGAATGCCCCCAGATGTGCATCGGAAACTACTACTGGTCTTCCAGGGAACGATCAAAGCGTAGACTGTTTGAGACATTACTCCCATGGAGGAAAGTGCACATGGTGAATGTTGTATTCAATCCCGATGCAATTTCTGTATTTCATCAACACTCTGATAGTACACAGATTACAGAATGCCTCCAGATGTGCATCGGAAACTACTACAGGTCTCCCAGGGATCGATCAAAGCGTAGACTGTTTGAGACATTACTCCCATGGAGGAAAGTGCGCATGGTGACTGTTGTATTCAATCCCGCGGTAATTCCTGTGTTTCATCAACACTTTGAAGGTCCACACATTACAGAATGCCTCCAGATGTGCATCGGAAACTACTACTGGTCTTGCAGGGAACGATCAAAGCGTAGACTGTTTGAGACATTACTCCCATGGAGGAAAATGCCCATGATGACTGTTGTTTTCAATCTTGAGGCAATTTCTGTATTTCATCAACACTTTGAAGGTCCACAGATTACAGAATTCCTCCACATGTGCATCGGAAACTACTACTGGTCTTGCAAGGAACGATCAAAGCGTAGACTGTTTGAGACATTACTCCCATGAAGGAAAGTGCGCATGGTGACTGTTGTATTCAATCCCGATGCAATTTCTGTGTTTCATCAACACTCTGATAGTCCACAGATTACAGAGTGACACCAGATGCGCATTGCAAACTACTACTTGTCTTCCAGGGAACGATCAAAGACTAGAATGTTTGAGACATTACTCCCATGGACGAAAGTGCGCATGGCGACTGTTGCATTCAATCCCAATGCAATGTCTGTGTTTCATCAACACCTTGAAGGTCCACAGATTACAGAATGCCTCCAGATGTGCATCGGAAAATACTACTGGTCCTCCAGGAAACGATCAAAGAGTAGACTGTTTGAGACATTACTCCCATGGAGGAAAGTGCGCATGGTGACTGTTGTATTCAATCTCGCGGCAATTTCTGTGTTTCATCAACACTTTGAAGGTCCACAGATTACAGAATGCCTCCAGATGTGCATTGCAAACTACTACTGGTCTTGCAGGGAACGATCAATGGGTAGACTGTTTGAGACATTACTCCCATGGAGGAGAGTGCGCATGGTGACTGTTGTATTCAATCCCGATGCAATTTCTGTGTTTCATCAACACTCTGATAGTCCACACATTACAGAATGCCCCCAGATGTGCATCGGAAACTACTACTGGTCTTCCAGGGAACGATCAAAGAGAGGACTGTTTGAGACATTACTCCCATGGGGGAAAGTGCGCATGGTGACTGTTGTATTCATTCCTGATGCAATTTCTGTGTTTCATCAACACTTTAAAGCTCCACAGATTACAGAATGCCTCCAGATGTGCATTGCAAACTACTACTGGTCTTGCAGTGAACGATCAATGGGTAGACTGTTTGAGACATTACTCCCATGGAGGAAAGTGCGCATGGTGACTGTTGTATTCAATCCCGATGCAATTTCTGTGTTTCATCAACACTCTGATAGTCCACACATTACAGAATGCCCCCAGATGTGCATCGGAAACTACTACTCGTCTTCCAGGGAACGATAAAAGCGTAGACTGTTTGAGACATTACTCCCATGGAGGAAAGTGCGCATGGTGACTGTTGTATTCATTCCTGATGCAATTTCTGTGTTTCATCAACACTCTGATAGTCCACACATTACAGAATGCCCCCAGATGTGCATCGGAAACTACTACTGGTCTTCAAGGGAACGATCAAAACGTGGACTGAGATATTACTCCCATGGAGGAAAGTGCGCATGGTGACTGTTTTATTCGATCCCGATTCAATTTCTGTGTTTTTCATCAACCATTTGAAGGTCCACAGATTACAGAATGCCTCCAGATGGGCATCGCAAACTACTACTGGCCATCCAGGAAACGTTCAAAGCGTAGACTGTTTGAGACATTATTCCCATGGAGGAAAGTGCGCATGGTGACTGTTGTATTGAATCCCGCGGCAATTTCTGTGTTTCATCAACACTTTGAAGATCCACAGATTACAGAATGCCTCCAGATGTGCATCGGAACCTACTACTGGTCTTGCAGGGAACGATCAAAGCGTAGACTGTTTGAGACATTAGTCACATTGAGGAAAGTGCGCATGGTGACAGTTGTATTTAATCCCGATGCAATTTCTGTGCTTCATCAACACTCTGATAGTCCACAGATTACAGAATGCCTCCAGATGTGCATCGAAAACTACTACTGGTCTTCCAGGGGACGATCAAAGCGTAGACTGTTTGAGACATTACTCCCATGGAGGATAGTGCGCATGGTGACTGTTGTATTGATCCCGATGCAATTTCTGTGTTTCATCAACACTCCGATAAACCACACATTACAGAATGTCGGAAGATTTGCACCGAAAACTACTAGTGGTCTTCCAGGGAACGATCAAAGCGTAGACTGTTTGAGAAATTACTCCCAAGGAGGAAAGTGCGCATGGTGACTGTTGTATTCATTCCTGATGCAATTTCTATGTTTCATCAACACTCTGATAGTCCACGCATTACAGAATGCCCCAGATGTGCATCGGAAACTACTACTGGTCTTCCAGGGAACGATCAAAGCGTAGACTGTTTGAGACATTACTCCCATGGAGGAAAGTGCACATAGTGAATGTTTTATTCAATCCCGATGCAATTTCTGTATTTCATCAACACTTTGATAGTCCATAGATTACAGAATGCCTCCAGATGTGCATCGGAAACTACTACAGGTCTCCCAGGGATCGATCAAAGCGTAGACTGTTTGAGACATTACTCCCATGGAGGAAAGTGCGCATGGTGACTGTTGTATTCAATCCCGCGGCAATTCCTGTGTTTCATCAACACTTTGATGGTCCACACATTACAGACTGCCTCCAGATGAGCATCGGAACCTACTACTGGTCTTGCAGGGAACGATCAAACCGTAGACTGTTTGAGACATTTCTCCCATGGAGGAAAGTGCGCATGGTGACTGTTGTATTCATTCCTGATACAATTTCTATGTTTCATCAACACTCTGATAGTCCACACATTACAGAATGCCCCCAGATGTGCGTCGGAATCTACTACTGGTCTTCCAGGGAACGATCAAAGCGTAGACTGGTGAATGTTGTATTCAATCCCGATGCAATTTCTGTATTTCATCAACACTCTGATAGTCCACAGATTACAGAATGCCTCCAGATGTGCATCGGAAACTACTACAGGTCTCCCAGGGATCGATCAAAGCGTAGACTGTTTGAGACATTACTCCCATGGAGGAAAGTGCGCATGGTGACTGTTGTATTCAATCCCGCGGCAATTCCTGTGTTTCATCAACACTTTGAAAGTCCACACATTACAGAATGCCTCCACATGTGCATCGGAAACTACTACTGGTCTTGCAAGGAACGATCAAAGCGTAGACTGTTTGAGACATTACTCCCATGAAGGAAAGTGCGCATGGTGACTGTTGTACTCAATCCCGATGCAATTTCTGTGTTTCATCAACACTCTGATAGTCCACAGATTACAGAATGACACCAGATGTGCATCGGAAAATACTACTGGTCCTCCAGGAAACGATCAAAGCGTAGACTGTTTGAGACATTACTCCCATGGAGGAAAGTGCGCATGGTGACTGTTGTATTCAATCTCGCGGCAATTTCTGTGTTTCATCAACACTTTAAAAGTCCACAGATTACAGAATGCCTCCAGATGTGCATTGCAAACTACTACTGGTCTTGCAGTGAACGATCAATGGGTAGACTGTTTGAGACATTACTCCGATGGAGGAAAGTGCGCATGGTGACTGTTGTATTCAATCCCGATGCAATTTCTGTGTTTCATCAACACTCTGATAGTCCACACATTACAAAATGCCCCCAGATGTGCATCGGAAACTACTACTCGTCTTCCAGGGAACGATCAAAGCGTAGACTGTTTGAGACATTACTCCCATGGAGGAAAGTGCGCATGGTGACTGTTGTATTCATTCCTGATGCAATTTCTGTGTTTCATCAACACTCTGATAGTCCACACATTACAGAATGCCCCCAGATGTGCATCGGAAACTACTACTGGTCTTCAAGGGAACGATCAAAACGTAGACTGAGATATTACTCCCATGGAGGAAAGTGCGCATGGTGACTGTTTTATTCGATCCCGATTCAATTTCTGTGTTTTTCATCAACCATTTGAAGGTCCACAGATTACAGAATGCCTCCAGATGGGCATCGCAAACTACTACTGGCCATCCAGGAAACGTTCAAAGCGTAGACTGTTTGAGACATTATTCCCATGGAGGAAAGTGCGCATGGTGACTGTTGTATTTAATCCCGATGCAATTTCTGTGCTTCATCAACACTCTGATAGTCCACAGATTAGAGAATGCCTCCAGATGTACATCGAAAACTACTACTGGTCTTCCAGGGAACGATCAAAGCGTAGACTGTTTGAGACATTACTCCCATGGAGGAAAGTGCGCATGATGAGTGTTGTATTCATCCCGATGCAATTTCTGTGTCATCAACACTCCGATAGTCCACACATTACAGAATGTCGGAAGATTTGCATCGGAAACTACTAGTGGTCTTCCAGGGAACGATCAAAGCGTAGACTGTTTGAGAAATTACTCCCAAGGAGGAAAGTGCGCATGGTGACTGTTGTATTCATTCCTGATACAATTTCTATGTTTCATCAACACTCTGATAGTCCACACATTACAGAATGCCCCCAGATGTGCATCGGAAACTACTACTGGTCTTACCGGGAACGATCAAAGCGTAGACTGTTTGAGACATTACTCCCATGGAGGAAAGTGCACGTGGTGAATGTTGTATTCAATCCCGATGCAATTTCTGTATTTCATCATCACTTTGATAGTCCACAGATTACAGAATGCCTCCAGATGTGCATCGGAAACTACTACAGGTCTCCCAGGGATCGATCAAAGCGTAGACTGTTTGAGACATTACTCCCATGGAGGAAAGTGCGCATAGTGACTGTTGTATTCAATCCCGCGGCAATTCCTGTGTTTCATCAACACTTTGATGGTCCACACATTACAGAATGCCTCCAGATGTGCATCGGAAACTACTACTGGTCTTGCAGGGAACGATCAAAGCGTAGACTGTTTGAGACATTACTCCCATGGAGGAAAATGCCCATGTTGACTGTTGTTTTCAATCTTGAGGCAATTTCTGTATTTCATCAACACTTTGAAAGTCCACAGGTTACAGAATGCCTCCACATGTGCATCGGAAACTACTACTGGTCATGCAAGGAACGATCAAAGCGTAGACTGTTTGAGACATTACTCCCATGAAGGAAAGTGCGCATGGTGACTGTTGTATTCAATCCCGCTGCAATTTCTGTGTTTAATCAACACTCTGATAGTCCACAGATTACAGAATGACACCATATGTGCATCAGAAACTACTACTGGTCTTCCAGGGAACGATCAAAGCGTAGACTGTTTGAGACAATCCTCCCATGGAGGAAAGTGCGCATGGTGACTGTTGTTTTCATTGCTGATGCAATTTCTGTGTTTCATCAACACTCTGATAGTCCACACAATACAGAATGAGCCCAGATGTGCATCGGAAACTACTACTGGTCTTCAAGGGAACGATCAAAACGTAGACTGTTTGAGACATTACTCCCATGGAGGAAAGTGCACATGGTGAATGTTGTACTCAATCCCGATGCAATTTCTGTGATTCATCAACACTCTGATAGTCCACACATTACAGAATGTCAGAAGATTTGCATCGGAAACTACTAGTGGTCTTCCAGGGAACGATCAAAGCGTAGACTGAGATATTACTACCATGGAGGAAAGTGCGCATGGTGACTGTTTTATTCGATCCCGTTCAATTTCTGTGTTTTTCATCAACCATTTGAAGGTCCACAGATTACAGAACGCCTCCAGATGGGCATCGCAAACTACTACTGGCCCTCCAGGAAACGTTCAAAGCGTAGACTGTTTGAGAAATTACTCCCAAGGAGGAAAGTGCGCATGGTGACTGTTGTATTCATTCCTGATGCAGTTTCTATGTTTCATCAACACTCTGATAGTCCACAGATTACAGAATGCCTCCAGATGTGCATCGAAAACTACTACTGGTCTTCCAGGGAACGATCAAAGCGTAGACTGTTTGAGACATTACTCCCATGGAGGAAAGTGCGCATGGTGAATGTTGTATTCAATCCCGATGTAATTTCTGTGTTTCATCAACACTTTGAAGGTCCACAGATTACAGAATGCCTCCAGATGTGCATCGGAAACTGCTACTGGTCTTGCAGGGAACCGTCAAAGCGTAACTGTTTGAGACATTCCTCCCATGGAGGAAAGTGAACATGGTGACTGTTGTATTCAATCCCGATGCAATTTCTGTGTTCCATCAACACTCTGATAGTCCACACATTACAGAATGCCCACAGATGTGCATCGGAAACTACTACTGTTCTTCCAGGGAACGGTCAAAGCATAAACTGTTTGATACATTACTCCCATGAAGGTAAGTGCGCATGGTGACTGTTGTATTCCATCCCGATGCACTTTCTGTGTTTCATCAACACTCTGATAGTCCACAGATTACAGAATGCCTCCAGATGTGCATCAGAAACTACTACTGGTCTTCCAGTTAAAGGTCAAAGCGTAGACTGTTAGAGACATTACTCCCATGGAGGAAAGTGCGCATGGTGACTGTTGTATTCAATCCTGAAGCAATTTCTGTGTTTCATCAACACTCTGATAGTCCACACATTACAGAATGAACACAGATGTGCGTCGGAAACTACTACTGGTCTTCCAGGGAACGATCAAAGCGTAGACTGTTAGAGACATTACTCCCATGGAGGAAAGTGCGCATGGTGACTGTTGTATTCAATCCTGAAGCAATTTCTGTGTTTCATCAACACTCTGATAGTCCACAGATTACAGAATGCCTCTCGATGTGCATCGGAAATTACTACTGGTCTTCCAGGGAACGATCAAAGCGTAGACTGTTTGAGACATAACTCGCATGGAGGAAAGTGCGCATGGTGACTGCTGTATTCAATCCCGATGCAATTTCTTGGTTTCATCAACACTTTGCAGGTCCACATATTACAGAATGCCTCCATATGTGCATCGGAAACTACTACTGGTCTTGCAGGGAACGATCAAAGCGTAGACAGTTTGAGACATTACTCCCATGGAGGGAAGTGCGCATGGTGTCTGTTGTATTCATTCCCGCGGCAATTTCTGTGTTTCATCAACACTTTGAAGGACCACAGATTACAGAATGCAGCCAGATGTGCATCGGAAACTACTACTGGTCTTGCAGTGAACGATTAAAAGCGTAGATTGTTTGAGACATTACTCCGATGGAGGAAAGTGCGCATTGTGACTGTTGTATTCAATCCCGATGCAATTTCTGTGTTTCATCAACACTCTGATAGTCCACACATTACAGAATGGCCCCAGATGTGCATCGGAAACTACTACAGGTCTTCCAGGGAACGATCAAAGCGTAAACTGTTTGAGACATTACTCCCATGGAGGAAAGTGCGCATCGTGTCTGTTGTATGCAATCCCGATGGAATTTCTGTGTTTCATCAACACTTTGATAGTCTACACATTACTGAATCCCCCATATGTGCATTGGAAGCTACTACTTGTCTTCCAGGGAACGATCAAAGCGTAGACTGTATGAGACATTACTCCCATGGATGAAAGTGCGCATGGTGACTGTTGTATTCAATCCCGATGCAATTTCTGTGCTTGAACAACACTCTGATAGTTTACAGATTACAGAATGCCTCCACATGTGCCTCTGAAACTTTTACTGGTCTTCTAGGGAACGATCAAAACGTAGACTTTTAAGACATTACTCCCATGGAGGGAAATGCGCATGATGACTGTTATATTCAATCCCGAGGCACTTTCTGTGTTTCATCAACACTTTGAAGGTCCACAGATTACAGAATGCCTCCAGATGTGCATCGGAAACTTCTACTGGTCTTGCAGGGAATGATCAAAGCGTAGACTGTTTGAGCCATTACTCCCATAGAGGAAAGTGTGCATGGTGACTGTTGTATACAATCCCGATGCAATTTCTGTGTTTCATCAACACTCTGATAGTCCACACATTACGGAATGACACCACATTTGCATCGGAAACTACTACTTGTCTTCCAGGGAATGATCAAAGCGTAGACTGTATGAGACATTACTCCCATGGAGGAAAGTGCGCATGGTGACTGTTGTATTCCATGCCGATGCAATTTCTGTGTTTCATCAATACTTTAAAGGTCCACAGATTACAGAATGCCTCCAGATGTGCATCGGAAAATACTATTGGTCCTCCAGGGAACGATCATATCGTAGACTGTTTGAGACATTACTCCCATGGAGGAACGTGCCCATGGTGACTGTTGTATTCAATCCCGATGCAATTTCTGTGTTTCATCAACACTTTGAAGGTCCACAGATTACAGAATGCAGCCAGATGTGCATCGGAAACTACTACTGCTCTTGCAGTGAACGATCAAAGCGTAGATTGTTTGAGACATTTCTCCGATGGAGGAAAGTGCGCATGGTGACTGTTGTATTCAATCCCGATACAATTTCTGTGTTTCATCAACACTTTGCAGGTCCACATATTACAGAATGCCTCCATATGTGCATCGGAAACTACTACTGGTCTTGCAGGGAACGATCAAAGCGTAGACAGTTTGAGACATTACTCCCATGGAGGGAAGTGCCCATGGTGTCTGTTGTATTCATTCCCGCGGCAATTTCTGTGTTTCATCAACACTTTGAAGGACCACAGATTACAGAATGCAGCCAGATGTGCATCGGAAACTACTACTGGTCTTGCAGTGAACGATCAAAACGTAGATTGTTTGAGACATTACTCCGATGGAGGAAAGTGCGCATTGTGACTGTTGTATTCAATCCCGATGCAATTTCTGTGTTTCATCAACACTCTGATAGTCCACACATTACAGAATGGCCCCAGATGTGCATCGGAAACTACTACAGGTCTTCTAGGGAACGATCAAAGCGTAAACTGTTTGAGACATTACTCCCATGGAGGAAAGTGCGCATGGTGTCTGTTGTATGCAATCCCGATGGAATTTCTGTGTTTCATCAACACTCTGATAGTCCACACATTACGGAATGACACCACATGTGCATCGGAAACTACTACTTGTCTTCCAGGGAACGATCAAAGCGTAGACTGTATGAGACATTACTCCCATGGATGAAAGTGCGCATGGTGACTGTTGTATTCAATCCCGATGCAATTTCTGTGCTTGAACAACACTCTGATAGTTTACAGATTACAGAATGCCTCCACATGTGCCTCTGAAACTTTTACTGGTCTTCCAGGGAACGATCAAAACGTAGACTTTTAAGACATTACTCCCATGGAGGGAAATGCGCATGATGACTGTTATATTCAATCCCGAGGCACTCTCTGTGTTTCATCAACACTTTGAAGGTCCACAGATTACAGAATGCCTCCAGATGTGCATCGGAAACTTCTACTGGTCTTGCAGGGAATGATCAAAGTGTAGACTGTTTGAGACATTACTCCCATAGAGGAAAGTGTGCATGGTGACTGTTGTATACAATCCCGATGCAATTTCTGTGTTTCATCAACACTCTGATAGTCCACACATTACGGAATGACACCACATGTGCATCGGAAACTACTACTTGTCTTCCAGGGAATGATCAAAGCGTAGACTGTCTGAGACATTACTCCCATGGAGGAAAGTGCGCATGGTGACTGTTGTATTCCATCCCGATGCAATTTCTGTGTTTCATCAATACTTTAAAGGTCCACAGATTACAGAATGCCTCCAGATGTGCATCGCAAAATACTATTGGTCCTCCAGGGAACGATCATATCGTAGACTGTTTGAGACATTACTCCCATGGAGGAACGTGCCCATGGTGACTGTTGTATTCAATCCCGATGCAATTTCTGTGTTTCATCAACACTTTGAAGGTCCACAGATTGCAGAATGCAGCCAGATGTGCATCGGAAACTACTACCGGTCTTGCAGTGAACGATCAAATCGTAGATTGTTTGAGACATTTCTCCGATGGAGGAAAGTGCGCATGGTGACTGTTGTATTCAATCCCGATACAATTTCTGTGTTTCATCAACACTCTGATAGTCCACAAATTACAGAATGCCTCCAGATGTGGATCGATAACTATTACTGGTTTTGCAGGGAACGATCAAAGCGTAGACTGTTTGAGACATTACTTCCATGGAGGAAAGTGTGCATGGTGACTGTTGTATTCAATCCCGATGCAATTTCTGTGTTTCATCAACACTCTGATAGTCCACACATTACAGAATGCCCACAGATGTGCATCGGAAACTACTACTGATCTTGCAGGGAACGATCAAATCGTAGACCGTATGAGACATTACTTCCATGGAGGAAAGTGAGCATGGTGACTGTTGTATTCAATCCCGATGCAATTTCTGTGTTTCATCAACACTCTGATAGTCCACACATTACAGAATGCCCACAGATGTGCATCGGAAACTACTACTTGTCTTCCAGGGAACGATCAAACCGTAGACTGTTTGAGACATTACTCCCATGGAGGAAAGTGCGCACGGTGACTGTTGGATTCAATCCTTATGCAATTACTGTGTTTCATCAACACTCTGATAGTCCACTCATTACAGAATGCCCCCAGATGTGCATCAGAAACTACTACTGGTCTTCCAGGGAACGATCAAAGGGTAAACTGTTTGAGACATTCCTCCCTTAGAGGAAAGTGCACATGGTGTCTGTTGTATTCAATCCGATGTAATTTCTGTGTTTCATCAACACTCTGATAGTCCACAGATTACAGAATGCCTCCAGATGTGCATCAGAAACTACTACTGGTCTTGCAGGGAACGATCAAAGCGTAGACTGTTTGAGACATTACTCCCATGGAGGAAAGTGTGCATGGTGACTGTTGTATACAATCCCGTTGCAATTTCTGTGTTTTTCATCAACACTCTGATAGTCCACACATTACAGAATGACACCACATGTGCATCGGAAACTACTACTTGTCTTCCAGGGAACGATCAAAGCGTAGATTGTTTGAGACATTACTCCGATGGAGGAAAGTGCGCATGGTGTCTGTTGTATTCAATCCCGATGCAATTTCTGTGTTTCATCAACACTCTGATAGTCCACACATTACAGAATGTCAGAAGATTTTCATCGGAAACTACTATTGGTCTTCCAGGGAACGATCAAAGCGTAGACTGTTTGAGATATTACTCCCATGGAGGAAAGTGCGCATGGTGACTGTTTTATTCGATCCCGATTCAATTTCTGCGTTTCTTCAACAATATGAAGGTCCACAGATTACAGAATGCCTCCAGATGGGCATCGGAAACTACTACTGGCCCTCCAGGAAACGATTAAAGCGTAGAATGTTTGAGACATTATTCCCATGGAGGAAAGTGGGCATGGTGACTGTTGTATTGAATCCCGCGGCAATTTCTGTGTTTCATCAGCACTTTGAAGGTCCACAGATTACAGAATGCCTCCAGATGTGCATCGGAAACTACTACTGGTCTTGCAGGGAACGATCAAGTCGTAGACTGTTTGAGACATTACTCCCATGGAAGAAAGTGCGCATGGTGACTGTTTTATTCAATCCCGATGCAATTTCTGTGTTTCATCAACACTTTGAAGGTCCACAGTTTACAGAATGCCTCCAGATGTGCATCGAAAACTACTACTGGTCTTCCAGGGAACTATCAAAGCGTAGTCTGTTTGAGGCATTACTCATATGGAGGAAAGTGCACAAGGTGACTGTTGTATTCAATCCCGATGTAATTTCTGTGTTTCATCAACACTTTGAAGGTCCACAGATTACAGAATGCCTCCAGATGTGCATCGGATACTACTACTGGTCTTGCAGGGAACGATCAAAGCATAGACTGTTTTAGACATTACTCCCATGGAGGAAAGTGCGCATGGTGACAGTTGTATTCAATCTCGATGCAATTTCTGTGTTTCATCAACACTTTGAAGGTCCACAGATTACAGAATGCAGCCAGATGTGCATCGGAAACTACTACTGGTCTTGCCGTGAACGATCAAGGCGTAGATTGTTTGAGACATTTCTCCGATGGAGGAAAGTGCGCATGGTGACTGTTGTATTCAATCCCGATGTAATTTCTGTGTTTCATCAACACTTTGAAGGTCCACAGATTACAGAATGCCGCCAGATGTGCATCGGAAACTACTACTGGTCTTGCAGGGAACGATCAAAGCATAGACTGTTTTAGACATTACTCCCATGGAGGAACATGCTCATGGTGACTGTTCTATTCAATCACGCGGCAATTTCTGTGATTCATCAACACTTTGAAGGTCCACAGATTACAGAATGCAGCCAGATGTGCATCGGAAACTACTACTGGTCTTGCAGTGAACGATCAAAGCGTAGATTGTTTGAGACATTTCTCCGATGGAGGAAAGTGCGCATGGTGTCTGTTGTATTCAATCCCGGTGCAATTTCTGTGTTTCATCAACACTTTGATAGTCTACACATTTCTGAATACCCCCATATGTGCATTGGAAGCTACTACTGGTCTTCCAGGGTACGATCTAAGCGTAAACTGTTTGAGACATTACTCCCATGGATGAAAGTGCGCATGGTGACTGTTGTATTCAATCCCGATGCAATTTCTGTGTTTGAACAACACTCTGATAGTTTACAGATTACAGAATGCCTCCAGATGTGCATCTGAAACTACTACTGGTCTTCCAGGGAACGATCAAAGCGTAGACAGTTTGAGACATTACTCCCATGGAGGAAAGTGCGGATGGTGACTGTTGTATTCAATCCTGAAGCAATTTCAATGTTTCATCAACACTCTGATAGTGCACACAAAACAGAATAAACACAGATATGCGTCGGAAACTACTACTGGTCTTCCAGGGAACGATCAAAGCGTAAACTGTTTGAGACATTACTCCCATGGAGGAAATTGCGCATGGTGATTGTTGTATTGAATCCAGATGCAATTTCTGTGTCTCATCAACACTCTGATAGTCCACATTTTACATAATGCCTCCAGATGTGCATCGGAAACTACTACAGGTTTTCCAGGGAACGAACAAAGCGTAGACTGTTTGAGACATTACTCCCATGGAGGAAAGTGGGCATGGTGTCTGTTGTATTCAATCCCGATGCAATTTCTTTGTTTCATCAACACTTTGATAGTCTACACATTACTGAATGCCCCATAAGTGCATTGGAAGCTACTACTGGTCTTCCAGGGAACGATCAAAGCGTAAACTGTTTGAGACATTACTCCCATGGATGAAAGTGCGCATGGTGACTGTTGTGTTCAATCCCGATGCAATTTCTGTGTTTGAACAACACTCTGATAGTTTACAGATTACAGAATGCCTCCAGATGTGCATCTGAAACTACTACTGGTCTTCCAGGGAACGATCAAAACGTAGACTTTTAAGACATTACTCCAATGGAGGAAAATGCGCATGATGACTGTTACATTCAATCCCGAGGCAATTTCTGTGTTTCATCAACACTTTGAAGGTCCACAGATTACAGAATGCAGCCAGATGTGCATCGGAAACTACTACTGGTCTTGCAGTGAACGATCAAAGCGTAGATTGTTTGAGACATTACTCCCAAGGAGGAAAGTGCGCATTCTGACTGTTGCATTCAATCCTGATGCAATATCTGTGTTTCATCAACACTCGGATAGTCCACACATTACAAAATGTCAGAAGATTTTTTTCGGAAACTACTATTGGTCTTCCAGGGAACGATCAAAGCGTAGACTATTTTAGACATTACTCCCATGGAGGAAAGTGCGGATGGTGACTGTTGTATTCAATCCTGAAGCAATTTCAATGTTTCATCAACACTCTGATAGTGCACACAAAACAGAATAAACACAGATATGCGTCGGAAACTACTACTGGTCTTCCAGGGAACGATCAAAGCGTAAACTGTTTGAGACATTACTCCCATGGAGGAAATTGCGCATGGTGATTGTTGTATTGAATCCAGATGCAATTTCTGTGTCTCATCAACACTCTGATAGTCCACATTTTACATAATGCCTCCAGATGTGCATCGGAAACTACTACAGGTTTTCCAGGGAACGAACAAAGCGTAGACTGTTTGAGACATTACTCCCATGGAGGAAAGTGGGCATGGTGTCTGTTGTATTCAATCCCGATGCAATTTCTTTGTTTCATCAACACTTTGATAGTCTACACATTACTGAATGCCCCATAAGTGCATTGGAAGCTACTACTGGTCTTCCAGGGAACGATCAAAGCGTAAACTGTTTGAGACATTACTCCCATGGATGAAAGTGCGCATGGTGACTGTTGTGTTCAATCCCGATGCAATTTCTGTGTTTGAACAACACTCTGATAGTTTACAGATTACAGAATGCCTCCAGATGTGCATCTGAAACTACTACTGGTCTTCCAGGGAACGATCAAAACGTAGACTTTTAAGACATTACTCCAATGGAGGAAAATGCGCATGATGACTGTTACATTCAATCCCGAGGCAATTTCTGTGTTTCATCAACACTTTGAAGGTCCACAGATTACAGAATGCAGCCAGATGTGCATCGGAAACTACTACTGGTCTTGCAGTGAACGATCAAAGCGTAGATTGTTTGAGACATTACTCCCAAGGAGGAAAGTGCGCATTCTGACTGTTGCATTCAATCCTGATGCAATATCTGTGTTTCATCAACACTCGGATAGTCCACACATTACAAAATGTCAGAAGATTTTTTTCGGAAACTACTATTGGTCTTCCAGGGAACGATCAAAGCGTAGACTATTTTAGACATTACTCCCATGGAGGAAAGTGCGCATGGTGACTGTTGTATTCAATCCCGATGCAATTTCTGTGTTTCATCAACACTCTGATAGTCCACACATTACAGAATGCCTCCAGATGTGCATCGAAAACTACTACTGGTCTTCCATTGAACTATCAAAGCGTAGACTGTTTGAGACATTACTCCCATGAAGGAAAGTGCGCATGGTGTCTGTTGTATTCAGTCCCGATGCAATTTCTTTGTTTCATCAACACTTTGATAGTCTACACATTACTGAATGCCCCATAAGTGCATTGGAAGCTACTACTGGTCTTCCAGGGAACGATCAAAGCGTAAACTGTTTGAGACATTACTCCCATGGATGAAAGTGCGCATGGTGACTGTTGTGTTCAATCCCGATGCAATTTCTGTGTTTGAACAACACTCTGATAGTTTACAGATTACAGAATGCCTCCAGATGTGCATCTGAAACTACTACTGGTCTTCCAGGGAACGATCAAAACGTAGACTTTTAAGACATTACTCCAATGGAGGAAAATGCGCATGATGACTGTTACATTCAATCCCGAGGCAATTTCTGTGTTTCATCAACACTTTGAAGGTCCACAGATTACAGAATGCAGCCAGATGTGCATCGGAAACTACTACTGGTCTTGCAGTGAACGATCAAAGCGTAGATTGTTTGAGACATTACTCCCAAGGAGGAAAGTGCGCATTCTGACTGTTGCATTCAATCCTGATGCAATATCTGTGTTTCATCAACACTCGGATAGTCCACACATTACAAAATGTCAGAAGATTTTTTTCGGAAACTACTATTGGTCTTCCAGGGAACGATCAAAGCGTAGACTATTTTAGACATTACTCCCATGGAGGAAAGTGCGCATGGTGACTGTTGTATTCAATCCCGATGCAATTTCTGTGTTTCATCAACACTCTGATAGTCCACACATTACAGAATGCCTCCAGATGTGCATCGAAAACTACTACTGGTCTTCCATTGAACTATCAAAGCGTAGACTGTTTGAGACATTACTCCCATGAAGGAAAGTGCGCATGGTGACTGTTGTATTCAATCCCGATGTAATTTCTGTGTTTCATCAACACTTTGAAGGTCCACAGATTGCAGAATGCCTCCAGATGTGCATCGGAAACTACTACTGGTCTTCCAGGGAACTATCAAAGCGTAGACTGTTTGAGACATTACTCCCATGGAGGGAAGTGCGCATGGTGACTGTTGTATTCAATCCTGATGCAATTTCTGTCTTTCATGAACACTCTGATAGTCCACACATTTCAGAATGTCAGAAGATGTGCATCGGAAACTACTATTGGTCTTGCAGGGAGCGATCAAAGTGTAGACTGTTTGAGACATTACTCCCATGGAGGAAAGTGCTAATGGTGACTCAAGTATTCAATCCCGCAGCAATTTCTGTGTTTCATCAACACTTAGAAGGTCCACAGATTACAGAATGCCTCCAGATGTGCCTCGGAAACTACTACTGGTCTTGCAGGGAACGATCAAACCGTAGACTGTTTGAGACATTACTCCCATGGAGGAAACTGCGCATATTGACTGATGTATTCAATCCTGATGCAATTACTGTGTTTCATCAACACTCAGATAGTCCACACATTACAGAATGCCCCCAGATGTGCATAGGAAACTACTACTGGTCTTCCAGGGAACGATCAAAGCGTAAACTGTTTGAGACATTACTCCCATGGATGAAAGTGCGCATGGTGACTGTTGTATTCAATCCCGATGCAATTTCTGTGTTTGAACAACACTCTGATAGTTTACAGATTACAGAATGCCTCCAGATGTTCATCTGAAACTGCTACTGGTCTTCCAGGGAACGATCAAAACGTAGACTTTTAAGACGTTACTCCATGGAGGAAAACGCGCATGATGACTGTAATATTCAATCCCTAGGCAATTTCTGTGTTTCATCAACACTTTGAAGCTACAGAGATTACAGAATGCCTCCAGATGTGCAACGGAAAATACTACTGGTCCTCCAGGAAACGATCAAAGCGTAAACTGTTTGAGACATTACTCCCATGGAGGAAAGTGCGCATGGTGAATGTTGTATTCAATCGGGATGAAATTTCTGTGTTTCATCAACACTCTGATAGTCCACGCATTACAGAATGCCCCCAGATGTTCATCGGAAACTGCTACTGGTCTTCCAGGGAACGATCAAAGCGTAGACTGTTTGAGACATTACTCCCATGGAGGAAAGTGCGAATGGAGACTGTTGTATTCAATCCCGATGCAATTTCTTTGTTTCATCAACACTTTGAAGGTTTACAGATTACAGAATGCCTCCATATGTGCATGGGAAACTACTACTGGTCTTCCAGGGAACGATCAAATCCTAAACTGATTGAGACATTACTCCTGCGGAGGAAAGTGCGCATGGTAACTGTTGTATTCAATCCCGATGTAATTTCTGTGTTTCATCAACACTCAGATAGTCCACAGATTACAGAATGCCTCCAGATGTGCGTCAGAAACTACTACTTTTCTTCCAGGGAACGATCAAAGCGTAGACTGTAAGAGACATTACTCCCATGGAGGAAAGTGCGCATGGTGACTGTTGTATTCAATCCCGATGCATTTTCTTTGTTTCATCAACACTTTAAAGGTACACAGATTACAGAATGCCTCCAGATGTGCAACGGAAAATACTACTGGTCCTCCAGGAAACGATCAAAGCGTAAACAGTTTGAGACATTACTCCCATGGAGGAAAGTGCGCATGGTGACTGTTGTATTCAATCCTGATGCACTTTCTGTGTTTCATCAACACTCTGATAGTCCACAAATTACAGAATGCACAAAGATGTGCATAGGAAACTACTACTGGTCTTCCAGGGAACGAACAAAGCGTAAACTGTTTGAGACATTACTCCCATGGAGGAAAGTGCGCATGGTGAATGTTGTATTCAATCCTTATGCAATTTCTGTGCTTCATCAACACTCTGATAGTCCACGCATTACAGAATGCCCCCAGATGTTCATCGGAAACTGCTACTGGTCTTCCAGGGAACGATCAAAGCGTAAACTGTTTGAGGCATTACTCCCATGGAGGTAAGTGCACATGGTGACTGTTGTATTCAATCCCGATGCAATTTTTGTGTTTCATCAACACTCTGATAGTAAACAGATTACAGAATGCCTCCAGATGTGCATCGGAAATTACTACTGGTCTTCCAGGGAACGATCAAAGCGTAGACTGTTTGAGACATTACTCCCATGGAGGAAAGTGCGAATGGTGACTGTTGCATTCAATCCCGAGGCAATTTCTGTGTTTCATCAACACTTTGAAGGTCCACAGATTACAGAATGCAGCCAGATGTGCATCGGAAACTACTACTGGTCTTGCAGTGAACGATCAAAGCGTAGATTGTTTGAGACATTACTCCGATGGAAGAAAGTGCACATGGTGTCTGTTGTAATCAATTCCGATGCAATATCTGTGTTTCATCAACACTCTGATAGTCCACACATTACAGAATGCCCACAGATGTGCAACGGAAACTACTACTGCTCATCCAGGGAACGATCAAAGCGTAAACTCTTTGAGACATTACTCCCATGGAGGAAAGTGCGCATTCTGACTGTTGCATTCAATCCTGATGCAATTTCTGTGTTTCATCAACACTCGGATAGTCCACACATTACAGAATATCAGAAGATTTTTTTCGGAAACTACTATTGGTCTTCCAGGGAACGATCAAAGCGTAGACTGTTTGAGATATTACTCCCATGGAGGAAAGTGCGCATGGTGACTGTTTTATTCTATCCCGATTCAATTTCTGTGTTTCATCAACAATTTGAAGGTCCACAGATTACAGAATGCCGCCAGATGGGCATCGGAAACTACTACTGGCCCTCCAGGAAACGATCAAAGAGTAGAATATTTGAGACATTATTCCCATGGAGGAAAGTGCGCATGGTGACTGTTGTATTGAATCCCGCGGCAATTTCTGTGTTTCATCAACACTTTGAATGTCCACAGATTACAGAATGCCTACAGATGTGCATCGGAAACTTCTACTGGTCTTCCAGGGAACTATCAAAGCGTAGACTGTTTGAGACATTACGCATATGGAGGAAAGTGCGCATGGTGACTGTTGTATTTAATCCCGATGTAAATTCTGTGTTTCATCAACACTTTGAAGGTCCACAGATTACAAAATGCCTCCAGATGTGCATCGGAAACTACTACTGGTCTTGCAGGGAACGATCAAAGAATAGACTGTTTGAGACATTACTCCCATGGAGGAAAGTGCGCATGGTGACTGTTGTATTCAATCCCTAGGCAATTTCTTTGTTTCATCAACACTTTGAAGGTACAGAGATTACAGAATGCCTCCAGATGTGCAACGGAAAATACTACTGGTCCTCCAGGAAACGATCAAAGCGTAAACTGTTTGAGACATTACTCCCATGGAGGAAAGTGCGCATGGTGAATGTTGTATTCAATCGGGATGAAATTTCTGTGTTTCATCAACACTCTGATAGTCCACGCATTACAGAATGCCCCCAGATGTTCATCCTAAATTGCTACTGGTCTTCCAGGGAACGATCAAAGCGTAAACTGTTTGAGGCATTACTCCCATGGAGGTATGTGCACATGGTGAGTGTTGTATTCAATCCCGATGCAATTTTTGTGTTTCATCAACACTCTGATAGTCCACAGATTACAGAATGCTTCCGGATGTACATCGGAAATTACTACTGGTCTTCCAGGGAACGATGAAAGCGTAGACTGTTTGAGACATTACTCCCATGGAGGAAAGTGCGAATGGTGACTGTCGTATTCAATCCCGATGCAATTTCTTTGTTTCATCAACACTTTGAAGGTCTACAGATTACAGAACGCCTCCAGATGTGCATCGGAAACTACTACTGGTCTTCCAGGGAACGATCAAAGCGTAGACTGTTTGAGATATTACTCCCATGGAGGAAAGTGCGCATGGTGACTGTTGTATTCAATCCTAATGCAATTTGTGTGTTTCATCAACACTCTGATAGTCCACAAATTACAGAATGCCCCCAGATGTTCTTCGGAAACTGCTACTGGTCTTCCAGGGAACGATCAAAGCGTAAACTGTTTGAGGCATTACTCTCATGGAGGAAAGTGTGCATGGTGACTGT
Source organism: Schistocerca gregaria (assembly GCF_023897955.1). NCBI lineage: Eukaryota > Metazoa > Arthropoda > Insecta > Orthoptera > Acrididae > Schistocerca > Schistocerca gregaria. Next base: position 4,449,057 of record NW_026061707.1, on the reverse strand, counting down.
TGTATTCAATCCCGATGCATTTTCTTTGTTTCATCAACACTTTGAAGGTACACAGATTACAGAATGCCTCCATATGTGCATGGGAAACTACTACTGGTCTTCCAGGGAACGATCAAATCCTAAACTGATTGAGACATTACTCCCACGGAGGAATGTGCGCATGGTGACTGTTGTATTCAATCCCGATGCAATTTCTGTGTTTCATTAACACTCAGATAGTCCACAGATTACAGAATGCCTCCAGATGTGCATCAGAAACTACTACTTTTCTTCCAGGGAACGATCAAAGAGTAGACTGTAAGAGACATTACTCCCATGGTTGAAAGTGCGCATGGTGACTGTTGTATTCAATCCTGAAGCAATTTATGTGTTTCATCAACACTCTGATAGTCCACACATTACAGAAAGAACCCAGATGTGCGTCGGAAGCTACTACTGGTCTTCCAGGGAAGGATCAAAGCGTAAACTGTTTGAGACATTACTCCCATGGAGGAAATTGCGCATGGTGATTGTTGTATTCAATCCCGATGCAATTTCTGTGTCTCATCAACGCTCTGATAGTCCACAGATTACAGAATGCCTCCAGATGTGCATCGGAAACTACTACAGGTCTTCCAGGGAACGATCAATGCGTAGACTGTTTGAGTCATTACTCCTATGGAGGTAAGTGCACATGGTGACTGTTGTATTCAATCCCGATGCAATTTCTGTGTCTCATCAACACTCTGATGGTCCACAGATTACAGAATGCCTCCAGATGTGCATCGGAAATTACTACTGGTCTTCCAGGGAACGATCAAAGCGTAGACTGTTTGAGACATTACTCCCATGGAGGAAAGTGCGAATGGTGACTGTTGTATTCAATCCCGATGCATTTTCTTTGTTTCATCAACACTTTGAAGGTACACAGATTACAGAATGCCTCCAGATGTGCAACGGAAAATACTACTGGTCCTCCAGGAAACGATCAAAGCGTAAACAATTTGAGACATTACTCCCATGCAGGAAAGTGCGCATGGTGACTGTTGTATTCAATCCTGATTCACTTTCTGTGTTTCATCAACACTCTGATAGTCCACAAATTACAGAATGCACAAAGATGTGCATAGGAAACTACTACTGGTCTTCCAGGGAACGAACAAAGCGTAAACTGTTTGAGACATTACTCCCATGGAGGAAAGTGCGCATGGTGAATGTTGTATTCAATCCTGATGCAATTTCTGTGCTTCATCAACACTGTGATAGTCCACGCATTACAGAATGCCCCAGATGTTCATCGGAAACTGCTACTGGTCTTCCAGGGAACGATCAAAGCGTAAACTGTTTGAGGCATTACTCCCATGGAGGTAAGTGCACATGGTGACTGTTGTATTCAATCCCGATGCAATTTTTGTGTTTCATCAACACTCTGATAGTAAACAGATTTCAGAATGCCTCCAGATGTGCATCGGAAATTACTACTGGTCTTCCAGGGAACGATCAAAGCGTAGACTGTTTGATACATTACTCCCATGGAGGAAAGTGCGAATGGTGACTGTCGTATTCAATCCCGATGCAATTTCTTTGTTTCATCAACACTTTGAAGGTCTACAGATTACACAACGCCTCCAGATGTGCATCGGAAACTACTACTGGTCTTCCAGGGAACGATCAAAGCGTAGACTGTTTGAGATATTACTCCCATGGAGGAAAGTGCGCATGGTGACTGTTGTATTCAATCCAAATGCAATTTATGTGTTTCATCAACACTCTGATAGTCCACAATTTACAGAATGCCCCCAGATGTTCTTCGGAAACTGCTACTGGTCTTCCAGGGAACGATCAAAGCGTAAACTGTTTGAGGCATTACTCCCATGGAAGAAAGTGTGCATGGTGACTGTTGTATTCAATCCCGATGCATTTTCTTTGTTTCATCAACACTTTGATGGTACACAGTTTACAGAATGCCTCCATATGTGCATGGGAAACTACTACTGGTCTTCCAGGGAACGATCAAATCCTAAACTGATTGAGACATTACTCCCACGGAGGAAAGTGCGCATGGTGACTGTTGTATTCAATCCCGATGCAATTTCTGTGTTTCATCAACACTCAAATAGTTCACAGATTACAGAATGCCTCCAGATGTGCATCAGAAACTACTACTTTTCTTCCAGGGAACGATCAAAGCGTAGACTGTAAGAGACATTACTCCCATGGAGGAAAGTGCGCATGGTGACTGTTGTATTCAATCCTGAAGCAATTTATGTGTTTCATCAACACTCTGATAGTCCACACATTACAGAAAGAACCCAGATGTGCGTCGGAAGCTACTACTGGTCTTCCACGGAATCATCAAAGCGTAAACTGTTTGAGACATTACTCCCATGGAGGAAATTGCGCATGGTGATTGTTGTATTCAATCCCGATGCAATTTCTGTGTCTCATCAACGCTCTGATAGTCCACAGATTACAGAATGCCTCCAGATGTGCATCGGAAACTACTACAGGTCTTCCAGGGAACGATCAATGCGTAGACTGTTTGAGTCATTACCCCTATGGAGGTAAGTGCACATGGTGACTGTTGTATTCAATCCCGATGCAATTTCTGTGTCTCATCAACACTCTGATGGTCCACAGATTACAGAATGCCTCCAGATGTGCATCGGAAATTACTACTGGTCTTCCAGGGAACGATCAAAGCGTAGACTGTTTGAGACATTACTCCCATGGAGGAAAGTGCGAATGGTGACTGTTGTATTCAATCCCGATGCATTTTCTTTGTTTCATCAACACTTTGAAGGTACACAGATTACAGAATGCCTCCAGATGTGCAACGGAAAATACTACTGGTCCTCCAGGAAACGATCAAAGCGTAAACAATTTGAGACATTACTCCCATGGAGGAAAGTGCGCATGGTGTCTGTTGTATTCAATCCTGATGCACTTTCTGTGTTTCATCAACACTCTGATAGTCCACAAATTACAGAATGCACAAAGATGTGCATAGGAAACTACTACTGGTCTTCCAGGGAACGAACAAAGCGTAAACTGTTTGAGACATTACTCCCATGGAGGAAAGTGCGCATGGTGAATGTTGTATTCAATCCTGATGCAATTTCTGTGCTTCATCAACACTGTGATAGTCCACCATTACAGAATGCCCCAGATGTTCATCGGAAACTGCTACTGGTCTTCCAGGGAACGATCAAAGCGTAAACTGTTTGAGGCATTACTCCCATGGAGGTAAGTGCACATGGTGACTGTTGTATTCAACCCCGATGCAATTTTTGTGTTTCATCAACACTCTGATAGTAAACAGATTACAGAATGCCTCCAGATGTGCATCGGAAATTACTACTGGTCTTCCAGGGAACGATCAAAGCGTAGACTGTTTGAGACATTACTCCCATGGAGGAAAGTGCGAATGGTGACTGTTGTAATCAATCCCGAGGCAATTTCTGTGTTTCATCAACACTTTGAAGGTCCACAGATTACAGAATGCAGCCAGATGTGCATCGGAAACTACTACTGGTCTTGCAGTGAACGATCAAAACGTAGATTGTTTGAGACATTACTCCGATGGAAGAAAGTGCGCATGGTGTCTGTTGTAATCAATTCCGATGCAATTTCTGTGTTTCATCAACACTCTGATAGTCCACACATTACAGAATGCCCACAGATGTGCAACGGAAACTACTACTGCTCCTCCAGCGAACGATCAAAGCGTAAACTCTTTGAGACATTACTCCCATGGAGGAAAGTGCGCATTCTGACTGTTGCATTCAATCCTGATGCAATTTCTGTGTTTCATCAACACTCGGATAGTCCACACATTACAGAATATCAGAAGATTTTTTTCGGAAACTACTATTGGTCTTCCAGGGAACGATCAAAGCGTAGACTGTTTGAGATATTACTCCCATGGAGGAAAGTGCGCATGGTGACTGTTTTATTCTATCCCGATTCAATTTCTGTGTTTCATCAACAATTTGAAGGTCCACAGATTACAGAATGCCGCCAGATGGGCATCGGAAACTTCTACTGGCCCTCCAGGAAACGATCAAAACGTAGAATATTTGAGACATTATTCCCATGGAGGAAAGTGCGCATGGTGACTGTTGTATTGAATCCCGCGGCAATTTCTGTGTTTCATCAACACTTTGAATGTCCACAGATTACAGAATGCCTCCAGATGTGCATCGGAAACTTCTACTGGTCTTCCAGGGAACTATCAAAGCGTAGACTGTTTGAGACATTACGCATATGGAGGAAAGTGCGCATGGTGACTGTTGTATTCAATCCCGATGTAAATTCTGTGTTTCATCAACACTTTGAAGGTCCACAGATTACAAAATGCCTCCAGATGTGCATCGGAAACTACTACTGGTCTTGCAGGGAACGATCTAACCGTAGACTGTTTGAGACATTTCTCCCATGGAGGAAACTGCGCATATTGACTGATGTATTCAATCCTGATGCAATTACTGTGTTTCATCAACACTCAGATAGTCCACACATTACAGAATGCCCCCAGATGTGCATAGTAAACTACTACTGGTCTTCCAGGGAACGATCAAATCGTAGACTGTATGAGACATTACCCCCATGGAGGAAAGTGCGCATGGTGTCTGTTGTATTCAATCCCGATGCAATTTCTGTGTTTCATCAACACTTTGATAGTCTACACATTACTTATTGCACCCATATGTTCATTGGAAAATACTACTGGTCTTCCAGGGAACGATCAAAGCGTAAACTGTTTGAGACATTACTCCCATGGATGAAAGTGCGCATGGTGACTGTTGTATTCAATCCCGATGCAATATCTGTGTTTGAACAACACTCTGATAGTTTACAGATTACAGAATGCCGCCAGATGTGCATCTGAAACTACTACTGGTCTTCCAGGGAACGATCAAATCGTAGACTTTTAAGACATTACTCCCATGGAGGAAAACGCGCATGATGACTGTTATATTCAATCCCTAGGCAATTTCTGTGTTTCATCAACACTTTGAAGGTACAGAGATTACAGAATGCCTCCAGATGTGCAACGGAAATTACTACTGGTCCTCCAGGAAACGATCAAAGCGTAATCTGTTTGAGACATTACTCCCATGGAGGAAAGTGCGCATGGTGAATGTTGTATTCAATCGGGATGAAATTTCTGTGTTTCATCAACACTCTGATAGTCCACGCATTACAGAATGCCCCCAGATGTTCATCGGAAACTGCTACTGGTCTTCCAGGGAACGATCAAAGCGTAAACTGTTTGAGGCATTACTCCCATGGAGGTATGTGCACATGGTGAGTGTTGTATTCAATCCCGATGCAATTTTTGTGTTTCATCAACACACTGATAGTCCACAGATTAGAGAATGCTTCGGAAATTACTACTGGTCTTCCAGGGAACGATCAAAGCGTAGACTGTTCGAGACATTACTCCCATGGAGGAAAGTGCGAATGGTGACTGTCGTATTCAATCCCGATGCAATTTCTTTGTTTCATCAACACTTTGAAGGTCTACGGATTACAGAACGCCTCCAGATGTGCATCGGAAACTACTACTGGTCTTCCAGGGAACGATCAAAGCGTAGACTGTTTGAGATATTACTCCCATGGAGGAAAGTGCGCATGGTGACTGTTGTATTCAATCCTAATGCAGTTTCTGTGTTTCATCAACACTCTGATAATCCAAACATTACAGAATGCCCACAGATGTGCATCGGAAACTACTACTGGTCTTCCAGGGAACGATCAAAGCGTAAACTGTTTGAGACATTACTCCCATGGAGGAAAGTGCTCATGGTGACTGTTGGACTCAATATTGATGCAATTTCTGTGTTTCATCAACGCTCTGATAGTCCACAGATTACAGAATGCCTCCAGATGTGCATCGGAAAGTACTACTGGGCCTCCAGGAAACGATCAAAGCGTAGACTGTTTGAGACATTACTCCCATGGAGGAAAGTGCGCATGGTGACTGTTGTAGTCAATCCCGATGCAGTTTCTGTGTTTCATCAACACTCTGATAATCCACACATTACAGAATGCCCACAGATGTGGATCGGAAACTACTACTGGTCTTCCAGGGAACGATCAAAGCGTAAACTGTTTGAGACATTACTCCCATGGAGGAAAGTGCTCATGGTGACTGTTGGACTCAATATTGATGCAATTTCTGTGTTTCATCAACACTCTGATAGTCCACAGATTACAGAATGCAGCCAGATGTGCATCGGAAACTACTACTGGTCTTGCAGTGAACGATCACAACGTAGATTGTTTGAGACATGGTGACTGTTGTATTCAATCCCGATGCAATTTCTGTGTTTCATCAACACTCTGATAGTCCACACATTACAGAATGGCCCCAGATGTGCATCGGAAGCTACTACTGGTCTTCCTCGGAACGATCAAAGCGTAAACTGTTATAGACATTACTCCCATGGAGGAAAGAGCGCATGGTGACTGTTGTATTCAATCCCGATGCAAATTCTGTGTTTCATCAACACTCTGATAGTCCACAGATTACAGAATGCCTCCAGATGTGCATCGCAAACTACTACTGGTCTTACAGGTAACGATCAAATCGTAGAGTGTTTGAGACATTACTCCCATGGAGGAAAGTGGGCATGGTGACTGTTGTATTCAATCCTGATGCAATTTATACGTTTCATCAACACTCTGATAGTCCACACATTACAGAATGCCCACAGATGTGCACCGGAAACTGCTACTGGTCTTCCAGGGAACGATCAAAGCTTAAACTGTTTGAGACATTACTCCCATGGTGGAAAGTACGCATGGTGGCTGTTGTATTCAATCCCGATGCAATTTCTGTGTTTCATCAACACTCTGATAGTGCACACATTACAGAATGTCAGAAGTTGTGCATCGGAAACTACTACTGGTCTTGCAGAGAACGATCAAAGCGTAGACTGTTTGAGACATTACTCCCACGGAGGTAAATGCGCATGGTGACTGTTGTATTCAATCCTGATGCAATTTCTGTGTTTCATCAACACTCTGATAGTCCACACATTACACAAGGCCCAGAGATGTGCATCGGAAACTAGTACTGGTCTTCCAGGGAACGATCAAAGCGTAAACTGTTTGAGACATTACTCCCATGAAGGAAAGTGCACATGGTGACTGTTGTATTCAATCCCGATGCTATTTCTGTGTTTCATCAACACTCTGATAGTCCACAGATTACAGAATGCTTTTAGTTGTGCATCGGAAACTACTACAGGTCTTCCAGGGAACGATCAAAGCGTAGACTGTTTGAGACATTACTCCCATGGAGGAAAGTGCGCATGGTGACTGTTGTATTCAATCCCGATGCAATTTCTGTGTTTCATCAACACTCTGATAGTCCACACATTACAGAATGCCCCCAGATTTCCATCGGAAACTACTACTGGTCTTCCAGGGAACGATCAAAGCGTAAACTGTTTGAGACATTACTCCCATGGAGGAAACTGCGCATGGTGACTGTTGTATTCAATCCCGATGCAATTTCTGTGTTTCATCAACACTCTGATAGTCCACAGATTACAGAATGTCTCCGGATATGCCTCGGAAACTACTACTGGTCTCCCAGGGAACGATCAAAGCGTAGACTGTTTGTTACCTTACTCCCATGGAGGAAAGTGCGCATGGTGACTTTTGTATTCAATCCTGAATCAATTTCTGTGTTTCATCAACACTCTGATAGTCCACACATTACAGAATGCCACCAGATGTGCGTCGGAATCTACTACTGGACTTCCAGGGACCGATCTAGGCGTAAACTGTTTGAGACATTAATCCCATGGAGGAAATTGCGCATGGCGACTGTTGTATTCAATCCGGATGCAATTTCTGTGTTTCATCAACACTCTGATAGTCCACAGATTACAGAATGCCTCCAGATGTGCATCGGAAACTACTAAATGTCTTCCAGGGAACGATCAAAGCGTAGACTGTTTGAGACATTACACCCATGGAGGAAAGTGCGCATGGGGACTGTTGTATTCAATCCTGATGTAATTTCTGAGTTTCATCAACACTCTGATAGTCCACACATTACAGAATGCCCAGAGATGTGCATCGGAAACTAGTACTTGTCTTCCAGGGAACGATCAAAGCGTAAACTGTTTGAGACATTACTCCCATGGAGGAAAGTGCGCATGGTGACTGTTGTATTCAATCCTGATGCAATATCTGTGTTTCATCAACACTCTGATAGTCCACAAATTACAGAATGCCCCCAGATGTGCATCGGAAACTACTACTGGTATTCCAGGGAACGATCAAAGCGTAAACTGTTTGAGACATTACTCCCATGGAGGAAAGTGCGCATGGTGACTGTTGTATTCAATCCTGATGCAATTTCTGTGTTTCATCAACACTCTGATAGTCCACACATTACACAAGGCCCAGAGATGTGCATCGGAAACTGCTACTGGTCTTCCAGGGAACGATCAAAGCGTAAACTGTTTGAGGCATTACTCCCATGGAGGAAAGTGCGCATGGTGACTGTTGTATTCAATCCTAATGCAATTTCTGTGTTTCATCAACACTCTGATAGTCCACACATTACAGAATGAACCCAGATGTGCATTGGAAATTGCTACTGGTCTTCCAGGGAACGATCAAAGCGTAAACTGTTTGAGACATTACTCCCATGGAGGAAAGTGCGCATGGTGACGGTTGTATTCAATCCCGATGCAATTTCTGTGTTTCAACAACACTCTGATAGTCCACAGTTACAGAATGCCTCCAGATGTGCATCGGAAACTACTACTGGTCTTCTAGGGAACGACGAAGGCGTAGAATGTTTGAGACATTAGTACCATGGAGGGAAGTGCGCATGGTGACTGTTGTAATCAATCCCGATGCAATTTCTGTGTTTCATCAACACTCTGATAGTCCACAGGTAACAGAATGCCTGCAGATGTGCATCGGAAACTACTACTGGCCTTCCAGGGAACGATCAAAGCGTAAACTGTTTGAGACATTACTCCCAGCGAGGAAAGTGCGCTTGGTGACTGTTGTATTCAATCCCGATTCAATTTCTGTGTTTCATCAACACATTGAACGTCCACAGATTACAGTATGCCTCCAGATGTGCATCGGAAACTACTACTGGTCCTCTAGGAAACGATCAAAGCGTAGACTGTTGGAGACATTACTCCCATGGAGGAAAGTGCGCATGGTGACACTTGTATTCAATCCCGCGGCAAATTCTGTGTTCTATCAACACTTTGAAGGTCCACAGATTACAGAATGCCCACAGATGTGCATCGGAAACTACTACTGGTCTTGCAGGGAACGATCAAAATGTAGACTGTTTGAGACATTACTCCCATGGAGGAAAGTGCGCATGGTGACTGTTGTATTCAATCCTGATGCAATTTCTGTGTTTCATCAACACTCTGATAGTCCACACATTACAGAATGCCCCCAGATGTGCATCGGAAACTACTACTGGTATTCCAGGGAACGATCAAAGCGTAAACTGTTTGAGACATTACTCCCATGGAGGAAAGTGCGCATGGTGACTGTTGTATTCAATCCCGACTCAATTTCTGTGTTTCATCAACACTTTGAAGTTCCACAGATTACAGAATGCCTCCAGATGTGCATCGGAAACTACTACTGGTCCTCTAGGAAACGATCAAACCGTAGACTGTTGGAGACATTACTCCCATAGAGGAAAGTGCGCATGGTTACTCTTGTATTCAATCCCGCTACAAATTCTGTGTTCCATCAACACTTTGAAGGTCCACAGACTACAGAATGCCCACAGATGTGCATCGGAAACTACTACTGGTCTTGCAGGGAACGATCAAAACGTAGACTGTTTGAGACATTACTCCCATGGAGGAAAGTGCGCATGGTGGCTGTTGTATTCAATCCTGATGCAATTTCTGTGTTTCATCAACACTCTGATAGTCCACACATTACAGAGTGCCCAAAGATGTGCATCGGAAACTCCTACTGGACTTCCAGGGACCGATCAAAGCGTAAACTGAGACATTACTCCCATGGAGGAAATTGCGCATGGCGACTGTTGTATTCCATCACGATTCTATTTCTGTGTTTTATCAACACTTAGAGGGTCCGCAGATTACAGTATGTCTCCAGATGTGCATCGGAAACTACTACTGGTCCTCCAGGAAACGATCAAACCGTACACTGTTTGAGACATTACTCCCATGGAGGAAAGTGCGCATGGTGACTGTTGTATTCAATCCTGATGCAGTTTCTGTGTTTCATCAACACTCTGATAGTCCACACGTTACAGAATGCCCACAGATGTGCATCGGAAACTACTACTGGTCTTCCAGTGATTGATCAAAGCGTAAACTGTTTGAGACATTACTCCCATGGAGGAAAGTGCGCATGGTGACTGTTGGATTTAATCTTGATGCAATTTCTGTGTTTCATCAACACTCTGATAGTCCACACATTACAGAATGTCCCCAGATGTGCATCGGAAACTACTACTGGTCTTGCTCTGAACGATTAAAGCGTAAACTGTTTGGGACATTACTCCCATGGATTAAAGTGCGCATGGTGACTGTTGTATTCAATCCCGATGCAATTTCTGTGTTTCATCAACACTCTGATATTCCACACATTACAGAATGCCCCCAGATGTGCGTCGAAAACTACTACTGGTCTTCCAGGGAACGATCAAATCCTAAGCTGTTTGAGACATTACTCCCATGGAGGATATTGCGCATGGCGACTGTTGTTTTCAATCCCGATATAATTTCTGTGTTTCATCAACACTCTGATAGTCGACAGATTACAGAATGCCTCCAGATGTGCATCGGAAACTACTACAGGTCTTCCAGGGAACGATCAAAGCGTAGACTGTTTGAGACATTACTCCTATTGAGGAAAGTGCGCATGGCGACTGTTGTATTAAATCCCGCGGCAATTCCTGTGTTTCATCAACACTTTGAAGTCCCACAGATTACAGAATGCCTCCAGATGTGCATCGGAAACTACTACTGGTCTTGCAGGGAACGATCAAAGCGTAGACTGTTAGAGTCATTATTCCCATGGAGAAAGTGCGCATGGTGACTGTTGTATTGAATCCCGAACCAATTTCTGTGTTTCATCAACACTTTGAAGGTCCAAAGATTACGGAATGCCTCCAGATGTGCATCGGAAACTACTACTGGTCTTCCAGGAAACGATCAAACCGTAGACTCTTTGAGACATTACTCCCATGGTGGAAAGTGCGCATGGTGACTGTTGTAGTCAATCCCGATGCAGTTTCTGTGTTTCATCAACACTCTGATAATCCACACATTACAGAATGCCCACAGATGTGCATCGGAAACTACTACTGGTCTTCCAGGGAACGATCAAAGCGTAAACTGTTTGAGACATTACTCCCATGGAGGAAAGTGCTCATGGTGACTGTTGGACTCAATATTGATGCAATTTCTGTGTTTCATCAACACTCTGATAGTCCACAGATTACAGAATGCAGCCAGATGTGCATCGGAAACTACTACTGGTCTTGCAGTGAACGATCACAACGTAGATTGTTTGAGACATGGTGACTGTTGTATTCAATCCCGATGCAATTTCTGTGTTTCATCAACACTCTGATAGTCCACACATTACAGAATGGCCCCAGATGGGCATCGGAAGCTACTACTGGTCTTCCTCGGAACGATCAAAGCGTAAACTGTTATAGACATTACTCCCATGGAGGAAAGAGCGCATGGTGACTGTTGTATTCAATCCCGATGCAAATTCTGTGTTTCATCAACACTCTGATAGTCCACAGATTACAGAATGCCTCCAGATGTGCATCGCAAACTACTACTGGTCTTACAGGTAACGATCAAATCGTAGAGTGTTTGAGACATTACTCCCATGGAGGAAAGTGGGCATGGTGACTGTTGTATTCAATCCTGATGCAATTTATACGTTTCATCAACACTCTGATAGTCCACACATTACAGAATGCCCACAGATGTGCACCGGAAACTGCTACTGGTCTTCCAGGGAACGATCAAAGCTTAAACTGTTTGAGACATTACTCCCATGGTGGAAAGTACGCATGGTGGCTGTTGTATTCAATCCCGATGCAATTTCTGTGTTTCATCAACACTCTGATAGTGCACACATTACAGAATGTCAGAAGTTGTGCATCGGAAACTACTACTGGTCTTGCAGAGAACGATCAAAGCGTAGACTGTTTGAGACATTACTCCCACGGAGGAAAATGCGCATGGTGACTGTTGTATTCAATCCTGATGCAATTTCTGTGTTTCATCAACACTCTGATAGTCCACACATTACACAAGGCCCAGAGATGTGCATCGGAAACTAGTACTGGTCTTCCAGGGAACGATCAAAGCGTAAACTGTTTGAGACATTACTCCCATGAAGGAAAGTGCACATGGTGACTGTTGTATTCAATCCCGATGCTATTTCTGTGTTTCATCAACACTCTGATAGTCCACAGATTACAGAATGCTTTTAGTTGTGCATCGGAAACTACTACAGGTCTTCCAGGGAACGATCAAAGCGTAGACTGTTTGAGACATTACTCCCATGGAGGAAAGTGCGCATGGTGACTGTTGTATTCAATCCCGATGCAATTTCTGTGTTTCATCAACACTCTGATAGTCCACACATTACAGAATGCCCCCAGATTTCCATCGGAAACTACTACTGGTCTTCCAGGGAACGATCAAAGCGTAAACTGTTTGAGACATTACTCCCATGGAGGAAACTGCGCATGGTGACTGTTGTATTCAATCCCGATGCAATTTCTGTGTTTCATCAACACTCTGATAGTCCACAGATTACAGAATGTCTCCGGATATGCCTCGGAAACTACTACTGGTCTCCCAGGGAACGATCAAAGCGTAGACTGTTTGTGACGTTACTCCCATGGAGGAAAGTGCGCATGGTGACTGTTGTATTCAATCCTGAATCAATTTCTGTGTTTCATCAACACTCTGATAGTCCACACATTACAGAATGCCACCAGATGTGCGTCGGAATCTACTACTGGACTTCCAGGGACCGATCTAGGCGTAAACTGTTTGAGACATTAATCCCATGGAGGAAATTGCGCATGGCGACTGTTGTATTCAATCCGGATGCAATTTCTGTGTTTCATCAACACTCTGATAGTCCACAGATTACAGAATGCCTCCAGATGTGCATCGGAAACTACTAAATGTCTTCCAGGGAACGATCAAAGCGTAGACTGTTTGAGACATTACACCCATGGAGGAAAGTGCGCATGGGGACTGTTGTATTCAATCCTGATGCAATTTCTGAGTTTCATCAACACTCTGATAGTCCACACATTACAGAATGCCCAGAGATGTGCATCGGAAACTAGTACTTGTCTTCCAGGGAACGATCAAAGCGTAAACTGTTTGAGACATTACTCCCATGGAGGAAAGTGCGCATGGTGACTGTTTTATTCAATCCTGATGCAATATCTGTGTTTCATCAACACTCTGATTGTCCACAAATTACAGAATGCCCCCAGATGTGCATCGGAAACTACTACTGGTATTCCAGGGAACGATCAAAGCGTAAACTGTTTGAGACATTACTCCCATGGAGGAAAGTGCGCATGGTGACTGTTGTATTCAATCCTGATGCAATTTATGTGTTTCATCAACACTCTGATAGTCCACACATTACACAAGGCCCAGAGATGTGCATCGGAAACTGCTACTGGTCTTCCAGGGAACGATCAAAGCGTAAACTGTTTGAGGCATTACTTCCATGGAGGAAAGTGCGCATGGTGACTGTTGTATTCAATCCTAATGCAATTTCTGTGTTTCATCAACACTCTGATAGTCCACACATTACAGAATGAACCCAGATGTGCATTGGAAATTGCTACTGGTCTTCCAGGGAACGATCAAAGCGTAAACTGTTTAAGGTATTACTCCCATGGTGGAAAGTGCGCATGGTGACTGTTGTATTCAACCTGATGCAATTTCGGAGTTTCATCAACACTCTGATAGTCCACACATTACAGAATGCCCAGGGATGTGCATCGGAAACTAGTACTTGTCTTCCAGGGAACGATCAAAGCGTAAACTGTTTGAGACATTACTCCCATGGAGGAAAGTGCACATGGTGACTGTTGTATTCAATCCCGATGCAATTTCTGTGTTTCATCAACACTCTGATAGTCCACACATTACAGAATGCCCAGATATGTGCATCGGAAACTAGTACTGGTCTTCCAGGGAACGATCAAAGCGTAAACTGTTTGAGACATTACTCCCAGCGAGGAAAGTGCGCATGGTGACTGTTGTATTCAATCCCGATTCAATTTCTGTGTTTCATCAACACTTTGAACGTCCACAGATTACAGTATGCCTCCAGATGTGCATCGGAAACTACTACTGGTCCTCCAGGAAACGATCAAACCGTACACTGTTTGAGACATTACTCCCATGGAGGAAAGTGCGCATGGTGACTGTTGTATTCAATCCCGATGCAGTTTCTGTGTTTCATCAACACTCTGATAGTCCACACGTTACAGAATGCCCACAGATGTGCATCGGAAACTACTACTGGTCTTCCAGTGATTGATCAAAGCGTAAACTGTTTGAGACATTACTCACATGGAGGAAAGTGCGCATGGTGACTGTTGGATTCAATCTTGATGCAATTTCTGTGTTTCATCAACACTCTGATAGTCCACACATTACAGAATGTCCCCAGATGTGCATCGGAAACTACTACTGGTCTTGCTCTGAACGATCAAAGCGTAAACTGTTTGGGACATTACTCTCATGGATTAAAGTGCGCATGGTGACTGTTGTATTCAATCCCGATGCAATTTCTGTGTTTCATTAACACTCTGATATTCCACACATTACAGAATGCCCCCAGATGTGCGTCGAAAACTACTACTGGTCTTCCAGGGAACGATCAAAGCCTAAGCTGTTTGAGACATTACTCCCATGGAGGATATTGCGCATGGCGACTGTTGTTTTCAATCCCGACTCAATTTCTGTGTTTCATCAACACTTTGAAGTTCCACAGATTACAGAATGCCTCCAGATGTGCATCGGAAACTACTACTGGTCCTCTAGGAAACGATCAAACCGTAGACTGTTGGAGACATTACTCCCATGGAGGAAAGTGCGCATGGTTACTCTTGTATTCAATCCCGCTACAAATTCTGTGTTCCATCAACACTTTGAAGGTCCACAGACTACAGAATGCCCACAGATGTGCATCGGAAACTACTACTGGTCTTGCAGGGAACGATCAAAACGTAGACTGTTTGAGACATTACTCCCATGGAGGAAAGTGCGCATGGTGGCTGTTGTATTCAATCCTGATGCAATTTCTGTGTTTCATCAACACTCTGATAGTCCACACATTACAGAATGCCCCCAGATGTGCATCGGAAACTCCTACTGGACTTCCAGGGACCGATCAAAGCGTAAACTGAGACATTACTCCCATGGAGGAAATTGCGCATGGCGACTGTTGTATTCCATCACGATTCAATTTCTGTGTTTTATCAACACTTAGAAGGTCCGCAGATTACAGTATGTCTCCAGATGTGCATCGGAAACTACTACTGGTCCTCCAGGAAACGATCAAACCGTACACTGTTTGAGACATTACTCCCATGGAGGAAAGTGCGCATGGTGACTGTTGTATTCAATCCCGATGCAGTTTCTGTGTTTCATCAACACTCTGATAGTCCACACGTTACAGAATGCCCACAGATGTGCATCGGAAACTACTACTGGTCTTCCAGTGATTGATCAAAGCGTAAACTGTTTGAGACATTACTCACATGGAGGAAAGTGCGCATGGTGACTGTTGGATTCAATCTTGATGCAATTTCTGTGTTTCATCAACACTCTGATAGTCCACACATTACAGAATGTCCCCAGATGTGCATCGGAAACTACTACTGGTCTTGCTCTGAACGATCAAAGCGTAAACTGTTTGGGACATTACTCCCATGGATTAAAGTGCGCATGGTGACTGTTGTATTCAATCCCGATGCAATTTCTGTGTTTCATTAACACTCTGATATTCCACACATTACAGAATGCCCCCAGATGTGCGTCGAAAACTACTACTGGTCTTCCAGGGAACGATCAAAGCCTAAGCTGTTTGAGACATTACTCCCATGGAGGATATTGCGCATGGCGACTGTTGTTTTCAATCCCAATGTAATTTCTGTGTTTCATCAACACTCTGATAGTCGACAGATTACAGAATGCCTCCAGATGTGCATCGGAAACTACTACAGGTCTTCCAGGGAACGATCAAAGCGTAGACTGTTTGAGACATTACTCCTATTGAGGAAAGTGCGCATGGCGACTGTTGTATTAAATCCCGCGGCAATTCCTGTGTTTCATCAACACTTTGAAGTTCCACAGATTACAGAATGCCTCCAGATGTGCATCGGAAACTACTACTGGTCTTGCAGGGAACGATCAAAGCGTAGACTGTTAGAGTCATTATTCCCATGGAGGAAAGTGCGCATGGTGACTGTTGTATTGAATCCCGAACCAATTTCTGTGTTTCATCAACACTTTGAAGGTCCAAAGATTACGGAATGCCTCCAGATGTGCATCGGAAACTACTACTGGTCTTCCAGGAAACGATCAAACCGTAGACTCTTTGAGACATTACTCCCATGGTGGAAAGTGCGCATTGTGACTGTTGTATTCAATCCCGAGGCAATTTCTGTGTTTCATCAACACTTTGAAGGTCCACAGATTACAGAATGCCTCCAGATGTGCATCGGAAACTACTACCAGTCTTGCAGGGAAGGATCAAATCGTAGGCTGTTTGAGACATTTCTTCCATGGAGGAAAGTGCGCATGGTGACTGTCGTATTAAATCGTAATGCAATTTCTGTGTTTCATCAACACTCTGATAGTCCACACATTACAGAATGTCCCCAGATGTGCTTCGGAAACTACAACTGGTCTTCCAGGCAGCGATCAAAGCGTAGACTGTTTGAGACATTACTCCCATGGAGGAAAGTACGCATGGTGACTGTTGTATGCAATCCGGATGCAATTTCTGTGTTTCATCAACACTTTGAAGGTCCACAGATTACAGAATGCCTCCAGATGTGCATCGGAAACTACTACTGGTCTTTCAGGGAACGATCAAATCGTAGACTGTTAGAGACATTATTCCCATGGAGGAAAGTGCGCATGGTGACTGTTGTATTCAATCCCGATGCAATTTCTGTGTTTCATCAACACTCTGATATTCCACACATTACAGAATGCCCCCAGATGTGCATCGGAAACTCCTACTGGACTTCCAGGGACCGATCAAAGCGTAAACTGAGACATTACTCCCATGGAGGAAATTGAGCATGGCGACTGTTGTATTCCATCACGATTCAATTTCTGTGTTTTATCAACACTTAGAAGGTCCGCAGATTACAGTATGTCTCCAGATGTGCATCGGAAACTACTACTGGTCCTCCAGGAAACGATCAAACCGTACACTGTTTGAGACATTTCTCCCATGGAGGAAAGTGCGCATGGTGACTGTTGTATTCAATCCCGATGCAGTTTCTGTGTTTCATCAACACTCTGATAGTCCACACGTTACAGAATGCCCACAGATGTGCATCGGAAACTACTACTGGTCTTCCAGTGATTGATCAAAGCGTAAACTGTTTGAGACATTACTCCCATGGAGGAAAGTGCGCATGGTGACAGTTGTATTCAATCCCGAGGCAATTTCTGTGTTTCATCAACACTTTGAAGGTCCACAGATTACAGAATGCCTCCAGATGTGCATCGGAAACTACTACCAGTCTTGCAGGAAAGGATCAAATCGTAGGCTGTTTGAGACATTTCTTCCATGGAGGAAAGTGCGCATGGTGACTGTTGTATTCAATCCTGATGCAATTTATGTGCTTCATCAACACTTTGAAGGTCCAAAGATTACAGAATGCCTCCAGATGTGCATCGGAAACTACTACTTGTCTTCCAGGAAACGATCAAACCGTAGACTGTTTGAGACATTACTCCCATGGAGGAAAGTGCGCATGGTGACTGTTGTATTCAATCCCGAGCCAATTTCTGGGTTTCATCAACACTTTGAAGGTCCACAGATTACAGAACGCCTCCAGATGTGCATCGGAAAATACTAAGAGTCTTGAAGGGAAGGATCAAAGCGTAGGCTGCTTGAGACATTTCTTCCATGGAGGAAAGTGCACATGGTGACTGTCGTATTCAATCCTAATGCAATTTCTGTGTTTCATCAACACTCTGATAGTCCACACTTTACAGAATGTCCCCAGATGTGCATCGGAAACTACAACTGGTCTTCCAGGGAGCGATCAAAGCGTAAACTGTTTGAGACATTACTCCCATGGAGGAAAGTGCGCATGGTGAATGTTGTATTCAATCCCGATGCAATTTCTGTGTTTCATCCAAACTCTGATAGTCCACAGATTTTATAATGCCTCCAGATGTGCATCGGAAACTACTACTTGTCTTGCAGGGAACGATCAAATCGTAGACTGTTAGAGACATTATTCCCATGGAGGAAAGTGCGCATGGTGACTGTTGTATTGAATCCCGAACCAATTTCTGTGTTTCATCAACACTTTGAAGGTCCAAAGATTACAGAATGCCTCCAGATGTGCATCGGAAACTACTATTGGTCTTCCAGGAAATGATCAAAGCGTAGACAGTTTGTGACATTACTCATATGGAGGAAAGTGCGCATGGTGACTGTTGTATACAATCCTGAATCAATTTCTGTGTTTTATTAACACTCTGATAGGCCACACAGTACATAATGCCCCCAGATCTGCGTCGGAAACTGCTACTGGTCTTCAAGGGAGCGATCAAAGCGTAAACTATTTGAGACATTACTCCCATTGAGGAAATTGCGCATGGCGACTGTTGTATTCAATCCCGATGCAATTTCTGTGTTTCATTAACACTCTGATAGTCCACAGATTACAGAATGCCTCCAGATGTGCATCAGAAACTACTACAGGTTTTGCAGGGAACGATCAAAGCGTAGACTGTTTGAGACATTACTCCCATGGAGGAAAGTGTGCATGGTGATTGTTGTATGCAATCCGGATGCAATTTCTGTGTTTAATCAACACTTTGAAGGTCCACAGATTACAGAATGGCTCCAGATGTGCATCGGAAACTACTACTGGTCTTGCAGGGAACGATCAAAGTGTAGCCTGTTTGAGACATTACTCCCATGGGGGAAAGTGCGCATGGTGACTGTTGTATTCAATCCCGATGCAATTTCTGTGTTTCATCAACACTCTGATAGTCCACACATTACAGAATGCCCACAGATGTCCATCGGAAAATACTACTGGTCTTCCAGGGAACGATCAAAGCGTAAACTGTTTGAGACATTACTCCCGTGGAGGAAAGTGCGCATGGTGATTGTTGGATCCAATCTTGATGCAATTTCTGTGTTTCATCAACACCCTGATATTCCACACATTACAGAATGCCCCCAGATGTGCGTCGAAAACTACTACTGGTCTTCCAGGGAACGATCAAAGCCTAAGCTGTTTGAGACATTACTCCCATGGAGGATATTGCGCATGGCGACTGTTGTATTCAATCCCGATGTAATTTCTGTGTTTCATCAACACTCTGATAGTCGACAGATTACAGAATGCCTCCAGATGTGCATCGGAAACTACTACAGGTCTTCCAGGGAACGATCAAAGCGTAGACTGTTTGAGACATTACTCCTATTGAGGAAAGTGCGCATGGCGACTGTTGTATTAAATCCCGCGGCAATTCCTGTGTTTCATCAACACTTTGAAGTTCCACAGATTACAGAATGCCTCCAGATGTGCATCGGAAACTACTACTGGTCTTGCAGGGAACGATCAAAGCGTAGACTGTTAGAGTCATTATTCCCATGGAGGAAAGTGCGCATGGTGACTGTTGTATTGAATCCCGAACCAATTTCTGTGTTTCATCAACACTTTGAAGGTCCAAAGATTACGGAATGCCTCCAGATGTGCATCGGAAACTACTACTGGTCTTCCAGGAAACGATCAAACCGTAGACTCTTTGAGACATTACTCCCATGGAGGAAAGTGCGCATGGTGACTGTTGTATTCAATCCCGAGGCAATTTCAGTGTTTCATCAACACTTTGAAGGTCCACAGATTACAGAATGCCTCCAGATGTGCATCGGAAACTACTACCAGTCTTGCAGGGAAGGATCAAATCGTAGGCTGTTTGAGACATTTCTTCCATGGAGGAAAGTGCGCATGGTGACTGTTGTATTCAATCCTGATGCAATTTATGTGCTTCATCAACACTTTGAAGGTCCAAAGATTACAGAATGCCTCCAGATGTGCATCGGAAACTACTACTTGTCTTCCAGGAAACGATCAACCCGTAGACTGTTTGAGACATTACTCCCATGGAGGAAAGTGCGCATGGTGACTGTTGTATTCAATCCCGAGCCAATTTCTGGGTTTCATCAACACTTTGAAGGTCCACAGATTACAGAATGCCTCCAGATGTGCATCGGAAACTACTAAGAGTCTTGCAGGGAAGGATCAAAGCGTAGGCTGCTTGAGACATTTCTTCCATGGAGGAAAGTGCACATGGTGACTGTCGTATTCAATCCTAATGCAATTTCTGTGTTTCATCAACACTCTGATAGTCCACACTTTACAGAATGTCCCCAGATGTGCATCGGAAACTACAACTGGTCTTCCAGGGAGCGATCAAAGCGTAAACTGTTTGAGACATTACTCCCATGGAGGAAAGTGCGCATGGTGAATGTTGTATTCAATCCCGATGCAATTTCTGTGTTTCACCCAAACTCTGATAGTCCACAGATTTTATAATGCCTCCAGATGTGCATCGGAAACTACTACTTGTCTTGCAGGGAACGATCAAATCGTAGACTGTTAGAGACATTATTCCCATGGAGGAAAGTGCGCATGGTGACTGTTGTATTGAATCCCGAACCTATTTCTGTGTTTCATCAACACTTTGAAGGTCCAAAGATTACAGAATGCCTCCAGATGTGCATCGGAAACTACTATTGGTCTTCCAGGAAATGATCAAAGCGTAGACAGTTTGTGACATTACTCATATGGAGGAAAGTGCGCATGGTGACTGTTGTATACAATCCTGAATCAATTTCTGTGTTTCATTAACACTCTGATAGGCCACACAGTACATAATGCCCCCAGATCTGCGTCGGAAACTGCTACTGGTCTTCAAGGGACCGATCAAAGCGTAAACTATTTGAGACATTACTCCCATTGAGGAAATTGCGCATGGCGACTGTTGTATTCAATCCCGATGCAATTTCTGTGTTTCATTAACACTCTGATAGTCCACAGATTACAGAATGCCTCCAGATGTGCATCAGAAACTACTACAGGTTTTGCAGGGAACGATCAAAGCGTAGACTGTTTGAGACATTACTCCCATGGAGGGAAGTGTGCATGGTGATTGTTGTATGCAATCCGGATGCAATTTCTGTGTTTAATCAACACTTTGAAGGTCCACAGATTACAGAATGCCTCCAGATGTGCATCGGAAACTACTACTGGTCTTGCAGGGAACGATCAAAGCGTAGACTGTTTGAGACATTACTCCCATGGGGGAAAGTGCGCATGGTGACTGTTGTATTCAATCCCGGTGCAATTTCTGTGTTTCATCAACACTCTGATAGTCCACACATTACAGAATGCCCACAGATGTGCATCGGAAAATACTACTGGTCTTCCAGGGAACGATCAAAGCGTAAACTGTTTGAGACATTACTCCCGTGAAGGAAAGTGCGCATGGTGATTGTTGGATCCAATCTTGATGCAATTTCTGTGTTTCATCAACACTCTGATATTCCACACATTACAGAATGCCCCCAGATGTGCGTCGAAAACTACTACTGGTCTTCCAGGGAACGATCAAAGCCTAAGCTGTTTGAGACATTACTCCCATGGAGGATATTAAGCATGGCGACTGTTGTATTCAATCCCGATGTAATTTCTGTGTTTCATCAACACTCTGATAGTCGACAGATTACAGAATGCCTCCAGATGTGCATCGGAAACTACTACAGGTCTTCCAGGGAACGATCAAAGCGTAGACTGTTTGAGACATTACTCCTATTGAGGAAAGTGCGCATGGCGACTGTTGTATTAAATCCCGCGGCAATTCCTGTGTTTCATCAACACTTTAAAGTTCCACAGATTACAGAATGCCTCCAGATGTGCATCGGAAACTACTACTGGTCTTGCAGGGAACGATCAAAGCGTAGACTGTTAGAGTCATTTTTCCCATGGAGGAAAGTGCGCATGGTGACTGTTGTATTGAATCCCGAACCAATTTCTGTGTTTCATCAACTCTTTGAAGGTCCAAAGATTACGGAATGCCTCCAGATGTGCATCGGAAACTACTACTGGTCTTCCAGGAAACGATCAAACCGTAGACTCTTTGAGACATTACTCCCATGGAGGAAAGTGCGCATGGTGACTGTTGTATTCAATCCCGAGGCAATTTCTGTGTTTCATCAACACTTTGAAGGTCCACAGATTACAGAATGCCTCCAGATGTGCATCGGAAACTACTACCAGTCTTGCAGGGAAGGATCAAAGCGTAGGCTGTTTGAGACATTTCTTCCATGGAGGAAAGTGCGCATGGTGGCTGTCGTATTCAATCGTAATGCAATTTCTGTCTTTCATCAACACTCTGATAGTCCACACATTACAGAATGTCCCCAGATGTGCTTCGGAAACTACAACTGGTCTTCCAGGCAGCAATCAAAGCGTAGAGTGTTTGAGACATTACTCCCATGGAGGAAAGTGCGCATGGTGACTGTTGTATGCAATCCGGATGCAATTTCTGTGTTTCATCAACACTTTGAAGGTCCACAGATTACAGAATGCCTCCAGATGTGCATCGGAAACTACTACTGGTCTTTCAGGGAACGATCAAATCGTAGACTGTTAGAGACATTATTCCCATGGAGGAAAGTGCGCATGGTGACTATTGTATGGAATCCCGAACCAATTTCTGTGTTTCATCAACACTTTGAAGGTCCAAAGATTACAGAATGCCTCCAGATGTGCATCGGAAACTACTACTTGTCTTCCAGGAAACGATCAAACCGTAGACTGTTTGAGACATTACTCCCATGGAGGAAAGTGCGCATGGTGACTGTTGTATTCAATCCCGAGCCAATTTCTGTGTTTCATCAACACTTTGAAGGTCCACAGATTACAGAATGCCTCCAGATGTGCATCGGAAACTACTAAGAGTCTTGCAGGGAAGGATCAAAGCGTAGGCTGCTTGAGACATTTCTTCCATGGAGGAAAGTGCGCATGGTGACTGTCGTATTCAATCCTAATGCAATTTCTGTGTTTCATCAACACTCTGATAGTCCACACTTTACAGAATGTCCCCAGATGTGCATCGGAAACTACAACTGGTCTTCCAGGGAGCGATCAAAGCGTAAACTGTTTGAGACATTACTCCCATGGAGGAAAGTGCGCATGGTGAATGTTGTATTCAATCCCGATGCAATTTCTGTGTTTTATCCAAACTCTGATAGTCCACAGATTTTATAATGCCTCCAGATGTGCATCGGAAACTACTACTGGTCTTGCAGGGAACGATCAAATCGTAGTCTGTTAGAGACATTATTCCCATGGAGGAAAGTGCGCATGGTGACTGTTGTATTGAATCCCGAACCAATTTCTGTGTTTCATCAACACTTTGAAGGTCCAAAGATTACAGAATGCCTCCAGATGTGCATCGGAAACTACTATTGGTCTTCCAGGAAACGATCAAAGCGTAGACAGTTTGTGACATTACTCATATGGAGGAAAGTGCGCATGGTGACTGTTGTATTCAATCCTGAATCAATTTCTGTGTTTCATTAACACTCTGATAGCCACACAGTACATAATGCCCCCAGATCTGCGTCGGAAACTGCTACTGGTCTTCAAGGGACCGATCAAAGCCTAAGCTGTTTGAGACATTACTCCCATGGAGGAAATTGCGCATGGCGGCTGTTTTATTCAATCCCGATGTAATTTCTGTGTTTCATCAACACTCTGATAGTCGACAGATTACAGAATGCCTCCAGATGTGCATCGGAAACTACTACAGGTCTTCCAGGGAACGATCAAAGCGTAGACTCTTTGAGACATTACTCCTATTGAGGAAAGTGCGCATGGCGACTGTTGTATTCAATCCCGCGGCAATTCCTGTGTTTCATCAACACTCTGAAGGTCTACAGATTACAGAATGCCTCCAGATGTGCATCGGAAACTACTACTGGTCTTGTAGGGAACGAGCAAAGCGTAGACTGTTTGAGACATTTCTTCCATGGAGGAAAGTGCGCATGGTGACTGTCGTATTCAATCCTAATGCAATTTCTGTGTTTCATCAACACTTTGAAAGTCCACAGATTACAGAATGCATCCAGATGTGAATCGGAAACTACTACAGGTCTTCCAGGGAACGATCAAAGCGTATACTGTTTGAGACATTACTCCTATTGAGGAAAGTGCGCCTGGCGACTGTTGTATTCAATCCCGCGGCAATTCCTGTGTTTCATCTACACTTTGAAGGTCAACAGATTACAGAATGCCTCCAGATGTGCATCGGAAACTACTACTGTTCTTGCAGGGAACGATCAAATCGTAGACTGTTAGAGACATTATTCCCATGGAGGAAAGTGCGCATGGTGACTGTTGTATGGAATCCGGAACCAATTTCTGTGTTTCATCAACACTTTGAAGGTCCAAAGATTACAGAATGCCTCCAGATGTGCATCGGAAGCTACTACTTGTCTTCCAGGAAACGATCAAACCGTAGACTGTTTGAGACATTACTCCAATGGAGAAAAGTGCGCATGGTGACTGTTGTATTCAATCCCGAGCCAATTTCTGTGTTTCATCAACACTTTGAAGGTCCACAGATCACAGAATGCCTCCAGATGTGCATCGGAAACTACTAAGAGTCTTGCAGGGAAGGATCAAAGCGTAGGCTGCTTGAGACATTTCTTCCATGGAGGAAAGTGCGCATGGTGACTGTCGTATTCAATCCTAATGCAATTTCTGTGTTTCATCAACACTCTGATAGTCCACACATTACAGAATGTCCCCAGATGTGCATCGGAAACTACAACTGGTCTTCCAGGGAGCGATCAAAGCGTAAACTGTTTGAGACATTACTCCCATGGAGGAAAGTGCGCATGGTGAATGTTGTATTCAATCCCGATGCTATTTCTGTGTTTCATCCAAACTCTGATAGTCCACAGATTTTATAATGTCTCCAGATGTGCATCGGAAACTACTACTGGTCTTGCAGGGAACGATCAAATCGTAGACTGTTAGAGACATTATTCCCATGGAGGAAAGTGCGCATGGTGACTGTTGTATTGAATCCCGAACCAATTTCTGTGTTTCATCAACACTTTGAAGGTCCAAAGATTACAGAATGCCTCCAGATGTGCGTCGGAAACTACTACTGGTCTTCCAGGAAACGATCAAAGCGTAGACAGTTTGTGACATTACTCATATGGAGGAAAGTGCGCATGGTGACTGTTGTATTCAATCCTGAATCAATTTCTGTGTTTCATTAACACTCTGATAGGCCACACAGTACATAATGCCCCCAGATCTGCGTCGGAAACTGCTACTGGTCTTCAAGGGACCGATCAAAGCGAAAACTATTTGAGACATTACTCCCATTGAGGAAATTGCGCATGGCGACTGTTGTATTCAATCCCGATGCAGTTTCTGTGTTTCATTAACACTCTGATAGTCCACAGATTACAGAATGCCTCCAGATGTGCATCAGAAACTACTACAGGTTTTGCAGGGAACGATCAAAGCGTAGACTGTTTGAGACATTACTCCCATGGAGGAAAGTGCGCATGGTGATTGTTGTATGCAATCCGGATGCAATTTCTGTGTTTCATCAACACTTTGAAGGTCCACAGATTACAGAATGCCTCCAGATGTGCATCGGAAACTACTACTGGTCTTGCAGGGAACGATCAAAGCGTAGACTGTTTGAGACATTACTCCCATGGAGGAAAGTGCGCATGGTGACTGTTGTATTCAATCCCGATGCACTTTCTGTGTTTCATCAACACTCTGATAGTCCACACATTACAGAATGCCAACAGATGTGCATCGGAAAATACTACTGGGCTTCCAGGGAACGATCAAAGCGTAAACTGTTTGAGACATTACTCCCGTGGAGGAAAGTGCGCATGGTGACTGTCGTATTCAATCCTAATGCAATTTCTGTGTTTCATCAACATTCTGATAGTCCACACATTACAGAATGTCCCCAGATGTGCATCGAAAACTACAACTGGTCTTCCAGGGAGCGATCAAAGCGTAAACTGTTTGAGACATTACTCCCATGGAGGAAAGTGCGCATGGTGAATGTTGTATTCAATCCCGATGCAATTTCTGTGTTTTATCCAAACTCTGATAGTCCACAGATTTTATAATGCCTCCAGATGTGCATCGGAAACTACTACTGGTCTTGCAGGGAACGATCAAATCGTAGACTGTTAGAGACATTATTCCCATGGAGGAAAGTGCGCATGGTGACTGTTGTATTGAATCCCGAACCAATTTCTGTGTTTCATCAACACTTTGAAGGTCCAAAGATTACAGAATGCCTCCAGATGTGCATCGGAAACTACTATTGGTCTTCCAGGAAACGATCAAAGCGTAGACAGTTTGTGACATTACTCATATGGAGGAAAGTGCGCATGGTGACTGTTGTATTCAATCCTGAATCAATTTCTGTGTTTCATTAACACTCTGATAGCCACACAGTACATAATGCCCCCAGATCTGCGTCGGAAACTGCTACTGGTCTTCAAGGGACCGATCAAAGCCTAAGCTGTTTGAGACATTACTCCCATGGAGGAAATTGCGCATGGCGGCTGTTTTATTCAATCCCGATGTAATTTCTGTGTTTCATCAACACTCTGATAGTCGACAGATTACAGAATGCCTCCAGATGTGCATCGGAAACTACTACAGGTCTTCCAGGGAACGATCAAAGCGTAGACTCTTTGAGACATTACTCCTATTGAGGAAAGTGCGCATGGCGACTGTTGTATTCAATCCCGCGGCAATTCCTGTGTTTCATCAACACTCTGAAGGTCCACAGATTACAGAATGCCTCCAGATGTGCATCGGAAACTACTACTGGTCTTGCAGGGAACGAGCAAAGCGTAGACTGTTTGAGACATTTCTTCCATGGAGGAAAGTGCGCATGGTGACTGTCGTATTCAATCCTAATGCAATTTCTGTGTTTCATCAACACTTTGAAGGTCCACAGATTACAGAATGCATCCAGATGTGAATCGGAAACTACTACAGGTCTTCCAGGGAACGATCAAAGCGTATACTGTTTGAGACATTACTCCTATTGAGGAAAGTGCGCATGGCGACTGTTGTATTCAATCCCGCGGCAATTCCTGTGTTTCATCAACACTTTGAAGGTCCACAGATTACAGAATGCCTCCAGATGTGCATCGGAAACTACTACTGTTCTTGCAGGGAACGATCAAATCGTAGACTGTTAGAGACATTATTCCCATGGAGGAAAGTGCGCATGGTGACTGTTGTATGGAATCCGGAACCAATTTCTGTGTTTCATCAACACTTTGAAGGTCCAAAGATTACAGAATGCCTCCAGATGTGCATCGGAAACTACTACTTGTCTTCCAGGAAACGATCAAACCGTAGACTGTTTGAGACATTACTCCAATGGAGAAAAGTGCGCATGGTGACTGTTGTATTCAATCCCGAGCCAATTTCTGTGTTTCATCAACACTTTGAAGGTCCACAGATCACAGAATGCCTCCAGATGTGCATCGGAAACTACTAAGAGTCTTGCAGGGAAGGATCAAAGCGTAGGCTGCTTGAGACATTTCTTCCATGGAGGAAAGTGAGCATGGTGACTGTCGTATTCAATCCTAATGCAATTTCTGTGTTTCATCAACACTCTGATAGTCCACACATTACAGAATGTCCCCAGATGTGCATCGGAAACTACAACTGGTCTTCCAGGGAGCGATCAAAGCGTAAACTGTTTGAGACATTACTCCCATGGAGGAAAGTGCGCATGGTGATTGTTGTATGCAATCCGGATGCAATTTCTGTGTTTCATCAACACTTTGAAGGTCCACAGATTACAGAATGCCTCCAGATGTGCATCGGAAACTACTACTGGTCTTGCAGGGAACGATCAAAGCGTAGACTGTTTGAGACATTACTCCCATGGAGGAAAGTGCGCATGGTGACTGTTGTATTCAATCCCGATGCACTTTCTGTGTTTCATCAACACTCTGATAGTCCACACATTACAGAATGCCAACAGATGTGCATCGGAAAATACTACTGGGCTTCCAGGGAACGATCAAAGCGTAAACTGTTTGAGACATTACTCCCGTGGAGGAAAGTGCGCATGGTGACTGTCGTATTCAATCCTAATGCAATTTCTGTGTTTCATCAACATTCTGATAGTCCACACATTACAGAATGTCCCCAGATGTGCATCGAAAACTACAAATGGTCTTCCAGGGAGCGATCAAATCGTAAACTGTTTGAGACATTACTCCCATGGAGGAAAGTGCGCATGGTGACTGTTTTATTCAATCCCGATGCAATTTCTGTGTTTCATCCACACTCTGATAGTCCACAGATTTTATAATGCCTCCAGATGTGCATCGGAAACTACTACAGGTCTTCCAGGGAACGATCAAAGCGTAGACTGTTTGAGACATTACACCCATGGAGGAAAGTGCGCATGGTGACAGTTGTATTCAATCCCGATTCAATTTCTGTGTTTCATCAACACTCTGAAGGTTCACAGATTACAGAATGCCTCCAGATGTGCATCGACAAATTACTAATGGTACTCCAGGAAACGATAAAAGCGTAGATTGTTTGAGACATTACTCCCATGGAGGAAAGTGCGCATGGTGACTCTTGTATTCAATCCCGCGGCAATTTCTGTGTTTCATAAACACTTTGAAGGTCCACAGATTACGGAATGCCTCCAGATGTGCATCGGAAACTACTATTGGTCTTGCAGGGAACGATCAAAGCGTAAACTGATTGAGACATTACTCCTATGGAGGAAAGTGCGTATGGTGACTTTTGTATTCAATCACGATGCTATTTCTGTGTTTCATCAATACTCTGATATTCCACACATTACAGAATGCCCCCAGATGTGCGTCGAAAACTACTAGTGGTCTTCCAGGGAACGATCAAAGCGTAAGCTGTTTGAGACATTACTCCCATGGAGGAAATTGCGCATGGCGACTGTTGTATTCAATCCTGATGCAATTTCTGTGTTTCATCAACACTCTGATAGTCGACAGATAACAGAATGCCTCCAGATGTGCATCGGAAACTACTACAGGTCTTCCAGGGAACGATCAAAGCGTAGTCTGTTTGAGACATTACTCCCATTGAGGAAAGTGCGCATGGCGACTGTTGTATTCAATCCCGCGGCAATTCCTGTGTTTCATCAACACTTTGAAGGTCCACAGATTACAGAATGCCTCGAGATGTGCATCGGAAACTACTACTGGTCTTGCAGGGAACGATCAAAGCGTAGACTGTTAGGGACATTATTCCCTTGGAGGAATGTGCGCATGGTGACTGTTGTATTAAATCCTAATGCAATTTCTGTGTTTCATCAACACTCTGATAGTCCACACAATACAGAATGCCCCCAGATGTGCATTGGAAACTGCTACTGGTCTTCCAGGGACGATCAAAGCGTAAACTGTTTGAGACATTAGTCCCATGGAGGAAAGTGCGCATGGTGACTGTTGGATTCAATCCTGATGCAATTTCTGTGTTTCATCAACACTCTGATAGTCCACACATTACAGAATTCCCCCAGATGTGCATCGGAAACTACTACAGGTCTTCCAAGGAACGATCAAAGCGTAGACTGATTGAACATTACTCCCATGGAGGGAAGTGCGCTAGGTGACTGTTGTATTCAATCCCATGGCAATTCCTGTGTTTCATCAACACTTTAAAGGTCCACAGATTACAGAATGCCTCCAGATGTGCATCGGAAACTACTACTGGTCTTGCAGGGAACGATCAAAGCGTTGACTGTTTGAGACATTACTCCCATAAAGGAAAGTGCGCATGGTGACTGTTGTATTCAATCCCGATGCAATTTCTGTGTTTCATCAACACTCTGATGGTGCACACATTACAGAATGCCCCCATATGTGCATCGGAAACTACTACTGGTCTTCCAGGGAACGATCAAAACGAAAACTGTTTGAGACATTACTCCCATGGAGGAAAATGCGCATGGTGACTGTTGTATTCAATCCCGATGCAATTTCTGTGTTTCATCAACACTTTGAAGGTCCATAGATTACAGAATGCCTCCAGATGTGCATCGGAAAATACTAATGGTCCTCCAGGAAACGATAAAAGCGTAGACTCTTTGAGACATTACTCCCATGGAGGAAAGTGCGCATGGTGACTGTTGTATTCAAACCTGATGCAATTTCTGTGTTCATCAACACTCTGAGAGTCTACACATTTCAGAATGCCCTAGATGTACATCGGAAACTACTACTGGTCTTCCAGGGAACGATCAAAGCGTAAGCTATTTGAGACATTACTCCCATGGAGAAAAGTGCACATGGTGACTGATGTATTCAATCCCGATGCAATTTCTGTGTTTCATCCTCACTCTGATAGTCCACAGACTACAGAATGCCTCCATATGTGCATCGGAAACTACTACAGGTCTTCCAGGGAACGATCAAAGCGTAGACTGTTTGAGCCATTATACCCACGGAGGAAAGTGCGCATGGTGACTGTTGTATTCAATCCCGATGCAATTTCTATGTTTCATCAACACTTTGAAGGTCCACAGATTACAGATATCCTCCAGATGTGCATCGGAAACTACTACTGGTCTTGCAGGAACCGATCAAAGCGTAGACTGATTGAGACATTACTCTAATGGAGGAAAGTGCGCATGGTGACTGTTGTATTCAATCCCGATGCAATTTCTGTGTTTCTTCAACGCTCTGATAGTCCACACATTACACAATGCCTCCAGAAGTGCACCGGAAAGTACTACTGGTCTTCCAGGGAACGATCATTGCGTAAACTGTTTGAGACATTATTCCCATGGAGGAAAGTGCGCATGGTGACTGTTGTACTCATTCCTGATGCAATTTCTGTGTTATATCAACACTCTGATAGTCCACACATTACAGAATGCCCCCAAATGTGCATCGGAAACTACTACTGGTCTTCCAGGGAACGATCAAAGCGTAAACCGTTTGAGACATTACTCCCATGGAGGAAAGTGCGCATGGTGACTGTTGTATTCAATCCCGATGTAATTTCTGTGTTTCATCAACCCTCTGATAGTCCACAGATTACAAAATACCCCCAGATGCGCATCAGAAACTACTACTGGTCATCCAGGTAACGATCAAAGCGTAAACAGTTTGAGACATTACTCCCATGGAGGAAAGTGCGTATGGTGACTTTTGTATTCAATCACGATGCTATTTCTGTGTTTCATCAATACTCTGATATTCCACACATTACAGAATGCCCCCAGATGTGCGTCGAAAACTACTACTGGTCTTCCAGGGAACGATCAAAGCGTAAGCTGTTTGAGACATTACTCCCATGGAGGAAATTGCGCATGGCGACTGTTGTATTCAATCCTGATGCAATTTCTGTGTTTCATCAACACTCTGATAGTCGACAGATAACAGAATGCCTCCAGATGTGCATCGGAAACTACTACAGGTCTTCCAGGGAACGATCAAAGCGTAGTCTGTTTGAGACATTACTCCCATTAAGGAAAGTGCGCATGGCGACTGTTGTACTCAATCCCGCGGCAATTCCTGTGTTTCATCAACACTTTGAAGGTCCACAGATTACAGAATGCCTCGAGATGTGCATCGGAAACTACTACTGGTCTTGCAGGGAACGATCAAAGCGTAGACTGTTAGGGACATTATTCCCTTGGAGGAATGTGCGCATGGTGACTGTTGTATTAAATCCTAATGCAATTTCTGTGTTTCATCAACACTCTGATAGTCCACACAATACACAATGCCCCCAGATGTGCATTGGAAACTGCTACTGGTCTTCCAGGGACGATCAAAGCGTAAACTGTTTGAGACATTAGTCCCATGGAGGAAAGTGCGCATGGTGACTGTTGGATTCAATCCTGATGCAATTTCTGTGTTTCATAAACACTCTGATAGTCCACACATTACAGAATTCCCCCAGATGTGCATCGGAAACTACTACAGGTCTTCCAAGGAACGATCAAAGCGTAGACTGATTGAACATTACTCCCATGGAGGGAAGTGCGCTAGGTGACTGTTGTATTCAATCCCATGGCAATTCCTGTGTTTCATCAACACTTTAAAGGTCCACAGATTACAGAATGCCTCCAGATGTGCATCGGAAACTACTACTGGTCTTGCAGGGAACGATCAAAGCGTTGACTGTTTGAGACATTACTCCCATAAAGGAAAGTGCGCATGGTGACTGTTGTATTCAATCCCGATGCAATTTCTGTGTTTCATCAACACTCTGATGGTGCACACATTACAGAATGCCCCCATATGTGCATCGGAAACTACTACTGGTCTTCCAGGGAACGATCAAAACGTAAACTGTTTGAGACATTACTCCCATGGAGGAAAATGCGCATGGTGACTGTTGTATTCAATCCCGATGCAATTTCTGTGTTTCATCAACACTTTGAAGGTCCATAGATTACAGAATGCCTCCAGATGTGCATCGGAAAATACTAATGGTCCTCCAGGAAACGATAAAAGCGTAGACTCTTTGAGACATTACTCCCATGGAGGAAAGTGCGCATGGTGACTGTTGTATTCAATCCTGATGCAATTTCTGTGTTCATCAACACTCTGAGAGTCTACACATTTCAGAATGCCCTAGATGTACATCGGAAACTACTACTGGTCTTCCAGGGAACGATCAAAGCGTAAGCTATTTGAGACATTACTCCCATGGAGAAAAGTGCACATGGTGACTGATGTATTCAATCCCGATGCAATTTCTGTGTTTCATCCTCACTCTGATAGTCCACAGACTACAGAATGCCTCCATATGTGCATCGGAAACTACTACAGGTCTTCCAGGGAACGATCAAAGCGTAGACTGTTTGAGCCATTATACCCACGGAGGAAAGTGCGCATGGTGACTGTTGTATTCAATCCCGATGCAATTTCTATGTTTCATCAACACTTTGAAGGTCCACAGATTACAGATATCCTCCAGATGTGCATCGGAAACTACTACTGGTCTTGCAGGAACCGATCAAAGCGTAGACTGTTTGAGACATTACTCTAATGGAGGAAAGTGCGCATGGTGACTGTTGTATTCAATCCCGATGCAATTTCTGTGTTTCTTCAACGCTCTGATAGTCCACACATTACACAATGCCTCCAGAAGTGCACCGGAAAGTACTACTGGTCTTCCAGGGAACGATCATTGCGTAAACTGTTTGAGACATTATTCCCATGGAGGAAAGTGCGCATGGTGACTGTTGTACTCATTCCTGATGCAATTTCTGTGTTTCATCAACACTCTGATAGTCCACACATTACAGAATGCCCCCAGATGTGCATCGGAAACTACTACTGATCTTCCAGGGAACGATCAAAGCGTAAACCGTTTGAGACATTACTCCCATGGAGGAAAGTGCGCATGGTGACTGTTGTATTCAATCCCGATGTAATTTCTGTGTTTCATCAACCCTCTGAGAGTCCACAGATTACAAAATACCCCCAGATGCGCATCAGAAACTACTACTGGTCATCCAGGTAACGATCAAAGCGTAAACAGTTTGAGACATTACTCCCATGGAGGAAAGTGCGCATGGTGACTGTTGTATTCAATCCCTATGCAATTTCTGTGTTTCATCAACACTTTGAAAGCCCACAGATTACAGAATGCCTCCAGATGTGCATCGGAAGCTACTACTGGTTTTGCAGGGAACGATCAAAGCGTAGACTGTTTGAGACATTACTCCCATGGAGGAAAATGCGCATGGTGACTGTTGTATTCAATCCCGATGCAATTTCTGTGTTTCATCAACACTCTGATAGTCCACACATTACAGAATGCCTCCAGGAGTGCATCGGAAACTACTACTGGTCTTCCAGGGAACGATCAAAGCGTAGACTGTTTGTGACATTACTCCCATGGAGGAAAGTGCGCATGGTGACAGTTGTATTCAATCCCGATCCAATTTCTGTGTTTCATCAACACTTTGAAGGTCCACAGATTACAGAATGCCTCCAGATGTGCATCGGAATCTAATACTGGTCTTCCAGGGAACGATCAAAGCGTAAACTGTTTGAGGTATTACT
The DNA here is from genome assembly GCF_023897955.1 of Schistocerca gregaria. Classification (NCBI taxonomy): domain Eukaryota; kingdom Metazoa; phylum Arthropoda; class Insecta; order Orthoptera; family Acrididae; genus Schistocerca; species Schistocerca gregaria. The sequence goes on along the minus strand of NW_026061707.1, from coordinate 4,414,635 downwards.
CCCATGGAGGAAAGTTCGCATGGTGACTGTTCTATTCAATCCCGATTCTATTTCTGTGTTTCATCAACACTCTTATAGTCCACAGATCACAGAATGCCTCCAGATGTGCATCCGAAACTACTACTGGTCTTCCAGGGAACGATCAAAGTGTAGATTGTTTGAGACATTACTCCCATGGAGGAAAGTGCGCATGGTGACTGTTGTGTTCAATCCCGATGCAATTTCTGCGTTTCATCAACACTCTGTTAGTCCACACATACTGAATGTCCCAGATGTGCATCGGAAACTACTACTGTTCTTCCAGGGATCGATCAAAGCGTAAACTGTTTGAGACATTAGTTCCATGGAGGAAAGTGAGCATGGTGACTGTTGTATTCAATCCCGATGCAATTTCTGTGTTTCATCAACACTCTGATAGTCGACAGATAACAGAATGCCTCCAGATGTGCATCGGAAACTACTACTGGTCTTCCAGGGAACGATCAAATCGTAGACTGTTTGAGACATTACTCCCATTGAGGAATGTGCGCAAGGCGACTGTTGTATTCAATCCCGCGGCAATTCCTTTGTTTCATCAACACTTTGAAGGTCCACAGATTACAGAATGCCTCCAGATGTGCATCTGAAACTACTACTGGTCTTGCAGGGAACGATCATAGCGTAGACTGATAGGGACATTATTCCCATGGAGGAAAGTGCGCATGGTGACTGTTGTATTAAATCCCGATGCAATTTCTGTGTTTCATCAACACTTTGAAGGTCCACAGATTACAGAATGCCTCCAGATGTGCTTCGGAAACTACTACCGGTATTGCAGGGAACGATCAAAGCATAGACTGTTTGAGACATTTCACCCATGGAGGAAAGTGCGCATGGTGACTGTTGTATTCAATCGTAATGCAATTTCTGTGTTTCATCAACACTCTGATAGTCCACACAATACAGAATGCCCCCAGATGTGCATTGCAAACTGCTACTGGTCTTCCAGGGAACGATCAAAGCGTAAACTGTTTAACGCATTACTCCCAAGGAGGAATGTGCGCATGGTGACCTTTGTATTCAATACCGATGCAATTTCTGTGTTTCATCCACACTCTGATAGTCCACAGATTACAGAATGCCTCCAGATGTGCATCGGAAACTACAACTTGTCTTCCAGGGAACGATCAAAGCGTAGACTGTTTGAGACATTACTCCCACGGAGGAAAGTGCGCATGGTGACTGTTGTATTCAATCCCGATGCAGTTTCTGTGTTTCGTCAACACTCTGATAGTTTACGCACTACAGAATGCCCACAGATGTGCATCGGAAACTACTACTGATCTTCCAATGACGATCAAATCGTAAACTGTTTGAGACATTAGTCCCATGGAGGAAAGTGCGCATGGTGACTGTTGGATTCAATCCTGATGCAATTTCTGTGTTTCATCAACACTCTGATAGTCCACACATTACAGAATTCCCCCAGATGTGCGTCGGAAACTACTACTGGTCTTCCAGGGAACGATCAAAGCGTAAGCTGTTTGAGACATTACTCCCATGTAGGAAATTCCGCATGGCGACTGGTGTATTCAATCCCGATGCAATTTCAGTGTTTCATGAACCCTCTGATAGTCCACAGATTACAGAATGCCTCCAGTTGTGCATCGGAAACTACTACAGGTCTTCCAAGGAACGATCAGAGCGTAGACTGATTGAACATTACTCCCATGGAGGGAAGTGCGCAAGGTGACTGTTGTATTCAATCCCGCGGCATTTCCTGTGTCTCATCAACACTTTGAATGTCCACAGATTACAGAATGCCTCCAGATGTGCATCGGAAACTACTACTGGTCTTGCAGGGAACGATCAAAGCGTAGACTGTTAGAGACATTACTCCCATGGAGGAAAGTGCGCATGGTGACTGTTGTATTCAATCCCGATGCTATTTCTGTGTTTCATCAACACTCTGATGGTGCACACATTACAGAATGCCCCCATATGTGCATCGGAAACTACTACTGGTCTTCCAGGGAATGATCAAAGCGTAAACTGTTTGAGACATTACTCCCATGGAGGAAATTGCGCATGGTGACTGTTGTATGCAATCCCGATGCAATTTCTGTGTTTCATCAACACTTTGAAGGTCCACAGATTACAGAATGCCTCCAGATGTGCATCGGAAAATACTAATGGTCCTCATGGAAACGATCAAAGCGTAGACTCTTTGAGACATTACTCCCATGGAGGAAAGTGCGCATGGTGACTGTTGTATTCCATCCTGATGCAATTTCTGTGTTCATCAACACTCTGAGAGTCCACACTTTTCAGAATGCCCTAGATGTACACCGGAAACTACTACTGGTCTTCCAGGGAACGATCAAAGCGTAAACTGTTTGAGACATTACTCCCATGGAGGAAAGTGCACATGGTGACTGATGTATTCAATCCCGATGCAATTTCTGTGTTTCATCCTCACTCTGATAGTCCACAGATTACAGAATGCCTCCATTGTGCATCGGAAACTACTACAGGTCTTCCAGGGAACGATCAAAGCGTAGACATTTTGAGCCATTACTCAAACGGAGGAAAGTGCGCATGGTGACTGTTGTATTCAATCCCGATGCAATTTCTATGTTTCATCAACACTTTGAAGGTCCGCAGATTAGAGAATTCCTCCAGATGTGCATCGGAAACTACTACTGGTCTTGCAGGAAACGATCAAAGCGTAGACTGTTTGAGACATTACTCTAATGGAGGAAAGTGCGCATGGTGACTGTTGTATTCAATCCCGATGCAATTTCTGTGTTTCTTCAACGCTCTGATAGTCCACACATTACACAATGCCTCCAGAAGTGCACCGGAAAGTACTACTGGTCTTCCAGGGAACGATCATTGCGTAAACTGTTTGAGACATTATTCCCATGGAGGAAAGTGCGCATGGTGACTGTTGTATTCTTTCCTGATGCAATTTCTGTGTTTCGTCAACACTCTGATAGTCCACACATTACAGAATGCCCCCAGATGTGCATCGGAAACTACTACTGGTCTTCCAGGGAACGATCAAAGCGTAAACCGTTTGAGACATTACTCCCATGGAGGAAAGTGCGCATGGTGACTGTTGTATTCAATCCCGATGTAATTTCTGTGTTTCATCAACCCTCTGACAGTCCACAGATTACAGAATACCCCCAGATGCGCATCAGAAACTACTACTGGTCATCCAGGTAACGATCAAAGCGTAAACAGTTTGAGACATTACTCCCATGGAGAAAAGTGCGCATGGTGACTGTTGTATTCAATCCCTATGCAATTTCTGTGTTTCATCAACACTTTGAAGGCCCACAGATTACAGAATGCCTCCAGATGTGCATCGGAAGCTACTACTGGTTTTGCAGGGAACGATCAAAGCGTAGACTGTTTGAGACATTACTCCCATGGAGGAAAATGCGCATGGTGACTGTTGAATTCAATCCCGATGCAATTTCTGTGTTTCATCAACACTCTGATAGTCCACACATTACAGAATGCCCAAAGATGTGCATCGGAAACTACTACTGGTCTCTCAGGGAACGATCAAAGCGTAAACTGTTTGAGACATTACTCCCATGGAGGAAAGTGCGCATGGTGAATGTTGTATTCAATCCCGATGCAATTTCTGTGTTTCATCAACACTCTGATAGTCCACAGATTACAGAATGCCTCCAGGAGTGCATCGGAAACTACTACTGGTCTTCCAGGGAACGATCAAAGCGTAGACTGTTTGTGACATTACTCCCATGGAGGAAAGTGCGCATGGTGACAGTTGTATTCAATCCCGATCCAATTTCTGTGTTTCATCAACACTTTGAAGGTCCACAGATTACAGAATGCCTCCAGATGTGCATCGGAATCTAATACTGGTCTTCCAGGGAACGATCAAAGCGTAAACTGTTTGAGGTATTACTCCCATGGAGGAAAGTTCGCATGGTGACTGTTGTATAAAATTCCGATTCTATTTCTGTGTTTCATCAACACTCTTATAGTCCACAGATCACAGAATGCCTCCAGATGTGCATCCGAAACTACTACTGGTCTTCCAGGGAACGATCAAAGTGTATATTGTTTGAGACATTACTCCCATGGAGGAAAGTGCGCATGGTGACTGTTGTATTCAATCCCGATGCAATTTCTGTGTTTCATCAACACTTTTATAGTCCACACATTACAGAATGCCCACAGATGTGCATCGGAAACTACTACTGGTCTTCCAGGGAACGATCAAAGCGTAAACTGTTTGAGACATTACTCCCAATGAGGAAAGTGCGCATGGTGACTGTTGTATTCAATCCCGATGCAATTTCTGCGTTTCATCAACACTCTGTTAGTCCACACATACTGAATGTCCCAGATGTGCATCGGAAACTACTACTGGTCTTCCAGGGAACGATCAAATCGTAGACTGTTTGAGACATTACTCCCATTGAGGAATGTGCGCAAGGCGACTGTTGTATTCAATCCCGCGGCAATTCCTTTGTTTCATCAACACTTTGAAGGTCCACAGATTACAGAATGCCTCCAGATGTGCATCTGAAACTACTACTGGTCTTGCAGGGAACGATCATAGCGTAGACTGTTAGGGACATTATTCCCATGGAGGAAAGTGCGCATGGTGACTGTTGTATTAAATCCCGATGCAATTTCTGTGTTTCATCAACACTTTGAAGGTCCACAGATTCCAGAATGCCTCCAGATGTGCTTCGGAAACTACTACCGGTATTGCAGGGAACGATCAAAGCGTAGACTGTTTGAGACATTACTCCCACGGAGGAAAGTGCGCATTGTGACTGTTGTATTCAATCCCGATGCAGTTTCTGTGTTTCGTCAACACTCTGATAGTTTACGCACTACAGAATGCCCACAGATGTGCATCGGAAACTACTACTGATCTTCCAATGACGATCAAAGCGTAAACTGTTTGAGACATTAGTCCCATGGAGGAAAGTGCGCATGGTGACTGTTGGATTCAATCCTGATGCAATTTCTGTGTTTCATCAACACTCTGATAGTCCACACATTACAGAATTCCCCCAGATGTGCGTCGGAAACTACTACTGGTCTTCCAGGGAACGATCAAAGCGTAAGCTGTTTGAGACATTACTCCCATGTAGGAAATTCCGCATGGCGACTGGTGTATTCAATCCCGATGCAATTTCAGTGTTTCATGAACCCTCTGATAGTCCACAGATTACAGAATGCCTCCAGTTGTGCATCGGAAACTACTACAGGTCTTCCAAGAAACGATCAGAGCGTAGACTGATTGAACATTACTCCCATGGAGGGAAGTGCGCAAGGTGACTGTTGTATTCAATCCCGCGGCATTTCCTGTGTCTCATCAACACTTTGAAGGTCCACAGATTACAGAATGCCTCCAGATGTGCATCGGAAACTACTACTGGTCTTGCAGGGAACGATCAAAGCGTAGACTGTTAGAGACATTACTCCCATGGAGGAAAGTGCGCATGGTGACTGTTGTATTCAATCCCGATGCAATTTCTGTGTTTCATCAACACTCTGATGGTGCACACATTACAGAATGCCCCCATATGTGCATCGGAAACTACTACTGGTCTTCCAGGGAATGATCAAAGCGTAAACTGTTTGAGACATTACTCCCATGGAGGAAATTGCGCATGGTGACTGTTGTATGCAATCCCGATGCAATTTCTGTGTTTCATCAACACTTTGAAGGTCCACAGATTACAGAATGCCTCCAGATGTGCATCGGAAAATACTAATGGTCCTCATGGAAACGATCAAAGCGTAGACTCTTTGAGACATTACTCCCATGGAGGAAAGTGCACATGGTGACTGATGTATTCAATCCCGATGCAATTTCTGTGTTTCATACTCACTCTGATAGTCCACAGATTACAGAATGCCTCCATTGTGCATCGGAAACTACTGCAGGTCTTCCAGGGAACGATCAAAGCGTAGACATTTTGAGCCATTACTCAAACGGAGGAAAGTGGGCATGGTGACTGTTGTATTCAATCCCGATGCAATTTCTATGTTTCATCAACACTTTGAAGGTCCGCAGATTAGAGAATTCCTCCATATGTGCATCGGAAACTACTACTGGTCTTGCAGGAAACCATCAAAGCGTAGACTGTTTGAGACATTACTCCCATGGAGGAAAGTGCGCATGGTGACTGTTGTATTCAATCCCGATGCAATTTCTGTGTTTCTTCAACGCTCTGATAGTCCACAAATTACACAATGCCTCCAGATGTGCATCGGAAACTACTACTGGTCTTCCAGGGAACGATCAAAGCGTAAACTGTTTGAGACATTACTCCCATGGAGGAAAGTGCGCATGGTGACTGTTGTATTCAATCCTGATGCCATTACTGTGTTTCATCAACACTCTGATAGTCCACAGATTACAGAATGTCAGTAGATGTGCATCGGAAACTACTACTGGTCTTCCAGGGAACGATCAAAGCGTAAACTGTTTGAGACATTACTCCCATGGAGGAAAGTGCGCATGGTGACTGTTGTATTCAATCCCGATGCAATTTCTGTGTTTCATCAACACTCTGATAGTCCACAGGTTACCGAATACCTCCAGATGTCGTCGTAAACTACTACCGGTCTTCCAGGGAACGATCAAAGCGTATTCTGTTTCTGACATTACTCCCATGGAGCAAAGTGCGCATGGTGACTGTTGGATTCAATCCTGATGCAATTTCTGTGTTTCATCAACACTCTGATAGTCCACACATTACAGAATGCCCCCAGATGTGCGTCGGAAACTACTACTGGTCTTCCAGGGAACGATCAAAGCGTAGACTGTTAGAGACTTTACTCCCATGGAGGAAAGTGCGCATGGTGACTGTTGTATTCAATCCCGATGCAATTTCTGTGTTTCATCAACACTCTGATGGTCCAATTACAGAATGCCCCCATATGTGCTTCAGAAACTACTACTGGACTTCCAGGGAACGATCAAAGCATAAACTGTTTGAGACATTACTCCCATGGAGGAAAGTGCGCATGGTGACTGTTGTATTCAATCCCGATGCAATTTCTTTGTTTCATCAACACTTTGAAGGTCCACAGATTACAGAATGCCTCCAGATGTGCATCGGATAATACTAATGGTCCTCCACGAAACGATCAAAGCGTAGACTCTTTGAGACATTACTCCCATGGAGGAAAGTGCGCATGGTGACTGTTGTATTCAATCCTAATGCAATTTCTGTGTCATCAACACTCTGATTGTCCACACATTTCAGAATGCCCTAGATGTGCATCGGAAAATACTACTGGGCTTCCAGGGAACGATCAAAGCGTAAACTGTTTGAGACATTACTCCCATGGAGGAAAGTGCACATGGTAACTGATGTATTCAATCCCGATGCAATTTCTGTGTTTCATAAACACTCTGATAGTCCACAGATTACAGAATGTGTCCAGATGTGCATCGGAAACTACTACTGGTCTTCCAGGGAACGATCAAATTGTAGACTGTTTGAGACACTTCTCCCATGGAGGAAAGTGCTAATATTGACTTTTGTATTCAATTCTGATGTACTTTCTGTGTTTCATCAACACTCTGACAGTCCACACACTACAGAATGCCCCTAGATGTGCATCGGAAACTAAAACCTTTTCTTTCAGGGAACGATCAAAGCGTAAACTGTTTGAGACATTACTCCCATGGAGGGAAGTGCGCATAGTGACTGTTGTATTCAATCCCGATGCTATTTCTGTGTTTCATCAACACTCTGACAGACCACAGTTTACAGAATGCCTCCAGATGTGCATCGGAAACTACTATTGGTCTTCCAGGGAACGAGCAAAGCGTAAACTGTTTGAGACATTACTCCAATGGAGGAAAGTGGGCATGGTGACTTTTGTATTCAATCCCGATGCAATTTCTGTGTTTCAACAACACTCCGATTGTCCACAGATTACTGAATGCCTCCAGATGTGCATCGGAGACTACTATTGGTCTTCCAGGGAACGATCAAAGCGTAGACTGTTTGTGACATTACTCCCATGGAGGAAAGTGCGCATTTTTACTGTTGTATTCAATCCTGATGCAACTTCTGTGTTTCATCAACACTCTGATAGTCCACAGATTACAGAATGACACCAGATGTGCATCGGAAACTACTACTTGTCTTCCAGGGAACGATAAAAACGTAGACTGTTTGAGACATTATTCCCATGGTGGAAAGTGCGCATGGTGACTGTTGTATTCATTCCTGATGGAATTTCTGTGTTTCATCAACACTCTGATAGTCCACACATTACAGAATGCCCCCAGATGTGCATCGGAAACTACTACTGGTCTTCCAGGGAACGATCAAAGCGTAAACTGTTTGAGACATTACTCCCACGGAGGAAAGTGCGCATGGTGACTGTTGTATTCAATCCCGATGCAATTTCTGTGTTTCATCAACCCTCTGATAGTCCACAGATTACAGAATACCCCCAGATGCGCATCAGAAACTACTACTGGTCATCGAGGGAACGATCAAAGCGTAAACTGTTTGGGACATTACTCCCATGCAGGAAAGTGCGCATGGTGACCTTTGTATTCAATACTGATGCAATATCTGAGTTTCATCAACACTCTGTTAGTCCACACATTACCGAATGTACCCAGATGTGCATCGGAAACTACTACTGGGCATCCAGCGAACGATCAAAGCGTAAACAGCTTCAGACATTACTCCAGTGGAGGTAAGTGCCCGTGGTGACTGCTGTATTCAATCCCGATGCAATTTCTGTGTTTCATCAACACTCTGATAGTCCACAGATTACAGAATGACACCAGTTGTGCATCGGAAACTACTACTTGTCTGCCAGGGAACGATCAAAACGTAGACTGTTTGAGACATTACTCCCATGGAGGAAAGTGCGCATGGTGACTGTTGTATTCAATCCCGATGCAATTTCTGTGTTTCATCAACACTCTGATTGTCCACAGATTACAGAATGCCTCCAGATGTGCATCGGAAACTACTACTGGTCTTCCAGGGAACGATCAAAGCGTAGACTGTTTGAGACATTACTCACATGGAGGAAAGTGCGCATGGTGACTGTTGTATTCAATCCCTCGGCAAATCCTTTGTTTCATCAACACTTTGAAGGTCCACAGATTATAGTATGCCTACAGATGTGCATCGGCAACTACTACTGGTCTTGCAGGGAACGATGAAAACGTACACTGTTAGAGACATTACTCCCATGGAGGAAAGTGCGCATGGTGACTGTTGTATTCAATCCCGATGCAATTTCTGTGTTTCATCAACACTTTGAAGGTCGACAAATTACAGAATGCCTCCAAATGAGCATCGGAAACTTCTACTGGTCATCCAGGAAACGATCAAATCGTAGACTGATTGAGACATTACTCCCATGGAGGAGAGTGAACATGGTGACTGTTGTATTCAATCCCGCGGCAATTTCTGTGTTTCATCAACACTTTGAAGGTCCACAGATTACAGAATGCCTCCATATGTCCATCGGGAACTACTACTGGTCTTGCAGGGAACGATCAAAGCGTAGACTGTTTGGGACATTACTCACATGGAGGAAAGTGGGCATGGTGACTGTTGTATTCAATCCTGATGCAATTTCTGTGTTTCATCAACACTCTGATAGACCACACATTACAGAATGTCCCAAGATGTGCATCGGAAACTACTACTGGTCTTCCAGGGAACGATCAAAGCATAAACTGTTTGAGACATTACTCCCATGGAGGAAAGTGCGCATGGTGAACGTTGTATTCAATCCCGATGCAATTTCTGTGTTTCATCAACACCCTAACAGTCCACAGATTACAGAATGGCTCCAGATGTGCATCGGAATCTGCTACTAGTCGTCCAGGGAACGATCAAAGCGTAGACTCTTTGTGACATTACTCCCATGTAGGAAAGTGCGCATGGTGACTGTTGTATTCAATCCCGATGCAATTTCTGTGTTTCATCAACATTTTGAAGGTCCACAGATTACAGAATGCCTCCATATGTCCATCGGAAGCTACTACTGGTGTTCCAGGAAACGATCAAAGCGTAGACAGCTTTAGACATTACTCCCATGGAGGAAACTGCGCATGTTGACTGTTGTATTCAATCCCGATGCAATTTCTGTGTTTCAACAACACTCTGATAGTCCACAGATTACAGAAGGCCTCCAGATGTGCATCGGAAACTACTACTGGTCTTCTAGATAACGATGAAAGCGTAGTCTGTTTGAGACATTAGTACCATGGAGGAAAGTGCGCATGGTGACTGTTGTAATCAATCCCGATGCAATTTCTGTGTTTCAACAACACTCTGATAGTCCACAGATTACAGAATGCCTTCAGATGTGCATCGGAAACTACTACTGGTCTCTCAAGGAACGATCAAAGCGTAGACTGTTTGAGACATTACTCCCATTTAGGAAAATTGCGCATGGTGACTGTTGTATTCAATCCCGATGCAATTTCTGTGTTTCATCAACACTCTGATAGTACGCAGATTACAGAATGGCTCCAGATGTGCATCGGAAACTACTACTTGTCTTCCAGGAAACGATCAAAGCGTCGACTGTTTGAGACATTACTCCCATGGAGTAAAGTACGCATGCTGAATGTTGTATTCAATCCCGAGGCAATTTCTGTGTTTCATCAACACTATGAAGGTCCACCGATTACAGAATGCCTCCAGATGTGCATCGGACACTACTACTGGTCTTGCAGGGAACGATCAAAGCGTGACTGTTTGAGACTTTACTCTCATGGAGGAAAGTGCGCATGGTGACTGTTGTATTCAATCCCGATGCAATTTCTGTGTTTCATCAACACTGTGATAGTCCACACATTACAGATTGCCCACAGATGTGCATCGGAAACTACTACTGGTCTTCCAGGGAACGATCTATTCGTAGACTGTTAGAGACATTACTCCCATGGAGGAAAGTGCGCATGGTGACTGTTGTATTCAATCCCGATGCAATTTCTGTGTTTCATCAACACTCTGATAGTCCACAGATTACAGAATGCCTCCAGATGTGCATCGGAAATTACTACTGGTCTTCCAGGGAACGATCAAATCGTAGACTGTTTGTGACATTACTCCCGTGGAGGAAAGTGCGCATGGTGACTGTTGTATTCAATCCCGATGCAATTTCTGTGTTTCATCAACACTTTGAAGGTCCACAGATTATAGAATGCCTACAGATGTGCATCGGCAACTACTACTGGTCTTGCAGGGAACGATCAAAGCGTACACTGTTAGAGACATTACTCCCATGGAGGAAAGTGCGCAAGGTGACTGTTGTATTCAATCCCGACGCAATTTCTGTGTTTCATCAACACTTTGAAGGTCGACAAATTACAGAATGCCTCCAAATGAGCATCGGAAACTTCTACTGGTCCTCCAGGAAACGATCAAATCGTAGACTGATTGAGACATTACTCCCATGGAGGAAAGTGAACATGGTGACTGTTGTATTCAATCCCGCGGCAATTTCTGTGTTTCATCAACACATTGAAGGTCCACAGATTACAGAATGCCTCCATATGTCCATCGGGAGCTACTACTCGTCTTGCAGGGAACGATCAAAGCGTAGACTGTTTGAGACATTACTCACATGGAGGAAAGTGGGCATGGTGACTGTTGTATTCAATCCTGATGCAATTTCTGTGTTTCATCAACACTCTAATAGTCCACACATTACAGAATGTCCCATGATGTGCATCGGAAACTACTACTGGTCTTGCAGGGAACGATCAAAGCGTAAACTGTTTGAGACATTACTCCCATGGAGGAAAGTGCGCATGGTGACCTTTGTATTCAATCCCGATGCAATTTCTGTGTTTCATCAACACCCTAACAGTCCACTCATTACAGAATGGCTCCAGATGTGCATCGGAATCTGCTACTGGTCTTCCAGGGAACGATCAAAGCGTAGACTCTTTGTGACATTACTCCCATGTAGGAAAGTGCGCATGGTGACTGTTGTATTCAATCCCGATGCAATTTCTGTGTTTCATCAACATTTTGAAGGTCCACAGATTACAGAATGCCTCCATATGTCCATCGGAAGCTACTACTGGTGTTCCAGGAAACGATCAAAGCGTAGACAGCTTTAGACATTACTCCCATGGAGGAAACTGCGCATGGTGACTGTTGTATTCAATCCCGATGCAATTTCTGTGTTTCAACAACACTCTGATAGTCCACAGATTACAGAATGCCTCCAGATGTGCATCGGAAACTACTACTGGTCTTCTAGATAACGATCAAAGCGTAGACTGTTTGAGACATTAGTACCATGGAGGAAAGTGCGCATGGTGACTGTTGTAATCAATCCCGATGCAATTTCTGTGTTTCAACAACACTCTGATAGTCCACAGATTACAGAATGCCTTCAGATGTGCATCGGAAACTACTACTGGTCTCCCAGGGAACGATCAAAGCGTAGACTGTTTGAGACATTACTCCCATTTAGAAAAATTGCGGATGGTGACTGTTGTATTCAATCCCGATGCAATTTCTGTGTTTCATCAACACTCTGATAGTACGCAGATTACAGAATGGCTCCAGATGTGCATCGGAAACTACTACTTGTCTTCCAGGAAACGATCAAAGCGTCGACTGTTTGATACATTACTCCCATGGAGTAAAGTACGCATGCTGAATGTTGTATTCAATCCCGAGGCAATTTCTGTGTTTCACCAACACTATGAAGGTCCACCGATTACAGAATGCCTCCAGATGTGCATCGGACACTACTACTGGTCTTGCAGGGAACGATCAAAGCGTGACTGTTTGAGACTTTACTCTCATGGAGGAAAGTGCGCATGGTGACTGTTGTATTCAATCCCTATGCAATTTCTGTGTTTCATCAACACTGTGATAGTCCACACATTACAGATTGCCCACAGATGTGCATCGGAAACGACTACTGGTCTTCCAGGGAACGATCAAATCGTAGACTGTTAGAGACATTACTCCCATGGAGGAAAGTGCGCATGGTGACTGTTGTATTCAATCCCGATTCAATTTTTGTGTTTCATCAACACTCTGATAGTCCACAGATTACAGAATGCCTCCAGATGTGCATCGGAAATTACTACTGGTCTTCCAGGGAACGATCAAAGCGTAGACTGTTTGTGACATTACTCCCATGGAGGAAAGTGCGCATGGTGACTGTTGTATTCAATCCCGATGCAATTTCTGTGTTTCATCAACACTTTGAAGGTCCACAGATTACAGAATGCCTCCAGATGTGCATCGGAAACGACTACTGGTCTTCCAGGAAATGATCAAAGCGTAGACAGTTTGAGACATTACTCCCATGGAGGAAACTGCGCATGGTGACGGTTGTATTCAATCCCGATGCAATTTCTGTGTTTCAACAACACTCTGATAGTCCACAGTTACAGAATGCCTCCAGATGTGCATCGGAAACTACTACTGGTCTTCTAGGGAACGATGAAGGCGTAGAATGTTTGAGACATTAGTACCATGTAGGGAAGTGCGCATGGTGACTGTTGTATTCAATCCCGATGCAATTTCTGTGTTTCATCAACACTCTGATAGTCCACAGATAACAGAATGCCTGCAGATGTGCATCGGAAACTACTTCTGGTCTTCCAGAGAACGATCAAAGCGTAGACTGTTTGAGACATTACTAGCATTTAGGAAAATTGCGCATGGTGACTGTTGTATTCAATCCCGAGGCAATTTCTGTGTTTCATCAACACTCTGATAGTCCACAGATTACAGAATGCCTCCAGATGTGCATCGGAAATTACTACTGGTCTTCCAGGGAACGATCAAATCGTAGACTGTTTGTGACATTACTCCCGTGGAGGAAAGTGCGCATGGTGACTGTTGTATTCAATCCCGATGCAATTTCTGTGTTTCATCAACACTTTGAAGGTCCACAGATTATAGAATGCCTACAGATGTGCATCGGCAACTACTACTGGTCTTGCAGGGAACGATCAAAGCGTACACTGTTAGAGACATTACTCCCATGGAGGAAAGTGCGCAAGGTGACTGTTGTATTCAATCCCGACGCAATTTCTGTGTTTCATCAACACTTTGAAGGTCGACAAATTACAGAATGCCTCCAAATGAGCATCGGAAACTTCTACTGGTCCTCCAGGAAACGATCAAATCGTAGACTGATTGAGACATTACTCCCATGGAGGAAAGTGAACATGGTGACTGTTGTATTCAATCCCGCGGCAATTTCTGTGTTTCATCAACACATTGAAGGTCCACAGATTACAGAATGCCTCCATATGTCCATCGGGAGCTACTACTCGTCTTGCAGGGAACGATCAAAGCGTAGACTGTTTGAGACATTAGTACCATGGAGGAAAGTGCGCATGGTGACTGTTGTAATCAATCCCGATGCAATTTCTGTGTTTCAACAACACTCTGATAGTCCACAGATTACAGAATGCCTTCAGATGTGCATCGGAAACTACTACTGGTCTCCCAGGGAACGATCAAAGCGTAGACTGTTTGAGACATTACTCCCATTTAGGAAAATTGCGCATGGTGACTGTTGTATTCAATCCCGATGCAATTTCTGTGTTTCATCAACACTCTGATAGTACGCAGATTACAGAATGGCTCCAGATGTGCATCGGAAACTACTACTTGTCTTCCAGGAAACGATCAAAGCGTCGACTGTTTGATACATTACTCCCATGGAGTAAAGTACGCATGCTGAATGTTGTATTCAATCCCGAGGCAATTTCTGTGTTTCATCAACACTATGAAGGTCCACCGATTACAGAATGCCTCCAGATGTGCATAGGACACTACTACTGGTCTTGCAGGGAACGATCAAAGCGTGACTGTTTGAGACTTTACTCTCATGAAGGAAAGTGCGCATGGTGACTGTTGTATTCAATCCCGATGCAATTTCTGTGTTTCATCAACACTGTGATAGTGCACACATTACAGATTGCCCACAGATGTGCATCGGAAACTACTATTGGTCTTCCAGGGAACGATCAATTCGTAGACTATTAGAGACATTACTCCCATGGAGGAAAGTGCGCATGGTGACTGTTGTATTCAATCCCGATGCAATTTCTGTGTTTCATCAACACTCTGATAGTCCACAGATTACAGAATGACTCCAGATGTGCATAGGAAACTACTACTGGTCTTCCAGGAAATGATCAAAGCGTAGACAGTTTGAGACATTACTCCCATGGAGGAAACTGCGCATGGTGACGGTTGTATTCAATCCCGATGCAATTTCTGTGTTTCAACAACACTCTGATAGTCCACAGTTACAGAATGCCTCCAGATGTGCATCGGAAACTACTACTGGTCTTCTAGGGAACGACGAAGGCGTAGAATGTTTGAGACATTAGTACCATGGAGGGAAGTGCTCATGGTGACTGTTGTAATCAATCCCGATGCAATTTCTGTGTTTCATCAACACTCTGATAGTCCACAGGTAACAGAATGCCTGCAGATGTGCATCGGAAACTACTACTGGCCTTCCAGGGAACGATCGAAGCGTAGACAGTTTGAGACATTACTAGCATTTAGGAAAATTGCGCATGGTGACTGTTGTATTCAATCACGAGGCAATTTCTGTGTTTCATCAACACTTTGAAGGTCCACCGATTACAAAATGCCTCCAGATGTGCATCGGACACTACTACTGGTCTTGCAGGGAACGATCAAATCGTGACTGTTTGAGACATTACTCTCATGGAGGAAAGTGCGCATGGTGACTGTTGTATTCAATCCCGATGCAATTTCTGTGTTTCATCAACACTGTGATAGTCCACACATTCCAGAATGCCCACAGATGGGCATCGGAAACTACTACTGGTCTTGCAGGGAACGATCAAAGCGTAGACTGTTAGAGACATTATTCCCATGGAGGAAAGTGCGCATGGTGACTGTTGTATTGAATCCCGATGCAATTTCTGTGTTTCATCAACACTTTGAAGGTCCACAGATTACAGAATGCCTCCATATGTCAATCGGGAACTACTACTGGTCTTGCAGGGAACGATCAAAGCGTAGACTGTTTGAGACGTTACTCACATGGAGTAAAGTGCGCATGGTGACTGTTGTATTCAATCCTGATGCAATTTCTTTGTTTCGTCAACACTCTGGTAGTCCACACATTACAGAATGTCCCCAGATGTGCATCGGAAACTACTACTGGTCTTCCAGGGAACGATCAAAGCGTAAACTGTTTGAGACATTACTCCCATGGAGGAAAGTGCGCATGGTGACTGTTGTAATCAATCCCGATGCAATTTCTGTGTTTCATCAACACCCTAATAGTCCACAGATTACAGAATGGCTCCAGATGTGCATCGGAATCTGCTACTGGTCTTCCAGGGAACGATCAAAGCGTAGACTCTTTGTGACATTACTCCCATGTAGGCGAGTGCGCATGGTGACTGTTGTATTCAATCCCGATGCAATTTCTGTGTTTCATCAACATTTTGAAGGTCCACAGATTACAGAATGCCTCCATATGTCCATCGGAAGCTACTACTGGTGTTCCAGGAGACGATCAAAGCGTAGACAGTTTTAGACATTACTCCCATGGAGGAAACTGCGCATGGTGACTGTTGTATTCAATCCCGATGCAATTTCTGTGTTTCAACAACACTCTGATAGTCCACAGATTACAGAATGCCTCCAGATGTGCATCGGAAACTACTACTGGTCTTCTAGATAACGATCAAAGCGTAGACTGTTTGAGACATTAGTACCATAGAGGAAAGTGCGCATGGTGACTGTTGTAATCAATCCCGATGCAATATCTGTGTTTCAACAACACTCTGATAGCCCACAGATTACAGAATGCCTTCAGATGTGCATCGGAAACTACTACTGTTCTTCCAGGGAACGATCAAAGCGTAGACTGTTTGAGACATTACTCCCATTTAGGAAAATTGCGCATGGTGACTGTTGTATTCAATCCCGATGCAATTTCTGTGTTTCATCCACACTC
Source organism: Schistocerca gregaria (assembly GCF_023897955.1). Taxonomy (NCBI): domain Eukaryota; kingdom Metazoa; phylum Arthropoda; class Insecta; order Orthoptera; family Acrididae; genus Schistocerca; species Schistocerca gregaria. The sequence continues at coordinate 4,397,652 of NW_026061707.1, read as the reverse complement.
TGATAGTACGCAGATTACAGAATGGCTCCAGATGTGCATCGGAAACTACTACTTGTCTTCCAGGAAACGATCAAAGCGTCGACTGTTTGATACATTACTCCCATGGAGTAAAGTACGCATGCTGAATGTTGTATTCAATCCCGAGGCAATTTCTGTGTTTCATCAACACTATGAAGCTCCACCGATTACAGAATGCCTCCAGATGTGCATCGGACACTACTACTGGTCTTGCAGGGAACGATCAAAGCGTGACTGTTTGAGACTTTACTCTCATGGAGGAAAGTGCGCATGGTGACTGTTGTATTCAATCCCTATGCAATTTCTGTGTTTCATCAACACTGTGATAGTCCACACATTACAGATTGCCCACAGATGTGCATCGGAAACTACTACTGGTCTTCCAGGGAACGATCAAATCGTAGACTGTTAGAGACATTACTCCCATGGAGGAAAGTCCGCATGGTGACTGTTGTATTCAATCCCGATGCAATTTCTGTGTTTCATCAACACTCTGATAGTCCACAGATTACAGAATGCCTGCAGATGTGCATCGGAAATTACTACTGGTCTTCCAGGGAACGATCAAAGCGTAGACTGTTTGTGACATTACTCCCATGGAGGAAAGTGCGCATGGTGACTGTTGTATTCAATCCCGATGCAATTTCTGTGTTTCATCAACACTTTGAAGGTCCACAGATTACAGAATGCCTCCAGATGTGCATCGGAAACGACTACTGGTCTTCCAGGAAATGATCAAAGCGTAGACAGTTTGAGACATTACTCCCATGGAGGGAACTGCGCATGGTGACGGTTGTATTCAATCCCGATGCAATTTCTGTGTTTCAACAACACTCTGATAGTCCACAGTTACAGAATGCCTCCAGATGTGCATCGGAAACTACTACTGGTCTTCTAGGGAACGATGAAGGCGTAGAATGTTTGAGACATTAGTACCATGTAGGGAAGTGCGCATGGTGACTGTTGTAATCAATCCCGATGCAATTTCTGTGTTTCATCAACACTCTGATAGTCCACAGATAACAGAATGCCTGCAGATGTGCATCGGAAACTACTTCTGGTCTTCCAGGGAACGATCAAAGCGTAGACTGTTAGAGACATTACTCCCATGGAGGAAAGTGCGCATGGTGACTGTTGTATTCAATCCCGATGCAATTTCTGTGTTTCATCAACACTCTGATAGTCCACAGATTACAGAATGCCTCCAGATGTGCATCGGAAACTACTTCTGGTCTTCCAGGAAACGATCAAAGCGTAGACAGTTTTAGACATTACTCCCATGGAGGAAACTGCACATGGTGACTGTTGTATTCAATCCCGATGCAATTTCTGTGTTTCAACAACACTCTGATAGTCCACAGATTACAGAATGCCTCCAGATGTGCATCGGAAACTACTACTGGTCTTCTAGATAACGATCAAAGCGTAGACTGTTTGAGACATTAGTACCATGGAGGAAAGTGCGCATGGTGACTGATGTAATCAATCCCGATGCAATTTCTGTGTTTCAACAACACTCTGATAGTCCACAGATTACAGAATGCCTTCAGATGTGCATCGGAAACTACTACTGGTCTCCCAGGGAACGATCAAAGCGTAGACTGTTTGAGACATTACTCCCATTTAGGAAAATTGCGCATGGTGACTGTTGTATTCAATCCCGATGCAATTTCTGTGTTTCATCAACACTCTGATAGTACGCAGATTACAGAATGGCTCCAGATGTGCATCGGAAACTACTACTTGTCTTCCAGGAAACGATCAAAGCGTCGACTGTTTGATACATTACTCCCATGGAGTAAAGTACGCATGCTGAATGTTGTATTCAATCCCGAGGCAATTTCTGTGTTTCATCAACACTATGAAGGTATACCGATTACAGAATGCCTCCAGATGTGCATCGGACACTACTACTGGTCTTGCAGGGAACGATCAAAGCGTGACTGTTTGAGACTTTACTCTCATGAAGGAAAGTGCGCATGGTGACTGTTGTATTCAATCCCGATGCAATTTCTGTGTTTCATCAACACTGTGATAGTGCACACATTACAGATTGCCCACAGATGTGCATCGGAAACTACTATTGGTCTTCCAGGGAACGATCAATTCGTAGACTATTAGAGACATTACTCCCATGGAGGAAAGTGCGCATGGTGACTGTTGTATTCAATCCCGATGCAATTTCTGTGTTTCATCAACACTCTGATAGTCCACAGATTACAGAATGACTCCAGATGTGCATAGGAAACTACTACTGGTCTTCCAGGAAATGATCAAAGCGTAGACAGTTTGAGACATTACTCCCATGGAGGAAACTGCGCATGGTGACGGTTGTATTCAATCCCGATGCAATTTCTGTGTTTCAACAACACTCTGATAGTCCACAGTTACAGAATGCCTCCAGATGTGCATCGGAAACTACTACTGGTCTTCTAGGGAACGACGAAGGCGTAGAATGTTTGAGACATTAGTACCATGGAGGGAAGTGCGCATGGTGACTGTTGTAATCAATCCCGATGCAATTTCTGTGTTTCATCAACACTCTGATAGTCCACAGGTAACAGAATGCCTGCAGATGTGCATCGGAAACTACTACTGGCCTTCCAGGAAACGATCAAAGCGTAGACAGTTTCAGACATTACTAGCATTTAGGAAAATTGCGCATGGTGACTGTTGTATTCAATCACGAGGCAATTTCTGTGTTTCATCAACACTTTGAAGGTCCACCGATTACAAAATGCCTCCAGATGTGCATCGGACACTACTACTGGTCTTGCAGGGAACGATCAAATCGTGACTGTTTGAGACATTACTCTCATGGAGGAAAGTGCACATGGTGACTGTTGTATTCAATCCCGATGCAATTTCTGTGTTTCATCAACACTGTGATAGTCCACACATTCCAGAATGCCCACAGATGGGCATCGGAAACTACTACTGGTCTTGCAGGGAACGATCAAAGCGTAGACTGTTAGAGACATTATTCCCATGGAGGAAAGTGCGCATGGTGACTGTTGTATTGAATCCCGATGCAATTTCTGTGTTTCATCAACACTTTGAAGGTCCACAGATTACAGAATGCCTCCATATGTCAATCGGGAACTACTACTGGTCTTGCAGGGAACGATCAAAGCGTAGACTGTTTGAGACGTTACTCACATGGAGTAAAGTGCGCATGGTGACTGTTGTATTCAATCCTGATGCAATTTCTTTGTTTCGTCAACACTCTGGTAGTCCACACATTACAGAATGTCCCCAGATGTGCATCGGAAACTACTACTGGTCTTCCAGGGAACGATCAAAGCGTAAACTGTTTGAGACATTACTCCCATGGAGGAAAGTGCGCATGGTGACTGTTGTAATCAATCCCGATGCAATTTCTGTGTTTCATCAACACCCTAATAGTCCACAGATTACAGAATGGCTCCAGATGTGCATCGGAATCTGCTACTGGTCTTCCAGGGAACGATCAAAGCGTAGACTCTTTGTGACATTACTCCCATGTAGGAGAGTGCGCATGGTGACTGTTGTATTCAATCCCGATGCAATTTCTGTGTTTCATCAACATTTTGAAGGTCCACAGATTACAGAATGCCTCCATATGTCCATCGGAAGCTACTACTGGTGTTCCAGGAGACGATCAAAGCGTAGACAGTTTTAGACATTACTCCCATGGAGGAAACTGCGCATGGTGACTGTTGTATTCAATCCCGATGCAATTTCTGTGTTTCAACAAAACTCTGATAGTCCACAGATTACAGAATGCCTCCAGATGTGCATCGGAAACTACTACTGGTCTTCTAGATAACGATCAAAGCGTAGACTATTTGAGACATTAGTACCATAGAGGAAAGTGCGCATGGTGACTGTTGTAATCAATCCCGATGCAATATCTGTGTTTCAACAACACTCTGATAGCCCACAGATTACAGAATGCCTTCAGATGTGCATCGGAAACTACTACTGTTCTTCCAGGGAACGATCAAAGCGTAGACTGTTTGAGACATTACTCCCATTTAGGAAAATTGCGCATGGTGACTGTTGTATTCAATCCCGATGCAATTTCTGTGTTTCATCAACACTCTGATAGTACGCAGATTACAGAATGGCTCCAGATGTGCATCGGAAACTACTACTTGTCTTCCAGGAAACGATCAAAGCGTCGACTGTTTGATACATTACTCCCATGGAGTAAAGTACGCATGCTGAATGTTGTATTCAATCCCGAGGCAATTTCTGTGTTTCATCAACACTATGAAGCTCCACCGATTACAGAATGCCTCCAGATGTGCATCGGACACTACTACTGGTCTTGCAGGGAACGATCAAAGCGTGACTGTTTGAGACATTACTCTCATGGAGGAAAGTGCGCATGGTGACTGTTGTATTCAATCCCGATGCAATTTCTGTGTTTCATCAACACTGTGATAGTCCACACATTACAGATTGCCCACAGATGTGCATCGGAAACTACTACTGGTCTTCCAGGGAACGATCAAATCGTAGACTGTTAGAGACATTACTCCCATGGAGGAAAAGGCGCATGGTGACTGTTGTATTCAATTCCGATGCAATTTATGTGTTTCATCAACACTCTGATAGTCCACAGATTACAGAATGCCTCCAGATGTGCATCGGAAATTACTACTGGTCTTCCAGGGAACGATCAAAGCGTAGACTGTTTGTGACATTACTCCCATGGAGGAAAGTGCGCATGGTGACTGTTTTATTCAATCCCGATGCAATTTCTGTGTTTCATCAACACTTTGAAGGTCCACAGATTACAGAATGCCTCCAGATGTGCATCGGAAACGACTACTGGTCTTCCAGGAAATGATCAAAGCGTAGACAGTTTGAGACATTACTCCCATGGAGGAAACTGCGCATGGTGACGGTTGTATTCAATCCCGATGCAATTTCTGTGTTTCAACAACACTCTGATAGTCCACAGTTACAGAATGCCTCCAGATGTGCATCGGAAACTACTACTGGTCTTCTAGGGAACGATGAAGGCGTAGAATGTTTGAGACATTAGTACCATGTAGGGAAGTGCGCATGGTGACTGTTGTAATCAATCCCGATGCAATTTCTGTGTTTCATCAACACTCTGATAGTCCACAGATAACAGAATGCCTGCAGATGTGCATCGGAAACTACTTCTGGTCTTCCAGGGAACGATCAAAGCGTAGACTGTTTGAGACATTACTAGCATTTAGGAAAATTGCGCATGGTGACTGTTGTATTCAATCCCGAGGCAATTTCTGTGTTTCATCAACACTTTGAAGGTCCACCGATTACAGAATGCCTCCAGATGTGCATCGGACACTACTACTGGTCTTGCAGGGAACGATCAAAGCGTGACTGTTTGAGACATTACTCTCATGGAGGAAAGTGCGCATGGTGACTGTTGTATTCAATCCCGATGCAATTTCTGTGTTTCATCAACATTTTGAAGGTCCACAGATTACAGAATGCCTCCATATGTCCATCGGAAGCTACTACTGGTGTTCCAGGAAACGATCAAAGCGTAGACAGTTTTAGACATTACTCCCATGGAGGAAACTGCGCATGGTGACTGTTGTATTCAATCCCGATGCAATTTCTGTGTTTCAACAACACTCTGATAGTCCACAGATTACAGAATGCCTCCAGATGTGCATCGGAAACTACTACTGGTCTTCTAGATAACGATCAAAGCGTAGACTGTTTGAGACATTAGTACCATGGAGGAAAGTGCGCATGGTGACTGTTGTAATCAATCCCGATGCAATTTCTGTGTTTCAACAACACTCTGATAGTCCACAGATTACAGAATGCCTTCAGATGTGCATCGGAAACTACTACTGGTCTCCCAGGGAACGATCAAATCGTATACTGTTTGAGACATTACTCCCATTTAGGAAAATTGCGCATGGTGACTGTTGTATTCAATCCCGATGCAATTTCTGTGTTTCATCAACACTCTGATAGTACGCAGATTACAGAATGGCTCCAGATGTGCATCGGAAACTACTACTTGTCTTCCAGGAAACGATCAAAGCGTCGACTGTTTGATACATTACTCCCATGGAGTGAAGTACGCATGCTGAATGTTGTATTCAATCCCGAGGCAATTTCTGTGTTTCATCAACACTATGAAGGTCCACCGATTACAGAATGCCTCCAGATGTGCATCGGACACTACTACTGGTCTTGCAGGGAACGATCAAAACGTGACTGTTTGAGACTTTACTCAAATGAAGGAAAGTGCGCATGGTGACTGTTGTATTCAATCCCGATGCAATTTCTGTGTTTCATCAACACTCTGATAGTCCACAGATTACAGAATGCCTCCAGATGTGCATCGGAAATTACTACTGGTCTTCCAGGGAACGATCAAAGCGTAGACTGTTTGTGACATTACTCCCATGGAGGAAAGTGCGCATGGTGACTGTTGTATTCACTCCCGATGCAATTTCTGTGTTTCATCAACACTTTGAAGGTCCACAGATTACAGAATGACTCCAGATGTGCATTGGAAACTACTACTGGTCTTCCAGGAAATGATCAAAGCGTAGACAGTTTGAGACATTACTCCCATGGAGGAAACTGCGCATGGTGACGGTTGTATTCAATCCCGATGCAATTTCTGTGTTTCAACAACACTCTGATAGTCCACAGTTACAGAATGCCTCCAGATGTGCATCGGAAACTACTACTGGTCTTCTAGGGAACGACGAAGGCGTAGAATGTTTGAGACATTAGTACCATGGAGGGAAGTGCGCATGGTGACTGTTGTAATCAATCCCGATGCAATTTCTGTGTTTCATCAACACTCTGATAGTCCACAGATAACAGAATGCCTGCAGATGTGCATAGGAAACTACTACTGGCCTTCCAGGGAACGATCAAAGCGTAGACAGTTTGAGACATTACTAGCATTTAGGAAAATTGCGCATGGTGACTGTTGTATTCAATCCCGAGGCAATTTCTGTGTTTCATCAACACTTTGAAGGTCCACCGATTACAAAATGCCTCCAGATGTGCATCGGACACTAATACTGGTCTTGCAGGGAACGATCAAAGCGTGACTGTTTGAGACATTACTCTCATGGAGGAAAGTGCGCATGGTGACTGTTGTATTCAATCCCGATGCAATTTCTGTGTTTCATCAACACTGTGATAGTCCACACATTCCAGAATGCCCACAGATGGGCATCGGAAACTACTACTGGTCTTGCAGGGAACGATCAAAGCGTAGACTGTTAGAGACATTATTCCCATGGAGGAAAGTGCGCATGGTGACTGTTGTATTGATTCCCGATGCCATTTCTGTGTTTCATCAACACTTTGAAGGTCCACAGATTACAGAATGCCTCCATATGTCAATCGGGAACTACTACTGGTCTTGCAGGGAACGATCAAAGCGTAGACTGTTTGAGACATTACTCACATGGAGTAAAGTGCGCATGGTGACTGTTGTATTCAATCCTGATGCAATTTCTTTGTTTCGTCAACACTCTGGTAGTCCACACATTACAGAATGTCCCCAGATGTGCATCGGAAACTACTACTGGTCTTCCAGGGAAGGATCAAAGCGTAAACTGTTTGAGACATTACTCCCACGGAGGAAAGTGCGCATGGTGACTGTTGTAATCAATCCCGATGCAATTTCTGTGTTTCATCAACACCCTAATAGTCCACAGATTACAGAATGCCTCCAGATGTGCATCGGAAACTACTACTGGTCTTCTAGATAACGATCAAAGCGTAGACTGTTTGAGACATTAGTACCATAGAGGAAAGTGCGCATGGTGACTGTTGTAATCAATCCCTATGCAATATCTGTGTTTCAACAACACTCTGATAGCCCACAGATTACAGAATGCCTTCAGATGTGCATCGGAAACTACTACTGTTCTTCCAGGGAACGATCAAAGCGTAGACTGTTTGAGACATTACTCCCATTTAGGAAAATTGCGCATGGTGACTGTTGTATTCAATCCCGATGCAATTTCTGTGTTTCATCAACACTCTGATAGTACGCAGATTACAGTTTGGGTCCAGATGTGCATCGGAAACTACTACTTGTCTTCCAGGAAACGATCAAATCGTCGACTGTTTGATACTTTACTCCCATGGAGTAAAGTATGCATGCTGAATGTTGTATTCAATCCCGAGGCAATTTCTGTGTTTCATCAACACTATGAAGGTCCACCGATTACAGAATGCCTCCAGATGTGCATCGGACACTACTACTGGTCTTGCAGGGAACGATCAAAGCGTGACTGTTTGAGACATTACTCTCATGGAGGAAAGTGCGCATGGTGACTGTTGTATTCAATCCCTATGCAATTTCTGTGTTTCATCAACACTGTGATAATCCACACATTACAGATTGCCCACAGATGTGCATCGGAAACTACTACTGGTCTTCCAGGGAACGATCAATGCGTAGACTGTTAGAGACATTACTCCCATGGAGGAAAGTGCGCATGGTGACTGTTGTATTCAATCCCGATGCAATTTCTGTGTTTCATCAACACTCTGATAGTCCACAGATTACAGAATGCCTCCAGATGTGCATCGGAAATTACTACTGGTCTTCCAGGGGACGATCAAAGCGTAGACTGTTTGTGACATTACTCCCATGGAGGAAAGTGCGCATGGTGACTGTTGTATTCAATGCCGATGCAAATTCTGTGTTTCATCAACACTTTTAAGGTCCACTGATTACAGAATGCCTCCAGATGTGCATTGGAAACTACTACTGGTCTTCCAGGAAATGATCAAAGCGTAGACAGTTTGAGACATTACTTCCATGGAGGAAAGTGCGCATGGTGACGGTTGTATTCAATCCCGATGCAATTTCTGTGTTTCAACAACACTCTGATAGTCCACAGTTACAGAATGCCTCCTGATGTGCATCGGAAACTACTACTGGTCTTCTAGGGAACGATGAAGGCGTAGAATGTTTGAGACATTAGTACCATGGAGGGAGGTGCGCATGGTGACTGTTGTAATCAATCCCGATGCAATTTCTGTGTTTCAACAACACTCTGATAGTCCACAGATAACAGAATGCCTGCAGATGTGCATCGGAAACTACTACTGGTCTTCCAGTGACCGATCAAAGCGTAGACTGTTTGAGACATTACTAGCATTTAGGAAAAATGCGCATGGTGACTGTTGTATTTAATCCCGAGGCAATTTCTGTGTTTCATCAACACTTTGAAGGTCCACCGATTACAGAATGCCTCCATATGTGCATCGGACACTACTACTGGTCTTGCAGGGAACGATCAAAGCGTGACTGTTTGAGACATTACTCTCATGGAGGAAAGTGCGCATGGTGACTGTTGTATTCAATCCCGATGCAATTTCTGTGTTTCATCAACACTGTGATAGTCCACACATTCCAGAATGCCCACAGATGGGCATCGGAAGCTACTACTGGTCTTGCAGGGAACGATCAAAGCGTAGACTGTTAGAGACATTACTCCCATGGAGGAAAGTGCGCATGGTGACTGTTGTATTGAATCCCGATGCAATTTCTGTGTTTCATCAACACTTTGAAGGTCCGAAGATTACAGAATGCCTCCAGATGTGCATCGGAACTACTACTGGTCTTCCAGGAAACGATCAAACCGTAGACTGTTTGAGACATTACTCCCATGGAGGAAAGTGCGCATGGTGACTGTTGTATTCAGCCCCGAGGCAATTTCTGTGTTTCATCAACACTTTGAAAGTCCACAGATTACAGAATGCCTCCAGATGTGCATCGGAAACTACTACTGGTCTTACACGGAACGATCACAGCATAGACTGCTTGAGACATTACTCCGTGGAGGAAAGTGCGCATGGTGTCTGTTGTATTCAATAACGATGCAATTTCTGTGTTTCATTAACTCTCTGATAGTCCACATATTACAGATTGCCCCCAGATATGCATCGGAAACTACTACTGGTCTTCCAGGGAACGATCAAAGCGTAAACTGTTTGAGACATTACTACCATGGAGGAAAGTGCGCATGGTGACTGTTGTATTCAATCCTGGTGCAATATCTGTGTTTCATCAACACTCTGTTAGTCCACACATTACGGAATGTCCCCAGATGTGCATCGGCAACTACTACTGGTCACCCTGGGATCGATCAAAGCGTAAACTGTTTGAGACATTACTCCCATGGAGGAAAGTGCGCATGGTGACTGTTGTATTCACTCCCGATGCAATTTCTGTGTTTCATCAACACTTTGAAGGTCCACAGATTACAGAATGACTCCAGATGTGCATAGGAAACTACTACTGGTCTTCCAGGAAATGATCAAAGCGTAGACAGTTTGAGACATTACTCCCATGGAGGAAACTGCGCATGGTGACGGTTGTATTCAATCCCGATGCAATTTCTGTGTTTCAACAACACTCTGATAGTCCACAGTTACAGAATGCCTCCAGATGTGCATCGGAAACTACTACTGGTCTTCTAGGGAACGACGAAGGCGTAGAATGTTTGAGACATTAGTACCATGGAGGGAAGTGCGCATGGTGACTGTTGTAATCAATCCCGATGCAATTTCTGTGTTTCATCAACACCCTGATAGTCCACAGATAACAGAATGCCTGCAGATGTGCATAGGAAACTACTACTGGCCTTCCAGGGAACGATCAAAGCGTAGACAGTTTGAGACATTACTAGCATTTAGGAAAATTGCGCATGGTGACTGTTGTATTCAATTCCGAGGCAATTTCTGTGTTTCATCAACACTTTGAAGGTCCACCGATTACAAAATGCCTCCAGATGTGCATCGGACACTACTACTGGTCATGCAGGGAATGATCAAAGCGTGACTGAGACATTACTCTCATGGAGGAAAGTGCGCATGGTGACTGTTGTATTCAATCCCGATGCAATTTCTGTGTTTCATCAACACTGTGATAGTCCACACATTCCAGAATGCCCACAGATGGGCATCGGAAACTACTACTGGTCTTGCAGGGAACGATCAAAGCGTAGACTGTTAGAGACATTATTCCCATGGAGGAAAGTGCGCATGGTGACTGTTGTATTGATTCCCGGTGCAATTTCTGTGTTTCATCAACACTTTGAAGGTCCACAGATTACAGAATGCCTCCATATGTCAATCGGGAACTACTACTGGTCTTGCAGGGAACGATCAAAGCGTAGACTGTTTGAGACATTACTCACATGGAGGAAAGTGCGCATGGTGACTGTTGTATTCAATCCTGATGCAATTTCTTTGTTTCGTCAACACTCTGGTAGTCCACACATTACAGAATGTCCCCAGATGTGCATCGGAAACTACTACTGGTCTTCCAGGGAAGGATCAAAGCGTAAACTGTTTGAGACATTACTCCCACGGAGGAAAGTGCGCATGGTGACTGTTGTAATCAATCCCGATGCAATTTCTGTGTTTCATCAACACCCTAATAGTCCACAGATTACAGAATGCCTCCAGATGTGCATCGGAAACTACTACTGGTCTTCTAGATAACGATCAAAGCGTAGACTGTTTGAGACATTAGTACCATAGAGGAAAGTGCGCATGGTGACTGTTGTAATCAATCCCGATGCAATATCTGTGTTTCAACAACACTCTGATAGCCCACAGATTACAGAATGCCTTCAGATGTGCATCGGAAACTACTACTGTTCTTCCAGGGAACGATCAAAGCGTAGACTGTTTGAGACATTACTCCCATTTAGGAAAATTGCGCATGCTGACTGTTGTATTCAATCCCGATGCAATTTCTGTTTTTCATCAACACTCTGATAGTACGCAGATTACAGAATGGGTCCAGATGTGCATCGGAAACTACTACTTGTCTTCCAGGAAACGATCATAGCGTCGACTGTTTGATACTTTACTCCCATGGAGTAAAGTATGCATGCTGAATGTTGTATTCAATCCCGAGGCAATTTCTGTGTTTCATCAACACTATGAAGGTCCACCGATTACAGAATGCCTCCAGATGTGCATCGGACACTACTACTGGTCTTGCAGGGAACGATCAAAGCGTGACTGTTTGAGACATTACTCTCATGGAGGAAAGTGCGCATGGTGACTGTTGTATTCAATCCCTATGCAATTTCTGTGTTTCATCAACACTGTGATAATCCACACATTACAGATTGCCCACAGATGTGCATCGGAAACTACTACTGGTCTTCCAGGGAACGATCAATGCGTAGACTGTTAGAGACATTACTCCCATGGAGGAAAGTGCGCATGGTGACTGTTGTATTCAATCCCGATGCAATTTCTGTGTTTCATCAACACTCTGATAGTCCACAGATTACAGAATGCCTCCAGATGTGCATCGGAAATTACTACTGGTCTTCCAGGGAACGATCAAAGCGTAGACTGTTTGTGACATTACTCCCATGGAGGAAAGTGCGCATGGTGACTGTTGTATTCAATGCCGATGCAAATTCTGCGTTTCATCAACACTTTTAAGGTCCACTGATTACAGAATGCCTCCAGATGTGCATTGGAAACTACTACTGGTCTTCCAGGAAATGATCAAAGCGTAGACAGTTTGAGACATTACTTCCATGGAGGAAAGTGCGCATGGTGACGGTTGTATTCAATCCCGATGCAATTTCTGTGTTTCAACAACACTCTGATAGTCCACAGTTACAGAATGCCTCCAGATGTGCATCGGAAACTACTACTGGTCTTCTAGGGAACGATGAAGGCGTAGACTGTTTGAGACATTACTAGCATTTAGGAAAAATGCGCATGGTGACTGTTGTATTTAATCCCGAGGCAATTTCTGTGTTTCATCAACACTTTGAAGGTCCACCGATTACAGAATGCCTCCAGATGTGCATCGGAACTACTACTGGTCTTCCAGGAAACGATCAAACCGTAGACTGTTTGAGACATTACTCCCATGGAGGAAAGTGCGCATGGTGACTGTTGTATTCAGCCCCGAGGCAATTTCTGTGTTTCATCAACACTTTGAAAGTCCACAGATTACAGAATGCCTCCAGATGTGCATCGGAAACTACTACTGGTCTTGCACGGAACGATCAAAGCATAGACTGCTTGAGACATTACTCCGTGGAGGAAAGTGCGCATGGTGTCTGTTGTATTCAATAACGATGCAATTTCTGTGTTTCATTAACTCTCTGATAGTCCACATATTACAGATTGCCCCCAGATATGCATCGGAAACTACTACTGGTCTTCCAGGGAACGATCAAAGCGTAAACTGTTTGAGACATTACTACCATGGAGGAAAGTGCGCATGGTGACTGTTGTATTCAATCCTGGTGCAATATCTGTGTTTCATCAACACTCTGTTAGTCCACACATTACGGAATGTCCCCAGATGTGCATCGGCAACTACTACCGGTCACCCTGGGATCGATCAAAGCGTAAACTGTTTGAGACATTACTCCCATGTGGAAAGTGCGCATGGTGACTGTTGTATTCAATCCCGATGCAATTTCTGTGTTTCATCAACACTCCCATTGTCCACAGATTACTGAATGATTCCAGATGTGCATCGGAAACTACTATTGGTCTTCCAGGGAACGATCAAAGCGTAGACTGTTTGTGACATTTCTCCCATGGAGGAAAGTGCGCATGGTTACAGTTGTATTCAACCCTGATGCAATTTCTGTGTTTCATCAACACTCTGATAGTCCACACATTACAGAATGCCCCCAGGAGTGCATCGGAAGCTACTACTGGTCTTCCAGGGAACGATCAAAGCGTATACTGTTTGAGGCATTACAACAATGGAGGAAAGTGCGCAAGATGACTGTTGTATTCAATCCCGATGCAATTTCTGTGTTTCATCAACACTGTGATAGTCCACACATTCCAGAATGCTCACAGATTGGCATCGGAAACTACTACTGGTCTTGCAGGGAACGATCAAAGCGTAGACTGTTAGCGACATTATTCCCATGGAGGAAAGTGCGCATGGTGACTGTTGTAATCAATCCCGATGCAATTTCTGTGTTTCATCAACACTTTGAAGGTCCACAGATTACAGAATGCCTCCAGATGTGCATAGGAAACTACTACTGGTCTTGCAGGAAATGATCAAAGCGTAGACAGTTTGAGACATTACTCCCATGGAGGAAACTGCGCATGGTGACGGTTGTATTCAATCCCGATGCAATTTCTGTGTTTCAACAACACTCTGATAGTCCACAGTTACAGAACGCCTCCAGATGTGCATCGGAAACTACTACTGGTCTTCTAGGGAACAATGAAGGCGTAGAATGTTTGAGACATTAGTACCATGGTGGGAAGTGCGCATGGTGACTGTTGTAATCAATCCCGATGCAATTTCTGTGTTTCATCAACACTCTGATAGTCCACAGATAACAGAATGCCTGCAGATGTGCATCGGAAACTGCTACTGGTCTTCCAGGGAACGATCAAAGCGTAGACTGTTTGAGACATTACTAGCATTTAGGAAAATTGCGCATGGTGACTGTTGTATTCAATCCTGAGGCGATTTCTGTGTTTCATCAACACTTTGAAGGTCCACCGATTACAAAATGCCTCCAGATGTGCATCGGACACTACTACTGGTCTTGTAGGGAACTATCAAAGCGTGACTGTTTGAGACATTACTCTCATGAGGGAAAGTGCGCATGGTGACTGTTGTATTCAATCCCGATGCAATTTCTGTGTTTCATCAACACTGTGATAGTCCACACATTCCAGAATGCTCACAGATGGGCATCGGAAACTACTACTGGTCTTGCAGGGAACGATCAAAGCGTAGACTGTTAGCGACATTATTCCCATGGAGGAAAGTGCGCATGGTGACTGTTGTATTGAATCCCGATGCAATTTCTGTGTTTCATCAACACTTTGAAGGTCACCAGATTACAGAATGCCTCAATATGTCAATCGGGAACTACTACTGGTCTTGCAGGGAACGATCAAAGCGTAGACTGTTTGAGACATTACTCACATGGAGGAAAGTGCGCATGGTGACTGTTGTAATCAATCCCGATGCAAATTCTGTGTTTCATCAACACCCTAATAGTCCACAGATTACAGAATGGCTCCAGATGTGCATCGGAATCTGCTACTGGTCTTCCAGGGAACGATCAAAGCGTAGACTCTTTGTGACATTACTCCCATGTAGGAGAGTGCGCATGGTGACTGTTGTATTCAATCCCGATGCAATTTCTGTGTTTCATAAACATGTTGAAGGTCCACAGATTACAGAATGCCGCCATATGTCCATCGGAAGCTACTACTGGTGTTCCAGGAGACGATCAAAGCGTAGACAGTTTTAGACATTACTCCCATGGAGGAAACTGCGCATGGTGACTGTTGTATTCAATCCCGATGCAATTTCTGTGTTTCAACAACACTCTGATAGTCCACAGATTACAGAATGCCTCCAGATGTGCATCGGAAACTACTACTGGTCTTCTAGATAACGATCAAAGCGTAGACTGTTTGAGACATTAGTACCATAGAGGAAAGTGCGCATGGTGACTGTTGTAATCAATCCCGATGCAATTTCTGTGTTTCAACAACACTCTGATAGCCCACAGATTACAGAATGCCTTCAGATGTGCATCGGAAACTACTGCTGTTCTTCCAGGGAACGATCAAAGCGTAGACTGTTTGAGACATTACTCCCATTTAGGAAAATTGCGCATGGTGACTGTGGTAGTCAATCCCGATGCAATTTCTGTGTTTCATCAACACTCTGATAGTACGCAGATTACAGAATGGCTCCAGATGTGCATCGGAAACTACTACTTGTCTTCCAGGAAACGATCAAAGCGTCGACTGTTTGATACATTACTCCCATGGAGTAAAGTACGCATGCTGAATGTTGTATTCAATCCCGAGGCAATTTCTGTGTTTCATCAACACTATGAAGTTCCACCGATTACAGAATGCCTCCAGATGTGCATCGGACACTAGTACTGGTCTTGCAGTTAACGATCAAAGCGTGACTGTTTGAGACATTACTCTCATGGAGGAAAGTGCGCATGGTGACTGTTGTATTCAATCCCTATGCAATTTCTGTGTTTCATCAACACTGTGATAGTCCACAAATTACAGATTGCCCACAGATGTGCATCGGAAACTACTACTGGTCTTCCAGGGAACGATCAATGCGTAGACTGTTAGAGACATAACTCCCATGGAGGAAAGTGCGCATGGTGACTGTTGTATTCAATCCCGATGCAATTTCTGTGTTTCATCAACACTCTGATAGTCCACAGATTACAGAATGCCTCCAGATGTGCATCGGAAATTACTACTGGTCTTCCAGGGAACGATCAAAGCGTAGACTGTTTGTGACATTACTCCCATGGAGGAATGTGCGCATGGCGACTATAGTATTCAATCCCGATGCAATTTCTGTGTTTCATCAACACTTTGAAGGTCCACAGATTACAGAATGCCTCCAGATGTGCATTGGAAACTACTACTGGTCTTCCAGGAAATGATCAAAGCGTAGACAGTTTGAGACATTACTCCCATGGAGGAAAGTGCGCATGGTGACGGTTGTATTCAATCCCGATGCAATTTCTGTGTTTCAACAACACTCTGATAGCCCACAGATTACAGAATGCCTTCAGATGTGCATCGGAAACTACTACTGTTCTTCCAGGGAACGATCAAAGCGTAGACTGTTTGAGACATTACTCCCATTTAGGAAAATTGCGCATGGTGACTTTTGTATTCAATCCCGATGCAATTTCTGTGTTTCATCAACACTCTGATAGTACGCAGATTACCGAATGGCTCCAGATGTGCATCGGAAACTACTACTTGTCTTCCAGGAAACGATCAAAGCGTCGACTGTTTGATACATTACTCCCATGGAGTAAAGTACGCATGCTGAATGTTGTATTCAATCCCGAGGCAATTTCTGTGTTTCATCAACACTATGAAGGTCCACCGATTACAGAATGCCTCCAGATGTGCATCGTACACTACTACTGGTCTTGCAGGGAACGATCATAGCGTGACTGTTTGAGACATTACTCTCATGGAGGAAAGTGCGCATGGTGACTGTTGTATTCAATCCCTATGCAATTGCTGTGTTTCATCAACACTGTGATAGTCCACACATTACAGATTGCCCACAGATGTGCATCGGAAACTACTACTGGTCTTCCAGGGAACGATCAATGCGTAGACTGTTAGAGACATTACTCCCATGGAGGAAAGTGCGCATGGTGACTGTTGTATTCAATCCCGATGCAATTTCTGTGTTTCATCAACACTCTGATAGTCCACAGATTACAGAATGCCTCCAGATGTGCATCGGAAATTACTACTGGTCTTCCAGGGAACGATCAAAGCGTAGACTGTTTGTGACATTACTCCCATGGAGGAAAGTGCGCATGGTGACTGTTGTATTCAATCCCGATGCAATTTCTGTGTTTCATCAACACTTTGAAGGTGCACAGATTACAGAATGCCTCCAGATGTGCATTGGAAACTACTACTGGTCTTCCAGGAAATGATCAAAGCGTAGACAGTTTGAGACATTACTCCCATGGAGGAAAGTGCGCATGGTGACGGTTGTATTCAATCCCGATGCAATTTCTGTGTTTCAACAACACTCTGATAGTCCACAGTTACAGAATGCCTCCAGATGTGCATCGGAAACTACTACTGGTCTTCTAGGGAACGATGAAGGCGTAGAATGTTTGAGACATTAGTACCATGGAGGGAAGTGCGCATGGTGACTGTTGTAATCAATCCCGATGCAATTTCTGTGTTTCAACAACACTCTGATAGTCCACAGATAACAGAATGCCTGCAGATGTGCATCGGAAACTACTACTGGTCTTCCAGTGACCGATCAAAGCGTAGACTGTTTGAGACATTACTAGCATTTAGGAAAAATGCGCATGGTGACTGTTGTATTTAATCCCGAGGCAATTTCTGTGTTTCATCAACACTTTGAAGGTCCACCGATTACAGAATGCCTCCAGATGTGCATCGGACACTACTACTGGTCTTGCAGGGAACGATCAAAGCGTGACTGTATGAGACATTACTCTCATGGAGGAAAGTGAGCATGGTGACTGTTGTATTCAATCCCGATGCAATTTCTGTGCTTCATCAACACTGTGATAGTCCACACATTCCAGAATGCCCACAGATGGGCATCGGAAACTACTACTGGTCTTGCAGGGAACGATCAAAGCGTAGACTGTTAGAGACATTACTCCCATGGAGGAAAGTGCGCATGGTGACTGTTGTATTGAATCCCGATGCAATTTCTGTGTTTCATCAACACTTTGAAGGTCCGAAGATTACAGAATGCCTCCAGATGTGCATCGGAACTACTACTGGTCTTCCAGGAAACGATCAAACCGTAGACTGTTTGAGACATTACTCCCATGGAGGAAAGTGCGCATGGTGACTGTTGTATTCAGCCCCGAGGCAATTTCTGTGTTTCATCAACACTTTGAAAGTCCACAGATTACAGAATGCCTCCAGATGTGCATCGGAAACTACTACTGGTCTTACACGGAACGATCACAGCATAGACTGCTTCAGACATTACTCCGTAGAGGAAAGTGTGCATGGTGTCTGTTGTATTCAATAACGATGCAATTTCTGTGTTTCATTAACTCTCTGATAGTCCACATATTACAGATTGCCCCCAGATATGCATCGGAAACTACTACTGGTCTTCCAGGGAACGATCAAAGCGTAAACGGTTTGAGACATTACTACCATGGAGGAAAGTGCGCATGGTGACTGTTGTATTCAATCCTGGTGCAATATCTGTGTTTCATCAACACTCTGTTAGTCCACACATTACGGAATGTCCCCAGATGTGCATCGGCAACTACTACTGGTCACCCTGGGATCGATCAAAGCGTAAACTGTTTGAGACATTACTCCCATGGAGGAAAGTGCGCATGGTGACTGTTGTATTCACTCCCGATGCAATTTCTGTGTTTCATCAACACTTTGAAGGTCCACAGATTACAGAATGACTCCAGATGTGCATAGGAAACTACTACTGGTCTTCCAGGAAATGATCAAAGCGTAGACAGTTTGAGACATTACTCCCATGGAGGAAACTGCGCATGGTGACGGTTGTATTCAATCCCGATGCAATTTCTGTGTTTCAACAACACTCTGATAGTCCACAGTTACAGAATGCCTCCAGATGTGCATCGGAAACTACTGCTGGTCTTCTAGGGAACGACGAAGGCGTAGAATGTTTGAGACATTAGTACCATGGAGGGAAGTGCGCATGGTGACTGTTGTAATCAATCCCGATGCAATTTCT
Organism: Schistocerca gregaria; assembly: GCF_023897955.1. Classification (NCBI taxonomy): domain Eukaryota; kingdom Metazoa; phylum Arthropoda; class Insecta; order Orthoptera; family Acrididae; genus Schistocerca; species Schistocerca gregaria. The sequence continues at coordinate 4,378,367 of NW_026061707.1, read as the reverse complement.
GTGTTTCATCAACACTCTGATAGTCCACAGATAACAGAATGCCTGCAGATGTGCATAGGAAACTACTACTGGCCTTCCAGGGAACGATCAAAGCGTAGACAGATTGAGACATTACTAGCATTTAGGAAAATTGCGCATGGTGACTGTTGTATTCAATCCCGAGGCAATTTCTGTGTTTCATCAACACTTTGAAGGTCCACCGATTACAAAATGCCTCCAGATGTGCATCGGACACTACTACTGGTCTTGCAGGGAACGATCAAAGCGTGACTGTTTGAGACATTACTCTCATGGAGGAAAGTGCGCATGGTGACTGTTGTATTCAATCCCGATGCAATTTCTGTGTTTCATCAACACTGTGATAGTCCACACATTCCAGAATGCCCACAGATGGGCATCGGAAACTACTACTGGTCTTGCAGGGAACGATCAAAGCGTAGACTGTTAGAGACATTATTCCCATGGAGGAAAGTGCGCATGGTGACTGTTGTATTGATTCCCGATGCAATTTCTGTGTTTCATCAACACTTTGAAGGTCCACAGATTACAGAATGCCTCCATATGTCAATCGGGAACTACTACTGGTCTTGCAGGGAACGATCAAAGCGTAGACTGTTTGAGACATTACTCACATGGAGTAAAGTGCGCATGGTGACTGTTGTATTCAATCCTGATGCAATTTCTTTGTTTCGTCAACACTCTGGTAGTCCACACATTACAGAATGTCCCCAGATGTGCATCGGAAACTACTACTGGTCTTCCAGGGAAGGATCAAAGCGTAAACTGTTTGAGACATTACTCCCACGGAGGAAAGTGCGCATGGTGACTGTTGTAATCAATCCCGATGCAATTTCTGTGTTTCATCAACACCCTAATAGTCCACAGATTACAGAATGCCTCCAGATGTGCATCGGAAACTACTACTGGTCTTCTAGATAACGATCAAAGCGTAGACTGTTTGAGACATTAGTACCATAGAGGAAAGTGCGCATGGTGACTGTTGTAATCAATCCCGATGCAATATCTGTGTTTCAATAACACACTGATAGCCCACAGATTACAGAATGCCTTCAGATGTGCATCGGAAACTACTACTGTTCTTCCAGGGAACGATCAAAGCGTAGACTGTTTGAGACATTACTCCCATTTAGGAAAATTGCGCATGGTGACTGTTGTATTCAATCCCGATGCAATTTCTGTGTTTCATCAACACTCTGATAGTACGCAGATTACAGAATGGGTCCAGATGTGCATCGGAAACTACTACTTGTCTTCCAGGAAACGATCAAAGCGTCGACTCTTTGATACTTTACTCCCATGGAGTAAAGTATGCATGCTGAATGTTGTATTCAATCCCGAGGCAATTTCTGTGTTTCATCAACACTATGAAGGTCCACCGATTACAGAATGCCTCCAGATGTGCATCGGACACTACTACTGGTCTTGCAGGGAACGATCAAAGCGTGACTGTTTGAGACATTACTCTCATGGAGGAAAGTGCGCATGGTGACTGTTGTATTCAATCCCTATGCAATTTCTGTGTTTCATCAACACTGTGATAATCCACACATTACAGATTGCCCACAGATGTGCATCGGAAACTACTACTGGTCTTCCAGGGAACGATCAATGCGTAGACTGTTAGAGACATTACTCCCATGGAGGAAAGTGCGCATGGTGACTGTTGTATTCAATCCCGATGCAATTTCTGTGTTTCATCAACACTCTGATAGTCCACAGATTACAGAATGCCTCCAGATGTGCATCGGAAATTACTACTGGTCTTCCAGGGAACGATCAAAGCGTAGACTGTTTGTGACATTACTCCCATGGAGGAAAGTGCGCATGGTGACTGTTGTATTCAATGCCGATGCAAATTCTGTGTTTCATCAACACTTTTAAGGTCCACTGATTACAGAATGCCTCCAGATGTGCATTGGAAACTACTACTGGTCTTCCAGGAAATGATCAAAGCGTAGACAGTTTGAGACATTACTTCCATGGAGGAAAGTGCGCATGGTGACGGTTGTATTCAATCCCGATGCAATTTCTGTGTTTCAACAACACTCTGATAGTCCACAGTTACAGAATGCCTCCAGATGTGCATCGGAAACTACTACTGGTCTTCTAGGGAACGATGAAGGCGTAGAATGTTTGAGACATTAGTACCATGGAGGGAGGTGCGCATGGTGACTGTTGTAATCAATCCCGAAGCAATTTCTGTGTTTCAACAACACTCTGATAGTCCACAGATAACAGAATGCCTGCAGATGTGCATCGGAAACTACTACTGGTCTTCCAGTGACCGATCAAAGCGTAGACTGTTTGAGACATTACTAGCATTTAGGAAAAATGCGCATGGTGACTGTTGTATTTAATCCCAAGGCAATTTCTGTGTTTCATCAACACTTTGAAGGTCCACCGATTACAGAATGCCTCCATATGTGCATCGGACACTACTACTGGTCTTGCAGGGAACGATCAAAGCGTGACTGTTTGAGACATTACTCTCATGGAGGAAAGTGCGCATGGTGACTGTTGTATTCAGCCCCGAGGCAATTTCTGTGTTTCATCAACACTTTGAAAGTCCACAGATTACAGAATGCCTCCAGATGTGCATCGGAAACTACTACTGGTCTTACACGGAACGATCACAGCATAGACTGCTTGAGACATTACTCCGTGGAGGAAAGTGTGCATGGTGTCTGTTGTATTCAATAACGATGCAATTTCTGTGTTTCATTAACTCTCTGATAGTCCACATATTACAGATTGCCCCCAGATATGCATCGGAAACTACTACTGGTCTTCCAGGGAACGATCAAAGCGTAAACGGTTTGAGACATTACTACCATGGAGGAAAGTGCGCATGGTGACTGTTGTATTCAATCCTGGTGCAATATCTGTGTTTCATCAACACTCTGTTAGTAAACACATTACGGAATGTCCCCAGATGTGCATCGGCAACTACTACTGGTCACCCTGGGATCGATCAAAGCGTAAACTGTTTGAGACATTACTCCCATGGAGGAAATTGCGCATGGTGACTGTTGTATTCACTTCCGATGCAATTTCTGTGTTTCATCAACACTTTGAAGGTCCACAGATTACAGAATGACTCCAGATGTGCATAGGAAACTACTACTGGTCTTCCAGGAAATGATCAAAGCGTAGACAGTTTGAGACATTACTCCCATGGAGGAAACTGCGCATGGTGACGGTTGTATTCAATCCCGATGCAATTTCTGTGTTTCAACAACACTCTGATAGTCCACAGTTACAGAATGCCTCCAGATGTGCATCGGAAACTACTACTGGTCTTCTAGGGAACGACGAAGGCGTAGAATGTTTGAGACATTAGTACCATGGAGGGAAGTGCGCATGGTGACTGTTGTAATCAATCCCGATGCAATTTCTGTGTTTCATCAACACTCTGATAGTCCACAGATAACAGAATGCCTGCAGATGTGCATAGGAAACTACTACTGGCCTTCCAGGGAACGATCAAAGCGTAGACAGTTTGAGACATTACTAGCATTTAGGAAAATTGCGCATGGTGACTGTTGTATTCAATCCCGAGGCAATTTCTGTGTTTCATCAACACTTTGAAGGTCCACCGATTACAAAATGCCTCCAGATGTGCATCGGACACTACTACTGGTCTTGCAGGGAACGATCAAAGCGTGACTGTTTGAGACATTACTCTCATGGAGGAAAGTGCGCATGGTGACTGTTGTATTCAATCCCGATGCAATTTCTGTGTTTCATCAACACTGTGATAGTCCACACATTCCAGAATGCCCACAGATGGGCATCGGAAACTACTACTGGTCTTGCAGGGAACGATCAAAGCGTAGACTGTTAGAGACATTATTCCCATGGAGGAAAGTGCGCATGGTGACTGTTGTATTGATTCCCGATGCAATTTCTGTGTTTCATCAACACTTTGAAGGTCCACAGATTACAGAATGCCTCCATATGTCAATCGGGAACTACTACTGGTCTTGCAGGGAACGATCAAAGCGTAGACTGTTTGAGACATTACTCACATGGAGTAAAGTGCGCATGGTGACTGTTGTATTCAATCCTGATGCAATTTCTTTGTTTCGTCAACACTCTGGTAGTCCACACATTACAGAATGTCCCCAGATGTGCATCGGAAACTACTACTGGTCTTCCAGGGAAGGATCAAAGCGTAAACTGTTTGAGACATTACTCCCACGGAGGAAAGTGCGCATGGTGACTGTTGTAATCAATCCCGATGCAATTTCTGTGTTTCATCAACACCCTAATAGTCCACAGATTACAGAATGCCTCCAGATGTGCATCGGAAACTACTACTGGTCTTCTAGATAACGATCAAAGCGTAGACTGTTTGAGACATTAGTACCATAGAGGAAAGTGCGCATGGTGACTGTTGTAATCAATCCCGATGCAATATCTGTGTTTCAATAACACACTGATAGCCCACAGATTACAGAATGCCTTCAGATGTGCATCGGAAACTACTACTGTTCTTCCAGGGAACGATCAAAGCGTAGACTGTTTGAGACATTACTCCCATTTAGGAAAATTGCGCATGGTGACTGTTGTATTCAATCCCGATGCAATTTCTGTGTTTCATCAACACTCTGATAGTACGCAGATTACAGAATGGGTCCAGATGTGCATCGGAAACTACTACTTGTCTTCCAGGAAACGATCAAAGCGTCGACTGTTTGATACTTTACTCCCATGGAGTAAAGTATGCATGCTGAATGTTGTATTAAATCCCGAGGCAATTTCTGTGTTTCATCAACACTATGAAGGTCCACCGATTACAGAATGCCTCCAGATGTGCATCGGACACTACTACTGGTCTTGCAGGGAACGATCAAAGCGTGACTGTTTGAGACATTACTCTCATGGAGGAAAGTGCGCATGGTGACTGTTGTATTCAATCCCTATGCAATTTCTGTGTTTCATCAACACTGTGATAATCCACACATTACAGATTGCCCACAGATGTGCATCGGAAACTACTACTGGTCTTCCAGGGAACGATCAATGCGTAGACTGTTAGAGACATTACTCCCATGGAGGAAAGTGCGCATGGTGACTGTTGTATTCAATCCCGATGCAATTTCTGTGTTTCATCAACACTCTGATAGTCCACAGATTACAGAATGCCTCCAGATGTGCATCGGAAATTACTACTGGTCTTCCAGGGAACGATCAAAGCGTAGACTGTTTGTGACATTACTCCCATGGAGGAAAGTGCGCATGGTGACTGTTGTATTCAATGCCGATGCAAATTCTGTGTTTCATCAACACTTTTAAGGTCCACTGATTACAGAATGCCTCCAGATGTGCATTGGAAACTACTACTGGTCTTCCAGGAAATGATCAAAGCGTAGACAGTTTGAGACATTACTTCCATGGAGGAAAGTGCGCATGGTGACGGTTGTATTCAATCCCGATGCAATTTCTGTGTTTCAACAACACTCTGATAGTCCACAGTTACAGAATGCCTCCAGATGTGCATCGGAAACTACTACTGGTCTTCTAGGGAACGATGAAGGCGTAGAATGTTTGAGACATTAGTACCATGGAGGGAGGTGCGCATGGTGACTGTTGTAATCAATCCCGAAGCAATTTCTGTGTTTCAACAACACTCTGATAGTCCACAGATAACAGAATGCCTGCAGATGTGCATCGGAAACTACTACTGGTCTTCCAGTGACCGATCAAAGCGTAGACTGTTTGAGACATTACTAGCATTTAGGAAAAATGCGCATGGTGACTGTTGTATTTAATCCCGAGGCAATTTCTGTGTTTCATCAACACTTTGAAGGTCCACCGATTACAGAATGCCTCCATATGTGCATCGGACACTACTACTGGTCTTGCAGGGAACGATCAAAGCGTGACTGTTTGAGACATTACTCTCATGGAGGAAAGTGCGCATGGTGACTGTTGTATTCAATCCCGATGCAATTTCTGTGTTTCATCAACACTGTGATAGTCCACACATTCCAGAATGCCCACAGATGGGCATCGGAAACTACTACTGGTCTTGCAGGGAACGATCAAAGCGTACACTGTTAGAGACATTACTCCCATGGAGGAAAGTGCGCATGGTGACTGTTGTATTGAATCCCGATGCAATTTCTGTGTTTCATCAACACTTTGAAGGTCCGAAGATTACAGAATGCCTCCAGATGTGCATCGGAACTACTACTGGTCTTCCAGGAAACGATCAAACCGTAGACTGTTTGAGACATTATTCCCATGGAGGAAAGTGCGCATGGTGACTGTTGTATTCAGCCCCGAGGCAATTTCTGTGTTTCATCAACACTTTGAAAGTCCACAGATTACAGAATGCCTCCAGATGTGCATCGGAAACTACTACTGGTCTTGCACGGAACGATCACAGCATAGACTGCTTGAGACATTACTCCGTGGAGGAAAGTGCGCATGGTGTCTGTTGTATTCAATAACGATGCAATTTCTGTGTTTCATTAACTCTCTGATAGTCCACATATTACAGATTGCCCCCAGATATGCATCGGACACTACTACTGGTCTTGCAGGGAACGATCAAAGCGTAAACTGTTTGAGACATTACTCTCATGGAGGAAAGTGCGCATGGTGACTGTTGTATTCAATCCTGGTGCAATATCTGTGTTTCATCAACACTCTGTTAGTCCACACATTACGGAATGTCCCCAGATGTGCATCGGCAACTACTACTGGTCACCCTGGGATCGATCAAAGCGTAAACTGTTTGAGACATTACTCCCATGTAGGAAAGTGCGCATGGTGACTGTTGTATTCAATCCCGATGCAATTTCTGTGTTTCATCAACACTCCCATTGTCCACAGATTACTGAATGATTCCAGATGTGCATCGGAAACTACTATTGGTCTTCCAGGGAACGATCAAAGCGTAGACTGTTTGTGACATTTCTCCCATGGAGGAAAGTGCGCATGGTTACTGTTGTATTCAACCCTGATGCAATTTCTGTGTTTCATCAACACTCTGATAGTCCACACATTACAGAATGCCCCCAGGAGTGCATCGGAAGCTACTACTGGTCTTCCAGGGAACGATCAAAGCGTATACTGTTTGAGACATTACAACAATGGAGGAAAGTGCGCAAGATGACTGTTGTATTCAATCCCGATGCAATTTCTGTGTTTCATCAACACTGTGATAGTCCACACATTCCAGAATGCTCACAGATGGGCATCGGAAACTACTACTGGTCTTGCAGGGAACGATCAAAGCGTAGACTGTTAGCGACATTATTCCCATGGAGGAAAGTGCGCATGGTGACTGTTGTAATCAATCCCGATGCAATTTCTGTGTTTCATCAACACTTTGAAGGTCCACAGATTACAGAATGCCTCCAGATGTGCATAGGAAACTACTACTGGTCTTGCAGGAAATGATCAAAGCGTAGACAGTTTGAGACATTACTCCCATGGAGGAAACTGCGCATGGTGACGGTTGTATTCAATCCCGATGCAATTTCTGTGTTTCAACAACACTCTGATAGTCCACAGTTACAGAACGCCTCCAGATGTGCATCGGAAACTACTACTGGTCTTCTAGGGAACAATGAAGGCGTAGAATGTTTGAGACATTAGTACCATGGTGGGAAGTGCGCATGGTGACTGTTGTAATCAATCCCGATGCAATTTCTGTGTTTCATCAACACTCTGATAGTCCACAGATAACAGAATGCCTGCAGATGTGCATCGGAAACTGCTACTGGTCTTCCAGGGAACGATCAAAGCGTAGACTGTTTGAGACATTACTAGCATTTAGGAAAATTGCGCATGGTGACTGTTGTATTCAATCCTGAGGCGATTTCTGTGTTTCATCAACACTTTGAAGGTCCACCGATTACAAAATGCCTCCAGATGTGCATCGGACACTACTACTGGTCTTGTAGGGAACGATCAAAGCGTGACTGTTTGAGACATTACTCTCATGGAGGAAAGTGCGCATGGTGACTGTTGTATTCAATCCCGATGCAATGTCTGTGTTTCATCAACACTGTGGTAGTCCACACATTCCAGAATGCTCACAGATGGGCATCGGAAACTACTACTGGTCTTGCAGGGAACGATCAAAGCGTAGACTGTTAGCGACATTATTCCCATGGAGGAAAGTGCGCATGGTGACTGTTGTATTGAATCCCGATGCAATTTCTGTGTTTCATCAACACTTTGAAGGTCACCAGATTACAGAATGCCTCAATATGTCAATCGGGAACTACTACTGGTCTTGCAGGGAACGATCAAAGCGTAGACTGTTTGAGACATTACTCACATGGAGGAAAGTGCGCATGGTGACTGTTGTAATCAATCCCGATGCAAATTCTGTGTTTCATCAACACCCTAATAGTCCACAGATTACAGAATGGCTCCAGATGTGCATCGGAATCTGCTACTGGTCTTCCAGGGAACGATCAAAGCGTAGACTCTTTGTGACATTACTCCCATGTAGGAGAGTGCGTATGGTGACTGTTGTATTCAATCCCGATGCAATTTCTGTGTTTCATAAACATTTTGAAGGTCCACAGATTACAGAATGCCTCCATATGTCCATCGGAAGCTACTACTGGTGTTCCAGGAGACGATCAAAGCGTAGACAGTTTTAGACATTACTCCCATGGAGGAAACTGCGCATGGTGACTGTTGTATTCAATCCCGATGCAATTTCTGTGTTTCAACAACACTCTGATAGTCCACAGATTACAGAATGCCTCCAGTTGTGCATCGGAAACTACTACTGGTCTTCTAGATAACGATCAAAGCGTAGACTGTTTGAGACATTAGTACCATAGAGGAAAGTGCGCATGGTGACTGTTGTAATCAATCCCGATGCAATTTCTGTGTTTCAACAACACTCTGATAGCCCACAGATTACAGAATGCCTTCAGATGTGCATCGGAAGCTACTACTGTTCTTCCAGGGAACGATCAAAGCGTAGACTGTTTGAGACATTACTCCCATTTAGGAAAATTGCGCATGGTGACTGTTGTATTCAATCCCGATGCAATTTCTGTGTTTCATCAACACTCTGATAGTACGCAGATTACAGAATGGCTCCAGATGTGCATCGGACACTACTACTTGTCTTCCAGGAAACGATCAAAGCGTCGACTGTTTGATACATTACTCCCATGGAGTAAAGTACGCATGCTGAATGTTGTATTCAATCCCGAGGCAATTTCTGTGTTTCATCAACACTATGAAGGTCCACCGATTACAGAATGCCACCAGATGTGCATCGTACACTACTACTGGTCTTGCAGGGAACGATCATAGCGTGACTGTTTGAGACATTACTCTCATGGAGGAAAGTGCGCATGGTGACTGTTGTATTCAATCCCTATGCAATTGCTGTGTTTCATCAACACTGTGATAGTCCACACATTACAGATTGCCCACAGATGTGCATCGGAAACTACTACTGGTCTTCCAGGGACGATCAATGCGTAGACTGTTAGAGACATTACTCCCATGGAGGAAAGTGCGCATGGTGACTGTTGTATTCAATCCCGATGCAATTTCTGTGTTTCATCAACACTCTGATAGTCCACAGATTACAGAATGCCTCCAGATGTGCATCGGAAATTACTACTGGTCTTCCAGGGAACGATCAAAGCGTAGACTGTTTGTGACATTACTCCCATGGAGGAAAGTGCGCATGGTGACTGTTGTATTCAATCCCGATGCAATTTCTGTGTTTCATCAACACTTTGAAGGTGCACAGATTACAGAATGCCTCCATATGTGCATTGGAAACTACTACTGGTCTTCCAGGAAATGATCAAAGCGTAGACAGTTTGAGACATTACTCCCATGGAGGAAAGTGCGCATGGTGACGGTTGTATTCAATCCCGATGCAATTTCTGTGTTACAACAACACTCTGATAGTCCACAGTTACAGAATGCCTCCAGATGTGCATCGGAAACTACTACTGGCCTTCTAGGGAACGATGAAGGCGTAGAATGTTTGAGACATTAGTACTATGGAGGGAAGTGCGCATGGTGACTGTTGTAATCAATCCCGATGCAATTTCTGTGTTTCAACAACACTCTGATAGTCCACAGATAACAGAATGCCTGCAGATGTGCATCGGAAACTACTACTGGTCTTCCAGTGACCGATCAAAGCGTAGACTGTTTGAGACATTACTAGCATTTAGGAAAAATGCGCATGGTGACTGTTGTATTTAATCCCGAGGCAATTTCTGTGTTTCATCAACACTTTGAAGGTCCACCGATTACAGAATGCCTCCAGATGTGCATCGGACACTACTACTGGTCTTGCATTGAACGATCAAAGCGTGACTGTATGAGACATTACTCTCATGGAGGAAAGTGCGCATGGTGAGTGTTGTATTCAATCCCGATGCAATTTCTGTGTTTCATCAACACTGTGATAGTCCACACATTCCAGAATGCCCACAGATGGGCATCGGAAACTACTACTGGTCTTCCAGGGAACGATCAATGCGTAGACTGTTAGAGACATAACTCCCATGGAGGAAAGTGCGCATGGTGACTGTTGTATTCAATCCCGATGCAATTTCTGTGTTTCATCAACACTCTGATAGTCCACAGATTACAGAATGCCTCCAGATGTGCATCGGAAATTACTACTGGTCTTCCAGGGAACGATCAAAGCGTAGACTGTTTGTGACATTACTCCCATGGAGGAATGTGCGCATGGCGACTATAGTATTCAATCCCGATGCAATTTCTGTGTTTCATCAACACTTTGAAGGTCCACAGATTACAGAATGCCTCCCGATGTGCATTGGAAACTACTACTGGTCTTCCAGGAAATGATCAAAGCGTAGACAGTTTGAGACATTACTCCCATGGAGGAAAGTGCGCATGGTGACGGTTGTATTCAATCCCGATGCAATTTCTGTGTTTCAACAACACTCTGATAGTCCACAGATTACAGAATGCCTCCGGATGTGCATCGGAAACTACTACTGGTCGTCTAGATAACGATCAAAGCGTAGACTGTTTGAGACATTAGTACCATAGAGGAAAGTGCGCATGGTGACTGTTGTAATCAATCCCGATGCAATTTCTGTGTTTCAACAACACTCTGATAGCCCACAGATTACAGAATGCCTTCAGATGTGCATCGGAAACTACTACTGTTCTTCCAGGGAACGATCAAAGCGTAGACTGTTTGAGACATTACTCCCATTTAGGAAAATTGCGCATGGTGACTGTTGTATTCAATCCCGATGCAATTTCTGTGTTTCATCAACACTCTGATAGTACGCAGATTACAGAATGGCTCCAGATGTGCATCGGAAACTACTACTTGTCTTCCAGGAAACGATCAAAGCGTCGACTGTTTGATACATTACTCCCATGGAGTAAAGTACGCATGCTGAATGTTGTATTCAATCCCGAGGCAATTTCTGTGTTTCATCAACACTATGAAGGTCCACCGATTACAGAATGCCTCCAGATGTGCATCGTACACTACTACTGGTCTTGCAGGGAACGATCATAGCGTGACTGTTTGAGACATTACTCTCATGGAGGAAAGTGCGCATGGTGACTGTTGTATTCAATCCCTATGCAATTGCTGTGTTTCATCAACACTGTGACAGTCCACACATTACAGATTGCCCACAGATGTGCATCGGAAACTACTACTGGTCTTCCAGGGAACGATCAATGCGTAGACTGTTAGAGACATTATTCCCATGGAGGAAAGTGCGCATGGTGACTGTTGTATTCAATCCCGATGCAATTTCTGTGTTTCATCAACACTCTGATAGTCCACAGATTACAGAATGCCTCCAGATGTGCATCGGAAATTACTACTGGTCTTCCAGGGAACGATCAAAGCGTAGACTGTTTGTGACATTACTCCCATGGAGGAAAGTGCGCATGGTGACTGTTGTATTCAATCCCGATGCAATTTCTGTGTTTCATCAACACTTTGAAGGTCCACAGATTACAGAATGCCTCCAGATGTGCATTGGAAACTACTACTGGTCTTCCAGGAAATGATCAAAGCGTAGACAGTTTGAGACATTACTCCCATGGAGGAAAGTGCGCATGGTGACGGTTGTATTCAATCCCGATGCAATTTCTGTGTTTCAACAACACTCTGATAGTCCACAGTTACAGAATGCCTCCAGATGTGCATCGGAAACTACTACTGGTCTTCTAGGGAACGATGAAGGCGTAGAATGTTTGAGACATTAGTACCATGGAGGGAAGTGCGCATGGTGACTGTTGTAATCAATCCCGATGCAATTTCTGTGTTTCAACAACACTCTGATAGTCCACAGATAACAGAATGCCTGCAGATGTGCATCGGAAACTACTACTGGTCTTCCAGTGACCGATCAAAGCGTAGACTGTTTGAGACATTACTAGCATTTAGGAAAAATGCGCATGGTGACTGTTGTATTTGATCCCGAGGCAATTTCTGTGTTTCATCAACACTTTGAAGGTCCACCGATTACAGAATGCCTCCAGATGTGCATCGGACACTACTACTGGTCTTGCAGGGAACGATCAAAGCGTGACTGTATGAGACATTACTCTCATGGAGGAAAGTGCGCATGGTGACTGTTGTATTCAATCCCGATGCAATTTCTGTGTTTCATCAACACTGTGATAGTCCACACATTCCAGAATGCCCACAGATGGGCATCGGAAACTACTACTGGTCTTGCAGGGAACGATCAAAGCGTAGACTGTTAGAGACATTACTCCCATGGAGGAAAGTGCGCATGGTGACTGTTGTATTCAATCCCGATGCAATTTCTGTGTTTCATCAACACTTTGAAGGTCCAAAGATTACAGAATGCCTCCAGATGTGCATCGGAACTACTACTGGTCTTCCAGGAAACGATCAAAAAGTAGACTGTTTGAGACATTACTCCCATGGAGGAAAGTGCGCATGGTGACTGTTGTATTCAGTCCCGAGGCAATTTCTGTGTTTCATCAACACTTTGAAAGTCCACAGATTACAGAATGCCTCCAGATGTGCAGCGGAAACTACTACTGGTCTTGCACGGAACGATCACAGCATAGACTGTTTGAGACAATACTCCCTGGAGGAAAGTGCGCATGGTGTCTGTTTTATTCAATAACGATGCAATTTCTGTGTTTCAACAACACTCTGATAGTCCACAGTTACAGAATGCCTCTAGATGTGCATAACGATGCAATTTCTGTGTTTCAACAACACTCTGATAGTCCACAGTTACAGAATGCCTCCAGATGTGCATCGGAAACTACTACTGGTCTTCTAGGGAACGATGAAGGCGTAGAATGTTTGAGACATTAGTACCATGGAGGGAAGTGCGCATGGTGACTGTTGTAATCAATCCCGATGCAATTTCTGTGTTTCAACAACACTCTGATAGTCCACAGATAACAGAATGCCTGCAGATGTGCATCGGAAACTACTACTGGTCTTCCAGTGACCGATCAAAGCGTAGACTGTTTGAGACATTACTAGCATTTAGGAAAAATGCGCATGGTGACTGTTGTATTTAATCCCGAGGCAATTTCTGTGTTTCATCAACACTTTGAAGGTCCACCGATTGCAGAATGCCTCCATATGTGCATCGGACACTACTGCTGGTCTTGCAGGGAACGATCAAAGCGTGACTGTTTGAGACATTACTCTCATGGAGGAAAGTGCGCATTGTGACTGTTGTATTCAATCCCGATGCAATTTCTGTGTTTCATCAAGACTGTGATAGTCCACACATTCCAGAATGCCCACAGATGGGCATCGGAAACTACTACTGGTCTTGCAGGGAACGATCAAAGCGTACACTGTTAGAGACATTACTCCCATGGAGGAAAGTGCGCATGGTGACTGTTGTATTGAATCCTGATGCAATTTCTGTGTTTCATCAACACTTTGAAGGTCCAAAGATTACAGAATGCATCCAGATGTGCATCGGAACTACTACTGGTCTTCCAGGAAACGATCAAACCGTAGACTGTTTGAGACATTACTCCCATGGAGGAAAGTGCGCATGGTGACTGTTGTATTCAGTCCCGAGGCAATTTCTGTGTTTCATCAACACTTTGAAAGTCCACAGATTACAGAATGCCTCCAGATGTGCAGCGGAAACTACTACTGGTCTTGCACGGAACGATCACAGCATAGACTGTTTGAGACATTACTCCGTGGAGGAAAGTGCGCATGGTGTCTGTTGTATTCAATAACGATGCAATTTCTGTGTTTCATTAACTCTCTGATAGTCCACATATTACAGATTGCCCCCAGATGTGCATCGGAAACTACTACTGGTCTTCCAGGGAACGATCAAAGCGTAAACTGTTTGAGACATTACTACATGGAGGAAAGTGCGCATGGTGACTGTTGTATTCAATCCTGATGCAATATCTGTGTTTCATCAACACTCTGTTAGTCCACACATTACGGAATGTCCCCAGATGTGCATCGGCAACTACTACTGGTCACCCTGGGATCGATCAAAGCGTAAACTGTTTGAGACATTACTCCCATTTGGGAAAGTGCGCATGGTGACTGTTGTATTCAATCCCGATGCAATTTCTGTGTTTCATCAACACTCCCATTGTCCACAGATTACTGAATGATTCCAGATGTGCATCGGAAACTACTATTGGTCTTCCAGGGAACGATCAAAGCGTAGACTGTTTGTGACATTACTCCCATGGAGGAAAGTGCGCATGGTTACTGTTGTATTCAACCCTGATGCAATTTCTGTGTTTCATCAACACTCTGATAGTCCACACATTACAGAATGCCCCCAGGTGTGCATCGGAAGCTACTACTGGTCTTCCAGGGAACGATCAAAGCGTATACTGTTTGAGACATTACTACCATGGAGGAAAGTGCGCATGATGACTGTTGTATTCAATCCCGATGCAATTTCTGTGTTTCATCAACACTTTGAAGGTCCACAGATTACAGAATGCCTCCAGATGTGCATAGGAAACTACTACTGGTCTTCCAGGAAATGATCAAAGCGTAGACAGTTTGAGACATTACTCCCATGGAGGAAACTGCGCATGGTGACGGTTGTATTCAATCCCGATGCAATTTCTGTGTTTCAACAACACTCTGATAGTCCACAGTTACAGAATGCCTCCAGATGTGCATCGGAAACTACTACTGGTCTTCTAGGGAACGATGAAGGCGTAGAACGTTTGAGACATTAGTACCATGGAGGGAAGTGCGCATGGTGACTGTTGTAATCAATCCCGATGCAATTTCTGTGTTTCATCAACACTCTGATAGTCCACAGATAACAGAATGCCTGCAGATGTGCATCGGAAACTACTACTGGTCTTCCAGGGAACGATCAAAGCGTAGACTGTTTGAGACATTACTAGCATTTAGGAAAATTGCGCATGGTGACTGTTGTATTCAATCCCGAGGCAATTTCTGTGTTTCATCAACACTTTGAAGGTCCACCGATTACAGAATGCCTCCTGATGTGCATCGGACACTACTACTGGTCTTGCAGGGAACGATCAAAGCGTTACTGTTTGAGACATTACTCTCATGGAGGAAAGTGCGCATGGTGACTGTTGTATTCAATCCCGATGCAATTTCTGTGTTTCATCAACACTGTGATAGTCCACACATTCCAGAATGCCCACAGATGGGCATCGGAAACTACTACTGGTCTTGCAGGGAACGATCAAAGCGTAGACTCTTAGCGACATTATTCCCATGGAGGAAAGTGCGGATGGTGACTGTTGTATTGAATCCCGATGCAATTTCTGTGTTTCATCAACACTTTGAAGGTCCACAGATTACAGAATGCCTCAATATGTCAATCGGGAACTACTACTGGTCTTGCAGGGAACGATCAAAGCGTAGACTGTTTGAGACATTACTCACATGGAGAAAAGTGCGCATGGTGCCTGTTGTAATCAATCCCGATGCAATTTCTGTGTTTCATCAACACCCTAATAGTCCACAGATTACAGAATGGCTCCAGATGTGCATCGGAATCTGCTACTGGTCTTCCAGGGAACGATCAAAGCGTAGACTCTTTGTGACATTACTCCCATGTAGGAGAGTGCGCATGGTGACTGTTGTATTCAATCCCGATGCAATTTCTAAGTTTCATAAACATTTTGAAGGTCCACAGATTACAGAATGCCTCCATATGTCCATCGGAAGCTACTACTGGTGTTCCAGGAGACGATCAAAGCGTAGACAGTTTTAGACATTACTCCCATGGAGGAAACTGCGCATGGTGACTGTTGTATTCAATCCCGATGCAATTTCTGTGTTTCAACAACACTCTGATAGTCCACAGATTACAGAATGCCTCCAGATGTGCATCGGAAACTACTACTGGTCTTCTAGATAACGATCAAAGCGTAGACTGTTTGAGACATTAGTACCATAGAGGAAAGTGCGCATGGTGACTGTTGTAATCAATCCCGATGCAATTTCTGTGTTTCAACAACACTCTGATAGCCCACAGATTACAGAATGCCTTCAGATGTGCATCGGAAACTACTACTGTTCTTCCAGGGAACGATCAAAGCGTAGACTGTTTGAGACATTACTCCCATTTAGGAAAATTGCGCATGGTGACTGTTGTATTCAATCCCGATGCAATTTCTGTGTTTCATCAACACTCTGATAGTACGCAGATTACAGAATGGCTCCAGATGTGCATCGGAAACTACTACTTGTCTTCCAGGAAACGATCAAAGCGTCGACTGTTTGATACATTACTCCCATGGAGTAAAGTGCGCATGCTGAATGTTGTATTCAATCCCGAGGCAATTTCTGTGTTTCATCAACACTATGAAGGTCCACCGATTACAGAATGCCTCCAGATGTGCATCGGACACTACTACTGGTCTTGCAGGGAACGATCAAAGCGTGACTGTTTGAGACATTACTCTCATGGAGGAAAGTGCGCATGGTGACTGTTGTATTCAATCCCTATGCAATTTCTGTGTTTCATCAACACTGTGATAATCCACACATTACAGATTGCCCACAGATGTGCATCGGAAACTACTACTGGTCCTCCAGGGAACGATCAATGCGTAGACTGTTAGAGACATTACTCCCATGGAGGAAAGTGCGCATGGTGACTGTTGTATTCAATCCCGATGCAATTTCTGTGTTTCATCAACACTCTGATAGTCCACAGATTACAGAATGCCTCCAGATGTGCATCGGAAATTACTACTGGTCTTCCAGGGAACGATCAAAGCGTAGACTGTTTGTGACATTACTCCCATGGAGGAATGTGCGCATGGCGACTATAGTATTCAATCCCGATGCAATTTCTGTGTTTCATCAACACTTTGAAGGTCCACAGATTACAGAATGCCTCCCGATGTGCATTGGAAACTACTACTGGTCTTCCAGGAAATGATCAAAGCGTAGACAGTTTGAGACATTACTCCCATGGAGGAAAGTGCGCATGGTGACGGTTGTATTCAATCCCGATGCAATTTCTGTGTTTCAACAACACTCTGATAGTCCACAGATTACAGAATGCCTCCGGATGCGCATCGGAAACTACTACTGGTCGTCTAGATAACGATCAAAGCGTAGACTGTTTGAGACATTAGTACCATAGAGGAAAGTGCGCATGGTGACTGTTGTAATCAATCCCGATGCAATTTCTGTGTTTCAACAACACTCTGATAGCCCACAGATTACAGAATGCCTTCAGATGTGCATCGGAAACTACTACTGTTCTTCCAGGGAACGATCAAAGCGTAGACTGTTTGAGACATTACTCCCATTTAGGAAAATTGCGCATGGTGACTGTTGTATTCAATCCCGATGCAATTTCTGTGTTTCATCAACACTCTGATAGTACGCAGATTACAGAATGGCTCCAGATGTGCATCGGAAACTACTACTTGTCTTCCAGGAAACGATCAAAGCGTCGACTGTTTGATACATTACTCCCATGGAGTAAAGTACGCATGCTGAATGTTGTATTCAATCCCGAGGCAATTTCTGTGTTTCATCAACACTATGAAGGTCCACCGATTACAGAATGCCTCCAGATGTGCATCGTACACTACTACTGGTCTTGCAGGGAACGATCATAGCGTGACTGTTTGAGACATTACTCTCATGGAGGAAAGTGCGCATGGTGACTGTTGTATTCAATCCCTATGCAATTGCTGTGTTTCATCAACACTGTGATAGTCCACACATTACAGATTGCCCACAGATGTGCATCGGAAACTACTACTGGTCTTCCAGGGAACGATCAATGCGTAGACTGTTAGAGACATTATTCCCATGGAGGAAAGTGCGCATGGTGACTGTTGTATTCAATCCCGATGCAATTTCTGTGTTTCATCAACACTCTGATAGTCCACAGATTACAGAATGCCTCCAGATGTGCATCGGAAATTACTACTGGTCTTCCAGGGAACGATCAAAGCGTAGACTGTTTGTGACATTACTCCCATGGAGGAAAGTGCGCATGGTGACTGTTGTATTCAATCCCGATGCAATTTCTGTGTTTCATCAACACTTTGAAGGTCCACAGATTACAGAATGCCTCCAGATGTGCATTGGAAACTACTACTGGTCTTCCAGGAAATGATCAAAGCGTAGACAGTTTGAGACATTACTCCCATGGAGGAAAGTGCGCATGGTGACGGTTGTATTCAATCCCGATGCAATTTCTGTGTTTCAACAACACTCTGATAGTCCACAGTTACAGAATGCCTCCAGATGTGCATCGGAAACTACTACTGGTCTTCTAGGGAACGATGAAGGCGTAGAATGTTTGAGACATTAGTACCATGGAGGGAAGTGCGCATGGTGACTGTTGTAATCAATCCCGATGCAATTTCTGTGTTTCAACAACACTCTGATAGTCCACAG
This sequence comes from Schistocerca gregaria, assembly GCF_023897955.1. NCBI lineage: Eukaryota > Metazoa > Arthropoda > Insecta > Orthoptera > Acrididae > Schistocerca > Schistocerca gregaria. Next base: position 4,359,475 of record NW_026061707.1, on the reverse strand, counting down.
ATAACAGAATGCCTGCAGATGTGCATCGGAAACTACTACTGGTCTTCCAGTGACCGATCAAAGCGTAGACTGTTTGAGACATTACTAGCATTTAGGAAAAATGCGCATGGTGACTGTTGTATTTGATCCCGAGGCAATTTCTGTGTTTCATCAACACTTTGAAGGTCCACCGATTACAGAATGCCTCCAGATGTGCATCGGACACTACTACTGGTCTTGCAGGGAACGATCAAAGCGTGACTGTATGAGACATTACTCTCATGGAGGAAAGTGCGCATGGTGACTGTTGTATTCAATCCCGATGCAATTTCTGTGTTTCATCAACACTATGATAGTCCACACATTCCAGAATGCCCACAGATGGGCATCGGAAACTACTACTGGTCTTGCAGGGAACGATCAAAGCGTAGACTGTTAGAGACATTACTCCCATGGAGGAAAGTGCGCATGGTGACTGTTGTATTCAATCCCGATGCAATTTCTGTGTTTCATCAACACTTTGAAGGTCCAAAGATTACAGAATGCCTCCAGATGTGCATCGGAACTACTACTGGTCTTCCAGGAAACGATCAAAAAGTAGACTGTTTGAGACATTACTCCCATGGAGGAAAGTGCGCATGGTGACTGTTGTATTCAGTCCCGAGGCAATTTCTGTGTTTCATCAACACTTTGAAAGTCCACAGATTACAGAATGCCTCCAGATGTGCAGCGGAAACTACTACTGGTCTTGCACGGAACGATCACAGCATAGACTGTTTGAGACAATACTCCCTGGAGGAAAGTGCGCATGGTGTCTGTTTTATTCAATAACGATGCAATTTCTGTGTTTCAACAACACTCTGATAGTCCACAGTTACAGAATGCCTCCAGATGTGCATAACGATGCAATTTCTGTGTTTCAACAACACTCTGATAGTCCACAGTTACAGAATGCCTCCAGATGTGCATCGGAAACTACTACTGGTCTTCTAGGGAACGATGAAGGCGTAGAATGTTTGAGACATTAGTACCATGGAGGGAAGTGCGCATGGTGACTGTTGTAATCAATCCCGATGCAATTTCTGTGTTTCAACAACACTCTGATAGTCCACAGATAACAGAATGCCTGCAGATGTGCATCGGAAACTACTACTGGTCTTCCAGTGACCGATCAAAGCGTAGACTGTTTGAGACATTACTAGCATTTAGGAAAAATGCGCATGGTGACTGTTGTATTTAATCCCGAGGCAATTTCTGTGTTTCATCAACACTTTGAAGGTCCACCGATTACAGAATGCCTCCATATGTGCATCGGACACTACTGCTGGTCTTGCAGGGAACGATCAAAGCGTGACTGTTTGAGACATTACTCTCATGGAGGAAAGTGCGCATTGTGACTGTTGTATTCAATCCCGATGCAATTTCTGTGTTTCATCAAGACTGTGATAGTCCACACATTCCAGAATGCCCACAGATGGGCATCGGAAACTACTACTGGTCTTGCAGGGAACGATCAAAGCGTACACTGTTAGAGACATTACTCCCATGGAGGAAAGTGCGCATGGTGACTGTTGTATTGAATCCTGATGCAATTTCTGTGTTTCATCAACACTTTGAAGGTCCAAAGATTACAGAATGCCTCCAGATGTGCATCGGAACTACTACTGGTCTTCCAGGAAACGATCAAACCGTAGACTGTTTGAGACATTACTCCCATGGAGGAAAGTGCGCATGGTGACTGTTGTATTCAGTCCCGAGGCAATTTCTGTGTTTCATCAACACTTTGAAAGTCCACAGATTACAGAATGCCTCCAGATGTGCAGCGGAAACTACTACTGGTCTTGCACGGAACGATCACAGCATAGACTGTTTGAGACATTACTCCGTGGAGGAAAGTGCGCATGGTGTCTGTTGTATTCAATAACGATGCAATTTCTGTGTTTCATTAACTCTCTGATAGTCCACATATTACAGATTGCCCCCAGATGTGCATCGGAAACTACTACTGGTCTTCCAGGGAACGATCAAAGCGTAAACTGTTTGAGACATTACTACATGGAGGAAAGTGCGCATGGTGACTGTTGTATTCAATCCTGATGCAATATCTGTGTTTCATCAACACTCTGTTAGTCCACACATTACGGAATGTCCCCAGATGTGCATCGGCAACTACTACTGGTCACCCTGGGATCGATCAAAGCGTAAACTGTTTGAGACATTACTCCCATTTGGGAAAGTGCGCATGGTGACTGTTGTATTCAATCCCGATGCAATTTCTGTGTTTCATCAACACTCCCATTGTCCACAGATTACTGAATGATTCCAGATGTGCATCGGAAACTACTATTGGTCTTCCAGGGAACGATCAAAGCGTAGACTGTTTGTGACATTACTCCCATGGAGGAAAGTGCGCATGGTTACTGTTGTATTCAACCCTGATGCAATTTCTGTGTTTCATCAACACTCTGATAGTCCACACATTACAGAATGCCCCCAGGTGTGCATCGGAAGCTACTACTGGTCTTCCAGGGAACGATCAAAGCTTATACTGTTTGAGACATTACTACCATGGAGGAAAGTGCGCATGATGACTGTTGTATTCAATCCCGATGCAATTTCTGTGTTTCATCAACACTTTGAAGGTCCACAGATTACAGAATGCCTCCAGATGTGCATAGGAAACTACTACTGGTCTTCCAGGAAATGATCAAAGCGTAGACAGTTTGAGACATTACTCCCATGGAGGAAACTGCGCATGGTGACGGTTGTATTCAATCCCGATGCAATTTCTGTGTTTCAACAACACTCTGATAGTCCACAGTTACAGAATGCCTCCAGATGTGCATCGGAAACTACTACTGGTCTTCTAGGGAACGATGAAGGCGTAGAACGTTTGAGACATTAGTACCATGGAGGGAAGTGCGCATGGTGACTGTTGTAATCAATCCCGATGCAATTTCTGTGTTTCATCAACACTCTGATAGTCCACAGATAACAGAATGCCTGCAGATGTGCATCGGAAACTACTACTGGTCTTCCAGGGAACGATCAAAGCGTAGACTGTTTGAGACATTACTAGCATTTAGGAATATTGCGCATGGTGACTGTTGTATTCAATCCCGAGGCAATTTCTGTGTTTCATCAACACTTTGAAGGTCCACCGATTACAGAATGCCTCCTGATGTGCATCGGACACTACTACTGGTCTTGCAGGGAACGATCAAAGCGTTACTGTTTGAGACATTACTCTCATGGAGGAAAGTGCGCATGGTGACTGTTGTATTCAATCCCGATGCAATTTCTGTGTTTCATCAACACTGTGATAGTCCACACATTCCAGAATGCCCACAGATGGGCATCGGAAACTATTACTGGTCTTGCAGATAACGATCAAAGCGTAGACTCTTAGCGACATTATTCCCATGGAGGAAAGTGCGGATGGTGACTGTTGTATTGAATCCCGATGCAATTTCTGTGTTTCATCAACACTTTGAAGGTCCACAGATTACAGAATGCCTCAATATGTCAATCGGGAACTACTACTGGTCTTGCAGGGAACGATCAAAGCGTAGACTGTTTGAGACATTACTCACATGGAGAAAAGTGCGCATGGTGCCTGTTGTAATCAATCCCGATGCAATTTCTGAGTTTCATCAACACCCTAATAGTCCACAGATTACAGAATGGCTCCAGATGTGCATCGGAATCTGCTACTGGTCTTCCAGGGAACGATCAAAGCGTAGACTCTTTGTGACATTACTCCCATGTAGGAGAGTGCGCATGGTGACTGTTGTATTCAATCCCGATGCAATTTCTGTGTTTCATAAACATTTTGAAGGTCCACAGATTACAGAATGCCTCCATATGTCCATCGGAAGCTACTACTGGTGTTCCAGGAGACGATCAAAGCGTAGACAGTTTTAGACATTACTCCCATGGAGGAAACTGCGCATGGTGACTGTTGTATTCAATCCCGATGCAATTTCTGTGTTTCAACAACACTCTGATAGTCCACAGATTACAGAATGCCTCCAGATGTGCATCGGAAACTACTACTGGTCTTCTAGATAACGATCAAAGCGTAGACTGTTTGAGACATTAGTACCATAGAGGAAAGTGCGCATGGTGACTGTTGTAATCAATCCCGATGCAATTTCTGTGTTTCAACAACACTCTGATAGCCCACAGATTACAGAATGCCTTCAGATGTGCATCGGAAACTACTACTGTTCTTCCAGGGAACGATCAAAGCGTAGACTGTTTGAGACATTACTCCCATTTAGGAAAATTGCGCATGGTGACTGTTGTATTCAATCCCGATGCAATTTCTGTGTTTCATCAACACTCTGATAGTACGCAGATTACAGAATGGCTCCAGATGTGCATCGGAAACTACTACTTGTCTTCCAGGAAACGATCAAAGCGTCGACTGTTTGATACATTACTCCCATGGAGTAAAGTACGCATGCTGAATGTTGTATTCAATCCCGAGGCAATTTCTGTGTTTCATCAACACTATGAAGGTCCACCGATTACAGAATGCCTCCAGATGTGCATCGGACACTACTACTGGTCTTGCAGGGAACGATCAAAGCGTGACTGTTTGAGACATTACTCTCATGGAGGAAAGTGCGCATGGTGACTGTTGTATTCAATCCCTATGCAATTTCTGTGTTTCATCAACACTGTGATAATCCACACATTACAGATTGCCCACAGATGTGCATCGGAAACTACTACTGGTCTTCCAGGGAACGATCAATGCGTAGACTGTTAGAGACATTACTCCCATGGAGGAAAGTGCGCATGGTGACTGTTGTATTCAATCCCGATGCAATTTCTGTGCTTCATCAACACTCTGATAGTCCACAGATTAAAGAATGCCTCCAGATGTGCATCGGAAATTACTACTAGTCTTCCAGGGAACGATCAAAGCGTAGACTGTTTGTGACATTACTCCCATGGAGGAAAGTGCGCATGGTGACTGTTGTATTCAATGCCGATGCAATTTCTGTGTTTCATCAACACTTTGAAGGTCCACAGATTACAGAATGCCTCCAGATGTGCATTGGAAACTACTACTGGTCTTCCAGGAAATGATCAAAGCGTAGACAGTTTGAGACATTACTTCCATGGAGGAAAGTGCGCATGGTGACGGTTGTATTCAATCCCGATGCAATTTCTGTGTTTCAACAACACTCTGATAGTCCACAGTTACAGAATGCCTCCAGATGTGCATCGGAAACTACTACTGGTCTTCTAGGGAACGATGAAGGCGTAGAATGTTTGAGACATTAGTACCATGGAGGGAAGTGCGCATGGTGACTGTTGTAATCAATCCCGATGCAATTTCTGTGTTTCAACAACACTCTGATAGTCCACAGATAACAGAATGCCTGCAGATGTGCATCGGAAACTACTACTGGTCTTCCAGTGACCGATCAAAGCGTAGACTGTTTGAGACATTACTAGCATTTAGGAAAAATGCGCATGGTGACTGTTGTATTTAATCCCGAGGCAATTTCTGTGTTTCATCAACACTTTGAAGGTCCAAAGATTACAGAATGCCTCCAGATGTGCATCGGAACTACTGCTGGTCTTCCAGGAAACGATCAAACCGTAGACTGTTTGAGACATTACTCCCATGGAGGAAAGTGCGCATGGTGACTGTTGTATTCAGTCCCGAGGCAATTTCTGTGTTTCATCAACACTTTGAAAGTCCACAGATTACAGAATGCCTCCAGATGTGCAGCGGAAACTACTACTGGTCTTGCACGGAACGATCACAGCATAGACTGTTTGAGACATTACTCCGTGGAGGAAAGTGCGCATGGTGTCTGTTGTATTCAATAACGATGCAATTTCTGTGTTTCATTAACTCTCTGATAGTCCACATATTACAGATTGCCCCCAGATGTGCATCGGAAACTACTACTGGTCTTCCAGGGAACGATCAAAGCGTAAACTGTTTGAGACATTACTACCATGGAGGAAAGTGCGCATGGTGACTGTTGTATTCAATCCTGATGCAATATCTGTGTTTCATCAACACTCTGTTAGTCCACACATTACGGAATGTCCCCAGATGTGCATCGGCAACTACTACTGGTCACTTTGGGATCGATCAAAGCGTAAACTGTTTGAGACATTACTCCCATGTAGGAAAGTGCGCATGGTGACTGTTGTATTCAATCCCGATGCAATTTCTGTGTTTCATCAACACTCCCATTGTCCACAGATTACTGAATGATTTCAGATGTGCATCGGAAAGTACTATTGGTCTTCCAGGGAACGATCAAAGCGTAGACTGTTTGTGACATTACTCCCATGGAGGAAAGTGCGCATGGTTACTGTTGTATTCAACCCTGATGCAATTTCTGTGTTTCATCAACACTCTGATAGTCCACACATTACAGAATGCCCCCAGGTGTGCATCGGAAGCTACTACTGGTCTTCCAGGGAACGATCAAAGCGTATACTGTTTGAGACATTACTACCATGGAGGAAAGTGCGCATGATGACTGTTGTATTCAATCCCGATGCAATTTCTGTGTTTCATCAACACTTTGAAGGTCCACAGATTACAGAATGCCTCCAGATGTGCATAGGAAACTACTACTGGTCTTCCAGGAAATGATCAAAGCGTGGACAGTTTGAGACATTACTCCCATGGAGGAAACTGCGCATGGTGACGGTTGTATTCAATCCCGATGCAATTTCTCTGTTTCAACAACACTCTGATAGTCCACAGTTACAGAATGCCCACAGATGGGCATCGGAAACTATTACTGGTCTTGCAGATAACGATCAAAGCGTAGACTCTTAGCGACATTATTCCCATGGAGGAAAGTGCGGATGGTGACTGTTGTATTGAATCCCGATGCAATTTCTGTGTTTCATCAACACTTTGAAGGTCCACAGATTACAGAATGCCTCAATATGTCAATCGGGAACTACTACTGGTCTTGCAGGGAACGATCAAAGCGTAGACTGTTTGAGACATTACTCACATGGAGAAAAGTGCGCATGGTGCCTGTTGTAATCAATCCCGATGCAATTTCTGAGTTTCATCAACACCCTAATAGTCCACAGATTACAGAATGGCTCCAGATGTGCATCGGAATCTGCTACTGGTCTTCCAGGGAACGATCAAAGCGTAGACTCTTTGTGACATTACTCCCATGTAGGAGAGTGCGCATGGTGACTGTTGTATTCAATCCTGATGCAATTTCTGTGTTTCATAAACATTTTGAAGGTCCACAGATTACAGAATGCCTCCATATGTCCATCGGAAGCTACTACTGGTGTTCCAGGAGACGATCAAAGCGTAGACAGTTTTAGACATTACTCCCATGGAGGAAACTGCGCATGGTGACTGTTGTATTCAATCCCGATGCAATTTCTGTGTTTCAACAACACTCTGATAGTCCACAGATTACAGAATGCCTCCAGATGTGCATCGGAAACTACTACTGGTCTTCTAGATAACGATCAAAGCGTAGACTGTTTGAGACATTAGTACCATAGAGGAAAGTGCGCATGGTGACTGTTGTAATCAATCCCGATGCAATTTCTGTGTTTCAACAACACTCTGATAGCCCACAGATTACAGAATGCCTTCAGATGTGCATCGGAAACTACTACTGTTCTTCCAGGGAACGATCAAAGCGTAGACTGTTTGAGACATTACTCCCATTTAGGAAAATTGCGCATGGTGACTGTTGTATTCAATCCCGATGCAATTTCTGTGTTTCATCAACACTCTGATAGTACGCAGATTACAGAATGGCTCCAGATGTGCATCGGAAACTACTACTTGTCTTCCAGGAAACGATCAAAGCGTCGACTGTTTGATACATTACTCCCATGGAGTAAAGTACGCATGCTGAATGTTGTATTCAATCCCGAGGCAATTTCTGTGTTTCATCAACACTATGAAGGTCCACCGATTACAGAATGCCTCCAGATGTGCATCGGACACTACTACTGGTCTTGCAGGGAACGATCAAAGCGTGACTGTTTGAGACATTACTCTCATGGAGGAAAGTGCGCATGGTGACTGTTGTATTCAATCCCTATGCAATTTCTGTGTTTCATCAACACTGTGATAATCCACACATTACAGATTGCCCACAGATGTGCATCGGAAACTACTACTGGTCCTCCAGGGAACGATCAATGCGTAGACTGTTAGAGACATTACTCCCATGGAGGAAAGTGCGCATGGTGACTGTTGTATTCAATCCCGATGCAATTTCTGTGCTTCATCAACACTCTGATAGTCCACAGATTAAAGAATGCCTCCAGATGTGCATCGGAAATTACTACTAGTCTTCCAGGGAACGATCAAAGCGTAGACTGTTTGTGACATTACTCCCATGGAGGAAAGTGCGCATGGTGACTGTTGTATTCAATGCCGATGCAATTTCTGTGTTTCATCAACACTTTGAAGGTCCACAGATTACAGAATGCCTCCAGATGTGCATTGGAAACTACTACTGGTCTTCCAGGAAATGATCAAAGCGTAGACAGTTTGAGACATTACTTCCATGGAGGAAAGTGCGCATGGTGACGGTTGTATTCAATCCCGATGCAATTTCTGTGTTTCAACAACACTCTGATAGTCCACAGTTACAGAATGCCTCCAGATGTGCATCGGAAACTACTACTGGTCTTCTAGGGAACGATGAAGGCGTAGAATGTTTGAGACATTAGTACCATGGAGGGAAGTGCGCATGGTGACTGTTGTAATCAATCCCGATGCAATTTCTGTGTTTCAACAACACTCTGATAGTCCACAGATAACAGAATGCCTGCAGATGTGCATCGGAAACTACTACTGGTCTTCCAGTGACCGATCAAAGCGTAGACTGTTTGAGACATTACTAGCATTTAGGAAAAATGCGCATGGTGACTGTTGTATTTAATCCCGAGGCAATTTCTGTGTTTCATCAACACTTTGAAGGTCCAAAGATTACAGAATGCCTCCAGATGTGCATCGGAACTACTGCTGGTCTTCCAGGAAACGATCAAACCGTAGACTGTTTGAGACATTACTCCCATGGAGGAAAGTGCGCATGGTGACTGTTGTATTCAGTCCCGAGGCAATTTCTGTGTTTCATCAACACTTTGAAAGTCCACAGATTACAGAATGCCTCCAGATGTGCAGCGGAAACTACTACTGGTCTTGCACGGAACGATCACAGCATAGACTGTTTGAGACATTACTCCGTGGAGGAAAGTGCGCATGGTGTCTGTTGTATTCAATAACGATGCAATTTCTGTGTTTCATTAACTCTCTGATAGTCCACATATTACAGATTGCCCCCAGATGTGCATCGGAAACTACTACTGGTCTTCCAGGGAACGATCAAAGCGTAAACTGTTTGAGACATTACTACCATGGAGGAAAGTGCGCATGGTGACTGTTGTATTCAATCCTGATGCAATATCTGTGTTTCATCAACACTCTGTTAGTCCACACATTACGGAATGTCCCCAGATGTGCATCGGCAACTACTACTGGTCACTTTGGGATCGATCAAAGCGTAAACTGTTTGAGACATTACTCCCATGTAGGAAAGTGCGCATGGTGACTGTTGTATTCAATCCCGATGCAATTTCTGTGTTTCATCAACACTCCCATTGTCCACAGATTACTGAATGATTTCAGATGTGCATCGGAAAGTACTATTGGTCTTCCAGGGAACGATCAAAGCGTAGACTGTTTGTGACATTACTCCCATGGAGGAAAGTGCGCATGGTTACTGTTGTATTCAACCCTGATGCAATTTCTGTGTTTCATCAACACTCTGATAGTCCACACATTACAGAATGCCCCCAGGTGTGCATCGGAAGCTACTACTGGTCTTCCAGGGAACGATCAAAGCGTATACTGTTTGAGACATTACTACCATGGAGGAAAGTGCGCATGATGACTGTTGTATTCAATCCCGATGCAATTTCTGTGTTTCATCAACACTTTGAAGGTCCACAGATTACAGAATGCCTCCAGATGTGCATAGGAAACTACTACTGGTCTTCCAGGAAATGATCAAAGCGTGGACTGTTTGAGACATTACTCCCATGGAGGAAACTGCGCATGGTGACGGTTGTATTCAATCCCGATGCAATTTCTCTGTTTCAACAACACTCTGATAGTCCACAGTTACAGAATGCCTCCAGATGTGCATCGGAAACTACTACTGGTCTTCTAGGGAACGATGAAGGCGTAGAATGTTTGAGACATTAGTACCATTTAGGGAAGTGCGCATGGTGACTGTTGTAATCAATCCCGATGCAATTTCTGTGTTTCATCAACACTGTGATAGTCCACACATTCCAGAATGCCCACAGATGGGCATCGGAAACTACTACTGGTCTTGCAGGGAACGATCAAAGCGTAGACTGTTAGCGACATTATTCCCATGGAGGAAAGTGCGCATGGTGACTGTTGTATTGAATCCCGATGCAATTTCTGTGTTTCATCAACACTTTGAAGGTCCACAGATTACAGAATGCCTCAATATGTCAATCGGGAACTACTACTGGTCTTGCAGGGAACGATGAAAGCGTAGACTGTTTGAGACATTACTCACATGGAGGAAAGTGCGCATGGTGACTGTTGTAATCAATCCCGATGCAATTTCTGTGTTTCATCAACACCCTAATAGTCCACAGATTACAGAATGGCTCCAGATGTGCATCGGAATCTGCTACTGGTCTTCCAGGGAACGATCAAAGCGTAGACTCTTTGTGACATTACTCCCATGTAGGAGAGTGCGCATGGTGACTGTTGTATTCAATCCCGATGCAATTTCTGTGTTTTATAAACATTTTGAAGGTCCACAGATTACAGAATGCCTCCATATGTCCATCGGAAGCTACTACTGGTGTTCCAGCAGACGATCAAAGCGTAGACAGTTTTAGACATTACTCCCATGGAGGAAACTGCGCATGGTGACTGTTGTATTCAATCCCGATGCAATTTCTGTGTTTCAACAACACTCTGATAGTCCACAGATTACAGAATGCCTCCAGATATGCATCGGAAACTACTACTGTTCTTCCAGGGAACGATCAAAGCGTAGACTGTTTGAGACATTACTCCCATTTAGGAAAATTGCGCATGGTGACTGTTGTATTCAATCCCGATGCAATTTCTGTGTTTCATCAACACTCTGATAGTACGCAGATTACAGAATGGCTCCAGATGTGCATCGGAAACTACTACTTGTCTTCCAGGAAACGATCAAAGCGTCGACTGTTTGATACATTACTCCCATGGAGTAAAGTACGCATGCTGAATGTTGTATTCAATCCCGAGGCAATTTCTGTGTTTCATCAACACTATGAAGGTCCACCGATTACAGAATGCCTCCAGATGTGCATCGGACACTAGTACTGGTCTTGCAGGGAACGATCAAAGCGTGACTGTTTGAGACATTACTCTCATGGAGGAAAGTGCGCATGGTGACTGTTGTATTCAATCCCTATGCAATTTCTGTGTTTCATCAACACTGTGATAATCCACACATTACAGATTGCCCACAGATGTGCATCGGAAACTACTACTGGTCTTCCAGGGAACGATCAATGCGTAGACTGTTAGAGACATTACTCCCATGGAGGAAAGTGCGCATGGTGACTGTTGTATTCAATCCCGATGCAATTTCTGTGCTTCATCAACACTCTGATAGTCCACAGATTACAGAATGCCTCCAGATGTGCATCGGAAATTACTACTAGTCTTCCAGGGAACGATCAAAGCGTAGACTGTTTGTGACATTACTCCCATGGAGGAAAGTGCGCATGGTGACTGTTGTATTCAATGCCGATGCAATTTCTGTGTTTCATCAACACTTTGAAGGTCCACAGATTACAGAATGCCTCCAGATGTGCATTGGAAACTACTACTGGTCTTCCAGGAAATGATCAAAGCGTAGACAGTTTGAGACATTACTTCCATGGAGGAAAGTGCGCATGGTGACGGTTGTATTCAATCCCGATGCAATTTCTGTGTTTCAACAACACTCTGATAGTCCACAGTTACAGAATGCCTCCAGATGTGCATCGGAAACTACTACTGGTCTTCTAGGGAACGATGAAGGCGTAGAATGTTTGAGACATTAGTACCATGGAGGGAAGTGCGCATGGTGACTGTTGTAATCAATCCCGATGCAATTTCTGTGCTTCAACAACACTCTGATAGTCCACAGATAACAGAATGCCTGCAGATGTGCATCGGAAACTACTACTGGTCTTCCAGTGACCGATCAAAGCGTAGACTGTTTGAGACATTACTAGCATTTAGGAAAAATGCGCATGGTGACTGTTGTATTTAATCCCGAGGCAATTTCTGTGTTTCATCAACACTTTGAAGGTCCAAAGATTTCAGAATGCCTCCAGATGTGCATCGGAACTACTACTGGTCTTCCAGGAAACGATCAAACCGTAGACTGTTTGAGACATTACTCCCATGGAGGAAAGTGCGCATGGTGACTGTTGTATTCAGTCCCGAGGCAATTTCTGTGTTTCATCAACACTTTGAAAGTCCACAGATTACAGAATGCCTCCAGATGTGCAGCGGAAACTACTACTGGTCTTGCACGGAACGATCACAGCATAGACTGTTTGAGACATTACTCCGTGGAGGAAAGTGCGCATGGTGTCTGTTGTATTCAATAACGATGCAATTTCTGTGTTTCATTAACTCTCTGATAGTCCACATATTACAGATTGCCCCCAGATGTGCATTCGGAAACTACTACTGGTCTTCCAGGGAACGATCAAAGCGTAAACTGTTTGAGACATTACTACCATGGAGGAAAGTGCGCATGGTGACTGTTGTATTCAATCCTGATGCAATATCTGTGTTTCATCAACACTCTGTTAGTCCACACATTACGGAATGTCCCCAGATGTGCATCGACAACTACTACTGGTCACCCTGGGATCGATCAAAGCGTAAACTGTTTGAGACATTACTCCCATGTAGGAAAGTGCGCATGGTGACTGTTGTATTCAATCCCGATGCAATTTCTGTGTTTCATCAACACTCCCATTGTCCACAGATTACTGAATGATTTCAGATGTGCATCGGAAAGTACTATTGGTCTTCCAGGGAACGATCAAAGCGTAGACTGTTTGTGACATTACTCCCATGGAGGAAAGTGCGCATGGTTACTGTTGTATTCAACCCTGATGCAATTTCTGTGTTTCATCAACACTCTGATAGTCCACACATTACAGAATGCCCCCAGGTGTGCATCGGAAGCTACTACTGGTCTTCCAGGGAACGATCAAAGCGTATACTGTTTGAGACATTACTACCATGGAGGAAAGTGCGCATGATGACTGTTGTATTCAATCCCGATGCAATTTCTGTGTTTCATCAACACTTTGAAGGTCCACAGATTACAGAATGCCTCCAGATGTGCATAGGAAACTACTACTGGTCTTCCAGGAAATGATCAAAGCGTGGACAGTTTGAGACATTACTCCCATGGAGGAAACTGCGCATGGTGACGGTTGTATTCAATCCCGATGCAATTTCTCTGTTTCAACAACACTCTGATAGTCCACAGTTACAGAATGCCTCCAGATGTGCATCGGAAACTACTACTGGTCTTCTAGGGAACGATGAAGGCGTAGAATGTTTGAGACATTAGTACCATTTAGGGAAGTGCGCATGGTGACTGTTGTAATCAATCCCGATGCAATATCTGTGTTTCATCAACACTTTGAAGGTCCACAGATTACAGAATGCCTCAATATGTCAATCGGGAACTACTACTGGTCTTGCAGGGAACGATCAAAGCGTAGACTGTTTGAGACATTACTCACATGGAGGAAAGTGCGCATGGTGACTGTTGTAATCAATCCCGATGCAATTTCTGTGTTTCATCAACACCCTAATAGTCCACAGATTACAGAATGGCTCCAGATGTGCATCGGAATCTGCTACTGGTCTTCCAGGGAACGATCAAAGCGTAGACTCTTTGTGACATTACTCCCATGTAGGAGAGTGCGCATGGTGACTGTTGTATTCAATCCCGATGCAATTTCTGTGTTTTATAAACATTTTGAAGGTCCACAGATTACAGAATGCCTCCATATGTCCATCGGAAGCTACTACTGGTGTTCCAGCAGACGATCAAAGCGTAGACAGTTTTAGACATTACTCCCATGGAGGAAACTGCGCATGGTGACTGTTGTATTCAATCCCGATGCAATTTCTGTGTTTCAACAACACTCTGATAGTCCACAGATTACAGAATGCCTCCGATTGTGCATCGGAAACTACTACTGGTCTTCTAGATAACGATCAAAGCGTAGACTGTTTGAGACATTAGTACCATAGAGGAAAGTGCGCATGGTGACTGTTGTAATCAATCCCGATGCAATTTCTGTGTTTCAACAACACTCTGATAGCCCACAGATTACAGAATGCCTTCAGATGTGCATCGGAAACTACTACTGTTCTTCCAGGGAACGATCAAAGCGTAGACTGTTTGAGACATTACTCCCATTTAGGAAAATTGCGCATGGTGACTGTTGTATTCAATCCCGATGCAATTTCTGTGTTTCATCAACACTCTGATAGTACGCAGATTACAGAATGGCTCCAGATGTGCATCGGAAACTACTACTTGTCTTCCAGGAAACGATCAAAGCGTCGACTGTTTGATACATTACTCCCATGGAGTAAAGTACGCATGCTGAATGTTGTATTCAATCCCGAGGCAATTTCTGTGTTTCATCAACACTATGAAGGTCCACCGATTACAGAATGCCTCCAGATGTGCATCGGACACTAGTACTGGTCTTGCAGGGAACGATCAAAGCGTGACTGTTTGAGACATTACTCTCATGGAGGAAAGTGCGCATGGTGACTGTTGTATTCAATCCCTATGCAATTTCTGTGTTTCATCAACACTGTGATAGTCCACACATTACAGATTGCCCACAGATGTGCATCGGAAACTACTACTGGTCTTCCAGGGAACGATCAATGCGTAGACTGTTAGAGACATTACTCCCATGGAGGAAAGTGCGCATGGTGACTGTTGTATTCAATCCCGATGCAATTTCTGTGTTTCATCAACACTCTGATAGTCCACAGATTACAGAATGCCTCCAGATGTGCATCGGAAATTACTACTGGTCTTCCAGGGAACGATCAAAGCGTAGACTGTTTGTGACATTACTCCCATGGAGGAAAGTGCGCATGGCGACTGTTGTATTCAATCCCGATGCAATTTCTGTGTTTCATCAACACTTTGAAGGTCCACAGATTACAGAATGCCTCCAGATGTGCATTGGAAACTACTACTGGTCTTCCAGGAAATGATCAAAGCGTAGACAGTTTGAGACATTACTCCCATGGAGGAAAGTGCGCATGGTGACGGTTGTATTCAATCCCGATGCAATTTCTGTGTTTCAACAACACTCTGATAGTCCACAGATTACAGAATGCCTCCAGATGTGCATCGGAAACTACTACTGGTCTTCTAGATAGCGATCAAAGCGTAGACTGTTTGAGACATTAGTACCATAGAGGAAAGTGCGAATGGTGACTGTTGTAATCAATCCCGATGCAATTTCTGTGTTTCAACAACACTCTGATAGCCCACAGATTACAGAATGCCTTCAGATGTCCATCGGAAACTACTACTGTTCTTCCAGGGAACGAACAAAGCGTAGACTGTTTGAGACATTACTCCCATTTAGGAAAATTGCGCATGGTGACTGTTGTATTCAATCCCGATGCAATATCTGTGTTTCATCAACACTCTGATAGTACGCAGATTACAGAATGGCTCCAGATGTGCATCGGAAACTACTACTTGTCTTCCAGGAAACGATCAAAGCGTCGACTGTTTGATACATTACTCCCATGGAGTAAAGTACGCATGCTGAATGTTGTATTCAATCCCGAGGCAATTTCTGTGTTTCATCAACACTATGAAGGTCCACCGATTACAGAATGCCTCCAGATGTGCATCGGACACTACTACTGGTCTTGCAGGGAACGATCATAGCGTGACTGTTTGAGACATTACTCTCATGGAGGAAAGTGCGCATGGTGACTGTTGTATTCAAACCCTATGCAATTGCTGTGTTTCATCAACACTCTGATAGTCCACAGATTACAGAATGCCTCCAGATGTGCATCGGAAAATTACTACTGGTCTTCCAGGGAACGATCAAAGCGTAGACTGTTTGTGACATTACTCCCATGGAGGAAAGTGCGCATGGTGACTGTTGTATTCAATCCCGATGCAATTTCTGTGTTTCATCAACACTTTGAAGGTCCACAGATTACAGAATGCCTCCAGATGTGCATTGGAAACTACTACTGGTCTTCCAGGAAATGATCAAAGCGTAGACAGTTTGAGACATTACTCCCATGGAGGAAAGTGCGCATGGTGACGGTTGTATTCAATCCCGATGCAATTTCTGTGTTTCAACAACACTCTGATAGTCCACAGTTACAGAATGCCTCCAGATGTGCAGCGGAAACTACTACTGGTCTTCTAGGGAACGATGAAGGCGTAGAATGTTTGAGACATTAGTACCATGGAGGGAAGTGCGCATGGTGACTGTTGTAATCAATCCCGATGCAATTTCTGTGTTTCAACAACACTCTGATAGTCCACAGATAACAGAATGCCTGCAGATGTGCATCGGAAACTACTACTGGTCTTCCACT
This sequence comes from Schistocerca gregaria, assembly GCF_023897955.1. Lineage (NCBI taxonomy): Eukaryota > Metazoa > Arthropoda > Insecta > Orthoptera > Acrididae > Schistocerca > Schistocerca gregaria. The sequence continues at coordinate 4,342,782 of NW_026061707.1, read as the reverse complement.
GACCGATCAAAGCGTAGACTGTTTGAGACATTACTAGCATTTAGGAAAAATGCGCATGGTGACTGTTGTATTTAATCCCGAGGCAATTTCTGTGTTTCATCAACACTTTGAAGGTCCACCGATTACAGAATGCCTCCAGATGTGCATCGGACACTACTACTGGTCTTGCAGGGAACGATCAAAGCGTGACTGTATGAGACATTACTCTCATGGAGGAAAGTGCGCATGGTGACTGTTGTATTCAATCCCGATGCAATTTCTGTGTTTCATCAACACTGTGATAGTCCACACATTCCAGAGTGCCCACAGATGGGCATCGGATACTACTACTGGTCTTGCAGGGAACGATCAAAGCGTAGACTGTTAGAGACATTACTCCCATGGAGGAAAGTGCGCATGGTGACTGTTGTATTGAATCCCGATGCAATTTCTGTGTTTCATCAACACTTTGAAGGTCCAAAGATTACAGAATGCCTCCAGATGTGCATCGGAACTACTACTGGTCTTCCAGGAAACGATCAAACCGTAGACTGTTTGAGACATTACTCCCATGGAGGAAAGTGCGCATGGTGACTGTTGTATTCAGTCCCGAGGCAATTTCTGTGTTTCATCAACACTTTGAAAGTCCACAGATTACAGAATGCCTCCAGATGTGCAGCGGAAACTACTACTGGTCTTGCACGGAACGATCACAGCATAGACTGTTTGAGACATTACTCCCTGGAGGAAAGTGCGCATGGTGTCTGTTGTATTCAATAACGATGCAATTTCTGTGTTTCATTAACTCTCTGATAGTCCACATATTACAGATTGCCCCCAGATGTGCATCGGAAACTACTACTGGTCTTCCAGGGAAGATCAAAGCGTAAACTGTTTGAGACATTACTACCATGGAGGAAAGTGCGCATGGTGACTGTTGTATTCAATCCTGATGCAATATCTGTGTTTCATCAACACTCTGTTAGTCCACACATTACGAAATGTCAACAGATGTGCATCGGCAACTACTACTGGTCACCCTGGGATCGATCAAAGCGTAAACTGTTTGAGACATTACTCCCATGTAGGAAAGTGCTCATGGTGACTGTTGTATTCAATCCCGATGCAATATCTGTGTTTCATCAACACTCCCATTGTCCACAGAATACAGAATGCCTCCAGATGTGCATCGGAAACTACTATTGGTCTTCCAGGGAACGATCAAAGCGTAGACTGTTTGTGACATTACTCCCATGGAGGAAAGTGCGCATGGTTACTGTTGTATTCAACCCTGATGCAATTTCTGTGTTTCATCAACACTCTGATAGTCCAAACATTACCGAATGCCCCCAGGTGTGCATCGGAAGCTACTACTGGTCCTCCAGGGAACGATCAAAGCGTATACTGTTTGAGACATTACTACCATGGAGGAAAGTGCGCATGATGACTGTTGTATTCAATCCCGATGCAATTTCTGTGTTTCATCAACACTTTGAAGGTCCACAGATTACAGAATGCCTCCAGATGTGCATCGGAAACTACTACTGGTCTTCCAAGAAATGATCAAAGCGTAGACAGTTTGAGACATTACTCCCATGGAGGAAACTGCGCATGGTGACGGTTGTATTCAATCCAGATGCAATTTCTGTGTTTCAACAACACTCTGATAGTCCACAGTTACAGAATGCCTCCAGATGTGCATCGGAAACTACTACTGGTCTTCTAGGGAACGATGAAGGCGTAGAATGTTTGAGACATTAGTACCATGGAGGGAAGTGCGCATGCTGACTGTTGTAATCAATCCCGATGCAATTTCTGTGTTTCATCAACACTCTGATAGTCCACAGATAACAGAATGCCTGCAGATGTGCATCGGAAACTACTACTGGTCTTCCAGTGACCGATCAAAGCGTAGACTGTTTGAGACATTACTAGCATTTAGGAAAAATGCGCATGGTGACTGTTGTATTTGATCCCGAGGCAATTTCTGTGTTTCATCAACACTTTGAAGGTCCACCGATTACAGAATGGCTCCAGATGTGCATCGGACACTACTACTGGTCTTGCAGGGAACGATCAAAGCGTGACTGTTTGAGACATTACTCTCATGGAGGAAAGTGCGCATGGTGACTGTTGTATTCAATCCCGATGCAATTTCTGTGTTTCATCAACACTGTGATAGTCCACAGATTACAGAATGCCCACAGATGGGCATCGGAAACTACTACTGGTCTTGCAGGGAACGATCAAAGCGTAGACTGTTAGAGACATTATTCCCATGGAGGAAAGTGCGCATGGTGACTGTTGTATTGAATCCCGATGCAATTTCTGTGTTTCATCAACACGTTGAAGGTCCACAGATTACAGAATGCCTCCATATGTCAATCGGGAACTACTACTGGTCTTGCAGGGAACGATCAAAGCGTAGACTGTTTGAGACATTACTCACATGGAGGAAAGTGCGCATGGTGACTGTTGTATTCAATCCTGATGCAATTTCTTTGTTTCGTCAACACTCTGGTAGTCCACTCATTACAGAATGTCCCCAGATGTGCATCGGAAACTACTACTGGTCTTCCAGGGAACGATCAAAGCGTAAACCGTTTGAGACATTATTCCCATGGAGGAAAGTGCGCATGGTGACTGTTGTATTGAATCCCGATGCAATTTCTGTGTTTCATCAACATTTTGAAGGTCCACAGATTACAGAATGCCTCCATATGTCCATCGGAAGCTACTACTGGTGTTCCAGGAAACGATCAAAGCGTAGATAGTTTTAGACATTAATCCCATGGAGGAAACTGCGCATGGTGACTGTTGTATTCAATCCCGATGCAATTTCTGTGTTTCAACAACACTCTGATAGTCCACAGATTACAGAATGCCTCCAGATGTGCATCGGAAACTACTACTGGTCTTCTAGATAACGATCAAAGCGTAGACTGTTTGAGACATTAGTACCATGGAGGAAAGTGCGCATGGTGACTGTTGTAATCAATCCCGATGCAATTTCTGTGTTTCAACAACAATCTGATAGTCCACAGATTACAGAATGCCTTCAGATGTGCATCGGAAACTACTACTGTTCTTCCAGGGAACGATCAAAGCGTAGACTGTTTGAGACATTACTCCCATTTAGGAAAATTGCGCATGGTGACTGTTGTATTCAATCCCGATGCAATTTCTGTGTTTCATCAACACTCTGATAGTACGCAGATTACAGAATGGCTCCAGATGTGCATCGGAAACTACTACTTGTCTTCCAGGAAATGATCAAAGCGTCGACTGTTTGATACATTACTCCCATGGAGTAAAGTACGCATGCTGAATGTTGTATTCAATCCCGAGGCAATTTCTGTGTTTCATCAACACTATGAAGGTCCACCGATTACAGAATGCCTCCAGATGTGCATCGGACACTACTACTGGTCTTGCAGGGAACGATCAAAGCGTGACTGTTTGAGACATTAGTCTCATGGCGGAAAGTGCGCATGGTGACTGTTGTATTCAATCCCTATGCAATTTCTGTGTTTCATCAACACTGTGATAGTCCACACATTACAGATTGCCCACAGATGTGCATCGGAAACTACTACTGGTCTTCCAGGGAACGATCAATGCGTAGACTGTTAGAGTCATTACTCCCATGGAGGAAAGTGCGCATGGTGACTGTTGTATTCAATCCCGATGCAATTTCTGTGTTTCATCAACACTCTGATAGTCCACAGATTACAGAATGCCTCCAGATGTGCATCGGAAATTACTACTGGTCTTCCAGGGAACGATCAAAGCGTAGACTGTTTGTGACATTACTCCCATGGAGGAAAGTGCGCATGGTGACTGTTGTATTCAATCCCGATGCAATTTCTGTGTTTCATCAACACTTTGAAGGTCCACAGATTACAGAATGCCTCCAGATGTGCATTGGAAACTACTACTGGTCTTCCAGGAAATGATCAAAGCGTAGACAGTTTGAGACATTACTCCCATGGAGGAAAGTGCGCATGGTGACGGTTGTATTCAATCCCGATGCAATTTCTGTGTTTTAACAACACTCTGATAGTCCACAGTTACAGAATGCCTCCAGATGTGCATCGGAAACTACTACTGGTCTTCTAGGGAACGATGAAGGCGTAGAATGTTTGAGACATTAGTACCATGGAGGGAAGTGCGCATGGTGACTGTTGTAATCAATCCCGATGCAATTTCTGTGTTTCAACAACACTCTGATAGTCCACAGATAACAGAATGCCTGCAGATGTGCATCGGAAACTACTACTGGTCTTCCAGTGACCGATCAAAGCGTGACTGTTTGAGACATTACTCTCATGGAGGAAAGTGCGCATGGTGACTGTTGTATTGAATCCCGATGCAATTTCTGTGTTTCAGCAACACTTTGAAGGTCCAAAGATTACAGAATGCCTCCAGATGTGCATCGGAACTACTACTGGTCTTCCAGGAAACGATCAAACCGTAGACTGTTTGAGACATTACTCCCATGGAGGAAAGTGCGCATGGTGACTGTTGTATTCAGTCCCGAGGCAATTTCTGTGTTTCATCAACACTTTGAAAGTCCACAGATTACAGAATGCCTCCAGATGTGCAGCGGAAACTACTACAGGTCTTGCACGGAACGATCACAGCATAGACTGTTTGAGACATTACTCCCTGGAGGAAAGTGCGCATGGTGTCTGTTGTATTCAATAACGATGCAATTTCTGTGTTTCATTAACTCTCTGATAGTCCACATATTACAGAATGCCCCCAGATGTGCATCGGAAACTACTACTGGTCTTCCAGGGAACGATCAAAGCGTAAACTGTTTGAGACATTACTAATATGGAGGAAAGTGCGCATGGTGACAGTTGTATTCAATCCTGATGCAATATCTGTGTTTCATCAACACTCTGTTAGTCCACACATTACGGAATGTCCCCAGATGTGCGTCGGCAACTACTACTGGTCACCCTGGGATCGATCAAAGCGTAAACTGTTTGAGACATTACTCCCATGTAGGAAGGTGCGCATTGTGACTGTTGTATTCAATCCCGATGCAATTTCTGTGTTTCATCAACACTCCCATTGTCCACAGATTACTGAATGATTCCAGATGTGCATCGGAAACTACTATTGGTCTTCCAGGGAACGATCAAAGCGTAGACTGTTTGTGACATTTCTCCCATGGAGGAAAGTGCGCATGGTTACTGTTGTATTCAACCCTGATGCAATTTCTGTGTTTCATCAACACTCTGATAGTCCACACATTACAGAATGCCCCCAGGTGTGCATCGGAAACTACTACTGGTCTTCCAGGGAACGATCAAAGCGTATACTATTTGAGACATTACTACCATGGAGGAAAGTGCGCATGATGACTGTTGTATTCAATCCCGAGGCAATTTATGTGTTTAATCAACACTTTGAAGGTCCACAGATTACAGAATGCCTCCAGAAGTGCATCGGAAACTACTGCTGGTCTTGCAGGGAACGTTCAAAGCGTAGACTGTTTGAGACGTTACTCCCATGGAGGAAAGTGCGCATGGTGACTGTTGTATTCAATCCTGATGCAACTTCTGTGTTTCATCAACACTGTGATAGTCCACAGATTACAGAATGAAACCAGATGTGCATCGGAAACTACTACTTGTCTTCCAGGGAACGATCAAATCGTAGACTGTTAGAGACATTACTCCCATGGAGGAAAGTGCGCATGGTGACTGTTGTATTGAATCCCGATGCAATTTCTGTGTTTCATCAACACTTTGAAGGTCCAAAGATTACAGAATGCCTCCAGATGTGCATCGGAACTACTACTGGTCTTCCAGGAAACGATCAAACCGTAGACTGTTTGAGACATTACTCCCATGGAGGAAAGTGCGCATGGTGACTGTTGTATTCAGTCTCGAGGCAATTTCTGTGTTTCATCAACACTTTGAAAGTCCACAGATTACAGAATGCCTCCAGATGTGCAGCGGAAACTACTACTGGTCTTGCACGGAACGATCACAGCATAGACTGTTTGAGACATTACTCCCTGGAGGAAAGTGCGCATGGTGTCTGTTGTATTCAATAACGATGCAATTTCTGTTTTTTAATTAACTCTCTGATAGTCCACATATTACAGAATGCCCCCAGGTGTGCATCGGAAACTACTACAGGTCTTCCAGGGAACGATCAAAGCGTAAACTGTTTGAGACATTACTACCATGGAGGAAAGTGCGCATGGTGACTGTTGTATTCAATCCTGATGCAATATCTGTGTTTCATCAACACTCTGTTAGTCCACACATTACAGAATGTTCCCAGATGTGCATCGGCAACTACTACTGGTCATCCTGGGATCGATCAAAGCGTAAACTGTTTGAGACATTACTCCCATGTAGGAAAGTGCGCATGTTGACTGTTGTATTCAATCCCGATGCAATTTCTGTGTTTCATCAACACTCCCATTGTCCACAGATTACTGAATGATTCCAGATGTGCATCGGAAACTACTATTGGTCTTCCAGGGAACGATCAAAGCGTAGACTGTTTATGACATTACTCCCACTTAGGCAAGTGCGCATGGTTACTGTTGTATTCAACCCTGATGCAATTTCTGTGTTTCATCAACACTCTAATAGTCCACACATTACAGAATGCCCCCAGGTGTGCATCGGAAGCTACTACTGGTCTTCCAGGGAACGATCAAATCGTATACAGTTTGAGACATTACTACCATGGAGGAAAGTGCGCAAGATTACTGTTGTATTCAATCCCGAGGCAATTTCTGTGTTTCATCAACACTTTGAAGGTCCACAGATTACAGAATGCCTCCAGAAGTGCATCGGAAACTACTACTGGTCTTGCAGGGAACGATCAAAGCGTAGACGTTACTCCTATGGAGGAAAGTGCGCATGGTGACTGTTGTATTCAATCCCGATGCAATTTCTGTGTTTCATCAACCCTCTGATAGTCCACAGATTACAGAATGCCCCCAGATGCGCATGGGAAACTACTACTGGTCATCCAGGGAACGATCAAAGCGTAAACAGTTTGAGACATTACTCCCATGGATGAAATTGCGCATGGTGACTGTTGTATTCAATCCCGATGCAATTTCTGTGTTTGAACAACACTCTGATAGTTTACAGATTACAGAATGCCTCCAGATGTGCATCGGAAACTACTACTGGTCTTCCAGGGAACGATCAAAGCGTAGACTTTTTGCGACATTACTCCCATGGAGGAAAGTGCGTATGGTGACTGTTGTATTCAATCCCTATGCAATTTCTGTGTTTCATCAACACTGTGAAGGTCCACAGATTACAGAATGCCACCAGATGTGCATCGGAAGCTACTACATGTCTTCCAGGGAACGATCAAAGCGTAGACTGTTTGAGACATTACTCCCATGGAGGAAAGTGCGCATGTTGACTGTTGTATTCAATCCCGATGCAATTTCTGTGTTTCATCAACACTCTGATAGTCCACACATTACATAATTCCCACAGATGTGCATCTGAAATTACTACTGGTCTTCCAGGAACGATCAAAGCGTAAACTGTTTGAGACATTACTCCCATGGAGGAAAGTGCGCATGGTAACGGTTGTATTCAATCCCGATGCAATTTCTGTGTTTCATCAACACTCTGATAGTCCACAGATTACAGAATGCCTCCAGATGTGCATCGGAAACTACTACTGGTCTTGCAGGGAACGATCAAAGCGTAGACTGTTAGAGGCATTACTCCCATGGAGGAAAGTGCGCATGGTGACTGTTGTTTTCAATCCTGATGAAATTTCTGTGTTTCATCAACACTCTGATAGTCCACAGATTACAGAATGCCTCCAGATGTGCATCGGAAACTACTACTGGTCTTCCAGGGAACGATCAAGGCGTAGACTGTTTTTGACATTACTCCCATGGAGGAAAGTGCGCATGGTGACTGTTGTATTCAATCCCGATTCTATTTCTGTGTTTCATCAACACTCTTATAATCCACAAATCACAGAAAGCCTCCAGATGTGCATCCGAAACTACTACTGGTCTTCCAGGGAACGATCAAAGCGTAGATTGTTTGAGACATTACTCCCATGGAGGAAAGTGCGCATGGCGACTGTTTATTCAATCGCGATGCAATTTCTGTGTTTTATCAACACTCTGATAGTCCACACATTACAGAATGCCCACAGATGTGCATCGGAAACTTCTACTGGTCCTCCTGGAAACGATCAACTCGTAGACTGATTGAGACATTACTCCCATGGAGGAAAGTGCACATGATGAGTGTTGTATACAATTCCGCGGCAATTTCTGTGTTTCATCAACACTTTGAAGGTCCACAGATTACAGAATGCCTCCAGATGTCCATCGGAAACTACTACTGGTCTTGCAGGGAACGATCAAAGCGTAGACTGTTTGAGACATTACTCACATGGAGAAAAGTGCACATGGTGACTCTTGTATTTAATCCCGATGCAATATCTGTGTTTCATCAACACTCTGATAGTCCACAGATTACAGAATGCCTGCAGATGTGCATCGGAAACTACTACTGGTCTTCCAGGGAACGATCAAAGCGTAGACTGTTTGAGACATTACTCCCATTTAGGAAAATTGCGCATGGTGACTGTTGTACTCAATCCCGATGCAATTTCTGTGTTTGATCAACACTCTGATAGTACACAGATTACAGAATGGCTCCAGATGTGCATCGGAAACTACTACTTGTCTTCCAGGGAACGATCAAAGCGTCGACTGTTTGAGACATTACTCCCATGGAGGAAAGTGCGCATTGTGACTGTTGTTTTCAATCTCGAGGCAATTTCTGTGTTTTATCAACACTTTGAAGGTCCTCCATTTACAGAATGCCTCCAGATGTGCATCGGAAACCACTACAGTTCTTGCAGGGAACGATCAAAGCGTGACTGTTTGAGACATTACTCTCATGTAGGAAAGTGCGCATGGTGAGTGTTGTATTCAATCCCAATGCAATTTCTGTGTTTCATCAACACTGTGATAGTCCACACATTACAGATTGCCCACAGATGTGCATCGGAAACTACTACTGGTCTTCCAGGGAACGATCAATGCGTAGACTGTTAGGAACATTACTCCCATGGAGGAAAGTGCGCATGGTAACGGTTGTATTCAATCCCGATGCAATTTCTGTGTTTCATCAACACTCTGATAGTCCACACATTACAGAATGCCCACAGATGTGCACCGGAAACTTCTACTGGTCCTCCTGGAAACGATCAACTCGTAGACTGATTGAGACATTACTCCCATGGAGGAAGGTGCACATGGTGAGTGTTGTATACAATTCCGCGGCAATTTCTGTGTTTCATCAACACTTTGAAGGTCCACAGATTACAGAATGCCTCCAGATGTCCATCGGAAACTACTACTGGTCTTGCAGGGAACGATCAAAGCGTAGACTGTTTGAGACATTACTCACATGGAGAAAAGTGCACATGGTGACTGTTGTATTTAATCCCGATGCAATATCTGTGTTTCATCAACACTCTGATAGTCCACAGATTACAGAATGCCTGCAGATGTGCATCGGAAACTACTACTGGTCTTCCAGGGAACGATCAAAGCGTAGACTGTTTGAGACATTACTCCCATTTAGGAAAATTGCGCATGGTGACTGTTGTATTCAATCCCGATGCAATTTCTGTGTTTGAACAACACTCTGATAGTCCACACATTACTGATTGCCCACAGATGTGCATCGGAAACTACTACTGGTCTTCCAGGGAACGATCAATGCGTAGACTTTTAGAGACATTACTCCCATGGAGGAAAGTGCGCATGGTGACTGTTGTATTCAATCCCGATGCAATAACTGTGTTTCATCAACACTCTGATATTCCACAGATCACAGAATGCCTCCAGATGTGCATCGGAAACTACTACTGGACTTCCAGGGAACGATCAAAGCGTAGACTGTTTGTGGCAATACTCCCATGGAGGAGAGTGCGCATGGTGACTGTTGTATTCAATCCCGATGCAATTTCTGTGTTTCATCAACACTTTGAAGGTCCCCAGATTACAGAATGCCTCCAGATGTGCATCGGAAACTACTACTGGTCTTTAGGGGACGATCAAAGCGTAGACTGTTAGAGGCATTATTCCCATGGAGGAAAGTGCGCATGGTGACTGTTGTATTCAATCCCGATGCTATTTCTGTGTGTCATCAACACTCTGATAGTCCACAGATTACAGAATGCCTCCAGATGTGCATCGGAAACTACTACTGGTCATCCAGGAAGCGATCAAAGCGTAGACAGTTTGAGACATTACTCCCATGGAGGAAAGTGCGCATGGTGACTGTTGTACTCAATCTAGATGCAATTTCTGTATTTCAACAACACTCTGATAGTCCACAGATTACAGAATGCCTCCAGATGTGCATCGGAAACTACTACTGGTCTTCCGGGAAACGATCAAAGCGTAGACAGTTTGAGACACTACTCCCATGGAGGAAAATACGCATGGTGACTGTTTTAATGAATCTAGATGCAATTTCTGTGTTTCAACAACACTCTGATAGTACACAGATTACAGAATGCCTCCAGATGTGCATCGGAAACTATACTGGTCTTCCAGGGAACGATCAAAGCGTAGACTGTTTGAGACATTGCTCCCATGGAGGAAAGTGCGCATGGTGACTGTTGTATTCAATCCCGATGCAATTTATGTGTTTCATCAACACTTTGAAGGTCCACCGATTACAGAATGCCTCCAGATGTGCATCGGAAACCACTACTGTTCTTGCAGGGAACGATCAAAGCGTGACTGTTTGAGACATTACTCCCATGGAGGAAAGTGCGCATGATGACTGTTGTATTCAATCCCGAGGCATTTTCTGTGTTTCATCAACACTTTGAAGGTCCACAGATTACAGAATGCCTCCAGAAGTACATCGGACACTACTACTGGTCTTGCAGGGATCGATCAAAGCGTAGACTGTTTGAGACGTTACTCCCATGGAGGAAAGTGCGCATGGTAACTGTTGTATTCAATCCTGATGCAATTTCTGTTTTTCATCGACACTTTGATAGTCCACCGATTACAGAATGACAATAGATGTGCTTCGGAAACTACTACTTGTCTTCCAGGGAACGATCAAAGCGTAGACTGTTTGAGACATTACTCCCATGGAGGAAAGTGCGCATGGTGAATGCTGTATGCAATAACTATGCAATTTCTGTGTTTCATCAACACTTTGAAGAACCACAGATTACAGAATGCCCTCAGATGTGCATCGGAAGCTACTACTGGTCTTCCAGGGAACGATCAAAGTGTATACTGTTTGTGACATTACTCCCATGGAGGAAAGTGCGCATGGTTACTGTTGTATTCAATCGTGATGCAATTTCTGTGTTTCATCAACACTCTGATAGTCCACACATTACAGAATGCCCCCAGATGTGCATCGGAAACTACTACTGGTCTTCCAGGGAACGATCAAAGCGTATACTGTTTGAGACATTACTCCCATGGAGGAAAGTGCGCATTGTGACTGTTGTTTTCAATCTCGAGGCAATTTCTGTGTTTTATCAACACTTTGAAGGTCCTCCATTTACAGAATGCCTCCAGATGTGCATCGGAAACCACTACAGTTCTTGCAGGGAACGATCAAAGCGTGACTGTTTGAGACATTACTCTCATGTAGGAAAGTGCGCATGGTGAGTGTTGTATTCAATCCCAATGCAATTTCTGTGTTTCATCAACACTGTGATAGTCCACACATTACAGATTGCCCACAGATGTGCATCGGAAACTACTACTGGTCTTCCAGGGAACGATCAATGCGTAGACTGTTAGAGACATTACTCCCATGGAGGAAAGTGCGCATGGTAACGGTTGTATTCAATCCCGATGCAATTTCTGTGTTTCATCAACACTCTGATAGTCCACACATTACAGAATGCCCACAGATGTGCACCGGAAACTTCTACTGGTCCTCCTGGAAACGATCAACTCGTAGACTGATTGAGACATTACTCCCATGGAGGAAGGTGCACATGGTGAGTGTTGTATACAATTCCGCGGCAATTTCTGTGTTTCATCAACACTTTGAAGGTCCACAGATTACAGAATGCCTCCAAATGTCCATCGGAAACTACTACTGGTCTTGCAGGGAACGATCAAAGCGTAGACTGTTTGAGACATTACTCACATGGAGAAAAGTGCACATGGTGACTCTTGTATTTAATCCCGATGCAATATCTGTGTTTCATCAACACTCTGATAGTCCACAGATTACAGAATGCCTGCAGATGTGCATCGGAAACTACTACTGGTCTTCCAGGGAACGATCAAAGCGTAGACTGTTTGAGACATTACTCCCATTTAGGAAAATTGCGCATGGTGACTGTTGTATTCAATCCCGATGCAATTTCTGTGTTTGAACAACACTCTGATAGTCCACACATTACTGATTGCCCACAGATGTGCATCGGAAACTACTACTGGTCTTCCAGGGAACGATCAATGCGTAGACTTTTAGAGACATTACTCCCATGGAGGAAAGTGCGCATGGTGACTGTTGTATTCAATCCCGATGCAATAACTGTGTTTCATCAACACTCTGATATTCCACAGATCACAGAATGCCTCCAGATGTGCATCGGAAACTACTACTGGACTTCCAGGGAACGATCAAAGCGTAGACTGTTTGTGGCAATACTCCCATGGAGGAGAGTGCGCATGGTGACTGTTGTATTCAATCCCGATGCAATTTCTGTGTTTCATCAACACTTTGAAGGTCCCCAGATTACAGAATGCCTCCAGATGTGCATCGGAAACTACTACTGGTCTTTAGGGGACGATCAAAGCGTAGACTGTTAGAGGCATTATTCCCATGGAGGAAAGTGCGCATGGTGACTGTTGTATTCAATCCCGATGCTATTTCTGTGTGTCATCAACACTCTGATAGTCCACAGATTACAGAATGCCTCCAGATGTGCATCGGAAACTACTACTGGTCATCCAGGAAGCGATCAAAGCGTAGACAGTTTGAGACATTACTCCCATGGAAAAAAGTGCGCATGGTGACTGTTGTACTCAATCTAGATGCAATTTCTGTATTTCAACAACACTCTGATAGTCCACAGATTACAGAATGCCTCCAGATGTGCATCGGAAACTACTACTGGTCTTCCGGGAAACGATCAAAGCGTAGACAGTTTGAGACACTACTCCCATGGAGGAAAATACGCATGGTGACTGTTTTAATGAATCTAGATGCAATTTCTGTGTTTCAACAACACTCTGATAGTACACAGATTACAGAATGCCTCCAGATGTGCATCGGAAACTATACTGGTCTTCCAGGGAACGATCAAAGCGTAGACTGTTTGAGACATTGCTCCCATGGAGGAAAGTGCGCATGGTGACTGTTGTATTCAATCCCGATGCAATTTATGTGTTTCATCAACACTTTGAAGGTCCACCGATTACAGAATGCCTCCAGATGTGCATCGGAAACCACTACTGTTCTTGCAGGGAACGATCAAAGCGTGACTGTTTGAGACATTACTCCCATGGAGGAAAGTGCGCATGATGACTGTTGTATTCAATCCCGAGGCATTTTCTGTGTTTCATCAACACTTTGAAGGTCCACAGATTACAGAATGCCTCCAGAAGTACATCGGACACTACTACTGGTCTTGCAGGGATCGATCAAAGCGTAGACTGTTTGAGACGTTACTCCCATGGAGGAAAGTGCGCATGGTAACTGTTGTATTCAATCCTGATGCAATTTCTGTTTTTCATCGACACTCTGATAGTCCACCGATTACAGAATGACAATAGATGTGCTTCGGAAACTACTACTTGTCTTCCAGGGAACGATCAAAGCGTAGACTGTTTGAGACATTACTCCCATGGAGGAAAGTGCGCATGGTGAATGCTGTATGCAATAACTATGCAATTTCTGTGTTTCATCAACACTTTGAAGAACCACAGATTACAGAATGCCCTCAGATGTGCATCGGAAGCTACTACTGGTCTTCCAGGGAACGATCAAAGTGTATACTGTTTGTGACATTACTCCCATGGAGGAAAGTGCGCATGGTTACTGTTGTATTCAATCGTGATGCAATTTCTGTGTTTCATCAACACTCTGATAGTCCACACATTACAGAATGCCCCCAGATGTGCATCGGAAACTACTACTGGTCTTCCAGGGAACGATCAAAGCGTATACTGTTTGAGACATTACTCCCATGGAGGAAAGTGCGCATGATGACTGTTGTATTCAATCCCGAGGCAATTTCTGTGTTTCATCAACACTTTGAAGGTCCACAGATTACGGAATGCCTCCAGATGTACATCGGACACTACTACTGGTCTTGCAGGGAACGATCAAAGCGTAGACTGTTTGAGACGTTACTCCCATGGAGGAAAGTGCGCATGGTAATTGTTGTATTCAATCCTGATGCAATTTCTGTTTTTCATCGACACTCTGATAGTCCACAGATTACAGAATGACAATAGATGTGCTTCGGAAACTACTACTTGTCTTCCAGGGAACAATCAAAGCGTAGACTGTTTGAGACATTACTCCCATGGAGGAAAGTGCGCATGGTGAATGCTGTATGCAATAACTATGCAATTTCTGTGTTTCATCAACACTTTGAAGGTCCACAGATTACAGAATGCCCACAGATGTGCATCGGAAGCTTCTACTGGTCCTCCAGGAAACGATCAAAGCGTAGACAGATTGAGACATTACTCCCATGGAGGAAAGTGCACATGGTGACTGTTGTATCCAATTCCGCGGCTATTTCTGTGTTTCATCAACACTTTGAAGATCCACAGATTACAGAATGCCTCCAGATGTCCATCGGAAACTACTACTGGTCTAGCAGGGAACGATCAAAGCGTAGACTGTTTGAGACATTACTCACATGGAAGAAAGTGCGCATGGTGACTGTTGTATTTAATCCCGATGCAATTTCAGTGTTTCATCAACACTCTGATAGTCCACACATTACAGAATGCCCCCAGATGTGCATCGGAAACTACTACTGGTCTTCCAGGAAACGATCAAAGTGTAAACTGTTTGAGACATTACTCCAATGGAGGAAAGTGCGCATGGTGACTGTTGTATTCAATCCCGATGCAATTTCTGTGTTTCATCAACACTCTGATAATCCACAGATTACCGAATGACAATAGATGTGTTTCGGAAACTACTACTTGTCTTCCAGGGAACGATAAAAGCGTAGACTGTTTGGGACATAACTCCCATGGAGGAAAGTGCGCATGGTGAATGTTGTATGCAATAACTATGCAATTTCTGTGTTTCATCAACACTTTGAAGGTCCACAGATTACAGAATGCCTCCAGATGTGCATCGGAAGCTACTAATGGTCTTGTAGGGAACGATCAAAGCGTAGACTGTTTGAGACATTACTCGCATGGAGGAAAGTGCGCATGGTGACTGTTGTATTCAATCCCGATGCAATTTCTGTGTTTCATCAACACTCTGATAGTCCACACATTACAGAATGCCCACAGATGTGCATCGGAAATTACTACTGGTCTTCCAGGGAACGATCAAAGCGTAAACTGTTTGAGACATTACTCCCATGGAGGAATGTGCGCATGGTGACTGTTGTATTCAATCCCGCGGCAAATACTGTGTTTCATCAACACTTTGAATGTCCACAGATTATAGAATGCCTACAGATGTGCATCGGAAACTACTACTGGTCATGCAGGGAACGATCAAAGCGTAGACTGTTAGAGACATTACTCCCATGGAGGAAAGTGCGCATGGTGACTGTTGTATTCAATCCCGATGCAATTTCTGTGTTTCATCAACACTCTGATAGTCCACAGATTACAGAACGCCTCCAGATGTGCATCGGAAACTACTACTGGTCTTCCAGAGAACGATCAAAGCGTAGACTGTTTGTGACATTACTCCCATAGAGGAAAGTGCGCATGGTGACTGTTGTATTTAATCCCGGTCCAATTTCTGTGTTTCATCAACACTTTGAAGGTCCACAGATTACAGAATGAATCCAGATGTGCATCGGAAACTACTACTGGTCTTCCAGGAAGCTATCAAATCGTAGACAGTTTGAGACATTACTCCCATGAAGGAAAGTGCGCATGGTGACTGTTGTACTCAATCTAGATTCAATTTCTGTATTTCATCAACACTCTGATGGTCCACACATTACAGAATGCACCCAGATGTGCATCGGAAGCTACTACTGGTCTTCCAGGGAACGATCAAAGCGTAAACCATTTGAGACACTACTCCCATGGAGGAAAGTGCGCATGGTGACTGTTGTATTCAAGCTAGATGCAATTTCTTTGTTTCAACAACACTCTGATAGTCCACAGATTACAGAATGCCTCCAGATGTGCATCGGAAACTACTACTGGTCTTCCAGGGAACGATCAAAGCCTAAACTGTTTGGGACATTACTCCCATTCAGGAAAGTGCGCATGGTGACTGTTGTATTCCATACTGATGCAATTTTTATTTCTCATCAACACTCTGATGGTCCACACATTACAGAATGCCCCCAGATGTGCATCGGAAACTACTACTGGTCTTCCAGGAAACGATCAAAGTGTAAACTGTTTGAGACATTACTCCAATGGAGGAAAGTGCGCATGGTGACTGTTGTATTCAATCCCGATGCAATTTCTGTGTTTCATCAACACTCTGATAGTCCACACATTACAGAATGCCCAAAGATGTGCATCGGAAATTACTACTGGTCTTCCAGGGAACGATCAAAGCGTAAACTGTTTGAGACATTACTCCCATGGAGGAAAGTGCGCATTGTAACTGTTGTATTCAATCCCGATGCAATTTCTGTGTTTCATCAACACTGTGATAGTCCATAGATTACAGAATGCCTCCAGATGTGCATCGGAAACTACTACTGGTCTTCCAGGGAACGATCAAAGCGTAAACTAGTTGAGACATTACTCCCATGGAGGAATGTGCGCATGGTGACTGTTGTATTCAATCCCGCGGCAAATACTGTGTTTCATCAACACTTTGAATGTCCACAGATTATAGAATGCCTACAGATGTGCATCGGAAACTACTACTGGTCATGCAGGAACCGATCAAAGCGTAGACTGTAAGAGACATTACTCCCATGGAGGAAAGTGCGCATGGTGACTGTTGTATTCAATCCCGATGCAATTTCTGTGTTTCATCAATACTCTGATAGTCCACAGATTACCGAATGCCTCCAGATGTTCATCGGAGACTACTACTGGTCTTCCAGGGAACGATCAAAGCGAAAACTGTTTGGGACATTACTCCCATGCAGGAAAGTGCGCATGGTGACCGTTGTATTCAATACTGATGCAATTTCTGAGTTTCATCAACAGTCTGATAGTCCACACATTACAGAATGTCCCCAGATGTGCATCGGAAACTACTACTGGTCTTCCAGGGAACGATCAAAGCGTAAACTGTTTGAGAAATAGTTCAATGGAGGAAAGTGCGCATGGTGACTGTTGTATTCAATCCCGATGCAATTTATGTGTTTCATCAACACTCTGATTGTCCACAGATAACAGAATGCCTCCAGAAGTGCATCGGAAACTACTACTGGTCTTCCAGGGAACGCTCAAATCGTAGACTGTGTGTGACACTACTCCCTTGGAGGAAAGTGCGTATGGTGACTGTTGTATTCAATCCTGATGCAATTGCTGTGTTTCATCAACACTCTGAGAGTCCACACATTACAGAATGCACCCAGATGTGCATCGGAAGCTACTACTGGTCCTCCAGGGAACGATCAAAGCGTAAACCGTTTGAGACACTACTCCCTTGGAGGAAAGTGCGCATGGTGACTGTTGTACTCAAGCTAGATGCAATTTCTTTGTTTCAACAACACTCTGATAGTCCACAGATTACAGAATGCCTCCAGATGTGCATCGGAAACTACTACTGGTCTTCCAGGGAACGATCAAAGCGTAAACTGTTTGGGACATTACTCCCATGCAGGAAAGTGCGCATGGCGAATGTTGTATTCAATACTGATGCAATTTCTGTGTTTCATCAACACTCTGATAATCCACACATTACAGAATGCCCCCAGATGTGCATCGGAAACTACTACTGGTCTTCCAGGAAACGATCAAAGTGTAAACTGTTTGAGACATTACTCCAATGGAGGAAAGTGCGCAAGGTGACTGTTGTATTCAATCCCGATGCAATTTCTGTGTTTCATCAACACTCTGATAATCCACAGATTACCGAATGACAATAGATGTGTTTCGGAAACTACTACTTGTCTTACAGGGAACGATAAAAGCGTAGACTGTTTGGGACATAACTCCCATGGAGGAAAGTGCGCATGGTGAATGTTGTATGCAATAACTATGCAATTTCTGTGTTTCATCAACACTTTGAAGGTCCACAGATTACAGAATGCCTCCAGATGTGCATCGGAAGCTACTAATGGTCTTGTAGGGAACGATCAAAGCGTAGACTGTTTGAGACATTACTCGCATGGAGGAAAGTGCGCATGGTGACTGTTGTATTCAATCCCGATGCAATTTCTGTGTTTCATCAACACTCTGATAGTCCACACATTACAGAATGCCCACAGATGTGCATCGGAAATTGCTACTGGTCTTCCAGGGAACGATCAAAGCGTAAACTGTTTGAGACATTACTCCCATGGAGGTAAGTGCGCATGGTAACTGTTGTATTCAATCCCGATGCAATTTCTGTGTTTCTTCAACACTCTGATAGTCCATAGATTACAGAATGCCTCCAGATGTGCATCGGAAACTACTACTGGTCTTCCAGGGAACGATCAAAGCGTAAACTGTTTGAGACATTACTCCCATGGAGGAATGTGCGCATGGTGACTGTTGTATTCAATCCCGCGGCAAATACTGTGTTTCATCAACACTTTGAATGTCCACAGATTATAGAATGCCTACAGATGTGCATCGGAAACTACTACTGGTCATGCAGGGAACGATCAAAGCGTAGACTGTTAGAGACATTACTCCCATGGAGGAAAGTGCGCATGGTGACTGTTGTATTCAATCCCGATGCAATTTCTGTGTTTCATCAACACTCTGATAGTCCACAGATTACCGAATGACAATAGATGTGCTTCGGAAACTACTACTTGTCTTCCAGGGAACGATAAAAGCGTAGACTGTTTGAGACATTACTCCCATGGAGGAAAGTGCGCATGGTGAATGTTGTATGCAATAACTATGCAATTTCTGTGTTTCATCAACACTTTGAAGGTCCACAGATTACAGAATGCCTCCAGATGTGCATCGGAAGCTGCTAATGGTCTTGTAGGGATCGATCAAAACGTAGGCTGTTTGAGACATTACTCCCATGAAGGAAAGTGCGCATGGTGACTGTTGTATTCAATCCCGATGCAATTTCTGTGTTTCATCAACACTCTGATAGTCCACACATTACAGAATGCCCAAAGATGTGCATCGGAAATTACTACTGGTCTTCCAGGGAACGATCAAAGCGTAAACTGTTTGAGACATTACTCCCATGGAGGAAAGTGCGCATTGTAACTGTTGTATTCAATCCCGATGCAATTTCTGTGTTTCATCAACACTGTGATAGTCCATAGATTACAGAATGCCTCCAGATGTGCATCGGAAACTACTACTGGTCTTCCAGGGAACGATCAAAGCGTAAACTAGTTGAGACATTACTCCCATGGAGGAATGTGCGCATGGTGACTGTTGTATTCAATCCCGCGGCAAATACTGTGTTTCATCAACACTTTGAATGTCCACAGATTATAGAATGCCTACAGATGTGCATCGGAAACTACTACTGGTCATGCAGGAACCGATCAAAGCGTAGACTGTAAGAGACATTACTCCCATGGAGGAAAGTGCGCATGGTGACTGTTGTATTCAATCCCGATGCAATTTCTGTGTTTCATCAATACTCTGATAGTCCACAGATTACAGAATGCCTCCAGATGTGCATCGGAGACTACTACTGGTCTTCCAGGGAACGATCAAAGCGAAAACTGTTTGGGACATTACTCCCATGCAGGAAAGTGCGCATGGTGACCGTTGTATTCAATACTGATGCAATTTCTGAGTTTCATCAACAGTCTGATAGTCCACACATTACAGAATGTCCCCAGATGTGCATCGGAAACTACTACTGGTCTTCCAGGGAACGATCAAAGCGTAAACTGTTTGAGAAATAGTTCAATGGAGGAAAGTGCGCATGGTGACTGTTGTATTCAATCCCGATGCAATTTATGTGTTTCATCAACACTCTGATTGTCCACAGATAACAGAATGCCTCCAGAAGTGCATCGGAAACTACTACTGGTCTTCCAGGGAACGCTCAAATCGTAGACTGTGTGTGACACTACTCCCTTGGAGGAAAGTGCGTATGGTGACTGTTGTATTCAATCCTGATGCAATTGCTGTGTTTCATCAACACTCTGAGAGTCCACACATTACAGAATGCACCCAGATGTGCATCGGAAGCTACTACTGGTCCTCCAGGGAACGATCAAAGCGTAAACCGTTTGAGACACTACTCCCTTGGAGGAAAGTGCGCATGGTGACTGTTGTACTCAAGCTAGATGCAATTTCTTTGTTTCAACAACACTCTGATAGTCCACAGATTACAGAATGCCTCCAGATGTGCATCGGAAACTACTACTGGTCTTCCAGGGAACGATCAAAGCGTAAACTGTTTGGGACATTACTCCCATGCAGGAAAGTGCGCATGGCGAATGTTGTATTCAATACTGATGCAATTTCTGTGTTTCATCAACACTCTGATAATCCACACATTACAGAATGCCCCCAGATGTGCATCGGAAACTACTACTGGTCTTCCAGGAAACGATCAAAGTGTAAACTGTTTGAGACATTACTCCAATGGAGGAAAGTGCGCAAGGTGACTGTTGTATTCAATCCCGATGCAATTTCTGTGTTTCATCAACACTCTGATAATCCACAGATTACCGAATGACAATAGATGTGTTTCGGAAACTACTACTTGTCTTCCAGGGAACGATAAAAGCGTAGACTGTTTGGGACATAACTCCCATGGAGGAAAGTGCGCATGGTGAATGTTGTATGCAATAACTATGCAATTTCTGTGTTTCATCAACACTTTGAAGGTCCACAGATTACAGAATGCCTCCAGATGTGCATCGGAAGCTACTAATGGTCTTGTAGGAAACGATCAAAGCGTAGACTGTTTGAGACATTACTCGCATGGAGGAAAGTGCGCATGGTGACTGTTGTATTCAATCCCGATGCAATTTCTGTGTTTCATCAACACTCTGATAGTCCACACATTACAGAATGCCCACAGATGTGCATCGGAAATTGCTACTGGTCTTCTAGGGAACGATCAAAGCGTAAACTGTTTGAGACATTACTCCCATGGAGGAATGTGCGCATGGTGACTGTTGTATTCAATCCAGCGGCAAATACTGTGTTTCATCAACACTTTGAATGTCCACAGATTATAGAATGCCTACAGATGTGCATCGGAAACTACTACTGGTCATGCAGGGAACGATCAAAGCGTAGACTGTTAGAGACATTACTCCCATGGAGGAAAGTGCGCATGGTGACTGTTGTATTTAATCCCGGTCCAATTTCTGTGTTTCATCAACACTTTGAACGTCCACAGATTACAGAATGAATCCAGATGTGCATCGGAAACTACTACTGGTCTTCCAGGAAGCTATCAAATCGTAGACAGTTTGACACATTACTCCCATGGAGGAAAGTGCGCATGGTGACTGTTGTACTCAATCTAGATTCAATTTCTGTATTTCAACAACACTCTGATAGTCCACAGATTACAGAATGCCTCCAGATGTGCATCGGAAACTACTACTGGTCTTCCAGGGAACGATCAAAGCGTAAACTGTTTGAGAAATAGTTCAATGGAGGAAAGTGCGCATGGTGACTGTTGTATTCAATCCCGATGCAATTTATGTGTTTCATCAACACTCTGATTGTCCACAGATAACAGAATGCCTCCAGATGTGCATCGGAAACTACTACTAGTCTTCCAGGGAACGCTCAAATCGTAGACTGTGTGTGACATTACTCCCATGGAGGAAAGTGGGTATGGTGACTGTTGTATTCAATCCTGATGCAATTGCTGTGTTTCATCAACACTCTGATGGTCCACACATTACAGATTGCACCCAGATGTGCATTGGAAGCTACTACTGGTCTTCCAGGGAACGATCAAAGCGTAAACCATTTGAGACACTACTCCCATGGAGGAAAGTGCGCATGGTGACTGTTGTATTCAAGCTAGATGCAATTTCTTTGTTTCAACAACACTCTGATAGTCCACAGATTACAGAATGCCTCCAGATGTGCATCGGAAACTACTACTGGTCTTCCAGGGAACGATCAAAGCCTAAACTGTTTGGGACATTACTCCCATTCAGGAAAGTGCGCATGGTGACTGTTGTATTCCATACTGATGCAATTTTTGTTTCTCATCAACACTCTGATGGTCCACACATTACAGAATGCCCCCAGATGTGCATCGGAAACTACTACTGGTCTTCCAGGAAACGATCAAAGTGTAAACTGTTTGAGACATTACTCCAATGGAGGAAAGTGCGCATGGTGACTGTTGTATTCAATCCCGAAGCAATTTCTGTGTTTCATCAACACTCTGATAGTCCACAGATTACCGAATGACAATAGATGTGCTTCGGAAACTACTACTTGTCTTCCAGGGAACGATAAAAGCGTAGACTGTTTGAGACATTACTCCCATGGAGGAAAGTGCGCATGGTGAATGTTGTAAGCAATAACTATGCAATTTCTGTGTTTCATCAACACTTTGAAGGTCCACAGATTACAGAATGCCTCCAGATGTGCATCGGAAGCTGCTAATGGTCTTGTAGGGATCGATCAAAACGTAGGCTGTTTGAGACATTACTCCCATGAAGGAAAGTGCGCATGGTGACTGTTGTATTCAATCCCGATGCAATTTCTGTGTTTCATCAACACTCTGATAGTCCACACATTACAGAATGCCCAAAGATGTGCATCGGAAATTACTACTGGTCTTCCAGGGAACGATCAAAGCGTAAACCGTTTGAGACACTACTCCCTTGGAGGAAAGTGCGCATGGTGACTGTTGTACTCAAGCTAGATGCAATTTCTTTGTTTCAACAACACTCTGATAGTCCACAGATTACAGAATGCCTCCAGATGTGCATCGGAAACTACTACTGGTCTTCCAGGGAACGATCAAATCCTAAACTGTTTGGGACATTACTCCCATTCAGGAAAGTGCGCATGGTGACTTTTGTATTCAATCCCGATGCAATTTCTGCGTTTCATCAACACTCTGATAGTTTACAGATTACAGAATGACACGGGGTGTGCATCGGGAACTACTACTTGTCTTCCAGGGAACGATCAAAAGGTAGACTGTTTGAGACATTACTCCCATGGAGGAAAGTGCGCATGGTGACTGTTGTATTCAATCCCAATGCAATTTCTGTGTTTCATCAACACTTTGAAGGTCCACCGATTACAGAATGCCTCCAGATGTGCATCGGAAACTACTACTGGTCTTGCAGGGAACGATCAAAGCGTAGACTGTTTGAGACATTACTCCCATGGAGGAAAGTGCGCATGGTGACTGTTGTATTCAATCCCGATACAATTTCTGTGTTTCATCAACACTCTGATAATTTACACATTCCAGAATGCCCCCAGATGTGCATCGGATACTACTACTGGTCTTCCAGGGAACGATCAAAGCGTAAACTGTTAGTGAGATTACTCTCATGGAGGAAACAGCGCATGGTGACTGTTGTATTTAATCCCGATGCAATTTCTGTGTTTCATCAACACTTTGAAGGTCGACGGATTACAGAATGCCTCCAGATGAGCATCGGAAACTACTACTGGTCCTCCAGGAAACGATCAAATCGTTGACTGATTGAGACATTACTCCCATGGAGAAAAGTGCACATGGTGACTGTTGTATTCAATCCCGCGGCAAATCCTGTGTTTCAGCAACACTTTCAAGGTCCACAGATTATAGAATGCCTACAGATGTGCATCGGCAACTACTACTGGTCTTGCAGGGAACGATCAAAGCGTACACTGTTAGAGACATTACTCCCATGGAGGAAAGTGCGCATTGTGACTGTTGTATTCAATCCCGATGCAATTTCTGTGTTTCATCAACACTTTGAAGGTCGACAGATTACAGAATGCCTCCAGATGAGCATCGGAAACTACTACCGGTCCTCCAGGAAACGATCAAATCGTAGACTGATTGAGACATTACTCCCATGGAGGAAAGTGCACATGGTGATTGTTGTACTCAATCCCGCGGCAATTTCTGTGTTTCATCAACACTTTGAAGGTCTACAGATTACAGAATGCCTCCAGATGTCCATCGGAAACTACTACTGGTCTTGCAGGGAACGATCAAAGCGTAGACTGTTTGAGACATTACTCCCATGGAGGAAAGTGCGCATGGTGACTGTTGTATTCAATCCCGATGCAATTTCTGTGTTTTTATCAACACTCTGATAGTTTACAGATTACAGAATGCCTCCGGATGTGCATCGGAAACTACTACTGGTCTTCCAGGGAACGATGAAAGCGGAGACTCTTTGACACATTACTCCCACGGAGGAAAGTGCGCATGGTGACTGTTGTAATGAATCCCGATGCAATTTCTGTGTTTCATCAACACCCTGATAGTCCACAGATTACAGAATGGCTCCAGATGTGCATCGGAATCTACTACTGGTCTTCCAGGGAACGATCAAAGCGTAAACTGTTAGTGACATTACTACCATGGAGGAAACAGCGCATGGTGACTGTTGTATTCAATCCCGATGCAATTTCTGTGTTTCATCAACACCCTGATAGTCCACAGATTACAGAATGGCTCCAGATGTGCATCGGAATCTACTACTGGTCTTCCAGGGAACGATCAAAGCGTAGACTGTTTGTGACATTACTCCCATGTAGGAAAGTACGCATGGTGACTGTTGTATTCAATCCCGATGCAATTTCTGTGTTTCATCAACATTTTGAAGGGCCACAGATTACAGAATACCTCCAGATGTGCATCGGAAACTACCACTGGTCTTCCAGGAAACGATCAAAGCGTAGACAGTTTTAGACATTATTCCCATGGAGGAAAGTGCGCATGGTGACTGTTGTATTCCATCCCGATGCAATTTCTGTGTTTCAGCAACCCTCTGATAGTCCACAGATTACAGAATGCCCCCAGATGCGCATCGGAAACTACTACTGGTCATATAGGGAACGATCAAATCGTAGACTGTGTGTGACACTACTCCCTTGGAGGAAAGTGCGTATGGTGACTGTTGTATTCAATCCTGATGCAATTGCTGTGTTTCATCAACACTCTGATAGTCCACACATTACAGAATGCGCCCAGATGTGCATCGGAAGCTACTACTGGTCTTCCAGGGAACGATCAAAGCGTAAACCGTTTGAGACACTACTCCCTTGGAGGAAAGTGCGCATGGTGACTGTTGTACTCAAGCTAGATGCAATTTCTTTGTTTCAACAACACTCTGATAGTCCACAGATTACAGAATGCCTCCAGATGTGCATCGGAAACTACTACTGGTCTTCCAGGGAACGATCAAAGCCTAAACTGTTTGGGACATTACTCCCATTCAGGAAAGTGCGCATGGTGACAGTTGTATTCAATACTGATGCAATTTCTGTGTTTCATCAACACTCCGATGGTCCACACATTACAGAATGCCCCCAGATGTGCATCAGAAACTACTACTGGTCTTCCAGTGAACGATCAAAGCGTAAAGTGTTTGAGGTATTACTCCCATGGAGGAAAGTGCGCATGGTGACTGTTGTATTCAATCCCGATTCTATTTCTGTCTTTCATCAACACTCTTATAGTCCACAGATCGCAGAATGCCTCCAGATGTGCATCGGAAACTACTACTGGTCTTCCAGGGAACGATCAAAGCGTAGATTGTATGAGACATTACTCCCATGAAGGAAAGTGCGCATGGTGACTGTTGTATTCAATCCCGATGCAATTTCTGTGTTTCATCAACACTCTGATACTCCACACATTACAGAATGCCCAAAGATGTGCATCGGAAACTACTACTGGTCTTCCAGGGAACAATCAAAGCGTAAACTGTTTGAGACATTACTCCCATGGAGGAAAGTGCGCATGGTGGCTGTTGTATTCAATCCTGATGCAATTTCTGTATTTCATCAACACTCTGATTGTCCACAGATAACAGAATGCCTCCAGATGTGCATCGGAAACTACTACTGGCCTTCCAGGGAACGATCAAAGCGTAAACCGTTTGAGACATTACTCCCATGGAGGAAAGTGCGCATGGTGACTGTTATATTCAATCCAAATGCCATTTCTGTGTTTTAATCAACACTCTGATAGTCCACACATTACAGAATGCCCACAGATGTGCATCGGAAGCTACTACTGGTCTTCCAGGGACCGATCAAAGCGTAAACCGTTTGAGACATTACTCCCATGGAGGAAAGTGCGCATGGTGACTGTTGTATTCAATCCAAATGCCATTTCTGTGTTTTAATCGACACTCTGATAGTCCACAGATTACAGAATGCCCCCAGATGTGCATCGGAAACTACTACTGGGCATCCAGGGAACGATCAAAGCGTAATCAGTTTGAGACATTTCTCCCGTGGAGGTAAGTGCCCAAGGTGACTGTTGTATTCAATCCCGATGCAATTTCTGTGTTTCATCAACACTCTGATAGTCCACAGATTACAGAATGCCTCCAGATGTGCATCTGAAACTACTACTGGTCTTCCAGGGAACGATCATAGCGTAGACTGTTTGAGACATTACTCCCTTGGAGGTAAGTGCGCATGGTGACTGTTGTATTCAATCCCGATGCAATTTCTGCGTTTCATCAACACTCTGATAGTTTACAGATTACAGAATGACACGGGGTGTGCATCGGGAACTACTACTTGTCTTCCAGGGAACGATCAAAATGTAGACTGTTTGAGACATTACTCCCATGGAGGAAAGTGCGCATGGTGACTGTTGTATTCAATCCCAATGCAATTTCTGTGTTTCATCAACACTTTGAAGGTCTACCGATTACAGAATGCCTCCAGATGTGCATCGGAAACTACTACTGGTCTTGCAGGGAACGATCAAAGCGTAGACTGTTTGAGACATTACTCCCATGGAGGAAAGTGCGCATGGTGACTGTTGTATTCAATCCCGATACAATTTCTGTGTTTCATCAACACACTGATAATTTACACATTCCAGAATGCCCCCAGATGTGCATCGGATACTACTACTGGTCTTCCAGGGAACGATCAAAGCGTAAACTGTTAGTGACATTACTCCCATGGAGGAAACAGCGCATGGTGACTGTTGTATTCAATCCCGATGCAATTTCTGTGTTTCATCAACACTTTAAAGGTCGACAGATTACAGAATGCCTCCAGATGAGCATCGGAAACTACTACTGGTCCTCCAGGAAACGATCAAATCGTTGACTGATTGAGACATTACTCCCATGGAGAAAAGTGCACATGGTGACTGTTGTATTCAATCCCGCGGCAAATCCTGTGTTTCAGCAACACTTTCAAGGTCCACAGATTATAGAATGCCTACAGATGTGCATCGGCAACTACTACTGGTCTTGCAGGGAACGATCAAAGCGTACACTGTTAGAGACATTTCTCCCATGGAGGAATGTGCGCATTGTGACTGTTGTATTCAATCCCGATGCAATTTCTGTGTTTCATCAACACTTTGAAGGTCGACAGATTACAGAATGCCCCCAGATGAGCATTGGAAACTACTACCGGTCCTCCAGGAAACGATCAAATCGTAGACTGATTGAGACATTACTCCCATGGAGGAAAGTGCACATGGTGACTGTTGTACTCAATCCGCGGCAATTTCTGTGTTTCATCAACACTTTGAAGGTCTACAGATTACAGAAAGCCTCCAGATGTCCATCGGAAACTACTACTGGTCTTGCAGGGAACGATCAAAGCGTAGACTGTTTGAGACATTACTCCCATGGAGGAAAGTGCGCATGGTGACTGTTGTATTCAATCCCGATGCAATTTCTGTGTTTTTATCAACACTCTGATAGTTTACAGATTACAGAATGCCTCCAGATGTGCATCGGAAACTACTACTGGTCTTCCAGGGAACGATGAAAGCGGAGACTGTTTGACACATTACTCCCACGGAGGAAAGTGCGCATGGTGAGTGTTTTATTGAATCCCGATGCAATTTCTGTGTTTCATCAACACCCTGATAGTCCACAGATTACAGAATGGCTCCAGATGTGCATCGGAATCTACTACTGGTCTTCCAGGGAACGATCAAAGCGTAGACTGTTTGTGACATTACTCCCATGTAGGAAAGTACGCGTGGTGACTGTTGTATTCAATCCCGATGCAATTTCTGTGTTTCATCAACATTTTGAAGGGCCACAGATTACAGAATGCCTCCAGATGTGCATCGGAAACTACCACTGGTCTTCCAGGAAACGATCAAAGCGTAGACAGTTTTAGACATTATTCCCATGGAGGAAAGTGCGCATGGTGACTGTTGTATTCCATCCCGATGCAATTTCTGTGTTTCATCAACCCTCTGATAGTCCACAGATTACAGAATGCCCCCAGATGCGCATCGGAAACTACTACTGGTCATCCAGGGATCGATCAAAGCGTAAACAGTTTGATACATTACTCCCATGGAGGAAAGTGCGCATGGTGACTGTTGTATTCAATCCAGATGCAATTTCTGTGTTTGAACAACACTCTGATAGTTTGCAGAATACAGAATGCCTCCAGATGTGCATCGGAAACTACTACTGGTCTTCCAGGGAACGATCAAAACGTAGACTGTTTGAGACATTACTCCCATTTAGGAAAATTGCGCATGGTGACTGTTGTATTCAATCCCGATACAATATCTGTGTTTCATCAACACTCTGATAGTACATATATTACAGAATGGCTCCAGATGTGCATCGGAAACTACTACTTGTCTTCCAGGGAACGATCAAAGCGTCGACTGTTTGAGACATTACTCCCATGGAGGAAAGTGCGCATGGTGACTGTTGTATTGAGTCCCGATGCAATTCCTGTGTTTCATCAACAATCTGATAGTCCACACATTACAGATTGCCCACAGATGTGCATCGGAAACGACTGCTGGTCTTCCAGGGAACGATCAAACCGTAAACAGTTTGAGACATTACTCCCATGGAGGAAAGTGCGCATGGTGACTGTTGTATTCAATCCCGATGCAATTTCTATGTTTCATCAACACTCTGATAGTCCACAGATTACAGAATGCCTCCAGATGTGCATCGGAAACTACTACTGGTCTTCCAGGGAACGATCAAAGCGTAGACTGTATGGGACATTACTCCCATGCAGGAAAGTGCGCATGGTGACAGTTGTATTCAATACTGATGCAATTTCTGAGTATCATCAACACTCTGATAGTCCACACATTACAGAATGCCCCCAGACGTGCATCAGAAACTACTACTGGTCTTCCAGGGAACGATCAAACCGTAAACAGTTTGAGACATTACTCCCGTGGAGGAAAGTGCCCATGGTGACTGTTGTATTCAATCCAGATGCAATTTCTGTGTTTCATCAATACTTTGAAGGTCGACAGATTACAGAATGCCTCCAGATGAGCATCGGAATCTACTACTGGTCCTCCAGGAAACGATCAAATCGTAGACTGATTGAGACATTACTCCCATGGAGGAAAGTGTGCATGGTGACTGTTGTATTCAAGCCCGCGACAATATCTGTGTTTAATCAACACTTTGAAGGTCCACAGATTACAGAATGCCTCCAGATTTGCATCGGAAACTACTACTGGTCTTCCAGGAAACGATCAAAGCGTAGACAGTTTTAGACATTACTCCCATGGAGGAAAGTGCGCATGGTGATTGTTGTATTCAATCCCGATGCAATTTCTGTGTTTCAACAACACTCTGATAGTCCGCAGATTACAGAATGCCTCCAGATGTGTATCGGAAACTACTACTGGTCTACCAGGGAACGATCAAAGCGTAGACTGTTTGAGACATTGTACCATGGAGGAAAGTGCGCATGGTGACTGTTGTATTCAATCCCGATCCAATTTCTGTGTTTGAACCACACCCTGACATTCCACAGATTACAGAATGCCTGCAGATGTGCATCTGAAACTATTACTGGTCTTCCAGGGAACGATGAAAGCGTAGACTGTTTGAGACATTACTCCCATTTAGGAAAATTGCACATGGTGACTGTTCTATTCAATCCCGATGCAATTTCTGTGTTTCATCAACACTCTGATAGTACACAGATTACAGAATGGCCACAGATGTGCATCGGAAACTACAACTGGTCTTCCATGGAACGATCAAAACGTAAACTGTTTGAGACATTACTCCCATGGAGGAAAGGTCGCATGGTGACTGTAGTATTCAATCCTGAGGCAATTTCTGTGTTTCATCAACACTCTGTTAGTCCACACATTACGGAATGTCCCCAGATGTGCATCGGAAACTACTACTGGTCTTCCAGTCAACGATCAAAGCGTAAACTGTTTAAGACATTAGTCCTATGGAGGAAAGTGCGCATGGTGACTGTTGTATTCAATCCCGATGCAATTTCTGTGTTTCATTAACACTCTGATTGTCCACAGATAACAGAATGCCTCCAGATGTGCATCGGAAACTACTACTGGTCTTCCATGGAACGCTCAAATCGTAGACTGTTTGTGACATTACTCCCATGGAGGAAAGTGAGCATGGTGACTGTTGTATTCAATCCTGATGCAATTTCTGTGTTTCATCAACACTCTGATAGTCCACACATTAAAGAATGCCAACAGATGTGCATCGGAAACTACAACTGGTCTTCCAGGGAACGATCAAAGCGTAAACTGTTTGAGACATTACTCCCATGGAGGAACGTGCGCATGGTGACTGTTGTATTCAATCCCGATGCAATTTCTGTGTTTTAATCAACACTCTGGTAGTCCACAGATTACAGAATTCCCCCAGATGTGCATCAGAAACTACTACTGGTCATCCAGGGAACGATCATAGCGTAAACAGTTTGAGAAATTACTCCCATGGAGGAAAGTGCGCATGGTGACTGTTGTATTCAATCCCGATGCAATTTCTGTGTCTGAACAACACTCTGATAGCTTACAGATTACAGAATGAGTCCAGATGCGAATCGGAAACTACTACTGGTCTTCCAGAGAGCGATCAAATTGTAGACTGTTTGAGACATACCTCCCGTGGAGGAAAGTGCGCATGGTGACTGTTGTATTGAATCCCGATACAATTTCTGTGTTTCATCAACTCTCTGATATTCCACAGATTACAGAAAGACACCAGATGTGCATCGGAAACTACTACTTGTCTTCCAGGGAACGATCAAAGAGTAGACTGTTTGAGACATTACTCCCATAGAGGAAAGTGCGCATGGTGACTGTTGTAATCAATCCCGATGCAATTACTGTGTTTGATCAACACTTTGAAGGTCCACCGATTACAGAATGCCTCCAGATGTGAATCGGAAACTACTACTGGTCTTGCACCGAACGATCAAAGCGTAGACTGTTTGAGACATTACTCCCATATAGGAAAGTGCCCATGGTGACTGTTGTATTCAATCCCGATGCAAATTCTGTGTTTCAACAACACTCTGATAGTCCACAGTTTACAGAATGCCTGCAGATGTGCATCGGAAACTACTACTGGTCTTCGAGGGAAGGATCAAAGCGTAGACTGTTTGAGTCATTACTCCCATTTACGCAAATTGCGCATGGTGACTGTTGTATTCAATCCCGATGCAATTTCTGTGTTTCATCAACACTCTGATAGTACACAAATTACAGAATGGCCACAGATGTGCATCGGAAACTACTACTGGTCTTCCAGGGAACGATCAAAGCGTAAACTGTTTGAGGCATTACTCCCCCGGAGGAAAGTGCGCATGGTGACTGTTGTATTCAATCCAGAAACAATTTCTGTGTTTGAACAACACTCTGATAGTTTACAGATTACAGAATGCCTCCAGATGTGCATCGGAAACTACTACTGGTCTTCCAGGGAACGATCAAAGCGTAGACTGTTTGAGACATTACTCCCATGGAGGAAAGTGCGCATGGTGACTGTTGCATTCAACCCCGCGGCAATTTCTGTGTTTAATCAACACTTTGAAGGACCACAGATCACAGAATGCCTCCAGATGTCCATCGGAAACTACTACTGGTCTTGCAGGGAACTATCAAATCGTAGACTGCTTGAGACATTACTCCCATGGAGGAAAGTCCGCATGATGACGGTTGTATTCAATCCTGATGCAATTTTTCTGTATCATCAACACTCTGATAGTCCACACATTACAGAATGCACCCAGATGTGCATCGGAATCTACTGCTGGTCTTCCAGGGAACGATCAAAGCGTAAACTGTTTGAGACATTACTCCCATGGAGGAAGGTGCGCATGGTGACTGTTCTATTCAATCCCGATGCAATTTCTGTGTATTAATCAACACTCTGATAGTCCACAGATTACAGAATGCCCCTAGATGTGCATAGGAAACTACTACTGGTCATCCAGGGAACGATCAAAGCGTAAACAGATTAAGACATTACTCCCATGGAGGAAAGTGCGCGTGGTGACTGTTGTATTCAATCCCGATGCAATTTCTGTGTTTGAACAACACTCTGATAGTTTACAGATTACAGAATGCCTCCAGATGTGCATCGGGAACTACTACTGGTCTTCCAGGGAACGATCAAAGCGTAGACTGTTTGAGACGTTACTCCCATGGAGGGAAGTGCGAATGGTAACTGTTGTATTAAATCCTGATGCAATTTCTGTGTTTCATCAACACTCTGATAGTCCACAGATTACAGAATGACACCAGATGTGCATCGGAAACTAATACTTGTCTTCCAGGGATCGATCAAAGCGTAGACTCTTTCAGACATTACTCCCATGGAGGAAAGTGCGCATGGTGACTGTTGTATTCAATCCCGATGCAATTTCTGTGTTTCATCAACATTTTGAAGGTCCACAGATTACAGAATGCCTCCAGATGTGCATCGGAAACTGCTGCTGGTCTTCCAGGGAACAATCAAATCGTAGACACTTTTAGACATTACTCCCATGGAGGAAAGTGCGCATGGTGAATGTTGTATTCAATCCCGATTAATTTTTTTGTTTCAACCACACTCTGATAGTCCACAGATTACAGAATGCCTCCAGATGAGCAACGGAAACTACTACTGGTCTTCCAGGGAACGATCAAATCGTAGACTGTTTGAGACATTAGTACCATGGAGGAAAGTGCCCATGGTGACTGTTGTATTCAATCCCGATGCAAATTCTGTGTTTGAACAACACTCTGATAGTCCACAGTTTACAGAATGCCTGCAGATGTGCATCGGAAACTACTACTGGTCTTCGAGGGAAGGATCAAAGCGTAGACTGTTTGAGTCATTACTCCCATTAACGCAAATTGCGCATGGTGACTGTTGTATTCAATCCCGATGCAATTTCTGTGTTTCATCAACACTCTGATAGTACACAAATTACAGAATGCCTCCAGATGTGCATCGGAAACTACTACTGGTCTTCCAGGGAACGATCAAAGCGTAGACTGTTTGAGACATTACTCCCGTGGAGGAAAGTGCCCATGGTGACTGTTGTATTCAATCCAGATGCAATTTCTGTGTTTCATCAATACTTTGAAGGTCGACAGATTACAGAATGCCTCCAGATGAGCAACGGAAACTACTACTGGTCTTGCTTGGAACGATCAAAACGTAGACTGTTTGAGACATTACTCCCATGGAGGAAAGTGCGCATGGTGAATGTTGTATTCAATCCCGATGCAATTTCTGTGTTTCATCAACACTCTGATAGTCCACAGATTACAGAATGCCTCCAGATGTGCATCGGAATCTACTACATGTCTTCCAGGGAACGATCAAAGCGTAAACTGTTTGAGACATTACTCCCATGGAGGAAAGTGCGCATGATGACTGTTGTATTCAATCCCGATGCAATTTCTGTGTTTCATCAAAACTTTGAATGTCGACAGATTACAGAATGCCTCCAGATGAGCATCGGAAACTACTACTGGTCCTCCAGGAAACGATCAAATCGTAGACTAATTGAGACATTACTCCCATGGAGGAAAGTCCGCATGGTGTCTGTTGTATTCAATCCCGATGCAATTTCTGTGTTTCATCAACCCTCTGATAGTCCACAGATTACAGAATGCCTCCAGATGTGCATCGGAAGCTACTACATGTCTTCCAGGGAAAGATCAAAGAGTAAACTGTTTGAGACATTACTCCCATGGAGGAAAGTGCACATGATGACTGTTGTATTCAATCCTGATGCAATTTCTGTGTTTCATCAACACTCTGATAGTCCACACATTACAGAATGTCCCCAGATGTGCATCGGAAACTACTACTGGTCTTCCAGGGAACGATCAAAGCGTAAACTGTTTGAGACATTACTCCCATGGAGGAAAGTGCGCATGGTGACTGTTGTATTCAATCCCGATGCAATTTCTGTGTTTCATCAACACCCTGATAGTCCACAGATTACAGATTGGATCCAGATGTGATTTAAATCAACTACTGGTCTTCCAGGGAACGATCAAAGCGTAGACTGTTTGAGACCTTACTCCCATGGAGGAAAGTGCGCATTGTGACTGTTGCATTCAATCCCGATGCAATTTCTGTGTTTCATCAACACCCTGATAGTCCACAGATTACAGAATGGCTCCAGATGTGCATCGGAATCTACTACTGGTCTTCCAGGGAACGATCAAAGCGTAGACTCTTTGAGACATTACTCACATAGAGGAAAGTGCGCATGGCGACTGTTGTATTCAATCCAGCGGCAAATCCTGTGTTTCATCAACACT
This sequence comes from Schistocerca gregaria, assembly GCF_023897955.1. Classification (NCBI taxonomy): domain Eukaryota; kingdom Metazoa; phylum Arthropoda; class Insecta; order Orthoptera; family Acrididae; genus Schistocerca; species Schistocerca gregaria. The sequence goes on along the minus strand of NW_026061707.1, from coordinate 4,307,815 downwards.
TTGAAGGTCCACAGATTATAGCATGCCTACAGATGTGCATCGGCAAATACTACTGGTCTTGCAGGGTACGATCAAAGCGTACACTGTTAGAGACATTACTCCCATGGAGGAAAGTGCGCATGGTGACTGTTGTATTCAATCCCGATGCAATTTCTGTGTTTCATCAACATTTTGAAGGTCCACAGATTACAGAATGCCTCCAGATGTGCATCGGAAACTGCTGCTGGTCTTCCAGGAAACAATCAAATCGTAGACACTTTTAGACATTACTCCCATGGAGGAAAGTGCGTATGGTGAATGTTGTATTCAATCCCGATTAATTTTTTTGTTTCAACCACACTCTGATAGTCCACAGATTACAGAATGCCTCCAGATGAGCATCGGAAACTACTACTGGTCTTCCAGGGAACGATCAAAGCGTAGACTGTTTGAGACATTAGTACCATGGAGGAAAGTGCCCATGGTGACTGTTGTATTCAATCCCGATGCAATTTCTGTGTTTCAACAACACTCTGATAGTCCACAGATTACAGAATGCCTGCAGATGTGCATCGGAAACTACTACTGGTCTTCCAGGGAAAGATCAAATCGTAGACTGTTTGAGACATTACTCACATGGAGGAAAGTGCGCATGGCGACTGTTGTCCACAATCCCGATGCAATTTCTGTGTTTCATCAACACTCTGATAGTACACAAATTACAGAGTTTCCACAGATGTGCATCGGAAACTACTACTGGTCTTCCAGGGAACGATCAAAGCGTTAACTGTTTGAGGCATTACTCCCATGGAAGAAAGTGCGCATGGTGACTGTTGTATTCAATCCCGAAGCAATTTCTGTGTTTGAACAACACTCTGATAGTTTACACATTACAGAATGCCTCCAGATGTGCATCGGAAACTACTACTGGTCTTCCAGGGAACGATCAAATCGTAGACTGTTTGAGACATTACTCACATGGAGGAAAGTGCGCATGGCGACTGTTGTATTCAAGCCAGCGGCAAATCCTGTGTTTCATCAACACTTTGAAGGTCCACAGATTGTAGAATGCCTACAGATGTGCAACGGCAAATACTACTGGTCTTGCAGGGAACGATCAAAGCGTACACTGTTAGAGACATTACTCCCATGGAGGAAAGTGCGCATGGTGACTTTTGTATTCAATCCCGATGCAATTTCTGTGTTTCATCAACACCCTGATAGTCCAGAGATTACAGAATGGCTCCAGATGTGCATCGGAATCTACTACTGGTCTTCCAGGGAACGATCAAAGCGTGGACTGTTTGTGACATTACTCCCATGGAGGAAAGTCCGCATGGTGACTGTTGTATTGAACCCCGCGGCAATTTCTGTGTTTAATCAACACTTTGAAGGTCCACAGATTACGGAATGCCTCCAGATGAGCATCGGAAACTACTACTGGTCTTGCAGGGAACGATCAAAACGTAGACTGTTTGAGACGTTACTCCCATAGAGGAAAGTGCGCATGGTGAATGTTGTATTCAATCCCGATGCAATTTCTGTGTTTCATCAACACTCTTATAGTCCACAGATTACAGAATGCCTCCAGATGTGCATCGGAATCTACTACATGTCTTCCAGGGAACGATCAAATCGTAAACTGTATGAGACATTACTCCCATGGAGGAAAGTGCGCATGATGACTGTTGTATTCAATCCCGATGCAATATTTGTGTTTCATCAAAACTTTGAATGTCGACAGATTACAGAATGCCTCCAGATGAGCATCGGAAACTACTACTGGTCCTCCAGGAAACGATCAAATCGTGGACTAATTGAGACATTACTCCCATGGAGGAAAGTCCGCATGGTGTCTGTTGTATTCAATCCCGATGCAATATCTGTGTTTCATCAAAACTTTGAATGTCAACAGATTACAGAATGCCTCCAGATGTGCATCGGAAGCTACTACATGTCTTCCAGGGAACGATCAAAGCGTAAACTGTTTGAGACATTACTCCCATGGAGAAAAGTGCGCATGATGACTGTTGTATACAATCCTGATGCAATTTCTGTGTTTCATCAACACTCTGATAGTCCACTCATTACAGAATGTCCCCAGATGTGCATCGGACACTACTACTGGTCTTCCAGGGAACGATCAAAGCGTAAACTGTTTGAGACATTACTCCCATAGAGGAAAGTGCGCATGGTGACTGTTGTATTCAATCCCGATGCAATTTCTGTGTTTCATCAACACCCTGATAGTCCACAGATTACAGATTGGATCCAGATGTGCATTTAAATCAACTACTGGTCTTCCAGGAACGATCAAAGCGTAGACTGTTTGAGACATTACTCCCATGGAGGAAAGTGCGCATTGTGACTGTTGTATTCAATCCCGATGCAATTTCTGTGTTTCATCAACACTGTAATAGTCCACAGGTTACAGAATGCGTCCAGATGTGCTTCGGAAACTACTACCGGTCTTCCAGGGAACGATCAAAGCGTAGACTGTTTGAGACATTACTCACATAGAGGAAAGTGCGCATGGCGACTGTTGTATTCAATCCAGCGGCAAATCCTGTGTTTCATCAACACTTTGAAGGTCCACAGATTATAGAATGCCTACAGATGTGCATCGCAAATACTACTGGTCTTGCAGGGAACGATCAAAGCGTACACTGTTAGAGACATTACTCCCATGGAGGAAAGTGCGCATGGTGACTGTTGTATTCAATCCCGATGCAATTTCTGTGTTTCATCAACATCCTGATAGTCCACAGATTACAGAATGGCTCCAGATGTGCATCGGAATCTACTACTGGTCTTCCAGGGAACGATCAAAGCGTAGACTGTCTGTGACATTACTCCCATGGAGGATAGTGCGCATGGTGACTTTTGTATTGAACCCCGCGGCAATTTCTGCGTTTAATCAACACTTTGAAGGTCCACAGATTACAGAATGCCTCCAGATGAGCAACGGAAACTACTACTGGTCCTGCAGGGAACGATCAAAGCGTAGACTGTTTGAGACATTACGCCCATGGTGGAAAGTGCGCATGGTGAATGTTGTATTCAATCCCGATGCAATTTCTGTGTTTCATCAACAATCTGATAGTCCACAGATTACAGAATGCCTCCAGATGTGAATAGGAATCTACTACATGTCTTCCAGGGAACGATCAAAGCGTAAAGTATTTGAGACATTACTCCCATGGAGGAAAGTGCGCATGATGACTGTTGTATTCAATCCCGATGCAATTTCTGTGTTTCATCAACACATTGAAGGTCGACAGATTACAGAATGCCACCAGATGAGCATCAGAAACTACTACTGGTCCTCCAGGAAACGATCAAAGCGTAGACTGTTTGAGACATTACTCCCATTTAGGAAAATTGCGCATGGTGACTGTTGTATTTAATCCCGATGCATTTTTGTGTGTTTCATTAACACTCTCATAGTACACAGATTACAGAATGGCCACATATGTGCATCGGAAACTACTACTGGTCTTCCAGGGAACGATCAAAGCGTAAACTGTTTGAGACATTAGTCCTATGGAGGAAAGTGCGCATGGTGACTGTTGTATTCAATCCCGATGCAATTTCTGTGTTTCTTCAACACTCTGATAGTCCACACATTACAGAATGCCTCCAGATGTGCATCGGAAACTACTACTGGTCTTCCAGGTAACGATCAAAGCGTAGACTGTTTGAGACATTACTCCCATTTAGGAAAGTGCACATGGTGACTGTTGTAATCAATCCCGATGCAATTTCTGTGTTTCATCAACACTCTAATAGTCCACAGATTACAGATTGGATCCAGATGTGCATCGGAATCTACTACTGGTCTTCCAGGGAACGATCAAAGCGTAGACTGTTTGTGACATTACTCCCATGTAGGAAAGTGCGCATGGTGACTGTTGTATTCAATCCCGATGCAATTTCTGTGTTTCATCAACATTTTGAAGGTCCACAGGTTACAGAATGCCTCCAGATGTGCATCGGAAACTAATACTTGTCTTCCAGGGATCGATCAAAGCGTAGACTCTTTCAGACATTACTCCCATGGAGGAAAGTGCGCATGGTGACTGTTGTATTCAATCCCGATGCAATTTCTGTGTTTCATCAACACTATGATAGACCACACATTACAGAATGCCCCCAGATGTGCATCGGATACTACTATAGGTCTTCCAGGGAACGATCAAAGCGTAAACTGTTAGAGACAGTACCCCCATGGAGGAAAGTGCTCATGGTGACTATGGTATTCAATCCTGATGCAATTTCTGTGTTTCATCAACACTTTGAAGGTCCCCAGATTATAGAATGCCTACAGATGTGCATCGGAATCTACTACTGGTCTTCCAGGGAACGATCAAAGCGTAGACTGTTTGTGACATTACTCCCATGTAGGGAAGTGCGCATGGTGACAGTTGTATTCAATCCCGATGCAATTTCTGTGTTTCATCAACATTTTGAAGGTCCACAGATTACAGAATGCCTCCAGATGTGCATCGGAAACTGCTGCTGGTCTTCCAGGAAACAATCAAATCGTAGACACTTTTAGACATTACTCCCATGGAGGAAAGTGCGTATGGTGAATGTTGTATTCAATCCCGATTAATTTTTTTGTTTCAACAACACTCTGATAGTCCACAGATTACAGAATGCCTGCAGATGTGCATCGGAAACTACTACTGGTCTTCCAGGGAAGGATCAAATCGTAGACTGTTTGAGACATTACTCACATGGAGGAAAGTGCGCATGGCGACTGTTGTCCACAATCCCGATGCAATTTCTGTGTTTCATCAGCACTCTGATAGTTCACAAATTACAGAGTGGCCACAGATGTGCATCGGAAACTACTACTGGTCTTCCAGGGAACGATCAAAGCGTTAACTGTTTGAGGCATTACTCCCATGGAAGAAAGTGCGCATGGTGACTGTTGTATTCAATCCCGAAGCAATTTCTGTGTTTGAACAACACTCTGATAGTTTACACATTACAGAATGCCTCCAGATGTGCATCGGAAACTACTACTGGTCTTCCAGGGAACGATCAAATCGTAGACTGTTTGAGACATTACTCACATGGAGGAAAGTGCGCATGGCGACTGTTGTATTCAAGCCAGCGGCAAATCCTGTGTTTCATCAACACTTTGAAGGTCCACAGATTGTAGAATGCCTACAGATGTGCAACGGCAAATACTACTGGCCTTGCAGGGAACGATCAAAGCGTACACTGTTAGAGACATTACTCCCATGGAGGAAAGTGCGCATGGTGACTGTTGTATTCAATCCCGATGCAATTTCTGTGTTTCATCAACACCCTGATAGTCCAGAGATTACAGAATGGCTCCAGATGTGCATCGGAATCTACTACTGGTCTTCCAGGGAACGATCAAAGCGTAGACTGTTTGTGACATTACTCCCATGGAGGAAAGTCCGCATGGTGACTGTTGTATTGAACCCCGCGGCAATTTCTGTGTTTAATCAACACTTTGAAGGTCCACAGATTAAAGAATGCCTCCAGATGAGCATCGGAAACTACTACTGGTCTTGCAGGGAACGATCAAAACGTAGACTGTTTGAGACGTTACTCCCATAGAGGAAAGTGCGCATGGTGAATGTTGTATTCAATCCCGATGCAATTTCTGTGTTTCATCAACACTCTTATAGTCCACAGATTACAGAATGCCTGCAGATGTGCATCGGAATCTACTACATGTCTTCCAGGGAACGATCAAAGCGTAAACTGTATGAGACATTACTCCCATGGAGGAAAGTGCGCATGATGACTGTTGTATTCAATCCCGATGCAATATCTGTGTTTCATCAAAACTTTGAATGTCGACAGATTACAGAATGCCTCCAGATGAGCATCGGAAACTACTACTGGTCCTCCAGGAAACGATCAAATCGTGGACTAATTCAGACATTACTCCCATGGAGGAAAGTCCGCATGGTGTCTGTTGTATTCAATCCCGATGCAATATCTGTGTTTCATCAAAACTTTGAATGTCGACAGATTACAGAATGCCTCCAGATGTGCATCGGAAGCTACTACATGTCTGCCAGGGAACGATCAAAGCGTAAACTGTTTGAGACATTACTCCCATGGAGGAAAGTGCGCATGATGACTGTTGTATTCAATCCTGATGCAATTTCTGTGTTTCATCAACACTCTGATAGTCCACACATTACAGAATGTCCCCAGATGTGCATCGGACACTACTACTGGTCTTCCAGGGAACGATCAAAGCGTAAACTGTTTGAGACATTACTCCCATGGAGGAAAGTGCGCATGGTGACTGTTGTATTCAATCCCGATGCAATTTCTGTGTTTCATCAACACCCTGATAGTCCACAGATTACAGATTGGATCCAGATGTGCATTTAAATCAACTACTGGTCTTCCAGGGAACGATCAAAGCGTAGACTGTTTGAGACATTACTCCCATGGAGGAAAGTGCGCATTGTGACTGTTGTATTCAATCCCGATGCAATTTCTGTGTTTCATCAACACTGTAATAGTCCACAGGTTACAGAATGCGTCCAGATGTGCTTCGGAAACTACTACTGGTCTTCCAGGGAACGATCAAAGCGTAGACTGTTTGAGACATTACTCACATAGAGGAAAGTGCGCATGGCGACTGTTGTATTCAATCCAGCGGCAAATCCTGTGTTTCATCAACACTTTGAAGGTCCACAGATTATAGAATGCCTACAGATGTGCATCGCAAATACTACTGGTCTTGCAGGGAACGATCAAAGCGTACATTGTTAGAGACATTACTCCCATGGAGGAAAGTGCGCATGGTGACTGTTGTATTCAATCCCGATGCAATTTCTGTGTTTCATCAACGCCCTGATAGTCCACAGATTACAGAATGGTTCCAGATGTGCATCGGAATCTACTACTGGTCTTCCAGGGAACGATCAAAGCGTAGACTGTCTGTGACATTACTCCCATGGAGGATAGTGCGCATGGTGACTTTAGTACTGAACCCCGCGGCAATTTCTGTGTTTAATCAACACTTTGAAGGTCCACAGATTACAGAATGCCTCCAGATGAGCAACGGAAACTACTACTGGTCTTGCAGGGAACGATCAAATCGTAGACTGTTTGAGATATTACTCCCATGGAGGAAAGTGCGCATGGTGAATGTTGTATTCAATCCCGATGCAATTTCTGTGTTTCATCAACAATCTGATAGTCCACAGATTACAAAATGCCTCCAGATGTGAATAGGAATCTACTACATGTCTTCCAGGGAACGATCAAAGCGTAAAGTATTTGAGACATTACTCCCATGGAGGAAAGTGCGCATGATGACTGTTGTATTCAATCCCGATGCAATTTCTGTGTTTCATCAACACATTGAAGGTCGACAGATTACAGAATGCCACCAGATGAGCATCGGAAACTACTACTGGTCCTCCAGGAAACGATCAAAGCGTAGACACTTTTAGACATTACTCCCATGGAGGAAAGTGCGCATGGTGACTGTTGTATTCAATCCCGATGCAATTTCTGTGTTTCAACAACACTCTGATAGTCCACAGATTACAGAATGCCTCCAGATGTGCATCGGAAACTACTACTGGTCTTCCAGGGAACGATCAAATCGTAGACTGTTTGAGACATTACTCCCATGGAGGAAAGTGCGCATGGTGACTGTTGTATTCAATCCCGATTCAATTTCTGTGTTTCAACAACACTCTGATAGTCCACAGATTACGGAATGCCTGCAGATGTGCATCGGAAACTACTACTAGTCTTCCAGGGAACGATCAAAGCGTAGACTGTTTGAGACATTACTCCCATGTAGGAAAATTGTGCATGGTGACTGTTGTATTTAATCCCGATGCAATTTGTGTGTTTCATTAACACTCTGATAGTACACAGATTACAGAATGGCCACATATGTGCATCGGAAACTACTACTGGTCTTCCAGGGAACGATCAAATCGTAGACTGTTTAAGACATTAGTACCATGGAGGAAAGTGCGCCTGGTGACTGTTGTATTCAATCCCGATGCAATTTCTGTGTTTCAACAACACTCTGATAGTCCACAGATTACAGAATGCCTGCAGATGTGCATCGGAAACTACTACTGGTCTTCCAGGGAACGATCAAAGCGTAGACTGTTTGAGACATTACTCCCATTTAGGAAAATTGCGCATGGTGACTGTTGTATTTAATCCCGATGCATTTTTGTGTGTTTCATTAACACTCTCATAGTACACAGATTACAGAATGGCCACATATGTGCATCGGAAACTACTACTGGTCTTCCAGGGAACGATCAAAGCGTAAACTGTTTGAGACATTAGTCCTATGGAGGAAAGTGCGCATGGTGACTGTTGTATTCAATCCCGATGCAATTTCTGTGTTTCTTCAACACTCTGATAGTCCACACATTACAGAATGCCTCCAGATGTGCATCGGAAACTACTACTGGTCTTCCAGGTAACGATCAAAGCGTAGACTGTTTGAGACATTACTCCCATTTAGGAAAGTGCACATGGTGACTGTTGTAATCAATCCCGATGCAATTTCTGTGTTTCATCAACACTCTAATAGTCCACAGATTACAGATTGGATCCAGATGTGCATCGGAATCTACTACTGGTCTTCCAGGGAACGATCAAAGCGTAGACTGTTTGTGACATTACTCCCATGTAGGAAAGTGCGCATGGTGACTGTTGTATTCATTCCGTATGCAATTTCTGTGTTTCAACAACACTCTGATAGTCCACAGATTACAGAATGCCTGCAGATGTGCATCGGAAACTACTACTGGTCTTCCAGGGAACGATCAAATCGTAGACTGTTTGAGACATTAGTACCATGAAGGAAAGTGCGCATGGTGACTGTTGTATTCAATCCGTATGCAATTTCTGTGTTTCAACAACACTCTGATAGTCCACAGATTACAGAATGCCTGCAGATGTGCATCGGAAACTACTACTGGTCTTCCAGGGAACGATCAAAGCGTTAACTGTTTGAGACATTAGTCCTATGGAGGAAAGTGCGCATGGTGACTGTTGTATTCAATCCCGATGCAATTTCTGTGTTTCATCAACACCCTGATAGTCCACAGATTACAGATTGGATCCAGATGTGCATTTAAATCAACTACTGGTCTTCCAGGGAACGATCAAAGCGTAGACTGTTTGAGACATTACTCCCATGGAGAAAAGTGCGCATTGTGACTGTTGTATTCAATCCCGATGCAATTTCTGTGTTTCATCAACACTCTAATAGTCCACAGGTTACAGAATGCCTCCAGATGTGCTTCGGAAACTACTACTGGTCTTCCAGGGAACGATCAAAGCGTAGACTGTTTGAGACATTACTCACATAGAGGCAAGTGCGCGTGGCGACTGTTGTATTCAGTCCAGCGGCAAATCCTGTGTTTCATCAACACTATGAAGGTCCACAGATTATAGAATGCCTACAGATGTGCATCGGCAAATACTACTGGTCTTGCAGGGAACGATCAAAGCGTACACTGTTAGAGACTTTACTCCCATGGAGGAAAGTGCGCATGGTGACTGTTGTATTCAATCCCGATGCAATTTCTGTGTTTCATCAACACCCTGATAGTCCACAGATTACAGAATGGCTCCAGATGTGCATCGGAATCTACTACTGGTCTTCCAGGGAACGATCAAAGCGTAGACTGTTTGAGACGTTACTCCCATAGAGGAAAGTGCGCATGGTGAATGTTGTATTCAATCCCGATGCAATTTCTGTGTTTCATCAACACTCTTATAGTCCACAGATTACAGAATGCCTGCAGATGTGCATCGGAATCTACTACATGTCTTCCAGGGAACGATCAAAGCGTAAACTGTATGAGACATTACTCCCATGGAGGAAAGTGCGCATGATGACTGTTGTATTCAATCCCGATGCAATATCTGTGTTTCATCAAAACTTTGAATGTCGACAGATTACAGAATGCCTCCAGATGAGCATCGGAAACTACTACTGGTCCTCCAGGAAACGATCAAATCGTGGACTAATTGAGACATTACTCCCATGGAGGAAAGTCCGCATGGTGTCTGTTGTATTCAATCCCGATGCAATATCTGTGTTTCATCAAAACTTTGAATGTCGACAGATTACAGAATGCCTCCAGATGTGCATCGGAAGCTACTACATGTCTGCCAGGGAACGATCAAAGCGTAAACTGTTTGAGACATTACTCCCATGGAGGAAAGTGCGCATGATGACTGTTGTATTCAATCCTGATGCAATTTCTGTGTTTCATCAACACTCTGATAGTCCACACATTACAGAATGTCCCCAGATGTGCATCGGACACTACTACTGGTCTTCCAGGGAACGATCAAAGCGTAAACTGTTTGAGACATTACTCCCATGGAGGAAAGTGCGCATGGTGACTGTTGTATTCAATCCCGATGCAATTTCTGTGTTTCATCAACACCCTGATAGTCCACAGATTACAGATTGGATCCAGATGTGCATTTAAATCAACTACTGGTCTTCCAGGGAACGATCAAAGCGTAGACTGTTTGAGACATTACTCCCATGGAGGAAAGTGCGCATTGTGACTGTTGTATTCAATCCCGATGCAATTTCTGTGTTTCATCAACACTGTAATAGTCCACAGGTTACAGAATGCGTCCAGATGTGCTTCGGAAACTACTACTGGTCTTCCAGGGAACGATCAAAGCGTAGACTGTTTGAGACATTACTCACATAGAGGAAAGTGCGCATGGCGACTGTTGTATTCAATCCAGCGGCAAATCCTGTGTTTCATCAACACTTTGAAGGTCCACAGATTATAGAATGCCTACAGATGTGCATCGCAAATACTACTGGTCTTGCAGGGAACGATCAAAGCGTACATTGTTAGAGACATTACTCCCATGGAGGAAAGTGCGCATGGTGACTGTTGTATTCAATCCCGATGCAATTTCTGTGTTTCATCAACACCCTGATAGTCCACAGATTACAGAATGGCTCCAGATGTGCATCGGAATCTACTACTGGTCTTCCAGGGAACGATCAAAGCGTAGACTGTCTGTGACATTACTCCCATGGAGGATAGTGCGCATGGTGACTTTTGTATTGAACCCCGCGGCAATTTCTGTGTTTAATCAACACTTTGAAGGTCCACAGATTACAGAATGCCTCCAGATGAGCAACGGAAACTACTACTGGTCTTGCAGGGAACGATCAAATCGTAGACTGTTTGAGATATTACTCCCATGGAGGAAAGTGCGCATGGTGAATGTTGTATTCAATCCCGATGCAATTTCTGTGTTTCATCAACAATCTGATAGTCCACAGATTACAAAATGCCTCCAGATGTGAATAGGAATCTACTACATGTCTTCCAGGGAACGATCAAAGCGTAAAGTATTTGAGACATTACTCCCATGGAGGAAAGTGCGCATGATGACTGTTGTATTCAATCCCGATGCAATTTCTGTGTTTCATCAACACATTAAAGGTCGACAGATTACAGAATGCCACCAGATGAGCATCGGAAACTACTACTGGTCCTCCAGGAAACGATCAAAGCGTAGACACTTTTAGACATTACTCCCATGGAGGAAAGTGCGCATGGTGACTGTTGTATTCAATCCCGATGCAATTTCTGTGTTTCAACAACACTCTGATAGTCCACAGATTACAGAATGCCTCCAGATGTGCATCGGAAACTACTACTGGTCTTCCAGGGAACGATCAAATCGTAGACTGTTTGAGACATTACTCCCATGGAGGAAAGTGCGCATGGTGACTGTTGTATTCAATCCCGATTCAATTTCTGTGTTTCAACAACACTCTGATAGTCCACAGATTACGGAATGCCTGCAGATGTGCATCGGAAACTACTACTAGTCTTCCAGGGAACGATCAAAGCGTAGACTGTTTGAGACATTACTCCCATGTAGGAAAATTGCGCATGGTGACTGTTGTATTTAATCCCGATGCAATTTGTGTGTTTCATTAACACTCTGATAGTACACAGATTACAGAATGGCCACATATGTGCATCGGAAACTACTACTGGTCTTCCAGGGAACGATCAAATCGTAGACTGTTTAAGACATTAGTACCATGGAGGAAAGTGCGCCTGGTGACTGTTGTATTCAATCCCGATGCAATTTCTGTGTTTCAACAACACTCTGATAGTCCACAGATTACAGAATGCCTGCAGATGTGCATCGGAAACTACTACTGGTCTTCCAGGGAACGATCAAAGCGTAGACTGTTTGAGACATTACTCCCATTTAGGAAAATTGCGCATGGTGACTGTTGTATTTAATCCCGATGCATTTTTGTGTGTTTCATTAACACTCTCATAGTACACAGATTACAGAATGGCCACATATGTGCATCGGAAACTACTACTGGTCTTCCAGGGAACGATCAAAGCGTAAACTGTTTGAGACATTAGTCCTATGGAGGAAAGTGCGCATGGTGACTGTTGTATTCAATCCCGATGCAATTTCTGTGTTTCTTCAACACTCTGATAGTCCACACATTACAGAATGCCTCCAGATGTGCATCGGAAACTACTACTGGTCTTCCAGGTAACGATCAAAGCGTAGACTGTTTGAGACATTACTCCCATTTAGGAAAGTGCACATGGTGACTGTTGTAATCAATCCCGATGCAATTTCTGTGTTTCATCAACACTCTAATAGTCCACAGATTACAGATTGGATCCAGATGTGCATCGGAATCTACTACTGGTCTTCCAGGGAACGATCAAAGCGTAGACTGTTTGTGACATTACTCCCATGTAGGAAAGTGCGCATGGTGACTGTTGTATTCAATCCGTATGCAATTTCTGTGTTTCAACAACACTCTGATAGTCCACAGATTACAGAATGCCTGCAGATGTGCATCGGAAACTACTACTGGTCTTCCAGGGAACGATCAAATCGTAGACTGTTTGAGACATTAGTACCATGAAGGAAAGTGCGCATGGTGACTGTTGTATTCAATCCGTATGCAATTTCTGTGTTTCAACAACACTCTGATAGTCCACAGATTACAGAATGCCTGCAGATGTGCATCGGAAACTACTACTGGTCTTCCAGGGAACGATCAAAGCGTTAACTGTTTGAGACATTAGTCCTATGGAGGAAAGTGCGCATGGTGACTGTTGTATTCAATCCCGATGCAATTTCTGTGTTTCATCAACACCCTGATAGTCCACAGATTACAGATTGGATCCAGATGTGCATTTAAATCAACTACTGGTCTTCCAGGGAACGATCAAAGCGTAGACTGTTTGAGACATTACTCCCATGGAGAAAAGTGCGCATTGTGACTGTTGTATTCAATCCCGATGCAATTTCTGTGTTTCATCAACACTCTAATAGTCCACAGGTTACAGAATGCCTCCAGATGTGCTTCGGAAACTACTACTGGTCTTCCAGGGAACGATCAAAGCGTAGACTGTTTGAGACATTACTCACATAGAGGCAAGTGCGCATGGCGACTGTTGTATTCAGTCCAGCGGCAAATCCTGTGTTTCATCAACACTATGAAGGTCCACAGATTATAGAATGCCTACAGATGTGCATCGGCAAATACTACTGGTCTTGCAGGGAACGATCAAAGCGTACACTGTTAGAGACATTACTCCCATGGAGGAAAGTGCGCATGGTGACTGTTGTATTCAATCCCGATGCAATTTCTGTGTTTCATCAACACCCTGATAGTCCACAGATTACAGAATGGCTCCAGATGTGCATCGGAATCTACTACTGGTCTTCCAGGGAACGATCAAAGCGTAGACTGTCTGTGACATTACTCCCATGGAGGAAAGTGCGCATGGTGACTGTTGTATTCAACCCCGCGGCAATTTCTGTGTTTAATCAACACTTTGAAGGTCCACAGATTACAGAATGCCTCCAGAAGAGCAACGGAAACTACTACTGGTCTTGCAGGGAACGATCAAAGCGTAGACTGTTTGAGACATTACTCCCATGGAGGAAAGTGCGCATGGTGAATGTTGTATTCAATCCCGATGCAATTTCTGTGTTTCATCAACAATCTGATAGTCCACAGATTACAGAATGCCTCCAGATGTGCATCGGAATCTACTACATGTCTTCCAGGGAACGATCAAAGCGTAAAGTGTTTGAGACATTACTCCCATGGAGGAAAGTGCGCATGATGACTGTTGTATTCAATCCCGATGCAATTTCTGTGATTCATCAACACATTGAAGGTCGACAGATTACAGAATGCCACCAGATGAGCATCGGAAACTACTACTGGTCCTCCAGGAAACGATCAAATCGTAGACTAATTGAGACATTACTCCCATGGAGGAAAGTCCGCATGGTGTCTGTTGTATTCAATCCCGATGCAATTTCCGTGTTTCATCAACACTCTGATAGTCCACAGATAACAGAATGCCTCCAGATGTGCATCGGAAGCTACTACATGTCTTCCAGGGAACAATGAAAGCGTAAACTGTTTGAGACATTACTCCCATGGAGGAAAGTGCGCATAATGAGTGTTGTATTCAATCCTGATGCAATTTCTGTGTTTCATCAACACTCTGATAGTCCACACATTACAGAATGTCCCCAGATGTGCATCGGAAACTACTACTGGTCCTCCAGGGAACGATCAAAGCGTAAACTGTTTGAGACATTACTCCCATGTAGGAAAGTGCGCATGGTGACTGTTGTAATCAATCCCGATGCAATTTCTGTGTTTCATCAGCACTCTGATAGTCCACAGATTACAGATTGGATCCAGATGTGCATCGGAATCTACTACTGGTCTTCCAGGGAACGATCAAAGCGTAGACTGTTTGAGACATTAGTCCTATGGAGGAAAGTGCACATGGTGACTGTTGTATTCAATCCCGATGCAATTGCTGTGTTTCATCAACACTCTGATAGTCCACACATTACAGAATGTCCCCAGATGTGCATCGGAAACTACTACTGGTCTTCCAGGGAACGATCAAAGCGTAAACTGTTTGAGACATTACTCCCATGGAGGAAAGTGCGCATGGTGACTGTTGTATTCAATCCCGATGCAATTTCTGTGTTTCATCAACACCCTGATAGTCCACAGATTACAGATTGGATCCAGATGTGCATTTAAATCAACTACTGGTCTTCCAGGGAACGATCAAAGCGTAGACTGTTTGAGACATTACTCCCATGGAGGAAAGTGCGCATGATGACTGTTGTATTCAATCCCGATGCAATTTCTGTGATTCATCAACACGTTGAAGGTCGACAGATTACAGAATGCCACCAGATGAGCATCGGAAACTACTACTGGTCCTCCAGGAAACGATCAAATCGTAGACTAATTGAGACATTACTCCCATGGAGGAAAGTCCGCATGGTGTCTGTTGTATTCAATCCCGATGCAATTTCCGTGTTTCATCAACACTCTGATAGTCCACAGATAACAGAATGCCTCCAGATGTGCATCGGAAGCTACTACATGTCTTCCAGGGAACAATGAAAGCGTAAACTGTTTGAGACATTACTCCCATGGAGGAAAGTGCGCATAATGAGTGTTGTATTCAATCCTGATGCAATTTCTGTGTTTCATCAACACTCTGATAGTCCACACATTACAGAATGTCCCCAGATGTGCATCGGAAACTACTACTGGTCCTCCAGGGAACGATCAAAGCGTAAACTGTTTGAGACATTACTCCCATGTAGGAAAGTGCGCATGGTGACTGTTGTAATCAATCCCGATGCAATTTCTGTGTTTCATCAACACTCTGATAGTCCACAGATTACAGATTGGATCCAGATGTGCATCGGAATCTACTACTGGTCTTCCAGGGAACGATCAAAGCGTAGACTGTTTGAGACATTAGTCCTATGGAGGAAAGTGCACATGGTGACTGTTGTATTCAATCCCGATGCAATTGCTGTGTTTCATCAACACTCTGATAGTCCACACATTACAGAATGTCCCCAGATGTGCATCGGAAACTACTACTGGTCTTCCAGGGAACGATCAAAGCGTAAACTGTTTGAGACATTACTCCCATGGAGGAAAGTGCGCATGGTGACTGTTGTATTCAATCCCGATGCAATTTCTGTGTTTCATCAACACCCTGATAGTCCACAGATTACAGATTGGATCCAGATGTGCATTTAAATCAACTACTGGTCTTCCAGGGAACGATCAAAGCGTAGACTGTTTGAGACATTACTCCCATGGAGGAAGGTGCGCATTGTGACTGTTGTATTCAATCCCGATGCAATTTCTGTGTTTCATCAACACTCTAATAGTCCACAGGTTACAGAATGCCTCCAGATGTGCTTCGGAATCTAGTACTGGTCTTCCAGGGAACGATCAAAGCGTAGACTGTTTGAGACATTACTCACATAGAGGCAAGTGCGCATGGCGACTGTTGTATTCAGTCCAGCGGCAAATCCTGTGTTTCATCAACACTTTGAAGGTCCACAGATTATAGAATGCCTACAGATGTGCATCGGCAAATACTACTGGTCTTGCAGGGAACGATCAAACCTTACACTGTTAGAGACATTACTCCCATGGAGGAAGGTGCGCATGGTGACTGTTGTATTCAATCCCGATGCAATTTCTGTGTTGCATCAACACCCTGATAGTCCACAGATTACAGAATGGCTCCAGATGTGCATCGGAATCTACTACTGGTCTTCCAGGGAACGATCAAAGCGTAGACTGTCTGTGACATTACTCCCATGGAGGAAAGTGCGCATGGTGACTGTTGTATTCAACCCCGCGGCAATTTCTGTGTTTAATCAACACTTTGAAGGTCCACAGATTACAGAATGCCTCCAGAAGAGCAACGGAAACTACTACTGGTCTTGCAGGGAACGATCAAAGCGTAGACTGTTTGAGACATTACTCCCATGGAGGAAAGTGCGCATGGTGAATGTTGTATTCAATCCCGATGCAATATCTGTGTTTCATCAACAATCTGATAGTCCACAGATTACAGAGTGCCTCCAGATGTGCATCGGAATCTACTACATGTCTTCCAGGGAACGATCAAAGCGTAAAGTGTTTGAGACATTACTCCCATGGAGGAAAGTGCGCATGATGACTGTTGTATTCAATCCCGATGCAATTTCTGTGATTCATCAACACATTGAAGGTCGACAGATTACAGAATGCCACCAGATGAGCATCGGAAACTACTACTGGTCCTCCAGGAAACGATCAAATCGTAGACTAATTGAGACATTACTCCCATGGAGGAAAGTCCGCATGGTGTCTGTTGTATTCAATCCCGATGCAATTTCCGTGTTTCATCAACACTCTGATAGTCCACAGATAACAGAATGCCTCCAGATGTGCATCGGAAGCTACTACATGTCTTCCAGGGAACAATGAAAGCGTAAACTGTTTGAGACATTACTCCCATGGAGGAAAGTGCGCATAATGAGTGTTGTATTCAATCCTGATGCAATTTCTGTGTTTCATCAACACTCTGATAGTCCACACATTACAGAATGTCCCCAGATGTGCATCGGAAACTACTACTGGTCCTCCAGGGAACGATCAAAGCGTAAACTGTTTGAGACATTACTCCCATGTAGGAAAGTGCGCATGGTGACTGTTGTAATCAATCCCGATGCAATTTCTGTGTTTCATCAACACTCTGATAGTCCACAGATTACAGATTGGATCCAGATGTGCATCGGAATCTACTACTGGTCTTCCAGGGAACGATCAAAGCGTAGACTGTTTGTGACATTACTCCCATGTAGGAAAGTGCGCATGGTGACTCTTGTATTCAATCCCGATGCAATTTCTGTGTTTCATCAACATTTTGAAGGTCCACAGATTACAGAATGCCTCCAGATGTGCATCGGATACTACTACTGGTCTTCCAGGAAACGATCAAAGCGTAGACACTTTTAGACATTACTCCCATGGAGGAAAGTGCGCATGGTGACTGTTGTATTCAATCCCGATGAAATTTCTGTGTTTCAACAACACTCTGATAGTCCACAGATTACAGAACGCCTCCAGATGTGCATCGGAAACTACTACTGGTCTTCCAGGGAACGATCAAATCGTAGACTGTTTGAGACATTAGTACCATGGAGGAAAGTGCGCATGGTGACTGTTGTATTCAATCCCGATGCAATTTCTGTGTTTCAACAACACTCTGATAGTCCACAGATTACAGAATGCCTGCAGATGTGCATCGGAAACTACTACTGGTCTTCCAGGGAACGATCAAAGCGTAGACTGTTTGAGACATTACTCCCATTTAGGAAAATTGCGCATGGTGACTGTTGTATTTAATCCCGATGCAATTTGTGTGTTTCATTAACACTCTGATAGTACACAGATTACAGAATGGCCACATATGTGCATCGGAAACTACTACTTGTCTTCCAGGGAACGATCAAATCGTAGACTGTTTGAGACATTATTACCATGGAGGAAAGTGCGCATGGTGACTGTTGTATTCAATCCCGATGCAATTTCTGTGTTTCAACAACACTCTGATAGTCCACAGATTACAGAATGCCTGCAGATGTGCATCGGAAACTGCTACTGGTCTTCCAGGGAACGATCAAAGCGTAGACTGTTTGAGACATTACTCCCATTTAGGAAAATTGCGCATGGTGACTGTTGTATTTAATCCGGATGCAATTTGTGTGTTTCATTAACACTCTGATAGTACACAGATTACAGAATGGCCCCATATGTGCATCGGAAACTACTACTGGTCTTCCAGGGAACGATCAAAGCGTAAACTGTTTGAGACATTAGTCCTATGGAGGAAAGTGCGCATGGTGACTGTTGTATTCAATCCCCATGCAATTTCTGTGTTTCTTCAACACTCTGATAGTCCACACATTACAGAATGCCTCCAGATGTGCATCGGAAACTACTACTGGTCTTCCAGGGAACGATCAAAGCGTAGACAGTTTGTGACATTACTCCCATGTAGGAAAGTGCGCATGGTCACTGTTGTATTCAATCCCGATGCAATTTCTGTGTTTAATCAACACTTTGAAGGTCCACAGATTACAGATTGGATCCAGATGTGCATCGGAATCTACTACTGGTCTTCCAGGGAACGATCAAAGCGTAGACAGTTTGTGACATTACTCCCATGTAGGAGAGTGCGCATGGTGACTGTTGTATTCAATCCCGATGCAATTTCTGTGTTTCATCAACATTTTGAAGGTCCACAGGTTACAGAATGCCTCCAGATGTGCATCGGAAACTACTACTCGTCTTCCAGGGAACGATCAAAGCGTAAACTGTTTGAGACATTACTCCCGTGGAGGAAAGTGCGCATGGTGACTGTTGTATTCAATCCCGATGCAATTTCTGTGTTTGAACAACACTCTGATAGTTTACAGATTACGGAATTTCTCCAGATGTGCATCGGAAGCTACTACTTTTCTTAAAGGGAACGATCAAAGCGTAGACTGTTTGAGACATTACTCCCATGGAGGAAAGTTCGCATGGTGACTGTTGTGTTTAAACCCGATGCAATTTCTGTGTTTCATCAACACTCTGATAGTCCACACATTACAAAATGCCTCCAGATGTGCATCAGAAACTACTACTCGTCTTCCAGGAAACGATCAAAGCGTAGCCTGTTTGAGACATTACTCCAATGGAGGAAAGTGCGCATGGTGAATGTAGTATTCAATCCCGAGGCAATTTCTGTGTTTCAGCAACACTTTAAAGGTCCACAGATTACAGAATGCCTCCAGATGTGCATTGGAAACTGCTACTGGTCTTCCAGGGAGCGATGAAAGCGTAGACTGTTTGAGACATTACTCCCAAGGAGGAACGTGCGCATGGTGACTGTAGTATTCAATACCGAGGCAATTTCTGTGTTTCCTCCACACTCTGATAGTCCACACATTACAGAATGCCTCCAGATGTGCATCGGAAAATAAAACTGGTCTTCCAGGAAACGATAAAAGCGTAAACTGTTTGAGAGATTACTCCCATGGAGGAAAGTGCGAATGGTGACTGTTGTATTCAATCCCGATTCAATTTCTGTGTTTCATCAACACTCTGACAGTCCACAGATTACAGAATGACACCAGATGTGCATCGAAAACTACTACAGGTCTTCCATGGAACAATCAAATCGTAGACTGTTTGAGACATTACTCCCATGGAGGAAAGTGCGCATTGTGACTGTTGTATTCAATCCCGATGCAATTTCTGTGTTTCATCAACACTCTAATAGTCCACACATTACAGAATGCCTCCATATGTGCATCGGAAACTACTACAGGTCTTCCAGGGAACAATCAAAGCGTAGACTGATAGAGACATTACTCCCATAAAGGAAAGTGCGCATGGTGACAGTTGTATTCAGTCCCGATGCAATTTCTGTGTTTCATCAACACCCTGATAGTCCACAGATTACAGAATGACACCAGATGTGCATCGGAAACTAATACATGTCTTCCAGGGAACGATCAAAGCGTAGACTGTTTGAGACATTACTCCCATGGAGAGAAGTGCGCATGGTGACAGTTGTAATTAATCCCGATGCAATTTCTGTGTTACATCAACACTCTGATAGTCCACAGATTACAGAATGACACCAGATGTGCATCGGAAACTAATACATGTTTTCCAGGGCACGATCAAAGCGTAGACTGTTTGAGACATTACTCCCATGCAATGAAGCACGCATGGTGTCTGTTGTATTCAATCCCGATGCAATTTCAGTGTTTCAGCAACACTCTGATAGTCCACAGATTACAGAATGTCTCCAGATGTGCATCGGAAACTACTACTGATCTACCAGGGAACGATCAAAGCGTAAACTGTTTGAGACATTACTCCTATAGAGGAAAGTGCGCATGGTGAGTGTTGTATTCAATCCCGATGCAATTTCTGTGTTTCATCAACAATTTGAAGGTCCACAGATTACAGAATGCCGCCAGATGTCCATCTGAAACTAGTACTGGTCAAGCAGGGAACGATCAAAATGTAGACTGTTTGAGACATTACTCCCATGGAGGAAAGTGCGCATGGTGACTGTTGTATTCAATCCCGATGGAATTTCTGTGTTTCATCAACAGTCTGATAGTCCACAGATTACAGAATGCCTCCAGATGTGCATCGGAATCTACTACTGGTCTTCCAGGGAACGATCAAAAATTAGACTGTTTGTGACATTACTCCCATGTAGGAAAGTGCGCATAGTGACTGTTGTATTCAATCCCGATGCAATTTCTGTCTTTCATCAACACTTTGAAGGTCCACAGATTACAGAATGCCGCTAGATGTCCATCTGAAACTAGTACTGGTCTAGCAGGGAACGATCAAAATGTAGACTGTTTGAGACATTACTCCCATGGAGGAATGTGCGCATGGTGACTGTTGTATTCAATCCCGATGCAATTTCTGTGTTTCATCAACACTCTGATAGTCCGCAGATTACAGAATAACACCAGATGTGCGTCGGAAACTACTACTGGTCTACCAGGGAACGACCAAAGCGTAGACTGTTTGTGACATCACTCCCATGTAGGAAAGTGCGCATGGTGACTGTTGTATTCAATCCCGAAGCAATTTCTGTGTTTCATCAACACTTTGAATTTCCACAGATTACAGAATACCTCCAGACGGTCATCGGAAACTAGCACTGGTCTTGCAGGGAACGATCAAAGTGTAGACTGTTTGAGACATTACTCCCATGGAGAAAAGTGCGCATCGTGACTGTTGTATTCAATACCGATGCAATTTCTGTGTTTCATCAACACTCTGATAGTCCGCAGATTACAGAATAACACCAGACGTGCGTCGGAAATTAATACTTGTCTTCCAGGGAACGATCAAAGCGTCGTCTGTTTGACACATTACTCCCATGGAGGAAAGTGCGCATGGTGACTGTTGTATTCAATCCCGATGCAATTTCTGTGTTTCATCAACACTCTGATAATCCACACATTACAGAATGCCCCCAGATGTGCATCGGAAACTACTACTGGTCTTCCAGGGAACGATCAAAGCGTAAACCCTTTGAGACACTACTCCCACGAAGGAAAGTGCTAATATTGACTTTTGTACTCAATTCTGATGTAATTTCTGTGTTTCATCAACACTCTGACAGTCCACACATTACAGAATGACCCCAGATGTGCATCGGAACCTACACTGGTCTTCCACGGAACGATCAAAGCGTAAACTTATTGAGACATTACTCCCACGGAGGAAAGTGCGCATGGTGACTGTTGTATTCAATCCCGATTAATTTCTGTGTTTCATCAACACTTTGAAGGTCCACAGATTACAGAAAGCCTCCAGATGTGCATCGGAAACTACTACTGGTCTTCCAGGAAACGATCAAAGCGTACACTGTTTGAGACATTACTCCCATGAAGGAAAGTGCGAATGGTGACTGTTGTATTTAATCCTCAGGCAATTTCTGTGATTCATCAACAATTTAAAGGTCCACAGATTACAGAATGCCTAAAGATGTGGATCGGAAACTACTACTGGTCTTGCAGGCACCGTCAAAGCGTAGATTGTTTGAGACATTACTCACATGGAGGAAAGTGCGCATGTTGTCTGTTGTATTCAATCCCGATGCAATTTCTGTGTTTCATCAACACTCTGATAGTTTACAGATTACAGAATGCCTCCAGATGTGCATCGGAAACTACTACTGGTCTTCCAGGGAACGATCAAAAATTAGACTGTTTGTGACATTACTCCCATGTAGTTAAGTGCGCATGGTGACTGTTGTATTCAATCCCGATGCAATTTCTGTGTTTAATCAACACTCTGATAGTCCGCAGATTACAGAATAACACCAGACGTGCGTCGGAAATTAATACTTGTCTTCCAGGGAACGATCAAAGCGTAAACTGTTTGAGACATTACTCCCATGGATGAAAGTGCGCATGGTGACTGTTGTATTGAATCCCGATGCAATTTCTGTGTTTCATGAACACTCTGAAAGTCCACACATTACAGAATGCCCACAGATGTGCATCGGAAACTAAAACTGGTCTTCAAGAAAACGATCAAAGCGTAAACTGTTTGAGACATTACTCCCATGGAGGAAAGTGCGCATGGTGACTCTTGTATACAATCCCGATGCAATTTCTGTGTTTCATCAACACTCTGACAGACCACAGATTACAGAATGCCTCCAGATGTGCATCGGAAACTACTACAGGTCTTCCAGGGAACAATCAAAGCGTAGACTATTTGAGACATTACTCCCATGGAGGGAAGTGCGCATGGTGACAGTTGTATTCAATCCCGATGCAATCTCTGTGTTACATCAACACTCTCATAGTCCACAGATTACAGAATGACACCAGATGTGCATCGGAATCTAATACATGACCTCCAGGGAACGATCAAAGCGTAGACTGTTTGAGTCATAACTCCCATGGAATGAGGCACGCATTGGAGTCTGTTGTATTCAATCCCGAAGTAATTTCAGTGTTTCAGCAACACTCGGATAGTCCACAGATTACAGAATGCCTCCAGATGTGCATCGGAAACTACTACTGGTCTTCCAGGGAACGATCAAAGCGTAAACTCTTTGAGACATTACCCCCAATCAGGAAAGTGTGCATGGTGACTGTTGTATTCAATCCCGATGCAATTTCTGTGTTTCATCAACACTCTGATAATCCACACATTACAGAATGCCCCCAGATGTGCATCGGAAACAACTACTGGTCTTCCAGGGAACGATCAAAGCGTAAACCGTTTGAGACACTACTCCCACGAAGGAAAGTGCTAATATTGACTTTTGTACTCAATTCTGATGTAATTTCTGTGTTTCATCAACACTCCGACAGTCCACACATTACAGAATGACCCCAGATGTGCATCGGAAACTAAAACCTGTTCTTCCAGGGAACGATAAAAGCGTAAACTGTTTGAGACATTACTCCCATGGAGGGAAGTGCGCATAGTGACTGTTGTATTCAATCCCGATGCTATTTCTGTGTTTCATCAACACTCTGACAGACCACAGATTACAGAATGCCTCCAGATGTGCATCGGAAACTACTACAGGTCTTCCAGGGAACGATCAAAGCGTAGACTGTTTGAGACATTACTCCCATGGAATGAAGCACGCATAGTGTCGGTTGTATTCAATCCCGATGCAATTTCAGTGTTTCAGCAACACTCTGATAGTCCACAGATTTCAGAATGCCTCCAGATGTGCGTCGGAAACTACTACTGGTCTTCCAGGGAACGATCAAAGCGTAAACTGTTTGAGACATTATTCCCATGGAGGAAAGTGTGCATGGTGACTGTTGTATTCAATCCTGATGCAATTTCTGTGTTTCATCAACACTGTGATAGTCCACACATTACAGAATGTCCCCAGATGTGCATCGGAAACTACTACTGGTTTTCCAGGGAACGATGAAAGCGTAAACTGTTTGAGACATTACTCCCATGGAGGGAAGTGCGCATGGTAACTGTTGTATTCAATCCCGATGGAATTTCTGTGTTTCATCAACACTTTGAAGGTCCACAGATTACAGAATGCCTCCAGATGTGCATCGGAAACTACTACAGGTCTTCCAGGGAACGATCAAAGCGTAGACTGTTTGAGACATTACTCCGAAGGAGGAAAGTGAGCATGGAGACTGTTGTATTCAATCCCGATGCAATTTCTGTGTTTCATCAACACTCTGATAGTCCACAGATTACAGAATGCCCCCAGATGTGCATCGGAACCTACACTGGTCTTCAATGGAACGATAACAGCGTAAACTGTTTGAGACATTACTCCCATTTAGGAAAGTGCGCATGGTGACTGTTGTATTCACTCCCGATGCAATTTCTGTGTTTCATCAACACTTTGAAGGTCCACAGATTACAGAAAGCCTCCAGATGTGCATCGGAAACTACTACTGGTCTTCCAGGAAACGATCAAAGCGTAGTCTGTTTGAGACATTACTCCCATGAAGGAAAGTGCGCATGGTGACTGTTGTATTCAATCCCGAGGCAATTTCTGTGATTCATCAACAATTTAAAGGTCCACAGATTACAGAATGCCTAAAGATGTGCATCGGAAACTACAACTGGTCTTGCAGGCAACGTCAAAGCGTAGACTGTTTGAGACATTACTCCCATGGAGGAAAGTGAGAATGGTGTCTCTTGTATTCAATCCCGATGCAATTTCTGTGTTTCATCAACACACTGATAGTCCACACATTACAGAATGCCCCCAGATGTGAATCGGAAACTACTACTGGTCTTCCAGGGAACGATCAAAGCGTAAACTGTTTGAGACATTACTCCCATGGAGGAAAGTGCGCATGGTGACTGTTGTATTCAATCCCGATGCAATTTCTGTGTTTCATCAACACTCTGATAGTCCACAGATTACAGAATGCCTCCAGATGTGCATCGGAAACTACTACTGGTCTTCCAGGGAACGATCAAAGCGTAGACTGTTTGACACATAACTTCCATGGAGGAAAGTGCGCATGGTGACTCTTGTATTGAATCCCGATGCAATTTCTGTCTTTCATCAACACTCTTATAGTCCACAGATTACAGAATGCCTCCAGATGTGCCTCGGAAACTACTACTGGTCCTAAAGGGAACGATCAAAGCTTAGACTGTTTGTGACATTACTCCCATGTAGGAATGTGCGCATGGTGACTGTTGTATTCAATCCCGATGCAATATCTGTGTTTCATCAACACTTTGAAGGTCCACAGATTACAGAATACCGCCAGATGTCCATCGGAAACTAGTACTGGTCTTGCAGGGAACGATCAAAATGTAGACTGTTTGAGACATTACTCCCATTGAGGAAAGTGCGCATGGTGACTGTTGTATTCAATCCCGATGCAACTTCTGTGTTTCATCAACACTCTGATAGTCCGCAGATTACAGAATAACACCAGATGTGCGTCGGAAACTACTACTTGTCTTCCAGGGAACGATCAAAGCGTAGACTGTTTGACACATTACTCCCATGGAGGAAAGTGCGCATGGTGACTGTTGTATTCAATCCCGATGCAATTTCTGTGTTTCATCAACACTGTGATAGTCCGCAGATTACAGAATAACACCAGATGTGCGTCGGAAACTACTACTTGTCTTCCAGGGAACGATCAAAGCGTAGACTGTTTGACACATTACTCCCATGGAGGAAAGTGCGCATGGTGACTGTTGTATTCAATCCGTATGCAGTTTCTGTGTTTCAACAACTCTCTGATTGTCCACAGATTACAGAATGCCTCCAGATGTGCATCGGAAACTACTACTGCTCTTCCAGGGAACGATCAAAGCGTAGACTGTTTGAGACATTACTCCCATGGAGGAAAGTGTGCATGATGACGGTTGTATTCAATCCCGATGCAATTTCTGTGTTTCATCAACACTCCGATAGTCCACAGATTACAGAATGACACCAGATGTGCATCGGAAACTAATACATGTCTTCCAGGGAATGATCAAAGCGTAGACTGTTTGAGACATTACTCCCATGGAATGAAGCACGCATGGTGTCTGTTGTATTCAATCCCGATGCAATTTCAGTGTTTCAGCAATACTCTGATAGTCCACAGATTACAGAGTGCCTCCAGATGTGCATCGGAGACTACTAATGGTCTTCCAGGGAACGATCAAAGCGTAGACTGTTTGTGACATTAATCCCATGTAGGAAAGTGCGCATGGTGACTGTTGTTTTCAATCCCGATGCAATATCTGTGTTTCATCAACACTTCGAAGGTCCACAGATTACAGAATACCTCCAGATGTTCATCGGAAACTAGTACTGGTCTTGCAGGGAACGATCAAAATGTAGACTGTTTGAGACATTTCTCCCATGGAGGAAAGTGCGCATGGTGACTGTTATATTCAATCCCGATGCAATTTCTGTGTTTCATCAACACTCTGATAGTCCGCAGATTACAGAATAACACCAGATGTGCGTCGGAAATTAATACTTGTCTTCCAGGGAACGATCAAAGCGTAGACTGTTTGACACAGTACTCCCATGGAGGAAAGTGCGCATGGTGACTGTTGTATTCAATCCCGATGCAAATTTTGTGTTTCATCAACACTCTGATAATCCACACATTTCAGAATGCCCCCAGATGTGCATCGGAAACTACTACTGGTCTTCCAGGGAACGATCAAAGCGTAAACTGTTTGAGACACTACTCCCATGGAGGATAGTGCTAATATTGACTTTTGTATTCAATTCTGATGTATTTTCTGTGTTTCATCAACACTCTGACATTAAACACATTACAGCATGCCCCCAGATGTGCATCGGAAACTAAAACCTTTTCTTCCAGGGAACGATCAAAGCGTAAACTGTTTGAGACATTACTCCCATATAGGGAAGTGCGCATAGTGACTGTTGTATTCAATCCCGATGCTATTTCTGTGTTTCATCAACACTCTGATAGTCCACACAATACTGAATGTACCCAGATGTGCATCGGAAACTACTACTGGTTTTCCAGGTAACGACGAAAGCGTAAACTGTTTGAGACATTACTCCCATGGAGGAAAGTGCGCATGGTGACTGTTGTATTCAATCCCGATGGAATTTCTGTGTTTCATCAACACTCTGACAGTCCACAGATTACAGAATGCCTCCAGATGTGCATCGGAATCTACTACTGGTCTTCCAGGGAACGATCAAAGCGTAGACGGTTTGTGGTATTACTCCCATGTAGGAGAGTGCGCATGGTGACTGTTGTTTTCAATCCCGATGCAATATCTGTGTTTCATCAACACTTTGAAGGTCCACAGATTACAGAATACCTCCAGATGTTCATCGGAAACTAGTACTGGTCTTGCAGGGAACGATCAAAATGTAGACTGTTTGAGACATTACTCCCATGGAGGAAAGTGCGCATGGTGACTGTTATATTCAATCCCGATGCAATTTCTGTGTTTCATCAACACTCTGATAGTCCGCAGATTACAGAATAACACCAGATGTGCGTCGGAAATTAATACTTGTCTTCCAGGGAACGATCAAAGCGTAGACTGTTTGACACATTACTCCCATGGAGGAAAGTGCGCATGGTGACTGTTGTATTCAATCCCGATGCAATTTCTGTGTTTCATCAACACTCTGATAATCCACACATTACAGAATGCCCCCAGATTTGCATCGGAAACTACTACTGGTCTTCCAGGGAACGATCAAAGCGTAAACTTTTTGAGACACTACTCCCATGGAGGAAAGTGCTAATATTGACTTTTGTATTCAATTCTGATGTACTTTCTGTGTTTCATCAACACTCTGACAGTCCACACATTACAGAATGCCCCCAGATGTGCATCGGAAACTAAAACATTTTCTTCCAGGGAACGATCAAAGCGTAAACTGTTTGATACATTACTCCCATGGAGGGAAGTGCGCATAGTGACTGTTGTATTCAATCCCGATGCTATTTCTGTGTTTCATCAACACTATGACAGACCACAGTTTACAGAATGCTTCCAGATGTGCATCGGAAACTACTACAGGTCTTCCAGGGAACGATCAAAGCGTAGACCGTTTGAGACATTTCTCCCATGGAGGAAAGTGAGCATGGTGACTGTTGTATTCAATCACGATGCAATTTCTGTGTTTCATCAACACTCTGATAGTCCACAGATTACAGAATTCCCCCAGATGTGCATCGGAACCTACTACTGGTCTTCCAGGAAACGATCAAAGCGTAGACTGTTTGAGACATTACTCCCATGAAGGAAAGTGCGCATGGTGACTGTTGTATTCAATCCCGAGGCAATATCTGTGATTCATCAACAATTTAAAGGTCCACAGATTACAGAATGCCTAAAGATGTGCATCGGAAACTACTACTGGTCTTGCAGGCAACGTCAAAGCGTAGACTGTTTGAGACATTACTCCCATGGAGGAAAGTGCGCATGGTGTCTGTTGTATTCAATCCCGATGCAATTTCTGTGTTTCATCAACACTCTGATAGTTTACAGATTACAGAATGCCTCCAGATGTGCATCGGAAACTACTACAGGTCTTCCAGGGAATGATGAAAGCGTAGACTGTTTGACACATTACTCCCATGGAGGAAAGTGCGCATGGTGACTGTTGTATTGAATCCCGATGCAATTTCTGTGTTTCATCAACACTCTGATAGTCCACACATTACAGAATGCCTCCAGATGTGCATCAGAAAATACTACTCGTCTTCCAGGGAGCGATGAAAGCGTAAACTGTTTGAGACATAACTCCCATGGAGGAAAGTGCGCATGGTAACTGTTGTATTGAATACCGATGCAATTTCTGTGTTTCATCAACAATCTGATAGTCCACGCATTACAGAATGCCCACAGATGTGCATCGAAAACTAAAACTGGTCTTCCAGGGAACGATCAAAGCGTAGACTGTTTGAGACATTACTCCCATGGAGGAAAGTGCGCATGGTGACAGTTGTATTCAATCCCGATGCAATTTCTGTGTTTCATCAACACCCTGATAGTCCACAGATTACAGAGTGACACCAGATGTGATCGGAAACTAACACATGTCTTCCAGGGAACGATCAAAGCGTAGACTGTTTGAGACATTACTCACATGGAGGGAAGTGCGCATGGTGACAGTTGTATTCAATCCCAATGCAACTTCTGTGTTACATCAACACTCTGATAGTCCACAGATTACAGAATGACACCAGATGTGCAACGGAAACTAATACATGTTTTCCAGGGAACGATCAAAGCATAGACTGTTTGAGACATTAATCCCATGGAATGAAGCACGCATGGTGTCTGTTGTATTCAATCCCGATGCAATTTCAGTGTTTCAGCAACACTCTGATAGTCCACAGATTACAGAATGCCTCCAGATGTGCATCGGAAACTACTACTGGTCTTCCAGGGAACGATCAAAGCGTAAACTGTTTGAGACATTACTCCCATGGAGGAAAGTGTGCATGATGAGTGTTGTATTCAATCCTGATGCAATTCCTGTGTTTCATCAACACTCTGATAGTCCACACATTACAGAATGTCCCCAGATGTGCATCGCAAACTACTACAGGTTTTCCAGGGAACGATGAAAGCGTAAACAGTTTGGGACATTACTCCCATGGAGGAAAGTGCGCATGGTGACTGTTGTATTCAATCCCGATGGAATTTCTGTGTTTCATCAACACTCTGATAGTCCACAGATTACAGAATGCCTCCAGATGTGCATCGGAAACCACTACTGGTCTTCCAGGGAACGATCAAGGCTTAGACTGTTTGTGACATTACTCCCATGCAGGAAAGTGCGCATGGTGACTGCTGTATTCAATCCCGATGCAATTTCTGTGTTTCATCAACACTTTGAAGGTCCACAGATTACAGAATACCTCCAGATGTAGATCGGAAACTAGTACTGGTCTTGCAGGGAACGATCAAAATGTAGACTGCTTGAGACATTACTCCCATGGAGGAAAGTGCGTATGGTGACTGTTGTATTCAATCCCGATGCCAGTTCTGTGTTTCATCAACACTCTGATAGTCCGCAGATTACAGAATAATACCAGATGTGCGTCGGAAACTACTACTTGTCTTCCAGGGAACGATCAAAGCGTAGACTGTTTGACACATTACTCCCATGGAGGAAAGTGCGCTTGGTGACTGTTGTATTCAATCCCGATTCAATTTCTGTGTTTCAACACTCTGATAGTCCACACATTACAGAATGCCCCCAGATGTGCATCGGAAACTACTAAAGGTCTTCCAGGGAACGGTCAAAGCGTAAACTGTTTGAGACACTACTCCCATGGACGAAAGTGCGCATGGTGACTGTTGTATTCAATCCGTATGCAATTTCTGTGTTTCAACAACACTCTGATAGTCCACAGATTACAGAATGCCACCTGATGTGCATCGGAAACTACTACTTGTCTTCCAGGGATCGATCAAAGCGTAGACTGTTTGGGACATTACTCCCATTTAGGAAAATTGCGCATGGTGACTGTTGTATTCAATCCGGATGCAATTTCTGTGTTTCAACAACACTCTGATAGTCCACACATTACACAATGAACCCAGATGTTCATCATAAACAACTACTGGTATTCCAGGGAACGATCAAAGCGTAACCTGTTTGCGACATTACTCCCATGGAGGAAAGTGCGCATGGTGACTGTTGTATTCAATCCCGATGCTATTTCTGTGTTTCATCAACACTCTGACAGACCACAGATTACAGAATGCCTCCAGATGTGCATCGGAAACTACTACAGGTCTTCCAGTGAACGATCAAAGCGTAGACTGTTTGAGACATTACTCCCATGGAGGAAAGTTAGCATGGTGACAGTTGTATTCAATCCCGATGCAATTTCTGTGTTTCATCAACACTCTGATAGTCCACAGATTACAGAATGACACCAGATGTGCATCGGAAACTACTACTGGTCTTCCAGGGAACGATCAAAGCGTAGACTGTTTGACACATTACTCCCATGGAGGAAAGTGCGCATGGTGACTGTTGTATTCAATCCCGAAGCAATTTCTGTGTTTCATCAACACTCTGATAATCCACACATTACAGAATGCCCCCAGATGTGCATCGGAAACTACTACTGGTCTTCCAGGGAACGATCAAAGCGTAAACTGTTTGAGACACTACTCCCATGGAGGAAAGTGCTAATATTGTCTTTTGTATTCAATTCTGACGTACTTTCTGTGTTTCATCAACACTCTGACAGTCCACACATTACAGAATGCCCCCAGATGTGCATCAGAAACTAAAACATTTTCTTACAGGGAACGATCAAAGCGTAAACTGTTTGAGACATTACTCCCATGGAGGGAAGTGCGCATAGTGACTGTTGTATTCAATCCCGTTGCTATTTCTGTGTTTCATCAACACTCTGACAGACCACAGTTTACAGAATGCCTCCAGATGTGCATCGGAAACTACTACAGGTCTTCCCGGGAACGATCAAAGCGTAGACCGTTTGAGACATTTCTCCCATGGAGGAAAGTGAGCATGGTGACTGTTGTATTCAATCCCGATGTAATTTCTGTGTTTCATCAACACTCTAATAGTCCACAGATTACAGAATTCCCCCAGATGTGCATCGGAACCTACTACTGGTCTTCCAGGAAACGATCAAAGCGTAGACTGTTTGAGACATTACTCCCATGAAGGAAAGTGCGCATGGTGACTGTTGTTTTCAATCCCGAGGCAATTTCTGTGATTCATCAACAATTTAAAGGTCCACAGATTACAGAATGCCTAAAGATGTGCATCGGAAGCTACTACTGGTCTTGCAGGCAACGTCAAAGCGTAGACTGTTTGAGACATTACTCCCATGGAGGAAAGTGCGCATGGTGCCTGTTGTATTCAATCCCGATGCAATTTCTGTGTTTCATCAACACTCTGATAGTTTACAGATTACGGAATGCCTCCAGATGTGCATCGGAAACTACTACTGGTCTTCCAGGGAACGATGAAAGCGTAGACTGTTTGACACATTACTCCCATGGAGGAAAGTGCGCATGGTGACTGTTGTATTGAATCCCGATGCAATTTCTGTGTTTCATCAACACTCTGATAGTCCACACATTACATAATGCCTCCAGATGTGCATCAGAAAATACTACTCGTCTTCCAGGGAGCGATGAAAGCGTAAACTGTTTGAGACATAACTCCCATGGAGGAAAGTGCGCATGGTGACTGTTGTATTGAATCCCAATGCAATTTCTGTGTTTCATCAACAATCTGATAGTCCACGCATTACAGAATGCCCACAGATGTGCATCGGAAACTAAAACTGGTCTTCCAGGGAACGATCAAAGCGTAAACTGTTTGAGACATTACTCCCATGGAGGAAAGTGCCCATGGTGACTGTTGTATTCAATCCCGATGCAATTTCTGTGTTTCATCAAAACTCTGACAGTCCACAGATTACAGAGTGACACTAGATGTGCGACGGAAACTACTACTTGTCTTCCAGGGAACGATCAAAGCGTAGACTGTTTGACACATTACTCCCATGGAGGAAAGTGCGCATGATGACTGTTGTATTGAATCCCGATGCAATTTCTGTGTTTCAAGAACACTCTGAAAGTCCACACATTACAGAATGCCCACAGATGTGCATCGGAAACTAAAACTGGTCTTCAAAGGAACGATCAAAGAGTAAACTGTTTGACACATTACTCCCATGGAGGAAAGTGCGCATGGTGACTGTTGTATTCAATCCCGATGCAATTCCTGCGATTCGTCAACACTCTGACAGTCCACAGATTACAGAATGCCTCCAGATGTGCTTCGGAATCTACTACAGGTCTTCCAGGGAACAATCAAAGCGTAGACTGTTTGAGACATTACTCCCATGGAGGAAAGTGCGCAAGGTGACAGTTGTATTCAATCCCGATGCAATTTCTGTGTTTCATCAACACCCTGATAGTCCACAGATTACAGAGTGACACCAGATGTGCATCGGAAACTAACACATGTCTTCCAGTGAACGATCAAAGCGTAGACTGTTTGAGACATTACTCACATGGAGGGAAGTGCGCATGGTGACAGTTGTATTCAATCCCAATGCAATTTCTGTGTTACATCAACACTCTGATAGTCCACAGATTACAGAATGCCACCTGATGTGCATCGGAAACTACTACTTGTCTTCCAGGGATCGATCAAAGCGTAGACTGTTTGGGACATTACTCCCATTTAGGAAAATTGCGCATGGTGACTGTTGTATTCAATCCGGATGCAATTTCTGTGTTTCAACAACACTCTGATAGTCCACACATTACACAATGAACCCAGATGTTCATCATAAACAACTACTGGTATTCCAGGGAACGATCAAAGCGTAACCTGTTTGCGACATTACTCCCATGGAGGAAAGTGCGCATGGTGACTGTTGTATTCAATCCCGATGCTATTTCTGTGTTTCATCAACACTCTGACAGACCACAGATTACAGAATGCCTCCAGATGTGCATCGGAAACTACTACAGGTCTTCCAGTGAACGATCAAAGCGTAGACTGTTTGAGACATTACTCCCATGGAGGAAAGTTAGCATGGTGACAGTTGTATTCAATCCCGATGCAATTTCTGTGTTTCATCAACACTCTGATAGTCCACAGATTACAGAATGACACCAGATGTGCATCGGAAACTACTACTGGTCTTCCAGGGAACGATCAAAGCGTAGACTGTTTGACACATTACTCCCATGGAGGAAAGTGCGCATGGTGACTGTTGTATTCAATCCCGAAGCAATTTCTGTGTTTCATCAACACTCTGATAATCCACACATTACAGAATGCCCCCAGATGTGCATCGGAAACTACTACTGGTCTTCCAGGGAACGATCAAAGCGTAAACTGTTTGAGACACTACTCCCATGGAGGAAAGTGCTAATATTGTCTTTTGTATTCAATTCTGACGTACTTTCTGTGTTTCATCAACACTCTGACAGTCCACACATTACAGAATGCCCCCAGATGTGCATCAGAAACTAAAACATTTTCTTACAGGGAACGATCAAAGCGTAAACTGTTTGAGACATTACTCCCATGGAGGGAAGTGCGCATAGTGACTGTTGTATTCAATCCCGATGCTATTTCTGTGTTTCATCAACACTCTGACAGACCACAGTTTACAGAATGCCTCCAGATGTGCATCGGAAACTACTACAGGTCTTCCCGGGAACGATCAAAGCGTAGACCGTTTGAGACATTTCTCCCATGGAGGAAAGTGAGCATGGTGACTGTTGTATTCAATCCCGATGTAATTTCTGTGTTTCATCAACACTCTAATAGTCCACAGATTACAGAATTCCCCCAGATGTGCATCGGAACCTACTACTGGTCTTCCAGGAAACGATCAAAGCGTAGACTGTTTGTGACATTACTCCCATGAAGGAAAGTGCGCATGGTGACTGTTGTTTTCAATCCCGAGGCAATTTCTGTGATTCATCAACAATTTAAAGGTCCACAGATTACAGAATGCCTAAAGATGTGCATCGGAAACTACTACTGGTCTTGCAGGCAACGTCAAAGCGTAGACTGTTTGAGACATTACTCCCATGGAGGAAAGTGCGCATGGTGCCTGTTGTATTCAATCCCGATGCAATTTCTGTGTTTCATCAACACTCTGATAGTTTACAGATTACGGAATGCCTCCAGATGTGCATCGGAAACTACTACTGGTCTTCCAGGGAACGATGAAAGCGTAGACTGTTTGACACATTACTCCCATGGAGGAAAGTGCGCATGGTGACTGTTGTATTGAATCCCGATGCAATTTCTGTGTTTCATCAACACTCTGATAGTCCACACATTACAGAATGCCTCCAGATGTGCATCAGAAAATACTACTCGTCTTCCAGGGAGCGATGAAAGCGTAAACTGTTTGAGACATAACTCCCATGGAGGAAAGTGCGCATGGTGACTGTTGTATTGAATCCCAATGCAATTTCTGTGTTTCATCAACAATCTGATAGTCCACGCATTACAGAATGCCCACAGATGTGCATCGGAAACTAAAACTGGTCTTCCAGGGAACGATCAAAGCGTAAACTGTTTGAGACATTACTCCCATGGAGGAAAGTGCCCATGGTGACTGTTGTATTCAATCCCGATGCAATTTCTGTGTTTCATCAAAACTCTGACAGTCCACAGATTACAGAGTGACACTAGATGTGCGACGGAAACTACTACTTGTCTTCCAGGGAACGATCAAAGCGTAGACTGTTTGACACATTACTCCCATGGAGGAAAGTGCGCATGATGACTGTTGTATTGAATCCCGATGCAATTTCTGTGTTTCAAGAACACTCTGAAAGTCCACACATTACAGAATGCCCACAGATGTGCATCGGAAACTAAAACTGGTCTTCAAAGGAACGATCAAAGAGTAAACTGTTTGACACATTACTCCCATGGAGGAAAGTGCGCATGGTGACTGTTGTATTCAATCCCGATGCAGTTTCAGTGTTTCAGCAACACTCTGATAGTCCACAGATTACAGTATGCCTCCAGATGTGCATCGGAAACTACTACTGGTCTTCCAGGGAACGATCAAAGCGTAAACTGTTTGAGACATTACTCCCATGGAGGAAAGTGTGCATGATGACTGTTGTATTCAATCCTGATGCAATTTCTGTGTTTCATCAACACTCTGATAGTCCACACATTACAGAATGTCCCCAGATGTGCATCGGAAACTACTAAAGGTCTTCCAGGGAAAGGTCAAAGCGTAAACTGTTTGAGACACTACTCCCATGGACGAAAGTGCGCATGGTGACTGTTGTATTCAATCCGTATGCAATTTCTGTGTTTCAACAACACTCTGATAGTCCACAGATTACAGAATGCCACCTGATGTGCATCGGAAACTACTACTGGTATTCCAGGGAACGATCAAAGCGTAACCTGTTTGAGACATTACTCCCATGGAGGAAAGTGCGCATGGTGACTGTTGTATTCAATCCCGATGCTATTTCTGTGTTTCATCAACACTCTGACAGACCACAGATTACAGAATGCCTCCAGATGTGCATCGGAAACTACTACAGGTCTTCCAGTGAACGATCAAAGCGTAGACTGTTTGAGACATTACTCCCATGGAGGAAAGTTAGCATGGTGACAGTTGTATTCAATCCCGATGCAATTTCTGTGTTTCATCAACACTCTGATAGTCCACAGATTACAGAATGACACCAGATGTGCATCGGAAACTAATACATGTCTTCCAGGGAACGATCAAAGGGTAGACAGTTTGAGACATTACTCCCAAGGAGGAAAGTGCACATGGTGACTGTTGTACTCAATCCGTATGCAATTTCTGTGTTTCAACAACACTCTGATAGTCCACAGATTACAGAATGCCTCCAGATGTGCATCGGAAACTACTACTGGTCTTCCAGGGAACGATCAAAGCGTAGACTGTTTGAGACATTACTCCCATTTAGGAAAATAGTGCATTGTGACTGTTGTATTCAATCCCGATGCAATTTCTGTGTTTCATCAACAATCTGATAGTCCACGCATTACAGAATGCCCACAGATGTACATCGGAAACTAAAACTGGTCTTCCAGGGAACGATCAAAGCGTAAACTGTTTGAGACATTACTCCCATGGAGGAAAGTGCGCATGATGACTGTTCTATTGAATCCCGATGCAATTTCTGTGTTTCATGAACACTCTGAAAGTCCACACATTACAGAATGCCCACAGATATGCATCGGAAACTAAAACTGGTCTTCAAAGGAACGATCAAGGAGTAAACTGTTTGACACATTACTCCAATGGAGGAAAATGCGCATGGTGACTTTTGTATTCAATCCCGATGCAATTCCTGTGATTCGTCAACACTCTGACAGTCCACAGATTACAGAATGCCTCCAGATGTGCATCGGAAACTACTACAGGTCTTCCAGGGAACAATCAAAGCGTAGACTGTTTGAGACATTACTCCCATGGAGGAAAGTGCGCATGGTGACAGTTGTATTCAATCCCGATGCAATTTCTGTGTTTCATCAACACCCTGATAGTCGTATAGATTACAGAGTGACACCAGATGTGCATCGGAAACTAACACATGTCTTCCAGGGAACGATCAAAGCGTAGACTGTTTGAGACATTACTCACATGGAGGGAAGTGCGCATGGTGACAGTTGTATTCAATCCCAATGCAATTTCTGTGTTACATCAACACTCTGATAGTCCACAGATTACAGAATGACACCAGATGTGCAACGGAAACTAATACATGTTTTCCAGGGAACGATCAAAGCATAGACTGTTTGAGACATTACTCCCATGGAATGAAGCACGCATGGTGTCTGTTGTATTCAATCCCAAAGCAATTTCAGTGTTTCAGCAACACTCTGATAGTCCACAGATTACAGAATGACACCAGATGTGCAACGGAAACTAATACATGTTTTCCAGGGAACGATCAAAGCGTAAACTGTTTGAGACATTACTCCCATGGAGGAAAGTGTGCATGATGACTGTTGTATTCAATCCTGATGCAATTTCTGTGTTTCATCAACACTCTGATAGTCCACACATTACAGAATGTCCCCAGATGTGCATCGCAAACTACTACAGGTCTTCCAGGGACGATCAAAGCTTAGACTGTTTGTGACATTACTCCCATGCAGGAAAGTGCGCATGGTGACTGCTGTATTCAATCCCGATGCAATTTCTGTGTTTCATCATCGCTTTGAAGGTCCACAGATTACAGAATACCTCCAGATGTAGATCGGAAACTAGTACTGGTCTTGCAGGGAACGATCAAAATGTAGACTGTTTGAGACATTACTCCCATGGAGGAAAGTGCGTATGGTGACTGTTGTATTCAATCCCGATGCGAGTTCTGTGTTTCATCAACACTCTGATAGTCCGCAGATTACAGAATAACACCAGATGTGCGTCGGAAACTACTACTTGTCTTCCAGGGAACGATCAAAGCGTAGACTGTTTGACACATTACTCCCATGGAGGAAAGTGCGCTTGGTGACTGTTGTAATTAATCCCGATGCAATTTCTGTGTTTCAACACTCTGATAGTCCACACATTACAGAATGCCCCCAGATGTGCATCGGAAACTACTAAAGGTCTTCGAGGGAGCGGTCAAAGCGTAAACTGTTTGAGACACTACTCCCATGGACGAAAGTGCGCATGGTGACTGTTGTATTCAATCCATATGCAATTTCTGTGTTTCAACAACACTCTGATAGTCCACAGATTACAGAATGCCTCCTGATGTGCATCGGAAACTATTACTTGTCTTCCAGGGAACGATCAAAGCGTAGACTGTTTGGGACATTACTCCCATTTAGGAAAATTGCGCATGGTGACTGTTGTATTCAATCCCGATGCAATTTCTGTGTTTCAACAACACTCTGATAGTCCACACATTACAGAATGAACCCAGATGTTCATCGGAAACGACTACTGGTCTTCCAGGGAACGATCAAAGCGTAACCTGTTTGAGACATTACTCCCATGGAGGAAAGTGTGCATGGTGGCTGTTGTATTCAATCCCGATGAAATTTCTGTGTTTCAACAACACTCTGATAGTCCACAGATTACAGAATGCCTCCAGATGTGCATCGGAAACTACTACTGGTCTTCCAGGGAACGATCAAAGCGTAGACTGTTTGAGACATTACTCCCATTTAGGAAAATTGCGCATTGTGACTGTTATATTCAATCCCGATGCAATTTCTGTGTTTCAACAACACTCTGATAGTCCACACATTACAGAAAGAACCCAGATGTGCATCGGAAACTATACTGGTCTTCCAGGGAACGATAAAAGCGTAAACTGTTTGAGACACTACTCCCATGGAGGAAAGTGCGCACGGTGACTGTTGTATTCAATCCCGATGCAATTTCTGTGTTTGAAAAACACTCTGATAGTTTACAGATTACAGATTCCTCCAGATGTGCATCAGAAACTACAACTGGTCTTGCAGGGAACGATCAAAGCGTAGACTGTTTGTGACATTACTACCATGTAGGAAAGTGCGCATGGTGACTGTTGTTTTCAATCTTGATGCAATTTCTGTGTTTCATCAACACTCTGACAGACCACAGATTACAGAATACCTCCAGATGTGCATCGGAAAATACTACAGGTCTTCCAGTGAACGATCAAAGCGTAGACTGTTTGAGACATTACTCCCATGTAGGAAAGTTAGCATGGTGACAGTTGTATTCAATCCCGATGCAATTTCTGTGTTTCATCAACACTCTGATAGTCCACAGATTACAGAATGCCTCCAGATGTGTATCGGAAACTGCTACTGGTCTTCCATTAAACGATCAAAGCGTAGACAGTTTGAGACATTACTCCCAAGGAGGAAAGTGCGCATGGTGACTGTTGTATTCAATGCCGAGGCTATTTCTGTGTTTTATCAACACTTTAAAGGTTCACAGATTACAGAGTGCCTCCCGATGTGCACCGTAAACTACTACTGGTCTTGCAGGGAACGATCAAAGCGTAGACTGATTGAGACATTACTCCCATGAAGGAAAGTGCGAATGGTGACTGTTGTATTCAATCCCGATGCAATTTCTGTGTTTCATCAACACTTTGAAGGTCGACAGATTACAGAATGCCTCCAGATGAGCATCGGAAACTACTACTGGTCTTCCAGGGAACGATCAAGGCGTAGACTGTTTGAGACATTACTCCCATGGAGGAAAGTGCGCATGGTGACTGTTGTATTCAATCACGATGCAATTTCTGTGTTTCATCAACACTCTGATAGTCCACAGATTACAGAATGCCCCCATATGTGCATCGGAACCTACACTGGTCTTCCAGGGAACGATAACAGCGTAAACAGTTTGAGACATTACTCCCACGGAGGAAAGTGCGCATGGTGACTGTTGTATTCACTCCCGATGCAATTTCTGTGTTTCATCAACACTTTGAAGGTCCACAGATTACAGAATGCCTCCAGATGTGCATCGGAAACTACTACAGGTCTTCCAGTGAACGATCAAACCATAGACTGATTGAGACATTACTCCCATGGAGGAAAGTTAGCATGGTGACAGTTGTATTCAATCCCGATGCAATTTCTGTGTTTTATCAACACTCTGATAGTCCACAGATTACAGAATGACACCAGATGTGCATCGGAAACTAATACATGTCTTCCAGGGAACGATCACAGTGTAGACTGTTTGATACATTACTCCCATGGAGGAAAGTGCGCATGGTGACTGTTGTATTCAATCCCGATGCAATTTCTCTGTTTCATCAACACTTTGAAGGTCCACAGATTACAGAATGCCTCCAGATGTGTATCGGAAACTGCTACTGGTCTTCCAGGAAACGATCAAAGCGTAGACTGTTTGAGACGTTACTCCAATGTAGGAAAGTGCGCATGGTGGCTGTTGTATTCAATCCCGATGCTATTTCTGTGTTTCATCGACACTCTGATAGTCCACAGATTACAGAATGACACCAGATGTGCCTCGGAAACTACTAATGGTCTTCCAGGGAACGATAAAAGCGTAAACTGTTTGAGACATTACTCCCATGGTGGAAAGTGCGAATGGTGACTGTTGTATTCAATTCCGATGCAATTTCTGTGTTTCATCAACACTTTGATGGTCGACAGATTACAGAATGCCTCCAGATGTGCATCGGAAGCTACTACATATCTTCCAGGGAACGATCAAAGCGTAGACTGTTTGACACATTACTCCCATGGAGGAAAGTGCGCATGGTGACTGTTGTATTCAATCCCGATGCAATTTCTGTGTTTCATCAACACTCTGATAATCCACACATTACAGAATGCCCCCAGATGTGCATCGGAAACTTCTACTGGTCTTCCAGGGAACGATCAAAGCGTAAACTGTTTGAGACACTACTCCCATGGAGGAAAGTGCTAATATTGACTTTTGTATTCAATTCTGACGTACTTTCTGTGTTTCATCAACACTCTGACAGTCCACACATTACAGAATGCCCCCAGATGTGCATCAGAAACTAAAACATTATCTTGCAGGGAACGATCAAAGCGTAAACTGTTTGAGACATTACTCCCATGGAGGGAAGTGCGCATAGTGACTGTTGTATTCAATCCCGATGCTATTTCTGTGTTTCATCAACACTCTGACAGACCACAGTTTACAGAATGCCTCCAGATGTGCATCGGAAACTACTACAGGTCTTCCCGGGAACGATCAAAGCGTAGACCGTTTGAGACATTTCTCCCATGGAGGAAAGTGAGCATGGTGACTGTTGTATTCAATCCCGATGTAATTTCTGTGTTTCATCAACACTCTAATAGTCCAAAGATTACAGAATTCCCCCAGATGTGCATCGGAACCTACTACTGGTCTTCCAGGAAACGATCAAAGCGTAGACTGTTTGAGACATTACTCCCATGAAGGAAAGTGCGCATGGTGACTGTTGTTTTCAATCCCGAGGCAATTTCTGTGATTCATCAACAATTTAAAGGTCCACAGATTACAGAATGCCTAAAGATGTGCATCGGAAACTACTACTGGTCTTGCAGGCAACGTCAAAGCGTAGACTGTTTGAGACATTACTCCCATGGAGGAAAGTGCGCATGGTGTCTGTTGTATTCAATCCCGATGCAATTTCTGTGTTTCATCAACACTCTGATAGTTTACAGATTACAGAATGCCTCCAGATGTGCATCGGAAACTACTACTGGTCTTCCAGGGAACGATGAAAGCGTAGACTGTTTGACACATTACTCCCATGGAGGAAAGTGCGCATGGTGACTGTTGTATTGAATCCCGATGCAATTTCTGTGTTTCATCAACACTCTGATAGTCCACACATTACAGAATGCCTCCAGATGTGCATCAGAAAATACTACTCGTCTTCCAGGGAGCGATGAAAGCGTAAACTGTTTGAGACATAACTCCCATGGAGGAAAGTGCGCATGGTGACTGTTGTATTGAATCCCGATGCAATTTCTGTGTTTCATCAACAATCTGATAGTCCACGCATTACAGAATGCCCACAGATGTGCATCGGAAACTAAAACTGGTCTTCCAGGGAACGATCAAAGCGTAAACTGTTTGAGACATTACTCCCATGGAGGAAAGTGCCCATGGTGACTGTTGTATTCAATCCCGATGCAATTTCTGTGTTTCATCAAAACTCTGACAGTCCACAGATTACAGAATGACACTAGATGTGCGACGGAAACTACTACTTGTCTTCCAGGGAACGATCAAAGCGTAGACTGTTTGACACATTACTCCCATGGAGGAAAGTGCGCATGATGACTGTTGTATTGAATCCCGATGCAATTTCTGTGTTTCATGAACACTCTGAAGTCCACACATTACAGAATGCCCACAGATGTGCATCGGAAACTAAAACTGGTCTTCAAAGGAACGATCAAAGAGTAAACTGTTTGACACATTACTCCCATGGAGGAAAGTGCGCATGGTGACGGTTGTATTCAATCCCGATGCAATTCCTGTGATTCGTCAACACTCTGACAGTCCACAGATTACAGAATGCCTCCAGATGTGCATCGGAAACTACTACAGGTCTTCCAGGGAACAATCAAAGCGTAGACTGTTTGAGACATTACTCCCATGGAGGAAAGGGCGCATGGTGACAGTTGTATTCAATCCCGATGCAATTTCTGTGTGTCATCAACACCCTGATAGTCCACAGATTACAGAGTGACACCAGATGTGCATCGGAAACTAACACATGTCTTCCAGTGAACGATCAAAGCGTAGACTGTTTGAGACATTACTCACATGGAGGGAAGTGCGCATGGTGACAGTTGTATTCAATCCCAATGCAATTTCTGTGTTACATCAACACTCTGATAGTCCACAGATTACAGAATGACACCAGATGTGCAACGGAAACTAATACATGTTTTCCAGGGAACGATCAAAGCATAGACTGTTTGAGACATTGATCCCATGGAATGAAGCACGCATGGTGACTGTTGTATTCAATCCCGATGCAGTTTCAGTGTTTCAGCAACACTCTGATAGTCCACAGATTACAGTATGCCTCCAGATGTGCATCGGAAACTACTACTGGTCTTCCAGGGAACGATCAAAGCGTAAACTGTTTGAGACATTACTCCCATGGAGGAAAGTGTGCATGATGACTGTTGTATTCAATCCTGATGCAATTTCTGTGTTTCATCAACACTCTGATAGTCCACACATTACAGAATGTCCCCAGATGTGCATCGGAAACTACTAAAGGTCTTCCAGGGAAAGGTCAAAGCGTAAACTGTTCGAGACACTACTCCCATGGACGAAAGTGCGCATGGTGACTGTTGTATTCAATCCCGATGCAATTTCTGTGTTTCAACAACACTCTGATAGTCCACACATTACAGAATGAACCCAGATGTTTATCGGAAACAACTACTGGTATTCCAGGGAACGATCAAAGCGTAACCTGTTTGAGACATTACTCCCATGGAGGAAAGTGCGCATGGTGACTGTTGTATTCAATCCCGATGCTATTTCTGTGTTTCATCAACACTCTGACAGACCACAGTTTACAGAATGCCTCCAGATGTGCATCGGAAACTACTACAGGTCTTCCAGTGAACGATCAAAGCGTAGACTGTTTGAGACATTACTCCCATGGAGGAAAGTTAGCATGGTGACAGTTGTATTCAATCCCGATGCAATTTCTGTGTTTCATCAACACTCTGATAGTCCACAGATTATAGAATGACACCAGATGTGCATCGGAAACTAATACATGTCTTCCAGGGAACGATCAAAGGGTAGACAGTTTGAGACATTACTCCCAAGGAGGAAAGTGCACATGGTGACTGTTGTATTCAATCCGTATGCAATTTCTGTGTTTCAACAACACTCTGATAGTCCACAGATTACAGAATGCCTCCAGATGTGCATCGGAAAGTACTACTGGTCTTCCAGGGAA
Organism: Schistocerca gregaria; assembly: GCF_023897955.1. Classification (NCBI taxonomy): domain Eukaryota; kingdom Metazoa; phylum Arthropoda; class Insecta; order Orthoptera; family Acrididae; genus Schistocerca; species Schistocerca gregaria. The sequence continues at coordinate 4,263,462 of NW_026061707.1, read as the reverse complement.
CGATCAAAGCGTAGACTGTTTGAGACATTACTCCCATTTAGGAAAATAGTGCATTGTGACTGTTGTATTCAATCCCGATGCAATTAATGTGTTTCATCAACAATCTGATAGTCCACGCATTACAGAATGCCCACAGACGTACATCGGAAACTAAAACTGGTCGTCCAGGGAACGATCAAAGCGTAAACTGTTTGAGACATTACTCCCATGGAGGAAAGTGCGCATGATGACTGTTCTATTGAATCCCGATGCAATTTCTGTGTTTCATGAACACTCTGAAAGTCCACACATTACAGAATGCCCACAGATATGCATCGGAAACTAAAACTGGTCTTCAAAGGAACGATCAAGGAGTAAACTGTTTGACACATTACTCCAATGGAGGAAAATGCGCATGGTGACTTTTGTATTCAATCCCGATGCAATTCCTGTGATTCGTCAACACTCTGACAGTCCACAGATTACAGAATGCCTCCAGATGTGCATCGGAAACTACTACAGGTCTTCCAGGGAACAATCAAAGCGTAGACTGTTTGAGACATTACTCCCATGGAGGAAAGTGCGCATCGTGACAGTTGTATTCAATCCCGATGCAATTTCTGTGTTTCATCAACACCCTGATAGTCGTATAGATTACAGAGTGACACCAGATGTGCATCGGAAACTGACACATGTCTTCCAGGGAACGATCAAAGCGAAAGATGTTTGAGACATTACTCACATGGAGGGAAGTGCGCATGGTGACAGTTGTATTAAATCCCAATGCAATTTCTGTGTTACATCAACACTCTGATAGTCCACAGATTACAGAATGACACCAGATGTGCAACGGAAACTAATACATGTTTTCCAGGGAACGATCAAAGCATAGACTGTTTGAGACATTACTCCCATGGAATGAAGCACGCATGGTGTCTGTTGTATTCAATCCCAAAGCAATTTCAGTGTTTCAGCAACACTCTGATAGTCCACAGATTACAGAATGACACCAGATGTGCAACGGAAACTAATACATGTTTTCCAGGGAACGATCAAAGCGTAAACTGTTTGAGACATTACTCCCATGGAGGAAAGTGTGCATGATGACTGTTGTATTCAATCCTGATGCAATTTCTGTGTTTCATCAACACTCTGATAGTCCACACATTACAGAATGTCCCAAGATGTGCATCGCAAACTACTACAGGTCTTCCAGGGACGATCAAAGCTTAGAATGTTTGTGACATTACTCTCATGCAGGAAAGTGCGCATGGTGACTGCTGTATTCAATCCCGATGCAATTTCTGTGTTTCATCAACGCTTTGAAGGTCCACAGATTACAGAATACCTCCAGATGTAGATCGGAAACTAGTACTGGTCTTGCAGGGAACGATCAAAATGTAGACTGTTTGAGACATTACTCCCATGGAGGAAAGTGCGTATGGTGACTGTTGTATTCAATCCCGATGCGAGTTCTGTGTTTCATCAACACTCTGATAGTCCGCAGATTACAGAATAACACCAGATGTGCGTCGGAAACTACTACTTGTCTTCCAGGGAACGATCAAAGCGTAGACTGTTTGACACATTACTCCCATGGAGGAAAGTGCGCTTGGTGACTGTTGTAATTAATCCCGATGCAATTTCTGTGTTTCAACACTCTGATAGTCCACACATTACAGAATGCCCCCAGATGTGCATCGGAAACTACTAAAGGTCTTCCAGGGAGCGGTCAAAGCGTAAACTGTTTGAGACACTACTCCCATGGACGAAAGTGCGCATGGTGACTGTTGTATTCAATCCATATGCAATTTCTGTGTTTCAACAACACTCTGATAGTCCACAGATTACAGAATGCCTCCTGATGTGCATCGGAAACTACTACTTGTCTTCCAGGGAACGATCAAAGCGTAGACTGTTTGGGACATTACTCCCATTTAGGAAAATTGCGCATGGTGACTGTTGTATTCAATCCCGATGCAATTTCTGTGTTTCAACAACACTCTGATAGTCCACACATTACAGAATGAACCCAGATGTTCATCGGAAACGACTCCTGGTCTTCCAGGGAACGATCAAAGCGTAACCTGTTTGAGACATTACTCCCATGGAGGAAAGTGTGCATGGTGGCTGATGTATTCAATCCCGATGCTATTTCTGTGTTTCATCAACACTGTGACAGACCACAGATTACAGAATGAATCCAGATGTGCATCGGAAACTACTACAGGTCTTCCAGTGAACGATCAAAGCGTAGACTGTTTGAGACATTACTCCCATGGAGGAAAGTTAGCATGGTGACAGTTGTATTCAATCCCGATGCAACTTCTGTGTTTCATCAACACTCTGATAGTCCACAGATTACAGAATGACACCAGATGTGCATCTGAAACTAATACATGTCTTCCAGGGAACGATCAAAGGGTAGACAGTTTGAGACATTACTCCCAAGGAGGAAAGTGCGCATGGTGACTGTTGTATTCAATTTGTATGCAATTTCTGTGTTTCAACAACACTTTGATAGTCCACAGATTACAGAATGCCTCCAGATGTGCATCGGAAACTACTACTGGTCTTCCAGGGAACGATCAAAGCGTAGACTGTTTGAGACATTACTCCCATTTAGGAAAATTGCGCATTGTGACTGTTATATTCAATCCCGATGCAATTTCTGTGTTTGAAAAACACTCTGATAGTTTACAGATTACAGATTCCTCCAGATGTGCATCAGAAACTACAACTGGTCTTGCAGGGAACGATCAAAGCGTAGACTGTTTGTGACATTACTACCATGTAGGAAAGTGCGCATGGTGACTGTTGTTTTCAATCTCGATGCAATTTCTGTGTTTCATCAACACTCTGACAGACCACAGATTACAGAATACCTCCAGATGTGCATCGGAAAATACTACAGGTCTTCCAGTGAACGATCAAAGCGTAGACTGTTTGAGACATTACTCCCATGTAGGAAAGTTAGCATGGTGACAGTTGTATTCAATCCCGATGCAATTTCTGTGTTTCATCAACACTCTGATAGTCCACAGATTACAGAATGCCTCCAGATGTGTATCGGAAACTGCTACTGGTCTTCCATTAAACGATCAAAGCGTAGACAGTTTGAGACATTACTCCCAAGGAGGAAAGTGCGCATGGTGACTGTTGTATTCAATCCCGAGGCTATTTCTGTGTTTTATCAACACTTTAAAGGTCGACAGATTACAGAATGCCTCCAGATGAGCAACGGAAACTACTACTGGTCTTCCAGGGAACGATCAAGGCGTAGACTGTTTGAGACATTACTCCCATGGAGGAAAGTGCGCATGGTGACTGTTGTATTCAATCACGATGCAATTTCTGTGTTTCATCAACACTCTGATAGTCCACAGATTACAGAATGCCCCCATATGTGCATCGGAACCTACACTGGTCTTCCAGGGAACGATAACAGCGTAAACTGTTTGAGACATTACTCCCACGGAGGAAAGTGCGCATGGTGACTGTTGTATTCACTCCCGATGCAATTTCTGTGTTTCATCAACACTTTGAAGGTCCACAGATTACAGAATGCCTCCAGATGTGCATCGGAAACTACTACAGGTCTTCCAGTGAACGATCAAACCATAGACTGTTTGAGACATTACTCCCATGGAGGAAAGTTAGCATGGTGACAGTTGTATTCAATCCCGATGCAATTTCTGTGTTTTATCAACACTCTGATAGTCCACAGATTACAGAATGACACCAGATGTGCATCGGAAACTAATACATGTCTTCCAGGGAACGATCACAGTGTAGACTGTTTGATACATTACTCCCATGGAGGAAAGTGCGCATGGTGACTGTTGTATTCAATCCCGATGCAATTTCTCTGCTTCATCAACACTTTGAAGGTCCACAGATTACAGAATGCCTCCAGATGTGTATCGGAAACTGCTACTGGTCTTCCAGGAAACGATCAAAGCGTAGACTGTTTGAGACATTACTCCCATGTAGGAAAGTGCGCATGGTGGCTGTTGTATTCAATCCCGATGCTATTTCTGTGTTTCATCGACACTCTGACAGACCACAGATTACAGAATGCCCCCATATGTGCATCGGAACCTACACTGGTCTTCCAGGGAACGATCAAAGCGTAAACTGTTTGAGACATTACTCCCATGGAGGAAAGAGCGCATGGTGACTGTTGTTTTCAATCCCGATGCTATTTCTGTGTTTCATCAACACTCTGACAGACCACAGATTACAGAATGCCTCCAGATGTGCATCGGAAAATACAACAGGTCTTCCAGTGAACGATCAAAGCGTAGACTGTTTGAGACATTACTCCCATGGAGGAAAGTTAGCATGGTGACAGTTGTATTCAATCCCGATGCAATTTCTGTGTTTCATCAACACTCTGATAGTCCACAGTTTACAGAATGACACCAGATGTGCATCGGAAACTAATACATGTCTTCCAGGGAACGATCAAAGCGTAAACTGTTTGAGACATTACTCCCATGGAGGAAAGTGCTAATGGTAACTTTTGTATTCAATTCTGATGTAATTTCTGAGTTTCATCAACACTCTGATAGTCCACACATTACAGAATGCAACCAGATGTACATCGGAAACAAATACTGTTCTTCCAGGGAACGATCAAAGCGTAAACTGTTTGAGACATTACTACCATGGAGGAAAGTGCGCATGGTGACTGTTGTATTCGATCCCGATGCAATTTCTGTGTTTCATCAACATTCTGACAGTCCCCATATTACAGAATGCCTCCAGATGTGCATCGGAAACTACTACTGGTCTTGCAGGGAACGATCAAAGCGTAGACTGTTTGAGACATTACTCCCATGGAGGAAAGTGCGCATGGTGACTGTTCTATTCAATCCGTATGCAATTTCTGTGATTCAACAACACTCTGATAGTCCACAGATTACAGAATGCCTCCAGATGTGCATCGGAAACTACTACTTGTCTTCCAGGGAACGATCAAAGCGTAGACTTTTTGGGACATTACTCGCATGTAGGAACATTGCGCATGGTGACTGTTGTATTCAATCCCGATGCAATTTCTGTGTTTCAACAACACTCTGATAGTCCACACATTACAGAATTAACCCAGATGTTCATCGGAAACAACTACTGGTCTTCCAGGGAACGATCAAAGCGTTAACTGTTTGAGACATTACTCCCATGGAGGAAAGTGCGCATGGTGACTGTTGTTTTCAATCCCGATGCTATTTCTGTGTTTCATCAACACTCTGACAGACCACAGATTACAGAATGCCTCCAGATGTGCATCGGAAAATACTACAGGTCTTCCAGTGAACGATCAAAGCGTAGACTGTTTGAGACATTACTCCCATGGAGGAAAGTTAGCATGGTGACAGTTGTATTCAATCCCGATGCACTTTCTGTGTTTCATCAACACTCTGATAGTCCACAGATTACAGAATGACACCAGATGTGCATCGGAAACTAATACATGTCTTCCAGGGAACGATCAAAGCGTAGACTGTTTGATACATTACTCCCATGGAGGAAAGTTGGCATGGTGACTGTTGTATTCAATCCCGATGCAATTTCTCTGTTTTATCAACACTTTGAAGGTCCACAGATTACAGAATGCCTCCAGATGTGTATCGGAAACTGCTACTGGTCTTCCAGGAAACGATCAAAGCGTAGACAGTTTGAGACATTACTCCCAAGGAGGAACATGCGCATGGTGACTGTTGTATTCAATACCGAGGCAATTTCTGTGTTTCCTCCACACTCTGATAGTCCACAGATTACAGAATGCCTCCAGAAGTGCATCGAAACCTACTACAGGTCTTCCAGGGAACAATCAAAGCGTAGACTGTTTGAGACATTACTCCCATGGAGGAAAGTGCGCATTGTGACTGTTGTATTCAATCCCGATGCAATTTCTGTGTTTCATCAACACCCTGAGAGTCCACAGATTACAGAATGACACCAGATGTGCATCGGAAACTAATACATGTCTTCCAGGGGACGATCAAAGCGTAGACTGTTTGAGACATTACTCCTATGGAGGGAAGTACGCATGGTGACAGTTGTATTCAATCCCGATGCAATTTCTGTGTTACATCAACACTCTGATAGTCCACAGATTACAGGATGACACCAGATGTGCATCGGAAACTAATACATGTCTTCCAGGGAACGATCAAAGCGTAGACTGTTTGAGACATTACTCCCATGGAATGAAGCACGCATGGTGTCTGTTCTATTCAATCCCGATGCAATTTCTGTGTTTCACCAACACTCTGATAATCCACACATTACAGAATGTCCCCAGATGTGCATCGGAAACTACTACTGGTTTTCCAGGGAACGATGAAAGCGTAAACTGTTTGAGACATTACTCCCATGGAGGAAAGTGAGCATGGTGACTGTTGTATTCAATCCCGATGGAATTACTGTGTTTCATCAACACCCTGATAGTCCACAGATTACAGAATGCCTCCAGATGTGCATCGGAAACTACTACTGGTCTTCCAGGGAACGATCAAAGCGTAGACTGTTTGTGACATTACTCCCATGTAGGAAAGTGCGCATTGTGACTGTTGTATTCAATCCCGAGGCAATTTCTGTGATTCATCAACACTTTAAAGGTCCACAGATTACAGAATGCCTCCAGATGTGCATTGGAAACTACTACTGGTCTTGCAGGGAACGATCAAAGCGTAGACTGTCTGAGACATACTCCCAAGGAGGAACGTGCGCATGGTGACTGTTGTATTCAATACCGAGGCAATTTCTGTGTTTCCACCACACTCTGATAGTCCACACATTACAGAATGCCCCCAGATGTGCATCGGAAAATAAGACAGGTCATCCAGGGAACGATAAAAGCGTAAACTGTTTGAGACATTACTCCCATTTAGGAAAGTGCGCATGGTGACTGTTGTATTGAATCCCGATGCAATTTCTGTCTTTCATGAACACTCTGAAAGTCCACACATTACAGAATGCCCACAGATGTGCATCGGAAACTAAAACTGGTCTTCAAGGGAACGATCAAAGCGTAAACTGTTTGAGACTTTACTCCCATGGAGGAAAGTGCGCATGCTGACTGTTGTATTCAATCCCGAAGCAATTTCTGTGTTTCATCAACACTTTGAAGGTCCACAGATTACAGAATACCGCCAGATGTCCATCGGAAACTAGTACTGGTCTTGCAGGGAACGATCAAAATGTAGACTGTTTGAGACATTACTCCCATGGAGGAAAGTGCGCATGGTGACTGTTGTATTCAATCCCGATGCAAATTCTGTGTTTCATCAACACTCTGATAGTCCTCAGGTTACAGAATAACAACAGATGTGCGTCGGAAGCTACTACTTGTCTTCCAGGGAACGATCAAAGCGTAGACTGTTTGACACATTACTCCCATGGAGGAAAGTGCGCATGGTGACTGTTGTATTCAATCCCGATGCAATTTCTGTGTTTCATCAATACTCTGATAGTCCACACATTACAGAATGCCCCCAGATGTGCATCGGAAACTACTACTGGTCTTCCAGGGAACGATCAAAGCGTTAACTGTTTGAGACACTACTCCCATGGAGGAAAGTGCTAATATTGACTTTTGTATTCAATTCTGATACAATTTCTGTGTTTCATCAACACTCTGACAGTCCACACATTACAGAATGCACCCAGATGTGCATCGGAAACTACTTCTGGTCTTCCAGGGAACGATCAAAGCGTAAACTGTTTTAGACATTACTCCCATTGAGGAAAGTGCGCATGGTGACTGTTGTATTCAATCCCGATGCAACATCTGTGTTTCATCAACACTCTGATAGTCCGCAGATTACAGAATAACACCAGATGTGCGTCGGAAACTACTACTTGTCTTCCAGGTAACGATCAAAGCGTAGACTGTTTGACACATTACTCCCATGGAGGAAAGTGCGCATGGTGACTGTTGTATTCAATCCCGATGCAATTTCTGTGTTTCATCAACACTCCGATAGTCCACAGATTACAGAATGACACCAGATGTGCATCGGAAACTAATACATGTCTTCCAGGGAACGATCAAAGCGTAGACTGTTTGAGACATTACTCCCATTGAATGAAGCACGCATGGTGTCTGTTGTATTCAATCCCGATGCAATTTCAGTGTTTCAGCAATACTCAGATAGTCCACAGATTACAGAATGCCTCCAGATGTGCATCGGAAACTACTAATGGTCTTCCAGGGAACGATCAAAGCGTAGACTGTTTGTGACATTACTCCCATGTAGGAAAGTGCGCATGGTGACTGTTGTTTTCAATCCCGATGCAATATCTGTGTTTCATCAACACTTTGAAGGTGCACAGATTACAGAATACCTCCAGATGTTCATCGGAAACTAGTACTGGTCTTGCAGGGAACGATCAAAATGTAGACTGTTTGAGACATTACTCCCATGGAGGAAAGTGCGCATGGTGACTGTTATATTCAATCCCGATGCAATTTCTGTGTTTCATCAACACTCTGATAGTCCGCAGATTACAGAATAACACCAGATGTGCGTCGGAAATTAATACTTGTCTTCCAGGGAACGATCAAAGCGTAGACTGTTTGGGACATTACTCCCATTTAGGAAAATTGCGCATGGTGACTGTTGTATTCAATCCGGATGCAATTTCTGTGTTTCAACAACACTCTGATAGTCCACACATTACAGAATGAACCCAGATGTTCATCGGAAACAACTACTGGTATTCCAGGGAACGATCAAAGCGTAACCTGTTTGAGACATTACTCCCATGGAGGAAAGTGCGCATGGTGACTGTTGTATTCAATCCCGATGCTATTTCTGTGTTTCATCAACACTCTGACAGACCACAGATTACAGAATGCCTCCAGATGTGCATCGGAAACTACTACAGGTCTTCCAGTGAACGATCAAAGCGTAGACTGTTTGAGACATTACTCCCATGGAGGAAAGTTAGCATGGTGACAGTTGTATTCAATCCCGATGCAATTTTTGTGTTTCATCAACACTCTGATAGTTTGCAGATTACAGAATGCCTCCAGATGTGCATCGGAAACTACTACTGGTCTTCCAGGGAACGATGAAAGCGTAGACTGTTTGACACATTACTCCCATGGAGGAAAGTGCGCATGGTGACTGTTGTATTGAATCCCGATGCAATTTCTGTGTTTCATCAACACTCTGATAGTCCACACATTACAGAATGCCTCCAGATGTGCATCAGAAAATACTACTCGTCTTCCAGGGAGCGATGAAAGCGTAAACTGTTTGAGACATAACTCCCATGGAGGAAAGTGCGCATGGTGACTGTTGTATTGAATCCCGATGCAATTTCTGTGTTTCATCAACAATCTGATAGTCCACGCATTACAGAATGCCCACAGATGTGCATCGGAAACTAAAACTGGTCTTCCAGGGAACGATCAAAGCGTAAACTGTTTGAGACATTATTCCCATGGAGGAAAGTGCCCATGGTGACTGTTGTATTCATTCCCGATGCAATTTCTGTGTTTCATAAACACTCTGACAGTCCACAGATTACAGAATGACACTAGATGTGCGACGGAAACTACTACTTGTCATCCAGGGAACGATCAAAGCGTAGACTGTTTGACACATTACTCCCATGGAGGAAAGTGAGCATGGTGACTGTTGCATTCAATCCCGATGCAATTTCTGTGTTTCATCAACACTCCGATAGTCCACAGATTACAGAATGACACCAGATGTGCATCGGAAACTAATACATGTCTTCCAGGGAACGATCAAAGCGTAGACTGTTTGAGACATTACTCCCATGGAATGAAGCACGCATGGTGTCTGTTGTATTCAATCCCGATGCAATTTCAGTGTTTCAGCAATACTCTGATAGTCCACAGATTACAGAATGACTCCAGATGTGCATCGGAAACTACTAATGGTCTTCCAGGGAACGATCAAAGCGTAGACTGTTTGTGACATTACTCCCATGTAGGAAAGTGCGCATGGTGACTGTTGTTTTTAATCCCGATGCAATATCTGTGTTTCATCAACACTTTGAAGGTCCACAGATTACAGAATACCTCCAGATGTTCATCGGAAACTAGTACTGGTCTTGCAGGGAACGATCAAAATGTAGACTGTTTGAGACATTACTCCCATGGAGGAAAGTGCGCATGGTGACTGTTATATTCAATCCCGATGCAATTTCTGTGTTTCATCAACACTCTGATAGTCCGCAGATTACAGAATAACACCAGATTTGCGTCGGAAATTAATACTTGTCTTCCAGGAAACGATCAAAGCGTAGACTGTTTGACACAGTACTCCCATGGAGGAAAGTGCGCATGGTGACTGTTGTATTCAATCCCGATGCAAATTCTGTGTTTCATCAACACTCTGATAATCCACACATTTCAGAATGCCCCCAGATGTGCATCGGAAACTACTACTGGTCTTCCAGGGAACGATCAAAGCGTAGACTGTTTGAGACATTACTCCCATGGAGGATAGTGCGCATGGTGACTGTTGTATTCAATCCCGATGCAATTCCTGTGATTCATCAACACCCTGATAGTCCACAGATTACAGAGTGACACCAGATGTGCATCGGAAACTAACACATGTCTTCCAGGGAACGATCAAAGCGTAGACTGTTTGAGACATTACTCACATGGAGGGAAGTGCGCATGGTGACAGTTGTATTCAATCCCAATGCAATTTCTGTGTTACATCAACACTCTGATAGTCCACAGATTACAGAATGACACCAGATGTGCAACGGAAACTAATACATGTTTTCCAGGGAACGATCAAAGCATAGACTGTTTGAGACATTAATCCCATGGAATGAAGCACGCATGGTGTCTGTTGTATTCAATCCCGATGCAATTTCAGTGTTTCAGCAACACTCTGATAGTCCACAGATTACAGAATGCCTCCAGATGTTTATCGGAAACTACTACTGGTCTTCCAGGGAACGATCAAAGCGTAAACTGTTTGAGACATTACTCCCATGGAGGAAACTGTGCATGATGACTGTTGTATTCAATCCTGATGCAATTCCTGTGTTTCATCAACACTCTGATAGTCCACACATTACAGAATGTCCCCAGATGTGCATCGCAAACTACTACAGGTTTTCCAGGGAACGATGGAAGCGTAAACAGTTTGGGACATTACCCCCATGGAGGAAAGTGCGCATGGTGACTGTTGTATTCAATCCCGATGGAATTTCTGTGTTTCATCAACACTCTGATAGTCCACAGATTACAGAATGCCTCCAGATGTGCATCGGAAACCACTACTGGTCTTCCAGGGAACGATCAAAGCTTAGACTGTTTGTGACATTACTCCCATGCAGGAAAGTGCGCATGGTGACTGCTGTATTCAATCCCGATGCAATTTCTGTGTTTCATCAACACTTTGAAGGTCCACAGATTACAGAATACCTCCAGATGTAGATCGGAAAATAGTACTGGTCTTGCATGGAACGATCAAAATGTAGACTGCTTGAGACATTACTCCCATGGAGGAAAGTGCGTATGGTGACTGTTGTATTCAATCCCGATGCCAGTTCTGTGTTTCATCAACACTCTGATAGTCCGCAGATTACAGAATAACACCAGATGTGCGTCGGAAACTACTACTTGTCTTCCAGGGAACGATCAAAGCGTAGACTGTTTGGGACATTACTCCCATTTAGGAAAATTGCGCATGGTGACTGTTGTATTCAATCCGGATGCAATTTCTGTGTTTCAACAACACTCTGATAGTCCACACATTACAGAATGAACCCAGATGTTCATCGGAAACAACTACTGGTATTCCAGGGAACGATCAAAGCGTAACCTGTTTGAGACATTACTCCCATGGAGGAAAGTGCGCATGGTGACTGTTGTATTCAATCCCGATGCTATTTCTGTGTTTCATCAACACTCTGACAGACCACAGATTACAGAATGCCTCCAGATGTGCATCGGAAACTACTACAGGTCTTCCAGTGAACGATCAAAGCGTAGACTGTTTGAGACATTACTCCCATGGAGGAAAGTTAGCATGGTGACAGTTGTATTCAATCGCGATGCAATTTCTGTGTTTCATCAACACTCTGATAGTCCACAGATTACAGAATGACACCAGATGTGCATCGGAAACTACTACTGGTCTTCCAGGGAACGATCAAAGCGTAGACTGTTTGACACATTACTCCCATGGAGGAAAGTGCGCATGGTGACTGTTGTATTCAATCCCGATGCAATTTCTGTGTTTCATCAACACTCTGATAATCCACACATTACAGAATGCCCCCAGATGTGCATCGGAAACTACTACTGGTCTTCCAGGGAACGATCAAAGCGTAAACTCTTTGAGACACTACTCCCATGGAGGAAAGTGCTAATATTGACTTTTGTATTCAATTCTGATGTACTTTCTGTGTTTCATCAACACTCTGACAGTCCACACATTACAGAATGCCCCCAGATGTGCATCGGAAACTAAAACATTTTCTTCCAGGGAACGATCAAAGCGTAGACTGTTTGAGACATTACTCCCATGGAGGGAAGTGCGCATAGTGACTGTTGTATTCAATGCCGATGCTATTTCTGTGTTTCGTCAACACTCTGAAAGACCACAGTTTACAGAATGCCTCCAGATGTGCATCGGAAACTACTACAGGTCTTCCAGGGAACGATCAAAGCGTAGACCGTTTGAGACATTTCTCCCATGGAGGAAAGTGAGCATGGTGACTGTTGTATTCAATCCCGATGCAATTTCTGTGTTTCATCAACACTCTGATAGTCCACAGATTACAGAATTCCCCCAGATGTGCATCGGAACCTACTACTGGTCTTCCAGGAAACGATCAAAGCGTAGACTGTTTGAGACATTACTCCCATGAAGGAAAGTGCGCATGGTGACTGTTGTATTCAATCCCGAGGCAATTTCTGTGATTCATCAACAATTTAAAGGTCCACAGATTACAGAATGCCTAAAGATGTGCATCGGAAACTACTACTGGTCTTGCAGGCAACGTCAAAGCGTAGACAGTTTGAGACATTACTCCCATGGAGGAAAGTGCGCATGGTGTCTGTTGTATTCAATCCCGATGCAATTTCTGTGTTTCATCAACACTCTGATAGTTTGCAGATTACAGAATGCCTCCAGATGTGCATCGGAAACTACTACTGGTCTTCCAGGGAACGATGAAAGCGTAGACTGTTTGACACATTACTCCCATGGAGGAAAGTGCGCATGGTGACTGTTGTATTGAATCCCGATGCAATTTCTGTGTTTCATCAACACTCTGATAGTCCACACATTACAGAATGCCTCCAGATGTGCATCAGAAAATACTACTCGTCTTCCAGGGAGCGATGAAAGCGTAAACTGTTTGAGACATAACTCCCATGGAGGAAAGTGCGCATGGTGACTGTTGTATTGAATCCCGTTGCAATTTCTGTGTTTCATCAACAATCTGATAGTCCACGCATTACAGAATGCCCACAGATGTGCATCGGAAACTAAAACTGGTCTTCCAGGGAACGATCAAAGCGTAAACTGTTTGAGACATTACTCCCATGGAGGAATGTGCCCATGGTGACTGTTGTATTCATTCCCGATGCAATTTCTGTGTTTCATCAACACTCTGACAGTCCACAGATTACAGAATGACACTAGATGTGCGACGGAAACTACTACTTGTCTTCCAAGGAACGATCAAAGCGTAGACTGTTTGACACATTACTCCCATGGAGGGAAGTGCGCATGATGACTGTTGTATTGAATCCCGATGCAATTTCTGTGTTTCATGAACACTCTGAAAGTCCACACATTACAGAATGCCCACAGATATGCATCGGAAACTAAAACTGGTCTTCAAAGGAACGATCAAAGAGTAAACTGTTTGACACATTACTCCCATGGAGGAAAGTGCGCATGGTGACTGTTGTATTCAATCCCGATGCAATTCCTGTGATTCGTCAACACTCTGATAGTCCACAGATTACAGAATGCCTCCAGATGTGCATCGGAAACTACTACAGGTCTTCCAGGGAACAATCAAAGCGTAGACTGTTTGAGACATTACTCCCATGGAGGAAAGTGCGCATGGTGACAGTTGTATTCAATCCCGATGCAATTTCTGTGTTTCATCAACACCCTGATAGTCCACAGATTACAGAGTGACACCAGATGTGCATCGGAAACTAACACATGTCTTCCAGGGAAGGATCAAAGCGTAGACTGTTTGAGAAATTACTCACATGGAGGGAAGTGCGCATGGTGACAGTTGTATTCAATCCCAATGCAATTTCTGTGTTACATCAACACTCTGATAGTCCACAGATTACAGAATGACACCAGATGTGCATCGGAAACTAATACATGTTTTCCAAGGAACGATCAAAGCATAGACTGTTTGAGACATTAATCCCATGGAATGAAGCACGCATGGTGTCTGTTGTATTCAATCCCGATGCAATTTCAGTGTTTCAGCAACACTCTGATAGTCCACAGATTACAGAGTGCCTCCAGATGTGCATCGGAAACTACTACTGGTCTTCCAGGGAACGATCAAAGCGTAAACTGTTTGAGACATTACTCCCATGGAGGAAACTGTGCATGATGACTGTTGTATTCAATCCTGATGCAATTCCTGTGTTTCATCAACACTCTGATAGTCCACACATTACAGAATGTCCCCAGATGTGCATCGCAAACTACTACGGGTTTTCCAGGGAACGATGAAAGCGTAAACAGTTTGGGACATTACTCCCATGGAGGAAAGTGCGCATGGTGACTGTTGTATTCAATCCCGATGGAATTTCTGTGTTTCATCAACACTCTGATAGTCCACAGATTACAGAATGCCTCCAGATGTGCATCGGAAACCACTACTGGTCTTCCAGGGAACGATCAAAGCTTAGACTGTTTGTGACATTACTCCCATGCAGGAAAGTGCGCATGGTGACTGCTGTATTCAATCCCGATGCAATTTCTGTGTTTCATCAACACTTTGAAGGTCCACAGATTACAGAATACCTCCAGATGTAGATCGGAAAATAGTACTGGTCTTGCATGGAACGATCAAAATGTAGACTGCTTGAGACATTACTCCCATGGAGGAAAGTGCGTATGGTGACTGTTGTATTCAATCCCGATGCCAGTTCTTTGTTTCATCAACACTCTGATAGTCCGCAGATTACAGAATAACACCAGATGTGCGTCGGAAACTACTACTTGTCTTCCAGGGAACGATCAAAGCGTAGACTGTTTGACACATTACTCCCATGGAGGAAAGTGCGCTTGGTGACTGTTGTATTCAATCCCGATGCAATTTCTGTGTTTCAACACTCTGATAGTCCACACATTACAGAATGCCCCCAGATGTGCATCGGAAACTACTAAAGGTCTTCCAGGGAACGGTCAAAGCGTAAACTGTTTGAGACACTACTCCCATGGACGAAAGTGCGCATGGTGACTGTTGTATTCAATCCGTATGCAATATCTGTGTTTCAACAACACTCTGATAGTCCACTGATTACAGAATGCCACCTGATGTGCATCGGAAACTACTACTTGTCTTCCAGGGATCGATCAAAGCGTAGACTGTTTGGGACATTACTCCCATTTAGGAAAATTGCGCATGGTGACTGTTGTATTCAATCCGGATGCAATTTCTGTGTTTCAACAACACTCTGATAGTCCACACATTACAGAATGAACCCAGATGTTCATCGGAAACAACTACTGGTATTCCAGGGAACGATCAAAGCGTAACCTGTTTGAGACATTACTCCCATGGAGGAAAGTGCGCATGGTGTCTGTTGTATTCAATCCCGATGCTATTTCTGTGTTTCATCAACACTCTGACAGACCACAGATTACAGAATGCCTCCAGATGTGCATCGGAAACTACTACAGGTCTTCCAGTGAACGATCAAAGCGTAGACTGTTTGAGACATTACTCCCATGGAGGAAAGTTAGCATGGTGACAGTTGTATTCAATCGCGATGCAATTTCTGTGTTTCATCAACACTCTGATAGTCCACAGATTACAGAATGACACCAGATGTGCATCGGAAACTACTACTGGTCTTCCAGGGAACGATCACAGCGTAGACTGTTTGACACATTACTCCCAAGGAGGAAAGTGCGCATGGTGACTGTTGTATTCAATCCCGATGCAATTTCTGTGTTTCATCAACACTCTGATAATCCACACATTACAGAATGCCCCCAGATGTGCATCGGAAACTACTACTGGTCTTCCAGGGAACGATCAAAGCGTAAACTGTTTGAGACACTACTCCCATGGAGGAAAGTGCTAATATTGACTTTTGTATTCAATTCTGATGTACTTTCTGTGTTTCATCAACACTCTGACAGTCCACACATTACAGAATGCCCCCAGATGTGCATCGGAAACTAAAACATTTTCTTCCAGGGAACGATCAAAGCGTAAACTGTTTGAGACATTACTCCCATGGAGGGAAGTGCGCATAGTGACTGTTGTATTCAATGCCGATGCTATTTCTGTGTTTCATCAACACTCTGAAAGACCACAGTTTACAGAATGCCTCCAGATGTGCATCGGAAACTACTACAGGTCTTCCAGGGAACGATCAAAGCGTAGACCGTTTGAGACATTTCTCCCATGGAGGAAAGTGAGCATGGTGACTGTTGTATTCAATCCCGATGTAATTTCTGTGTTTCATCAACACTCTGATAGTCCACAGATTACAGAATTCCCCCAGATGTGCATCGGAACCTACTACTGGTCTTCCAGGAAACGATCAAAGCGTAGACTGTTTGAGACATTACTCCCATGAAGGAAAGTGCGCATGGTGACTGTTGTATTCAATCCCGAGGCAATTTCTGTGATTCATCAACAATTTAAAGGTCCACAGATTACAGAATGCCTAAAGATGTGCATCGGAAACTACTACTGGTCTTGCAGGCAACGTCAAAGCGTAGACTTTTTGAGACATTACTCCCATGGAGGAAAGTGCGCATGGTGTCTGTTGTATTCAATCCCGATGCAATTTCTGTGTTTCATCAACACTCTGATAGTTTGCAGATTACAGAATGCCTCCAGATGTGCATCGGAAACTACTACTGGTCTTCCAGGGAACGATGAAAGCGTAGACTGTTTGACACATTACTCCCATGGAGGAAAGTGCGCATGGTGACTGTTGTATTGAATCCCGATGCAATTTCTGTGTTTCATCAACACTCTGATAGTCCACACATTACAGAATGCCTCCAGATGTGCATCAGAAAATACTACTCGTCTTCCAGGGAGCGATGAAAGCGTAAACTGTTTGAGACATAACTCCCATGGAGGAAAGTGCGCATGGTGACTGTTGTATTGAATCCCGTTGCAATTTCTGTGTTTCATCAACAATCTGATAGTCCACGCATTACAGAATGCCCACAGATGTGCATCGGAAACTAAAACTGGTCTTCCAGGGAACGATCAAAGCGTAAACTGTTTGAGACATTACTCCCATGGAGGAAAGTGCCCATGGTGACTGTTGTATTCATTCCCGATGCAATTTCTGTGTTTCATCAACACTCTGACAGTCCACAGATTACAGAATGACACTAGATGTGCGACGGAAACTACTACTTGTCTTCCAGGGAACGATCAAAGCGTAGACTGTTTGACACATTACTCCCATGGAGGGAAGTGCGCATGATGACTGTTGTATTGAATCCCGATGCAATTTCTGTGTTTCATGAACACTCTGAAAGTCCACACATTACAGAATGCCCACAGATGTGCATCGGAAACTAAAACTGGTCTTCAAAGGAACGATCAAAGAGTAAACTGTTTGACACATTACTCCCATGGAGGAAAGTGCGCATGGTGACTGTTGTATTCAATCCCGATGCAATTCCTGTGATTCGTCAACACTCTGATAGTCCACAGATTACAGAATGCCTCCAGATGTGCATCGGAAACTACTACAGGTCTTCCAGGGAACAATCAAAGCGTAGACTGTTTGAGACATTACTCCCATGGAGGAAAGTGCGCATGGTGACAGTTGTATTCAATCCCGATGCAATTTCTGTGTTTCATCAACACCCTGATAGTCCACAGATTACAGAGTGACACCAGATGTGCATCGGAAACTAACACATGTCTTCCAGGGAACGATCAAAGCGTAGACTGTTTGAGAAATTACTCACATGGAGGGAAGTGCGCATGGTGACAGTTGTATTCAATCCCAATGCAATTTCTGTGTTACATCGACACTCTGATAGTCCACAGATTACAGAATGACACCAGATGTGCATCGGAAACTAATACATGTTTTCCAAGGAACGATCAAAGCATAGACTGTTTGAGACATTAATCCCATGGAATGAAGCACGCATGGTGTCTGTTGTATTCAATCCCGATGCAATTTCAGTGTTTCAGCAACACTCTGATAGTCCACAGATTACAGAATGCCTCCAGATGTGCATCGGAAACTACTACTGGTCTTCCAGGGAACGATCAAAGCGTAAACTGTGTGAGACATTACTCCCATGGAGGAAAGTGTGCATGATGACTGTTGTATTCAATCCTGATGCAATTTCTGTGTTTCATCAACACTCTGATAGTCCACACATTACAGAATGTCCCCAGATGTGCATCGCAAACTACTACAGGTTTTCCAGGGAACGATGAAAGCGTAAACAGTTTGGGACATTACTCCCATGGAGGAAAGTGCGCATGGTGACTGTTGTATTCAATCCCGATGGAATTTCTGTGTCTCATCAACACTCTGATAGTCCACAGATTATAGAATGCCTCCAGATGTGCATCGGAAACCACTACTGGTCTTCCAGGGAACGATCAAAGCTTAGACTGTTTGTGACATTACTCCCATGCAGGAAAGTGCGCATGGTGACTGCTGTATTCAATCCCGATGCAATTTCTGTGTTTCATCAACACTTTGAAGGTCCACAGATTACAGAATACCTCCAGATGTAGATCGGAAACTAGTACTGGTCTTGCAGGGAACGATCAAAATGTAGACTGTTTGAGACATTACTCCCATGGAGGAAAGTGCGTATGGTGACTGTTGTATTCAATCCCGATGCCAGTTCTGTGTTTCATCAACACTCTGATGGTCCGCAGATTACTGAATAACACCAGATGTGCGTCGGAAACTACTACTTGTCTTCCAGGGAACGATCAAAGCGTAGACTGTTTGACACATTACTCCCATGGAGGAAAGTGCGCTTGGTGACTGTTGTATTCAATCCCGATGCAATTTCTGTGTTTCAACACTCTGATAGTCCACACATTACAGAATGCCCCCAGATGTGCATCGGAAACTACTAAAGGTCTTCCAGGGAACGGTCAAAGCGTAAACTGTTTGAGACACTACTCCCATGGACGAAAGTGCGCATGGTGACTGTTGTATTCAATCCGTATGCAATTTCTGTGTTTCAACAACACTCTGATAGTCCACAGATTACAGAATGCCACCTGATGTGCATCGGAAACTACTACTTGTCTTCCAGGGAACGATCAAAGCGTAGACTGTTTGGGACATTACTCCCATTTAGGAAAATTGCGCATGGTGACTGTTGTATTCAATCCCGATGCAATTTCTGTGTTTCAACAACATTCTGATAGTCCACACATTACAGAATGAACCCAGATGTTTATCGAAGACAACCACTGGTATTCCAGGGAACGATCAAAGCGTAACCTGTTTGAGACATTACTCCCATGGAGGAAAGTGCGCATGGTGACTGTTGTATTCAATCCCGATGCTATTTCTGTGTTTCATCAACACTCTGACAGACCACAGATTACAGAATGCCTCCAGATGTGCATCGGAAACTACTACAGGTCTTCCAGTGAACGATCAAAGCGTAGACTGTTTGAGACATTACTCCCATGGAGGAAAGTTAGCATGGTGACAGTTGTATTCAATCCCGATGCAATTTCTGTGTTTCATCAACACTCTGATAGTCCACAGATTACAGAATGACACCAGATGTGCATCGGAAACTAATACATGTCTTCCAGGGAACGATCAAAGGGTAGACAGTTTGAGACATTACTCCCAAGGAGGAAAGTGCGCATGGTGACTGTTGTATTCAATCCCGATGCAATTTCTGTGTTTCAACACTCTGATAGTCCACACATTACAGAATGCCCCCAGATGTGCATCGGAAACTACTAAAGGTCTTCCAGGGAACGGTCAAAGCGTAAACTGTTTGAGACATAACTCCCATGGAGGAAAGTGCGCATGATGACTGTTGTATTGAATCCCGATGCAATTTCTGTGTTTCATCAACAATCTGATAGTCCACGCATTACAGAATGCCCACAGATGTGCATCGGAAACTAAAACTGGTCTTCCAGGGAACGATCAAAGCGTAAACTGTTTGAGACATTACTCCCATGGAGGAAAGTGCGCATGATGACTGTTGTATTGAATCCCGATGCAATTTCTATGTTTCATGAACACTCTGAAAGTCCACACATTACAGAATGCCCACAGATGTGCATTGGAAACTAAAACTGGTCTTCAAAGGAACGATCAAAGAGTAAACTGTTTGACACATTACTCCAATGGAGGAAAATGCGCATGGTGACTTTTGTATTCAATCCCGATGCAATTCCTGTGATTCGTCAACACTCTGACAGTCCACAGATTACAGAATGCCTCCAGATGTGCATCGGAAACTACTACTTGTCTTCCAGGGAACAATCAAGGCGTAGACTGTTTGAGACATTACTCCCATGGAGGAAAGTGCGCATCGTGACAGTTGTATTCAATCCCGATGCAATTTCTGTGTTTCATCAACACCCTGATAGTCCACAGATGACAGAGTGACACCAGATGTGCATCGGAAACTAACACATGTCTTCCAGGGAACGATCAAAGCGTAGACTGTTTGAGACATTACTCACGTGGAAGGAAGTGCGCATGGTGACAGTTGTATTCAATCCCATTGCAATTTCTGTGTTACATCAACACTCTGATAGTCCACAGATTACAGATGACACCAGATGTGCAACGGAAACTAATAAATGTTTTACAGGAAACGATCAAAGCATAGACTGTTTGAGACATTACTCCCATGGAATGAGGCACGCATGGTGTCTGTTGTTTTCAATCCCGATGCAATTTCAGTGTTTCAGCAACACTCTGATAGTCCACAGATTACAGAATGCCTCCAGATGTGCATCGGAAACTACTACTGGTCTTCCAGGGAACGATCAAAGCGTAAACTGTTTGAGACATTACTCCCATGGAGGAAAGTGTGCATGATGACTGTTGTATTCAATCCTGATGCAATTTCTGTGTTTCATCAAC
This sequence comes from Schistocerca gregaria, assembly GCF_023897955.1. Classification (NCBI taxonomy): domain Eukaryota; kingdom Metazoa; phylum Arthropoda; class Insecta; order Orthoptera; family Acrididae; genus Schistocerca; species Schistocerca gregaria. Next base: position 4,242,167 of record NW_026061707.1, on the reverse strand, counting down.
ACTCTGATAGTCCACACATTACAGAATGTCCCCAGATGTGCATCGCAAACTACTACAGGTTTTCCAGGGAACGATGAAAGCGTAAACAGTTTGAGACATTACTCCCATCTAGGAAAGTGCGCATGGTGACTGTTGTATTCAATCCCGATGGAATTTCTGTGTTTCATCAACACTCTGATAGTCCACAGATTACAGAATGCCTCCAGATGTGCATCGGAAACTACTACTGGTCTTCCAGGGAACGATCAAAGCTTAGTCTGTTTGTGATATTACTCCCATGCAGGAAAGTGCGCATGGTGACTGCTGTATTCAATCCCGATGCAATTTCTGTGTTTCATCAACGCTTTGAAGGTCCACAGATTACAGAATACCTCCAGATGTAGATCGGAAACTAGTACTGGTCTTGCAGGCAACGATCAAAATGTAGACTGTTTGAGACATTACTCCCATGGAGGAAAGTGCGTATGGTGACTGTTGTATTCAATCCCGATGCCAGTTCTGTGTTTCATCAACACTCTGATAGTCCGCAGATTACAGAATAACACCAGATGTGCGTCGGAAACTACTACTTGTCTTCCAGGGAACGATCAAAGCGTAGACTGTGTGACACATTACTCCCATGGAGGAAAGTGCGCTTGGTGACTGTTGTATTCAATCCCGATGCAATTTCTGTGTTTCAACACTCTGATAGTCCACACATTACAGAATGCCACCAGATGTGCATCGGATACTACTAAAGGTCTTCCAGGGAACGGTCAAAGCGTAAACTGTTTGAGACACTACTCCCATGGACGAAAGTGCGCATGGTGACTGTTGTATTCAATCCGTATGCAATTTCTGTGTTTCAACAACACTCTGATAGTCCACAGATTACAGAATGCCTCCTGATGTGCATCGGAAACTACTACTTGTCTTCCAGGGAACGATCAAAGCGTAGACTGTTTGGGACATTACTCCCATTTAGGAAAATTGCACATGGTGACTGTTGTATTCAATCCCGATGCAATTTCTGTGTTTCAACAACACTCTGATAGTCCACACATTACAGAATGAACCCAGATGTTCATCGGAAGCAACTACTGGTCTTCCAGGGAACGATCAAAGCGTAACCTGTTTGAGACATTACTCCCATGGAGGAAAGTGTGCATGGTGACTGTTGTATTCAATCCTGATGCTATTTCTGTGTTTCATCAACATACTGACAGACCACAGATTACAGAATGCCTCCAGATGTGCATCGGAAACTACTACAGGTCTTCCAGTGAACGATCAAAGCGTAGACTGTTTGAGACATTACTCCCATGGAGGAAAGTTAGCATGGTGACAGTTGTATTCAATCCCGATGCAATTTCTGTGTTTCATCAACACTCTGATAGTCCACAGATTACAGAATGACACCAGATGTGCATCGGAAACTAATACATGTCTTCCAGGGAACGATCAAAGGGTAGACAGATTCAGACATTACTCCCAAGGAGGAAAGTGCGCATGGTGACTGTTGTATTCAATCCCGATGCAATTTCTGTGTTTCAACAACACTCTGATAATCCACAGATTACAGAATGAACCCAGATGTTCATCGGAAACAACTACTGGTCTTCCAGGGAACGATCAAAGCGTATACTGTTTGAGACATTACTCCCATGGAGGAAAGTGCCCATGGTGACTTTTGTATTCAATCCCGAGGCTATTTTTGTGTTTTATCAACACTTTAAAGGTTCACAGATTACAGAGTGCCTCCAGATGTGCATCGTAAACTACTACTGGTCTTGCAGGGAACGATCAAAGCGTAGACTGATTGAGACATTACTCCCATGGAGGAAAGTGCGAATGGTGACTGTTGTATTCAATCCCGATGCAATTTCTGTGTTTCATCAACACTTTGAAGGTCGACAGATTACAGAATGCCTCCAGATGAGCATCGGAAACTACTACAGGTCTTCCAGGGAACGATCAAGGCGTAGACTGTTTGAGACATTACTCCCATGGAGGAAAGTTAGCATGGTGACAGTTGTATTCAATCCCGATGCAATTTCTGTGTTTCATCAACACTCTGATAGTCCATAGATTACAGAATGACACCAGATGTGCATCGGAAACTAATACATGTCTTCCAGGGAACGATCAAAGCGTAAACTGTTTGAGACATTACTCCCATGGAGGAAAGTGCTAATGGTAACTTTTGTATTCAATTCTGATGTAATTTCTGAGTTTCATCAACACTCTGATAGTCCACACATTACAGAATGCAACCAGATGTACATCGGAAACAAATACTGTTCTTCCAGGGAACGATCAAAGCGTAAACTGTTTGAGACATTACTCCCATGGAGGAAAGTGCGCATGGTGACTGTTGTTTTCAATCCCGATGCTATTTCTGTGTTTCATCAACACTCTGACAGACCACAGATTACAGAATGCCTCCAGATCTGCATCGGAAACTACTACAGGTCTTCCAGTGAACGATCAAAGCGTAGACTGTTTGAGACATTACACCCATGGAGGAAAGTGCGCATGGTGACTGTTCTATTCAATCCGTATGCAATTTCTGTGATTCAACAACACTCTGATAGTCCACAGATTACAGAATGCCTCCAGATGAGCATCGGAAACTACTACTTGTCTTCCAGGGAACGATCAAAGCGTAGACTTTTTGGGACATTACTCGCATTTAGGAACATTGCGCATGGTGACTGTTGTATTCAATCCCGATGCAATTTCTGTGTTTCAACAACACTCTGATAGTCCACACATTACAGAATTAACCCAGATGTTCATCGGAAATAACTACTGGTCTTCCAGGGAACGATCAAAGCGTAAACTGTTTGAGACATTACTCCCATGGAGGAAAGTGCGCATGGTGACTGTTGTTTTCAATCCCGATGCTATTTCTGTGTTTCATCAACACTCTGACAGACCACAGATTACAGAATGCCTCCAGATGTGCATCGGAAAATACTACAGGTCTTCCAGTGAACGATCAAAGCGTAGACTGTTTGAGACATTACTCCCATGGAGGAAAGTTAGCATGGTGACAGTTGTATTCAATCCCGATGCACTTTCTGTGTTTCATCAACACTCTGATAGTCCACAGATTACAGAGTGACACCAGATGTGCATCGGAAACTAATACATGTCTTCCAGGGAACGATCAAAGCGTAGACTGTTTGATACATTAACCCATGGAGGAAAGTGCGCATGGTGACTGTTGTATTCAATCCCGATGCAATTTCTCTGTTTTATCAACACTTTGAAGGTCCACAGATTACAGAATGCCTCCAGATGTGCTTCGGAAACTACTACTGGTCTTCCAGGGAACGATCAAAGCGTAGACTGTTTGTGACATTACTCCCATGTAGGAAAGTGCGCATTGTGACTGTTGTATTCAATCCCGAGGCAATTTCTGTGTTTCATCAACACTTTAAAGGTCCACAGATTACAGAATGCCTCCAGATGTGCATTGGAAACTACTACTGGTCTTGCAGGGAACGATCAAAGCGTAGACTGTTTGAGACATTACTCCCAAGGAGGAACGTGCGCATGGTGACTGTTGTATTCAATACCGAGGCAATTTCTGTGTTTCCTCCACACTCTGATAGTCCACACATTACAGAATGCCCCCAGATGTGCATCGGAAACTAAAACTGGTGTTCCAGGGAACGATCAAAGCGTAAACTGTTTGAGACATTACTCCCATGGAGGAAAGTGCGCATGGTGACTGTTGTATTGAATCCCGATGCAATTTCTGTCTTTCATGAACACTCTGAAAGTCCACACATTACAGAATGCCCACAGATGTGCATCGGAAACTAAAACTGGTCTTCAAGGGAACGATCAAAGCGTAAAGTGTTTGAGACGTTACTCCCATGGAGGAAAGTGCGCATGGTGACTGTTGTATTCAATCCCGAAGCAATTTCTGTGTTTCATCAACACTTTGAAGGTCCACAGATTACAGAATACCGCCAGATGTCCATCGGAAACTAGTACTGGTCTTGCAGGGAACGATCAAAATGTAGACTGTTTGAGACATTACTCCCATGGAGGAAAGTGCGCATGGTGACTGTTGTATTCAATCCCGATGCAATGTCTGTGTTTCATCAACACTCTGATAGTCCTCAGGTTACAGAATAACACCAGATGTGCGTCGGAAACTACTACTTGTCTTCCAGGGAACGATCAAAGCGTAGACTGTTTGACACATTACTCCCATGGAGGAAAGTGCGCATGTTGACTGTTGTATTCAATCCCGATGCAATTTCTGTGTTTCATCAATACTCTGATAGTCCACACATTACAGAATGCCCCCAGATGTGCATCGGAAACTACTACTGGTCTTCCAGGGAACGATCAAAGCGTAAACTGTTTGAGACACTACTCCCATGGAGGAAAGTGCTAATATTGACTTTTGTATTCAATTCTGATACAATTTCTGTGTTTCATCAACACTCTGACAGTCCACACATTACAGAATGCACCCAGATGTGCATCGGAAACTACTTCTGGTCTTCCAGGGAACGATCAAAGCGTAAACTGTTTGAGACATTACTCCCATTGAGGAAAGTGCGCATGGTGACTGTTGTTTTCAAACCCGATGCAATATCTGTGTTTCATCAACACTTTGAAGATGCACAGATTACAGAATACCTCCAGATGTTCATCGGAAACTAGTACTGGTCTTGCAGGGAACGATCAAAATGTAGACTGTTTGAGACATTACTCCCATGGAGGAAAGTGCGCATGGTGACTGTTATATTCAATCCCGATGCAATTTCTGTGTTTCATCAACACTCTGATAGTCCGCAGATTACAGAATAACACCAGATGTGCGTCGGAAATTAATACTTGTCTTCCAGGGAACGATCAAAGCGTAGACTGTTTGACACAGTACTCCCATGGAGGAAAGTGCGCATGGTGACTGTTGTATTCAATCCCGATGCAAATTCTGTGTTTCATCAACACTCTGATAATCCACACATTTCAGAATGCCCCCAGATGTGCATCGGAAACTAAAACTGGTCTTCAAAGGAACGATCAAAGAGTAAACTGTTTGACACATTACTCCCATGGAGGAAAGTGCGCATGGTGACTGTTGTATTCAATCCCGATGCAATTCCTGTGATTCGTCAACACTCTGACAGTCCACAGATTACAGAATGCCTCCAGATGTGCATCGGAAACTACTACAGGTCTTCCAGGGAACAATCAAAGCGTAGACTGTTTGAGACATTACTCCCATGGAGGAAAGTGCGCATGGTGATAGTTGTATTCAATCCCGATGCAATTTCTGTGTTTCATCAACACCCTGATAGTCCACAGATTACAGAGTGACACCAGATGTGCATCGGAAACTTACACATGTCTTCCAGGGAACGATCAAAGCGTAGACTGTTTGAGACATTACTCACATGGAGGGAAGTGCGCATGGTGACAGTTGTATTCAATCCCAATGCAATTTCTGTGTTACATCAACACTCTGATAGTCCACAGATTACAGAATGACACCAGATGTGCAACGGAAACTAATACATGTTTTCCAGGGAACGATCAAAGCATAGACTGTTTGAGACATTAATCCCATGGAATGAAGCACGCATGGTGTCTGTTGTATTCAATCCCGATGCAATTTCAGTGTTTCAGCAACACTCTGATAGTCCACAGGTTACAGAATGCCTCCAGATGTGCATCGGAAACTACTACTGGTCTTCCAGGGAACGATCAAAGCGTAAACTCTTTGAGACATTACTCCCATGGAGGAAAGTGTGCATGATGACTGTTGTATTCAATCCTGATGCAATTCCTGTGTTTCATCAACACTCTGATAGTCCACACATTACAGAATGTCCCCAGATGTGCATCGCAAACTACTACTTGTCTTCCAGGGAACGATCAAAGCGTAGACTGTTTGACACAGTACTCCCATGGAGGAAAGTGCGTATGGTGACTGTTGTATTCAATCCCGATGCCAGTTCTGTGTTTCATCAACACTCTGATAGTCCGCAGATTACAGAATAACACCAGATGTGCGTTGTAAACTACTACTTGTCTTCCAGGGAACGATCAAAGCGTAGACTGTTGGACACATTACTCCCATGGAGGAAAGTGCGCTTGGTGACTGTTGTATTCAATCCCGATGCAATTTCTGTGTTTCAACACTCTGATAGTCCACACATTACAGAATGCCCCCAGATGTGCATCGGAAACTACTAAAGGTCTTCCAGGGAACGGTCAAAGCGTAAACTGTTTTTGACACTACTCCCATGGACGAAAGTGCGCATGGTGACTGTTGTATTCAATCCGTATGCAATTTCTGTGTTTCAACAACACTCTGATAGTCCACTGATTACAGAATGCCACCTGATGTGCATCGGAAACTATTACTTGTCTTCCAGGGATCGATCAAAGCGTAGACTGTTTGGGACATTACTCCCATTTAGGAAAATTGCGCATGGTGACTGTTGTATTCAATCCGGATGCAATTTCTGTGTTTCAACAACACTCTGATAGTCCACACATTACAGAATGAACCCAGATGTTCATCGGAAACAACTACTGGTATTCCAGGGAACGATCAAAACGTAACCTGTTTGAGACATTACTCCCATGGAGGAAAGTGCGCATGGTGACTGTTGTATTCAATCCCGATGCTATTTCTGTGTTTCATCAACACTCTGACAGACCACAGATTACAGAATGCCTCCAGATGTGCATCGGAAACTACTACAGGTCTTCCAGTGAACGATCAAAGCGTAGACTGTTTGAGACATTACTCCCATGGAGGAAAGTTAGCATGGTGACAGTTGTATTCAATCCCGATGCAATTTCTGTGTTTCATCAACACTCTGATAGTCCACAGATTACAGAATGACACCAGATGTGCATCGGAAACTACTACTGGTCTTCCAGGGAACGATCAAAGCGTAGACTGTTTGACACATTACTCCCATGGAGGAAAGTGCGCATGGTGACTGTTGTATTCAATCCCGATGCAATTTCTGTGTTTCATCAACACTCTGATAATCCACAGATTACAGAATGCCCCCAGATGTGCATCGGAAACTACTACTGGTCTTCCAGGGAACGATCAAAGCGTAAACTGTTTGAGACACTACTCCCATGGAGGAAAGTGCTAATATTGACTTTTGTATTCAATTCAGATGTACTTTCTGTGATTCATCAACACTCTGACAGTCCACACAATACAGAATGCCCCCAGATGTGCATCGGAAACTAAAACATTTTCTTCCAGGGAACGATCAAAGCGTAAACTGTTTGAGACATTACTCCCATGGAGGGAAGTGCGCATGGTGTCTGTTGTATTGAATCCCGATGCAATTTCTGTGTTTCATCAACACTCTGATAGTCCACACATTACAGAATGCCTCCAGATGTGCATCAGAAAATACTACTCGTCTTCCAGGGAGCGATGAAAGCGTAAACTGTTTGAGACATAACTCCCATGGAGGAAAGTGCGCATGGTGACTGTTGTATTGAATCCCGATGCAATTTCTGAGTTTCATCAACAATCTGATAGTCCACGCATTACAGAATGCCCACAGATGTGCATCGGAAACTAAAACTGGTCTTCCAGGGAACGATCAAAGCGTAAACTGTTTGAGACATTACTCCCATGGAGGAAAGTGCCCATGGTGATTGTTGTATTCATTCCCGATGCAATTTCTGTGTTTCATCAACACTCTGACAGTCCACAGATTACAGAATGACACTAGATGTGCGACGGAAACTACTACTTGTCATCCAGGGAACGATCAAAGCGTAGACTGTTTGACACATTACTCCCATGGAGGAAAGTGCGCATGGTGACTGTTGTATTCAATCCCGATGCAATTTCTGTGTTTCATCAACACTCCGATAGTCCACAGATTACAGAATGACACCAGATGTGCATCGGAAACTAATACATGTCTTCCTGGGAACGATCAAAGCGTAGACTGTTTGAGACATTACTCCCATGGAATGAAGCACGCATGGTGTCTGTTGTATTCAATCCCGATGCAATTTCAGTGTTTCAGCAATACTCTGATAGTCCACAGATTACAGAATGACTCCAGATGTGCATCGGAAACTACTAATGGTCTTCCAAGGAACGATCAAAGCGTAGACTGTTTGTGACATTACTCCCATGTAGGAAAGTGCGCATGGTGACTGTTGTTTTCAATCCCGATGCAATATCTGTGTTTCATCAAGACTTTGAAGGTCCACAGATTACAGAATACCTCCAGATGTTCATCGGAAACTAGTACTGGTCTTGCAGGGAACGATCAAAATGTAGACTGTTTGAGACATTACTCCCATGGAGGAAAGTGCGCATGGTGACTGTTATATTCAATCCCGATACAATTTCTGTGTTTCATCAACACTCTGATAGTCCGCAGATTACAGAATAACACCAGATGTGCGTCGGAAATTAATACTTGTCTTCCAGGGAACGATCAAAGCGTAGACTGTTTGACACAGTACTCCCATGGAGGAAAGTGCGCATGGTGACTGTTGTATTCAATCCCGATGCAAATTCTGTGTTTCATCAACACTCTGATAATCCACAAATTTCAGAATGCCCCCAGATGTGCATCGGAAACTACTACTGGTCTTCCAGGGAACGATCAAACCGTAAACTGTTTGAGACACTACTCCCATGGAGGAAAGTGCTAATATTGACTTTTGTATTCAATTCTGATGTATTTTCTGTGTTTCATCAACACTCTGACAGTGCACACATTACAGAATGCCCCCAGATGTGCATCGGAAACTAAAACCTTTTCTTCCAGGGAACGATCAAAGCGTAAACTGTTTGAGACATTACTCCCATATAGGGAAGTGCGCATAGTGACTGTTGTATTCAATCCCGATGCTATTTCTGTGTTTCATCAACACTCTGATAGTCCACACAATACTGAATGTACCCAGATGTGCATCGGAAACTACTACTGGTTTTCCAGGCAACGACGAAAGTGTAAACTGTTTGAGACATTACTCCCATGGAGGAAAGTGCGCATGGTGACTGTTGTATTCAATCCCGATGGAATTTCTGTGTTTCATCAACACTCTGACAGTCCACAGATTACAGAATGCCTCCAGATGTGCATCTGAATCTACTACTGGTCTTCCAGGGAACGATCAAAGCGTAGACGGTTTGTGACATTACTCCCATGTAGGAGAGTGCGCATGGTGACTGTTGTTTTCAATCCCGATGCAATATCTGTGTTTCATCAACACTTTGAAGGTCCACAGATTACAGAGTACCTCCAGATGTTCATCGGAAACTAGTACTGGTCTTGCAGGGAACGATCAAAATGTAGACTGTTTGAGACATTACTCCCATGGAGGAAAGTGCCCATGGTGACTGTTGTATTCAATCCCGATGCTATTTCTGTGTTTCATCAACACTCTGACAGTCCACACATTACAGAATGCCCACAGATGTGCATCGGAAACTAAAACTGGTCTTCAAAGGAACGATCAAAGAGTAAACTGTTTGACACATTACTCCCATGGAGGAAAGTGCGCATGGTGACTGTTGTATTCAATCCCGATGAAATTCCTGTGATTCATCAACACCCTGAAAGTCCACAGATTACAGAGTGACACCAGATGTGCATCGGAAACCTACACATGTCTTCCAGGGAACGATCAAAGCGTAGACTGTTTGAGACATTACTCACATGGAGGGAAGTGCACATGGTGACAGTTGTATTCAATCGCAATGCAATTTCTGTGTTACATCAACACTCTGATAGTCCACAGATTACAGAATGACACCAGATGTGCAACGGAAACTAATACATGTTTTCCAGGGAACGATCAAAGCATAGACTGTTTGAGACATTAATCCCATGGAATGAAGCACGCATGGTGTCTGTTGTATTCAATCCCGATGCAATTTCAGTGTTTCAGCAACACTCCGATATTCCACAGATTACAGAATGCCTCCAGATGTGCATCGGAAACTACTACTGGTCTTCCAGGGAACGATCAAAGCGTAAACTGTTTGAGACATTACTCCCATGGAGGAAACTGTGCATGATGACTGTTGTATTCAATCCTGATGCAATTCCTGTGTTTCATCAATACTCTGATAGTCCACACATTACAGAATGTCCCCAGATGTGCATCGCAAACTACTATAGGTTTTCCAGGGAACGATGAAAGCGTAAACAGTTTGGGACATTACTCCCATGGAGGAAAGTGCGCATGGTGACTGTTGTATTCAATCCCGATGGAATTTCTGTGTTTCATCAACACTCTGATAGTCCACAGATTACAGAATGCCTCCAGATGTGCATCGGAAACCACTACTGGTCTTCCAGGGAACGATCAAAGCTTAGACTGTTTGTGACATTACTCCCATGCGGGAAAGTGCGCATGGTGACTGCTGTATTCAATCCCGATGCAATTTCTGTGTTTCATCAACACTTTGAAGGTCCACAGATTACAGAATACCTCCAGATGTAGATCGGAAAATAGTACTGGTCTTGCAGGGAACGATCAAAATGTAGACTCCTTGAGACATTACTCCCATGGAGGAAAGTGCGTATGGTGACTGTTGTATTCAATCCCGATGCCAGTTCTGTGTTTCATCAACACTCTGATAGTCCGCAGATTACAGAATAACACCAGATATGCGTCGGAAACTACTACTTGTCTTCCAGGGAACGATCAAAGCGTAGACTGTTTGACACATTACTCCCATGGAGGAAAGTGCGCTTGGTGACTGTTGTATTCAATCCCGATGCAATTTCTGTGTTTCAACACTCTGATAGTCCACACATTACAGAATGCCCCCAGATGTGCATCGGAAACTACTAAAGGTCTTCCAGGGAACGGTCAAAGCGTAAACTGTTTGAGACACTACTCCCATGGACGAAAGTGCGCATGGTGACTGTTGTATTCAATCCGTATGCAATTTCTGTGTTTCAACAACACCCTGATAGTCCACAGATTACAGAATGCAACCTGATGTGCATCGGAAACTACTACTTGTCTTCCAGGGATCGATCAAAGCGTAGACTGTTTGGGACATTACTCCCATTTAGGAAAATTGCGCATGGTGACTGTTGTATTCAATCCGGATGCAATTTCTGTGTTTCAACAACACTCTGATAGTCCACACATTACAGAATGAACCCAGATGTTCATCGGAAACAACTACTGGTATTCCAGGGAACGATCAAAGCGTAACCTGTTTGAGACGTTACTCCCATGGAGGAAAGTGCGCATGGTGACTGTTGTATTCAATCCCGATGCTATTTCTGTGTTTCATCAACACTCTGACAGACCACAGATTACAGAATGCCTCCAGATGTGCATCGGAAACTACTACAGGTCTTCCAGTGAACGATCAAAGCGTAGACTGTTTGAGACATTACTCCCATGGAGGAAAGTTAGCATGGTGACAGTTGTATTCAATCGCGATGCAATTTCTGTGTTTCATCAACACCCTGATAGTCCACAGATTACAGAATGACACCAGATGTGCATCGGAAACTACTACTGGTCTTCCAGGGAACGATCAAAGCGTAGACTGTTTGACACATTACTCCCATGGAGGAAAGTGCGCATGGTGACTGTTGTATTCAATCCCGATGCAATTTCTGTGTTTCATCAACACTCTGATAATCCACACATTACAGAATGCCCCAGATGTGCATCGGAAACTACTACTGGTCTTCCAGGGAACGATCAAAGCGTAAACTGTTTGAGACACTACTCCCATGGAGGAAAGTGCTAATATTGACTTTTGTATTCAATTCTGATGTACTTTCTGTGTTTCATCAACACTCTGACAGTCCACACATTACAGAATGACACCAGATGTGCCTCGGAAACTACTAATGGTCTTCCAGGGAACGATAAAAGCGTAAACTGTTTGAGACATTACTCCCATGGAGGAAAGTGCGAATGGTGACTGTTGTATTCAATGCCGATGCTATTTCTGTGTTTCATCAACACTCTGAAAGACCACAGTTTACAGAATGCCTCCAGATGTGCATCGGAAACTACTACAGGTCTTCCAGGGAACGATCAAAGCGTAGACCGTTTGAGACATTTCTCCCATGGAGGAAAGTGAGCATGGTGACTGTTGTATTCAATCCCGATGCAATTTCTGTGTTTCATCAACACTCTGATAGTCCACAGATTACAGAATTCCCCCAGATGTGCATCGGAACCTACTACTGGTCTTCCAGGAAACGATCAAAGCGTAGACTGTTTGAGACATTACTCCCATGAAGGAAAGTGCGCATGGTGACTGTTGTATTCAATCCCGAGGCAATTTCTGTGATTCATCAACAATTTAAAGGTCCACAGATTACAGAATGCCTAAAGATGTGCATCGGAAACTACTACTGGTCTTGCAGGCAACGTCAAAGCGTAGACTGTTTGAGACATTACTCCCATGGAGGAAAGTGTGCATGGTGTCTGTTGTATTCAATCCCGATGCAATTTCTGTGTTTCATCAACACTCTGATAGTTTGCAGATTACAGAATGCCTCCAGATGTGCATCGGAAACTACTACTGGTCTTCCAGGGAACGATGAAAGCGTAGACTGTTTGACACATTACTCCCATGGAGGAAAGTGCGCATGGTGACTGTTGTATTGAATCCCGATGCAATTTCTGTGTTTCATCAACACTCTGATAGTCCACACATTACAGAATGCCTCCAGATGTGCATCAGAAAATACTACTCGTCTTCCAGGGAGCGATGAAAGCGTAAACTGTTTGAGACATAACTCCCATGGAGGAAAGTGCGCATGGTGACTGTTGTATTGAATCCCGATGCAATTTCTGTGTTTCATCAACAATCTGATAGTCCACGCATTACAGAATGCCCACAGATGTGCATCGGAAACTAAAACTGGTCTTCCAGGGAACGATCAAAGCGTAAACTGTTTGAGACATTACTCCCATGGAGGAAAGTGCCCATGGTGACTGTTGTATTCATTCCCGATGCAATTTCTGTGTTTCATCAACACTCTGACAGTCCACAGATTACAGAATGACACTAGATGTGCGACGGAAACTACTACTTGTCTTCCAGGGAACGATCAAAGCGTAGACTGTTTGACACATTACTCCCATGGAGGAAAGTGCGCATGATGACTGTTGTATTGAATCCCGATGCAATTTCTGTGTTTCATGAACACTCTGAAAGTCCACACATTACAGAATGCCCACAGATGTGCATCGGAAACTAAAACTGGTCTTCAAAGGAACGATCAAAGAGTAAACTGTTTGACACATTACTCCCATGGAGGAAAGTGCGCATGGTGACTGTTGTATTCAATCCCGATGCAATTCCTGTGATTCGTCAACACTCTGACAGTCCACAGATTACAGAATGCCTCCAGATGTGCATCGGAAACTACTACAGGTCTTCCAGGGAACAATCAAAGCGTGGACTGTTTGAGACATTACTCCCATGGAGGAAAGTGCGCATGGTGACAGTTGTATTCAATCCCGATGCAATTTCTGTGTTTCATCAACACCCTGATAGTCCACAGATTACAGAATGACACCAGATGTGCATCGGAAACTAATACATGTTTTCCAAGGAACGATCAAAGCATAGACTGTTTGAGACATTAATCCCATGGAATGAAGCACGCATGGTGTCTGTTGTATTCAATCCCGACGCAATTTCAGTGTTTCAGCAACAGTCTGATAGTCCACAGATTACAGAATGCCTCCAGATGTGCATCGGAAACTACTACTGGTCTTCCAGGGAACGATCAAAGCGTAAACTGTTTGCGACATTACTCCCATGGAGGAAAGTGTGCATGATGACTGTTGTATTCAATCCTGATGCAATTTCTGTGTTTCATCAACACTCTGATAGTCCACACATTACAGAATGTCCCCAGATGTGCATCGCAAACTACTACAGGTTTTCCAGGGAACGATGAAAGCGTAAACAGTTTGGGACATTACTCCCATGGAGGAAAGTGCGCATGGTGACTGTTGTATTCAATCCCGATGGAATTTCTGTGTTTCATCAACACTCTGATAGTCCACAGATTATAGAATGCCTCCAGATGTGCATTGGAAACCACTACTGGTCTTCCAGGGAACGATCAAAGCTTAGACTGTTTGTGACATTACTCCCATGCAGGAAAGTGCGCATGGTGACTGCTGTATTCAATCCCGATGCAATTTCTGTGTTTCATCAACACTTTGAAGGTCCACAGATTACAGAATACCTCCAGATGTAGATCGGAAACTAGTACTGGTCTTGCAGGGAACGATCAAAATGTAGACTGTTTGAGACATTACTCCCATGGAGGAAAGTGCGTATGGTGACTGTTGTATTCAATCCCGATGCCAGTTCTGTGTTTCATCAACACTCTGATAGTCCGCAGATTACAGAATAACACCAGATATGCGTCGGAAACTACTACTTGTCGTCCAGGGAACGATCAAAGCGTAGACTGTTTGACACATTACTCCCATGGAGGAAAGTGCGCTTGGTGACTGTTGTATTCAATCCCGATGCAATTTCTGTGTTTCAACACTCTGATAGTCCACACATTACAGAATGCCCCCAGATGTGCATCGGAAACTACTAAAGGTCTTCCAGGGAACGGTCAAAGCGTAAACTGTTTGAGACACTACTCCCATGGACGAAAGTGCGCATGGTGACTGTTGTATTCAATCCGTATGCAATTTCTGTGTTTCAACAACACCCTGATAGTCCACAGATTACAGAATGCAACCTGATGTGCATCGGAAACTACTACTTGTCTTCCAGGGATCGATCAAAGCGTAGACTGTTTGGGACATTACTCCCATTTAGGAAAATTGCGCATGGTGACTGTTGTATTCAATCCGGATGCAATTTCTGTGTTTCAACAACACTCTGATAGTCCACACATTACAGAATGAACCCAGATGTTCATCGGAAACAACTACTGGTATTCCAGGGAACGATCAAAGCGTAACCTGTTTGAGACGTTACTCCCATGGAGGAAAGTGCGCATGGTGACTGTTGTATTCAATCCCGATGCTATTTCTGTGTTTCATCAACACTCTGACAGACCACAGATTACAGAATGCCTCCAGATGTGCATCGGAAACTACTACAGGTCTTCCAGTGAACGATCAAAGCGTAGACTGTTTGAGACATTACTCCCATGGAGGAAAGTTAGCATGGTGACAGTTGTATTCAATCGCGATGCAATTTCTGTGTTTCATCAACACCCTGATAGTCCACAGATTACAGAATGACACCAGATGTGCATCGGAAACTACTACTGGTCTTCCAGGGAACGATCAAAGCGTAGACTGTTTGACACATTACTCCCATGGAGGAAAGTGCGCATGGTGACTGTTGTATTCAATCCCGATGCAATTTCTGTGTTTCATCAACACTCTGATAATCCACACATTACAGAATGCCCCCAGATGTGCATCGGAAACTACTACTGGTCTTCCAGGGAACGATCAAAGCGTAAACTGTTTGAGACACTACTCCCATGGAGGAAAGTGCTAATATTGACTTTTGTATTCAATTCTGATGTACTTTCTGTGTTTCATCAACACTCTGACAGTCCACACATTACAGAATGACACCAGATGTGCCTCGGAAACTACTAATGGTCTTCCAGGGAACGATAAAAGCGTAAACTGTTTGAGACATTACTCCCATGGAGGAAAGTGCGAATGGTGACTGTTGTATTCAATGCCGATGCTATTTCTGTGTTTCATCAACACTCTGAAAGACCACAGTTTACAGAATGCCTCCAGATGTGCATCGGAAACTACTACAGGTCTTCCAGGGAACGATCAAAGCGTAGACCGTTTGAGACATTTCTCCCATGGAGGAAAGTGAGCATGGTGACTGTTGTATTCAATCCCGATGCAATTTCTGTGTTTCATCAACACTCTGATAGTCCACAGATTACAGAATTCCCCCAGATGTGCATCGGAACCTACTACTGGTCTTCCAGGAAACGATCAAAGCGTAGACTGTTTGAGACATTACTCCCATGAAGGAAAGTGCGCATGGTGACTGTTGTATTCAATTCCGAGGCAATTTCTGTGATTCATCAACAATTTAAAGGTCCACAGATTACAGAATGCCTAAAGATGTGCATCGGAAACTACTACTGGTCTTGCAGGCAACGTCAAAGCGTAGACTGTTTGAGACATTACTCCCATGGAGGAAAGTGTGCATGGTGTCTGTTGTATTCAATCCCGATGCAATTTCTGTGTTTCATCAACACTCTGATAGTTTGCAGATTACAGAATGCCTCCAGATGTGCATCGGAAACTACTACTGGTCTTCCAGGGAACGATGAAAGCGTAGACTGTTTGACACATTACTCCCATGGAGGAAAGTGCGCATGGTGACTGTTGTATTGAATCCCGATGCAATTTCTGTGTTTCATCAACACTCTGATAGTCCACACATTACAGAATGCCTCCAGATGTGCATCAGAAAATACTACTCGTCTTCCAGGGAGCGATGAAAGCGTAAACTGTTTGAGACATAACTCCCATGGAGGAAAGTGCGCATGGTGACTGTTGTATTGAATCCCGATGCAATTTCTGTGTTTCATCAACAATCTGATAGTCCACGCATTACAGAATGCCCACAGATGTGCATCGGAAACTAAAACTGGTCTTCCAGGGAACGATCAAAGCGTAAACTGTTTGAGACATTACTCCCATGGAGGAAAGTGCCCATGGTGACTGTTGTATTCATTCCCGATGCAATTTCTGTGTTTCATCAACACTCTGACAGTCCACAGATTACAGAATGACACTAGATGTGCGACGGAAACTACTACTTGTCTTCCAGGGAACGATCAAAGCGTAGACTGTTTGACACATTACTCCCATGGAGGAAAGTGCGCGTGATGACTGTTGTATTGAATCCCGATGCAATTTCTGTGTTTCATGAACACTCTGAAAGTCCACACATTACAGAATGCCCACAGATGTGCATCGGAAACTAAAACTGGTCTTCAAAGGAACGATCAAAGAGTAAACTGTTTGACACATTACTCCCATGGAGGAAAGTGCGCATGGTGACTGTTGTATTCAATCCCGATGCAATTCCTGTGATTCGTCAACACTCTGACAGTCCACAGATTACAGAATGCCTCCAGATGTGCATCGGAAACTACTACAGGTCTTCCAGGGAACAATCAAAGCGTGGACTGTTTGAGACATTACTCCCATGGAGGAAAGTGCGCATGGTGACAGTTGTATTCAATCCCGATGCAATTTCTGTGTTTCATCAACACCCTGATAGTCCACAGATTACAGAATGACACCAGATGTGCATCGGAAACTAATACATGTTTTCCAAGGAACGATCAAAGCATAGACTGTTTGAGACATTAATCCCATGGAATGAAGCACGCATGGTGTCTGTTGTATTCAATCCCGACGCAATTTCAGTGTTTCAGCAACAGTCTGATAGTCCACAGATTACAGAATGCCTCCAGATGTGCATCGGAAACTACTACTGGTCTTCCAGGGAACGATCAAAGCGTAAACTGTTTGCGACATTACTCCCATGGAGGAAAGTGTGCATGATGACTGTTGTATTCAATCCTGATGCAATTTCTGTGTTTCATCAACACTCTGATAGTCCACACATTACAGAATGTCCCCAGATGTGCATCGCAAACTACTACAGGTTTTCCAGGGAACGATGAAAGCGTAAACAGTTTGGGACATTACTCCCATGGAGGAAAGTGCGCATGGTGACTGTTGTATTCAATCCCGATGGAATTTCTGTGTTTCATCAACACTCTGATAGTCCACAGATTATAGAATGCCTCCAGATGTGCATTGGAAACCACTACTGGTCTTCCAGGGAACGATCAAAGCTTAGACTGTTTGTGACATTACTCCCATGCAGGAAAGTGCGCATGGTGACTGCTGTATTCAATCCCGATGCAATTTCTGTGTTTCATCAACACTTTGAAGGTCCACAGATTACAGAATACCTCCAGATGTAGATCGGAAACTAGTACTGGTCTTGCAGGGAACGATCAAAATGTAGACTGTTTGAGACATTACTCCCATGGAGGAAAGTGCGTATGGTGACTGTTGTATTCAATCCCGATGCCAGTTCTGTGTTTCATCAACACTCTGATAGTCCGCAGATTACTGAATAACACCAGATGTGCGTCGGAAACTACTACTTGTCTTCCAGGGAACGATCAAAGCGTAGACTGTTTGACACATTACTCCCATGGAGGAAAGTGCGCTTGGTGACTGTTGTATTCAATCCCGATGCAATTTCTGTGTTTCAACACTCTGATAGTCCACACATTACAGAATGCCCCCAGATGTGCATCGGAAACTACTAAAGGTCTTCCAGGGAACGGTCAAAGCGTAAACTGTTTGAGACACTACTCCCATGGACGAAAGTGCGCATGGTGACTGTTGCATTCAATCCGTATGCAATTTCTGTGTTTCAACAACACTCTGATAGCCCACAGATTACAGAATGCCACCTGATGTGCATCGGAAACTACTACTTGTCTTCCAGGGAACGATCAAAGCGTAGACTGTTTGGGACATTACTCCCATTTAGGAAAATTGCGCATGGTGACTGTTGTATTCAAACCCGATGCAATTTCTGTGTTTCAACAACACTCTGATAGTCCACACATTACAGAATGAACCCAGATGTTTATCGGAGACAACTACTGGTATTCCAGGGAACGATCAAAGCGTAACCTGTTTGAGACATTACTCCCATGGAGGAAAGTGCGCATGGTGACTGTCGTATTCAATCCCGATGCTATTTCTGTGTTTCATCAACACTCTGACAGACCACAGATTACAGAATGCCTCCAGATGTGCATCGGAAACTACTACAGGTCTTCCAGTGAACGATCAAAGCGTAGACTGTTTGAGACATTACTCCCATGGAGGAAAGTTAGCATGGTGACTGTTGTATTCAATCCCGATGCAATTTCTGTGTTTCATCAACACTCTGATAGTCCACAGATTACAGAATTCCCCCAGATGTGCATCGGAACCTACTACTGGTCTTCCAGGAAACGATCAAAGCGTAGACTGTTTGAGACATTACTCCCATGAAGGAAAGTGCGCATGGTGACTGTTGTATTCAATCCCGAGGCAATTTCTGTGATTCATCAACAATTTAAAGGTCCACAGATTACAGAATGCCTAAAGATGTGCATCGGAAACTACTACTGGTCTTGCAGGCAACGTCAAAGCGTAGACTGTTTGAGACATTACTCCCATGGAGGAAAGTGCGCATGGTGTCTGTTGTATTCAATCCCGATGCAATTTCTGTGTTTCATCAACACTCTGATAGTTTGCAGATTACAGAATGCCTCCAGATGTGCATCGGAAACTACTACTGGTCTTCCAGGGAACGATGAAAGCGTAGACTGTTTGACACATTACTCCCATGGAGGAAAGTGCGCATGGTGACTGTTGTATTGAATCCCGATGCAATTTCTGTGTTTCATCAACACTCTGATAGTCCACACATTACAGAATGCCTCCAGATGTGCATCAGAAAATACTACTCGTCTTCCAGGGAGCGATGAAAGCGTAAACTGTTTGAGACATAACTCCCATGGAGGAACGTGCGCATGGTGACTGTTGTATTGAATCCCGATGCAATTTCTGTGTTTCATCAACAATCTGATAGTCCACGCATTACAGAATGCCCACAGATGTGCATCGGAAACTAAAACTGGTCTTCCAGGGAACGATCAAAGCGTAAACTGTTTGAGACATTACTCCCATGGAGGAAAGTGCCCATGGTGACTGTTGTATTCATTCCCGATGCAATTTCTGTGTTTCATCAACACTCTGACAGTCCACAGATTACAGAATGACACTAGATGTGCGACGGAAACTACTACTTGTCTTCCAGGGAACGATCAAAGCGTAGACTGTTTGACACATTACTCCCATGGAGGAAAGTGCGCATGATGACTGTTGTATTGAATCCCGATGCAATTTCTGTGTTTCATGAACACTCTGAAAGTCCACACATTACAGAATGCCCACAGATGTGCATCGGAAACTAAAACTGGTCTTCAAAGGAACGATCAAAGAGTAAACTGTTTGACACATTACTCCCATGGAGGAAAGTGCGCATGGTGACTGTTGTATTCAATCCCGATGCAATTCCTGTGATTCGTCAACACTCTGACAGTCCACAGATTACAGAATGCCTCCAGATGTGCATCGGAAACTACTACAGGTCTTCCAGGGAACAATCAAAGCGTGGACTGTTTGAGACATTACTCCCATGGAGGAAAGTGCGCATGGTGACAGTTGTATTCAATCCCGATGCAATTTCTGTGTTTCATCAACACCCTGATAGTCCACAGATTACAGAGTGACACCAGATGTGCATCGGAAACTAACACATGTCTTCCAGGGAACGATCAAAGCGTAGACTGTTTGAGACATTACTCACATGGAGGGAAGTGCGCATGGTGACACTTGTATTCAATCCCAATGCAATTTCTGTGTTACATCAACACTCTGATAGTCCACAGATTACAGAATGACACCAGATGTGCATCGGAAACTAATACATGTTTTCCAAGGAACGATCAAAGCATAGACTGTTTGAGACATTAATCCAATGGAATGAAGCACGCATGGTGTCTGTTGTATTCAATCCCGACGCAATTTCAGTGTTTCAGCAACACTCTGATAGTCCACAGATTACAGAATGCCTCCAGATGTGCATCGGAAACTACTACTGGTCTTCCAGGGAACGATCAAAGCGTAAACTGTTTGCGACATTACTCCCATGGAGGAAATTGTGCATGATGACTGTTGTATTCAATCCTGATGCAATTTCTGTGTTTCATCAACACTCTGATAGTCCACACATTACAGAATGTCCCCAGATGTGCATCGCAAACTACTACAGGTTTTCCAGGGAACGATGAAAGCGTAAACAGTTTGGGACATTACTCCCATGGAGGAAAGTGCGCATGGTGACTGGTGTATTCAATCCCGATGGAATTTCTGTGTTTCATCAACACTCTGATAGTCCACAGATTATAGAATGCCTCCAGATGTGCATTGGAAACCACAACTGGTCTTCCAGGGAACGATCAAAGCTTATACTGTTTGTGACATTACTCCCATGCAGGAAAGTGCGCATGGTGACTGCTGTATTCAATCCCGATGCAATTTCTGTGTTTCATCAACACTTTGAAGGTCCACAGATTACAGAATACCTCCAGATGTAGATCGGAAACTAGTACTGGTCTTGCAGGGAACGATCAAAATGTAGACTGTTTGAGACATTACTCCCATGGAGGAAAGTGCGTATGGTGACTGTTGTATTCAATCCCGATGCCAGTTCTGTGTTTCATCAACACTCTGATAGTCCGCAGATTACTGAATAACACCAGATGTGCGTCGGAAACTACTACTTGTCTTCCAGGGAACGATCAAAGCGTAGACTGTTTGACACATTACTCCCATGGAGGAAAGTGCGCTTGGTGACTGTTGTATTCAATCCCGATGCAATTTCTGTGTTTCAACACTCTGATAGTCCACACATTACAGAATGCCCCCAGATGTGCATCGGAAACTACTAAAGGTCTTCCAGGGAACGGTCAAAGCGTAAACTGTTTGAGACACTACTCCCATGGACGAAAGTGCGCATGGTGACTGTTGCATTCAATCCGTATGCAATTTCTGTGTTTCAACAACACTCTGATAGCCCACAGATTACAGAATGCCACCTGATGTGCATCGGAAACTACTACTTGTCTTCCAGGGAACGATCAAAGCGTAGACTGTTTGGGACATTACTCCCATTTAGGAAAATTGCGCATGGTGACTGTTGTATTCAAACCCGATGCAATTTCTGTGTTTCAACAACACTCTGATAGTCCACACATTACAGAATGAACCCAGATGTTTATCGGAGACAACTACTGGTATTCCAGGGAACGATCAAAGCGTAACCTGTTTGAGACATTACTCCCATGTAGGAAAGTGCGCATGGTGACTGTCGTATTCAATCCCGATGCTATTTCTGTGTCATCAACACTCTGATAGTAAACAGATTACAGAATGCCTCCAGATGTGCATCGGAAACTACTGCTGGTATTCCAGGGAACGATCAAAGCGTAGACTGTTTGAGACATTACTCAAATGGCGGAAAGTGGTCATGGTGACTGTTGCATTCAATTACGCTGCAATTTCTTTGTTTCATTAGCACTCGGATAGTCCACAGATTAAAGAATGCCTCCAGATGTGCATCGGAAACTTCTACTGGTCTTAAAGGGAACGATCAAATCGATGACAGTTTGAGACATTACTCCAATGGAGAAATGTACGCATGGTGCCTGTTGTATTCAATCCCGATGCAATTTCTGTGTTTCATCAACACTTTGAAGGTCCACAGATTACAGAATGCCTCCAGATGTGCGTCGGAAACTACCACTGGTCTTCCATGGAACGATCAAAGCGTAGACTTTTTGAGACATTACTCCCATTTAGGAAAATAGTGCATTGTGACTGTTGTATTCAAACCCGATGCAATTTCTGTGTTTCAACAACACTCTGATAGTCCACACATTACAGAATGCCTCCAGATGTGCATCAGAAAATACTACTCGTCTTCCAGGGAGCGATGAATGCGTAAACTGTTTGAGACATAACTCCCATGGAGGAAAGTGCGCATGGTGACTGTTGTATTGAATCCCGATGCAATTTCTGTGTTTCATCAACAATCTGATAGTCCACGCATTACAGAATGCCCACAGATGTGCATCAGAAACTAAAACTGGTCTTCCAGGGAACGATCAAAGCGTAAACTGTTTGAGACATTACTCCCATGGAGGAAAGTGCGCATGATGACTGTTGTATTGAATCCCGATGCAATTTCTGTGTTTCATGAACACTCTGAAAGTCCACACATTACAGAATGCCCACAGATGTGCATCGGAAACTAAAACTGGTCTTTAAGGGAACGATCAAAGAGTAAACTGTTTGACACATTACTCCAATGGAGGAAAATGCGCATGGTGACTTTTGTATTCAATCCCGATGCAATTCCTGTGATTCGTCAACACTCTGACAGTCCACAGATTACAGAATGCCTCCAGATGTGCATCGGAAACTACTACTTGTCTTCCAGGGAACAATCAAAGCGTAGACTGTTTGAGACATTACTCCCATGGAGGAAAGTGCGCATCGTGACAGTTGTATTCAATCCCGATGCAATTTCTGTGTTTCATCAACACCCTGATAGTCCACAGATTACAGAGTGACACCAGATGTGCATCGGAAACTAACACATGTCTTCCAGGGAACGATCAAAGCGTAGACTGTTTGAGACATTACTCACATGGAAGGAAGTGCGCATGGTGACAGTTGTATTCAATCCCAATGCAATTTCTGTGTTACATCAACACTCTGATAGTCCACAGATTACAGATGACACCAGATGTGCAACGGAAACTAATACATGTTTTACAGGAAACGATCAAAGCATAGACTGTTTGAGACATTACTCCCATGGAATGAGGCACGCATGGTGTCTGTTGCATTCAATCCCGATGCAATTTCAGTGTTTCAGCAACACTCTGATAGTCCACAGATTACAGAATGCCTCCAGATGTGCATCGGAAACTACTACTGGTCTTCCAGGGAACGATCAAAGCGTAAACAGTTTGAGACATTACTCCCATGGAGGAAAGTGTGCATGATGACTGTTGTATTCAATCCTGCTGCAATTTCTGTGTTTCATCAACACTCTGATAGTCCACACATTACAGATTGTCCCCAGATGTGCATCGCAAACTAGTACAGGTTTTCCAGGGAACGATGAAAGCGTAAACAGTTTGAGACATTACTCCCATGGAGGAAAGTGCGCATGGTGACTGTTGTATTCAATCCCGATGGAATTTCTGTGTTTCATCAACACTCTGATAGTCCACAGATTACAGAATGCCTCCAGATGTGCATCGGAAACTACTACTGGTCTTCCAGGGAACGATCAAAGCTTAGACTGTTTGTGACATTACTCCCATGCAGGAAAGTGCGCATGGTGACTGCTGTATTCAATCCCGATGCAATATCTGTGTTTCATCAACGCTTTGAAGGTCCACAGATTACAGAATACCTCCAGATGTAGATCGGAAACTAGTACTGGTCTTGCAGGGAACGATCAAAATGTAGACTGTTTGAGACATTACTCCCATGGAGGAAAGTGCGTATGGTGACTGTTGTATTCAATCCCGATGCCAGTTCTGTGTTTCATCAACACTCTGATAGTCCGCAGATTACAGAATAACACCAGATGTGCGTCGGAAACTACTACTTGTCTTCCAGGGAACGATCAAAGCGTAGACTGTCTGACACATTACTCCCATGGAGGAAAGTGCGCTTGGTGACTGTTGTATTCAATCCCGATGCAATTCCTGTGTTTCAACACTCTGATAGTCCACACATTACAGAATGCCCCCAGATGTGCATCGGATACTACTAAAGGTCTTCCAGGGAACGGTCAAAGCGTAAACTGTTTGAGACACTACTCCCATGGACGAAAGTGCGCATGGTGACTGTTGTATTCAATCCGTATGCAATTTCTGTGTTTCAACAACACTCTGATAGTCCACAGTTTACAGAATGCCTCCTGATGTGCATCGGAAACTACTACTTGTCTTCCAGGGAACGATCAAAGCGTAGACTGTTTGGGACATTACTCCCATTTAGGAAAATTGCGCATGGTGACTGTTGTATTCAATCCCGATGCAATTTCTGTGTTTCAACAACACTATGATAGTCCACACATTACAGAATGAACCCAGATGTTCATCGGAAACAACTACTGGTCTTCCAGGGAACGATCAAAGCGTAACCTGCTTGAGACATTACTCCCATGGAGGAAAGTGTGCATGGTGACTGTTGTATTCAATCCTGATGCTATTTCTGTGTTTCATCAACACTCTGACAGACCACAGATTACAGAATGCCTCCAGATGTGCATCGGAAACTACTACAGGTCTTCCAGTGAACGATCAAAGCGTAGACTGTTTGAGACATTACTCCCATGGAGGAAAGTTAGCATGGTGACAGTTGTATTCAATCCCGATGCAATTTCTGTGTTTCATCAACACTCTGATAGTCCACAGATTACAGAATGACACCAGATGTGCATCGGAAACTAATACATGTCTTCCAGGGAACGATCAAAGGGTAGACAGATTGAGACATTACTCCCAAGGAGGAAAGTGCGCATGGTGACTGTTGTATTCAATCCGTATGCAATTTCTGTGTTTCAACAACTCTCTGATAGTCCACAGATTACAGAATGCCTCCAGATGTGCATCGGAAACTACTACTGGTTTTCCAGGGAACGATCAAAGCGTAGACTGTTTGAGACATTACTCCCATTTAGGAAAATTGCGCATTGTGACTGTTGTATTCAATCCCGATGCAATTTCTGTGTTTCAACAACACTCTGATAGTCCACACATTACTGAAAGAACCCAGATGTGCATCGGAAAATATACTGGTCTTCCAGGGAACGATAAAAGCGTAAACTGTTTGTGACACTACTCCCACGGAGGAAAGTGCGCATGGTGACTGTTGTATTCAATCCCGATGCAATTTCTGTGTTTGAACAACACTCTGATAGTTTACAGATTACAGATTCCTCCAGATGTGCATCAGAAACTACAACTGGTCTTGCAGGGAACGATCAAAGCGTAGACTGTTTAAGACATTACTCCCATTTAGGAAAATTGTGCATGGTGACTGTTGTTTTCAATCTCGATGCAATTTCTGTGTTTCATCAACACTCTGACCGACCACAGATTACAGAATGCCTCCAGATGTGCATCGGAAAATACTACAGGTCTTCCAGTGAACGATCAAAGCGTAGACTGTTTGAGACATTACTCCCATGGAGGAAAGTTAGCATGGTGACAGTTGTATTCAATCCCGATGCAATTTCTGTGTCTCATCAACACTCTGATAGTCCACAGATTACAGAATGCCTCCAGATGTGTATCGGAAACTGCTACTGGTCTTCCAGGAAACGATCAGAGCGTAGACAGTTTGAGACATTACTCCCAAGGAGGAAAGTGCGCATGGTGACTGTTGTATTCAATCCGTATGCAATTTCTGTGTTTCAACAACACTCTGATAGTCCACAGATTACAGAATGCCTCCAGATGTGCATCGGAAACTACAACTGGTCTTCCAGGGAACGATAAAAGCGTAGACTGTTTGAGACATTACTCCCATTTAGAAAAATTGCGCATTGTGACTGTTGTATTCAATCCCGATGCAATTTCTGTGTTTCAACAACACTCTGATAATCCACACATTACAGAATGAACCCAGATGTTCATCGGAAACAACTACTGGTCTTCCAGGGAACGATCAAAGCGTAAACTGTTTGAGACATTACTCCCATGGAGGAAAGTGCCCATGGTGACTGTTGTATTCAATCCCGAGGCTATTTCTGTGTTTTATCAACACTTTAAAAGTTCACAGATTACAGAGTGCCTCCAGATGTGCATCGTAAACTACTACTGGTCTTGCAGGGAACGATCAAAGCGTAGACTGATTGAGACATTACTCCCATGGAGGAAAGTGCGAATGGTGACTGTTGTATTCAATCCCGATGCAATTTCTGTGTTTCATCAACACTTTGAAGGTCGACAGATTACAGAATGCCTCCAGATGAGCATCGGAAACTACTACTGGTCTTCCAGGGAACGTTCAAGGCGTAGACTGTTTGAGACATTACTCCCATGGAGGAAAGTGCACATGGTGACTGTTGTATTCAATCACGATGCAATTTCTGTGTTTCATCAACACTCTGATAGTCCACAGATTACAGAATGCCCCCATATGTGCATCGGAAAGTACAATGGTCTTCCAGGGAACGATAACAGCGTAAACTGTTTGAGACACTACTCCCACGGAGGAAAGTGCGCATGGTGACTGTAGTATTCACTCCCGATGCAATTTCTGTGTTTCATCAACACTTTGAAGGTCCACAGATTACAGAATGCCTCCAGATGTGCATCGGAAACTACTACAGGTCTTCCAGTGAACGATCAAACCGTAGACTGTTTGAGACATTACTCCCATGGAGGAAAGTTAGCATGGTGACAGTTGTATTCAATCCCGATGCAATTTCTGTGTTTTATCAACACTCTGATAGTCCACAGATTACAGAATGACAGCAGATGTGCATCGGAAACTAATACATGTCTTCCAGGGAACGATCACAGCGTAGACTGTTTGATACATTACTCCCATGGAGGAAAGTGCGCATGGTGACTGTTGTATTCAATCCCGATGCAATATCTCTGTTTCATCAACACTTTGAAGGTCCACAGATTACAGAATGCCTCCAGATGTGTATCGGAAACTGCTACTGGTCTTCCAGGAAACGATCAAAGCGTAGACTGTTTGAGATATTACTCCAATGTAGGAAAGTGCGCATGGTGGCTGTTGTATTCAATCCCGATGCAATTTCTGTGTTTCATCAACACTCTGATAGTCCACAGATTACAGAATGACACCAGATGTGCCTCGGAAACTACTAATGGTCTTCCAGGGAACGATAAAAGCGTAAACTGTTTGAGACATTACTCCCATGGAGGAAAGTGCGAATGGTGACTGTTGTATTCAATCCCGATGCAATTTCTGTGTTTCATCAACACTTTGATGGTCGACAGATTACAGAATGCCTCCAGATGAGCATCGGAAACTACTACTGGTCCTCCAGGAAACGATCAAATCGTAGACTGATTGAGACATTACTCCCATGGAGGATAGTTCGCATGGTGACTGTTGTATTCAACCCCGCGGCAATTTCTGTGTTTAATCAACAATGTGAAGGTCCACAGATTACAGAATGCCTCCAGATGTCCATCGGAAACTACTACTGGTCTTGCAGGGAACTATAAAATAGTAGACTGTTTGAGACATTACCCTCATGGAGGAAAGTCCGCATGGTGTCTGTTGTATTCAATCACGATGCAATTTCTGTGTTTCATCAACACTCTGATAGTCCACAGATTACAGAATGCCTCCAGATGTGCATCGGAAGCTACTACATATCTTCCAGGGAACGATCAAAGCGTAAACTGTTTGAGACATAACTCCCATGGAGGAAAGTGCGCATGGTGACTGTTCTATTCAATCACGATGCTATTTCTGTGTTTCATCAACACTCTGACAGTCCACAGATTACAGAATGCTTCCAGATGTGCATCGGAAACTACTACTGGTCTTCCAGGGAACGATAAAAGCGTAGGCTGTTTGAGACATTACTCCCATTTAGGAAAATTGCGCATTGTGACTGTTGTATTCAATCCCGATGCAATTTCTGTGTTTCAACAACACTCTGATAATCCACACATTACAGAATGAACCCAGATGTTCATCGGAAACAACTACTGGTCTTCCAGGGAACGATCAAATCGTAGACTGATTGAGACATTACTCCCATGGAGGATAGTGCGCATGGTGACTTTTGTATTCAACCCCGCGGCAATTTCTGTGTTTAATCAACAATGTGAAGGTCCACAGATTACAGAATGCCTCCAGATGTCCATCGGAAACTACTACTGGTCTTGCAGGGAACTATAAAATAGTAGACTGTTTGAGACATTACCCTCATGGAGGAAAGTCCGCATGGTGTCTGTTGTATTCAATCACGATGCAATTTCTGTGTTTCATCAACACTCTGATAGTCCACAGATTACAGAATGCCTCCAGATGTGCATCGGAAGCTACTACATATCTTCCAGGGAACGATCAAAGCGTAAACTGTTTGAGACATAACTCCCATAGAGGAAAGTGCGCATGGTGACTGTTCTATTCAATCACGATGCTATTTCTGTGTTTCATCAACACTCTGACAGTCCACAGATTACAGAATGCCTCCAGATGTGCATCGGAAACTACAACTGGTCTTCCAGGGAACGCTCAAAGCGTAGACTGTTTGTGACATTACTACCATGTAGGAAAGTGCGCATGGTGACTGTTGTATTCAATCTCGATGCAATTTCTGTGTTTCATCAACACTTTGAAGGTCCACAGATTACAGAATACCTCCAGATGTGCATCGGAAACTACTACTGGTCTTTGAGGGAACGATCAAAGCCTAGACTGTTTGACACATTACTCCCATGGAGGAAAGTGCGCATGGTGACTGTTCTATTCAATCACGATGCAATTTCTGTGATTCAACAACACTCTGATAGTCCACAGATTACAGAATGCAACCAGATGTACATCGGAAACAAATACTGTTCTTCCAGGGAACGATCAAAGCGTAAACTGTTTGAGACATTACTACCATGGAGGAAAGTGCGCATGGTGACTGTTGTATTAGATCCCGATGCAATTTCTGTGTTTTATCAACATTCTGACAGTCCCCATATTACAGAATGCCTTCAGATGTGCATCGGAAACTACTACAGGTCTTCCAGGGAACGATCAAAGCGTAGACTGTTTGAGACATTACTCCCATGGAGGAAAGTGCGCATGGTGACTGTTCTATTCAATCCGTATGCAATTTCTGTGATTCAACAACACTCTGATAGTCTACTGATTACAGAATGCCTCCAGATGTGCATCGGAAACTACTACTTGTCTTTCAGGGAACGATCAAATCGTAGACTTTTTGGGACATTACTCGCATTTAGGAACATTGCGCATGGTGACTGTTGTATTCAATCCCGATGCAATTTCTGTGTTTCAACAACACTCTGATAGTCCACACATTACAGAATGCCTCCAGATGTGCATCGGAAAATACTACAGGTCTTCCAGTGAACGATCAAAGCGTAGACTGTTTGAGACATTACTCCCATGAAGGAAAGTTAGCATGGTGACAGTTGTATTCAATCCCGATGCAATTTCTGTGTTTCATCAACACTCTGATAGTCCACAGATTACAGAATGACACCAGATGTGCATCGGAAACTAATACATGTCTTCCAGGGAACGATCAAAGCGTAGACTGTTTGATACATTACTCCCATGGAGGAAAGTGCGCATGGTGACTGTTGTATTCAATCCCGATGCAATTTCTCTGTTTTATCAACACTTTGAAGGTCCACAGATTACAGAATGCCTCCAGATGTGTATCGGAAACTGCTACTGGTCTTCCAGGAAACGATCAAAGCGTAGACAGTTTGAGACATTACTCCCAAGGAGGAAAATGCGCATGGTGACTGTTGTATTCAAACCCGATGCAATTTCTGTGTTTCATCAACACCCTGAGAGTCCACAGATTACAGAATGACACCAGATGTGCATCGGAAACTAATACATGTCTTCCAGGGGACGATCAAAGCGTAGACTGTTTGAGACATTACTCCTATGGAGGGAAGTACGCTTGGTGACTGTTGTATTCAATCCCGATGCAATTTCTGTGTTTCATCAACACTCTGATAATCCACACATTACAGAATGTCCCCAGATGTGCATCGGAAACTACTACTGGTTTTCCAGGGAACGATGAAAGCGTAAACTGTTTGAGACATTACTCCCATGGAGGAAAGTGAGCATGGTGACTGTTGTATTCAATCCCGATGGAATTAATGTGTTTCATCAACACTCTGATAGTCCACAGATTACAGAATGCCTCCAGATGTGCATCGGAAACTACTACTGGTCTTCCAGGGAACGATCAAAGCGTAGACTGTTTGTGACATTACTCCCATGTAGGAAAGTGCGCATTGTGACTGTTGTATTCAATCCTGAGGCAATTTCTGTGTTTCATCAACACTTTAAAGGTCCACAGATTACAGAATGCCTCCAGATGTGCTTTGGAAACTACTACTGGTCTTGCAGGGAACGATCAAAGCGTAGACTGTTTGAGACATTACTCCCACGGAGGAACGTGCGCATGGTGACTGTTGTATTCAATACCGAGGCAATTTCTGTGTTTCCTCCACACTCTGATAGTCCACACATTACAGAATGCTCCCAGATGTGCATCGGAAAATAAAACAGGTCTTCCAGGGAACGATAAAAGCGTAAACTGTTTGAGACATTACTCCCATGGAGGAAAGTGCGCATGGTGACTGTTGTATTGAATCCCGATGCAATTTCTGTGTTTCATCAACAATCTGATAGTCCACACATTACAGAATGCCCACAGATGTGCATCGGAAACTAAAACTGGTCTTCCAGGGAACGATCAAAGCGTAAACTGTTTGAGACATTACTCCCATGGAGGAAAGTGCGCATGGTGACTGTTGTATTGAATCCCGATGCAATTTCTGTGTTTCATGAACACCCTGAAAGTCCACACATTACAGAATGCCCACAGATGTGCATCGGAAACTAAAACTGGTCTTCAAGGGAACGATCAAAGCGTGAACTGTTTGAGACGTTACTCCCATGGAGGAAAGTGCGCATGGTGACTGTTGTATTCAATCCCGAAGCAATTTCTGTGTTTCATCAACACTATGAAGGTCCACAGATTACAGAATACCGCCAGATGTCCATCGGAAACTAGTACTGGTCTTGCAGGGAACGATCAAAATGTAGACTGTTTGAGACATTACTCCCATGGAGGAAAGTGCACATGGTGACTGTTGTATTCAATCCCGATGCAATTTCTGTGTTTCATCAACACTCTGATAGTCCTCAGATTACAGAATAACACCAGATGTGCGTCGGAAACTACTACTTGTCTTCCAGGGAACGATCAAAGCGTAAACTGTTTGACACATTACTCCCATGGCGGAAAGTGCGCATGGTGACTGTTGTATTCAATCCCGATGCAATTTCTGTGTTTCATCAATACTCTGATAGTCCACACATTACAGAATGCCCCCAGATGTGCTTTGGAAACTACTACTGGTCTTCCAGGGAACGATCAAAGCGTAAACTGTTTGAGACATTACTCCCATGGAGGAAAGTGCGCATGGTGACTGTTGTATTGAATCCCGATGCAATTTCTGTGTTTCATCAACAATCTGATAGTCCACACATTACAGAATGCCCACAGATGTGCATCGGAAACCAAAACTGGTCTTCCAGGGATCGATCAAAGCGTAAACTGTTTGAGACATTACTCCCATGGAGGAAAGTGCGCATGGTGACTGTTGTATTGAATCCCGATGCAATTTCTGTGTTTCATGAACACTCTGAAAGTCCACAGATTACAGAATGCCCACAGTTGTCCATCGGAAACTAAAACTGGTCTTCAAGGGAACGATCAAAGCGTAAACTGTTTGAGACGTTACTCCCATGGAGGAAAGTGCGCATGGTGACTGTTGTATTCAATCCCGATGCAATTTCTGTGTTTCATCAATACTCTGATAGTCCACACATTACAGAATGCCCCCAGATGTGCATCGGAAACTACTACTGGTCTTCCAGGGAACGATCAAAGCGTAAACTGTTTGAGACATTACTCCCATGGAGGAAAGTGCGCATGGTGACTGTTGTATTCAATCCGTATTCAATTTCTGTGTTTCAACAACACTCTGATAGTCCACAGATTACATAATGCCTCCGGATGTGCATCGGAAGCTACTACTGGTCTTCCAGGTAACGATAAAAGCGTAGACTGTTTGAGACATTACTCCCATTTAGGAAAATTGCGCATGGTGACTGTTGTATTCAATCCCGATGCAATTTCTGTGTTTCAACAACACTCTGATAGTCCACACATTACAGAATGAACCCAGATGTTCATCGGAAACAACTACTGGTCTTCCAGGGAACGATCAAAGCGTAAACTGTTTGAGACATTACTCCCTTGGAGGAAAGTGCTCATGGTGACTGTTGTATTCAATCCCGATGCTATTTCTGTGTTTAATCAACACTCTGACAGACCACAGATTACAGAATGCCTCCAGATGTGCATCGGAAACTACTACAGGTCTTCCAGGGAACGATCGAAGCGTAGACTGTTTGAGACATTACTCCCATGGAGGAAAGTGCGAATGGTGACTGATGTATTCAATCCCGATGCATTTTCTGTGTTTCATCAATACTCTGATAGTCGACAGATTACAGAATGACACCAGATGTGCATCGGAAACTAATACATGTCTTCCAGGGAACGATCAAAGCGTAGACTGTTTGAGACATTACTCCCATGGAATGAAGCACGCATGGTTGTTGTTGTATTCAATCCCGATGCAATTTCGGTGTTTCAGCAACACTCTGATAGTCCACAGATTACAGAATGCCTCCAGATGTGCATCGGAAACTACTACTGGTCTTGCAGGGAACGATCAAAGCGTAGACTGTTTGAGACATTACTCCCATGGAGGAAAGTGCGCATGGTGACTGTTGTATTCAATCCCGATGCAATTTCTGTCTTTCATCAAAACTCTGATAGCCCGCAGATTACAGAATAACACCAGATGTGCGACGGAAATTAATATTTGTCCTCCAGGGAACGATTAAAGCGTAGACTGTTTGACACATTACTCCCATGGAGGAAAGTGCGCACGGTGACTGTTGTATACAATCCCGATGCAATTTCTGTGTTTCATCAACACTCTGATAATCCACACATTACAGAATGCTCACAGATGTGCATCGGTAACTACTAGTGGTCTTCCAGGGAACGAACAAAGCGTAAACTGTTTGAGACACTACTCCCATGGAGGAAAGTGCTAATATTGACTTTTGTATTCAATTCTGATGTAATTTCTGTGTTTCATCAACACTCTGACCGTCCACACATTACAGTATGCCCCCAGATGTGCATCGGAAACTAAAACCTTTTCTTCCAGGGAACGATCAAAGCGTAAACTGTTTGAGACATTACTCCCATGGAGGGAAGTGCGCATGGTGACTGTTGCATTCAATACCGATGGAATTTCTGTGTTTCATCAACACTCTGATAGTCCACAGATTACAGAATGCCTCCAGATGTGCATCGGAAACTACTACAGGTCTTCCAGGGAACGATCAAAGCGTAGACTGTTTGAGACACTACTCCCATGGAGGAAAGTGAGCATGGTGACTGTTGTATTCAATCCCGATGCAATTTCTGTGTTTCATCAACACTTTGAAGGTCCACAGATTACAGAAAGCCTCCAGATGTGCATCGGAAACTACTACAGGTCTTCCAGGAAACGATCAAAACGTAGACTGTTTGAGACATTACTCGCATGAAGGAAAGTTCGCATGGTGACTGTTGTATTCAATCCGTATGCAGTTTCTGTGTTTCAACAACACTTTGATAGTCCTCAGATTACAGAATGCCTCCAGATGTGCATCGGAAACTACTACTGGTCTTCAAGGGTACGATCAAAGCGTAGACTGTTTGAGACATTACTCCCATGGAGGAAAGTGAGCATGGTGACTGTTGTATTCAATCCCGATGCAATTTCTGTGTTTCATCAATACTCTGATAGTCCACAGATTACACAATGACACTAGATGTGCATCGGAAACTAATACATGTCTTCTAGGGAAGGATCAAAGCGTAGACTGTTTGAGACATTACTGCCATGGAATGAAGCACGCATGGTGTCTGTTGTATTCAATCCCGATGCAGTTTCAGTGTTTCAGCAACACTCTGATAGTCCACAGATTGCAGAATACCTCCAGATGTGCATCGGAAACTACTACTGGTCTTCCTGGGAACGATCAAAGCGTAAACTGTTTGAGACATTACTCCCATGGAGGAAAGTGTGCATGGTGACTGTTGTATTCAATCCTGATGCAATTTCTGTGTTTCATCAACACTCTGATAGTCCACACAATACAGAATGTCCCCAGATGTGCATCGGAAAATACTACTGGTTTTCCAGGGAACGACGAAAGCGTAAACTATTTGAGACATTACTCCCATGGAGGAAAGTGCGCATGGTGACTGTTGTATTCAATCCCGATGGAATTTCTGTGTTTCATCAACACTCTGATAGTCCACAGATTACAGAATGCCTCCAGATGTGCATCGGAAACTACTACTGGTCTTCCAGCGAACGATCAAAGCTTAGACTGTTTGTGACATTACTCCCATGTAGGAAAGTGCGCATGGTGACTGTTGTATTGAATCCCGATGCAATTTCTGTGTTTCATCAACACTTTGAAGGACCACAGATTACAGAATACAGCCAGATGTCCATCGGAAACTAGTACTGGTCTTGCAGGGAACGATCAAAATGTAGACTGTTTGAGACATTACTCCCATTGAGGAAAGTGCGCATGGTGACTGTTGTATTAAATCCCGATGCAATATCTGTGTTTCATCAACACTCTGATAGTCCGCAGATTACAGAATAACACCAGATGTGCCTCGGAAACTATTACTTGTCTTCCAGGGAACGATCAATGCGTAGACTGTTTGACACATTACTCCCATGGAGGAAAGTTCGCATGGTGACTGTTGTATTCAATCCCGACGCAATTTCTGTGTTTCATCAACACTCTGATAGTCCACACATTACAGAATGCCCCCAGATGTGCATCGGAAACTACTACTGGTCTTCCAGGGAACGATCAAAGCGTAAACTGTTTGAGACATTACTCCCATGGAGGAAAGTGTGCATGGTGACTGTTGTATTCTATCCGTATGCAGTTTCTGTGTTTCATCAACACTCTGATAGTCCACACATTACAGAATGCCCCCAGATGTGCATCGGAAACTACTACTGGTCTTCCAGGGAACGATCAAAGCGTAGACAGATTGAGACATTACTCCCATGGAGGAAAGTGAGCATGGTGACTGTTGTATTCAATCCCGATGCAATTTCTGTGTTTCATCAACACTTTGAAGGTCTACAGATTACAGAATACCTCCAGATGTTCATCGGAAACTAGTACTGGTCTTGCAGGGAGCGATCAAAATGTAGACTGTTTGAGACATTACTCCCATGGAGGAAAGTGCTCATGGTGACTTTTGTATTCAATCCCGATGCAATTTCTGTGTTTCATGAACACTCTGATAGTCCGCAGATTACAGAATAACACCAGATGTGCGTCGGGTATTAATACTTGTCTTCGAGGGAACGATCAAAGCGTAGACTGTTTGACACATTACTCCCATGGAGGAAAGTGCACATTGTGACTGTTGCATTCAATACCGATGGAATTTCTGTGTTTCATCAACACTCTGATAGTCCACAGATTACAGAATGCCTCCAGATGTGCATCGGAAACTACTACTGGTCTTCCAGGGAACGATCAAAGCGTAGACTGTTTGTGACATTACTCCCATGTAGGAAAGTGCGCATGGTGACTGTTGTATTCAATCCCGATGCAATTTCTGTGTTTCATCAACACTTTGAAGGTCCACAGATTACAGAATACCTCCAGATGTTCATCGGAAACTAGTACTGGTCTTGCAGGGAGCGATCAAAATGTAGACTGTTTGAGACATTACTCCCATGGAGGAGAGTGCGCATGGTGACTGTTGTATTCAATCCCGATTCAATTTCTGTGTTTCATCAACACTCTGATAATCCACACATTACAGAATGCCCCCAGATGTGCATCGGAAACTACTACTGGTCTTCCAGGGAACAATCAAAGCGTAAACTGTTTGAGACACTACTCCCATGGAGGAAAGTGCTAATATTGACTTTTGTATTCAATTCTGATGTAATTTCTGTGTTTCATCAACACTCTGACAGTCCACACATTACAAATGCCCCAGATGTGCATCGGAAACTAAAACTATTTCTTCCAGGGAACGATCAAAGCGTAAACTGTTTGAGACATTACTCCCATGGAGGGAAGTGCGCATAGTGACTGTTGTATTCAATCCCGATGCTATTTCTGTGTTTCATCAACACTCTGACGGACCACAGATTACAGAATGCCTCCAGATGTGCATCGGAAACTACTACAGGTCTTCCAGGGAACGATCAAAGCGTAGACTGTTTGAGACATTACACCCATGGAGGGAGTGAGCATGGTGACTGTTGTATTCAATCCCGATGCAATTTCTGTGTTTCATCAACACTCTGATAGTCCACAGATTACAGAATGCCCCCAGATGTGCATCGGAACCTACACTGGTCTTCCAGGGAACGATCAAAGCGTAAACTGTTTGAGACATTACTCCCATGGAGGAAAGTGCGCATGGTGACTGTTGTATTCAATCCTGATGCAATTTCTGTGTTTCATCAACACTCTGATAGTTTACAGATTACAGAATGCCTCCAGATGTGCATCGGAAACTAGTACTGGTCTTGCAGGGAGCGATCAAAATGTAGACTGTTTGAGACATTACTCCCATGGAGGAAAGTGCGCATGGTGACGTATTCAATCCCGATGCAATTTCTGTGTTTCATGAACACTCTGATAGTCCGCAGATTACAGAATAACACCAGATGTGCGTCGGGTATTAATACTTGTCTTCGAGGGAACGATCAAAGCGTAGACTGTTTGACACATTACTCCCATGGAGGAAAGTGCGCATTGTGACTGTTGCATTCAATACCGATGGAATTTCTGTGTTTCATCAACACTCTGATAGTCCACACATTACAGAATGCCTCCAGATGTGCATCAGAAACTACTACTCGTCTTCCAGGGAACGATCAAAGCGTAAACTGTTTGAGACATTACTCCCCTGGAGGAAAGTGCGCATGGTGACTGTTGTATTGAATCCAGATGCAATTTCTGTGTTTCATCAACAATCTGATAGTCCACACATTACAGAAGGCCCACAGATGTGCATCGGAAACTAAAACTGGTCTTCCAGGGAACGATCAAAGCGTAAACTGTTTGAGACATTACTCCCATGGAGGAAAGTGCCCATGGTGACTGTTGTATTCAATCCCGATGCAATTTCTGTGTTTCATCAACACTCTGACAGTCCACAGATTACAGAATGACACTAGATGTGCGACGGAAACTACTACTTGTCTTCCAGGGAACGATCAAAGCGTAGACTGTTTGACACATTACTCCCACGGAGGAAAGTGCGCATGGTGACTGTTGTATTGAATCCCGATGTAATTTCTGTGTTTCATCAACACTCTGACAGTCCACACATTACAGAATGCCCCCAGATGTGCATCGGAAACTAAAACCATTTCTTCCAGGGAACGATCAAAGCGTAAACTGTTTGAGATATTACTCCCATGGAGGGAAGTGCGCATAGTGACTGTTGTATTCAATCCCGATGCTATTTCTGTGTTTCATCAACACTCTGACAGACCACAGATTACAGAATGCCCCCAGATGTGCATCGGAAACTAAAACCATTTCTTCCAGGGAACGATCAAAGCGTAGACTGTTTGACACATTACTCACATGGAGGGAAGTGCGCATGGTGACAGTTTTATTCAATCCCGATGCAATTTCTGTGTTACATCAACACTCTCGTAGTCCACAGATTACAGTATGACACCAGATGTGCATCGGAAACTAATACATGTCCTCCAGGGGACGATCAAAACGTAGACTGTTTGAGACATTACTCCCACGGAATGACGCACGCATGGTGTCTGTTGTATTCAATCCCGATGCAATTTCAGTGTTTCAGCAGCACTCTGATAGTCCACAGATTACAGAATGCCTCCATATGTGCATCGGAAACTACTACTGGTCTTCCAGGGAACGATCAAAGCGTAAACTGTTTGAGACATTGCTCCCATGGAGGAAAGTGTGCATGATGACTGTTGTATTCAATCCTGATGCAATTTCTGTGTTCCATCAACACTCTGATAGTCCACAGATTACAGAATGACACCAGATGTGCATCGGAAACTAATACATGTCTTCCAGGGAACGATCAAAGGGTAGACAGATTGAGACATTACTCCCAAGGAGGAAAGTGCGCATGGTGACTGTTGTATTCAATCCGTATGCAATTTCTGTGTTTCAACAACTCTCTGATAGTCCACAGATTACAGAATGCCTCCAGATGTGCATCGG
This sequence comes from Schistocerca gregaria, assembly GCF_023897955.1. Taxonomy (NCBI): domain Eukaryota; kingdom Metazoa; phylum Arthropoda; class Insecta; order Orthoptera; family Acrididae; genus Schistocerca; species Schistocerca gregaria. Next base: position 4,203,323 of record NW_026061707.1, on the reverse strand, counting down.
AAACTACTACTGGTTTTCCAGGGAACGATCAAAGCGTAGACTGTTTGAGACATTACTCCCATTTAGGAAAATTGCGCATGGTGACTGTTGTTTTCAATCTCGATGCAATTTCTGTGTTTCATCAACACTCTGACAGACCACAGATTACAGAATGCCTCCAGATGTGCATCGGAAAATACTACAGGTCTTCCAGTGAACGATCAAAGCGTAGACTGTTTGAGACATTACTCCCATGGAGGAAAGTTAGCATGGTGACAGTTGTATTCAATCCCGATGCAATTTCTGTGTTTCATCAACACTCTGATAGTCCACAGATTACAGAATGCCTCCAGATGTGTATCGGAAACTGCTACTGGTCTTCCAGGAAACGATCAGAGCGTAGACAGTTTGAGACATTACTCCCAAGGAGGAAAGTGAGCATGGTGACTGTTGTATTCAATCCGTATGCAATTTCTGTGTTTCAACAACACTCTGATAGTCCACAGATTACAGAATGCCTCCAGATGTGCATCGGAAACTACTACTGGTCTTCCAGGGAACGATAAAAGCGTAGACTGTTTGAGACATTACTCCCATTTAGGAAAATTGCGCATTGTGACTGTTGTATTCAATCCCGATGCAATTTCTGTGTTTCAACAACACTCTGATAATCCACACATTACAGAATGAACCCAGATGTTCATCGGAAACAACTACTGGTCTTCCAGGGAACGATCAAAGCGTAAACTGTTTGAGACATTACTCCCATGGAGGAAAGTGCCCATGGTGACTGTTGTATTCAATCCCGAGGCTATTTCTGTGTTTTATCAACACTTTAAAAGTTCACAGATTACAGAGTGCCTCCAGATGTGCATCGTAAACTACTACTGGTCTTGCAGGGAACGATCAAAGCATAGACTGATTGAGACATTACTCCCATGGAGGAAAGTGCGAATGGTGACTGTTGTATTCAATCCCGATGCAATTTCTGTGTTTCATCAACACTTTGAAGGTCGACAGATTACAGAATGCCTCCAGATGAGCATCGGAAACTACTACTGGTCTTCCAGGGAACGTTCAAGGCGTAGACTGTTTGAGACATTACTCCCATGGAGGAAAGTGCACATGGTGACTGTTGTATTCAATCACGATGCAATTTCTGTGTTTCATCAACACTCTGATAGTCCACAGATTACAGAATGCCCCCATATGTGCATCGGAAAGTACAATGGTCTTCCAGGGAACGATAACAGCGTAAACTGTTTGAGACATTACTCCCACGGAGGAAAGTGCGCATGGTGACTGTTGTATTCACTCCCGATGCAATTTCTGTGTTTCATCAACACTTTGAAGGTCCACAGATTACAGAATGCCTCCAGATGTGCATCGGAAACTACTACAGGTCTTCCAGTGAACGATCAAACCGTAGACTGTTTGAGACATTACTCCCATGGAGGAAAGTTAGCATGGTGACAGTTGTATTCAATCCCGATGCAATTTCTGTGTTTTATCAACACTCTGATAGTCCACAGATTACAGAATGACAGCAGATGTGCATCGGAAACTACTACTGGTCTTCCAGGGAACGATCACATCGTAGACTGTTTGATACATTACTCCCATGGAGGAAAGTGCGCATGGTGACTTTTGTATTCAATCCCGATGCAATATCTCTGTTTCATCAACACTTTGAAGGTCCACAGATTACAGAATGCCTCCAGATGTGTATCGGAAACTGCTACTGGTCTTCCAGGAAACGATCAAAGCGTAGACTGTTTGAGATATTACTCCAATGTAGGAAAGTGCGCATGGTGGCTGTTGTATTCAATCCCGATGCAATTTCTGTGTTTCATCGACACTCTGATAGTCCACAGATTACAGAATGACACCAGATGTGCCTCGGAAACTACTAATGGTCTTCCAGGGAACGATAAAAGCGTAAACTGTTTGAGACATTATTCCCATGGAGGAAAGTGCGAATGGTGACTGTTGTATTCAATCCGGATGCAATTTCTGTGTTTCATCAACACTTTGATGGTCGACAGATTACAGAATGCCTCCAGATGAGCATCGGAAACTACTACTGGTCCTCCAGGAAACGATCAAATCGTAGACTGATTGAGACATTACTCCCATGGAGGATAGTGCGCATGCTGACTGTTGTATTCAACCCCGCGGCAATTTCTGTGTTTAATCAACAATGTGAAGGTCCACAGATTACAGAATGCCTCCAGATGTCCATCGGAAACTACTACTGGTCTTGCAGGGAACTATAAAATAGTAGACTGTTTGAGACATTACCCTCATGGAGGAAAGTCCGCATGGTGTCTGTTTTATTCAATCACGATGCAATTTCTGTGTTTCATCAACACTCTGATAGTCCACAGATTACAGAATGCCTCCAGATGTGCATCGGAAGCTACTACATATCTTCCAGGGAACGATCAAAGCGTAAACTGTTTGAGACATAACTCCCATGGAGGAAAGTGCGCATGGTGACTGTTCTATTCAATCACGATGCTATTTCTGTGTTTCATCAACACTCTGACAGTCCACAGATTACAGAATGCTTCCAGATGTGCATCGGAAACTACTACTGGTCTTCCAGGGAACGATAAAAGCGTAGGCTGTTTGAGACATTACTCCCATTTAGGAAAATTGCGCATTGTGACTGTTGTATTCAATCCCGATGCAATTTCTGTGTTTCAACAACACTCTGATAATCCACACATTACAGAATGAACCCAGATGTTCATCGGAAACAACTACTGGTCTTCCAGGGAACGATCAAATCGTAGACTGATTGAGACATTACTCCCATGGAGGATAGTGCGCATGGTGACTTTTGTATTCAACCCCGCGGCAATTTCTGTGTTTAATCAACAATGTGAAGGTCCACAGATTACAGAATGCCTCCAGATGTCCATCGGAAACTACTACTGGTCTTGCAGGGAACTATAAAATAGTAGACTGTTTGAGACATTACCCTCATGGAGGAAAGTCCGCATGGTGTCTGTTGTATTCAATCACGATGCAATTTCTGTGTTTCATCAACACTCTGATAGTCCACAGATTACAGAATGCCTCCAGATGTGCATCGGAAGCTACTACATATCTTCCAGGGAACGATCAAAGCGTAAACTGTTTGAGACATAACTCCCATGGAGGAAAGTGCGCATGGTGACTGTTCTATTCAATCACGATGCTATTTCTGTGTTTCATCAACACTCTGACAGTCCACAGATTACAGAATGCCTCCAGATGTGCATCGGAAACTACAACTGGTCTTCCAGGGAACGCTCAAAGCGTAGACTGTTTGTGACATTACTACCATGTAGGAAAGTGCGCATGGTGACTGTTGTATTCATTCTCGATGCAATTTCTGTGTTTCATCAACACTTTGAAGGTCCACAGATTACAGAATACCTCCAGATGTGCATCGGAAACTACTACTGGTCTTTGAGGGAACGATCAAAGCCTAGACTGTTTGACACATTACTCCCATGGAGAAAAGTGCGCATGGTGACTGTTCTATTCAATCATAATGCAATTTCTGTGATTCAACAACACTCTGATAGTCCACAGATTACAGAATGCAACCAGATGTACATCGGAAACAAATACTGTTCTTCCAGGGAACGATCAAAGCGTAAACTGTTTGAGACATTACTACCATGGAGGAAAGTGCGCATGGTGACTGTTGTATTCGATCCCGATGCAATTTCTGTGTTTCATCAACATTCTGACAGTCCCCATATTACAGAATGCCTTCAGATGTGCATCGGAAACTACTACAGGTCGTCCAGGGAACGATCAAAGCGTAGACTGTTTGAGACATTACTCCCATGGAGGAAAGTGCGCATGGTGACTGTTCTATTCAATCCGTATGCAATTTCTGTGATTCAACAACACTCTGATAGTCTACAGATTACAGAATGCCTCCAGATGTGCATCGGAAACTACTACTTGTCTTTCAGGGAACGATCAAAGCGTAGACTTTTTGGGACATTACTCGCATTTAGGAACATTGCGCATGGTGACTGTTGTATTCAATCCCGATGCAATTTCTGTGTTTCAACAACACTCTGATAGTCCACACATTACAGAATGCCTCCAGATGTGCATCGGAAAATACTACAGGTCTTCCAGTGAACGATCAAAGCGTAGACTGTTTGAGACATTACTCCCATGAAGGAAAGTTAGCATGGTGACAGTTGTATTCAATCCCGATGCAATTTCTGTGTTTCATCAACACTCTGATAGTCCACAGATTACAGAATGACACCAGATGTGCATCGGAAACTACTACTGGTCTTGCAGGGAACGATCAAAGCGTAGACTGTTTGAGACATTACTCGCAAGGAGGAACGTGCGCATGGTGACTGTTGTATTCAATCCCGATGCAATTTCTCTGTTTTATCAACACTTTGAAGGTCCACAGATTACAGAATGCCTCCAGATGTGTATCGGAAACTGCTACTGGTCTTCCAGGAAACGATCAAAGCGTAGACAGTTTGAGACATTACTCCCAAGGAGGAACATGCGCATGGTGACTGTTGTATTCAATCCCGATGCAATTTCTGTGTTTCATCAACACCCTGAGAGTCCACAGATTACAGAATGACACCAGATGTGCATCGGAAACTAATACATGTCTTCCAGGGGACGATCAAAGCGTAGACTGTTTGAGACATTACTCCTATGGAGGGAAGTACGCTTGGTGACTGTTGTATTCAATCCCGATGCAATTTCTGTGTTTCATCAACACTCTGATAATCCACACATTACAGAATGTCCCCAGATGTGCATCGGAAACTACTACTGGTTTTCCAGGGAACGATGAAAGCGTAAACTGTTTGAGACATTACTCCCATGGAGGAAAGTGAGCATGGTGACTGTTGTATTCAATCCCGATGGAATTAATGTGTTTCATCAACACTCTGATTGTCCACAGATTACAGAATGCCTCCAGATGTGCATCGGAAACTACTACTGGTCTTGCAGGGAACGATCAAAGCGTAGACTGTTTGAGACATTATACCCAAGGAGGAACGTGCGCATGGTGACTGTTGTATTCAATACCGAGGCAATTTCTGTGTTTCCTCCACACTCTGATAGTCCACACATTACAGAATGCTCCCAGATGTGCATCGGAAAATAAAACAGGTCTTCCAGGGAACGATAAAAGCGTAAACTGTTTGAGACATTACTCCCATGGAGGAAAGTGCGCATGGTGACTGTTGTATTGAATCCCGATGCAATTTCTGTGTTTCATCAACAATCTGATAGTCCACACATTACAGAATGCCCACAGATGTGCATCGGAAACTAAAACTGGTCTTCCAGGGAACCATCAAAGCGTAAACTGATTGAGACATTACTCCCATGGAGGAAAGTGCGCATGGTGACTGTTGTATTGAATCCCGATGCAATTTCTGTGTTTCATGAACACCCTGAAAGTCCACACATTACAGAATGCCCACAGATGTGCATCGGAAACTAAAACTGGTCTTCAAGGGAACGATCAAAGCGTAAACTGTTTGAGACGTTACTCCCATGGAGGGAAGTGTTCATGGTGACTGTTGTATTCAATCCCGAAGCAATTTCTGTGTTTCATCAACACTATGAAGGTCCACAGATTACAGAATACCGCCAGATGTCCATCGGAAACTAGTACTGGTCTTGCAGGGAACAATCAAAATGTAGACTGTTTGAGACATTACTCCCATGGAGGAAAGTGCGCATGGTGACTGTTGTATTCAATCCCGATGCAATTTCTGTGTTTCATCAACACTCTGATAGTCCTCAGATTACAGAATAACACCAGATGTGCGTCGGAAACTACTACTTGTCTTCCAGGGAACGATCAAAGCGTAAACTGTTTGACACATTACTCCCATGGAGGAAAGTGCGCATGGTGACTGTTGTATTCAATCCCGATGCAATTTCTGTGTTTCATCAATACTCTGATAGTCCACACATTACAGAATGCCCCCAGATGTGCTTTGGAAACTAATACTGGTCTTCCAGGGAACGATCAAAGCGTAAACTGTTTGAGACATTACTCACATGGAGGAAAGTGCGCATGGTGACTGTTGTATTGAATCCCGATGCAATTTCTGTGTTTCATCAACAATCTGATAGTCCACACATTACAGAATGCCCACAGATGTGCATCGGAAACCAAAACTGGTCTTCAAGGGAACGATCAAAGCGTAAACTGTTTGAGACGTTACTCCCATGGAGGAAAGTGCGCATGGTGACTGTTGTATTCAACCCCGATGCAATTTCTGTGTTTCATCAATACTCTGATAGTCCACACATTACAGAATGCCCCCAGATGTGCATCGGAAACTACTACTGGTCTTCCAGGGAACGATCAAAACGTAAACTGTTTGAGACATTACTCCCATGGAGGAAAGTGCGCATGGTGACTGTTGTATTCAATCCGTATTCAATTTCTGTGTTTCAACAACACTCTGATAGTCCACAGATTACAGAATGCCTCCGGATGTGCATCGGAAGCTACTACTGGTCTTCCAGGGAACGATAAAAGCGTAGACTGTTTGAGACATTACTCCCATTTAGGAAAATTGCGCATGGTGACTGTTGTATTCAATCCCGATGCAATTTCTGTGTTTCAACAACACTCTGATAGTCCACACATTACAGAATGAACCCAGATGTTCATCGGAAACAACTACTGGTCTTCCAGGGAACGATCAAAGCGTAAACTGTTTGAGACATTACTCCCTTGGAGGAAAGTGCTCATGGTGACTGTTTTATTCAATCCCGATGCTATTTCTGTGTTTAATCAACACTCTGACAGACCACAGATTACAGAATGCCTCCAGATGTGCATCGGAAACTACTACAGGTCTTCCAGGGAACGATCGAAGAGTAGACTGTTTGAGACATTACTCCCATGGAGGAAAGTGCGAATGGTGACTGATGTATTCAATCCCGATGCATTTTCTGTGTTTCATCAATACTCTGATAGTCGACAGATTACAGAATGACACCAGATGTGCATCGGAAACTAATACATGTCTTCCAGGGAACGATTAAAGCGTAGACTGTTTGAGACATTACTCCCATGGAATGAAGCACGCATGGTTGTTGTTGTATTCAATCCCGATGCAATTTCGGTGTTTCAGCAACACTCTGATAGTCCACAGTTTACAGAATGCCTCCAGATGTGCATCGGAAACTACTACTGGTCTTGCAGGGAACGATCAAAATGTAGACTGTTTGAGACATTACTCCCATGGAGGAAAGTGCGCATGGTGACTGTTGTATTCAATCCCGATGCAATTTCTGTCTTTCATCAAAACTCTGATAGCCCGCAGATTACAGAATAACACCAGATGTGCGACGGAAATTAATATTTGTCTTCCAGGGAACGATTAAAGCGTAGACTGTTTGACACATTACTCCCATGGAGGAAAGTGCGCACGGTGACTGTTGTATACAATCCCGATGCAATTTCTGTGTTTCATCAACACTCTGATAATCCACACATTACAGAATGCTCCCAGATGTGCATCGGAAACTACTAGTGGTCTTCCAGGGAACGAACAAAGCGTAAACTGTTTGAGACGCTACTCCCATGGAGGAAAGTGCTAATATTGACTTTTGTATTCAATTCTGATGTAATTTCTGTGTTTCATCAACACTCTGACCGTCCACACATTACAGTATGCCCCCAGATGTGCATCGGAAACTAAAACCTTTTCTTCCAGGGAACGATCAAAGCGTAAACTGTTTGAGACATTACTCCCATGGAGGGAAGTGCGCATGGTGACTGTTGTATTCAATCCCGATGCTATTTCTGTGTTTCATCAACACTCTGACAGACCACAGACTACAGAATGCCTCCAGATATGCATCGGAAACTACTACAGGTCTTCCAGGGAACGATCAAAGCGTAGACTGTTTGAGACACTACTCCCATGGAGGAAAGTGAGCATGGTGACTGTTGTATTCAATCCCGATGCAATTTCTGTGTTTCATCAACACTTTGAAGGTCCACAGATTACAGAAAGCCTCCAGATGTGCATCGGAAACTACTACTGGTCTTCCAGGAAACGATCAAAACGTAGACTGTTTGAGACATTACTCGAATGAAGGAAAGTTCGCATGGTGACTGTTGTATTCAATCCGTATGCAGTTTCTGTGTTTCAACAACACTTTGATAGTCCTCAGATTACAGAATGCCTCCAGATGTGCATCGGAAACTACTACTGGTCTTCCAGGGTACGATCAAAGCGTAGACTGTTTGAGACATTACTCCCATGGAGGAAAGTGAGCATGGTGACTGTTGTATTCAATCCCGATGCAATTTCTGTGTTTCATCAATACTCTGATAGTCCACAGATTACAGAATGACACTAGATGTGCATCGGAAACTAATACATGTCTTCTAGGGAAGGATCAAAGCGTAGACTGTTTGAGACATTACTGCCATGGAATGAAGCACGCATGGTGTCTGTTGTATTCAATCCCGATGCAGTTTCAGTGTTTCAGCAACACTCTGATAGTCCACAGATTGCAGAATACCTCCAGATGTGCATCGGAAACTACTACTGGTCTTCCTGGGAACGATCAAAGCGTAAACTGTTTGAGACATTACTCCCATGGAGGAAAGTGTGCATGGTGACTGTTGTATTCAATCCTGATGCAATTTCTGTGTTTCATCAACACTCTGATAGTCCACACAATACAGAATGTCCCCAGATGTGCATCGGAAACTACTACTGGTTTTCCAGGGAACGACGAAAGCGTAAACTATTTGAGACATTACTCCCATGGAGGAAAGTGCGCATGGTGACTGTTGTATTCAATCCCGATGGAATTTCTGTGTTTCATCAACACTCTGATAGTCCACAGATTACAGAATGCCTCCAGATGTGCATCGGAAACTACTACTGGTCTTCCAGCGAACAATCAAAGCTTAGACTGTTTGTGACATTACTCCCATGTAGGAAAGTGCGCATGGTGACTGTTGTATTGAATCCCGATGCAATTTCTGTGTTTCATCAACACTTTGAAGGACCACAGATTACAGAATACCGCCAGATGTCCATCGGAAACTAGTACTGGTCTTGCAGGGAACGATCAAAATGTAGACTGTTTGAGACATTACTCCCATTGAGGAAAGTGCGCATGGTGACTGTTGTATTAAATCCCGATGCAATATCTGTGTTTCATCAACACTCTGATAGTCCGCAGATTACAGAATAACACCAGATGTGCCTCGGAAACTACTACTTGTCTTCCAGGGAACGATCAATGCGTAGACTGTTTGACACATTACTCCCATGGAGGAAAGTTCGCATGGTGACTGTTGTATTCAATCCCGACGCAATTTCTGTGTTTCATCAACACTCTGATAGTCCACACATTACAGAATGCCCCCAGATGTGCATCGGAAACTACTACTGGTCTTCCAGGGAACGATCAAAGCGTAAACTGTTTGAGACATTACTCCCATGGAGGAAAGTGTGCATGGTGACTGTTGTATTCTATCCGTATGCAGTTTCTGTGTTTCAACAACACTCTGATAGTCCACAGATTACAGAATGCCTCCAGATGTGCATCGGAAACTACTACTGGTCTTCCAGGGAACGATCAAAGCGTAGACAGTTTGAGACATTACTCCCATGGAGGAAAGTGAGCATGGTGACTGTTGTATTCAATCCCGATGCAATTTCTGTGTTTCATCAACACTCTGATAGTCCACAGATTACAGAATGACACCAGATGTGCATCGGAAACTAATACATGTCTTCCAGGGAACGATCAAAGCGTAGACTGTTTGAGACATTACTCCCATGGAATGAAGCACGCATGGTGTCTGTTGTATTCAATCCCGATGCAATTTCAGTGTTTCAGCAACACTCTGATAGTCCACACATTACAGAATGCCTCCAGATGTGCATCGGAAACTAAAACCTTTTCTTGCAGGGAACGATCAAAGCGTAAACTGTTTGAGACATTACTCCAATGGAGGAAAGTGTGCATGGTGACAGTTGTATTCTATCCGTATGCAGTTTCTGTGTTTCAACAACACTCTGATAGTCCACAGATTACAGAATGCCTCCAGATGTGCATCGGAAACTACTACTGGTCTTCCAGGGAACGATCAAAGCGTAGACAGATTGAGTCATTACTCCCATGGAGGAAAGTGAGCATGGTGACTGTTGTATTCAATCCCGATGCAATTTCTGTGTTTCATCAACACTTTGACGGTCTACAGATTACAGAATACCTCCAGATGTTCATCGGAAACTAGTACTGGTCTTGCAGGGAGCGATCAAAATGTAGACTGTTTGAGACATTACTCCCATGGAGGAAAGTGCGCATGGTGACTGTTGTATTCAATCCCGATGCAATTTCTGTGTTTCATGAACACTCTGATAGTCCGCAGATTACAGAATAACACCAGATGTGCGTCGGAAATTAATACTTGTCTTAGAGGGAACGATCAAAGCGTAGACTGTTTGACACATTACTCCCATGGAGGAAAGTGCGCATTGTGACTGTTGCATTCAATACCGATGGAATTTCTGTGTTTCATCAACACTCTGATAGTCCACAGATTACAGAATGCCTCCAGATGTGCATCGGAAACTACTACTGGTCTTCCAGGGAACGATCAAAGCGTAGACTGTTTGTGACATTACTCCCATGTAGGAAAGTGCGCATGGTGACTGTTGTATTCAATCCCGATGCAATTTCTGTGTTTCATCAACACTTTGAAGGTCCACAGATTACAGAATACCTCCAGATGTTCATCGGAAACTAGTACTGGTCTTGCAGGGAGCGATCAAAATGTAGACTGTTTGAGACATTACTCCCATGGAGGAGAGTGCGCATGGTGACTGTTGTATTCAATCCCGATGCAATTTCTGTGTTTCATCAACACTCTGATAATCCACACATTACAGAATGCCCCCAGATGTGCATCGGAAACTACTACTGGTCTTCCAAGGAACAATCAAAGCGTAAACTGTTTGAGACACTACTCCCATGGAGGAAAGTGCTAATATTGACTTTTGTATTCAATTCTGATGTAATTTCTGTGTTTCATCAACACTCTGACAGTCCACAGATTACAGAATGACACCAGATGTGCATCGGAACCTACACTGGTCTTCCAGGGAACGATCAAAGCGTAAACTGTTTGAGACATTACTCCCATGGAGGAAAGTGCGCATGGTGACTGTTGTATTCAATCCTGATGCAAATTCTGTGTTTCATCAACACTCTGATAGTTTACAGATTACAGAATGCCTCTAGATGTGCATCGGAAACTACTACTGGTCTTCCAGGGAACGATCAAAGCGTAGACTGTTTGAGACATTACTCCCATGAAGGAAAGTGCGCATGGTGACTGTTGTATTCAATCCCGAGGCAATTTCTGTGATTCATCAACAATTTAAAGGTCCACAGATTACAGAATGCCTAAAGATGTGCATCGGAAACTACTACTGTCCTTGCAGGCAACGTCAAAGCGTAGACTGTTTGAGACATTACTCCCATGGAGGAAAGTGCGCATGGTGTCTGTTGTATTCATTCCCGATGCAATTTCTGTGTTTCATCAACACTCTGATACTTTACAGATTACAGAATGCCTCCAGATGCGCATCGGAAACTACTACTGGTCTTCCAGGGAACGATCAAAGCGTTGACTGTCTGACACATTACTCCCATGGAGGAAAGTGCGCATGGTGACTGTTGTATTGAATCCCGATGCAATTTCTGTGTTTCATCAACACTCTGATAGTCCACACATTACAGAATGCCTCCAGATGTGCATCAGAAACTACTACTCGTCTTCCAGGGAACGATCAAAGCGTAAACTGTTTGAGACATTACTCCCATGGAGGAAAGTGTGCATGGTGGCAGTTGTATTCTATCCGTATGCAGTTTCTGTGTTTCAACAACACTCTGATAGTCCACAGATTACAGAATGCCTCCAGATGTGCATCGGAAACTACTACTGGTCTTCCAGGGAACGATCAAAGCGTAGACAGATTGAGACATTACTCCCATGGAGGAAAGTGAGCATGGTGACTGTTGTATTCAATCCCGATGCAATTTCTGTGTTTCATCAACACTTTGAAGGTCTACAGATTACAGAATACCTCCAGATGTTCATCGGAAACTAGTACTGGTCTTGCAGGGAGCGATCAAAATGTAGACTGTTTGAGACATTACTCCCATGGAGGAAAGTGCGCATGGTGACTGTTGTATTCAATCCCGATGCAATTTCTGTGTTTCATGAACACTCTGATACTCCGCAGATTACAGAATAACGCCAGATGTGCGTCGGAAATTAATACTTGTCTTCGAGGGAACGATCAAAGCGTAGACTGTTTGACACATTACTCCCATGGAGGAAAGTGCGCATTGTGAATGTTGCATTCAATACCGATGGAATTTCTGTGTTTCATCAACACTCTGATAGTCCACAGATTACAGAATGCCTCCAGATGTGCATCGGAAACTACTACTGGTCTTCCAGGGAACGATCAAAGCGTAGACTGTTTGTGACATTACTCCCATGTAGGAAAGTGCGCATGGTGACTGTTGTATTCAATCCCGATGCAATTTCTGTGTTTCATCAACACTTTGAAGGTCCACAGATTACAGAATACCTCCAGATGTTCATCGGAAACTAGTACTGGTCTTGCAGGGAGCGATCAAAATGTAGACTGTTTGAGACATTACTCCCATGGAGGAGAGTGCGCATGGTGACTGTTGTATTCAATCCCGATGCAATTTCTGTGTTTCATCAACACTCTGATAATCCACACATTACAGAATGCCCCCAGATGTGCATCGGAAACTACTACTGGTCTTCCAGGGAACAATCAAAGCGTAAACTGTTTGAGACACTACTCCCATGAAGGAAAGTGCTAATATTGACTTTTGTATTCAATTCTGATGTAATTTCTGTGTTTCATCAACACTCTGACAGTCCACACATTACAAATGCCCCAGATGTGCATCGGAAACTAAAAGTATTTCTTCCAGGGAACGATCAAAGCGTAAACTGTTTGAGACATTACTCCCATGGAGGGAAGTGCGCATAGTGACTGTTGTATTCAATCCCGATGCTATTTCTGTGTTTCATCAACACTCTGACGGACCACAGATTACAGAATGCCTCCAGATGTGCATCGGAAACTACTACAGGTCTTCCAGGGAACGATCAAAGCGTAGACTGTTTGAGACATTACACCCATGGAGGGAAGTGAGCATGGTGACAGTTGTATTCAATCCCGATGCAATTTCTGTGTTTCATCAACACTCTGATAGTCCGCAGATTACAGAATGCCCCCAGATGTGCATCGGAACCTACATTGGTCTCCCAGGGAACGATCAAAGCGTAAACTGTTTGAGACATTACTCCCATGGAGGAAAGTGCGCATGGTGACTGTTGTATTCAATCCTGATGCAATTTCTGTGTTTCATCAACACTCTGATAGTTTACAGATTACAGAATGCCTCTAGATGTGCATCGGAAGCTACTACTGGTCTTCCAGGGAACGTTCAAAGCGTAGACTGTTTGAGACATTACTCCCATGAAGGAAAGTGCGCATGGTGACTGTTGTATTCAATCCCGAGGCAATTTCTGTGATTCATCAACAATTTAAAGGTCCACAGATTACAGAATGCCTAAAGATGTGCATCGGAATCTACTACTGTCCTTGCAGGCAACGTCAAAGCGTAGACTGTTTGAGACATTACTCCCATGGAGGAAAGTGCGCATGGTGTCTGTTGTATTCATTCCCGATGCAATTTCTGTGTTTCATCAACACTCTGATACTTTACAGATTACAGAATGCCTCCAGATGCGCATCGGAAACTACTACTGGTCTTCCAGGGAACGATCAAAGCGTTGACTGTCTGACACATTACTCCCATGGAGGAAAGTGCGCATGGTGACTGTTGTATTGAATCCCGATGCAATTTCTGTGTTTCATCAACACTCTGATAGTCCACACATTACAGAATGCCTCCAGATGTGCATCAGAAACTACTACTCGTCTTCCAGGGAACGATCAAAGCGTAAACTGTTTGAGACATTACTCCCCTGGAGGAAAGTGCGCATGGTGACTGTTGTATTGAATCCAGATGCAATTTCTGTGTTTCATCAACAATCTGATAGTCCACACATTACAGAATGCCCACAGATGTGCATCGGAAACTAAAACTGGTCTTCCAGGGAACGATCAAAGCGTAAACTGTTTGAGACATTACTCCCATGGAGGAAAGTGCCCATGGTGACTGTTGTATTCAATCCCGATGCAATTTCTGTGTTTCATCAACACTCTGACAGTCCACAGATTACAGAATGACACTAGATGTGCGACGAAAACTACTACTTGTCTTCCAGGGAACGATCAAAGCGTAGACTGTTTGACACATTACTCCCACGGAGGAAAGTGCGCATGGTGACTGTTGTATTGAATCCCGATGTAATTTCTGTGTTTCATCAACACTCTGACAGTCCACACATTACAGAATGCCCCCAGATGTGCATCGGAAACTAAAACCATTTCTTCCAGGGAACGATCAAAGCGTAAACTGTTTGAGATATTACTCCCATGGAGGGAAGTGCGCATAGTGACTGTTGTATTCAATCCCGATGCTATTTCTGTGTTTCATCAACACTCTGACAGACCACAGATTACAGAATGCCTCCAGATGTGCATCGGAAACTACTACAGGTCTTCAAGGGAACGATCAAAGCGTAGACTGTTTGAGACATTACACCCATGGAGGAAAGTGAGCATGGTGACTGTTGTATTCAATCCCGATGCAATTTCTGTGTTTCATCATCACTCTGATAGTCCACAGATTACAGAATGCCCCCAGATGTGCATCGGAACCTACACTGGTCTCCCAGGGAACGATCAAAGCGTAAACTGTTTGGGACAATACTCCCATGGAGGAAAGTGCGCATGGTGACTGTTGTATTCAATCCCGATGCAATTTCCTTGTTTCATCAACACTCTGATAGTTTACAGATTATAGAATGCCTCCAGATGTGCATCGGAAACTACTACTGGTCTTCCAGTGAACGATCAAAGCGTAGACTGTCTGACACATTACTCCCATGGAGGAAAGTGCGCATGGTGACTGTTGTATTGAATCTCGATGCAATTCCTGTGTTTCATCAACAATCTGATAGTCCACACATTACAGATTGCCCACAGATGTGCATCGGAAACTAAAACTGGTCTTCCAGGGAACGATCAAAGCGTAAACAGTTTGAGACATTACTCCCATGGAGGAAAGTGCCCATGGTGACTGTTGTATTCAATCCCGATGCAATTTCTGTGTTTCATCAACACTCTGACAGTCCACAGATTACAGAATGACACTAGATGTGCGACGGAAACTACTACTTTTTTCCAGGGAACGATCAAAGCGTAGACTGTTTGACACATTACTCCCATGGAGGAAAGTGCGCATGGTGACTGTTGTATTGAATCCCGATGCAATTTCTGTGTTTCATCAACACCCTGGTAGTCCACAGATTACAGAATGACACCAGATGTGCATCGGAAACTAATACATGTCTTCCAGGGAACGATCAAAGCGTAGACTGTTTGACACATTACTCACATGGAGGGAAGTGCGCATGGTGACAGTTTTATTCAATCCCGATGCAATTTCTGTGTTACATCAACACTCTCGTAGTCCACAGATTACAGTATGACACCAGATGTGCATCGGAAACTAATACATGTCCTCCAGGGGACGATCAAAACGTAGACTGTTTGAGACATTACTCCCATGGAATGACGCACGCATGGTGTCTGTTGTATTCAATCCCGATGCAATTTCAGTGTTTCAGCAACACTCTGATAGTCCACAGATTACAGAATGCCTCCATATGTGCATCGGAAACTACTACTGGTCTTCCAGGGAACGATCAAAGCGTAAACTGTTTGAGACATTGCTCCCATGGAGGAAAGTGTGCATGATGACTGTTGTATTCAATCCTGATGCAATTTCTGTGTTTCATCAACACTCTGATAGTCCACACATTACAGAATGTCCCGAGATGTGCATCGGAAACTACAACTGGTTTTCCAGGGAACGATGAAAGCGTAAACTGTTTGAGACATTACTCCCATGGAGGAAAGTGCGCTTGGTGACTGTTGTATTCAATCCCGATGCAATTGCTGTGTTTCATCAACACTCTGATAGTCCACACATTACAGAATGCCCCCAGATGTGCATCGGAAACTACTACAGGTCTTCCAGGGAACGATCAAAGCGTAAACTGTTTGAGACACTACTCCCATGGAGGAAAGTGCGCATGGTGACTTTTGTATTCAATCCCGATGCTATTTCTGTGTTTCATCAACACTCTGACAGACCACAGATTACAGAATGCCTCCAGATGTGCATCGGAAACTACTACTGGTCTTCCAGGGAACGATCAAAGCGTAGACTGTTTGAGACATTACTCCCATGGAGGAAAGTGCGCATGGTGACTGTTGTATTCACTCCCGATGCAATTTCTGTGTTTCATCAACACTTTGAAGGTCCACAGATTACAGAAAGCCTCCAGATGTGCATCGGAAACTACTACTGGTCTTCCAGGAAACGATCAAAGCGTAGACTGTTTGAGACATTACTCGCATGAAGGAAAGTGCGCATGGTTACTGTTGTATTCAATCCGTATGCAGTTTCTGTGTTTCAACAACACTCTGATAGTCCACAGATTACAGAATGCCTCCAGATGTGCATCGGAAACTACTACTGGTCTTCCAGGGAACGATCAATGCGTAGACTGTTTGAGACATTACTCCCATGGAGGAAAGTGAGCATGGTGACTGTTGTATTCAATCCCGATGCAATTTCTGTGTTTCATCAATACTCTGATAGTCCACAGATTACAGAATGCCTCCAGATGTGCATCGGAAACTACTACTGGTCTTCCAGGGAACGATCAAATCTTAGACTGTTTGTGACATTACTCCCATGTAGGAAAGTGATCATGGTGACTGTTGTATTGAATCCCGATGCAATTTCTGTGTTTCATCAACACTTTGAAGGACCACAGATTACAGAATACCGCCAGATGTCCATCGGAAACTAGTACTGGTCTTGCAGGGACCGATCAAAATGTAGACTGTATGAGACATTACTCCCATTGAGGAAAGTGCGCATGGTGACTGTTGTATTAAATCCCGATGCAATATCTGTGTTTCATGAACACTCTGATAGTCCGCAGATTACAGAATAACACCAGATGTGCCTCGGAAACTACTACTTGTCTTCCAGGGAACGATCAAAGCGTAGACTGTTTGACACATTACTCCCATGGAGGAAAGTGCGCATGGTGACTGTTGTATTCAATCCCGATGCAATTTCTGTGTTTCATCAACACTCTGATAGTCCACAGATTACAGAATGACACCAGATGTGCATCGGAAACTAATACATGTCTTCCAGGGAACGATCAAAGCGTAGACTGTTTGAGACATTACTCCCATGGAATGAAGCACGCATGGTGTCTGTTGTATTCAAACCCGATGCAATTTCAGTGTTTCAGCAACACTCAGATAGTCCACACATTACAGAATGCCTCCAGATGTGCATCGGAAACTAAAACCTTTTCTTCCAGGGAACGATCAAAGCGTAAACTGTTTGAGACATTACTCCCATGGAGGAAAGTGTGCATGGTGACTGTTGTATTCTATCCGTATGCAGTTCCTGTGTTTCAACAACACTCTGATAGTCCACAGATTACAGAATGCCTCCAGATGTGCATCGGAAACTACTACTGGTCTTCCAGGGAACGATCAAAGCGTAGACAGATTGAGACATTACTCCCATGGAGGAAAGTGAGCATGGTGACTGTTGTATTCAATCCCGATGCAATTTCTGTGTTTCATGAACACTCTGATAGTCCGCAGATTACAGAATAACACCAGATGTGCGTCGGAAATTAATACTTGTCTTCGAGGGAACGATCAAAGCGTAGACTGTTTGACACATTACTCCCATGGAGGAAAGTGCGCATTGTGACTGTTGCATTCAATCCCTATGGAATTTCTGTGTTTCATCAACACTCTGATAGTCCACAGATTACAGAATGCCTCCAGATGTGCATCGGAAACTACTACTGGTCTTCCAGGGAACGATCAAAGCGTAGACCGTTTGTGACATTACTCCCATGTAGGAAAGTGCGCATGGTGACTGTTGTATTCAATCCCGATGCAATTTCTGTCTTTCATCAACACTTTGAAGGTCCACAGATTACAGAATACCTCCAGATGTTCATCGGAAACTAGTACTGGTCTTGCAGGGAAAGATCAAAATGTAGACTGTTTGAGACATTACTCCCATGGAGGAAAGTGCGCATGGTGACTGTTGTAATCAATCCCGATGCAATTTCTGTGTTTCATCAACACTCTGATAATCCACACATTACAGAATGCCCCCAGATGTGCATCGGAAACTACTACTGGTCTTCCAGGGAACAATCAAAGCGTAAACTGTTTGAGACACTACTCCCATGGAGGAAAGTGCTAATATTGACTTTTGTATTCAATTCTGATGTAATTTCTGTGTTTCATCAACACTCTGACAGTCCACACATTACAGAATGCCCCCAGATGTGCAACGGAAACTAAAACTATTTCTTCCAGGGAACGATCAAAGCGTAAACTGTTTGAGACATTACTCCCATGGAGGGAAGTGCGCATAGTGACTGTTGTATTCAATCCCGATGCTATTTCTGTGTTTCATCAACACTCTGAAAGACCACAGATTACAGAATGCCTCCAGATGTGCATCGGAAACTGCTGCAGGTCTTCCAGGGAACGATCAAAGCGTAGACTGTTTGAGACATTACACCCATGGAGGGAAGTGAGCATGGTGACTGTTGTATTCAATCCCGATGCAATTTATGTGTTTCATCAACACTCCGATAGTCCACAGATTACAGAATGCCCCCAGATGTGCATCGGAACCTACACTGGTCTTCCAGGGAACGATCAAAGCGTAAACTGTTTGAGACATTACTCCCATGGAGGAAAGTGCGCATGGTGACTGTTGTATTCAATCCTGATGCAATTTCTGTGTTTCATCAACACTGTGATAGTTTACAGATTACAGAATGCCTCCAGATGTGCATCGGAAACTACTACTGGTCTTCCAGGGGACGATCAAAGCGTAGACCGTTTGAGACATTACTCCCATGAAGGAAAGTGCGCATGGTGACTGTTGTATTCAATCCCGAGGCAATTTCTGTGATTCATCAACAATTTAAAGGTCCACAGATTACAGAATGCCTAAAGATGTGCATCGGAAACTACTACTGTCCTTGCAGGCAACGTCAAAGCGTAGACTGTTTGAGACATTACTCCCATGGAGGAAAGTGCGCATGGTGTCTGTTGTATTCATTCCCGATGCAATTTCTGTGTTTCATCAACACTCTGATACTTTACAGATTACAGAATGCCTCCAGATGCGCATCGGAAACTACTACTGGTCTTCCAGGGAACGATCAAAGCGTAGACTGTCTGACACATTACTCCCATGGAGGAAAGTGCGCATGGTGACTGTTGTATTGAATCCCGATGCAATTTCTGTGTTTTATCAACACTCTGATAGTCCACACATTACAGAATGCCTCCAGATGTGCATCAGAAACTACTACTCGTCTTCCAGGGAACGATCAAAGCGTAAACTGTTTGAGACATTACTCCCCTGGAGGAAAGTGCGCATGGTGACTGTTGTATTGAATCCAGATGCAATTTCTATGTTTCATCAACAATCTGATAGTCCACACATTACAGAATGCCAACAGATGTGCATCAGAAACTAAAACTGGTCTTCCAGGGAACGATCAAAGCGTAAACTGTTTGAGACATTACTCCCATGGAGGAAAGTGCCCATGGTGACTGTTGTATTCAATCCCGATGCAATTTCTGTGTTTCATCAACACTCTGACAGTCCACAGATTACAGAATGACACTAGATGTGCGACGGAAACTACTACTTGTCTTCCAGGGAACGACCAAAGCGTAGACTGTTTGACACATTACTCCCATGGAGGAAAGTGCGCATGGAGACTGTTGTATTCAATCCCGATGCAATTTCTGTGTTTCATCAACACTCTGATAGTTTACAGATTACAGAATGCCTCCAGATGTGCATCGGAAACTACTACTGGTCTTCCAGTGAACGATCAAAGCGTAGACTGTCTGACACGTTACTCCCATGGAGGAAAGTGCGCATGGTGACTGTTGTATTGAATCCCGATGCAATTTCTGTGTTTCATCAACACTCTGATAGTCCACACATTACAGAATGCCTCCATATGTGCATCAGAAACTACTACTCGTCTTCCAGGGAACGATCAAAGCGTAAACTGTTTGAGACATTACTCCCATGGAGGAAAGTGCGCATGGTGACTGTTGTATTGAATCCCGATGCAATTTCTGTGTTTCATCAACAATCTGATAGTCCACACATTACAGATTGCCCAAAGATTTGCATCGGAAACTAAAACTGGTCTTCCAGGGAACGATCAAAGCGTAAACTGTTTGAGACATTACTCCCGTGGAGGAAAGTCCCCATGGTGACTGTTGTATTCAATCCCGATGCAATTTCTGTGTTTCATCAACACTCTGACAGTCCACAGATTACAGAATGACACTAGATGTGCGACGGAAACTACTACTTGTTTTCCAGGGAACGATCAAAGCGTAGACTGTTTGACACATTACTCCCATGGAGGAAAGTGCGCATGGTGTCTGTTGTATTGAATCCCGATGCAATTTCTGTGTTTCATCAACACCCTGATAGTCCACAGATTACAGAATGACACCAGATGTGCATCGGAAACTAATACATGTCTTCCAGGGAACGATCAAAGCGTAGACTGTTTGACACATTACTCACATGGAGGGAAGTGCACATGGTGACAGTTTTATTCAATCCCGATGCAATTTCTGTGTTACATCAACACTCTGGTAGTCCACAGATTACAGTATGTCACCAGATGTGCATCGGAAACTAATACATGCCCTCCAGGGGACGATCAAAGCGTAGACTGTTTGAGACATTTCTCCCATGGAATGACGCACGCATGGTGTCTGTTGTATTCAATCCCGATGCAATTTCAGTGTTTCAGCAACACTCTGATAGTCCACAGATTACAGAATGCCTCCAGATGTGCATCGGAACCTACACTGGTCTCCCAGGGAACGATCAAAGCGTAAACTGTTTGAGACAATGCTCCCATGGAGGAAAGTGCGCATGGTGACTGTTGTATTCAATCCTGATGCAATTTCTGTGTTTCATCAACACTCTGATAGTTTACAGATTACAGAATGCCTCCAGATGTGCATCGGAAACTACTACTGGTCTTCCAGGGAACGATCAAAGCGTAGACTGTTTGAGACATTACTCCCATGGAGGAAAGTGCGCATGGTGACTGTTGTATTCAATCCCGATGCAATTTCTGTGTTTCATCAACGTTCTGATAGTTTACAGATTACAGAATGCCTCCAGATGTGCATCGGAAACTACTACTGGTCTTCCAGTGAACGATCAAAGCGTAGACTGTCTGACACATTACCCCCATGGAGGAAAGTGCGCATGGTGACTGTTGTATTGAATCCCGATGCAATTTCTGTGTTTCATCAACACTCTGATAGTCCACACATTACAGAATGCCTCCAGATGTGCATCAGAAACTACTACTCGTCTTCCAGGGAACGATCAAAGCGTAAACTGTTTGAGACATAACTCCCATGGAGGAAAGTGCGCATGGTGACTGTTGTATTGAATCCCGATGCAATTTCTGTGTTTCATCAACAATCTGATAGTCCACACATTACAGATTGCCCACAGATGTGCATCGGAAACGAAAACTGGTCTTCCAGGGAACGATCAAAGCGTAAACTGTTTGAGACATTACTCCCACTGAGGAAAGTGCCCATGGTGACTGTTGTATTCAATCCCGATGCAATTTCTGTGTTTCATCAACACTCTGACAGTCCACAGATTACTGAATGACACTAGATGTGCGACGGAAACTACTACTTGTTTTCCAGGGAACGATCAAAGCGTAGACTGTTTGACACATTACTCCCATGGAGGAAAGTGCGCATGGTGTCTGTTGTATTGAATCCCGATGCAATTTCTGTGTTTCATCAACACCCTGATAGTTCACAGATTACAGAATGACACCAGATGTGCATCGGAAACTAATACATGTCTTCCAGGGAACGATAAAAGCGTAGACTGTTTGACACATTACTCACATGGAGGGAAGTGCGCATGGTGACAGTTTTATTCAATCCCGATGCAATTTCTGTGTTACATCAACACTCTGGTAGTCCACAGATTACAGTATGTCACCAGATGTGCATCGGAAACTAATACATGCCCTCCAGGGGACGATCAAAGCGTAGACTGTTTGAGACATTTCTCCCATGGAATGACGCACGCATGGTGTCTGTTGTATTCAATCCCGATGGAATTTCAGTGTTTCAGCAACACTCTGATAGTCCACAGATTACAGAATGCCTCCAGATGTGCATCGGAAACTACTACTGGTCTTCCAGGGAACGATCAAAGCGAGAACTGTTTGAGACATTGCTCCCATGGAGGAAAGTGTGCATGATGACTGTTGTATTCAATCCTGATGCAATTTCTGTGTTTCATCAACACTCTGATAGTCCACACATTACAGAATGTCCCCAGATGTGCATCGGAAACTACTACTGGTTTTCCAGGGAACGATGAAAGCGTAAACTGTTTGAGACATTACTCCCATGGAGGAAAGTGCGCTTGGTGACTGTTGTATTCAATCCCGATGCAATTTCTGTGTTTCATCAACACTCCGATAGTCCACACATTACAGAATGCCCCCAGATGTGCATCGGAAACTACTACAGGTCTTCCAGGGAACGATCAATGCGTAAACTGTTTGAGACACTACTCCCATGGAGGAAAGTGCGCATGGTGACTGTTGTATTCAATCCCGATGCTATTTCTGTGTTTCATCAACACTCTGACAGACCACAGATTACAGAATGCCTCCAGATGTGCATCGGAAACTACTACAGGTCTTCCAGGGAACGATCAAAGCGTAGACTGTTTGAGACATTACTCCCATGGAGGAAAGTGCGCATGGTGACTGTTGTATTAAATCCCGATGCAATATCTGTGTTTCATCAACACTCTGATAGTCCGCAGATTACAGAATAACACCAGATGTGCGTCGGAAACTACTACTTGTCTTCCAGGGAACGATCAAAGCGTAGACTGTTTGACACATTACTCCCATGGAGGAAAGTGCGCATGGTGACTGTTGTATTCAATCCCAATGCAATTTCTGTGTTTCATCAACACTCTGATAGTACACACATTACAGAATGCCCCCAGATGTGCATCGGAAACTACTACTGGTATTCCAGGGAACGATCAAAGCGTAAACTGTTTGAGACATTACTCCCATGGAGGAAAGTGTGCATGGTGACTGTTGTATTCTATCCGTATGCAGTTTCTGTGTTTCAACAACACTCTGATAGTCCACAGGTTATAGAAAGCCTCCAGATGTGCATCGGAAACTACTACTGGTCTTCCAGGGAACGATCAAAGCGTAGACAGTTTGAGACATTACTCCCATGGAGGAAAGTGAGCATGGTGACTGTTGTATTCAATCCCGATGCAATTTCTGTGTTTCATCAACACTCTGATAGTCCACAGATTACAGAATGACACCAGATGTGCATCGGAAACTAATACATGTCTTCCAGGGAACGCTCATAGCGTAGACTGTTTGAGACATTACTCCCATGGAATGAAGCACGCATGGTGTCTGTTGTATTCAATCCCGATGCAATTTCAGTGTTTCAGCATCACTCTGATAGTCCACACATTACAGAATGCCCCCAGATGTGCATCGGAAACTAAAACCTTTTCTTCCAGGGAACTATCAAAGCGTAAACTGTTTGAGACATTACTCCCATGGAGGACAGTGTGCATGGTGACTGTTGTATTCAATCCTGATGCAATTTCTGTGTTTCCTCAACACTCTGATAGTCCTCACAATACAGAATGTCCCCAGATGTGCAACGGAAACTACTACTGGTTTTCCAGGGAACAATCAAAGCGTAAACTGTTTGAGACCCTACTCCCATCGAGGAAAGTGCTAATATTGACTTTAGTATTCAATTCTGATGTAATTTCTGTGTTTCATCAACACACTGAGAGTCCACACATTACAGAATGCCCCCAGATGTGCATCGGAAACTAAAACCATTTCTTCCAGGGAACGATCAAAGCGTAAACTGTTTGAGACATTACTCCCATGGAGGGAAGTGCGCATAGTGACTGTTGTATTCAATCCCGATGCTATTTCTGTGTTTCATCAACACTCTGGCTGACCACACATTACTAAATGCCCCAGGTGTGCATCGGAAACTAAAACCATTTCTTCCAGGGAACGATCAAAGCGTAAACTGTTTGAGACATTACTCCCATGGAGGGAAGTGCGCATAGTGACTGTTGTATTCAATCCCGATGCTATTTCTGTGTTTCATCAACACTCTGACAGACCACAGATTACAGAATGCCTCCAGATGTGCATCGGAAACTACTACAGGTCTTCC
The DNA here is from genome assembly GCF_023897955.1 of Schistocerca gregaria. Taxonomy (NCBI): domain Eukaryota; kingdom Metazoa; phylum Arthropoda; class Insecta; order Orthoptera; family Acrididae; genus Schistocerca; species Schistocerca gregaria. The sequence goes on along the minus strand of NW_026061707.1, from coordinate 4,178,679 downwards.
AGGGAACGATCAAAGCGTAGACTGTTTGAGACATTACTCCCATGGAGGAAAGTGAGCATGGTGACTGTTGTATTCAATCCTGATGCAATTTCTGTGTTTCATCAACACTCTGATAGTCCACAGATTACAGAATGCCCCCAGATGTGCATCGGAACCTACACTGGTCTTCCGGGGAACGATCAAAGCGTAAACTGTTTGAGACATTACTCCCATTGAGGAAAGTGCGCATGGTGACTGTTGTATTCAATCCCGATGCAATTTCTGTGTTTCATCAACACTCTGATAGTTTACAGATTACAGAATGCCTCCAGATGTGCATCGGAAACTACTACTGGTCTTCCAGGGAACGATCAAAGCGTAGACTGTTTGAGACTTTACTCCCATGAAGGAAAGTGCGCATGGTGACTGTTGTATTCAATCCCGAGGCAATTTCTGTGATTCATCAACAATTTAATTGTCCACAGACTACAGAATGCCTAAAGATGTGCATCGGAAACTACTACTGGTCTTGCAGGCAACGTCAAAGCGTAGACTGTTTGAGACATTACTCCCATGGAGGAAAGTGCGCATGGTGTCTGTTGTATTCAATCCCGATGCAATTTCTGTGTTTCATCAACACTCTGATAGTCCACAGATTACAGAATGACACCAGATGTGCATCGGAAACTAATACATGTCTTCCAGGGAACGCTCATAGCGTAGACTGTTTGAGACATTACTCCCATGGAATGAAGCACGCATGGTGTCTGTTGTATTCAATCCCGATGCAATTTCAGTGTTTCAGCATCACTCTGATAGTCCACACATTACAGAATGCCCCCAGATGTGCATCGGAAACTAAAACCTTTTCTTCCAGGGAACTATCAAAGCGTAAACTGTTTGAGACATTACTCCCATGGAGGACAGTGTGCATGGTGACTGTTGTATTCAATCCTGATGCAATTTCTGTGTTTCCTCAACACTCTGATAGTCCTCACAATACAGAATGTCCCCAGATGTGCAACGGAAACTACTACTGGTTTTCCAGGGAACAATCAAAGCGTAAACTGTTTGAGACCCTACTCCCATCGAGGAAAGTGCTAATATTGACTTTAGTATTCAATTCTGATGTAATTTCTGTGTTTCATCAACACACTGAGAGTCCACACATTACAGAATGCCCCCAGATGTGCATCGGAAACTAAAACCATTTCTTCCAGGGAACGATCAAAGCGTAAACTGTTTGAGACATTACTCCCATGGAGGGAAGTGCGCATAGTGACTGTTGTATTCAATCCCGATGCTATTTCTGTGTTTCATCAACACTCTGGCTGACCACACATTACTAAATGCCCCAGGTGTGCATCGGAAACTAAAACCATTTCTTCCAGGGAACGATCAAAGCGTAAACTGTTTGAGACATTACTCCCATGGAGGGAAGTGCGCATAGTGACTGTTGTATTCAATCCCGATGCTATTTCTGTGTTTCATCAACACTCTGACAGACCACAGATTACAGAATGCCTCCAGATGTGCATCGGAAACTACTACAGGTCTTCCAGGGAACGATCAAAGCGTAGACTGTTTGAGACATTACTCCCATGGAGGAAAGTGAGCATGGTGACTGTTGTATTCAATCCTGATGCAATTTCTGTGTTTCATCAACACTCTGATAGTCCACAGATTACAGAATGCCCCCAGATGTGCATCGGAACCTACACTGGTCTTCCGGGGAACGATCAAAGCGTAAACTGTTTGAGACATTACTCCCATTGAGGAAAGTGCGCATGGTGACTGTTGTATTCAATCCCGATGCAATTTCTGTGTTTCATCAACACTCTGATAGTTTACAGATTACAGAATGCCTCCAGATGTGCATCGGAAACTACTACTGGTCTTCCAGGGAACGATCAAAGCGTAGACTGTTTGAGACTTTACTCCCATGAAGGAAAGTGCGCATGGTGACTGTTGTATTCAATCCCGAGGCAATTTCTGTGATTCATCAACAATTTAATTGTCCACAGACTACAGAATGCCTAAAGATGTGCATCGGAAACTACTACTGGTCTTGCAGGCAACGTCAAAGCGTAGACTGTTTGAGACATTACTCCCATGGAGGAAAGTGCGCATGGTGTCTGTTGTATTCAATCCCGATGCAATTTCTGTGTTTCATCAACACTCTGATAGTTTACAGATTACAGAATGCCTCCAGATGTGCATCGGAAACTACTACTGGTCTTCCAGGGAACGATCAAAGCGTAGACTGTCTGACACATTACTCCCACGGACTTAAGTGCGCATGGTGACTGTTGTATTGAATCCCGATGCAATTTCTGTGTTTCATCAACACTCTGACAGTCCACAGATTAAAGAATGACACTAGATGTGCGACAGAAACTACTACTTGTCTTCCAGGGAACGATCAAAGCGTAGACTGTTTGACACATTACTCCCATGGAGGAAAGTGCGCTTGGTGACTGTTGTATTCAATCCCGATGCTATTTCTGTGTTTCATCAACACTATGACAGACCACAGATTACAGAATGCCTCCAGATGAGCATCGGAAACTACTACAGGTCTTCCAGTGAACGATCAAAGCGTAGACCGTTTGAGACATTACTCCCATGGAGGAAAGTTAGCATGGTGACAGTTGTATTCAATCCCGATGCAATTTCTGTGTTTCAACAACACTCTGATAGTCCACAGATTACAGAATGCCTCCAGATGTGCATCGGAAACTACTACTGGTCTTCCAGGGAACGATCAAAGCGTAGACTGTTTGAGACATTACTCCCATTTAGGAAAATTGAGCATTGTGACTGTTGTATTTAATCCCGATGCAATTTCTGTGTTTCAACAACACTCTGATAGTCCACACATTACAGAATGAACCCAGATGTCCATCGGAAACTACTACTGGTCTTGCAGGGAACTATAAAATAGTAGACTGTTTAAGATATTACTCTCATGGAGGAAAGTCCGCATGGTGTCTGTTGTATTCAATCACGATGCAATTTCTGTGTTTCATCAACACTCTGATAGTCCACAGATTACAGAATGCCTCCAGATGTGCATCGGAAGCTACTACATGTTTTCCAGGGAACGATCAAAGCGCAAACTGTTTGAGACATAATTCCCATGGAGGAAAGTGCGCATGGTGACTGTTGTATTCAATCCCGATGCAATTTCTGTGTTTCATCAACACTCTGACAGTCCACAGGTTACAGAATGCCTCCAGATGTGGATCGGAAACTACTACTGGTCTTCCAGGGAACGATCAAAGCGCAAATTGTTTGAGACATAATTCCCATGGAGGAAAGTGCCCATGGTGACTGTTGTATTCAATCCCGATGCAATTTCTGTGTTTCATCAACACTCTGACAGTCCACAGATTACAGAATATCTCCAGACGTGCATCGGAAACTATTACTGGTCTTGGAGGGAACGATCGAAATGTAGACTGTTTGAGAAATTACTCCCATGGAGGAAAGTCCGCATGGTGACTGTTGTATTCAATCTCGATGCAATTTCTGTGTTTCATCAACACTCTGATAGTCCACAGATTACTGAATGCCCGCAGATGTGCGTCGGAAACTACTACTTGTCTTCCAGGGAACGAGCAAAGCGTAGACTGTTTGACACATTACTCCCATGGAGAAAAGTACGCATGGTGACTGTTCTATTCAATCCCGATGCAATTTCTGTGTTTCATCAACACTCTGATAGTCCACAGATTACAGAATGCCTCCAGATGTGCATCGGAAACTACTACTTGTCTTCCAGGGAACGATCAAAGCGTAGAATGTTTGACACATTACTCCCATGGAGGAAAGTGCGCTTGGTGACTGTTGTATTCAATCCCGATGCTATTTCGGTGTTTCAACAACACTCTGATAGTCCACAAATTACAGAATGCCTCCAGATGTGCATCGGAAACTACTACTGGTCTTCCAGGGAACGATCAAAGCGTAGACTGTTTGAGACATTACTCCCATTTAGGAAAATTGCGCATTGTGACTGTTGTATTTAATCCCGATGCAATTTCTGTGTTTCAACAACACTCTGATAGTCCACACATTACAGAATGAACCCAGATGTCCATCGGAAACTACTACTGGTCATGCAGGGAACTATAAAATAGTAGACTGTTTAAGACATTACTCTCATGGAGGAAAGTCCGCATGGTGTCTGTTGTATTCAATCACGATGCAATTTCTGTGTTTCATCAACACTCTGATAGTCCACAGATTACAGAATGCCTCCAGATGTGCATCGGAAGCTACTACTTGTTTTCCAGGGAACGATCAAAGCGCAAACTGTTTGAGACATAATTCCCATGGAGGAAAGTGCGCATGGTGACTGTTGTATTCAATCCCGATGCAATTTCTGTGTTTCATCAACACTCTGACAGTCCACAGGTTACAGAATGCCTCCAGATGTGGATCGGAAACTATTACTGGTCTTCCAGGGAACGATCAAAGCGCAAATTGTTTGAGACATAATTCCCATGGAGGAAAGTGCCCATGGTGACTGTTGTATTCAATCCCGATGCAATTTCTGTGTTTCATCAACACTCTGACAGGCCACAGATTACAGAATATCTCCAGACGTGCATCGGAAACTATTACTGGTCTTGGAGGGAACGATCAAAACGTAGACTGTTTGAGAAATTACTCCCATGGAGGAAAGTCCGCATGGTGACTGTTGTATTCAATCTCGATGCAATTTCTGTGTTTCATCAACACTTTGATAGTCCACAGATTACTGAATGCCCGCAGATGTGCGTCGGAAACTACTACTTGTCTTCCAGGGAACGAGCAAAGCGTAGACTGTTTGACACATTACTCCCATGGAGAAAAGTGCGCATGGTGACTGTTCTATTCTATCCCGATGCAATTTCTTTGTTTCATCAACACTCTGATAGTCCACAGATTACAGAATGCCTCCAGATGTGCATCGGAAACTACTACAGGTCTTCCAGTGAACGATCAAAGCGTAGACTGTTTGAGACATTACTCCCATGGAGGAAAGTTAGTATGGTGACAGTTGTATTCAATCCCGATGCAATTTCTGTGTTTCATCAACACTCTGATAGTCCACAGATTACAGAATGACACCAGATGTGCATCGGAAACTAATACATGTCTTCCAGGGAACGATCAAAGCGTGGACTGTTTGATACATTACTCCCATGGAGGAAAGTGCGCATGGTGACTGTTGTATTCAATCCTGATGCAATTTCTGTGTTTCATCAACACTTTGAAGGTCCACAGATTACAGAATGCCACCAGATGTGTATCGGAAACTGCTACTGGTCTTCCAGGAAGCGATCAAAGCGTAGACAGTTTGAGATTATTACTCCCAAGAAGGAAAGTGCGCATGGTGACTGTTGTATTCAATCCGTATGCAATTTCTGTGTTTCAACAACACTCTGATAGTCCACAGATTACAGAATGCCTCCAGATATGCATCGGAAATTACTACTAGTCTTCCAGGGAACGATCAAAGCGTAGACTGTTTGAGACATTACTCCCATTTAGGAAAATTGCGCATTGTGACTGTTGTATTCAATCCCGATGCAATTTCTGTGTTTCAACAACACTCTGATAGTCCACACATTACAGAATGAACCCAGATGTTCATCGGAAACAACTACTGGTCTTCCAGGGAACGATCAAAGCGTAAACTGTTTGAGACATTACTCCCATGGAGGAAAGTGCGCATAGTGACTGTTGTATTCAATCCCGAGGCTATTTCTGTGTTTCATCAACACTTTAAAGGTTCACAGATTACTGAGTGCCTCCAGATGTGCATCGTAAACTACTTTTGGTCTTGCAGGGAACGATCAAAGCGTAGACTGTTTGAGACATTACTCCCAAGGGGGAAAGTGCGCATGGTGACTGTTGTATTGAATCCCGATGCAATTTCTGTGTTTCATCAACACTCTAACAGTCCACAGATTACAGAATGCCCCCAGATGTGCATCGGAAACTACTACTGGTCTTAAAGGGAACGATCAAAGCGTATACTGTTTGAGACATTACTCCCATGGAGGAAAGTGCGAATGGTGACTGTTGTATTCAATCCCGATGCAATTTCTGTGTTTCATCAACACTTTGAAGGTCGACAGATTACAGAATGCCTCCAGATGAGCATCGGAAACTACTACTGGTCCTCCAGGAAACGATCAAATCGTAGACTGATTGAGACATTACTCCCATGGAGGAAAGTGCGCATGGTGACTGTTGTATTCAACCCCGCGGCAATTTCTGTGTTTAATCAACAATTTGAAGGTCCACAGATTACAGAATGCCTCCAGATGTCCATCGGAAACTACTGCTGGTCTTGCAGGGAACTATAAAATAGTAGACTGTTTGAGACATAACTCCCATGGAGGAAAGTGCGCATAGTGACTGTTGTATTCAATCCCGATGCAATTTCTGTGTTTCATTAACACTCTGACAGTCCACAGATTACAGAATGCCTCCAGATGTGCATCGGAAACTACTACTGGTCTTCCAGGGAACGATCAAAGCGTAGACTGTTTGACACATTTCTCCCATGGAGGAAAGTGCGCATGGTAACTATTCTTTTCAATCCCGATGCAATTTCTGTGTTTCATCAACACTCTGATAGTCCACACATTACAGAATGCCCCAGATGTGCATCGGAAACTACTACTGGTCTTCTAGGGAACGATCAAAGCGTAAACTGTTTGAGACATTACTCCCAGTAAGGAAAGTGCTAATGGTAACTTTTGTATTCAATTCTGATGTAATTTCTGAGTTTCATCAACACTCTGATAGTCCACACATTACAGAATGCAACCAGATGTGCATCGGAAACAAAACTGTTCTTCCAGGGAACGATCAAAGCGTAAACTCTTTGAGACATTACTACCATGGAGGAAAGTGCGCATGGTGACTGTTGTATTCGATCCCGATGCAATTTCTGTGTTTCATCAACATTCTGACAGTCCCCAGATTACAGAATGCCTCCAGATGTGCATCGGAAACTACTACAGGTCTTCCAGGGAACGATCAAAGCGTAGACTGTTTGAGACATTACTCCCATGGAGAAAAGTGCGCATGGTGACTGTTGTATTCAATCCCAATGCAATTTCTGTGTTTCATCAACACTCTTATAGTCCACAGATTACAGAATGACACCAGATGTGCCTCGGAAACTAATACATGTCTTCCAGGGAACGATCAAAGCGTAGACTGTTTGAGACATTACTCCCATGGAGGAAAGTGCCCATGGTGACTGTTGTATTCAATCCCGATTCAATTTCTGTGTTTCATCAACACTTTAAAGGTTCACAGATTACAGAATGCCTCCAATGTGCATCGGAAACTACTACAGTTCTTCCAGGGAACGATCAAAGCGTAAACTGTTTGAGACATTACTCCCATAGTGGAAGGTGCGCATGGTGACTGTTCTATTCAATCCTGATGCAATTTCTGTCTTTCATCAACACTCTGATAGTCCACACATTGCAGAATGTCCCCGGATGTGCATCGGAAACTACTACTGGTCTTCCAGGAAACGATGAAAGCGTAAACTGTTTGAGACATTACTCCCATGTAGGAAAGTGCGCATGGTGACTGTTGTATTCAATCCCGATGCATTTTCTGTGTTTCATCAACACACTGATAGTCCACAGATTACAGAAAGCCTGCAGATGTGCATCGGAAACTAATACATGTCTTCCAGGGAACGATCAAAGCGTAGTCAGTTTGAGACATTACTCCCAAGGAGGAAAGTGCGCATGGTGACTGTTGTATTCAATCCGTATGCAATTTCTATGTTTCAACAACACTCTGATAGTCCACAGATTACAGAATGACTCCAGATGTGCATCGGAAACTACTACTGGTCTTCCAGGGAACGATCAAAACGTAGACTGTTTGAGACATTACTCCCATTTAGGAAAATTGCGCATTGTGACTGTTGTATTCAATCCCGATGCAATTTCTGTGTTTCAACAACACTCTGATAGTCCACACATTACAGAATGAACCCAGATGTCCATCGAAAACTACTACTGGCCTTGCAGGGAACTATGAAATAGTAGACTGTTTGAGACATTACTCTCATGGAGGAAAGTCCGCATGGTGTCTGTTGTATTCAATCACGATGCAATTTCTGTGTTTCATCAACACTTTGATAGTCCACAGATTACAGAATGCCTCCAGATGTGCATCGGAAACTACTACAGGTCTTCCAGGGAACGATCAAGGCGTAGACTGTTTGAGACATTAATCCCATGGAGGAAAGGGCTAATGGTAACTTTTGTATTCAATTCTGATGTAATTTCTGAGTTTCATCAACACTCTGATAGTCCACACATTACAGAATGCAACCAGATGTGCATCGGAAACAAAAACTGTTCTTCCAGGGAACGATCAAAGCGTAAACTGTTTGAGACATTACTACCATGGAGGAAAGTGCGCATGGTGACTGTTGTATTCAATCTCGATGCAATTTCTGTGTTTCATCAACACTCTGATAGTCCACAGACTACAGAATGCCCCCAGATGTGCGTCGGAAACTACTACTTGTCTTCCAGGGAACGATCAAAGCGTAGACTGTTTGACACATTACTCCCATGGAGGAAAGGTCTAATGGTAACTTTTGTATTCAATTCTGATGTAATTTCTGAGTTTCATCAACACTCTGATAGTCCACACATTACAGAATGCAACCAGATGTGCATCGGAAACAAAAACTGTTCTTCCAGGGAACGATCAAAACGTAAACTGTTTGAGACATTACTACCATGGAGGAAAGTGCGCATGGTGACTGTTGTATTCGATCCCGATGCAATTTCTGTGTTTCATCAACATTCTGACAGTCCCAATATTACAGAATGCCTCCAGATGTGCATCGGAAACTACTACAGGTCTTCCAGGGAACGATCAAAGCGTTGACTGTTTGAGACATTACTCCCATGGAGGAAAGTGCGCATGGCGACTGTTGTATTCAATCCGTATGCAATTTCTGTGTTTCAACAACACTCTGATAGTCCACAGATTACAGTATGTCTCCAGATGTGCATCGGAAACTACTACTTGCCATCCAGGGAACGATCAAAGCGTAGACTGTTTGGGACATTACTCCCATTTAGGAAAATTGCGCATGGCGACTGTTGTATTCAATCCCGATGCAATTTCTGTGTTTCAACAACACTCTGATAGTCCACACGTTACAGAATGAACCCAGATGTTCATCGGAAACAGCTACTGGTCTTCCGAGGAACGATCAAAGCGTAAACTGTTTGAGACATTACTCCCATGGAGGAAAGTTAGCATGGTGACAGTTGTATTCAATCCCGATGCAATTTCTGTGTTTCATCAAAACTCTAATAGTCCACAGATTACAGAATGCCCCCAGACGTGCATCGGAAACTACTACTGGTCTTGCAGGGAACGATCAAAGCGTAGACTGTTTGAGACATTACTCCCAAGGGGGAAAGTGCGCATCGTGACTGTTGTATCGAATCCCGATGCAATTTCTGTGTTTCATCAACACTCTAACAGTCCACAGATTACAGAATGCCCCCAGACGTGCATCGGAAACTACTACTGGTCTTCCAGGGAACGATCAAAGCGTATACTGTTTGAGACATTACTCCCATGGAGGAAAGTGCGAATGGTGACTGTTGTATTCAATCCCGATGCAATTTCTGTGTTTCATCAACACTTTGAAGGTCGACAGATTACAGAATGCCTCCAGATGAGCATCGGAAACTACTACTGGTCCTCCAGGAAACGATCAAATCGTAGACTGATTGAGACATTACTCCCATGGAGGAAAGTGCGCATGGTGACTGTTGTATTCAACCCCGCGGCAATTTCTGTGTTTAATCAACAATTGGAAGGTCCACAGATTACAGAATGCCCCCAGATGTGCACCGGAAACTACCACTGGTCTTCCAGGGAACGATCAAAGCGTAAACTGTTTGAGACATTACTCCCATGGAGGAAAGTGCTAATGGTAACTTTTGTATTCAATTCTGATGTAATTTCTGAGTTTCATCAACACTCTGATAGTCCACACATTACAGAATGCAACCAGATGTGCATCGGAAACAAAAACTGTTCTTCCAGGGAACGATCAAAGCGTAAACTGTTTGAGACATTACTACCATGGAGGAAAGTGCGCATGGTGACTGTTGTATTCGATCCCGATGCAATTTCTGTGATTCATCAACATTCTGACAGAGTCCATATTACAGAATGCCTCCAGATGTGCATCGGAAACTACTACAGGTCTTCCAGGGAACGATCAAAGCGTAGACTGTTTGAGACATTACTCCCATGGAGGAAAGTCCGCATGGTGTCTGTTGTATTCAATCACGATGCAATTTCTGTGTTTCATCAACACTCTGATAGTCCACAGATTACAGAATGACACCAGATGTGCCTCGGAAACTAATACATGTCTTCCAGGGAACGATCAAAGCGTAGACTGTTTGAGACATTACACCCATGGAGGAAAGTGCCCATGGTGACTGTTGTATTCAGTCCCGATTCAATTTCGGTGTTTCATCAACACTTTAAAGGTTCACAGATTACAGAATGCCTCCAATGTGCATCGGAAACTACTACAGTTCTTCCAGGGAACGATCAAAGCGTAAACTGTTTGAGACATTACTCCCATAGTGGAAGGTGAGCATGGTGACTGTTCTATTCAATCCTGATGCAATTTCTGTCTTTCGTCAACACTCTGATAGTCCACACATTGCAGAATGTCCCCGGATGTGCATCGGAAACTACTACTGGTCTTCCAGGAAACGATGAAAGCGTAAACTGTTTGAGACATTACTCCCATGTAGGAAAGTGCGCATGGTGACTGTTGTATTCAATCCCGATGCATTTTCTGTGTTTCATCAACACACTGATAGTCCACAGATTACAGAAAGCCTGCAGATGTGCATCGGAAACTACTACTGGTCTTCCAGGGAACGATCAAAGCGTAGACTGTTTGAGACATTACTCCCATTTTGGAAAATTGCGCATTGTGACTGTTGTATTCAATCCCGATGCAATTTCTGTGTTTCAACAACACTCTGATAGTCCACACATTACAGAATGAACCCAGATGTCCGTCGAAAACTACTACTGGCCTTGCAGGGAACTATAAAATAGTAGACTGTTTGAGACATTCCTCTCATGGAGGAAAGTCCGCATGGTGTCTGTTGTATTCAATCACGATGCAATTTCTGTGTTTCATCAACACTCTGATAGTCCACAGATTACAGAATGCCTCCAGATGTGCATCGGAAACTACTACAGGTCTTCCAGGGAACGATCAAGGCGTATACTGTTTGAGACATTAATCCCATGGAGGAAAGGGCTAATGGTAACTTTTGTATTCAATTCTGATGTAATTTCTGAGTTTCATCAACACTCTGATAGTCCACACATTACAGAATGCAACCAGATGTGCATCGGAAACAAAAACTGTTCTTCCAGGGAACGATAAAAGCGTAAACTGTTTGAGACATTACTACCATGGAGGAAAGTGCGCATGGTGACTGTTGTATTCAATCTCGATGCAATTTCTGTGTTTCATCAACACTCTGATAGTCCACAGACTACAGAATGCCCCCAGATGTGCGTCGGAAACTACTACTTGTCTTCCAGGGAACGATCAAAGCGTAGACTGTTTGACACATTACTCCCATGGAGGAAAGTGCGCATGGTGACTGTTGTATTCGGTGCCGATGCAATTTCTGTGTTTCATCAACATTCTGACAGTCCCCATATTACAGAATGCCTCCAGATGTGCATCGGAAACTACTACAGGTCTTCCAGGGAACGTTCAAGGCGTAGACTGTTTGAGACATTAATCCCATGGAGGAAAGGTCTAATGGTAACTTTTGTATTCAATTCTGATGTAATTTCTGAGTTTCATCAACACTCTGATAGTCCACACATTACAGAATGCAACCAGATGTGCATCGGAAACAAAAACTGTTCTTCCAGGGAACGATCAAAGCGTAAACTGTTTGAGACATTACTACCATGGAGGAAAGTGCGCACGGTGACTGTTGTATTCGATCCCGATGCAATTTCTGTGTTTCATCAACATTCTGACAGTCCCAATATTACAGAATGCCTCCAGATGTGCATCGGAAACTACTACAGGTCTTCCAGGGAACGATCAAAGCGTTGACTGTTTGAGACATTACTCCCATGGAGGAAAGTGCGCATGGCGACTGTTGTATTCAATCCGTATGCAATTTCTGTGTTTCAACAACAATCTGATAGTCCACAGATTACAGAATGCCTCCAGATGTGCATCGGAAACTACTACTTGCCATCCAGGGAACGATCAAAGCGTAGACTGTTTGGGACATTACTCCCATTTAGGAAAATTGCGCATGGCGACTGTTGTATTCAATCCCGATGCAATTTCTGTGTTTCAACAACACTCTGATAGTCCACACATTACAGAATGAACCCAGATGTTCATCGGAAACAACTACTGGTCTTCCGAGGAACGATCAAAGCGTAAACTGTTTGAGACATTACTCCCACGGAGGAAAGTTAGCATGGTGACAGTTGTATTCAATCCCGATGCAATTTCTGTGTTTCATCAAAACTCTAATAGTCCACAGATTACAGAATGACACCAGATGTGCATCGGAAACTAATACATGTCTTCCAGGGAACGATCAAAGCGTAAACTGTTTGAGACATTACTACCATGGAGGAAAGTGCGCATGGTGACTGTTGTATTCAATCCCGATGCATTTTCTGTGTTTCATCAACACACTGATAGTCCACAGATTACAGAAAGCCTGTAGATGTGCATCGGAAACTAATACATGTCTTCCAGGGAACGATCAAAGCGTAGTCAGTTTGAGACATTACTCCCAAGGAGGAAAGTGCGCATGGTGACTGTTGTATTCAATCCGTATGCAATTTCTATGTTTCAACAACACTCTGATAGTCCACAGATTACAGAATGACTCCAGATGTGCATCGGAAACTACTACTGGTCTTCCAGGGAACGATCAAAGCGTAGACTGTTTGAGACATTACTCCCATTTAGGAAAATTGCGCATTGTGACTGTTGTATTCAATCCCGATGCAATTTCTGTGTTTCAACAACACTCTGATAGTCCACACATTACAGAATGAACCCAGATGTCCATCGAAAACTACTACTGGCCTTGCAGGGAACTATAAAATAGTAGACTGTTTGAGACATTACTCTCATGGAGGAAAGTCCGCATGGTGTCTGTTGTATTCAATCACGATGCAATTTCTGTGTTTCATCAACACTCTGATAGTCCACAGATTACAGAATGCCTCCAGATGTGCATCGGAAACTACTACAGGTCTTCCAGGGAACGATCAAGGCGTAGACTGTTTGAGACATTAATCCCATGGAGGAAAGGGCTAATGGTAACTTTTGTATTCAATTCTGATGTAATTTCTGAGTTTCATCAACACTCTGATAGTCCACACATTACAGAATGCAACCAGATGTGCATCGGAAACAAAAACTGTTCTTCCAGGGAACGATCAAAGCGTAAACTGTTTGAGACATTACTACCATGGAGGAAAGTGCGCATGGTGACTGTTGTATTCAATCTCGATGCAATTTCTGTGTTTCATCAACACTCTGATAGTCCACAGACTACAGAATGCCCCCAGATGTGCGTCGGAAACTACTACTTGTCTTCCAGGGAACGATCGAAGCGTAGACTGTTTGACACATTACTCCCATGGAGGAAAGTGCGCATGGTGACTGTTGTATTCGGTGCCGATGCAATTTCTGTGTTTCATCAACATTCTGACAGTCCCCATATTACAGAATGCCTCCAGATGTGCATCGGAAACTACTACAGGTCCTCCAGGAAACGTTCAAGGCGTAGACTGTTTGAGACATTAATCCCATGGAGGAAAGGTCTAATGGTAACTTTTGTATTCAATTCTGATGTAATTTCAGAGTTTCATCAACACTCTGATAGTCCACACATTACAGAATGCAACCAGATGTGCATCGGAAACAAAAACTGTTCTTCCAGGGAACGATCAAAGCGTAAACTGTTTGAGACATTACCACCATGGAGGAAAGTGCACATGGTGACTGTTGTATTCGATCCCGATGCAATTTCTGTGTTTCATCAACATTCTGACAGAGTCCATATTACAGAATGCCTCCAGATGTGCATCGGAAACTACTACAGGTCTTCCAGGGAACGATCAAAGCGTAGACTGTTTGAGACATTACTCCCATGGAGGAAAGTCCGCATGGTGTCTGTTGTATTCAATCACGATGCAATTTCTGTGTTTCATCAACACTCTGATAGTCCACAGATTACAGAATGCCTCCAGATGTGCATCGGAAACTACTACAGGTTTTCCAGGGAACGATCAAGGCGTAGACTGTTTGAGACATTAATCCCATGGAGGAAAGGGCTAATGGTAACTTTTGTAATCAATTCTGATGTAATTTCTGAGTTTCATCAACACTCTGATAGTCCACACATTATAGAATGCAACCAGATGTGCATCGGAAAAAAAAACTGTTCTTCCAGGGAACGATCAAAGCGTAAACTGTTTGAGACATTACTACCATGGAGGAAAGTGCGCATGGTGACTGTTGTATTCAATCTCGATGCAATTTCTGTGTTTCATCAACACTCTGATAGTCCACAGATTACAGAATGCCCCCAGATGTGTGTCGGAAATTACTACTTGTCTTCCAGGGAACGATCAAAGCGTAGACTGTTTGACACATTACTCCCATGGAGGAAAGTGCGCATGGTGACTGTTGTATTCGATCCCGATGCAATTTCTGTGTTTCATCAACATTCTGACAGTCCCCATATTACAGAATGCCTCCAGATGTGCATCGGAAACTACTACAGGTCTTCCAGGGAACGATCAAGGCGTAGACTGTTTGAGGCATTAATCCATGGAGGAAAGGGCTAATGGTAACTTTTGTATTCAATTCTGATGTAATTTCTGAGTTTCATCAACACTCTGATAGTCCACACATTACAGAATGCAACCAGATGTGCATCGGAAACAAAAACTGTTCTTCCAGGGAACGATCAAAGCGTAAACTGTTTGAGACATTACTACCATGGAGGAAAGTGCTCATGGTGACTGTTGTATTCGATCCCGATGCAATTTCTGTGTTTCATCAACATTCTGACAGTCCGAATATTACAGAATGCCTCCAGATGTGCATCGGAAACTACTACAGGTCTTCCAGGGAACGATCAAAGCGTTGACTGTTTGAGACATTACTCCCATGGAGGAAAGTGCGCATGGCGACTGTTGTATTCAATCCGTATGCAATTTCTGTGTTTCAACAACACTCTGATAGTCCACAGATTACAGAATGCCTCCAGATGTGCATCGGAAACTACTACTTGCCATCCAGGGAACGATCACAGCGTAGACTGTTTGGGACATTACTCCCATTTAGGAAAATTGCGCATGGCGACTGTTGTATTCAATCCCGATGCAATTTCTGTGTTTCAACAACACTCTGATAGTCCACACATTACAGAATGAACCCAGATGTTCATCGGAAACAACTACTGGTCTTCCGAGGAACGATCAAAGCGTAAACTGTTTGAGACATTACTCCCATGGAGGAAAATGCGCATGGTGACTGTTGTTTTCAATCCCGATGCTATTTCTGTGTTTCATCAACACTCTGACAGACCACAGATTACAGAATGCCTCCAGATGTGCATCGGAAACTACTACAGGTCTTCCAGTGAACGATCAAAGCGTAGACTGTTTGAGACATTACTCCCATGGAGGAAAGTTAGCATGGTGACAGTTGTATTCAATCCCGATGCAATTTCTGTGTTTCATCAAAACTCTAATAGTCCACAGATTACAGAATGACACCAGATGTGCATCGGAAACTAATACATGTCTTCCAGGGAACGATCAAAGCGTAAACTGTTTGAGACATTACTCCCATGGAGGAAAGTGCGCATGGTGACTGTTGTATTCAATTCCGAGGCTATTTCTGTGTTTCATCAACACTTTAAAGGTTCACAGATTTCAGAGTGCCTCCAGATGTGCATCGTAAACTACTACTAGTCTTGCAGGGAACGATCAAAGCGTAGACTGTTTGAGACATTACTCCCAAGGGGGAAAGTGCGCATGGTGACTGTTGTATCGAATCCCGATGCAATTTCTGTGTTTCATCAACACTCTAACAGTCCACAGATTACAGAATGCCCCCAGACGTGCATCGGAAACTACTACTGGTCTTCCAGGGAACGATCAAAGCGTATACTGTTTGAGACATTACTCCCATGGAGGAAAGTGCGAATGGTGACTGTTGTATTCAATCCCGATGCAATTTCTGTGTTTCATCAACACTTTGAAGGTCGACAGATTACAGAATGCCTCCAGATGAGCATCGGAAACTACTACTGGTCCTCCAGGAAACGATCAAATCGTAGACTGATTGAGACATTACTCCCATGGAGGAAAGTGCGCATGGTGACTGTTGTATTCTACCCCGCGGCAATTTCTGTGTTTAATCAACAATTTGAAGGTCCACAGATTACAGAATGCCCCCAGATGTGCACCGGAAACTACTACTGGTCTTCCAGGGAACGATCAAAGCGTAAACTGTTTGAGACATTACTCCCATGGAGGAAAGTGCTAATGGTAACATTTGTATTCAATTCTGATGTAATTTCTCAGTTTCATCAACACTCTGATAGTCCACACATTACAGAATGCAACCAGATGTGCATCGGAAACAAAAACTGTTCTTCCAGGGAACGATCAAAGCGTAAACTGTTTGAGACATTACTACCATGGAGGAAAGTGCGCATGGTGACTGTTGTATTCGATCCCGATGCAATTTCTGTGTTTCATCAACATTCTGACAGAGTCCATATTACAGAATGCCTCCAGATGTGCTTCGGAAACTACTACAGGTCTTCCAGGGAACGATCAAAGCGTAGACTGTTTGAGACATTACTCCCATGGAGGAAAGTCCGCATGGTGTCTGTTGTATTCAATCACGATGCAATTTCTGTGTTTCATCAACACTCTGATAGTCCACAGATTACAGAATGCCTCCAGATGTGCATCGGAAACTACTACAGGTTTTCCAGGGAACGATCAAGGCGTAGACTGTTTGAGACATTAATCCCATGGAGGAAAGGGCTAATGGTAACTTTTGTAATCAATTCTGATGTAATTTCTGAGTTTCATCAACACTCTGATAGTCCACACATTACAGAATGCAACCAGATGTGCATCGGAAACAAAAACTGTTCATCCAGGGAACGATCAAAGCGTAAACTGTTTGAGACATTACTACCATGGAGGAAAGTGCGCATGGTGACTGTTGTATTCAATCTCGATGCAATTTCTGTGTTTCATCAACACTCTGATAGTCCACAGATTACAGAATGCCCCCAGATGTGCGTCGGAAACTACTACTTGTCTTCCAGGGAACGATCAAAGCGTAGACTGTTTGACACATTACTCCCATGGAGGAAAGTGCGCATGGTGACTGTTGTATTCAATCCCGATGCAATTTCTGTGTTTCATCAACATTCTGACAGTCCCCATATTACAGAATGCCTCCAGATGTGCATCGGAAACTACTACAGGTCTTCCAGGGAACGATCAAGGCGTAGACTGTTTGAGGCATTAATCCCATGGAGGAAAGGGCTAATGGTAACTTTTGTATTCAATTCTGATGTAATTTCTGAGTTTCATCAACACTCTGATAGTCCACACATTACAGAATGCAACCAGATGTGCATCGGAAACAAAAACTGTTCTTCCAGGGAACGATCAAAGCGTAAACTGTTTGAGACATTACTACCATGGAGGAAAGTGCGCATGGTGACTGTTGTATTCGATCCCGATGCAATTTCTGTGTTTCATCAACATTCTGACAGTCCCAATATTACAGAATGCCTCCAGATGTGCATCGGAAACTACTACAGGTCTTCCAGGGAACGATCAAATCGTTGACTGTTTGAGACATTACTCCCATGGAGGAAAGTGCGCATGGCGACTGTTGTATTCAATCCGTATGCAATTTCTGTGTTTCAACAACACTCTGATAGTCCACAGATTACAGAATGCCTCCAGATGTGCATCGGAAACTACTACTTGCCATCCAGGGAACGATCAAAGCGTAGACTGTTTGGGACATTACTCCCATTTAGGAAAATTGCGCATGGCGACTGTTGTAATCAATCCCGATGCAATTTCTGTGTTTCAACAACACTCTGATAGTCCACACATTACAGCATGAACCCAGATGTTCATCGGAAACAACTACTGGTCTTCCGAGGAACGATCAAAGCGTAAACTGTTTGAGACATTACTCCCATGGAGGAAAGTGCGCATGGTGACTGTTGTTTTCAATCCCGATGCTATTTCTGTGTTTCATCAACACTCTGACAGACCACAGATTACAGAATGCCTCCAGATGTGCATCGGAAACTACTACAGGTCTTCCAGTGAACGATCAAAGCGTAGACTGTTTGAGACATTACTCCCATGGAGGAAAGTTAGCATGATGACAGTTGTATTCAATCCCGATGCAATTTCTGTGTTTCATCAAAACTCTAATAGTCCACAGATTACAGAATGACACCAGATGTGCATCGGAAACTAATACATGTCTTCCAGGGAACGATCAAAGCGTAGACTGTTTGATACATTACTCCCATGGAGGAAAGTGCGCATGGTGACTGTTGTATTCAATCCGTATGCAATTTCTGTGTTTCAACAACACTCTGATAGTCCACAGATTACAGAATGCCTCCAGATGTGCATCGGAAACTACTACTGGTCTTCCAGGGAACGATCAAAGCGTAGACTGTTTGAGACATTACTCCCATTTAGGAAAATTGCGCATTGTGACTGTTGTATTCAATCCCGATGCAATTTCTGTGTTTCAACAACACTCTGATAGTCCACACATTACAGAATGAACCCAGATGTTCATCGGAAACAACTACTGGTCTTCCAGGGAACGATCAAAGCGTAAACTGTTTGAGACATTACTCCCATGGAGGAAAGTGCGCATGGTGACTGTTGTATTCAATCCCGAGGCTATTTCTGTGTTTCATCAACACTTTAAAGGTTCACAGATTACAGAGTGCCTCCAAATGTGCATCGTAAACTACTACTGGTCTTGCAGGGAACGATCAAACCGTAGACTGTTTGAGACATTACTCCCAAGGGAGAAAGTGCGCATGGTGACTGTTGTATCGAATCCCGATGCAATTTCTGTGTTTCATCAACACTCTAACAGTCCACAGATTACAGAATGCCCCCAGACGTGCATTGGAAACTACTACTGGTCTTCCAGGGAACGATCAAAGCGTATACTGTTTGAGACGTTACTAACATGGAGGAAAGTGCGAATGGTGACTGTTGTATTCAATCCCGATGCAATTTCTGTGTTTCATCAACACTTTGAAAGTCGACAGATTACAGAATGCCTCCAGATGAGCATCGGAAACTACTACTGGTCCTCCAGGAAACGATCAAATCGTAGACTGATTGAGACATTACTCCCATGGAGGAAAGTGCGCATGGTGACTGTTGTATTCAACCCCGCGGCAATTTCTGTGTTTAATCAACAATTTGAAAGTCCACAGATTACAGAATGCCCCCAGATGTGCACCGGAAACTACTACTGGTCTTCCAGGGAACGATCAAAGCGTAAACTGTTTGAGACATTACTCCCATGGAGGAAAGTGCTAATGGTAACATTTGTATTCAATTCTGATGTAATTTCTCAGTTTCATCAACACTCTGATAGTCCACACATTACAGAATGCAACCAGATGTGCATCGGAAACAAAAACTGTTCTTCCAGGGAACGATCAAAGCGTAAACTGTTTGAGACATTACTACCATGGAGGAAAGTGCGCATGGTGACTGTTGTATTCGATCCCGATGCAATTTCTGTGTTTCATCAACATTCCGACAGAGTCCATATTACAGAATGCGTCCGGATGTGCATCGGAAACTACTACAGGTCTTCCAGGGAACGATCAAAGCGTAGACTGTTTGAGACATTACTCCCATGGAGGAAAGTGCGCATGGTGACTGTTGTGTTCAATCCGTATGCAATTTCTGTGTTTCAACAACACTCTGATAGTCCACAGATTACAGAATGCCTCCAGATGTTCATCAGAAACAGGTACTGGTCCTCCAGGGAACGATCAAAGCGTAAACTGTTTGAGACATGGTGACTGTTGTTTTCAATCCCGATGCTATTTCTGTGTTTCAACAACACTCTGACAGACCACAGATTACAGAATGCCTCCAGATGTGCATCGGAAACTACTACAGGTCTTCCAGTGAACGATCAAAGCGTAGACTGTTTGAGACATTACTCCCATGGAGGAAAGTTAGCATGGTGACAGTTGTATTCAATCCCGATGCAATTTCTGTGTTTCATCAACACTCTGATAGTCCACAGATTACAGAATGACACCAGATGATCATCGGAAACTAATACATGTCTTCCAGGGAACGATCAAAGCGTAGACTGTTTGATACATTACTCCCATGGAGAAAAGTGCGCATGGTGACTGTTGTATTCAATCCCGATGCAATTTCTGTGTTTCATCAACACTTTGAAGATCCGCAGATTACAGAATGCCTCCAGATGTGTATCGGAAACTGCTACTGGTCTTCCAGGAAACGATCAAAGCGTAGACAGTTTGAGACATTACTCCCAAGGAGGAAAGTGGGCATGGTGACTGTTGTATTCAATCCGTATGCAATTTCTGTGTTTCAACAACACTCTGATAGTCCACAGATTACAGAATGCCTCCAGATGTGCATCGGAAACTACTACTAGTCCTTTAGGGAACGATCAAAGCGTAGACTCTTTGAGACATTACTCCCATTTAGGAAAATTGCGCATTGTGTCTGTTGTATTCAATCCCGCTGCAATTTCTGTGTTTCAACAACACTCTGATAGTCCACACATTACAGAATGAACCCAGATGTTCATCGGAAACAACTGCTGGTCTTCCAGGGAACGATCAAAGCGTAAACTGTTTGAGACATTACTCCCATGGAGGAAAGTGCGCATGGTGACTGTTGTATTCAATCCCGAGGCTATTTCTGTGTTTCATCAACACTTTAAAAGTTCACATATTACAGAGTGCCTCCAGATGTGCATCGTAAACTACTACTGGTCTTGCAGGGAACGATCAAAGCGTAGACTGTTTGAGACATTACTCCCAAGGGGGAAAGTGCGCATGGTGACTGTTGTATTCAATCCCGATGCAATTTCTGTGTTTCATCAACACTTTGAAGGTCGACAGATTACTGAATGCCTCCAGATGAGCATCGGAAACTACTACTGGTCCTCCAGGAAACGATCAAATCGTAGACTGATTGAGACATTACTCCCATGGAGGAACGTGCGCATGGTGACTGTTGTATTCAACCCAGAGGCAATTTCTGTGTTTAATCAACAATTTGAAGGTCCACAGATTACAGAATGCCTCCAGATGTCCATAGGAAACTACTACTGGTCTTGCAGGGAACTATAAAATAGTAGACTGTTTGAGACATAACTCCCATGGAGGAGAGTGCGCATGGTGACTGTTGTATTCAATCCCGATGCAATTTCTGTGTTTCATCAACACTCTGACTGTCCACAGATTACAGAATGCCTCCAGATGTGCATCGGAAACAACTACTGGTCTTCCAGGGAACGATCAAAACGTAGACTGCTTGTGCACATTACTTCCATGGAGGAAAGTGCGCATGGTGACTGTTGTATTCCATCTCGATGCAATTTCTGTGTTTCATCAACACCCTGATAGTCCACAGATTACAGAATGCCCCCAGATGTGCGTCAGAAACTACTACTTGTCTTCCAGGGAACGATCAAAGCGTAGACTGTTTGACACATTACTCCCATGGAGGAAAGTGCGCATGGTGACTGTTCTATTCAATCCCGATGCAATTTCTGTGTTTCATCAACACTCTGATAGTCCACACATTACAGAATGCCCCAGATGTGCATCGGAAACTGCTACTGGTCTTCCAGGGAACGATCAAAGCGTAAACTGTTTGAGACATTACTCCCAGTGAGGAAAGTGCTAATGGTAACTTTTGTATTCAATTCTGATGTAATTTCTGAGTTTCATCAACACTCTGATAGTCCACACATTACAGAATGCAACTAGATGTGCATCGGAAACAAAAACTGTTCTTCCAGGGAACGATCAAAGCGTAAACTGTTTGAGACATTACTACCATGGAGGAAAGTGCGCATGGTGACTGTTGTATTCGATCCCGATGCAATTTTTGTGTTTCATCAACATTCTGACAGTCCCCAGATTACAGAATGCCTCCAGATGTGCATCGGAAACTACTACAGGTCTTCCAGGGAACGATCAAAGCGTAGACTGTTTGAGACATTACTGCCATGGAGGAAAATGCGCATGGTGACTGTTGTATTCAATCCCAATGCAATTCCTGTGTTTCATCAACACTCTGATAGTCCACAGATTACAGAATGACACCAGATGTGCCTCGGAAACTAATACATGTCTTCCAGGGAACGATCAAAGCGTAGACTGTTTGAGACATTACTCCCATGGAGGAAAGTGCCCATAGTGACTGTTGTATTCAATCCCGATGCAATTTCTGTGTTTCATCAACACTTTAAAGGTTCACAGATTACAGAATGCCTCCAGATGTGCATCGGAAACTACTACAGGTCTTCCAGGGAACGATCAAAGCGTAAACTGTTTGAGACATTACTCCCATAGAGGAAGGTGCGCATGGTGACTGTTCTATTCAATCCTGAAGCTATTTCTGTCTTTCATCAACACTCTGATAGTCCACACATAACAGAATGTCCCCGGATGTGCATCGGAAACTACTAGTGGTCTTCCAGGAAACGATGAAAGCGTAAACTGTTTGAGACATTACTCCCAAGGAGGAAAGTGCGCATGGTGACTGTTGTATTCAATCCGTATGCAATTTCTGTGTTTCAACAACACTCTGATAGTCCACAGATTACAGAATGCCTCCAGATGTGCATCGGAAACTACTACTGGTCTTCCAGGGAACGATCAAAAGTAGACTGTTTGAGACATTACTCCCATTTAGGAAAATTGCGCATTGTGACTGTTGTATTCAATCCCGATGCAATTTGTGTGTTTCAACAACACTCTGATAGTCCACACATTACAGAATGAACCCAGATGTCCATCGGAAACTACTACTGGTCTTGCAGGGAACTATAAAATAGTAGACTGTTTGAGACATTACTCTCATGGAGGAAAGTCCGCATGGTGTCAGTTGTATTCAATCACGATGCAATTTCTGTGTTTCATCAACACTCTGATAGTCCACAGATTACAGAATGCCTCCAGATGTGCATCGGAAACTACTACAGGTCTTCCAGGGAACGATCAAAGCGTAAACTGTTTGAGACATTACTACCATGGAGGAAAGTGCGCATGGTGACTGTTGTATTCAATCTCGATGCAATTTCTGTGTTTCATCAACACTCTGATAGTCCACAGATTACAGAATGCTCCCAGATGTGCGTCGGAAACTACTACTTGTCTTCCAGGGAACGATCAAAGCGTAGACTGTTTGACACATTACTCCCATGGAGGAAAGTGCGCATGGTGACTGTTGTATTCAATCCCGATGCAATTTCTGTGTTTCATCAACATTCTGACAGTCCCCATATTACAGAATGCCTCCAGATGTGCATCGGAAACTACTACAGGTCTTCCAGGGAACGATCAAGGCGTAGACTGTTTGAGGCATTAATCCCATGGAGGAAAGGGCTAATGGTAACTTTTGTATTCAATTCTGATGTAATTTCTGAGTTTCATCAACACTCTGATAGTCCACACATTACAGAATGCAACCAGATGTGCATCGGAAACAAAAACTGTTCTTCCAGGGAACGATCAAAGCGTAAACTGTTTGAGACATTACTACCATGGAGGAAAGTGCGCATGGTGACTGTTGTATTCGATCCCGATGCAATTTCTGTGTTTCATCAACATTCTGACAGTCCCCATATTACAGAATGCCTCCAGATGTGCATCGGAAACTACTACTTGCCATCCAGGGAACGATCAAAGCGTAGACTGTTTGGGACATTACTCCCATTTAGGAAAATTGCGCATGGCGACTGTTGTAATCAATCCCGATGCAATTTCTGTGTTTCAACAACACTCTGATAGTCCACACATTACAGAATGAACCCAGATGTTCATCGGAAACAACTACTGGTCTTCCGAGGAACGATCAAAGCGTAAACTGTTTGAGACATTACTCCCATGGAGGAAAGTGCGCATGGTGACTGTTGTTTTCAATCCCGATGCTATTTCTGTGTTTCATCAACACTCTGACAGACCACAGATTACAGAATGCCTCCAGATGTGCATCGGAAACTACTACAGGTCTTCCAGTGAACGATCAAAGCGTAGACTGTTTGAGACATTACTCCCATGGAGGAAAGTTAGCATGGTGACAGTTGTATTCAATCCCGATGCAATTTCTGTGTTTCATCAAAACTCTAATAGTCCACAGATTACAGAATGACACCAGATGTGCATCGGAAACTAATACATGTCTTCCAGGGAACGATCAAAGCGTAGACTGTTTGATACATTACTCCCATGGAGGAAAGTGCGCATGGTGACTGTTGTATTCAATCCGTATGCAATTTCTGTGTTTCAACAACACTCTGATAGCCCACAGATTACAGAATGCCTCCAGATGTGCATCGGAAACTACTACTGGTCTTCCAGGGAACGATCAAAGCGTAGACTGTTTGAGACATTACTCCCATTTAGGAAAATTGCGCATTGTGACTGTTGTATTCAATCCCGATGCAATTTCTGTGTTTCAACAACACTCTGATAGTCCACAAATTACAGAATGAACCCAGATGTTCATCGGAAACAACTACTGGTCTTCCAGGGAACGATCAAAGCGTAAACTGTTTGAGACATTACTCCCATGGAGGAAAGTGCGCATGGTGACTGTTGTATTCAATTCCGAGGCTATTTCTGTGTTTCATCAACACTTTAAAGGTTCACAGATTACAGAGTGCCTCCAAATGTGCATCGTGAACTACTACTGGTCTTGCAGGGAACGATCAAACCGTAGACTGTTTGAGACATTACTCCCAAGGGAGAAAGTGCGCATGGTGACTGTTGTATCGAATCCCGATGCAATTTCTGTGTTTCATAAACACTCTAACAGTCCACAGATTACAGAATGCCCCCAGACGTGCATCGGAAACTACTACTGGTCTTCCAGGGAACGATCAAGGCGTAAACTGTTTGAGACATTACTCCCATGGAGGAAAGTGCTAATGGTAACATTTGTATTCAATTCTGATGTAATTTCTGAGTTTCATCAACACTCTGATAGTCCACACATTACAGAATGCAACCAGATGTGCATCGGAAACAAAAACTGTTCTTCCAGGGACCGATCAAAGCGTAAACTGTTTGAGACATTACTACCATGGAGGAAAGTGCGCATGGTGACTGTTGTATTCGATCCCGATGCAATTTCTGTGTTTCATCAACATTCCGACAGAGTCCATATTACAGAATGCGTCCAGATGTGCATCGGAAACTACTACAGGTCTTCCAGGGAACGATCAAAGCGTAGACTGTTTGAGACATTACTCCCATGGAGGAAAGTGTTAATGGTAACATTTGTATTCAATTCTGATGTAATTTCTGAGTTTCATCAACACTCTGATAGTCCACACATTACAGAATGCCTCCAGATGTTCATCAGAAACAGGTACTGGTCCTCCAGGGAACGATCAAAGCGTAAACTGTTTGAGACATTACTCCCATGGGGGAAAGTGCGCATGGTGACTGTTGTTTTCAATCCCGATGCTATTTCTGTGTTTCAACAACACTCTGACAGACCACAGATTACAGAATGCCTCCAGATGTGCATCGGAAACTACTACAGGTCTTCCAGTGAACGATCAAAGCGTAGACTGTTTGAGACATTACTCCCATGGAGGAAAGTTAGCATGGTGACAGTTGTATTCAATCCCGATGCAATTTCTGTGTTTCATCAACACTCTGATAGTCCACAGATTACAGAATGACACCAGATGATCATCCGAAACTAATACATGTCCTCCAGGGAACGATCAAAGCGTAGACTGTTTGATACATTACTCCCATGGAGAAAAGTGCGCATGGTGACTGTTGTATTCAATCCCGATGCAATTTCTGTGTTTCATCAACACTTTGAAGATCCGCAGATTACAGAATGCCTCCAGATGTGTATCGGAAACTGCTACTGGTCTTCCAGGAAACGATCAAAGCGTAGACAGTTTGAGACATTACTCCCAAGGAGGAAAGTGGGCATGGTGACTGTTGTATTCAATCCGTATGCAATTTCTGTGTTTCAACAACACTCTGATAGTCCACAGATTACAGAATGCCTCCAGATGTGCATCGGAAACTACTACTAGTCCTTTAGGGAACGATCAAAGCGTAGACTGTTTGAGACATTACTCCCATTTAGGAAAATTGCGCATTGTGTCTGTTGTATTCAATCCCGATGCAATTTCTGTGTTTCAACAACACTCTGATAGTCCACACATTACAGAATGAACCCAGATGTTCATCGGAAACAACTGCTGGTCTTCCAGGGAACGATCAAAGCGTAAACTGTTTGAGACATTACTCCCATGGAGGAAAGTGCGCATGGTGACTGTTGTATTCAATCCCGAGGCTATTTCTGTGTTTCATCAACACTTTAAAAGTTCACAGATTACAGAGTGCCTCCAGATGTGCATCGTAAACTACTACTGGTCTTGCAGGGAACGATCAAAGCGTAGACTGTTTGAGACATTACTCCCAAGGGGGAAAGTGCGCATGGTGACTGTTGTATTCAATCCCGATGCAATTTCTGTGTTTCATCAACACTTTGAAGGTCGACAGATTACTGAATGCCTCCAGATGAGCATCGGAAACTACTACTGGTCCTCCAGGAAACGATCAAATCGTAGACTGATTGAGACATTACTCCCATGGAGGAAAGTGCGCATGGTGACTGTTGTATTCAACCCAGAGGCAATTTCTGTGTTTAATCAACAATTTGAAGGTCCACAGATTACAGAATGCCTATAGATGTCCATAGGAAACTACTACTGGTCTTGCAGGGAACTATAAAATAGTAGACTGTTTGAGACATAACTCCCATGGAGGAAAGTGCGCATGGTGACTGTTGTATTCAATCCCGATGCAATTTCTGTGTTTCATCAACACTCTGACTGTCCACAGATTACAGAATGCCTCCAGATGTGCATCGGAAACTACTACTGGTCTTCCAGGGAACGATCAAAACGTAGACTGTTTGTGCACATTACTTCCATGGAGGAAAGTGCGCATGGTGACTGTTGTATTCCATCTCGATGCAATTTCTGTGTTTCATCAACACTCTGATAGTCCACAGATTACAGAATGCCCCCAGATGTGCGTCAGAAACTACTACTTGTCTTCCAGGGAACGATCAAAGCGTAGACTGTTTGACACATTACTCCCATGGAGGAAAGTGCGCATGGTGACTGTTCTATTCAATCCCGATGCAATTTCTGTGTTTCATCAACACTCTGAAAGTCCACACATTACAGAATGCCCCAGATGTGCATCGGAAACTGCTACTGGTCTTCCAGGGAACGATCAAAGCGTAAACTGTTTGAGACATTACTCCCAGTGAGGAAAGTGCTAATGGTAACTTTTGTATTCAATTCTGATGTAATTTCTGAGTTTCATCAACACTCTGATAGTCCACACATTACAGAATGCAACTAGATGTGCATCGGAAACAAAAACTGTTCTTCCAGGGAACGATCAAAGCGTAAACTGTTTGAGACATTACTACCATGGAGGAAAGTGCGCATGGTGACTGTTGTATTCGATCCCGATGCAATTTTTGTGTTTCATCAACATTCTGACAGTCCCCAGATTACAGAATGCCTCCAGATGTGCATCGGAAACTACTACAGGTCTTCCAGGGAACGATCAAAGCGTAGACTGTTTGAGACATTACTCCCATTAAGGAAAGTTAGCATGGTTACAGTTGTATTCAATCCCGATGCAATTTCTGTGTTTCATCAACACTCTGATAGTCCACAGATTACAGAATGCCTCCAGATGTGCATCGGAAACTACTACTAGTCCTTTAGGGAACGATCAAAGCGTAGACTGTTTGAGACATTACTCCCATTTAGGAAAATTGCGCATTGTGTCTGTTGTATTCAATCCCGATGCAATTTCTGTGTTTCAACAACACTCTGATAGTCCACACATTACAAAATGAACCCAGATGTTCATCGGAAACAACTGCTGGTCTTCCAGGGAACGATCAAAGCGTAAACTGTTTGAGACATTACTCCCATGGAGGAAAGTGCGCATGGTGACTGTTGTATTCAATCCCGAGGCTATTTCTGTGTTTCATCAACACTTTAAAAGTTCACAGATTACAGAGTGCCTCCAGATGTGCATCGTAAACTGCTACTGGTTTTGCAGGGAACGATCAAAGCGTAGACTGTTTGAGACATTACTCCCAAGGGGGAAAGTGCGCATGGTGACTGTTGTATTCAATCCCGATGCAATTTCTATGTTTCATCAACACTTTGAAGGTCGACAGATTACTGAATGCCTCCAGATGAGCATCGGAAACTACTACTGGTCCTCCAGGAAACGATCAAATCGTAGACTGATTGAGACATTACTCCCATGGAGGAAAGTGCGCATGGTGACTGTTGTATTCAACCCAGAGGCAATTTCTGTGTTTAATCAACAATTTGAAGGTCCACAGATTACAGAATGCCTCCAGATGTCCATAGGAAACTACTACTGGTCTTGCAGCGAACTATAAAATAGTAGACTGTTTGAGACATAACTCCCATGGAGGAAAGTGCGCATGGTGACTGTTGTATTCAATCCCGATGCAATTTCTGTGTTTCATCAACACTCTGACTGTCCACAGATTACAGTTGCCTCCAGATGTGCATCGGAAACTACTACTGGTCTTCCAGGGAACGATCAAAACGTAGACTGTTTGTGCACATTACTTCCATGGAGGAAAGTGCGCATGGTGACTGTTGTATTCCATCTCGATGCAATTTCTGTGTTTCATAAACACTCTGATAGTCCACAGATTACAGAATGCCCCCAGATGTGCGTCAGAAACTACTACTAGTCTTCCAGGGAACGATCAAAGCGTAGACTGTTCGACACATTACTCCCATGGAGGAAAGTGCGCATGGTGACTGTTCTATTCAATCCCGATGCAATTTCTGTGTTTCATCAACACTCTGAAAGTCCACACATTACAGAATGCCCCAGATGTGCATCGGAAACTGCTACAGGTCTTCCAGGGAACGATCAAAGCGTAGACTGTTTGAGACATTACTCCCATGGAGGAAAGTGCGCATGGTGACTGTTGTATTCAATCCCAATGCAATTTCTGTGTTTCATCAACACTCTGATAGTCCACAGATTACAGAATGACACCAGATGTGCCTCGGAAACTAATACATGTCTTCCAGGGAACGATCAAAGCGTAGACTGTTTGAGACATTACTCCCATGGAGGAAAGTGCCCATAGTGACTGTTGTATTCAATCCCGATGCAATTTCTGTGTTTCATCAACACTTTAAAGGTTCACAGATTACAGAATGCCTCCAGATGTGCATCGGAAACTACTACAGGTCTTCCAGGGAACGATCAAAGCGTAAACTGTTTGAGACATTACTCCCATAGAGGAAGGTGCGCATGGTGACTGTTCTATTCAATCCTGAAGCAATTTCTGTCTGTCATCAACACTCTGATAGTCCACACATAACAGAATGTCCCCGGATGTGCATCGGAAACTACTAGTGGTCTTCCATGAAACGATGAAAGCGTAAACTGTTTGAGACATTACTCCCACGGAGGAAAGTGCGCATGGTGACTGTTGTATTCAATCCGTATGCAATTTCTGTGTTTCAACAACACTCTGATAGTCCACAGATTACAGAATGCCTCCAGATGTGCACCGGAAACTACTACTGGTCTTCCAGGGAACGATCAAACGTAGACTGTTTGAGACATTACTCCCATTTAGGAAAATTGCGCATTGTGACTGTTGTATTCAATCCCGATGCAATTTGTGTGTTTCAACAACACTCTGATAGTCCACACATTACAGAATGAACCCAGATGTCCATCGGAAACTACTACTGGTCTTGCAGGGAACTATAAAATAGTAGACTGTTTGAGACATTACTCTCATGGAGGAAAGTCCGCATGGTGTCAGTTGTATTCAATCACGATGCAATTTCTGTGTTTCATCAACACTCTGATAGTCCACAGATTACAGAATGCCTCCAGATGTGCATCGGAAACTACTACAGGTCTTCCAGGGAACGATCAAAGCGTAGACTGTTTGAGACATTACTCCCATGGAGGAAAGTGCGCATGGTGACTGTTGTATTCAATCCGTATGCAATTTCTGTGTTTCAACAACACTCTGATAGTCCACAGATTACAGAATGCCTCCAGATGTTCATCAGAAACAAGTACTGGTCCTCCAGGGAACGATCAAAGCGTAAACTGTTTGAGACATTACTCCCATGGAGGAAAGTGCGCATGGTGACTGCTGTTTTCAATCCCGATGCTATTTCTGTGTTTCAACAACACTCTGACAGAACACAGATTACGGAATGCCTCCAGATGTGCATCGGAAACTACTACACGTCTTCCAGTGAACGATCAAAGCGTAGACTGTTTGAGACATTACACCCATGGAGGAAAGTGCGCATGGTGACTGTTGTATTCAATCCCGATGCAATTTCTGTGTTTCATCAACACTTTGAAGATCCGCAGATTACAGAATGCCTCCAGATGTGTATCGGAAACTGCTACTGGTCTTCCAGGAAACGATCAAAGCGTAGACAGTTTGAGACATTACTCCCAAGGAGGAAAGTGCGCATGGTGACTGTTGTATTCAATCCGTATGCAATTTCTGTGTTTCAACAACACTCTGATAGTCCACAGATTACAAAATGCCTCCAGATGTGCATCGGAAACTACTACTAGTCTTCCAGGGAACGATCAAAGCGTAGACTGTTTGAGACATTACTCCCATTTAGGAAAATTGCGCATTGTGTCTGTTGTATTCAATCCCGATGCAATTTCTGTGTTTCAACAACACTCTGATAGTCCACACATTACAAAATGAACCCAGATGTTCATAGGAAACAACTACTGGTCTTCCAGGGAACGATCAAAGCGTAAACTGTTTGAGACATTACTCCCATGGAGGAAAGTGCGCATGGTGACTGTTGTATTCAATCCCGAGGCTATTTCTGTGTTTCATCAACACTTTAAAAGTTCACAGATTACAGAGTGCCTCCAGACGTGCATCGTAAACTACTACTGGTCGTGCAGGGAACGATCAAAGCGTAGACTGTTTGAGACATTACTCCCAAGGGGGAAAGTGCGCATGGTGACTGTTGTATTCAATCCCGATGCAATTTCTGTGTTTCATCAACACTTTGAAGGTCGACAGATTACTGAATGCCTCCAGATGAGCATCGGAAACTACTACTGGTCCTCCAGGAAACGATCAAATCGTAGACTGATTGAGACATTACTCCCATGGAGGAAAGTGCGCATGGTGACTGTTGTATTCAACCCAGCTGCAATTTCTGTGTTTAATCAACAATTTGAAGGTCCAGAGATTACAGAATGCCTCCAGATGTGGATCGGAAACTACTACTGGTCTTCCAGGGAACGAACAAAACGTAGACTGTTTGTGCACATTACTTCCATGGAGGAAAGTGCGCATGGTGACTGTTGTATTCAATCTCGATGCAATTTCTGTGTTTCATCAACACTCTGATAGTCCACAGATTACAGAATGCCCCCAGATGTGCGTCGGAAAGTACTACTTGTCTTCCAGGGAACGATCAAAGCGTAGACTGTTTGACACATTACTCCCATGGAGGAAAGTGCGCATGGTGACTGTTCTATTCAATCCCGATGCAATTTCTGTGTTTCATCAACACTCTGATAGTCCACACATTACAGAATGCCCCCAGATGTGCATCGGAAACTGCTACTGGTCTTCCAGGGAACGATCAAAGCGTAAACTGTTTGAGACATTACTCCCAGTGAGGAAAGTGCTAATGGTAACTTTTGTATTCAATTCTGATGTAATTTCTGAGTTTCATCAACACTCTGATAGTCCACACATTACAGAATGCAACCAGATGTGCATCGGAAACAAAAACTGTTCTTCCAGGGAACGATCAAAGCGTAAACTGTTTGAGACATTACTACCATGGAGGAAAGTGCGCATGGTGACTGTTGTATTCGATCCCGATGCAATTTCTGTGTTTCATCAACATTCTGACAGTCCCCAGATTACAGAATGCCTCCAGATGTGCATCGGAAACTACTACAGGTCTTCCAGGGAACGATCAAAGCGTAGCCTGTTTGATACATTACTCCCATGGAGGAAAGTGCGCATGGTGACTGTTGTATTCAATACCAATGCAATTTCTGTGTTTCATCAACACTCTGATAGTCCACAGAATACAGAATGACACCAGATGTGCCTCGGAAACTAATACATGTCTTCCAGGGAACGATCAAAGCGTAGACTGTTTGAGACATTACTCCCATGGAGGAAAGTGCCCATGGTGACTGTTGTATTCAATCCCGATGCAATTTCTGTGTTTCATCAACACTTTAAAGGTTCACAGATTACAGAATGCCTCCAGATGTGCATCGGAAACTACTACAGGTCTTCCAGGGAACGATCAAAGCGTAAACTGTTTGAGACATTACTCCCATAGAGGAAGGTGCGCATGGTGACTGTTCTATTCAATCCTGATGCAATTTCTGTCTTTCATCAACACTCTGATAGTCCACACATTACAGAATGTCCCCGGATGTGCATCGGAAACTACTACTGGTCTTCCAGGAAACGATGAAAGCGTAAACTGTTTGAGACATTACTCCCAATGAGGAAAGTGCGCATGGTGACTGTTGTATTCAATCCGTATGCAATTTCTGTGTTTCAACAACACTCTGATAGTCCACAGATTACAGAATGCCTCCACATGTGCATCGGAAACTACTACTGGCCTTCCAGGGAACGATCAAAGCGTAGACTGTTTGAGACGTTACTCCCATTTAGGAAAATTGCGCATTGTGACTGTTGTATTCAATCCCGATGCAATTTCTGTGTTTCAGCAACACTCTGATAGTCCACACATTACAGAATGAACCCAGATGTCCATCGGAAACTACTACTGGTCTTGCAGGGAACTATAAAATAGTAAACTGTTTGAGACATTACTCTCATGGAGGAAAGTCCGCATGGTGTCAGTTGTATTCAATCACGATGCAATTTCTGTGTTTCATCAACACTCTGATAGTCTACAGATTACAGAATGCCTCCAGATGTGCATCGGAAGCTACTACATGTCTTCCAGGGAACGATCAAAGCGTAAACTGTTTGAGACATAATTCCCATGGGGGAAAGTGCGCATGGTGACTGTTGTATTCAATCCCGATGCAATTTCTGTGTTTCATCAACACTCTGACAGTCCACAGATTACAGAATGCCTCCAGATGTGCATCGGAAACTACTACTGGTCTTTCAGGGAACGATCAAAGCGTAGACTGTTTGTGACATTACTACCATGTAGGAAAGTGCGCATGGTGACTGTTGTATTCAATCTCGATGCAATTTCTGTGTTTCATCAACACTTTAAAGGTCCACAGATTACAGAATAACTCCAGATGTGCATCGAAAACTACTACTGGTCTTGGAGGGAACGATCAAAGCGTAGACTGTTTGAGACACTACTCCCATGGAGGAAAGTGCGCATGGTGACTGTTGTATTCAATCCCGATGCAATTTCTGTGTTTCATCAACACTCAGACAGTCCACAGATTACAGAATGCCCCCAGATGTGCGTCGGAAACTACTACTTGTCTTCCAGGGAACGGTCAAATCGTAGACTGTTTGACACATTACTCCCATGGAGGAAAGTGCGCATGGTGACTGTTGTATTGGATCCCGATGCAATTTCTCTGTTTCATCAACATTCTGACAGTCCCCATATTACAGACTGCCTCCAGATGTGCATCGGAAAATACTACAGGTCATCCAGGGAACGATCAAAGCGTAGACTGTTTGAGACATTACTCCCATGGAGGAAAGTGCTAATGGTAACTTTTGTTTTCAATTCTGATGTAATTTCTGAGTTTCATCAACACTCCGATAGTCCACACATTACAGAATGCAACCAGATGTGCATCGGAAACAAAAACTGCTCGTCCAGGGGACGATCAAAGCGTAAACTGTTTGAGACATTACTACCATGGAGGAAAGTGCGCATGGTGACTGTTGTATTCGATCCCGATGCAATTTCTGCGTTTCATCAACATTCTGACAGTCCCCATATTACAGAATGCTTCTAGATGTGCATCGGAAACTACTACAGGTCTTCCAGGGAACGATCAAAGCGTAGACTGTTTGAGACATTACTCCCATGGAGGAAAGTGCGCATGGTGACTGTTGTATTCAATCCGTATGCAATTTCTGTGTTTCAACAACACTCTGATAGTCCACAGATTACAGAATGCCTCCAGATGTGCATCGGAAACTACTACTGGTCTTCCAGGGAACGATCAAAGCGTAGACTGTTTGAGACATTACTCCCATTTAGGAAAATTGCGCATTGTGACTGTTGTATTCAATCCCGATGCAATTTCTGTGTTTCATCAACACTTTGAAGGTCCACAGATTACAGAATGCCTCCAGATGTGTATCGGAAACTGCTACTGGTCTTCCAGGAAACGATCAAAGCGTAGACAGTTTGAGACATTACACCCAAGGAGGAAAGTGCGCATGGTGACTGTTGTGTTCAATCCGTATGCAATTTCTGTGTTTCAACAACACTCTGATAGTCCACAGATTACAGAATGCCTCCAGATGTGCATCGGAAACTACTACTGGTCTTCCAGGGAACGATCAAAGCGTAGACTGTTTGAGACATTACTCCCATTTAGGAAAATTGCGCATGGTGACTGTTATATTCAATCCCGAGGCTATTTCTGTGTTTCATCAACACTTTAAAGGTTTACAGATTACAGAGTGCCTCCAGATGTGCATCGTAAACTACTACTGGTCTTGCAGGGAAAAATCAAAGCGTAGACTGTTTGGGACATTACTCCCAAGGGGGAAAGTGCGCATGGTGACTGTTGTATTGAATCCCGATGCAATTTCTGTGTTTGATCAACACTCTAACAGTCCACAGATTACAGAATGCCCCCAGATGTGCATCGGAAACTACTACTGGTCTTCCAGGGAACGATCAAAGCGTATACTGTTTGAGACATTACTCCCATGGAGGAAAGTGCGAATGGTGACTGTTGTATTCAATCCCGATGCAATTTCTGTGTTTGATCAACACTTTGAAGGTCGACAGATTACAGAATGCCTCCAGATGAGCATCGGAAAATACTACTGGTCCTCTAGGAAACGATCAAATCGTTGACTGATTGAGACATTACTCCCATGGAGGAAAGTACGCATGGTGACTGTTGTATTCAACCCCGCGGCAATTTCTGTGTTTAATCAACAATTTGAAGGTCCACAGATTACAGAATGCCTCCAGATGTCCATCGGAAACTACTACTGGTCTTGCAGGGAACTATAAAATAGTAGACTGTTTGAGACATAACTCCCATGGAGGAAAGTGCGCATGGTGACTGTTGTATTCAATCCCGATGCAATTTCTGTGTTTCATCAACACTCTGACAGTCCACAGATTACAGAATGCCTCCAGATGTGCATCGAAAACTACTACTGGTCTTCCAGGGAACGATCAAAGCGTAGACTGTTTGTGACATTACTACCATGTAGGAAAGTGCGCATGGTGACTGTTGTATTCAATCTCGATGCAATTTCTGTGTTTCATCAACACTTTGAAGGTCCACAGATTACAGAATACCTCCAGATGTGCATCGGAAACTACTACTGGTCTTGGAGGGAACGATCAAAACGTAGACTGTTTGTGCACATTACTCCCATGGAGGAAAGTGCGCATGGTGACTGTTATATTCAATCCCGATGCAATTTCTGTGTTTCATCAACACTCTGATAGTCCACAGATTACAGAATGACACCAGATGTGCCTCGGAAACTAATACATGTCTTCCAGGGAACGATCAAAGCGTAGACTGTTTGCGACATTACTCCCATGGAGGAAAGTGCCCATAGTGACTGTTGTATTCAATCCCGATGCAATTTCTGTGTTTCATCAACACTTTAAACGTTCACAGATTACAGAATGCCTCCAGATGTGCATCGGAAACTACTACAGGTCTTCCAGGGAACGATCAAAGCGTAAACTGTTTGAGACATTACTCCCATAGAGGAAGGTGCGCATGGTGACTGTTCTATTCAATCCTGATGCAATTTCTGTGTTTCATCAACACTCTGATAGTCCACACATTACAGAATGTCCCCGGATGTGCATCGGAAACGACTACTGGTCTTCCAGGAGACGATGAAAGCGTTAACTGATGAGACATTACTCCCAAGGAGGAAAGTGCGCATGGTGACTGTTGTATTCAATCCCTATGCAATTTCTGTGTTTCAACAACACTCTGATAGTCCACAGATTACAGAATGCCTCCAGATGTGCATCGGAAACTACTACTGGTCTTCCAGGGAACGATCAAAGCGTGGACTGTTTGTGACATTACTACCGTGTAGGAAAGTGCGCATGGTGACTGTTGTATTCAATCTCGATGCAATTTCTGTGTTTCATCAACACTTTGAAGGTCCACAGATTACAGAATACCACCAGATGTGCATCGGAAACTACTACTGGTCTTGGAGGGAACGATCAAAACGTAGACTGTTTGTGCACATTACTCCCATGGAGGAAAGTGCGCATGGTGACTGTTGTATTCAATCCCGATGCAATTTCTGTGTTTCATCAACACTCTGATAGTCCACAGATTACAGAATGCCCCCAGATGTGCGTCGGAACTACTACTTGTCTTCCAGGGAACAATCAAAGCATAGACTGTTTGACACATTACTCCCATGGAGGAAAGTGCGCATTGTGACTGTTCTATTCAATCCCGATGCAATTTCTGTGCTTCATCAACACTCTGATGGTCCACACATTACAGAATGCCCCCAGATGTGCATCGGAAACAAAAACTGTTCTTCCAGGGAACGATCAAAGCGTAAACTGTTTGAGACATTACTACCATGGAGGAAAGTGTGCATGGTGACTCTTGTATTCGATCACGATGCAATTTCTGTGTTTCATCAACATTCTGACAGTCACCAGATTACAGAATGCCTCCAGATGTGCATCGGAAACTACTACAGGTCTTCCAGGGAACGATCAAAGCGTAGACTGTTTGAGACATTACTCCCATGGAGGAAAGTGCGCATGGTGACAGTTATATTCAATCCCGATGCAATTTCTGTGTTTCATCAACACTCTGATAGTCCACAGATTACAGAATGACACCAGATGTGCCTCGGAAACTAATACATGTCTTCCAGGGAACGATCAAAGCGTAGACTGTTTCAGACATTACTCCCATGGAGGAAAGTGCCCATAGTGACTGTTGTATTCAATCCCGATGCAATTTCTGTGTTTCATCAACACTTTAAAGGTTCACAGATTACAGAATGCCTCCAGATGTGCATCGGAAACTACTACAGGTCTTCCAGGGAACGATCAAAGCGTAAACTGTTTGAGACATTACTCCCATAGAGGAAGGTGCGCATGGTGACTGTTCTATTCAATCCTGATGCAATTTCTGTCTTTCATCAACACTCTGATAGTCCACACATTACAGAATGTCCCCGGATGTGCATCGGAAACTACTACTGGTCTTCCAGGAGACGATGAAAGCGTAAACTGTTTGAGACATTACTCCCAAGGAGGAAAGTGCGCGTGGTGACTGTTGTATTCAATCCGTATGCAATTTCTGTGTTTCAACAACACTCTGATAGTCCACAGATTACAGAATGCCTCCAGATGTGCATCGGAAACTACTACTGGTCTTCCAGGGGACGATCAAAGCGTAAACTGTTTGAGACATTACTACCATGGAGGAAAGTGCGCATGGTGACTGTTGTATTCGATCCCGATGCAATTTCTGCGTTTCATCAACATTCTGACAGTCCCCATATTACAGAATGCTTCTAGATGTGCATCGGAAACTACTACAGGTCTTCCAGGGAACGGTCAAAGCGTTGACTGTTTGAGACATTACTCCCATTTAGGAAAATTGCGCATTGTGACTGTTGTTTTCAATCCCGATGATATTTCTGTGTTTCAACAACACTCTGATAGTTCACACATTACAGAATGAACCCAGATGTACATCGGAAACAACTACTGGTCTTCCAGGGAACGATCAAAGCGTAAACTGTTTGAGACATCACTCCCATGGAGGAAAGTGCGCATGGTGACTGTTGTATTCAATCGCGCGGCTATTTCTGTATTTCATCAACACTTCAAAGGTTCACAAATTACAGAGTGCCTCAAGATGTGCATCGTAAACTACTACTGGTCTTGCAGGGAACGATCAAAGCGTAGACTGTTTGAGACATTACTCCAAGGGGGAATGTGCGCATGGTGACTGTTGTATTGAATCCCGATGCAATTTCTGTGTTTCATCAACACTCTAACAGTCCACAGAACACAGAATGCACCCAGATGTGCATCGGAAACTACTATTGGTCTTCCAGGGAACGATCAAAGCGTATACTGTTTGAGACATTACTCCCATGGAGGAAAGTGCGAATGGTGACTGTTGCATTCAATCCCGATGCAATTTCTGTGTTTCATCAACACATTGAAGGTCGACAGATTACAGAATGCCTCCAGATGAGCATCGGAAACTACTACTGGTCCTCCAGGAAACGATCAAATCGTAGACTGATTGCGACATTACTCCCATGGAGGGAAGTGCGCATGGTGACTGTTGTATTCAACCCCGCGGCAATTTCTGTGTTTAATCAACAATTTGAAGGTCCACAAATTACAGAAAGCCTCCAGATGTCCATCGGAAACTACTACTGGTCCTGCAGGGAACTATAAAATAGTAGATTGTTTGAGACATTACTCTCATGGTATAAAGTCCGCATGGTGTCTGTTGTATTCAATCACGATGCAATTTCTGTGTTTCATCAACACTCTGATAGTCCACAGATTACAGAATGCCTCCAGATGTGCATCGGAAGCTACTACATGTCTTCCAGGGAACGATCAAAGCGTAAACTGTTTGAGACATATCTCCCATGGAGGAAATTGCGCATGGTGACTGTTGTATTCAATCCCGATGGAATTTCTGGGTTTCATCAACACTCTGACAGTCCACAGATTACAGAATGCCTCCAGATGTGCATCGGAAACTACTACTGGTCTTTCAGGGAACGATCAAAGCGTAGACTGTTTATGACATTACTACCATTTAGGAAAGTGCGCATGGTGACTGTTGTATTTAATCTCGATGCAATTTCTGTGTTTCATCAACACTTTGAAGGACCACAGATTACAGAATACCTCCAGATGTGCATCGGAAACTACTACTGGTCTTGGAGGGAACGATCAAATCGTAGACTGTTTGAGACATTACTCCTATGGAGGAAAGTGCGCATGGTGACTGTTGTATTCAATCTCGATGCAATTTCTGTGTTTCATCAACACTCTGATAGTTCACAGATTACAGAATGCCCCCAGATTTGCGTCGGAAACTACTACTTGTCTTCCAGGGAAAGATCAAAGCGTAGACTGTTTGACACATTACTCCCATGGAGGAAAGTGCGCATGGTGACTGTTCTATTCAATCCCGATGCAATTTCTGTGTTTCATCAACACTCTGATAGTCCACACATTACAGAATGCCCCCAGATGTGGATCGGAAACTACTAGTGGTCTTCCAGGGAACGATCAAAGCGTAAACTGTTTGAGACATTACTCCCATGGAGGAAAGTGCTAATGGTAACTTTTGTATTCAATTCTGATGTAATTTCTGAGTTTCATCAAAACTCTGATAGTCCACACATTACAAAATGCAACCAGATGTGCATCGGAAACAAAAACTGTTCTTCCAGGGAACGATCAAAGCGTAAACTGTTTGAGACATCACTACCATGGAGGAAAGTGCTCATGGTGACTTTTGTATTCGATCCCGATGCAATTTCTGTGTTTCATCAACATTCTGACAGTCCCCAGATTACAGAATGCCTCCAGATGTGCATCGGA
Organism: Schistocerca gregaria; assembly: GCF_023897955.1. Lineage (NCBI taxonomy): Eukaryota > Metazoa > Arthropoda > Insecta > Orthoptera > Acrididae > Schistocerca > Schistocerca gregaria. Next base: position 4,138,352 of record NW_026061707.1, on the reverse strand, counting down.
AACTACTACAGGTCTTCCAGGAAACGATCAAAGCGTAGACTGTTTGAGACATTACTCCCATGGAGGAAAGTGCGCATGGTGACTGTTGTATTCAATCCCAATGCAATTTCTGTGTTTCATCAACACTCTGATAGTCCACAGATTACAGAATGACACCAGATGTGCCTCGGAAACTAATACATGTCGTCCAGGGAACGATCAAAGCGTAGACTGTTTGAGACATTACTCCAATGGAGGAAAGTTCCCATGGTGACTGTTGTATTCAATCCCGATGCAATTTCTGTGTTTCATCAACACTTTAAAGGTTCACAGATTACAGAATGCCTCCAGATGTGCATCGGAAACTACTACAGGTCTTCCAGGGAACGATCAAAGCGTAAACTGTTTGAGACATTACTCCCATAGAGGAAGGTGCGCGTGGTGACTGTTGTATTCAATCCGTATGCAATTTCTGTGTTTCAACAACACTCTGATAGTCCACAGATTACAGAATGCCTCCAGATGTGCATCGGAAACTACTACTGGTCTTCCAGGGGACGATCAAAGCGTAAACTGTTTGAGACATTACTACCATGGAGGAAAGTGCGCATGGTGACTGTTGTATTCAATCCCGATGCAATTTCTGCGTTTCATCAACATTCTGACAGTCCCCATATTACAGAATGCTTCTAGATGTGCATCGGAAACTACTACAGGTCTTCCAGGGAACGGTCAAAGCGTTGACTGTTTGAGACATTACTCCCATTTAGGAAAATTGCGCATTGTGACTGTTGTTTTCAATCCCGATGATATTTCTGTGTTTCAACAACACTCTGATAGTTCACACATTACAGAATGAACCCAGATGTACATCGGAAACAACTACTGGTCTTCCAGGGAACGATCAAAGCGTAAACTGTTTGAGACATCACTCCCATGGAGGAAAGTGCGCATGGTGACTGTTGTATTCAATCGCGCGGCTATTTCTGTGTTTCATCAACACTTCAAAGGTTCACAAATTACAGAGTGCCTCAAGATGTGCATCGTAAACTACTACTGGTCTTGCAGGGAACGATCACAGCGTAGACTGTTTGAGACATTACTCCCAAGGGGGAATGTGCGCATGGTGACTGTTGTATTGAATCCCGATGCAATTTCTGTGTTTCATCAACACTCTAACAGTCCACAGAACACAGAATGCCCCCAGATGTGCATCGGAAACTACTATTGGTCTTCCAGGGAACGATCAAAGCGTATACTGTTTGAGACATTACTCCCATGGAGGAAAGTGCGAATGGTGACTGTTGCATTCAATCCCGATGCAATTTCTGTGTTTCATCAACACATTGAAGGTCGACAGATTACAGAATGCCTCCAGATGAGCATCGGAAACTACTACTGGTCCTCCAGGAAACGATCAAATCGTAGACTGATTGCGACATTACTCCCATGGAGGGAAGTGCGCATGGTGACTGTTGTATTCAACCCCGCGGCAATTTCTGTGTTTAATCAACAATTTGAAGGTCCACAAATTACAGAAAGCCTCCAGATGTCCATCGGAAACTACTACTGGTCCTGCAGGGAACTATAAAATAGTAGATTGTTTGAGACATTACTCTCATGGAATAAAGTCCGCATGGTGTCTGTTGTATTCAATCACGATGCAATTTCTGTGTTTCATCAACACTCTGATAGTCCACAGATTACAGAATGCCTCCAGATGTGCATCGGAAGCTACTACATGTCTTCCAGGGAACGATCAAAGCGTAAACTGTTTGAGACATATCTCCCATGGAGGAAATTGCGCATGGTGACTGTTGTATTCAATCCCGATGCAATTTCTGGGTTTCATCAACACTCTGACAGTCCACAGATTACAGAATGACTCCAGATGTGCATCGGAAACTACTACTGGTCTTTCAGGGAACGATCAAATCGTAGACTGTTTGAGACATTACTCCCATGGAGGAAAGTGCTAATGGTAACTTTTGTATTCAATTCTGATGTAATTTCTGAGTTTCATCAAAACTCTGATAGTCCACACATTACAAAATGCAACCAGATGTGCATCGGAAACAAAAACTGTTCTTCCAGGGAACGATCAAAGCGTAAACTGTTTGAGACATCACTACCATGGAGGAAAGTGCGCATGGTGACTTACGTATTCGATCCCGATGCAATTTCTGTGTTTCATCAACATTCTGACAGTCCCCAGATTACAGAATGCCTCCAGATGTGCATCGGAAACTACTACAGGTCTTCCAGGAAACGATCAAAGCGTAGACTGTTTGAGACATTACTCCCATGGAAGAAAGTGCGCATGGTGACTGTTGTATTCAATCCCAATGCAATTTCTGTGTTTCATCAACACTCTGATAGTCCACAGATTACAGAATGACACCAGATGTGCCTCGGAAACTAATACATGTCGTCCAGGGAACGATCAAAGCGTAGACTGTTTGAGACATTACTCCAATGGAGGAAAGTTCCCATGGTGACTGTTGTATTCAATCCCGATGCAATTTCTGTGTTTCATCAACACTTTAAGGTTCACAGATTACAGAATGCCTCCAGATGTGCATCGGAAACTACTACAGGTCTTCCAGGGAACGATCAAATCGTAAACTGTTCGAGACATTACTCCCATAGAGGAAGGTGCGCATGGTGGCTGTTCTATTCAATCGTGATGCAATTTCTATCTTTCATAAACACTATGATAGTCCACACATTACAGAATGTCCCCGGATGTGCATTGGAAACTAATACATGTCTTCCAGGGAACGATCAAATCGTAGACTGTTTGATACATAACTCCCATTGAGGAAAGTGCGCATGGTGACTGTTGTATTGAATCCCGATGCCATTTCTGTGTTTCATCAACACTTTGAAGGTCCACAGATTACAGAATGCCTCCAGATGTGTATCGGAAACTGCTACTGGTCTTCCAGGAAACGATCAAAGCGTAGACAGTTTGAGACATTACTCCTAAGGAGGAAAGTGCACATGGTGACTGTTGTATTCAATCCGTATGCAATTTCTGTGTTTCAACAACACTCTGATAGTCCACAGATTACAGAATGCCCTCAGATGGGCATCGGAAACTACTACTGGTCTTCCAGGGAACGATCAAAGCGTAAACTGTTTGAGACATTACTCCCATGGAGGAAAGTACACATGGTAACTGTTGTTTTCAATACCGATGCTATTTCTGTGTTTCATCAACACTCTGGCAGACCACAGATTACAGAATGCCTCCAGATGTGCATCGGAAACTACTACAGGTCTTCCAGTGAACGATCAAAGCGTAGACGGTTTGAGACATTACTCCCATGGAGGAAAGTTAGCATGGTGACAGTTGTATTCAATCCCGATGCAATTTCTGTGTTTCATCAACACTCTGATAGTCCACAGATTACAAAATGACACCAGATGTGCATCGGAAACTAATACATGTCTTCCAGGGAACGATCAAAGCGTAGACTGTATGATATATTACTCCCATGGAGGAAAGTGCGCATGGTGACTGTTGTATTCAATCCCGATGCAATTTCTGTGTTTCATCAACACTTTGAAGGTCCACAGATTACAGAATACCTCCAGATGTGTATCGGAAACTGCTACTGGTCTTCCAGGAAACGATCAAAGCGTAGACAGTTTGAGACATTACTCGCAAGGAGGAAAGAGCGCATGGTGTCTGTTGTATTCAATCCGTATGCAATTTCTGTGTTTCAACAACACTCTGATAGTCCACGGATTACAGAATGCCTCCAGATGTGCATCGGAAACTACTACTGGTCTTACAGGGAACGTTAAAAGCGTAGACTGTTTGAGACATTACTCCCATTTAGGAAAATTGCGCATTGTGACTGTTGTATTCAATCCCGATGCAATTTCTGTGTTTGAACAACACTCTGATAGTCCACACATTACAGAATGAACCCAGATGTTCATCGGAAACAACTACTCTTCTTCCAGGGAACGATCAAAGCGTAAACTGTTTGAGACATTACTCCCATGGAGGAAAGTGCGCATGGTGACTGTTGTATTCAACCCCGCGGCAACTTCTGTGTTTAATCAACAATTTGAAGGTCCACAGATTACAGAATGCCTCCAGATGTGCATCGGAAGCTACTACATGTCTTCCAGGGAACGATCAAAGCGTAGACTGTATGATACACTACTCCCATGGAGGAAAGTGCGCATGGTGACTGTTCTATTCAATCCCGATGCAATTTCTGTGTTTCATCAACACTCTGATAGTCCACACATTACAGAATGCCCCCAGATGTGCATCGGAAACTACTACTGTTCTTCCAGTGAACGATCAAAGCGTAAACTGTTTGAGACATTACTACCATGGAGGAAAGTGCGCATGGTGACTGTTGTATTCGATCCCGATGCAATTTCTGTGTTTCATCAACATTCTGACAGTCCCCAGATTACAGAATGCCTCCAGATGTGCATCGGAAACTACTACAGGTCTTCCAGGGAACCATCACAGCGTAGACTGTTTGAGACATTACTCCCATGGAGGAAAGTGCGCATGGTGACTGTTCTATTCAATCCCGATGCAATTTCTGTGTTTCATCAACACTCTGATAGTCCACACATTACAGAATGCCCCCAGATGTGGATCGGAAACTACTAGTGGTCTTCCAGGGAACGATCAAAGCGTAAACTGTTTGAGACATTACTCCCATGGAGGAAAGTGCTAATGGTAACTTTTGTATTCAATTCTGATGTAATTTCTGAGTTTCATCAAAACTCTGATAGTCCACACATTACAAAATGCAACCAGATGTGCATCGGAAACAAAAACTGTTCTTCCAGGGAACGATCAAAGCGTAAACTGTTTGAGACATCACTACCATGGAGGAAAGTGCTCATGGTGACTTTTGTATTCGATCCCGATGCAATTTCTGTGTTTCATCAACATTCTGACAGTCCCCAGATTACAGAATGCCTCCAGATGTGCATCGGAAACTACTACAGGTCTTCCAGGAAACGATCAAAGCGTAGACTGTTTGAGACATTACTCCCATGGAGGAAAGTGCGCATGGTGACTGTTGTATTCAATCCCAATGCAATTTCTGTGTTTCATCAACACTCTGATAGTCCACAGATTACAGAATGACACCAGATGTGCCTCGGAAACTAATACATGTCGTCCAGGGAACGATCAAAGCGTAGACTGTTTGAGACATTACTCCAATGGAGGAAAGTTCCCATGGTGACTGTTGTATTCAATCCCGATGCAATTTCTGTGTTTCATCAACACTTTAAAGGTTCACAGATTACAGAATGCCTCCAGATGTGCATCGGAAACTACTACAGGTCTTCCAGGGAACGATCAAAGCGTAAACTGTTTGAGACATTACTCCCATAGAGGAAGGTGCGCGTGGTGACTGTTGTATTCAATCCGTATGCAATTTCTGTGTTTCAACAACACTCTGATAGTCCACAGATTACAGAATGCCTCCAGATGTGCATCGGAAACTACTACTGGTCTTCCAGGGGACGATCAAAGCGTAAACTGTTTGAGACATTACTACCATGGAGGAAAGTGCGCATGGTGACTGTTGTATTCAATCCCGATGCAATTTCTGCGTTTCATCAACATTCTGACAGTCCCCATATTACAGAATGCTTCTAGATGTGCATCGGAAACTACTACAGGTCTTCCAGGGAACGGTCAAAGCGTTGACTGTTTGAGACATTACTCCCATTTAGGAAAATTGCGCATTGTGACTGTTGTTTTCAATCCCGATGATATTTCTGTGTTTCAACAACACTCTGATAGTTCACACATTACAGAATGAACCCAGATGTACATCGGAAACAACTACTGGTCTTCCAGGGAACGATCAAAGCGTAAACTGTTTGAGACATCACTCCCATGGAGGAAAGTGCGCATGGTGACTGTTGTATTCAATCGCGCGGCTATTTCTGTGTTTCATCAACACTTCAAAGGTTCACAAATTACAGAGTGCCTCAAGATGTGCATCGTAAACTACTACTGGTCTTGCAGGGAACGATCACAGCGTAGACTGTTTGAGACATTACTCCCAAGGGGGAATGTGCGCATGGTGACTGTTGTATTGAATCCCGATGCAATTTCTGTGTTTCATCAACACTCTAACAGTCCACAGAACACAGAATGCCCCCAGATGTGCATCGGAAACTACTATTGGTCTTCCAGGGAACGATCAAAGCGTATACTGTTTGAGACATTACTCCCATGGAGGAAAGTGCGAATGGTGACTGTTGCATTCAATCCCGATGCAATTTCTGTGTTTCATCAACACATTGAAGGTCGACAGATTACAGAATGCCTCCAGATGAGCATCGGAAACTACTACTGGTCCTCCAGGAAACGATCAAATCGTAGACTGATTGCGACATTACTCCCATGGAGGGAAGTGCGCATGGTGACTGTTGTATTCAACCCCGCGGCAATTTCTGTGTTTAATCAACAATTTGAAGGTCCACAAATTACAGAAAGCCTCCAGATGTCCATCGGAAACTACTACTGGTCCTGCAGGGAACTATAAAATAGTAGATTGTTTGAGACATTACTCTCATGGAATAAAGTCCGCATGGTGTCTGTTGTATTCAATCACGATGCAATTTCTGTGTTTCATCAACACTCTGATAGTCCACAGATTACAGAATGCCTCCAGATGTGCATCGGAAGCTACTACATGTCTTCCAGGGAACGATCAAAGCGTAAACTGTTTGAGACATATCTCCCATGGAGGAAATTGCGCATGGTGACTGTTGTATTCAATCCCGATGCAATTTCTGGGTTTCATCAACACTCTGACAGTCCACAGATTACAGAATGACTCCAGATGTGCATCGGAAACTACTACTGGTCTTTCAGGGAACGATCAAATCGTAGACTGTTTGAGACATTACTCCCATGGAGGAAAGTGCTAATGGTAACTTTTGTATTCAATTCTGATGTAATTTCTGAGTTTCATCAAAACTCTGATAGTCCACACATTACAAAATGCAACCAGATGTGCATCGGAAACAAAAACTGTTCTTCCAGGGAACGATCAAAGCGTAAACTGTTTGAGACATCACTACCATGGAGGAAAGTGCGCATGGTGACTTACGTATTCGATCCCGATGCAATTTCTGTGTTTCATCAACATTCTGACAGTCCCCAGATTACAGAATGCCTCCAGATGTGCATCGGAAACTACTACAGGTCTTCCAGGAAACGATCAAAGCGTAGACTGTTTGAGACATTACTCCCATGGAAGAAAGTGCGCATGGTGACTGTTGTATTCAATCCCAATGCAATTTCTGTGTTTCATCAACACTCTGATAGTCCACAGATTACAGAATGACACCAGATGTGCCTCGGAAACTAATACATGTCGTCCAGGGAACGATCAAAGCGTAGACTGTTTGAGACATTACTCCAATGGAGGAAAGTTCCCATGGTGACTGTTGTATTCAATCCCGATGCAATTTCTGTGTTTCATCAACACTTTAAGGTTCACAGATTACAGAATGCCTCCAGATGTGCATCGGAAACTACTACAGGTCTTCCAGGGAACGATCAAATCGTAAACTGTTCGAGACATTACTCCCATAGAGGAAGGTGCGCATGGTGACTGTTCTATTCAATCGTGATGCAATTTCTATCTTTCATAAACACTATGATAGTCCACACATTACAGAATGTCCCCGGATGTGCATTGGAAACTAATACATGTCTTCCAGGGAACGATCAAATCGTAGACTGTTTGATACATAACTCCCATTGAGGAAAGTGCGCATGGTGACTGTTGTATTGAATCCCGATGCCATTTCTGTGTTTCATCAACACTTTGAAGGTCCACAGATTACAGAATGCCTCCAGATGTGTATCGGAAACTGCTACTGGTCTTCCAGGAAACGATCAAAGCGTAGACAGTTTGAGACATTACTCCTAAGGAGGAAAGTGCACATGGTGACTGTTGTATTCAATCCGTATGCAATTTCTGTGTTTCAACAACACTCTGATAGTCCACAGATTACAGAATGCCCTCAGATGGGCATCGGAAACTACTACTGGTCTTCCAGGGAACGATCAAAGCGTAAACTGTTTGAGACATTACTCCCATGGAGGAAAGTACACATGGTAACTGTTGTTTTCAATACCGATGCTATTTCTGTGTTTCATCAACACTCTGGCAGACCACAGATTACAGAATGCCTCCAGATGTGCATCGGAAACTACTACAGGTCTTCCAGTGAACGATCAAAGCGTAGACGGTTTGAGACATTACTCCCATGGAGGAAAGTTAGCATGGTGACAGTTGTATTCAATCCCGATGCAATTTCTGTGTTTCATCAACACTCTGATAGTCCACAGATTACAAAATGACACCAGATGTGCATCGGAAACTAATACATGTCTTCCAGGGAACGATCAAAGCGTAGACTGTATGATATATTACTCCCATGGAGGAAAGTGCGCATGGTGACTGTTGTATTCAATCCCGATGCAATTTCTGTGTTTCATCAACACTTTGAAGGTCCACAGATTACAGAATACCTCCAGATGTGTATCGGAAACTGCTACTGGTCTTCCAGGAAACGATCAAAGCGTAGACAGTTTGAGACATTACTCGCAAGGAGGAAAGAGCGCATGGTGTCTGTTGTATTCAATCCGTATGCAATTTCTGTGTTTCAACAACACTCTGATAGTCCACGGATTACAGAATGCCTCCAGATGTGCATCGGAAACTACTACTGGTCTTACAGGGAACGTTAAAAGCGTAGACTGTTTGAGACATTACTCCCATTTAGGAAAATTGCGCATTGTGACTGTTGTATTCAATCCCGATGCAATTTCTGTGTTTGAACAACACTCTGATAGTCCACACATTACAGAATGAACCCAGATGTTCATCGGAAACAACTACTCTTCTTCCAGGGAACGATCAAAGCGTAAACTGTTTGAGACATTACTCCCATGGAGGAAAGTGCGCATGGTGACTGTTGTATTCAACCCCGCGGCAACTTCTGTGTTTAATCAACAATTTGAAGGTCCACAGATTACAGAATGCCTCCAGATGTGCATCGGAAGCTACTACATGTCTTCCAGGGAACGATCAAAGCGTAGACTGTATGATACACTACTCCCATGGAGGAAAGTGCGCATGGTGACTGTTCTATTCAATCCCGATGCAATTTCTGTGTTTCATCAACACTCTGATAGTCCACACATTACAGAATGCCCCCAGATGTGCATCGGAAACTACTACTGTTCTTCCAGTGAACGATCAAAGCGTAAACTGTTTGAGACATTACTACCATGGAGGAAAGTGCGCATGGTGACTGTTGTATTCGATCCCGATGCAATTTCTGTGTTTCATCAACATTCTGACAGTCCCCAGATTACAGAATGCCTCCAGATGTGCATCGGAAACTACTACAGGTCTTCCAGGGAACCATCACAGCGTAGACTGTTTGAGACATTACTCCCATGGAGGAAAGTGCGCATGGTGACTGTTGTATTCAATCCCAATGCAATATCTGTGTTTCATCAACACTCTGATAGTCCACAGATTACAGAATGACACCAGATGTGCCTCGGAAACTAATACATGTCTTCCAGGGAACGATCAAAGCGTAGACGGTTTGAGACATTACTCCAATGGAGGAAAGTGCCCATGGTGACTGTTGTATTCAATCCCGATGCAATTTCTGTGTTTCATCAACACTTTAATGGTTCACAGATTACAGAGTGCCTCCAGATGTGCATCGGAAACTACTACAGGTCTTCCAGGGAACGATCAAAGCGTAAACTGTTTGAGACATTACTCCCATAGAGGAAGGAGCGCATGGTGACTGTTCTATTCAATCCTGATGCAATTTCTATCTTTCATCAACACTCTGATAGTCCACACATTACAGAATGTCCCCGGATGTGCATCGGAAACTGCTACTGGTCTTCCAGGAAACGATGAAAGCGTAAACTGTTTGAGACATTACTCCCATGGAGGAAAGTAAGCATGGTGACTGTTGTATTCAATCCCGATGCATTTTCTGTGTTTCATCAACACTCTGATAGTCCACAGATTACAGAATGCCTCCAGATGTGCATCGGAACTACTACTGGTCTTCCAGGGAACGATCAAAGCAAAGACTGTTTGTGACAATACTCCCATGTAGGAAAGTGCGCATGGTGACTTTTGTATTCAGTCCCGATGCAATTTCTGTGTTTCGTCTACACTTTTAAGGTCCAACGATTACAAAATACCTCCAAATGTGCATCGGAAACTACTAGTGGTCTTGCAGAGAACGATCAAAACGTAGACTGTTTGAGACATTACTCCCATGGAGGAAAATGCGCATGGTGACTGTTGTATTCAATCTCGATGCAATTTCTGTGTTTCATCAACACTCTGATAGTCCATAGATTACAGAATGACACCAGATGTAAGTCGGAAACTACTACTTGTCTTCCAGGGAACGATCAAAGCGTAGACTGTTTGACATATTACTCCCATGGAGGTAAGTGCGCATGGTGACTGTTGTATTCAATCCCGATGCAATTTCTGTGTTTCATCAACACTCTGATAGTCCACAGGTTACAGAATGCCCCAAGATGTGCATCGGAAACTAAAACGCTTCTTCCAGGGAACAATCAAAACGTAAACTGTTTGAGACATTACTCCCATGGAGGAAAGTGCGCCTGGTGACTGTTGTATTCAATCCCGATGCAATTTCTGTGTTTCATCAACACTCTGATAGTCCAGAGATTACATAATGACACCAGATGTGCATCGGAAACTAATACATGTCTTAAAGGGAACAATCAAAGCGTAGGTGTTTGAGACATTACTCGCATGGAGGAAAGTGCGCATGGTGACTGTTGTATTCAATCCCGATGCAATTTCTGTGTTTCATCAACACCCTGATAGTCCACAGATTACAGAGTGACACCAGATGTGCATCGGAAACTAACACATGTCTTCCAGGGAACGATCAAAGCGTAGACTGTTTGAGACATTACTCCCATGGAGGAAAGTGCGCATGGTGACTGTTCAATTCAATCCTGATGCAATATCTGTGTTTCATCAACACTCTGATACTCCACACATTGCAGAAAGTCCCCAAATGTGCATCGGAAACTACTACTGGTCATCCAGGAAACGATGAAATCGTAAACTGTTTGAGACATACTCCCATTGAGGTAAGTGCGCATGGTGACCGTTGTATTCAATCCCGATGCAATTTCTGTGTTTTATCAACACTTTGAAGGTCCACAAATTACAGAATACCTCCAAATGTGCATCTGAAACTACTAGTGGTCTTGCAGGGAACGATCATAACGTAGACTGTTTGAGACATTACTCCCATGGAGGAAAGTGCGCATGGTGACTATTGTATTCAATCCCGATGTAATTTCTGTGTTTGAACAACACTCTTATAGTTTACAGATTACAGAATGCCTCCAGATGTGCATCGGAAACTACTACTATTCTTAAAGGGAACGATCAAAGCGTAGACTGTTTGAGACATTACTCCCATGGAGGAAAGTACGCATGGTGACTGTTCAATTCAATCCTGATGCAATTTCTGTGTTTCATCAACACTCTGATAGTCCACACATTACAGAATGCCCCCAGATGTACATCGGAAACTAAAACTGTTCTTCCAGGGAACAATCAAATCGTAAACTGTTTGACACATTACTCCCATGGAGGAAAGTGCGCATGGTGACTGTTGTATTCAATCCCGATGCAATTTCTGTGTTTCATCAACACTCTGATAGTCCAGAGATTACAGAATGACACCAGATGTGCATCGGAAACTAATACATGTCTTAAAGGGAACAATCAAAGCGTAGACTGTTTGAGACATTACTCGCATGGAGGAAAGTGCGCATGGTGACTGTTGTATTCAATCCCGATGCAATTTCTGTGTTTCATGCACATTCTGATAGTCCACAGATTACAGAATGACACCAGATGTGCATCGGAAACTAATACATGTCCTAAAGGGAAAGATCAAAACGTAGACTGTTTGAGACATTACTCCCATTGAGGAAAGTGCGCATGGTGACTGTTGCATTCAATCCCTATGCAATTTCTGTGTTTAATCAACACTTTAAAGGTTCACAGATTACAGAATGCCTCCAGATGTGCATCGGAAACTACTACTGGTCTTCCAGGAAACGATCAAAGCGTAGACAGTTTGAGACATTACTCTCATGGAGGAAAGTGCGCATGGTGACTGTTGTATTCAATCCCGATGCAGTTTGTGTGTTTCATCAAAGCTCTGATAGTCCACAGACTACAGAATGCCTCCAGATGTGCATTGGAAACTACTACTGGTCTTCCAGGGAACGATCAAAGCGTAGACTCTTTGTGACATTACTCCCATGTAGGAAAGTGCGCATGGTGACTGTTGTATTCAATCCCGATGCAATTTCTGTGTTTCATCAACACTTTGAAGGTCCACAAATTACAGAATGCCTCCAGTTGTGCATCGTAAACTACTACTGGTCTTCCAGGAAACGATCAAAGCGTAGACAGTTTGAGACATTACTCCCATGGAGGAAAGTGCGCATGGTGACTGTTGTATTCAATCCCTATGCAATGTCTGTGTTTCATCAACACTCTGATGGTCCACAGATTACAGAATGCATCCAGATGTGCATCGGACACTACTACTGGTCTTTCTGGGAACGATCAAAGCGTAGACTGTTTGAGACAATAGTCCCATGGAGGAAAGTGTGCATGGTGACCGTTGTAATCAATCCCGATGCAAATTCTGTGTTTCAACAACACTATGATAGTCCACAGATTACAGAATGCCTCCAGATGTGCATCGGAAACTACTACTAGTCTTCCAGGAACGATCAAAGTGTAGACTGTTAGAGACATTACTCCCATTTAGGAAAACTGCGCATAGTGACTGTTGTATTCAATCCCGATGCAATTTCTGTGTTTCAACAACACTCTGATAGTCCACACATTACAGAATGAAACCAGATGTTCATCGGAAACAACTACTGGTCTTCCAGGGAACGATCAAAGCGTAGACTGTTTGAGACATTGCTCCCATGGAGGGAAGTGCGCATGGTGACTGTTGTATTCAATCCCGAGGCAATTTCTGTGTTTCATCAACACTTTAAAGATTCACAGATTACAGAGTGCCTCCAGATGTGCATCGTAAACTACTACTGGTTTTGCAGAGAACGATCAAAGCGTAGACTGTTTGAGACATTACTCCCAAGGAGGAAAGTGCGCATGGTGACTGTTGTATTGAATCCCGATGTAATTTCTGTGTTTCATCAACACTCTAACAGTCCACAGATTACAGAATGCCCCAGATGCGCATCGGAAACTATACTGGTCTTTCAGGGAACGATAAAAGCGTAAACTGTTTGAGACATTACTCCCATGGAGGAAAGTGCGCATGGTGACTGTTGTATTCAATCCCGATGCAATATCTGTGTTTGAACAACACTCTTATAGTTTACAGATTACAGAAAGCCTCCAGATGTGCATCTTATACTACTACTGGTCTTAAAGGGAACGATCAAAGCGTAGACTTTTTGAGACATTACTCCCATGGAGGAAAATGAGCATGATGACTGTTGTATTCAATCCCGAGGCAATTTCTGTGTTTCATGAACACTATGAAGGTCCACAGATTACAGAATGCCTCCAGATGTGCATCGGAAACTACTACAGGTCTTCCAGGGAACGATCAAAGCATAGACTGTTTGAGACATTGCTCCCATGGAGGGAAGTGCGCATGGTGACTGTTGTAATCAATCCCGATGCAATTTCTGTGTTTCATCAACACTCTGATAGACCACACATTACAGAATGCCCCCAGATGTTCATCGGAAACAACTACTGGTCTTCCAGGGAACGATCAAAGTGTAAACTGTTTGAGACATTATTCCCTTGGAGGAAAGTGCACATGGTGACTGTTGTATTCAATCCCGATGCAATTTCTGTGTTTCATCAACACACTGATAGACCACAGATTACAGATTGAGACCAGATGTGCTTCGGAAACTCCTACTGGTCTTCCAGGGAACGATCAAAGCGTAGACTGTTAGAGACATTACTCCCATGGAGGAAAGTGCGCATGGTGACTGTTGTATTCAATCCCGATGCAATTTCTGTGTTTCATCAACACTCTAACAGTCCACAGATTGCACAATGCCCCCAGATGTGCATCGGAAACTACACTGGTCTTCCAGGAAACAATCAAAGCGTAGACTGTTTGAGACATTACTCCCGTGGATGAAAGTGCGCATGGTGACTGTTGTATTCAATCCCGAGGCCATTTCTGTGATTCATCAACAGTTTAAAGGTCCACAGATTACAGAATGCCTCCAGATGTGCATCGGAAACTACTACTGGTCTCGCAGGGAACGATCAAAGCGTAGACTGTTTGAGACATTACTCCCATGGTGGAAAATTCGCATGATGACTGTTGTATTCAATTCCGAGGTAATTTCTGTGTTTCATCAGCACTTTGAAGGTCCACAGATTACAGAATGCCTCTAGATGTGCATCGGAAACTACTAGTGGTCTTCCAGGGAACGATCAAAGCGTAAACTGTTTGAGACATTACTACCATGGAGGAAAGTGCGCATGGTGACTGTTGTATTCGATCCCGATGCAATTTCTGTGTTTCATCAACATTCTGAGAGTCCCCAGATTACAGAAAGCCTTCAGATGTGCATCGGAAACTACTACTGGTCTTCCAGGGAACGATCCAAGCGTAGACTGTTTGAGACATAACTTTCATGGAGGAAAGTGCGCATGGTGACTGTTGTATTCAATCCCGATGCAATTTCTGTGTTTCAACAACACTCTGATAGTCCACAGATTACAGAATGCCTCTAGATGTGCATCGGAAACTACTACTGGTTTTGCAGGGAACGATCAAAGCGTAGACTGTTAGAGATTAGATTAGATTGGATTAGATTAGATTAGATTAATACTTGTTCCATAGATCATGAATACGACACTTCGTAATGATGTGGAACGTGTCAGGTTAATAAAAGATGTCTGTACAAGAAATTACATTACACAAAATATTGCATGACACTAATGATTAAGTTGTTTTTTCTTTTTTTTTTTTTTTTTACTTACTTTATATCTAAAAATTCAGCCAATGAGTAGAAGGAGTTGTCATCTAGAAATTCTTTTAATTTATTTTTAAATGTTAGTGGGCTATCTGTCAGGCTTTTGATGCTGTTTGGTAGGTGCCCAAAGACTTTTGTGGCAGCATAATTTACCCCTTTCTGTGCCAAAGTCAGAATTACTCCCATTGAGGAAAGTGTTCATGGTGACTGTTGTATTCAATTCTGAGGTAATTTCTGTGTTTCATCAACACTTTGAAGGACCAAAGATTACAGAATACCTCCAAATGTGCATCGGAAACTACTAGTGGTCTTGCAGGGAACGATCAAATCGTAGACGGTTTGAGACATTACTCCCATGGAGGAAAGTGCGCATGGTGACTGTTCAATTCAATCCTGATGCAATTTCTGTGTTTCATCAACACTCTGATAGTCCACACATTACAGAATGACACCAGATGTGCATCGGAAACTACTACTGGTCTTCCAGGGAACGATCAAAGCGTAAACTGTTTGAGATATTACTCCCATGGAGGAAAGTGCTAATGATGAATTTTGTAATCAATTCTGATGTAATTTCTGTGTTTCAACAACAATCTAATAGTCCACACATTACAGAATGCCCCCAGATGTACATCGGAAGCTAAAACTGTTCTTCCAGGGAACGATCAAAGCGTAAACTGTTTGACACATTACTCCCATGGAGGAAAGTGCGCATGGTGACTGTTGTATTCAATCCCGATGGAATTTCTGTGTTTCATCAACACTCTGATAGTCAACAGATTACAGAATGCCTCCAGATGTGCATCGGAAACTACTACTGGTCTTCCAGGGAACGATCAAAGCGTAAACTGTTTGAGACATTACTCCCATGGAGGAAAGTGCTAATGGTGACTTTTGTAATAAATTCTGATGTAATTTCTGTGTTTCATCAACAATCTGTTAGTCCACACATTACAGAATGCCCCCAGATGTACATCGGAAACTAAAACTGTTCTTCCAGGGAACGATCAAAGCGTAAACTGTTTGACACATTACTGCCATGGAGGAAAGTGCGCATGGTGACTGTTGTATTCAATCCCGAGGCAATTTCTGTTTTTCATCAACACTATGAAGGTCCACATATTACAGAATGCCTCCAGATGTGCATCGGAAACTACTACAGGTCTTACAGGGAACGATCAAATCATAGACTGTTTGAGACATTACTCCCATGGAGGGAAGTGCGCATGGTGACTGTTGCATTCAATCCCGATGCAATTTCTGTGTTTATTTAACACTTTAAAGGTTCACAGATTACAGAATGCCTCCAGATGTGCCTCGGAAACTACTACTGGTCTTCCTGGGAACGATCAAAACGTAAACTGTTTGAGACATTACTCCCATGGAGGAAAGTGCGCATGGTGTCTGTTGTATTCAATCCCGATGCAATTTCTGTGTTTCATCAACACTCTGATAGACCACACATTACAGAATGCCCCCAGATGTTCATTGGAAAACACTACTGGTCTTCCAGGGAACGATCAAAGCGTAAACTGTTTGAGACATTATTCCCGTGGAGGAAAGTGCACATGGTGACTGTTGTATTCAATCCCGATGCAATTTCTGTGTTTCATCAACACTCTGATAGTCCACAGATTACAGAATGAGACCAGATGTGCATCGGAAACTCCTACTGGTCTTCCAGGGAACGATGAAAGCGTAGACTGTTAGAGACATTACTCCCATGGAGGAAAGAGCGCAAGGTGACTGTTGTATTCAATCCCGATGCAATATCTGTGTATCATCAACACTCTAACAGTCCACAGATTGCACAATGCCCCAGATGTGCATCGGAAACTACACTTGTGTTCCAGGAAACAATCAAAGCGTAGACTGTTTGAGACATTACTCCCGTGGAGGAAAGTGCCCATGGTGACTGTTGTATTCAATCCCGAGGCAATTTCTGTGTTTCATCAACACTTTAAAGGTCCACAGATAACAGAATGCCTCCAGATGTGCATCGGAAACTACTACTGGTCTTACAGGGAACGATCAAAACGTAGACTGTTTGAGACATTACTCCCATGGAGGAAAGTGCGCATGGTGACTGTTCAATTCAATCCTGATGCAATTTCTGTGTTTCATCAACACACTGATAGTCCACACATTACAGAATGACACCAGATGTGCATCGGAAACTACTACTGGTCTTCCAGGGAACGATCAATGCGTAAACTGTTTGAGATATTACTCCCATGGAGGAAAGTGCTAATGATGAATTTTGTAATCAATTCTGATGTAATTTCTGTGTTTCATCAACAATCTAATAGTCCACACATTACAGAATGCCCCCAGATGTACATCGGAAACTAAAACTGTTCTTCCAGGGAACGATCAAAGCGTAAACTGTTTGCCACATTACTCCCATGGAGGAAAGTGCGCATGGTGACTTTTGTATTCAATCCCGATGGAATTTCTGTGTTTCATCAACACTCTGAAAGTCAACAGATTACAGAATGCCTCCAGATGTGCATCGGAAACTACTACTGGTCTTCCAGGGAACGATCAAAGCGTAAACTGTTTGAGACATTACTCCCATGGAGGAAAGTGCTAGTGGTGACTGTTGTAATCAATTCTGATGTAATTTCTGTGTTTCATCAACAATCTGATAGTCCACACATTACAGAATGCCCCCAGATGTACATCGGAAACTAAAACTGTTCTTTTAGGGAACGATCAAAGCGTAAACTGTTTGACACATTACTCCCATAAAGGAAAGTGCGCATGGTGACTGTTGTATTCAATCCCGAGGCAAGTTCTGTGTTTCATCAACACTATGAAGGTCCACAGATTACAGAATGCCTCCAGATGTGCATCGGAAACTACTACAGGTCTTACAGGGAACGATCAAAGCATAGACTGTTTGAGACATTACTCCCATGGAGTTAAGTGCGCATGGTGACTGTTGTATTCAATCCCGATGCAATTTCTGTATTTCATCAACACTCTGATAGTCCACAGATTACAGAATGACACCAGATGTCCATCGGAAATTAATACATGTCTTAAAGGGAACGATCAAATCGTAGACTGTTTGAGACATTACTCCCATGGAGGAAAGTGCGCATGGTGACTGTTGCATTCAATCCCGATGCAATTTCTGTGTTTAATCAACACTTTAAAGGTTCACAGATTAGAGAATGCCTCCAGATGTGCCTCGGAAACTACTACTGGTCTTCCTGGGAACGATCAAAACGTAAACTGTTTGAGACATTACTCCCATGGAGGAAAGGGCGCATGGTGTCTGTTGTATTCAATCCCGATGCAATTTCTGTGTTTCATCAACACTCTGATAGACCACACATTACAGAATGCCCCCAGATGTTCATTGGAAACAACTACTGGTCTTCCAGGGAACGATCAAAGCGTAAACTGTTTGAGACATTATTCCCGTGGAGGAAAGTGCACATGGTGACTGTTGTATTCAATCCCGATGCAATTTCTGTGTTTCATCAACACTCTGATAGTCCACAGATTACAGAATGAGACCAGATGTGCATCGGAAACTCCTACTGGTCTTCCAGGGAACGACAAAGCGTAGACTGTTAGAGACATTACTCCCATGGAGGAAAGAGCGCATGGTGACTGTTGTATTCAATCCCGATGCAATTTCTGTGTTTCATCAACACTCTAACAGTCCACAGATTGCACAATGCCCCCAGATGTGCATCGGAAACTACACTGGTGTTCCAGGAAACAATCAAAGCGTAGACTGTTTGAGACATTACTCCCGTGGAGGAAAGTGCCCATGGTGACTGTTGTATTCAATCCCGAGGCAATTTCTGTGTTTCATCAACACTTTAAAGGTCCACAGATTACAGAATGCCTCCAGATGTGCATCGGAAACTACTACTGGTCTTGCAGGGAACGATCAAATCGTAGACTGTTTGAGACATTACTCCCATGGAGGAAAGTGCGCATGGTGACTGTTGTATTCAATCCCGAAGCACTTTCTGTGTTTCATCAACACTCTGATAGTCCACACATTACAGAATGCAGCCAGATGTGCTTCGGAATCTACTACTAGTCTTCCTGGGAACGATCCAAGCGTAAACTGTTAGAGACATTACACCCATGGAGGAAAGTGCGCATGGTGACTGTTGTATTCAATCCCGATGCAATTTCTGTGTTTGAACAACACTCTGATAGTTTACAGATTACAGAATGCCTCCAGATGTGCATCGAAAACTACTACTGGTCTTAAAGGGAACGATCAAAGCGTAGACTGTTTGAGACATTACTCCCGTTTAGGAAAGTGCCCATGGTGACTGTTGTATTCAATCCCGATGCAATTTCTGTGTTTCAACAACACTCTGATAGTCCACAGATTACAGAATGCCTCTATATGTGCATCGGAAACTACAACTGGTTTTGCAGGGAACGATCAAAGCGTAGACTGTTAGAGACATTACTCCCATTGAGGTTAGTGCGCATAGTGACTGATGTATTGAATCCCGATGCAATTTCTGTGTTTCATCAACACTTTGAAGGTCCAAAGACTACAGAATCCCTCCAGATGTGCATCGGAAACTACTACAGGTCTTCCAGGAAACGATCAAACCGTAGACTGTTTGTGACATTACTCCCATGGAGGAAAGTTCGCATGGTGACTGTTGTATTCAATCCCGAGGCAATTTCTGTGTTTCATCAACACTTTGAAGGTCCACAGATTACAGAATGCCTCTAGATGTGCATCGGAAACTACTAGTGGTCTTCCAGGGAACGATCCAACCGTAGACTGTTTGAGACATTACTCCCATGGAGGAAAGTGCGCATGGTGACTTTTGTATTCAATCCCGATGCAATTTCTGTGTTTCAACAACACTCTGATAGTCCACAGATTACAGAATGCCTCTAGATGTGCATCGGAAACTACTACTGGTTTTGCAGGGAACGATCAAAGCGTAGACTGTTAGAGATTAGATTAGATTAGATTAGATTAGATTAATACTTGTTCCATAGATCATGAATACGACACTTCGTAATGATGTGGAGCGTGTCAGGTTAATAAAAGATGTCTGTACAAGAAATTACATTACACAAAATATTGCATGACACTAATGATTAAGTTTTTTTTTTTTTTTTTTTTTACTTACTTTATATCTAAAAATTCAGCCAATGAGTAGAAGGAGTTGTCATCTAGAAATTCTTTTAATTTATTTTTAAATGTTAGTTGGCTATCTGTCAGGCTTTTGATGCTGTTTGGTAGGTGCCCAAAGACTTTTGTGGCAGCATAATTTACCCCTTTCTGTGCCAAAGTCAGAATTACTCCCATTGAGGAAAGTGTTCATGGTGACTGTTGTATTCAATTCTGAGGTAATTTCTGTGTTTCATCAACACTTTGAAGGTCCACAGATTACAGAATGCCTCTAGATGTGCATCGGAAACTACTAGTGGTCTTCCAGGGAACGATCAAAGCGTAGACTGTTTGAGACATTACTCCCATTGAGGAAAGTGCGCATGGTGACTGTTCAATTCAATCCTGATGCAATTTCTGTGTTTCATCAACACTCTGATAGTCCACACATTACACAAAGTCCCCAGATGTGCATCGGAAACTACTACTGGTCATCCCGGAAACGATGAAATCGTAAACTGTTTGAGACATTACTCCCATGGAGGAAAGTGCGCATGGTGACTGTTGTATTCAATCCCGATGATATTTCTGTGTTTCACAACACTTTGAAGGACCAAAGATTACAGAATACCTCCAAATGTGCATCGGAAACTACTAGTGGTCTTGCAGGGAACGATCAAAACTTAGACGGTTTGAGACATTACTCCCATGGAGGAAAGTGCGCATGGTGACTGTTCAATTCAATCCTGATGCAATTTCTGTGTTTCATCAACACTCTGATAGTCCACACATTACAGAATGACACCAGATGTGCATCGGAAACTACTACTGGTCTTCCAGGGAACGATCAAAGCGTAAACTGTTTGAGATATTACTCCCATGGAGGAAAGTGCTAATGATGAATTTTGTAATCAATTCTGATGTAATTTCTGTGTTTCATCAACAATCTAATAGTCCACACATTACAGAATGCCCCCAGATGTACATCGGAAGCTAAAACTGTTCTTCCAGGGAACGATCAAAGCGTAAACTGTTTGACACATTACTCCCATGGAGGAAAGTGCGCATGGTGACTGTTGTATTCAATCCCGATGGAATTTCTGTGTTTCATCAACATTCTGATAGTCAACAGATTACAGAATGCCTCCAGATGTGCATCGGAAACTACTACTGGTCTTCCAGGGAACGATCAAAGCGTAAACTGTTTGAGACATTACTCCCATGGAGGAAAGTGCTAATGGTGACTTTTGTAATAAATTCTGATGTCATTTCTGTGTTTCATCAACAATCTGTTAGTCCACACATTACAGAATGCCCCCAGATGTACATCGGAAACTAAAACTGTTCTTCCAGGGAACGATCAAAGCGTAAACTGTTTGACACATTACTCCCATGGAGGAAAGTGCGCATGGTGACTGTTGTATTCAATCCCGAGGCAATTTCTGTTTTTCATCAACACTATGAAGGTCCACATATTACAGAATGCCTCCAGATGTGCATCGGAAACTACTACAGGTCTTACAGGGAACGATCAAATCATAGACTGTTTGAGACATTACTCCCATGGAGGGAAGTGCGCATGGTGACTGTTGCATTCAATCCCGATGCAATTTCTGTGTTTAATCAACACTTTAAAGGTTCACAGATTACAGAATGCCTCCAGATGTGCCTCGGAAACTACTACTGGTCTTCCTGGGAACGATCAAAACGTAAACTGTTTGAGACATTACTCCCATGGAGGAAAGTGCGCATGGTGTCTGTTGTATTCAATCCCGATGCAATTTCTGTGTTTCATCAACACTCTGATAGACCACACATTACAGAATGCTCCCAGATGTTCATTGGAAAACACTACTGGTCTTCCAGGGAACGATCAAAGCGTAAACTGTTTGAGACATTATTCCCGTGGAGGAAAGTGCACATGGTGACTGTTGTATTCAATCCCGATGCAATTTCTGTGTTTCATCAACACTCTGATAGTCCACAGATTACAGAATGAGACCAGATGTGCATCGGAAACTCCTACTGGTCTTCCAGGGAACGATGAAAGCGTAGACTATTAGTGACATTACTCCCATGGAGGAAAGAGCGCAAGGTGACTGTTGTATTCAATCCCGATGCAATATCTGTGTTTCATCAACACTCTAACAGTCCACAGATTGCACAATGCCCCAGATGTGCATCGGAAACTACACTGGTGTTCCAGGAAACAATCAAAGCGTAGACTGTTTGAGACATTACTCCCGTGGAGGAAAGTGCCCATGGTGACTGTTGTATTCAATCCCGAGGCAATTTCTGTGTTTCATCAACACTTTAAAGGTCCACAGATAACAGAATGCCTCCAGATGTGCATCGGAAACTACTACTGGTCTTGCAGGGAACGATCAAAGCGTAGACTGTGTGAGACATTACTCCCATGGAGGAAAGTGCGCATGGTGACTGTTGTATTCAATCCCGAAGCACTTTCTGTGTTTCATCAACACTCTGATAGTCCACACATTACAGAATGCAGCCAGATGTGCTTCGGAATCTACTACCAGTCTTCCAGGGAACGATCCAAGCGTAAACTGTTAGAGACATTACTCCCATGGAGGAAAGAGCGCATGGTGACTGTTGTATTCAATCCCGATGATATTTCTGTGTTTCACAACACTTTGAAGGACCAAATATTACAGAATACCTCCAAATGTGCATCGGAAACTACTAGTGGTCTTGCAGGGAACGATCAAAACGTAGACTGTTTGAGACATTACTCCCATGGAGGAAAGTGCGCATGGTGACTGTTCAATTCAATCCTGATGCAATTTCTGTGTTTCATCAACACACTGATAGTCCACACATTACAGAATGACACCAGATGTGCATCGGAAACTACTACTGGTCTTCCAGGGAACGATCAATGCGTAAACTGTTTGAGATATTACTCCCATGGAGGAAAGTGCTAATGATGAATTTTGTAATCAATTCTGATGTAATTTCTGTGTTTCATCAACAATCTAATAGTCCACACATTACAGAATGCCCCCAGATGTACATTGGAAACTAAAACTGTTCTTCCAGGGAACGATCAAAGCGTAAACTGTTTGCCACATTACTCCCATGGAGGAAAGTGCGCATGGTGACTTTTGTATTCAATCCCGATGGAATTTCTGTGTTTCATCAACACTCTGAAAGTCAACAGATTACAGAATGCCTCCAGATGTGCATCGGAAACTACTACTGGTCTTCCAGGGAACGATCAAAGCGTAAACTGTTTGAGACATTACTCCCATGGAGGAAAGTGCTAGTGGTGACTGTTGTAATCAATTCTGATGTAATTTCTGTGTTTCATCAACAATCTGATAGTCCACACATTACAGAATGCCCCCAGATGTACATCGGAAACTAAAACTGTTCTTCCAGGGAACGATCAAAGCGTAAACTGTTTGACACATTACTCCCATGGAGGAAAGTGCGCATGGTGACTGTTGTATTCAATCCCGAGGCAAGTTCTGTGTTTCATCAACACTATGAAGGTCCACAGATTACAGAATGCCTCCAGATGTGCATCGCAAACTACTACAGGTCTTACAGGGAACGATCAAAGCATAGACTGTTTGAGACATTACTCCCATGGAGGGAAGTGCGCATGGTGATTGTTGTATTCAATCCCGATGCAATTTCTGTATTTCATCAACACTCTGATAGTGCACAGATTACAGAATGACACCAGATGTGCATCGGAAATTAATACATGTCTTAAAGGGAACGATCAAATCGTAGACTGTTTGAGACATTACTCCCATGGAGGAAAGTGCGCATGGTGACTGTTGCATTCAATCCCGATGCAATTTCTGTGTTTAATCAACACTTTAAAGGTTCACAGATTACAGAATGCCTCCAGATGTGCCTCGGAAACTACTACTGGTCTTCCTGGGAACGATCAAAACGTAAACTGTTTGAGACATTACTCCCATGGAGGAAAGTGCGCATGGTGTCTGTTGTATTCAATCCCGATGCAATTTCTGTGTTTCATCAACACTCTGATAGACCACACATTACAGAATGCCCCCAGATGTTCATTGGAAACAACTACTGGTCTTCCAGGGAACGATCAAAGCGTAAACTGTTTGAGACATTATTCCCGTGGAGGAAAGTGCACATGGTGACTGTTGTATTCAATCCCGATGCAATTTCTGTGTTTCATCAACACTCTGATAGTCCACAGATTACAGAATGAGACCAGATGTGCATCGGAAACTCCTACTGGTCTTCCAGGGAACGACAAAGCGTAGACTGTTAGAGACATAACTCCCATGGAGGAAAGAGCGCATGGTGACTGTTGTATTCAATCCCGATGCAATTTCTGTGTTTCATCAACACTCTAACAGTCCACAGATTGCACAATGCCCCCAGATGTGCATCGGAAACTACACTGGTGTTCCAGGAAACAATCAAAGCGTAGACTGTTTGAGACATTACTCCCGTGGAGGAAAGTGCCCATGGTGACTGTTGTATTCAATCCCGAGGCAATTTCTGTGTTTCATCAACACTTTAAAGGTCCACAGATTACAGAATGCCTCCAGAGGTGCATCGGAAACTACTACTGGTCTTGCAGGGAACGATCAAATCGTAGACTGTTTGAGACATTACTCCCATGGAGGAAAGTGCGCATGGTGACTGTTGTATTCAATCCCGAAGCACTTTCTGTGTTTCATCAACACTCTGATAGTCCACACATTACAGAATGCAGCCAGATGTGCTTCGGAATCTACTACTAGTCTTCCTGGGAACGATCCAAGCGTAAACTGTTAGAGACATTACTCCCATGGAGGAAAGTGCGCATGGTGACTGTTGTATTCAATCCCGATGCAATTTCTGTGTTTGAAGAACACTCTGATAGTTTACAGATTACAGAATGCCTCCAGATGTGCATCGAAAACTACTACTGGTCTTAAAGGGAACGATCAAAGCGTAGACTGTTTGAGACATTACTCCCGTGGAGGAAAGTGCCCATGGTGACTGTTGTATTCAATCCCGATGCAATTTCTGTGTTTCAACAACACTCTGATAGTCCACAGATTACAGAATGCCTCTATATGTGCATCGGAAACTACAACTGGTTTTGCAGGGAACGATCAAAGCGTAGACTGTTAGAGACATTACTCCCATTGAGGTTAGTGCGCATAGTGACTGATGTATTGAATCCCGATGCAATTTCTGTGTTTCATCAACACTTTGAAGGTCCAAAGACTACAGAATCCCTTCAGATGTGCATCGGAAACTACTACTGGTCTTCCAGGAAACGATCAAACCGTAGACTGTTTGTGACATTACTCCCATGGAGGAAAGTTCGCATGGTGACTGTTGTATTCAATCCCGAGGCAATTTCTGTGTTTCATCAACACTTTGAAGGTCCACAGATTACAGAATGCCTCTAGATGTGCATCGGAAACTACTAGTGGTCTTCCAGGGAACGATCCAACCGTAGACTGTTTGAGACATTACTCCCATGGAGGAAAGTGCGCATGGTGACTGTTGTATTCAATCCCGATGCAATTTCTGTGTTTCAACAACACTCTGATAGTCCACAGATTACAGAATGCCTCTAGATGTGCATCGGAAACTACAACTGGTTTTGCAGGGAACGATCAAAGCGTAGACTGTTAGAGACATTACTCCCATTGAGGTTAGTGCGCATAGTGACTGATGTATTGAATCCCGATGCAATTTCTGTGTTTCATCAACACTTTGAAGGTCCAAAGACTACAGAATCCCTCCAGATGTGCATCGGAAACTACTACTGGTCTTCCAGGAAACGATCAAACCGTAGACTGTTTGTGACATTACTCCCATGGAGGAAAGTTCGCATGGTGACTGTTGTATTCAATCCCGATGCAATTTCTGTGTTTCATCAACACTCTGACAGTCCACAGATTACAGAATACCTCCAGATGTGCATCGGAAACTACTACAGGTCTTCCAGGGAACAATCAAAGCGTAGACTGTTTCAGACATTACTCCCATTGAGGAAAGTGCTCATGGTGACTGTTGTATTCAATGCCGATGCAATTTCTGTGTTTCATCAACACACAGGAGTAGATTTAATAATGAATAGGAAAATAGGAATGCGGGTAAGCTAATACAAACTGCATAGTGAAATTGAAGAAATGTACGATGAAATAAAAGAAATTGTTCAGATAGTGAAGGGAGACGAAAATTTAATAGTAATGTGTGACTGGAATTCGGCAGTACGAAAAGGGAGAGAAGGAAACATAGTAGGTGAATATGGATTGGGGCTAAGAAATGAAAGAGGAAGCCGCCTAGTAGAATTTTGCACAGAGCACAACTTAATCATATCTAACACTTGGTTTAAGAATCATGAAAGAAGGTTGTATAAGTGGAAGAACCCTGGAGATACTAAAAGGTATCAAATAGATTATATAATGGTAAGACAGAGATTTAGGAACCAAGTTTTAAGTTGTAAGACATTTCCAGGGGCAGATGTGGACTCGGACCACAATCTATTGGTTATGACCTGTAGATTAAAACTGAAGAAACTGCAAAAATGTGGGAAATTAAGGAGATGGGACCTGGATAAACTGAAAGAACCAGAGGTTGTACGGAGTTTCAGGGAGAGCATAAGGGGTCAATTGACAGGAATAGGGGAAAGAAATACCGTAGAAGAAGAATGGGTAGCTCTGAGGGATGAAGCAGTGAAGGCAGCAGAGGATAAAATAGTTAAAAAGACGAGGGCTGCTAGAAATCCTTGGGTAACAGAAGAAATATTGAATTTAATTGATGAAAGGAGAAAATATAAAAATGCAGTAAATGAAGCAGGCAAAAAGGAATACAGACGTCTCAAAAATGAGATCGACAGGAAGTGCAAAATGGCTAAACAGGGATGGCTAGAGGACAAATGTAAGGATGTGGAAGCTTATCTCACTAGGGGTAAGATAGATACTGCCTACAGGAAAATTAAAGAGACCTTTGGAGAGAAGAGAACCACGTGTATGAATATCAAGAGCTCAGATGGCAACCCAGTTCTAAGCAAAGAAGGGAAGGCAGAAAGGTGGAAGGAGTATATAGTGGGTTTATACAAGGGTGATGTACTTGAGGACAATATTATGGAAATGGAAGAGGATGTAGATGAAGACGAAATGGGAGATACGATACTGCGGGAAGAGTTTGACAGAGCACTGAAAGACCTGAGACGAAACAAGGCCCCCGGAGTAGACAACATTCCATTAGAACTACTGACGGCCTTGGGAGAGCCAGTCATGACAAAACTCTACCAGCTGGTGAGCAAGATGTATGAGACAGGCGAAATACCCTCAGACTTCAAGAACAATATAATAATTCCAATCCCAAAGAAAGCAGGTGCTGACAGATGTGAAAATTACCGAACTATCAGTTTAATAAGTCACAGCTGCAAAATACTAACGCGAATTCTTTACAGACGAATGGAAAAACTGGTAGATGCGGACCTCGAGGAGAATCAGTTTGGATTCCGTCGAAATGTTGGAACACGTGAGGCAATACTGATCTTCCGACTTATCTTAGAAGAAAGATTAAGGAAAGGCAAACCTACGTTTCTAGCATTTGTAGACTTAGAGAAAGCTTTTGACGATGTTGATTGGAATACTCTTTTTCATATTCTAAAGGTGGCAGGGGTAAAATACAGGGAGCGAAAGGCTATTTACAATTTGTACAGAAACCAGATGGCAGTCATAAAAGTCGAGGGGCATGAAATGGAAGCAGTGGTTGGGAAAGGAGTGAGACAGGGTTGTAGCCTCTCCCCGATGTTATTCAATCTGTATATTGAGCAAGCAGTAAAGGAAACAAAAGAAAAATTTGGAGTAGGTATTAAAATTCATGGAGACGAAGTAAAAACTTTGAGGTTCGCCGATGACATTGTAATTCTGTCAGAGACGGCAAAGGACTTGGAAGAGCAGTTGAACGGAATGGACAGTGTCTTGAAAGGAGGATATAAGATGAACATTAACAAAAGCAAAACGAGGATAATGGAATGTAGTCAAATTAAATCGGGTGATGCTGAGGGAATTAGATTAGGAAATGAGACACTTAAAGTAGTAAAGGAGTTTTGCTATTTAGGAAGTAAAATAACTGATGATGGTCGAAGTAGACAGGATATAAAATGTAGACTAGCAATGCAAGGAAAGTGTTTCTGAAGAAGAGAATTTTGTTAACATCGAATATAGATTTATGTATCAGGAAGTCGTTTCTGAAAGTATTTGTTTGGAGTGTAGCCATGTATGGAAGTGAAACATGGACAATAACTAGTTTGGACAAGATGAGAATAGAAGCTTTCGAAATGTGGTGCTACAGAAGATAAGGTGGATAGATCACGTAACTAATGAGGAGGTATTGAATAGGATTGGGAAGAAGAGAAGTTTGTGGCATAACTTGACTAGAAGAAGGGATCGGTTGGTAGGACATGTTTTGAGGCATCAAGGGATCGCAAATTACGCGTTGGAGGGCAGCGTGGAGGGAAAAATCGTAGAGGGAGACCGTGAGATAAGTACACTAAGCAGATTCTGAAGGATGTAGGTTGCAGTAGGTACTGGGAGATGAAGCAGCTTGCACAGGATAGAGAGGCATGGAGAGCTGCATCAAACCTGTCTCAGGACTGAAGACAACAACAACAGCAATCAACACTCTGATAGTCCACAGATTTCAGAATGACACCAGATGTGCATCGGAAACTAATACATGTCTTCCAGGGAACGATCAAAGCGTAGACTGTTTAAGACATTACACCCATGGAGGAAAGTGCGCATGGTAACTGTTGTATTCAATCCCGATGCAATTTCTGTGTTTCATCAACACTCTGATAGTCCACAGATTACAGAATGCCTCCAGATGTGCATCGGAAAGTACTACAGGTCTTCCAGGGAACGATCAAAGCGTAAACTGTTTGACACATTACTCCCATGGTGGAAAGTGCGCATGGTGACTGTTCTATTCAATCCTGATGCAATTTCTGTGTTTCATCAACACTCTGATAGTCCACACATTACAGAATGTCCCCAGATGTGCATCGGAAACTAATACTGGTCTTCCAGGGAACGATGAAAGCGTAAACTGTTTGAGACACTACTCCCATGGAGGAAAGTGCGCATGGTGACTGTTGTATTCAATCCCGATGCACTTTCTGTGTTTCATCAACACTCTGATAGTCCACACATTACAGAATGCACCCAGATGTGCTTCGGAAACTACTACTGGTCTTCCAATGAACGATCATAGCGAAGACTGTTTGAGACATTACTCCCATGGAGAATAGTGCGCATGGTGACTGTTGTATAGAATCCCGATGCAATTTCTGTGTTTCATCAACACTTTGAAGGTCCAAAGATTACAGAAAGCTTCCAGATGTGCATCGGAAACTACTACTGGTTTTCCAGGAAACGATCAAACCGTAGACTGTTTGAGACATTACTCCCATGGAGGAAAGTGCGCATGGTGACTTTTGTATTCAATCCCGATGCAATTCCTGTGTTTGAACAACACTCTGATAGTTTACAGATTACAGAATGCCTCCATATGTGCATCGGAAGCTACTACTGGTCTTCCAGGGAATGATAAAAGCGTAGACTGTTTGATACATTACTCCCATGGAGGAAAATGCGCATGATGACTATTGTATTCAATCCCGAGGCAATTCCAGTGTTTCATCAACACTTTGAAGTTAAACAGATTACAGAATGCCTCCAGATGTGCATCGGAAACTACAACTGGTCTCGCAGGGAACGATCAAAGCGTAGACTGTTTGAGACATTACTCCCATGGATTAAAGTGCGAATGGTGACTCTTGTATTCAATCCCGAGACAATTTCTGTGTTTCATCAAATCTTTAAAGGTTCACAGATTACGGAATGCCTCCAGATGTGCATCGGAAAGTACTACAGGTGTTCCAGGGAACGATCAAAGCGTAAACTGTTTGACACATTACTCCCATGGAGGAAAGTGCGCATGGTGACTGTTGTATTCAATCCCGATGCAATTTCTGTGTTTCATCAACACTCTGATAGTCCACAGATTACAGAATGCCTCCAGATGTGCATCGGAAAGTACTACAGGTCTTCCAGGGAACGATCAAAGCGAAAACTGTTTGACACATTACTCCCATGGTGGAAAGTGCGCATGGTGAGAGTTCTATTCAATCCTGATGCAATTTCTGTGTTTCATCAACACTCTGATAGTCCACACATTACAGAATGTCCCCAGATGTGCATCGGAAACTACTACTGGTCTTCCAGGGAACGATGAAAGCGTAAACTGTTTGAGACACTACTCCCATGGAGGAAAGTGCGCATGGTGACTGTTGTATTAAATCCCGATGCAATTTCTGTGTTTCATCAACTCTCTCATAGTCCACAGATTACAGAATGCCTCCAGATGTGCATCGGCAACTACTACTGGTCTTCCAGGGAACGATCAAAGCGTAAACTGTGTGTGACATACTCCCATGTAGGAAAGAGCGCATGGTGACTGTTGTATTCAATCCCGATGCAATTTCTGTGCTTCATCAAAACTTTGAAGGTCCACAGTTTACAGAATGCCTCAAGATGTGCATCGGAAACTACTACTGGTCTTCCGAAAAACAATCGAAGCGTAGACAGTTTCAGACATTACTCCCATGGAGGAAAGTGCGCATGGTGACTGTTGTAATCAATCCCGATTCAATTTCTGTGTTTGAACAACACTCTGATAGTCCACAGATTACAGAATGCCTCCAGATGTGCATCGGAAACTACTACTGGTCTTCCAGGGAACCATCAAAGCGTAGACTGATTGACACTATAGTCCCATTTAGGAAAGTTCGCATGGTGACTGTTGTAATCAATCCCGATGCAATTTCTGTGTTTCAACAACACTCTGAAAGTCCACAGATTACAGAATGCCTCCAGATGTGCATCGGAAACTATAACTGGTCTTGCAGGGAACGAGCAAAGCGTAGACTGTTTGTGACATTACTCCAATGGAGGAAAGTGCGCACGGTGGCTGTTGTATTCAATCCCGATGCAATTTCTGTGTTTCATCGACACTCTGATAGTCCACAGATTACAGAATGACACCAGATGTGCCTCCGAAACTACTACTGGTCTTCCAGGGAACGATCAAAGCGTAAACTGTTTGAGACATTACTCCAAAAGAGGAAAGTGCGCATGGTGACTGTTGTATTCAATCCCGATGCAATTTCTGTGTTTCATCAACACTTTGAAGGTCCACAAATTACAGAATGCCTCCAGATGTGCATCGAAAACTACAACTGGTCTTCCAGGAAACGATCAAAGCGTAGACTGTTTGAGACATTACTCCCATGAAGGAAAGTGCGCATGGTGACTGTTGTATACAATCCTGATGCAATTTTTGTGTTTCATCAACACTCTCATAGTCCACACATTACCGAATGCCCACAGATGTGCATCGGAAAGTACTACTGGTCTTCCAGGGAACGATCAAAGCGTAGACTGTTTGAGACATTACTCCCATGGTGGAAAGTGCGCATGGTGGCTGTTGTATTCAATCCCGATTCAATTTCTATGTTTCATCAACACTCTGATAGTCCACAGATTACAGAATGCCCCTATATGTGCATCTGAAACTATACTTGTATTCCAGGGAACGATAAAAGCGTAAAATGTTTGAGATACTACTCCCATGGAGGAAAGTGCGCATGGTGACTGTTGTATTCAATCCGGATGCACTTTCTGTGTTTCATCAACACTCTGATAGTCCACACATTACAGAATGCACCCAGATGTGCTTCGGAAACTACTACTGGTCTTGCAATGAACGATCAAAGCGCAGACTGTATGAGACATTACTCCCATGGAGGATAGTGCGCATGGTGACTGTTGTATTGAATCCCGATGCAATTTCTGTGTTTCATCAACACTTTGAATTTCCAAAGATTACAGAAAGTCTCCAGATGTGCATCGGAAACTACAACTGGTCTTCCAGGAAACGATCAAACCGTACACTGTTTGAGACATTACTACCGTGGAAGAAAGTGCGCATGGTGACTGTTGTATTCAATCCCGACGCAATTTCTGTGTTTCATCAACACTCTGATAGTCCACAGATTACAGAATGACACCAGATGTGCATCGGAAACTCCTACTGGTCTTCCAGGGAACGATAAAAGCGTAAACTGTTTGAGACATTACTCCCATGGAGGAAAGTGCGCAGGGTGACTGTTGTATTCACTCCCGATGCAATTTCTGTGTTTCATCAACACTTTGAAGGTCCACAGATTACAGAATGCCTACAGATGTGCATCAGAAACTACAACTGGTCTTCCAGGAAACGATCAAAGCGTAGACTGTTTGAGACATTACTCCCATGAAGGAAAGTGCGCATGGTGACTGTTGTATTCAATCCCGATGCAATTTTTGTGTTTCATCAACACTCTCATAGTCCACACATTACAGAATGTCCACAGATGTGCATCGGAAAGTACTACTGGTCTTCCAGGGAACGATCAAAGCGTAGACCCTTTGAGACTTTACTCCCATGGTGGAAAGTTCGCATATTGACTGTTGTATTCAATTCCGATTCAATTTCTATGTTTCATCAACACTCAGATAGTCCACAGATTACAGAATGCCCCTATATGTGCATCGGAAACTATACTGGTCTTCCAGGGAACGATAAAAGCGTAAACTGTTTGAGACACTACTCCCATGGAGGAAAGTGCGCATGGTGACTGTTGTATTCAATCCCGATGCACTTTCTGTGTTTCATCAACACTCTGATAGTCCACACATTACAGAATGCCTCCAGATAAGCATGGAAACTTCTACTGGTCTTCCAGGGAATGATCAAAGCGTAAACTGTTTGAGACATTATTCCCATGGTGGAAAGTGCGCATGGTGACTGTTGTATTCAATCCCAATGCAATTTCTGTGTTTCATCAACACTTTGAATTTCCACAGATTACAGAATGCCTCCAGATGTGCATCGGAAACTACTACTGGTGTTGCAGGGAACGATCAAGCGTAGACTGTTTGTGACATTACTCCCATGGAGGAAAGTGCGCATGGTGAATGTTGTATTCAATCCCGAGGCAATTTCTATGTTTCTTCAACACTCTAATAGTCCACACATTACAGAATGCACCCAGATGTGCTTCGGAAACTACTACTGGTCTTCAAGGGAACGATCAAACCGCAGACTGTTTGAGACTTTACTCCCATGGAGGAAAGTGCGCAAGATGCTGTTGTATTCAATCCCGATGCAATTTCTGTGTTTCATCGACACTCTGATAGTCCACAGATTACAGAATGACACCAGATGTGCCTCGGAAACTACTAATGGTCTTCCAGGGAACGATACAAGCGTAAACTGTTAGAGACATTACTACCATGGAGGAAAGTGCGCATGGTGACTGTTGTATTCACTCTTGAAGCAATTTCTGTGTTTCATCAACACTTTGAAGGTCCACAGGTTACAGAATGCCTCCAGATGTGCATCGGAAACTACAACTGGTCTGCCAGGAAACGATCAAAGCGTAGACTGTTTGAGACATTACTCCCATGAAGGAAAGTGCGCATGGTGACTTTTGTATTCAATCCCGATGTAAATTTTGTGTTTCATCAACACTCTCATAGTCCACACATTACAGAATGCCCACAGATGTGCATCGGAAAGTACTACTGGTCTTCCAGGGAACGATCAAAGCGTAGACTGTTTGAGACGTTACTCCCATGGTGGAAAGTGCGCATGGTGACTGTTGTATTAAATCCCGAATCAATTTCTGTGTTTCATCAACACTCTGACAGTCCACAGATTACAGAATGCCCCCAGATGTGCATCGGAAACTACTATTGGTCTTCCAGGGAACGAGCAAAGCGTAAACTGTTTGAGACATTACTCCAATGGAGGAAAGTGGGCATGGTGACTTTTGTATTCAATCCCGATGCAATTTCTGTGTTTGGACAACACTCTGATAGTTTACAGATTACAGAATGCCTCCAGATATGCATCGGAAGCTACTACTGGTCTTCCTTGGAACGATCAAAGCGTAGACTGTTTGATACATTACTCCCCTGGAGGAAAATGCGCATGATGACTATTGTATTCAATCCCGAGGCAATATCTGTGTTTCATCAACACTCTGATAGTCCACACATTACAGAATGCCCACAGATGTGCATCGGAAACTACTACTGGTCTTCCAGGGAACGATCAAAGCGTAGACTGTTTGAGACATTACTCCCATGGAAGAAAGTGGGCATGGTGACTGTTGTATTCAATCCCGATGCGATTTCTATGTTTCTTCAACACTCTGATAGTCCACAGATTACAGAATGCCCCCATATGTGCATCGGAAACCATACTGGTCTTCAGGGAACGATAAAAGCGTAAACTGTTTGAGACATTACTCCCATGGAGGAAAGTGCGCATGGTGCCTGTTGCATTCAATCCCGATGCACTTTCTGTGTTTCATCAACACTCTGATAGTCCACACATTACAGAATGCCCCCAGATGTGCATCGGAAACTACTATTGGTCTTCAGGGAACGATCAAAGCGTAAACTGTTTGAGACACTACTCCCATGGAGGATAGTGGGCATGGTGACTGTTGTATTCAATCCCGATGCAATTTCTGTGTTTGAACAACACTCTGATAGTTTACAGATTACAGTGTGCCTACAAATGTGCATCGGAAGCTACTACTTGTCTTCCAGGGAACGATCAAAGCGTAGACTGTTTGAGACATTACTCCCATGGAGGAAAATGCGAATGGTGACTCTTGTATTCAATCCCGAGGCAATTTCTGTGTTTCATCAACACTTCAAATGTTCACAGATTACAGAATGCCTCCAGATGTGCATCGTAAACTAATACTTGCCTTGCAGGGAACGATCAAGCGTAGACTGTTTGAGACATTACTCCCAAGGAGGAAAGTGCGCATGATGACTGTTCTATTGAATCCCGATGCAATTTCTGTGTTTCATCAACTCTCTGACAGTCCACAGATTACAGAATACCCCAAGATGTGCACCGGAAATTATACTGGTCTTCCAGGGAACGATAAAAGCGTAAACTGTTTGAGACATAACTCCCATGGAGGAAAGTGCGCATGGTGACTGTTGTATTCACTCCTGAAGCAATTTCTGTGTTTCATCAACACTTTGAAGGTCCACAGATTACAGAATGCATCCAGATGTGCATCGGAAACTACAACTGGTCTACCAGGAAACGATCAAAGCGTACACCGATTGAGACATTACTCCCATGAAGGAAAGTGCGCATGATGACTGTTGTATTCAATCCCGATGCAATTTTTGTGTTTCATCAACACTCTCATAGTCCACACATTACAGAATGCCCACAGATGTGCATCGGAAAGTACTACTGGTCTTCCAGGGAACGATCAAAGCGTAGACTGTTTGAGACATTACTCCCATGGTGGAAAGTGCGCATGGTGACTGTTGTATTAAATCCCGAATCAATTTCTGTGTTTCATCAACACTCTGACAGTCCACAGATTACAGAATGCCCCCAGATGTGCATCAGAAACTATACTGGTCTCCCAGGAAACGATAAAAGCGTAAACTGTTTGAGACACTACTCCCATGGAGGAAAGTGCGCATGGTGACTGTTGTATTCAATCCCGATGCAATTTCTGTGTTTCATCGACACTCTGATAGTCGACAGATTGCAGAATGACACCATATGTGCCTCGGAAACTACTACTGGTCTTCCAGGGAACGATCAAAGCGTAAACTGTTTGAGACATTACTCCCATGGAGGAAAGTGCGCATGGTGTCTGTTGTATTCAATCCCTATGCAATTTCTGTGTTTCATCAACACTCTGATTGACCACACATCACAGAATGCCTCCAGATGTTCATCGGAAGCATCTACTTGTCCTCCAGGGAACGTTCAAAGCGTAAACTGTTTGAGACATTACTCCCATGGAGGAAAGTGCGCATGGTGACTGTTTCATTCACTCGCGATGCAATTTCTGTGTTTCATCAACACTTTGAAGGTCCACAGATTACAGAATGCCTCCAGATGTGCATCGGAAACCATACTGGTCTTCCAGGGAACGATAAAAGCGTAAACTGTTTGAGACATTACTCCCATGGAGGAAAGTGCGCATGGTGACTGTTGTATTCAATCCCGATGCACTTTCTGTGTTTCATCAACACTCTGATAGTCCACACATTACAGAATGCACCCAGATGTGCTTCGGAAACTACTACTGGTCTTCCAGGGAACGATCGAATCGTAGACTGTTTGAGACATTACACCCATGGAGGAAGGTGCGCATGTTGACTGTTGTATTCAATCCCGTGGCAATTCCTGTGTTTCATCAACACTTAGAATGTCCACAGATTACAGAATGCCTCCAGATGTGCATCGGAAACTACTACTGGTCTTGCAATGACGATCAAATCGTCG
Source organism: Schistocerca gregaria (assembly GCF_023897955.1). Lineage (NCBI taxonomy): Eukaryota > Metazoa > Arthropoda > Insecta > Orthoptera > Acrididae > Schistocerca > Schistocerca gregaria. Next base: position 4,101,711 of record NW_026061707.1, on the reverse strand, counting down.
ACTGTTTGATACATAACTCCCATGGAGGAAAGTGCGCATGGTGACTGTTGTATTGAATCCCAATGCAATTTCTGTGTTTCATCAACACTTTGAAGGTCCAAAGATTACAGAATGCCTCCAGATGTGCATCGGAAACTATTACTGGTCTTGATGGTAACGATCAAAGCGTAGTCTGTTTGAGACATTACTCCAATGGTGGAAAGTGCGCATGGTGTCTGTTGTTTTCAATCCCGATGCAATTTCTGTGTTTCATCAACACTCTGATAGTCCACACATTACAGAATGCACCCAGATGTGCTTCGGAAACTACTACTGGTCTTCCAGGGAACGATCAAAGCGTAGACTGTTTGAGACTTTACTCCCATGGAGGAAAGTGCGCATGGTGTCTGTTGTTTTCAATCCCGATGCTATTTCTGTGTTTCATCAACACTTTGCAGGTCCACAGATTACAGAATGCCTTCAGATATGCATCGAAAACTACTACTGGTCTTGCGGGGAACGATCAAATCGTAGACTCTTTGAGACATTACTCCCATGGAGGAAAGTGCGCATGGTGACTGTTGTATTCAATCCCGATGCAATTTCTGTGTTTCATCAACACTCTGATAGTCCACACATTACAGAATGCCTCCAGATAAGCATGGAAACTTCTACTGGTCTTCCAGGGAATGATCAAAGCGTAAACTGTTTTAGACATTATTCCCATGGTTGAAAGTGCGCATGGTGACTGTTGTATTCAATCCCGATGCAATTTCTGTGTTTCATCAACACTTTGAATTTCCACAGATTACAGAATGCCTCCAGATGTGCATCGGAAACTACTACTGGTCTTGCAGGGAACGATCAAAGAGTAGACTTTTTGTGACATTACTCCCTTGGAGGAAAGTGCGCATGGTGACTGTTGTATTCAATCTCGATGCAATTTCTGTGTTTCATCAACACTCTCATAGTCCACACATTACAGAATGCCCACAGATGTGCATCGGAATCTATACTGGTTTTCCAGGGAACGATAAAAGCGTAAACTGTTTGAGACATTACTCCCATGGAGGAAAGTGCGCATGGTGACTGTTGTATTCAATCCCGATGCACTCTCTGTGTTTCATCAACACTCTGATAGTCCACACATTACAGAATGCACCCAGATGTGCTTCGGAAACTACTACTGGTCTTCCAGGGAACGATCAAATCGTACACTGTTTGAGACATTACACCCATGGAGGAAAGTGCGCATGTTGACTGTTGTATCAATCCCGCGGCAATTCCTGTGTTTCATCAACACTTTGAAGGTCCACAGATTACATAATGCCTCCAGATGTGCATCGGAAACTACTACTGGTCTTGCAATGACGATCAAATCGTCGACTGTTTGATACATAACTCCCATGGTGGAAAGTGGGCATGGTGACTGTTGTATTAAATCCCGAATCAATTTCTGTGTTTCATCAACACTCTGACAGTCCACAGATCACAGAATGCCCCCAGATGTGCATCAGAAACTATACTGGTCTTCCAGGAAACGATAAAAGCGTAAACTGTTTGAGACACTACTCCCATGGAGGAAAGTGCGCATGGTGACTGTTGTATTCAATCCCGATGGAATTTCTGTGTTTGAACAAAACTCTGATTGTTTACAGATTACAGAATGCCTCCTGATGTGCATCGGAAACTACTACTGGTCTTCCAGGGAACGATCAAAGCGTAGACTACTTGAGACATTACTCCCATGGAGGAAAGTGCGCATGGTGACTGTTGTATTCAATCCCGATGCATTTTCTGTGTTTCATCAACACTCTGATAGTCCACAGTTACAGAATGCCATCAGTTGTGCATCGGAAACCACTACTGGTCTTGCAGGGAACGAGCAAATCGTAGACTGTTTGAGACATTACTCCAATGGAGGAATGTGCACATGATAGCTGTTGTATTCAATCCCGATGCAATTTCTGTGTTTCATCGACACTCTGATAGTTGACAGATTACAGAATGACACCAGATGTGCCTCGGAAACTACTACTGGTCTTCCAGGGAACGATCAAAGCGTAAACTGTTTGAGACGTTACTCCCATGGAGGAAAGTGCGCATTGTGTCTGTTTTATTCACTCGCGATGCAATTTCTGTGTTTCATCAACACTTTGAAGGTCCACAGATTACAGAATGGGTCCAGATGTGCATCGGAAACCATACTCGTCTTCCAGGGAACGATAAAAGCATAAACTGTTTGAGACATTACTCCCATGGAGGAAAGTGCGCATGGTGACTGTTGTATACAATCCCGCGGCAATTCCTGTGTTTCATCAACACTTTGAAGGTCCACAGATTACAGAATGCCTCCAGATGTGCATCGGAAACTACTACTGGTCTTGCAATGACGATCAAATCGTCGACTGTTTGATACATCACTCCCATGGAGGAAAGTGAGCATGGTGACTGTAGTATTGAATCCCGATGCAATTTCTGTGTTTCATCAACACTTTGAAGGTCCAAAGATTACAGAATGCCTGCAGATGTGCATCGGAAACTACAACTGGTCTTCCAGGAAACGATAAAAGCGTACACTGTTTGAGACATTACTCCCATGAAGGAAAGTGCGCATGGTGACTGTTGTATTCAATCCCGATGCAATTTCTGTGTTTGAACAAAACTCTGATAGTTTACAGATTACAGAATGAGTATTGATGTGCATCGGAAACTACAACTGGTCTTGCAGGGAACGATCAAGCGTAGACTGTTTGTGACATTACTCCCAAGGAGGAAAGTGCGCATGGTGACTGTTGTATTAAATCCCGAATCAATTTCTGTGTTTCATCAACACTCTGACAGTCCACAGATTACAGAATGCCCCCAGATGAGCATCAGAAACTATACTGGTCTTCCAGGAAACGATAAAAGCGTAAACTAATTGAGACACTACTCCCATGGAGGAAAGTGCGCATGGTGACTGTTGTATTCAATCCCGATGCAATTTCTGTGTTTGAACAAAACTCTGATAGTTTACAGATTACAGAATGCCTCCTGATGTGCAGCGGAAACTACAACTGGTCTTGCAGGGAACGAGCAAAGCGTAGACTGTTTGAGACATTACTCCCATGGTGGAAAGTGCGCATGGTGTCTGTTGTTTTCAATCCCGATGCAATTTCTGTGTTTCATCAACACTCTGATAGTCCACACATTACAGAATGCCCCAAGATGTGCATCGGAAACTACTATTGGTCTTCCAGGGAACGATCAAAGCGTAAACTGTTTGAGACATTACTCCCATGGAGGAAAGGAGGCATGGTGAATTTGTATTCAATCCCGATGCAATTTCTGTGTTTGAACAACACTTTGATAGTCCACATATTACAGAATGCCTTCAGATTTGCATCGAAAACTACTACTGGTCTTACGGGGAACGATCAAATCGTAGACTCTTTGAGACATTACTCCCTTGGAGGAAAGTGCGCATGGTGACTGTTGTATTCAATCCCGATGCAATATCTGTGTTTCATCAACACTCTGATAGTCCACACATTACAGAATGCCTTCAGATAAGCATGGAAACTTCTACTGGTCTTCCAGGGAATGATCAAAGCGTAAACTGTTTGAGACATTATTCCCAAGGTGGAAAGTGCGCATGGTGACTGTTTTATTCACTCGCGATGCAATTTCTGTGTTTCCTCAACACTTTGAATTTCCACAGATTACAGAATGCCTCCAGATGTGCATCGGAAACTACTACTGGTCTTGCAGGGAACGATCAAAGCGTAGACTGTTTGAGACATTACTCCCTTGGAGGAAAGTGCGCATGGTGACTGTTGTATTCAATCTCGATGCAATTTCTGTGTTTCATCAACACTCTCATAGTCCACACATTACAGAATGCCCACAGATGTGCATCGGAAACTACTACTGGTCTTCCAGGGAACGAACAAAGCGTAGACTGTTTGAGACATTACTCCCATGGAGGAAAGTGCGCATGGTGACTGTTGTATTCAATCCCGATGCAATATCTATGTTTCTTCAACACTCTGATAGTCCACAGATTACAGAATGCGCCCATATGTGCATCGGAAACCATACTGGTCTTCCACGGAACGATAAAAGCGTAAACTGTTTGAGACATTATTCCCGTGGAGGAAAGTGCGCATGGTGACTGTTGTATTAAATCCCGATGCAATTTCTGTGTTTGAACAACACTCTGATAGTCCACAGATTACAGAATGACACCAGATGTGCATCGGAAACTCCTACTGGTCTCGCAGGGAACGATAAAAGCGTAAACTGTTTGAGACATTACTCCCATAGAGGAAAGTGCGCATGGTGACTGTTGTATTCAATCCCGATGCACTTTCTGTGTTTCATCAACACTCTGATAGTCCACACATTACAGAATGCACCCAGATGTGCTTCGGAAACTACTACTGGTCCTCCAGGGAACGATCAAAGCGTAGACTGTTTGAGACATTACTCCCATAGAGGAAAGTGCGCATGGTGACTGTTGTATTCAATCCCGATGCACTTTCTGTGTTTCATCAACACTCTGATAGTCCACACAATACAGAATGCACCCAGATGTGCTTCGGAAACTACTACTGGTCTTCCAGGGAACGATCAAAGCGTAGACTGTTTGAGACATTACTCCCATGGAGGAAAGTGCTCATGGTGACTGTTGTATTCAATCCCGATGCAATTTCTATGTTGCATCAACACTCTGATAGTCCACAGATTACAGAATGCACCCAGATGTGCTTCGGAAACCACTACTGGTCTTCCAGGGAACGATCAAAGCGTACACTGTTTGAGACTTTACTCCCATGGAGGAAAGTGCGCATGGTGTCTGTTGTTTTCAATCCCGAAGCAATTTCTGTGTTTCATCAACACTTTGCAGGTCCACAGATTACAGAATGCCTTCAGATATGCATCGAAAACTACTACTGGTCTTGCGGGGAACGATCAAATCGTAGACTCTTTGAGACATTACTCCCATGGAGGAAAGTGCGCATGGTGAATGTTGTATTCAATCCCGATGCAATTTCTGTGTTTCATCAACACTCTGATAGTCCACACATTACAGAATGCCTCCAGATAAGCATGGAAACTTCTACTGGTCTTCCATGGAATGATCAAAGCGTAAACTGTTTTAGACATTATTCTTATGGTGGAAAGTGCGCATGGTGACTGTTGTATTCAATCCCGATGCAATTTCTGTGTTTCATCAACACTTTGAAGGTCCAAAGATTACAGAATGCCTGCAGATGTGCATCGGAAACTATTACTGGTCTTGCAGGGAACGATCAAAGCGTAGTCTGTTGGAGACATTACTCCCATGGTGGAAAATGCGCATGGTGTCTGTTGTTTTCAATCCCGATGCAATTTCTGTGTTTCATCAACACTCTGATAGTCCACACATTACAGAATGCCCCCAGATGTGCATCGGAAACTACTATTGGTCTTCCAGGGAACGATCCAAGCGTAAACTGTTTGAGACACTACTCCCATGGAGGATAGTGGGCATGGTGACTGTTGTATTCAATCCCGATGCAATTTCTGTGTTTGAACAAAACTCTGATAGTTTACAGATTACAGTATGCCTCCAGATGTGCATCGGAAGCTACTACTTGTCTTCCAGGTAACGATCAAAGCGTAAACTGTTTGAGACACTACTCCTATGGAGGAAAGTGCGCATGGTGACTGTTGTATTCACTCCTGAAGCAATTTCTGTGTTTCATCAACACTTTGAAGGTCCACAGATTACAGAAGGCCTCCAGATGTGCTTCGGAAACTACTACTGGTCTTCCAGGGAACGATCAAATCGTAGACTGTTTGAGACATTACACCCATGGAGGAAAGTGCGCATGTTGACTGTTGTATCAATCCCGCGGCAATTCCTGTGTTTCATCAACACTTTGAAGGTCCACAGATTACAGAATGCCTCCAGATGTGCATCGGAAACTACTACTGGTCTTGCAATGACGATCAAATCGTCGACTGTTTGATACATAACTCCCATGGAGGAAAGTGCGCATGGTGACTGTTGTATTGAATCCCGATGCAATTTCTGTGTTTCATCAACACTTTGAAGGTCCAAAGATTACAGAATGCCTGCAGATGTGCATCGGAAACTATTACTGGTCTTGCAGGGAACGATCAAAGCGTAGTCTGTTTGAGACATTACTCTCTTGGTGGAAAGTGCGCATGGTGTCTGTTGTTTTCAATGCCGATGCAATTTCTGTGTTTCATCAACACTCTGATAGTCCACAGTTACAGAATGCCATCAGTTGTGCATCGGAAACTACTATTGGTATTCCAGGGAACGATCAAAGCGTAAACTGTTTGAGACATTACTCCCATGGAGGAAAGTAGGCATGGTGACTTTTGTATTCAATCCCGATGCAATTTCTGTGTTTGAACAACACTCTGATAGTCCACACATTACAGAATGCCTCCAGATAAGCATGGAAACTTCTACTGGTCTTCCAGGGAATGATCAAAGCGTAAACTGTTTGAGACATTATTCCCATGGTGGAAAGTGCGCATGGTGACTGTTGTATTCAATCCCGATGCAATTTCTGTGTTTCATCAACACTTTGAATTTCCACAGATTACAGAATGCCTCCGGATGTGCATCGGAAACTACAACTGGTCTGCCACTAAACGATCAAAGCGTACACTGTTTGAGACATTACTCCCATGAAGGAAAGTGCGCATGGTGACTGTTGTATTCAATCCCGATGCAAATTTTGTGTTTCATCTACACTCTCATAGTCCACAAATTACAGAATGCCCACAGATGTGCATCGGTAAGTACTACTGGTCTTACAGGGAACGATCAAAGCGTAGACTGTTCGAGACATTATTCCCATGGTGGAAAGTGCGCATGGTGACTGTTGTATTCAATCCCGATGCAATTTCTGTGTTTCATCAACACTTTGAAGGTCCAAAGATTACAGAATGCCTGCAGATGTGCATCGGAAACTATTACTGGTCTTGCAGGGAACGATCAAAGCGTAGTCTGTTGGAGACATTACTCCCATGGTGGAAAATGCGCATGGTGTCTGTTGTTTTCAATCCCGATGCAATTTCTGTGTTTCATCAACACTCTGATAGTCCACACATTACAGAATGCCCCCAGATGTGCATCGGAAACTACTATTGGTCTTCCAGGGAACGATCCAAGCGTAAACTGTTTGAGACACTACTCCCATGGAGGATAGTGGGCATGGTGACTGTTGTATTCAATCCCGATGCAATTTCTGTGTTTGAACAAAACTCTGATAGTTTACAGATTACAGTATGCCTCCAGATGTGCATCGGAAGCTACTACTTGTCTTCCAGGTAACGATCAAAGCGTAAACTGTTTGAGACACTACTCCCATGGAGGAAAGTGCGCATGGTGACTGTTGTATTCACTCCTGAAGCAATTTCTGTGTTTCATCAACACTTTGAAGGTCCACAGATTACAGAAGGCCTCCAGATGTGCTTCGGAAACTACTACTGGTCTTCCAGGGAACGATCAAAGCGTAGACTACTTGAGACATTACTCCCATGGAGGAAAGTGCGCATGGTGACTGTTGTATTCAATCCCGATGCATTTTCTGTGTTTCATCAACACTCTGATAGTCCACAGTTACAGAATGCCATCAGTTGTGCATCGGAAACCACTACTGGTCTTGCAGGGAACGAGCAAATCGTAGACTGTTTGAGACATTACTCCAATGGAGGAATCTGCACATGGTAGCTGTTGTATTCAATCCCGATGCAATTTCTGTGTTTCATCGACACTCTGATAGTTGACAGATTACAGAATGACACCAGATGTGCCTCGGAAACTACTACTGGTCTTCCAGGGAACGATCAAAGCGTAAACTGTTTGAGACGTTACTCCCATGGAGGAAAGTGCGCATTGTGTCTGTTTTATTCACTCGCGATGCAATTTCTGTGTTTCATCAACACTTTGAAGGTCCACAGATTACAGAATGGGTCCAGATGTGCATCGGAAACCATACTGGTCTTCCAGGGAACGATAAAAGCATAAACTGTTTGAGACATTACTCCCATGGAGGAAAGTGCGCATGGTGACTGTTGTATTCAATCCCGATGCACTTTCTGTGTTTCATCAACACTCTGATAGTCCACACATTACAGAAAGCACCAAGATGTGCTTCGGAAACTACTACTGGTCTTCCAGGGAACGATCAAATCGTAGACTCTTTGAGACATTACACCCATGGAGGAAAGTGCGCATGGTGACTGTTGTATACAATCCCGCGGCAATTCCTGTGTTTCATCAACACTTTGAAGGTCCACAGATTACAGAATGCCTCCAGATGTGCATCGGAAACTACTACTGGTCTTGCAATGACGATCAAATCGTCGACTGTTTGATACATAACTCCCATGGAGGAAAGTGAGCATGGTGACTGTAGTATTGAATCCCGTCGCAATTTCTGTGTTTCATCAACACTTTGAAGGTCCAAAGATTACAGAATGCCTGCAGATGTGCATCGGAAACTACAACTGGTCTTCCAGGAAACGATAAAAGCGTACACTGTTTGAGACATTACTCCCATGAAGGAAAGTGCGCATGGTGACTGTTGTATTCAATCCCGATGCAATTTCTGTGTTTGAACAAAACTCTGATAGTTTACAGATTACACAATGAGTATTGATGTGCATCGGAAACTACAACTGGTCTTGCAGGGAACGATCAAGCGTAGACTGTTTGTGACATTACTCCCAAGGAGGAAAGTGCGCATGGTGACTGTTGTATTAAATCCCGAATCAATTTCTGTGTTTCATCAACACTCTGACAGTCCACTGATTACAGAATGCCCCCAGATGAGCATCAGAAACTATACTGGTCTTCCAGGAAACGATAAAAGCGTAAACTGTTTGAGACACTACTCCCATGGAGGAAAGTGCGCATCGTGACTGTTGTATTCAATCCCGATGCAATTTCTGTGTTTGAACAAAACTCTGATAGTTTACAGATTACAGAATGCCTCCTGATGTGCATCGGAAACTACAACTGGTCTTGCAGGGAACGAGCAAAGCGTAGACTGTTTGAGACATTACTCCCATGGTGGAAAGTGCGGATGGTGTCTGTTGTTTTCAATCCCGATGCAATTTCTGTGTTTCATCAACACTCTGATAGTCCACACATTACAGAATGCCCCAAGATGTGCATCGGAAACTACTATTGGTCTTCCAGGGAACGATCAAAGCGTAAACTGTTTGAGACATTACTCCCATGGAGGAAAGTAGGCATGGTGACTTTTGTATTCAATCCCGATGCAATTTCTGTGTTTGAACAACACTTTGATAGTCCACATATTACAGAATGCCTTCAGATTTGCATCGAAAACTACTACTGGTCTTACGGGGAACGATCAAATCGTAGACTCTTTGAGACATTACTCCCTTGGAGGAAAGTGCGCATGGTGACTGTTGTATTCAATCCCGATGCAATATCTGTGTTTCATCAACACTCTGATAGTCCACACATTACAGAATGCCTTCAGATAAGCATGGAAACTTCTACTGGTCTTCCAGGGAATGATCAAAGCGTAAACTGTTTGAGACATTATTCCCAAGGTGGAAAGTGCGCATGGTGACTGTTTTATTCACTCGCGATGCAATTTCTGTGTTTCCTCAACACTTTGAATTTCCACAGATTACAGAATGCCTCCAGATGTGCATCGGAAACTACTACTGGTCTTGCAGGGAACGATCAAAGCGTAGACTGTTTGAGACATTACTCCCTTGGAGGAAAGTGCGCATGGTGACTGTTGTATTCAATCTCGATGCAATTTCTGTGTTTCATCAACACTCTCATAGTCCACACATTACAGAATGCCCACAGATGTGCATCGGAAACTACTACTGGTCTTCCAGGGAACGATCAAAGCGTAGACTGTTTGAGACATTACTCCCATGGAGGAAAGTGCGCATGGTGATTGTTGTATTCAATCCCGATGCAATATCTATGTTTCTTCAACACTCTGATAGTCCACAGATTACAGAATGCGCCCATATGTGCATCGGAAACCATACTGGTCTTCCACGGAACGATAAAAGCGTAAACTGTTTGAGACATTATTCCCGTGGAGGAAAGTGCGCATGGTGACTGTTGTATTAAATCCCGATGCAATTTCTGTGTTTGAACAACACTCTGATAGTCCACAGATTACAGAATGACACCAGATGTGCATCGGAAACTCCTACTGGTCTCGCAGGGAACGATAAAAGCGTAAACTGTTTGAGACATTACTCCCATAGAGGAAAGTGCGCATGGTGACTGTTGTATTCAATCCCGATGCACTTTCTGTGTTTCATCAACACTCTGATAGTCCACACATTACAGAATGCACCCAGATGCGCTTCGGAAACTACTACTGGTCTTCCAGGGAACGATCAAAGCGTAGACTGTTTGAGACATTACTCCCATGGAGGAAAGTGCTCATGGTGACTGTTGTATTCAATCCCGATGCAATTTCTATGTTGCATCAACACTCTGATAGTCCATAGATTACAGAATGCCCCCATATGTGCATCGGAAACCATACTGGTCTTCCAGGGAACGATAAAAGCGTAAACTGTTTGAGACATTACAACCATGGAGGAAAGTGCGCATGGTGACTGTTGTATTCAATATCGATGCAATTTCTGTGTTTCATCAGCACTCTCATAGTCCACACATTACAGAATGCCCACAGATGTCCATCGGAAACTACTACTGGTCTTCCAGGGAACGATCAAAAGTAGACTGTATGAGACATTACTCCCATGGAGGAAAGTGCTCTTGGTGACTGTTGTATTTAATCCCGATGCAATTTCTATGTTTCATCAACACTCTGATAGTCCACAGGTTACAGAATGCCCCCATATGTGCATCGGAAACCATACTGGTCTTCCAGAGAACGATAAAAGCGTAAACTGTTTGAGACATTACTCCCATAGAGGAAAGTGCGCATGGTGACTGTTGTATTCAATCCCGATGCACTTTCTGTGTTTCATCAACACTCTGATAGTCCACACAATACAGAATGCACCCAGATGTGCTTCGGAAACTACTACTGGTCTTCCAGGGAACGATCAAAGCGTAGACTGTTTGAGACATTACTCCCATGGAGGAAAGTGCTCATGGTGACTGTTGTATTCAATCCCGATGCAATTTCTATGTTGCATCAACACTCTGATAGTCCACAGATTACAGAATGCACCCAGATGTGCTTCGGAAACTACTACTGGTCTTCCAGGGAACGATCAAAGCGTACACTGTTTGAGACTTTACTCCCATGGAGGAAAGTGCGCATGGTGTCTGTTGTTTTCAATCCCGATGCAATTTCTGTGTTTCATCAACACTTTGCAGGTCCACAGATTACAGAATGCCTTCAGATATGCATCGAAAACTACTACTGGTCTTGCGGGGAACGATCAAATCGTAGACTCTTTGAGACATTACTCCCATGGAGGAAAGTGCGCATGGTGAATGTTGTATTCAATCCCGATGCAATTTCTGTGTTTCATCAACACTCTGATAGTCCACACATTACAGAATGCCTCCAGATAAGCATGGAAACTTCTACTGGTCTTCCAGGGAATGATCAAAGCGTAAACTGTTTTAGACATTATTCCCATGGTGGAAAGTGCGCATGGTGACTGTTGTATTCAATCCCGATGCAATTTCTGTGTTTCATCAACACTTTGAAGGTCCAAAGATTACAGAATGCCTGCAGATGTGCATCGGAAACTATTACTGGTCTTGCAGGGAACGATCAAAGCGTAGTCTGTTGGAGACATTACTCCCATGGTGGAAAGTGCGCATGGTGTCTGTTGTTTTCAATCCCGATGCAATTTCTGTGTTTCATCAACACTCTGATAGTCCACACATTACAGAATGCCCCCAGATGTGCATCGGAAACTACTATTGGTCTTCCAGGGAACGATCCAAGCGTAAACTGTTTGAGACACTACTCCCATGGAGGAAAGTGCGCATGGTGACTGTTGTATTCACTCCTGAAGCAATTTCTGTGTTTCATCAACACTTTGAAGGTCCACAGATTACAGAAGGCCTCCAGATGTGCATCGGAAACTACAACTGGTCCGCCAGGAAACGATCAAAGCGTACACCGTTTGAGACATTACTCCCATGAAGGAAAGTGCGCATGGTGTTTGTTGTATTCAATCCCGGTGCAATTTTTGTGTTTCATCAACACTCTCATAGTCCACACATTACAGAATGCCCACAGATGTGCATCGGAAAGTACTACTGGTCTTCCAGGGAACGATCAAAGCGTGGACTGTTTGAGACATTACTCCCATGGTGGAAAGTGCGCATGGTGACTGTTGTATTAAATCCCGAATCAATTCCTGTGTTTCATCAACACTCTGACAGTCCACAGATTACATAATGCCCCCAGATGTGCATCAGAAACTATACTGGTCTTCCAGGAAACGATAAAAGCGTAAACTGTTTGAGACACTACTCCCATGGAGGAAAGTGCGCATGGTGACTGTTGTATTCAATCCCGATGCAATTTCTGTGTTTGAACAAAACTCTGATAGTTTACAGATTACAGAATGCCTCCAGATGTGCATCGGAAACTACAACTGGTCTTGCAGGGAACGAGCAAAGCGTAGACTGTTTGAGACATTACTCCAATGGAGGAAAGTGCACAATGTGGCTGTTGTATTCAATCCCGATGCAATTTCTGTGTTTCATCGACACTCTGATAGTCGACAGATTACAGAATGACACTAGATGTGCCTCGGAAACTACTACTGGTCTTCCAGGGAACGATCAAAGCGTAAACTGTTTGAGACATTACTCCCATGGAGGAAAGTGCGCATGGTGTCTGTTGTATTCAATCCCGATGCAATTTCTGTGTTTCATCAACATTCTGATTGACCACACATCACAGAATGCCTCCAGATGTTCATCGGAAACAACTACTGGTCTTCCAGGGAACGATAAAAGCGTAAACTGTTTGAGACATTACTCCCATGGAGGAAAGTGCGCATGGTGACTGTTGTATTCATTCCCGATGCACTTTCTGTGTTTCATCAACACTCTGATAGTCCACACATTACAGAATGCACCCAGATGTGCTTCGGAAACTACTACTGGTCTTCCAGGGAACGATCAAATCGTAGACTGTTTTGGACATTACACCCATGGAGGAAAGTGCGCATGTTGACTGTTGTATTCAATCCCGCGGCAATTCCTGTGTTTCATCAACACTCTCATAGTCCACACATTACAGAATGCCCACAGATGTGCATCGGAAACTACTACTGGTCTCCCAGGGAACGATCAAAGCGTAGACTGTTTGAGACATTACTCCCATGGAGGAAAGTGCGCATGGTGACTGTTGTATTCAATCCCGATGCACATTCTATGTTTCTTCAACACTCTGATAGTCCACAGATTACAGAATGCCCCCATATGTGCATCGGAAACCATACTGGTCTTCCAGGGAACGATAAAAGCGTAAACTGTTTGAGACATTACTCCCATGGAGGAAAGTGCGCATGGTGCCTGTTGCAATCAATCCCGATGCACTTTCTGTGTTTCATCAACACTCTGATAGTCCACACATTACAGAATGCACCCAGATGTGCTTCGGAAACTACTACTGGTCTTCAAGGGAACGATCAAAGCTTAGACTGTTTGAGACTTTACTCCCATGCAGGAAAGTGGGCATGGTGTCTGTTGTTTTCAATCCCGATGCAATTTCTGTGTTTCATCAACACTCTGATAGCCCACACATTACAGAATGCCTCCAGATAAGCATGGAAACTTCTACTGGTCTTCCAGGGAATGATCAAAGCGTAAAGTGTTTTAGACATTACTCCCATGGAGGAAAGTGGGCATGGTGACTGTTGTATTGAATCCCGATGCAATTTCTGTGTTTCATCAACACTCTCATAGTCCACACATTACAGAATGTACCCACATGTGCATCGGAAACTATACTGGTCTTCCAGGGAACGATCAAAGCGTAAACTGTTAGAGACATTACTCCCATGGAGGAAAGTGCGCATGGTGACTGTTGTATTCACTCCTCAAGCTATTTCTGTGTTTCATCAACACTTTGAAGGTCCACAGATTACAGAATGCCTCCAGATGTGCATCGGAATCTACAACTGGTCTGCCAGGAAACGATCAAATCGTACACTGTTTGAGACAATACTCCCATGAAGGAAAGTGCGCATGGTGACTGTTGTATTCAATCCCGATGCAATTTTTGTGTTTCATCTACACTCTCATAGTCCACACATTACAGAATGCCGACAGATGTGCTTCGGAAAGTACTACTGGTCTTCCAGGGAACGATCAAAGCGTAGACTGTTTGAGACATTACTCCAATGGAGGAAAGTGCACATGGTGGCTGTTGTATTCAATCCCGATGAAATTTCTGTGTTTCATCAACACTCTGATTGACCACACATTACAGAATGCCTCCAGATGTTCATCGGAAACAACTACTGGTCTCCCAGGGAACGATCAAAGCGTAAACTGTTTGAGACAGTACTCCCATGGAGGAAAGTGCACATAATGACTTTTGTATTCAACCCGACGCAATTTCTGTGTTTCATCAACACTCTGATAGTCCACAGATTACAGATTGACACCAGATGTGCATCTGAAACTCCTACTGGTCTTCCAGGGAACGATAAAAGTGTAAACTGTTTGAGACATTACTCCCATGGAGGAAAGTGCGCATGGTGACTGTTTCATTCACTCGCGATGCAATTTCTGTGTTTCATCAACACTTTGAAGGTCCACAGATTACAGAATGCCTCCAGATGTGCATCGGAAACCATACTGGTCTTCCAGGGAACGATAAAAGCGTAAACTGTTTGAGACATTACTCCCATGGAGGAAAGTGCGCATGGTGACTGTTGTATTCAATCCCGATGCACTTTCTGTGTTTCATCACCACTCTGATAGTCCACACATTACAGAATGCTCCAAGATGTGCTTCGGAAACTACTACTGGTCTTCCAGGGAACGATCAAAGCGTAGACTGTTTGAGACATTACACCCATGGAGGAAAGTGCGCATGGTGACTGTTGTATTCAATCCCGCGGCAATTTCTGTGTTTCATCAACACTTCAAAGGTTCACAGATTACAGAATGCCTCCAGATGTGCATCGTAAACTAATACTGGTCTTGCAGGGAACGATCAAGCGTAGACCGTTTGAGACATTACTCCAAAGGAGGAAAGTGCGCATGGTGACTGTTGTATTGAATCCCGATGCAATTTCTGTGTTTCATCAACACTCTGACAGTCCACAGTTTACAGAATGTACCCAGATGTGCATCGGAAACTACAACTGGTCTTGCAGGGAACGAGCAAAGCGTAGACTGTTTGAGACATTACTCCAATGGAGGAAAGTGCACATGGTGGCTGTTGTATTCAATCCCGATGAAATTTCTGTGTTTCATCAACACTCTGATTGACCACACATTACAGAATGCCTCCAGATGTTCATCGGAAACAACTACTGGTCTTCCAGGGAACGATCAAAGCGTAAACTGTTGAGACAGTACTCCCATGGAGGAAAGTGCACATGGTGACTTTTGTATTCAATCCCGACGCAATTTCTGTGTCTCATCAACACTCTGATAGTCCACAGATTACAGAATGACACCAGATGGGCATCGGAAACTCCTACTGGTCTTCCAGGGAACGATAAAAGTGTAAACTGTTTGAGACATTACTCCCATGGAGGAAAGTGCGCATGGTGACTGTTTTATTCACTCGCGATGCAATTTCTGTGTTTCATCAACACTTTGAAGGTCCACAGATTACAGAATGCCTCCAGATGTGCATCGGAAACCATACTGGTCTTCCAGGGAACGATAAAAGCGTAAACTGTTTGAGACATTACTCCCATGGAGGAAAGTGCGCATGGTGACTGTTGTATTCAATCCCGATGCACTTTCTGTGTTTCATCAACACTCTGATAGTCCACACATTACAGAATGCACCAAGATGTGCTTCGGAAACTACTACTGGTCTTGCATTGAACGATCAAATCGTAGACTGTTTGAGACATTACACCCATGGAGGAAAGTGTGCATGGTGACTGTTGTATTCAATCCCGCGGCAATTCCTGTGTTTCATCAACACTTTGAAGGTCCACAGATTACAGAATGCCTCCAGATGTGCATCGGAAACTACTACTGGTCTTGCAATGACGATCAAATCGTCGACTGTTTGACACATAACTCCCATGGAGGAAGTGCGCATGGTGACTGTTGTATTGAATCCCGATGCAATTTCTGTGTTTCATCCACACTTTGAAGGTTCAAAGATTACAGAATGCCTCCAGATGTGCATCGGAAACTATTACTGGTCTTGCAGGGAACGATCAAAGCGTAGTCTGTTTGAGACATTACTCCCATGGTGGAAAGTGCGCATGGTGTCTGTTGTATTCAATCCCGATGCAATTTTTGTGTGTCATCAACACTCTGATAGTCCACACAATACAGAATGCCCCCAGATGTGCATCGGAAACTACTATTGGCTTCCAGGGAACGATCAAAGCGTAAACTGTTTGAGACATTACTCCCATGGAGGAAAGTAGGCTTGGTGAATTTTGTATTCAATCCCGATGCAATTTCTGTGTTTGAACAACACTCTGATAGTCCCCACATTACAGAATGCCTTCAGATATGCATCGAAAACTACTACTGATCTTACGGGGAACGATCAAATCGTAGACTCTTTGAGACTTTACTCCCATGGAGGAAAGTGCGCATGGTGACTGTTGTATTCAATCCCGATGCAATTTCTGTGTTTCATCAACACTCTGATAGTCCACACATTACAGAATGCCTCCAGACAAGCATGGAAACTTCTACTGGTCTTCCAGGGAATGATCAAAGCGTAAACTGTTTGAGACATTATTCCCATGGTGGAAAGTGCGCATGGTGACTGTTGTATTCAATCCCGATGCAATTTCTGTGTTTCATCAACACTTCGAATTTCCACAGATTACAGAATGCCTCCAGATGTGCATCGGAAACTACTACTGGTCTTGCAGGGAACGATCAAAGCGTAGACTGTTTGTGACATTACTCCCTTGGAGGAAAGTGCGCATGGTGACTGTTGTATTCAATCTCGATGCAATTTCTGTGTTTCATCAACACTCTCATAGTCCACACATTACAGAATGCCCACAGATGTGCATCGGAAACTACTACTGGTCTTCCAGGGAACGATCAAAGCGTAGACTGTTTGAGACATTACTCCCATGGAGGAAAGTGCGCATGGTGACTGTTGTATTCAATCCCGATGCAATTTCTATGTTTCTTCAACACTCTGATAGTCCACAGATTACTGAATGCCCCCATATGTGCATCGGAAACCATACTGGTCTTCCACGGAACGATAAAAGCGTAAACTGTTTGAGACATTACTCCCATGGAGGAAAGTGCGCATGGTGACTGTTGTATTCAATCCCGATGCAATTTCTGTGTTTGAACAACACTCTGATAGTCCACAGATTACAGAATGACACCAGATGTGCATCGGAAACTCCTACTGGTCTCCCAGGGAACGATAAAAGCGTAAACTGTTTGAGACATTACTCCCATGGAGGAAAGTGCGCATGGTGACTGTTTAATTCACTCGCGATGCAATTTCTGTGTTTCATCAACACTTTGAAGGTCCACAGATTACAGAATGCCTCCAAATGTGCATCGGAAACCATAATGGTCTTCCAGGGAACGATAAAAGCGTAAACTGTTTGAGACATTACTCCCATGGAGGAAAGTGCGCATGGTGACTGTTGTATTCAATCCCGATGCACTTTCTGTGTTTCATCAACACTCTGATAGTCCACACATTACAGAATGCACGCAGATGTGCTTTGGAAACCACTACTGGTCTTTCAGGGAACGATCAAATCGTAGACTGTTTGAGACATTACACCCATGGAGGAAAGTGCGCATGGTGACTGTTGTATTCAATATCGATGCTATTTCTGTGTTTCATCAGCACTCTCATAGTCCACCCATTACAGAATGCCCACATATGTGCATCGGAAACTACTACTGGTCTTCCAGGGAACGATCAAAAGTAGACTGTTTGAGACATTACTCCCATGGAGGAAAGTGCTCATGGTGACTGTTGTATTCAATCCCGATGCAATTTCTATGTTTCATCAACACTCTGATAGTCCACAGATTACAGAATGCCCCCATATGTGCATCGGAAACCATACTGGTCCTCCAGAGAACGATAAAAGCGTAAACTGTTTGAGACTTTACTCCCATAGAGGAAAGTGCGCATGGTGACTGTTGTATTCAATCCCGATGCACTTTCTGTGTTTCATCAACACTCTGATAGTCCACACATTACAGAATGCACCCAGATGTGCTTCGGAAACTACTACTGGTCTTCCAGGGAACGATCAAAGCGTAGACTGTTTGAGACATTACTCCCATGGAGGAAAGTGCTCATGGTGACTGTTGTATTCAATCCCGATGCAATTTCTGTGTTTCATGAGCACTCTCATAGTCCACACATTACAGAATGACCACAGATGTGCATCGGAAACTACTACTGGTCTTCCAGGGTACGATCAAATGTAGACTGTATGAGACGTTACTCCCATGGAGGAAAGTGCTCATGGTGACTGTTGTATTCAATCCCGATGCAATTTCTATGTTTCATCAACACTCTGATAGTCCACAGATTACAGAATGCCCCCATATGTGCATCGGAAACCATACTGGTCTTCCAGAGAACGATAAAAGCGTAAACTGTTTGAGACATTACTCCCATAGAGGAAAGTGAGCATGGTGACTGTTGTATTCAATCCCGATGCACTTTCTGTGTTTCATCAACACTCTGATAGTCCACACATTACAGAATGCACCCAGATGTGCTTCGGAAACTACTACTGGTCTTCCAGGGAACGATCAAAGCGTAGACTGTTTGAGACATTACTCCCATGGAGGAAAGTGTTCATGGTGACTGTTGTATTCATTCCCGATGCAATTTCTGTGTTTCATCAACTCTTTGCAGGTCCACAGATTTCAGAATGCCTTCAGATATGCATCGAAAACTACTACTGGTCTTGCGGGGAACGATCAAATCGTAGACTGTTTGAGACATTACTCCCATGAAGGAAAGTGCGCATGGGGACTGTTGTATTCAATCCCGATGCAATTTTTGTGTTTCATCAACACTCTCATAGTCCACACATTACAGAATGCCCACAGATGTGCATCTGAAAGTACTACTGGTCTTCCAGGGAACGATCAAAGCGTAGACTGTTTGAGACATTACTCCCATGGTGGAAAGTGCACATGGAGACTTTTGTATTCAATCCCGTCGCAATTTCTGTGTTTCATCAACACTCTGATAGTCCACAGATTACAGAATGACACCAGATGTGCATCGGAAACTCCTACTGGTCTCCCAGGGAACGATAAAAGCGTAAACTGTTTGAGACATTACTCCCATGGAGGAAAGTGTGCATGGTGACTGTTTTATTCACTCGCGATGCAATTTTGGTGTTTCATCAACACTTTGAAGGTCCACAGATTACAGAATGCCTCGAGATGTGCATCGGAAACCATACTGGTCTTCCAGGGAACGATAAAAGCGTAAACTGTTTGAGACATTACTCCCATAGAGGAAAGTGCGCATGGTGACTGTTGTATTCAATCCCGATGCACTTTCTGTGTTTCATCAACACTCTGATAGTCCACACATTACAAAATGCACCCAGATGTGCTTCGGAAACTACTACTGGTCTTCCAGGGAACGATCAAAGCGTAGACTGTTTGAGACATTACTCCCATGGAGGAAAGTGCTCATGGTGACTGTTGTATTCAATCCCGATGCAATTTCTATGTTGCATCAACACTCTGATAGTCCACAGATTACAGAATTCCCCCATATGTGCATCGGAAACCATACTGGTCTTCCAGGGAACGATAAAAGCGTAAACTCTTTGAGACATTACTCCCATGGAGGAGAGTGCGCATGGTGACTGTTGTATTCAATCCCGATGCACTCTCTGTGTTTCTTCAACACTCTGATAGTCCACAGATTACAGAATGCCTCCAGATGTGCATCGGAAACATATACTGGTCTTCCAGAGAGCGATCAAAGCGTAGACTGTTTGTGACATTACTCCCATGGAGGAAGGTGCGCATGGTGACTGTTTTATTCAATCCCGATACAATTTCTGTGTTTCATCAACACTTTGAAGGTCCACAGATTACAGAATCCCTCCAGATGTATATCGGAATCTACTACTGGTCTTCCAGGGAACGATCAAAGCGTAAATAGTTTGAGACATTACTCCCATGGAGGAAAGTGCGCATGGTGACTGTTGTATTCAATCCTGATGCAATTTCTGTGTTTGATCAACACTCTGATAGTCTACACATTACAGAATGTCCCCAGATGTGCATCGGAAACTACTACTGGTCTTCCAGGGAACGATAAAAGCGTAGACTGTTTGAGACATTACTCCCATGGAGGAAAGTGCGCATAGTGGCTGTTGTATTCAATCCCGCGGCAATTCCTGTGTCTCATCAACACTTTGAAGGCCCACAGATTACAGAATGCCTCCAGATGTGCATGGGAAACTACTACTGGTCTTGCAGGAAACGATCAAAGCGTAGACTGTTTGAGACATTACTCCCATGGAGGAAAGTGCGCATGGTGACTGTTGTATTCAATCCCGATGCAATTTCTGTGTTTCATCAACACTCTGATAGTCCACAGATTACAGAATGCCTCCAGATGTGCACCGGAAACTACTACTGGTCTTCCAGAGAGCGATCAAAGCGTAAACTGTTGGGAACATTACTCCCATGGAGGAAAGTGCGCATGGTGACTGTTTTATTCAATCCCGATACAATTTCTGTGTTTCATCAACACTTTGAAGGTCCACAGATTACAGAATCCCTCCAGATGTGCATCGGAAACTACTACCGGTATTCCAGGAAACTATCAAAGTGTAGACAGTTTGAGACATTACTCCCATAAAGGAAAGTGCTCATGGTGACTGTTGTATTCAATCCCGATTCAAATTCTGTGTTTCATCAACACTCTGATAGTCCACAGATTACAGAATCCATCCAGATGTGCATCGGAAACTACTACTGGTCTTCCAGGGAACGATCAAAGCGTAAATAGTTTGAGACATTACTCCCATGGAGGAAAGTGCGCATGGTGACTGTTGTATTCAATCTAGATGCAATATCTGTGTTTGATCTACACTCTGATAGTCTACACATTACAGAATGTCCCCAGATGTGCATCGGAAACTACTACTGGTCTTCCAGGGAACGATAAAAGCGTAGACTGTTTGAGACATTACTCCCATGGAGGCAAGTGCGCATAGTGGCTGTTGTATTCAATCCCGCGGCAATTCCTGTGTCTCATGAACACTTTGAAGGTCCGCAGATTACAGAATGCCTCCAGATGTGCATCGGAAACTACTACTGGTCTTGCAGGGAACGATCAAACCGTAGACTCTTAGAGACATTACTCCCAAAGAGGAAAGTGCGCATGTTGACTGTTGTATTGAATCCCGATGCAATTTTTTGTTTCATCAACACTTTGATGGTCCAAAGATTACAGAATGCCTCCAGATGTGCATCGGAAACTACTACTGGTCTTCCAGTGATCGACCAAAGCGTAAACTCTTTGAGACATTACTCCATGGAGGAAAGTGCGAATGGTGGCTGTCGTATTCAATTCCGATGCAATTTCTGTGTTTCATCCACACTCTGATAGTCCACACATTACAGAATGCCCCCAGATGTGCATCGGAAACACTACTGGTCTTCCAGGGAACGATCAAAGCGTAGACAATTTAAGACGTTACTCCCATGGAGGAAAGTGCGCAAGGTGACTGTTGTATTCAATCCTGATGCAATTACTGAGTTTCATCAACACTCTGATAGTCCACAGATTACAAAATGCCTCCAGATGTGCATCGGAAACTACTACTGGTTCTCCAGGGAACGATCAAAGCGTAAACTGTTTGAGACATTAGTCCCATGGAGGAAAGTGCGCATAGTGACTGTTGTATTCAATCCCGATGCAATTTCTGTGTTTCATCAACACTCTGATAGTCCACAGATTACAGAATGCCTCCAGATGTGCATCGGAAACTGCTACAGGTCTTCCAGGGAACGATCAAAGCGTAGACTGTTTGAGACATTACTCCCATGGAGGAAAGTGCGCATGGTGACGTATTCAATCCCGATGCTATTTCTGTGTTTCATCAAGACTTTGAAGTTCCACAGATTACAGAATGCCTCCAGATGCGCATCGGAAACTACTACTGGTCTTGCATTGAACGATCAAAGCGTAGACTGTTTGAGACATTACTCCCATGGAGGAAAGTGCGAATGGTGACTGTTGTATTCAATCCCGATGCAATTTCTGTGTTTCATCAACACTCTGATAGTCCACAGATTACAGAATGCCTCCAGATATGCATCGGAAACTACTACTGGTCTTCCAGAGAGCGATCAAAGCGTAGACTGTTTGTGACATTACTCCCATGGAGGAAAGTGCGCATGGTGACTGTTTTATTCAATCCCGATACAATTTCTGTGTTTCGTCAACACTTTGAAGGTCCACAGATTACAGAATCCCTCCAGATGTGCATCGGAAACTACTACCGGTATTCCAGGAAACTATCAAAGTGTAGACAGTTTGAGACATTACTCCCATAAAGGAAAGAGCTCATGGTGACTGTTGTATTCAATCCCGATGCAATTTCTGTGTTTCATCATCACTCTTATAGTCCACACATTACAGAATGCCCAGAGATCTGCATCGGAAACTACTACTGGTCTTCCAGGGAACGATCAAAGCGTAAATTGTTTGAGACATTACTCCCATCGAGGAAAGAGCGCATGGTGACTGTTGTATTCAATCCTGATGCAGTTTGTGTGTTTCATCAACACTCTGATAGTCCACACATTACAGAATGTCCCCAGATGTGCATCGGAAACTACTACTGGTTCTCCAACGAACGATCAAAGCGCAAACTGTTTGAGACATTAGTCCCATGGAGGAAAGTGCGCATGGTGACTGTTGTATTCAATCCCGATGCAATTTCTGTGTTTCATCAACACTCTGATAGTCCACAGATTACAGAATGCCTCCAGATGTGCATCGGAAACATATACTGGTCTTCCAGAGAGCGATCAAAGCGTAGACTGTTTGTGACATTACTCCCATGGAGGAAGGTGCGCATGGTGACTGTTTTATTCAATCCCGATACAATTTCTGTGTTTCATCAACACTTTGAAGGTCCACAGATTACAGAATCCCTCCAGATGTATATCGGAATCTACTACTGGTCTTCCAGGGAACGATCAAAGCGTAAATAGTTTGAGACATTACTCCCATGGAGGAAAGTGCGCATGGTGACTGTTGTATTCAATCCTGATGCAATTTCTGTGTTTGATCAACACTCTGATAGTCTACACATTACAGAATGTCCACAGATGTGCATCGGAAACTACTACTGGTTCTCCAACGAACGATCAAAGCGCAAACTGTTTGAGACATTAGTCCCATGGAGGAAAGTGCGCATGGTGACTGTTGTATTCAATCCCGATGCAATTTCTGTGTTTCATCAACACTCTGATAGTCCACAGATTACAGAATGCCTCCAGATGTGCATCGGAAACATATACTGGTCTTCCAGAGAGCGATCAAAGCGTAGACTGTTTGTGACATTACTCCCATGGAGGAAGGTGCGCATGGTGACTGTTTTATTCAATCCCGATACAATTTCTGTGTTTCATCAACACTTTGAAGGTCCACAGATTACAGAATCCCTCCAGATGTATATCGGAAACTACTACTGGTCTTCCAGGGAACGATAAAAGCGTAGACTGTTTGAGACATTACTCCCATGGAGGAAAGTGCGCATAGTGGCTGTTGTATTCAATCCCGCGGCAATTCCTGTGTCTCATCAACACTTTGAAGGTCCGCAGATTACAGAATGCCTCCAGATGCGCATCGGAAACTACTACTGGTCTTCCAGTGATCGACCAAAGCGTAAACTCTTTGAGACATTACTCCATGGAGGAAAGTGCGCATGGTGGCTGTCGTATTCAATCCCGATGCAATTTCTGTGTTTCGTCCACACTCTGATAGTCCACACATTACAGAATGCCCCCAGATGTGCATCGAAAACACTACTGGTTCTCCAGGGAACGATCAAAGCGTAAACTCTTTGAGACATTAGTCCCATGGAGGAATGTGCGCATAGTGACTGTTGTATTCAATCCCGATGCAATTTCTGTGTTTCATCAACACTCTGATAGTCCACAGATTACAGAATGCCTCCAGATGTGCATCGGAAACTGCTACAGGTCTTCCAGGGAACGATCAAAGTGTAGACTGTTTGAGACATTACTCCCATGGAGGAAAGTGCGCATGGTGACTGTTGTATTCAATCCCGATGCAATTTCTGTGTTTCATCAACACTTTGAAGGTCCACAGATTACAGAATGCCTCCAGATGTGCATCGGAAACTACTACTAGTCTTGCAGGAAACGATCAAAGCGTAGACCGTTTGAGACATTACTCCCATGGAGGAAAGTGCGCATGGTGACTGTTGTATTCAATCCCGATGCAATTTCTGTGTTTCATCATCACTCTTATAGTCCACACTTAACAGAATGCCCAGAGATGTGCATCGGAAACTACTACAGGTCTTCCAGGGAACGATCAAAGCGTAAACTGTTTGAGACATTACTCCCATCGAGGAAAGGGCGCATGGTGACTGTTGTATTGAATCACGATGCAATTTTGTGTTTCATCAACACTTTGAAGATCCAAAGATTACTGAATGCCTCCAGATGTGCATCGGAAACTACTACTGGTCTTCAGGGAAACGATCAAAGCGTAGACTGTTTGAGACATTACTCCCATCGAGGAAAGGGCGCATGGTGACTGTTGTATTGAATCACGATGCAATTTTGTGTTTCATCAACACTTTGAAGATCCAAAGATTACTGAATGCCTCCAGATGTGCATCGGAAACTACTACTGGTCTTCAGGGAAACGATCA
Organism: Schistocerca gregaria; assembly: GCF_023897955.1. Taxonomy (NCBI): domain Eukaryota; kingdom Metazoa; phylum Arthropoda; class Insecta; order Orthoptera; family Acrididae; genus Schistocerca; species Schistocerca gregaria. The sequence goes on along the minus strand of NW_026061707.1, from coordinate 4,076,643 downwards.
AAGCGTAGACTGTTTGAGACATTACTCCCATCGAGGAAAGGGCGCATGGTGACTGTTGTATTGAATCACGATGCAATTTTGTGTTTCATCAACACTTTTAAGATCCAAAGATTACTGAATGCCTCCAGATGTGCATCGGTAACTACTACTGGTCTTCAGGGAAACGATCAAAGCGTAGACTGTTTGAGACATTACTCCCATGGAGGAAAGTGCGCATGGTGACTGTTGTACTCAATCCCGATGCAATTTCAGTGTTTCATCAACACTCTGATAGTCCACAGATTACAGAATTCCCCCAGATGTGCATCGGAAACTACTATTGGTCTTCCAGGGAACGATCAAATCGTAAACTGTTTGAGACGTTACTCATATGGAGGCAAGTGCGCATGGTGACTGTTGTATTCAATCCTGATGCAATCTCTGTGTTTCATTAACACTCTAATAGCCCACACATTACATAATACCTCCAGATGTGCATCGGATACTTCTACTGGTCTTGCAGGGAACGATCAAAGCGTAGACTGTTTGAGACATTACTCCCATGGAGGAAAGCGGCAATGGTGACTGTTGTATTCAATCCGGATGCAATTTCTGTGTTTCATCAACACTCTTATAGTCCACACATTGCAGAATGCCCACAGATGTGCATCGAAAACTACTACTGGTCTTCCAGGGAACGATCAATGCGTAAAATGTTTGAGACATTACTCCCATGGAGGAAAGTGCGCATGGTGACTGCTGTATTCAATCCGGATGCAATTTCTGTGTTTCATCAACACTCTGTTAGTCCACACATTACAGAATGTCCCCATATGTGCATCGGAAACTACTACTGGTCTTCCAGGGAACGAACAAAACGTAAACTGTTTGAGACATTACTCCCATGGAGGAAAGTGCGCATGGTGACTTTTGTGTTCAATGCCGATGCAATTACTGTGTATCATCAACACTTTGAAGGTCCACAGATTACAGAATTCCTCCAGATGTGCATCGGAAACTACTACAGGTCTTCCAGGAAACGATGAAAGTGTAGACAGTTTGAGACATTACTCCCATGGAGGAAAGTGCGCATGGTGACTGTTGTATTCAATCCCAATGCAATTTCTCTGTTTCATCAACACTTTGAAGGTCCACAGATTACAGAATGCCTCCAGATGTGCATCGGATACTTCTACTGGTCTTGCAGGGAACGATCAAAGAGTAGACTGTTTGAGACATTACTCCCATGGAGGGAAGTGGCAATGGTGACTGTTGTATTCAATCCGGATGCAATTTCTGTGTTTCATCAACACTCTTATAGTCCACACATTGCAGAATGCCCACAGATGAGCATCGAAAACTACTACTGGTCTTCCAGGGAACGATCAATGCGTAAAATGTTTGAGACATTACTCCCATGGAGGAAAGTGCGCATGGTGACTGCTGTATTCAATCCGGATGCAATTTCTGTGTTTCATCAACACTCTGTTAGTCCACACATTACAGAATGTCCCCATATGTGCATCGGAAACTACTACTGGTCTTCCAGGGAACGATCAAAGCGTAAACTGTTTGAGACATTACTCCCATGGAGGAAAGTGTGCATTGTGACTGTTGTATTGAATTCCGATGCAATTTTGTGTTTCATCAACACTTTGGAGATCCAAAGATTACAGAATGCCTCCAGATGTGCATCGGAAACTACTACTGGTATTCCAGGAAACGATCAAAAAGTAGACTGTTTGAGACATTACACCCATGGAAGAAAGTGCGCATGGTGACTGTTGTCTTCAATCCCCATGCAATTTCTGTCTTTCATCAACACTCTCATAGTCCACAGATTACAGAATGCCTCCAGATGTGCATCGGAAACTACTACTGGTCTTCAAGAGAACGATCAAAGCGTAGACTGTTTGAGACATTACTCATATGGAGGAAAGTGCGCATGGTGTCTGTTGTATTCAATCCCGATGCAATTTCTGTGTTTCATCATCACTCTGATAGTCCAAACACTACAGAATGCCCCCAGATGTGCATCGGAAACTACTACTGGTCTTCCAGGGAACGATCAGAGCGTAAACTGTTTCAGACATTACTCCCATGGAGGAGAGTGCGCAAGGTGACTGTTGTATTCAATCGCGATGAAATATCTGTTTTTGAAAAACACTCTGATAGTTTACAGATAACAGAATGCCTCCAGATATGCATCGGAAGATACTACTTTTCTTCCAGGGAACGATCAAAGCGTAAACTGTTTGAGACATTGCTCCCATGGAGGAAAGTGCGCATGGTGACTGTTGTATTCAATCCTGATGCAATTTCTGTGTTTCATCAACACTCTGATAGTCCACAGATTACAGAATGCCTCCAGATGTGCATCGGAAACTATTACTGGTTTTCCACGGACCGATCAAAGCGTAAACTGTTTGAGACATTACTACCATGGAGTAAAGTGCGCAAATTGACTTTTGTATTCAATCCTGATGCAATTTCTGTGTTTCATCAACACTCTGAAAGTCCACACATTACAGAAAGCCCCCAGATGTGCATCGGAAACTACTACTGGCCTTCCAGGGAACGATCAAAGCGTAAACTGTTTGAGGCATTACTCCCATGGAGGAAGTTGCAAATGGTGACTGTTGCATTCAATCCCGGTGCAATTTCTGTGTTTCATCTACACTCTGATAGTGCACAGATTACAGAATGCCTCCAGATGTGCATCGGAAACTACTACTGGTCTTCCAGGGAACGATCAATGCGTAGACTGTTTGAGACATTACTCTCATGGGGGAAAGTGCGCATGGTGACGGTTGTATTCAATCCCGATGCAATTTCTGTGTTTCATCAACACTTTGAAGGTCCACAGATTACAGAATGCCTCCAGAAGTGCATCGGATACTTCTACAGGTCTTGCAGGGAACGATCAAAGCGTAGACTGTTTGAGACATTACTCCCATGGAGGAAAGTGCGCATGGTGACTGTTGTATTCAATCCCGATGCAATTTCTGTGTTTCATCAACACTCTTATAGTCCACACATTACAGAATGCCCACGGATGTGCATCGGAAACCACTACTGGTCATCATGGGAACGATCAAAGCGTAAACTGTTTGAGACATTACTCCCATAGAGCAATGTGCGCATGGTGACTGCTGTATTCAATCCTGATGCATTTTCTGTGTTTCAACAACACTCTGTTAGTCCACACATTACAGAATGTCCCCATATGTGCGTCGGAAACTACTGCAGGTCTTCCAGGGAACGATCAAAGCGTAAACTGTATGAGACATTACTCCCTTAGAAGAAAGTGCGCATTGTGACTGTTGTATTGAATCCCGATGCAATTTTGTGTTTCATCAACACTTTGAAGATCCAAAGATTACAGAATCCCTCCAGATGTGCTTCGGAAACTACTACTGGTCTTCCAGGAAACGATCAAAGCGTAAACTGTTTGAGACATTACTCCCATAGAGGAAAGTGCGCATTGTGACTGTTGTATTGAATCCCGATGCAATTTTGTGTTTCATCAACACTTTGAAGATCCAAAGATTACAGAATCCCTCCAGATGTGCATCGGAAACTACTACTGGCCTTCCAGGAAACGATCAAACTGTAGACTGTTTGAGACATTACTCCCATGGAAGAAAGTGCGCATGGTGACTGTTGTATTAAATCCCGATCAAGTTCTGTGTTTCATCAACACTCTGATAGTCCACAGATTACAGAATACCTCCAGATGTGCATCGGAAACTACTACTGGTCTTCAAGGGTACGATCAAAGCGTAGACTGTTTGAGACATTACTCCCATGGAGGAGAGTGCGCATGGTGACTGTTGTATTCAATCCCGATGCAATATCTGTTTTTGAAAAACACTCTGATAGTTTACAGATTACATAATGCCTCCAGATATGCATCGGAAGGTACTACTTTTCTTCCAGGGAACGATCAAAGCGTAAACTGTTTGACGTATTGCTCTGATGGAGGAAAGTGCGCATGGTGACTGTTGTATTCAACCCGATGCAATGTCTGTGTTTCATCAACACTTTGAAGGTCCCCAGATTACAGAATGACTCCAGATGTGCATCGGATACTACTACTGGTCTTGCAGGGAACAATCAAAGCGTAGACTGTTTGAGACATTACTCCCATGGAGGAAAGTGCGCATGGTGACTGTTGTATTCAATCCCGATGCAATTTCTGTGTTTCACCAACACTCTGGTAGTTCACAGAATACAGAATGCCTCCAGATGTGCCTCGGAAACTACTACTGGTCTACCAGGGAACGATGAAAGCGTAGACAGTTTGAGACATTACTCCCAGGGAGGAAAGTGCGCATGGTGACTGTTGTATTCAATCCCGATGCAATTTCTGTGTTTCATCAACACTCTGAGAGCCCACACATTACAGAATGCCTCCAGATGTGCATCGGAAAATAGTACTGGTCTTCCAGGGAACGATCAAAGCGTAAACTGTTTGAGACATTACTCCCATGGAGGAAAGTGCGCAAGGTGACTGTTGTATTCAATCCCGATTCAAATTCTGTGTTTCATCAACACTCTGATAGTCCACAGATTACAGAATGCCCGCAGATGTGCATCGGAAACTACTACTGGTCTTCCAGGGAACGATCAAGGCGTAAACTGTTAGAGACATTACTCCCATGGAGGAAAGTGCGCATGGTGACTGTTGCATTCAATCCCGATGCAATTTCTGTGTTTCATCAACACTCTGATAGTCCACAGATTACTGAATACCTCCAGATGTGCATCGGAAACTACTACAGGTCTTCCAGGAAACGATCAAAGTGTAGATAGTTTGAGACATTACTCCCATGGAGGAAAGTGCGCATGGTGACTGTTGTATTCAATCCCGATGCAATTTCTGTGTTTCAACAACACTCGGCTAGTACACTGATTACAGAATGCGTCCAGATGTGCATTGGAAACTATTACTGGTCTTCCAGGGAACGATCAAAGCGTAAACTGTTTGAGACACTACTACCATGGAGGAAAGTGCGCAAATTGACTGTTGTGTTCAATCCTGATGCAATTTCCGTGTTTCATCAACACTCTGAAAGTCCACACATTACAGAAAGCCCCCAGATGTGCATCGGAAACTACTACTGGCCTTCCAGGGAAGGATCAAAGCGTAAACTGTTTGAGTCATTACTCCCATGGAGGAAGTTGCAAATGGTGACTGTTGTATTCAATCCCGGTGCAATTTCTGTGTTTCATCAACACTCTGATAGTGCACAGATTACAGAATGCATCCAGATGTGCATCGGAAACTACTACTGGTCTTCCAGGGAACGATCAATGCGTAGACTTTTTGAGACCTTACTCCCATGGGGCAAAGTGCGCATGGTGACTGTTGTATTCCATCGCGATGCAATTTATGTGTTTCATCAACACTTTGAAGGTCCACAGATTACAGAATGCCTCCAGTTGTGCATCGGATACTTCTACTGGTCTTGAAGGGAACGATCAAAGCGTAGACTGTTTGAGACATTACTCCCATGGAGGAAAGTGGGAATTGTGACTGTTGTATAGAATCTCGTTGCAATTTTGTGTTTCATCAACACTTTGAAGATCCAAAGATTACAGAATGCCTCCAGATGTGCATCGGAAACTACTACTGGTATTCCAGGAAAACGATCAAAAAGTAGACTGTTTGAGACATTACTCCCATAGAAGAAAGTGCGCATGGTGACTGTTGTCTTCAATCCCGATGCAATTTCTGTGTTTCATCAACACTCTCATAGTCTACAGATTACAGAATGCCTCCAGATGTGCATCGGAAACTACTACTGGTCTTCAAGGGAACGATCAAAGCGTAGACTGTTGAGACATTACTCCCATGGAGGAAAGTGCGCATGGTGTCTGTTGTATTCAATCCCGATGCAATTTCTGTGTTTCATCAACACTCTGACAGTCCAAACACTACAGAATGCCCCCAGATGTGCATCGGAAACTACTACTGGTCTTCCAGGGAACGATCAAAGCGTAAACTGTTTGAGACATTACTCCCATGGAGGAGAGTGCGCATGGTGACTGTTGTATTCAATCCCGATGCAATATCTGTTTTTGAAAAACACTCTGATAGTTTACAGATTACAGTATGCCTCCAGATATGCATCGGAAGGTACTACTTTTCTTCCAGGGAACGATCAAAGCGTAAACTGTTTGAGACATTGCTCCCATGGAGGAAAGTGCGCATGTTGGCTGTTGTATTCAATCCTGATGCAATGTCTGTGTTTCATGAACACTCTGATTGTCCACAGATTACAGAATGCCTCCAGATGTGCATCGGAAACTACTAGTGGTCTTCCAGCGAACGATCAAAGCGTAAACTGTTTGAGACATTACTCCCATTGAGGAAAGTGCGCAAATTGACTGTTGTATTCAATCCTGATGCAATTTCTGTGTTTCATCAACGCTCTGATAGTCCACAGATTACAGAATGCCTCCATGTGTACATCGGAAACTACTACCGGTCTTCCAGGGAACGATCAAAGCGTAGACTGTTTGTGACATTACTCCCATGGAGGAAAGTGCCCATGGTGACTGTTGTATTCAATCCCAATGCAATTACTGTGTTTCATCAACACTTTAAAGGTCCACAGATTACTGAATGCCTCCAGATGTGCATCGGATACTTCTACTTGTCTTGGCTGGAACGATCAAAGCGTAGACTGTTTGAGACTTTACCCCCATGGAGCAAAATGCGCATGGTGACTGTTGTATTCAATCCCGATGCAATTTCTGTGTTTCAACAACACTCCTATAGTACACAGATTACAGAATGCGTCCAGATGTGCATTGGTAACTATTACTGGTCTTCCAGGGAACGATCAAAGCGTAAACTGTTTGAGACATTACTACCATGGAGGAAAGTGCGAAAATTTACTGTTGTATTCAATCCTGATGCAATTTCTGTGTTTCATCAACACTCTGAAAGTCCACACATTACAGAAAGCCCCCAGATGTGCCTCGGAAACTACTACTGGCCTTCCAGGGAACGATCAAAGCGTAAACTGTTTGAGGCATTACTCCCATGGAGGAAGTTGCAAATGGTGACTGTTGTATTCAATCCCGGTGCAATTTCTGTGTTTCATCAACACTCTGATAGTGCACAGATTACAGAATGCCTCCAGATGTGCATCAGAAACTACTACTGGTCTTCCAGGAAACGATCAGTGCGTAGACTGTTTGAGACATTACTCCCATGGGGGAAAGTGCGCATGGTGACGGTTGTATTCAATACCGATGCAATTTCTGTGTTTCATCAACACTTTGAAAGTCCACAGATTACAGAATGCCTCCAGATGTGCATCGGATACTTCTACTGGTCTTGCAGGGAACGATCAAAGCGTAGACTGTTTGAGACATTACTCCCATGGAGGAAAATGCGCATGGTGACTGTTGTATTCAATCCCGATGCAATTTCTGTGTTTCATCAACACTCTTATAGTCCACACATTGCAGAATGCCCACAGATGTGCATCGAAAACTACTACTGGTCTTCCAGGGAACGATCAATGCGTAAAATGTTTGAGACATTACTCCCATGGAGGAAAGTGCGCATGGTGACTGCTGTAATCAATCCGGATGCAATTTCTGTGTTTCATCAACACTCTGTTAGTCCTCACATTACAGAATGTCCCCATATGTGCATCGGAAACTACTACTGGTCTTCCAGGGAACGATCAAAACGTAAACTGTTTGAGACATTACTCCCATGGAGGAAAGTGCGCATGGTGACTTTTGTGTTCAATGCCGATGCAATTACTGTGTATCATCAACACTTTGAAGGTCCACAGATTACAGAATTCCTCCAGATGTGCATCGGAAACTACTACAGGTCTTCCAGGAAACGATGAAAGTGTAGACAGTTTGAGACATTACTCCCATGGAGGAAAGTGCGCATGGTGACTGTTGTATTCAATCCCAATGCAATTTCTGTGTTTCATCAACACTTTGAAGGTCCACAGATTACAGAATGCCTCCAGATGTGCATCGGATACTTCTACTGGTCTTGCAGGGAACGATCAAAGAGTAGACTGTTTGAGACATTACTTCCATGGAGGGAAGTGGCAATGGTGACTGTTGTATTCAATCCGGATGCAATTTCTGTGTTTCATCAACACTCTTTTAGTCCACACATTGCAGAATGCCCACAGATGAGCATCGAAAACTACTACTGGTCTTCCAGGGAACGATCAATGCGTAAAATGTTTGAGACATTACTCCCATGGAGGAAAGTGCGCATGGTGACAGCTGTATTCAATCCGGATGCAATTTCTGTGTTTCATCAACACTCTGTTAGTCCACACATTACAGAATGTCCCCATATGTGCATCGGAAACTACTACTGGTCTTTCAGGGAACGATCAAAGCGTAAACTGTTTGAGACATTACTCCCATGGAGGAAAGTGCGCATTGTGACTGTTGTATTGAATCCCGATGCAATTTTGTGTTTCATCAACACTTTGGAGATCCAAAGATTACAGAATGCCTCCAGATGTGCATCGGAAACTACTACTGGTATTCCAGGAAACGATCAAAAAGTAGACTGTTTGAGACATTACTCCCATGGAAGAAAGTGCTCATGGTGACTGTTGTCTTCAATCCCCATGCAATTTCTGTCTTTCATCAACACTCTCATAGTCCACAGATTACAGAATGCCTCCAGATGTGCATCGGAAACTACTACTGGTCTTCAAGAGAACGATCAAAGCGTAGACTGTTTGAGACATTACTCATATGGAGGAATGTGTGCATGGTGTCTGTTGTATTCAATCCCGATGCAATTTCTGTGTTTCATCAACACTCTGATAGTCCAAACACTACAGAATGCCCCCAGATGTGCATCGGAAACTACTACTGGTCTTCCAGGGAACGATCAGAGCGTAAACTGTTTCAGACATTACTCCCATGGAGGAGAGTGCGCAAGGTGACTGTTGTATTCAATCGCGATGAAATATCTGTTTTTGAAAAACACTCTGATAGTTTACAGATAACAGAATGCCTCCAGATATGCATCGGAAGATACTACTTTTCTTCCAGGGAACGATCAAAGCGTAAACTGTTTGAGACATTGCTCCCATGGAGGAAAGTGCGCATGGTGACTGTTGTATTCAATCCTGATGCAATTTCTGTGTTTCATCAACACTCTGATAGTCCACAGATTACAGAACGCCTCCACATGTGCATCGGAAACTATTACTGGTTTTCCACGGACCGATCAAAGCGTAAACTGTTTGAGACATTACTACCATGGAGTAAAGTGCGCAAATTCACTTTTGTATTCAATCCTGATGCAATTTCTGTGTTTCATCAACACTCTGAAAGTCCACTCATTACAGAAAGCCCCCAGATGTGCATCGGAATATACTACTGGCCTTCCAGGGAACGATCAAAGCGTAAACTGTTTGAGGCATTACTCCCATGGAGGAAGTTGCAAATGGTGACTGTTGCATTCAATCCCGGTGCAATTTCTGTGTTTCATCTACACTCTGATAGTGCACAGATTACAGAATGCCTCCAGATGTGCATCGGAAACTACTACTGGTCTTCCAGGGAACGATCAATGCGTAGACTGTTTGAGACATTACTCTCATGGGGGAAAGTGCGCATGGTGACGGTTGTATTCAATCCCGATGCAATTTCTGTGTTTCATCAACACTTTGAAGGTCCACAGATTACAGAATGCCTCCAGAAGTGCATCGGATACTTCTACAGGTCTTGCAGGGAACGATCAAAGCGTAGACTGTTTGAGACATTACTCCCATGGAGGAAAGTGCGCATGGTGACTGTTGTATTCAATCCCGATGCAATTTCTGTGTTTCATCAACACTCTTATAGTCCACACATTACAGAATGCCCACGGATGTGCATCGGAAACCACTACTGGTCATCATTTGAACGATCAAAGCGTAAACTGTTTGAGACATTACTCCCATAGAGCAATGTGCGCATGGTGACTGTTGCATTCAATCCCGATGCAATTTTGTGTGTCTTCAACACTCTGATAGTCCACAGATTACAAAATGCCTCCAGATGTACATAGGAAACTTCTACTTGACTTCCAGGGAACGATCAAAGCGTAGAATGTTTGTGACATTACTCCCATGGAGGAAAGTGCGCATGGTGACTTTTGCATTCAATCCCGATGCAATTACTGTGTATCATCAACAATTTGAAGGTCCACAGATTACTGAATGCCTCCAGATGTACATCGGAAACTACTACAGGTCTTCCAGGAAACGATGAAAGTGTTGACAGTTTGAGACATTACTCCCATGGAGGAAAGTGCGCATGGTGACTGTTGTATTCAATTCCGATGCAATTTCTGTGTTTCATCAACACTTTGAAGGTCCACAGATTACAGAATGCCTCCAGATGTGCATCGGATATTTCTACTGGTCTTGCAGGGAACGATCAAAGCGTAGACTGTTTGAGACATTACTCCCATGGAGGAAAGTGCGCATGGTGTCTGTTGTTTTCAATCCCGATGCAATTTCTGTGTTTCATCAACACTCTTATAGTCCACACGTTACAGAATGCCCACAGATGTGCATCGAAAACTACTACTGGTCTTCCAGGGAACGATCAAAGCGTAAACTGTTTGAGACATTACTCCCATGGAGGAAAGTGCGCATGGTGACTGCTGTATTCAATCTGTGTTTCATCAACACTCTGTTAGTATACACATTACAGAATGTCCCCATATGTGCATCGGAAACTACTACTGGTCTTCCAGGGAACAATCAAAGCGTAGACTGTTTGAGACATTACTCCATTGGAGGAAAATGCGCATGGTGACTGTTGTATTCAATCCCGATGCAATTTCTGTGTTTCATCAACACTCTTATAGTCCACACATTACATAATGCCCACAGATGTGCATCGGAAACCACTACTGGTCTTCCAGGTAACGATCAAAGCGTAAACTGTTTGAGACATTACTCCCATAGAGGAATGTGCGCATGGTGACTGCTGTATTCAATCCTGATACATTTTCTGTGTTTCAACAACACTCTGTTAGTCCACACATTAAAGAATGTCCCCATATGTGCATCGGAAACTACTACTGGTCTTCCAGGGAACGATCAAGGCGTAAACTGTTAGAGACATTACTCCCATGGAGGAAAGTGCGCATGGTGACTGTTGCATTCAATCCCGATGCAATTTCTGTGTTTCATCAACACTCTGATAGTCCACAGATTACTGAATACCTCCAGATGTGCATCGGAAACTACTACAGGTCTTCCAGGAAACGATCAAAGTGTAGATAGTTTGAGACATTACTCCCATGGAGGAAAGTGCGCATGGTGACTGTTGTATTCAATCCCGATGCAAGTTCTGTGTTTCAACAACACTCGGCTAGTACACTGATTACAGAATGCGTCCAGATGTGCATTGGAAACTATTACTGGTCTTCCAGGGAACGATCAAAGCGTAAACTGTTTGAGACACTACTACCATGGAGGAAAGTGCGCAAATTAACTGTTGTGTTCAATCCTGATGCAATTTCCGTGTTTCATCAACACTCTGAAAGTCCACACATTACAGAAAGCCCCCAGATGTGCATCGGAAACTACTACTGGCCTTCCAGGGAACGAGCAAAGCGTAAACTGTTTGAGTCATTACTCCCATGGAGGAAGTTGCAAATGGTGACTGTTGTATTCAATCCCGGTGCAATTTCTGTGTTTCATCAACACTCTGATAGTGCACAGATTACAGAATGCCTCCAGATGTGCATCGGAAACTACTACTGGTCTTCCAGGGAACGATCAATGCGTAGACTTTTTGAGACCTTACTCCCATGGGGCAAAGTGCGCATGGTGACTGTTGTATTCCATCCCGATGCAATTTATGTGTTTCATCAACACTTTGAAGGTCCACAGATTACAGAATGCCTCCAGATGTGCATCGGATACTTCTACTGGTCTTGAAGGGAACGATCAAATCGTAGACTGATTGAGACATTACTCCCATGGAGGAAAGTGGTAATTGTGACTGTTGTATAGAATCTCGATGCAATTTTGTGTTTCATCAACACTTTGAAGATCCAAAGATTACAGAATGCCTCCAGATGTGCATCGGAAACTACTACTGGTATTCCAGGAAAACGATCAAAAAGTAGACTGTTTGAGACATTACTCCCATAGAAGAAAGTGCGCATGGTGACTGTTGTCTTCAATCCCGATGCAATTTCTGTGTTTCATCAACACTCTCATAGTCTACAGATTACAGAATGCCTCCAGATGTGCATCGGAAACTGCTACTGGTCTTCAAGGGAACGATCATAGCGTAGACTGTTGAGACATTACTCCCATGGAGGAAAGTGCGCATGGTGTCTGTTGTATTCAATCCCGATGCAATTTCTGTGTTTCATCAACACTCTGATAGTCCAAACACTACAGAATGCCCCCAGATGTGCATCGGAAACTACTACTGGTCTTCCAGGGAACGATCAAAGCGTAAACTGTTTGAGACATTACTCCCATGGAGGAGAGTGCGCATGGTGACTGTTGTATTCAATCCCGATGCAATATCTGGTTTTGAAAAACACTCTGATAGTTTACAGATTACAGTATGCCTCCAGATATGCATCGGAAGGTACTACTTTTCTTCCAGGGAACGATCAAAGCGTAAACTGTTTGAGACATTGCTCCCATGGAGGAAAGTGCGCATGTTGGCTGTTGTATTCAATCTTGATGCAATGTCTGTGTTTCATGAACACTCTGATTGTCCACAGATTACAGAATGCCTCCAGATGTGCATCGGAAACTACTAGTGGTCTTCCAGCGAACGATCAAAGCGTAAACTGTTTGAGACATTACTCCCATTGAGGAAAGTGCGCAAATTGACTGTTGTATTCAATCCTGATGCAATTTCTGTGTTTCATCAACGCTCTGATAGTCCACAGATTACAGAATGCCTCCATGTGTACATCGGAAACTACTACCGGTCTTCCAGGGAACGATCAAAGCGTAGACTGTTTGTGACATTACTCCCATGGAGGAAAGTGCGAAAATTTACTGTTGCATTCAATCCTGATGCAATTTCTGTGTTTCATCAACACTCTGAAAGTCCACACATTACAGAAAGCCCCCAGATGTGCCTCGGAAACTACTACTGGGCTTCCAGGGAACGATCAAAGCGTGTTTGAGGCATTACTCCCATGGAGGAAGTTGCAAATTTTGACTGTTGTATTCAATCCTGATGCATTTTCTGTGTTTCAACAACACTCTGCTAGTAAACACATTACAGAATGTCCCCATATGTGCATCGGGAACTACGACTGGTCTTCCAGGGAACGATCAACGCGTAAACTGTTTGAGACATTTCTCCCATAGAGGAAAGTGCGCATTGTGACTGTTGTATTGAATCCCGATGCAATTTTGTGCTTCATCAACACTTTGAAGTTCCAAAGATTACAGAATCCCTCCAGATATGCATCGGAAACTACTACTGGTCTTCCAGGAAACGATCAAACAGTAGACTGTTTGAGACATTACTCCCATGGAAGAAAGTGTTCATGGTGACGGTTGTATTCAATCCCGATGCAAGTACTGTGTTTCATCAACACTTTAAAGGTCCACAGATTACAGAATGCCTCCATATGTACATCGGAAACTACTATTGGTCTTCCAGGGAACGATCAAAACGTAGACTGTTTTTGACATTACTCCCATGGAGGAAAGTGCCCATGGTGACGGTTGTATTCAATCCCGATGCAAGTACTGTGTTTCATCAACACTTTAAAGGTCCACAGATTACTGAATACCTCCAGATGTGCATCGGAAACTACTGCAGGTCTTCCAGGAAACGATCAAAGCGTAGACAGTTTGAGACATTACTCCCATGGAGGAAAGTAAGCATGCTGACTGTTGTATTTAATCCCGATGCAATATCTGTGTTTCATCAACACTCTGGTAGTTCACAGATTACAGAATGCCTCCAGATGTGCCTCGGACACTACTACTGGTGTTCCAGGGAACGCCCATTCATAGACAGTTTGAGACATTACTCCCATGGAGGAAAGTAAGCATGCTGAATGTTGTATTCAATCCCGATGCAATTTCTGTGTTTCACCAACACTCTGGTAGTTCACAGATTACAGAATGCCTCCAGATGTGCCTCGGAAACTACTACTGGTCTTCCAGGGAACGATCAAAAGCGTAGACAGTTTGAGACATTACTCCCATGGAGGAAAGTGCGTATGGTGACTGTTGTATTCAATCCCGATGCAATTTCTGTGTTTCATCAACACTTTGAAAGTCCACAGATTACAGAATGCCTCCAGATGTGCCTCGGAAACTACTACTGGTCTTGCAGGGAACGATCAAAGCGTAGACTGTTTGAGACATTACTCCCATGGAGGAAAGTGCGCATGGTGACTGTTGTATTCAATCCCGATGCAATTTGTGTGTTTCATTAACACTTTGAAGGTCCACAGATTACAGAATGCCTCCAGATGTGCATCGGAAACTACTACTGGTCTTGCAGGGAACGATCAAAGCGTAGACTGTTTGAGACATTACTCCCATGGAGGAAAGTGCGCATGGTGACTGTTGTATTCAATCCCGATGCAATTTCTGTGTTTCACCAACACACTGGTAGTCCACAGATTATAGAATGCCTCCAAATGTGCCTCGGAAACTACTACTGGTCTTCCAGGGAACGATCAAAACGTAGACTGTTTGTGACATTACTCCCATGGAGGAAAGTGCGCATGGTGACTGTTGTATTCAATCCCGATGCAATTTCTGTGTTTCATCAACACTCTGAAAGTCCACACATTACAGAATGCCACCAGATATGCAGCGGAAGCTACTACTGGTCTTACAGGGAACGACCAAAAAGTAAACTGTTTGAGACATTACTCCCATGGAGGAAATTGCGCGTGGTGACTTTAATTCAATCCCGATGCAATTTCTGTGTTTCATCAACACTCTGGTAGTCCACAGATTACAGAATGCCTCCAGATGTGCATCGGAAACTACTACAGGTCTTTCAGGCTACGATCTAAGCGTAGACTGTTTGAGACATTACTCCCATGGAGGAAAGTGCGCATGGTGACTGTTGTATTCAATCCCGATGCAATGTCTGTGTTCCATCGACACTTTGAAAGTCCACAGATTACAGAATGCCTCCAGATGTGCATCGGAAACTACTACTGGTCTTGCAGGGAACGATCAAAGCGTAGACTGTTTCAGACATTACTCCCATGGAGGAAAGTGCGCATGGTGACTGTTGTATTCAATCCCGATGCAATTTCTGTGTTTCATTGACACTCTGATAGTCCTCACATTACAGAATGGCCACAGATGTGCATCGGAAACTACTACTGGTGTTCCACGGAACGATCAAAGCGTAAAGTGTTAGAGGCACTACAGCCATGGAGGAAAGTGCGCATGGTGACTGTTGTATTCAATCCCGATGCAATTTCTGTGTTTCATCAACACTCTGATAGTCCATACATTACAGAAAGCCCCCAGATGTGCATCGGAAACTATTACTGGTCTTCCAGGGAAAGATCAGTGCGTAGACTGTTTGAGACATTACTCCCATGGGGGAATATGCGCATGGTGACTGTTGTATTCAATCCCGATGCATTTTCTCTGTTTCATCAATACTTTGAAGGTCCACAGATTACAGAATGCTTCAAGATGTGCATCGGAAACTACTACTGGTCTTCCAGGGAACGATCAATGCGTAGACTGTTTGAGACATTACTCCCATGGAGGAAAGTGCGCAAGGTGACTGTTGTATACATTCCCGACGCAATTTCTGTGTTTCATCAACACTTTGAAGGTCCACAGATTACAGAATGCATCCAGATGTTCATCGGAAACTTCTACTGGTCTTCCAGGGAACGATCAAATCGTAAACTGTTTGAGACATTACTCCAATGGAGGAAAATACGCGTGGTGACTGTTGAATTCAATCCCGATGCAATTTCTGTGTTTCATCAACACTCTGATAGTCCACAGATTACAGAATGCCTCCAGATGTGCAGCGGAAACTACTACAGGTCTTCCAGGCTACGATCAAAGCGTACACTGTTTGAGACATTACTCCCATGAAGAAAAGTGCGCATGGTGACTGTTGTATTCAATCCCGATGCAATTTCTGTGTTTCATCAACACTCTGATAGTCCAAACATTACAGAATGGCCACAGATGTGCATCGGAAACAACTACTGGTCTTCCACGGAACAATCAAAGCGTAAACTGTTAGAGACACTACAGCCATGGAGGAAAGTGCGCATGGTGACTGTTGTATTCAATCCCGATGCAATTTCTGTGTTTCATCAACACTCTGATAGTCCACACATTACAGAAAGCCCCCAGATGTGCATCGGAAACTACTACGGGTCTTCCAGGGAACGATCAGTGCGTAGACTGTTTGGGACATTACTCCCATGGGGGAAAGTGCGCATGGTGACTGTTGTATTCAATCCCGATGCATTTTCTCTGTTTCATCAATACTTTGAAGGTCCACAGTTTACAGAATGCCTCCAGATGTGCATCGGTTACTTCTACTGGTCTTGCAGGGAACGATCAAAGCGTAGTCTGTTTGAGACCTTACTCCCATGGTGGAATGTGCGCATGGTGACTGTTGTATTGAATCCCGATGCCGTTTCTGTGTTTCATCAACACTCTTATAGTCCACACATTACAGAATGCCCACAGATGTGCATCGGAAACTACTACTGGTCTTCCAGGGAACGATCACAGCGTATACTGTTTGAGACATTACTCCCACGGAGGAAAGTGCGCATTGTGACTGCTGTATTCAATCCTGATGCAATTTTTGTGTTTCATCAATACTCTGTTGGTCCACACATTACAGAATGTTCCCAGATGTGCATCGGAAACTACTACTAGTCTTCCAGAGAACGATCAAAGCGTCAACTGTTTGAGATATTACTCCCATGGAGGAAAGTGCGCTTGGTGACTGTTGAATTGAATATCGATGCAATTTTGTGTTTAATCAACACTTTGAAGATCCAAAGATTACAGAATGCCTCCAGATGTGCATCGGAAACTACTACTGGTCTTCCAGGAAACGATCAAACTGTAGACGGTTTGAGGCATTACACCCATGGAGGAAAGTGCGCATGGTGACTGTTGTATTCAATCTCGATGCAATTACTGTGTTTCATCAACACTCTGATAGTCCAAACATTACAGAATGCCCCCAGATGTGCATCGGAAACCACTACTGGTCTTCCAGGGAACGATCACAGCGTAAGCTGTTTGAGACATTACTCCCATGGAGGAAAGTGCGCATGGTGACTGTTGTATTCAATCCCGATGCAATTTCTGTTTTTGAACAACACTCTGATAGTTTACAGATTACAGAATGCCTCCAGATGTGCATCGGAAGCTACTACTGGTCTTCCAGGGAACGATCAAACCGTAAACTGTTTGAGACATTGCTCCCATGGAGGAAAGTGCGCATGGTGACTGTTGTATTCAATCCCGATGACATTTCAGTGTTTCATCAACACTCTGATAGTCCACAGATTACAGAATGCCTCCAGATGTGCATTGGAAACTCTTACTGGTCTTCCAGGGAACGATCAAAGCGTAGACTGTTTGAGACATTACTCCCATGGAGGAAAGTGCGCATGGTGCCTGTTGTATTCAATCAGGATGCAATTTCTGTGTTTCATCAACACTTTGAAGGTCCACAGATTACAGAATGCCTCCTGATGTGCATCGGAAACTACTACTGGTCCAACAGGAAACGATCAAAGCGTAGACTCTGTGAGACATTACTCCCATGGAGGAAAGTGCGCATGGTGGCTGTCGTATTCAATCCGGATGGAATTTCTGTGTTTCATCAACACTATGATAGTCCAAACATTACAGAATGCCCCAAGATGTGCAATGGAAACTACTACTGGTCTTCCAGGGAACGATCACAGGGTAAACTGCTTGAGACATTACTCCCATGGAGGAAAGTGCGCATGGTGACTGTTGTATTCAATCCCGATGCAATTTCTGTGTTTCATCAACACTCTGAAAGTCCAGACATTACAGAATGCCCCCAGATATGCATCGGAAACTATTACTGGTCTTCCAGGTAACGATCAAAGAGTAAACTGTTTGAGACATTACTCCCATGGCGGAAAGTGCGCGTGGTGACTGTTGAATTCAATCCCGATGCAATTACTGTGTTTCGTCAACACTCTGATAGTCCACAGATTACAGAATGCCTTCCGATGTGCATCGGAAACTACTACAGGTCTTCCAGGGTACGATCAAAGCGTAGACTGTTTTAGACAGGAAAGTTTGCATGGTGACTGTTGTATTCAATCCCGATGCAATTTCTGTGTTTCACCAACACTTTCAAGGTCCACAGATTACAGAATTCCTCCAGGCGTGCATCGGTAACTACTACTGGTCTTGGAGGGAACGATCAAAGCGTAGACTGTTTGAGACATTACTCCCATGGTTGAAAGTGCGCATCGTGACTGTTGTATTCAATCCCGATGCAATTTCTGTGTTTCATCAACACTGTGATAGTCCACACATTACAGAATGCCCACAGATGTGCATCGGAAGCTACTACTGGTCTTCCAGGGAACGAACAAATCGTAAACTGTTAGAGACATTACTGCCTTGGAGGAAAGTGCGCATGGTGACTGTTGTATTCAATCCCGATGCATTTTCTGTGTTTCATCAACACTCTGATAGTCCACATATTACTGAAAGCCCCCAGATATGCACCGGAAACTACTACTGGTCTTCCAGGGAATGATCAAAGCGTAGACTGTTTGAGACATTACTCCCATGGAGGAAAGTGCGCATGGTGACTGTTGTATTCATTCCCGATGCAATTTCTGGGTTTCATCAACACTTTGAAGGACCACAGTTTACAGAATGCCTCCAGATGTTCATCGGAAACTTCTACTGGTCTTGCAGGGAACGATCAAAGCGTAGACTGTTTGAGACATTATTCCCATGGAGGAAATTGCGCATGGTGACTGTCGTATTCATTCCCGATGCAATTTCTTTGTTTCATCAAAACTCTGATAATCCACAGATTACAGAATGCTTCAAGATGTGCATCGGAAACTACTGCTGGTCTTCCAGGGCACGATCAATGCGTAGACTGTTTGAGACATTACTCCCATGGAGGAAAGTGCGTAAGGTGACTCTTGTATACATTCCCGACGCAATTTCTGTGTTTCATCAACACTTTGAAGGTCCACAGATTACAGATTGCATCCAGATGTTCATCGGAATCTTCTACTGGTCTTCCAGGGAACGATAAAATCTTAACTGTTAGAGACATTACTGCCATGGAGGAAAGCGCGCATGGTGACTGTTGTATTCAATCCCGATGCAATTTCTGTGTTTGATCAACACTCTGATAGTCCACACATTACAAGAAAGCCACCAGATGTGCACCGGAAACTACTACTGGTATTCCAGGGAATGATCAAAGCGTACACTGTTTGAGGCTTTACTCCCATGGAGGAAAGTGCGCATGGTGACGGTTGTATTCAATCCCGATGCATTTTCTGTGTTTCATCAACACTCTGATAGTCCACATATTACAGAAAGCCCCCAGATGTGCACCGGAAACTACTACTGGTCTTCCAGGGAATGATCAAAGCGAAAACTGTTTGAGGCATTACTCCCGTGGAGGAAAGTGCTCATGGTGACTGTTGTATTCAATCCCGGTGCAATTTCTGTGTTTCATCAACACTCTGATAGTCCACAGATTACAGAATGCCTCCAGATGTGCATCGGAAACTACTACTGGTCTTCCAGGGAACGATCAATGCGTAGACTCTTTGAGACATTACTACCATGGAGGAAAGTGCGCAAGGTGACTGTTGTATACATTCCCGACGCAATTTCTGTGTTTCATCAACACTTTGAAGGTCCACAGAATACAGAATGCATCCAGATGTTCATCGGAAACTTCTACTGGTCTTCCAGGGAACGATCAAATCGTAAACTGTTAGAGACATTACTGCCATGGAGGAAAGTGCGCATGGTGACTGTTGTATTCCATCCCGATGCAATTTCTGTGTTTCATCAACACTCTGAAAGTCCACACATTACAGAAGGCCCCTAGATATGCAGCGGAAACTACTACTGGTCTTCCAGGGAACGACCAAAAAGTAAACTGTTTGAGACATTACTCCCATGGAGGAAATTGCGCGTGGTGACTGTTGAATTCAATCCCGATGCAATTTCTGTGTTTCATCAACACTCTGATAGTCCACAGATTACAGAATGCCTCCAGATGTCCATTCGAAACTACTACAGGTGTTCCAGGCTACGATCTAAGCGTAGACTGTTTGAGACATTACTCCCATGGAGGAAAGTGCGCATGGTGACTGTTGTATTCAATCCCGATGCAATGTCTGTGTTTCATCAACACTTTGAAGGTCCACAGATTACAGAATGCCTCCAGATGTGCATCGGAAACAACGACTGGTCTTGCAGGGAACGATGAAAGCGTAGACAGTTTGAGACATTACTCCCAGGGAGGAAAGTGCGCATGGTGACTGTTGTATTCAATCCCGATGCAATTTCTGTGTTTCATCAACACTCTGATAGTCCAAAAATTACAGAATGCCCCCAGATGTGCACCGGAAACCACTACTGGTCTTCCAGGGAACGATCACAGCGTAAGCTGTTTGAGACATTACTCAAATGGAGGAAAGTGCGCATGGTGACTGTTGTATTCAATCCCGATGCAATTTCTGTTTTTGAACAACACTCTGATAGTTTACAGATTACAGAATGCCTCCAGATGTGCATCGGAAGCTACTACTGGTCTTCCAGGGAACGATCAAACCGTAAACTGTTTGAGACATTGCTCCCATGGAGGAAAGTGCGCATGGTGCCTGTTGTATTCAATCAGGATGCAATTTCTGTGTTTCATCAACACTTAGAAGGTCCACAGATTACAGAATGCCTCCTGGTGTGCATCGGAAACTACTACTGTTCCTACGGGAAACGATCAAAGCGTAGACTCTTTGAGACATTACTCCCATGGAGGAAAGTGCGCATGGTGGCTGTCGTATTCAATCCGGATGGAATTTCTGTGTTTCATCAACACTCTGATAGTCCAAACATTACAGAATGCCCCCAGATGTGCATCGGAAACTACTACTGATCTTCCAGGGAACGATCACTGCGTAAACTGCTTGAGACATTACTCCCATGGAGGAAAGTGCGCATGGTGACTGTTGTATTCAATCCCGATGCATTCTCTGTGTTTCATCAACACTCTGATAGTCCACATATTACTGAAAGCCCCCAGATGTGCACCGGAAACTACTACTGGTCTTCCAGGGAATGATCAAAGCGTAGATTGTTTGAGACATTACTCCCATGGAGGAAAGTGCGCATGGTGACTGTTGTATTCATTCCCGATGCAAATTCTTGGTTTCATCAACACTTTGAAGGTCCACAGTTTACAGAATGCCTCCAGATGTTCATCGGAAACTTCTACTGGTCTTGCAGGGAACGATCAAAGCGTAGACTGTTTGAGACATTACTCCCATGGAGGAAATTGCGCACGGTGACTGTCGTATTCAATCCCGATGCAATTTCTTTGTTTCATCAACACTCTGATAATCCACAGATTACAGAATGCTTCAAGATGTGCATCGGAAACTACTACTGGTCTTCCAGGGAACGATCAATGCGTAGACTGTTTGAGACATTACTCCCATGGAGGAAAGTGCGCAAGGTGACTGTTGTATACATTCCCGACGCAATTTCTGTGTTTCATCAACACTTTGAAGGTCCACAGATTACAGAATGCATCCAGATGTTCATCGGAAACTTCTACTGGCCTTCCAGGGAACGATCAAATCGTAAACTGTTTGAGACATTACTGCCATGGAGGAAAGCGCGCATGGTGACTGTTGTATTCAATCCCGATGCAATTTCTGTGTTTGATCAACACTCTGATAGTCCACACATTACAAGAAAGCCACCAGATGTGCACCGGAATCTACTACTGGTCTTCCAGGGAACGATCAAAGCGTAAACTGTTTGAGGCATTACTCCCATGGAGGAAAGTGCTCATGGTGACTGTTGTATTCAATCCCGATTCATTTTCTGTGTTTCATCAACACTCTGATAGTCCACATATTATACAAAGCCCCCAGATGTGCACCGGAAACTACTACTGGTCTTCCAGGGAATGATCAAAGCGTAAACTGTTTGACGCAACACTTGCATGGAGGAAAGTGCTCATGGTGACTGTTGTATTCAATCCCGGTGTAATTTCTGTGTTTCATCAACCCTCTGATAGTCCACAGATTACAGAATGCCTCCAGATGTGCATGGGAAACTACTACTTGTCTTCCAGGGAACGATCAATGCGTAGACTGTTTGAGACATTACTCCCATGGAGGAAAGTGCGCATGGTGACTGTTGTATTCATTCCCGATGCAATTTCTGGGTTTCATCAACACTTTGACTGTCCACAGATTACAGGATGCCTCCAGATCTTCATCGGAAACTTCTATTGGTCTTGC
Source organism: Schistocerca gregaria (assembly GCF_023897955.1). Lineage (NCBI taxonomy): Eukaryota > Metazoa > Arthropoda > Insecta > Orthoptera > Acrididae > Schistocerca > Schistocerca gregaria. The sequence continues at coordinate 4,054,127 of NW_026061707.1, read as the reverse complement.
AGGGAACGATCAAAGCGTAGACTGTTTGAGACATTACGCCCATGGAGGAAAGTCCGCATGGTGTCTGTTGTATTCAATCCCGATGCAATTTCTGTGTTTCATCAACACTCTGGTAGTCCACACATTACAGAATGCCCCCAGATGTGCATCGGAAACTACTACTGGTCTTGCAGGGAACGATCAAAGCGTAGACTGTTTGAGACATTACTCCCATGGAGGAAAGTGCGCATGGTGACTGTGGTATTCAATCCCGATGCAATTTCTGTGTTTCACCAACACACTGGTAGTCCACAGATTACAGAATGCCTCCAAATGTGCCTCGGAAACTACTACTGGTCTTCCAGGGAACGATCAAAACGTAGACTGTTTGTGACATTACTCCCATGGAGGAAAGTGCGCATGGTGACTGTTGTATTCAATCCCGATGCAATTTCTGTGTTTCATCAACACTCTGAAAGTCCACACATTACAGAATGCCCCCAGATATGCAGCGGAAACTACTACTGGTCTTCCAGGGAACGACCAAAAAGTAAACTGTTTGAGACATTACTCCCATGGAGGAATTTGCGCGTGGTGACTGTTGAATTCAATCCCGATGCAATGTCTGTGTTTCATCAACACTCTGATAGTCCGCAGATTACAGAATGCCTCCAGATGTGCAACGGAAACTACTACAGGTCTTCCTGGCTACGATCTAAGCGTAGACTGTTTGAGACATTACTCCCATGGAGGAAAGTGCGCATGGTGACTGTTGTATTCAATCCCGATGCAATGTCTGTGTTTCATCAACACTTTGAAGGTCCACAGATTACAGAATGCCTCCAGATGTGCATCGGAAACTACTACTGGTCTTGCAGGGAACGATCAAAGCGTAGACTGTTTGAGACATTACTCCCATGGAGGAAAGTGCGCATGGTGACTGTTGTACTCAATCCCGATGCAATTTGTGTGTTTCATCAACACTTTGAAGGTCCACAGATTACAGAATGCCTCCAGATGTGCATCGGATACTTCTACTGGTCTTGCAGGGAACGATCAAAGCGTAGTCTGTTTGAGACCTTACTCCCATGGAGGAAAGTGCGCATGGAGACTGTTGTATTGAATCCCGATGCAGTTTCTATGTTTCATCAACACTCTTATAGTCCACACATTACAGAATGCCCACAGATGTGCATCGGAAACTACTACTGGTCTTCCAGGGAACGATCAAAGCGTAGACTGTTTGAGACATTACTCCCACGGAGGAAAGTGCGCATTGTGACTGCTGTATTCAATCCTGATGCAATTTCTGTGTTTCATCAACACTTTGAAGGTCCACAGATTACAGAATGCATCCAGATGTTCATCGGAAACTTCTACTGGTCTTCCAGGGAACGATCAAATCGTAAACTGTTTGAGACATTACTGCCATGGAGGAAAGCGCGCATGGTGACTGTTGTATTCAATCCCGATGCAATTTCTGTGTTTGATCAACACTCTGATAGTCCACACATTACAAGAAAGCCACCAGATGTGCACCGGAAACTACTACTGGTCTTCCAGGGAACGATCAAAGCGTAAACTGTTTGAGGCATTACTCCCATGGAGGAAAGTGCTCATGGTGACTGTTGTATTCAATCCCGGTGCAATTTCTGTGTTTCATCAACACTCTGATAGTCCACAGATTACAGAATGCTTCCAGATGTGCATCGGAAACTACTACTGGTCTTCCAGGGAACGATCGATGCGTAGACTGTTTGAGACATTACTCCCATGGAGGAAAGTGCGCATGGTGACTGTTGTATTCATTCCCGATGCAATTTCTGGGTTTCATCAACACTTTGAAGGTCCACAGATTACAGGATGCCTCCAGATGTTCATCGGAAACTTCTACTGGTCTTGCAGGGATCGATCAAAGCGTAGACTGTTTGTGACATTACTCCCATGGAGGAAAGTGCGCATGGTGACTGTTGTATTCAATCCCGATGCATTTTCTGTGTTTCATCAACACTCTGATAGTCCACATATTACAGAAAGCCCCCAGATGTGCACCGGAAACTACTACTGGTCTTCCAGGGAATGATCAAAGCGTAAACTGTTTGACGCATTACTCCCATGGAGGAAAGTGCTCATGGTGACTGTTGTATTCAATCCCGGTGCAATTTCTGTGTTTCATCAACCCTCTGATAGTCCACAGATTACAGAATGCCTCCAGATGTGCATGGGAAACTACTCCTTGTCTTCCAGGGAACGATCAATGCGTAGACTGTTTGAGACATTACTCCCATGGAGGAAAGTGCGCATGGTGACTGTTGTATTCATTCCCGATGCAATTTCTGGGTTTCATCAACACTTTGATGTTCCACAGATTACAGGATGCCTACAGATGTTCATCGGAAACTTCTATTGGTCTTGCAGGGAACGATCAAAGCGTAGACTGTTTGAGACATTACGCCCATGGAGGAAAGTGCGCATGGTGTCTGTTGTATTCAATCCCGATGCAATTTCTGTGTTTCATCAACACTCTGGTAGTCCACACATTACTGAATGCCCCCAGATGTGCATCGGAAACTACTACTGGTCTTCCGTTGAACGATCCTTGCGTAAACTGTTTGAGACATTTCTCCCATGAAGGAAAGTGCGCATGGTTACTGTTGTATTCAATCCCGATGCAATTTCTGTGTTTCATCAACACTTTGAAGGTCCACAGATTACAGAATGCCTCCAGATGTGCCTCGGAAACTACTACTGGTCTTGCAGGGAACGATCAAAGCGTAGACTGTTTGAGAAATTACTCCCATGGAGGAAAGTGCGCATGGTGACTGTTGTATTCAATCCCGATGCAATTTGTGTGTTTCATCAACACTTTGAAGGTCCACAGATTACAGAATGCCTCCAGATGTGCATCGGATACTTCTACTGGTCTTGCAGGGAACGATCAAAGCGTAGTCTGTTTGAGAGCTTACTCCCATGGTGGAAAGTGCGCATGGAGACTGTTGTATTGAATCCCGATGCAGTTTCTGTGTTTCATCAACACTCTGATGGTCCACACATTACAGAATGCCCACAGATGTGCATCGGAAACTACTACTGGTCTTCCAGGGAACGATCAAAGCGTAGACTGTTTGAGACATTACTCCCACGGAGGAAAGTGCGCATTGTGACTGCTGTATTCAATCCTGATGCAATTTCTGTGTTTCATCAACACTCTGTTGGTCCACACATTACAGAATGTTCCCAGATGTGCATTGGAAACTACTACTAGTCTTCCAGAGAACGATCAAAGCGTCAACTGTTTGAGTCATTACTCCCATGGAGGAAAGTGCGCATGGTGACTGTTGTATTCAATCCCGATGCAATTTCTGTTTTTGAACAACACTCTGATAGTTTACAGATAACAGAATGCCTCCAGTTGTGCATCGGAAGCTACTACTGGTCTTCCAGGGAACGATCAAACCGTAAATTGTTTGAGACATTGCTCCCATGGACGAAAGTGCGCATGGTGACTGTTGTATTCAATCCCGATGACACTTCAGTGATTCATCAACACTCTGATAGTCCACAGATTACAGAATGCCTCCAGATGTGCATTGGAAACTCTTACTGGTCTTCCATGGAACGATCAAAGCGTAGACTGTTTGAGAAATTACTTCCATGGAGGTAAGTGCGCATGGTGCCTGTTGTATTCAATCAGGATGCAATTTCTGTGTTTCATCAACACTTTGAAGGTCCACAGATTACAGAATGCCTCCAGATGTGCATCGGAAACTACTACTGGTCCTACAGGAAACGATCAAAGCGTAGACTCTTTGAGACATTACTCCCATGGAGGAAAGTGCGCATGGTGGCTGTCGTATTCAATCCGGATGGAATTTCTGTCTTTCATCAACACTCTGAAAGTCCAGACATTACAGAATGCCCCCAGATATGCATCGGAAACTATTACTGGTCTTCCAGGTAACGATCAAAGAGTAAACTGTTTGAGACATTACTCCCATGGAGGAAAGTGCGCGTGGTGACTCTTGAATTCAATCCCGATGCAATTTCTGTGTTTCATCAACACTCTGATAGTCCACAGATTACAGAATGCCTTCAGATGTGCATCGGAAACTACTACAGGTCTTCCAGGGTACGATCAAAGCGTAGACTGTTTTAGACAGGAAAGTTTGCATGGTGACTGTTGTATTCAATCCCGATGCAATTTCCGTGTTTCATCAACACTTTGAAGGTCCACAGATTACAGACTTCCTCCAGGCGTGCATCGGAAACTACTACTGGTCTTGGAGGGAACGATCAAAACGTAGACTGTTTGAGACATTACTCCCATGGTTGAAAGTGCGCATCGTGACTGTTGTATTCAATCCCGATGCAATTTCTGTGTTTCATCAACACTGTGATAGTCCACACATTACAGAATGCCCACAGATGTGCATCGGAAACTACTACTGGTCTTTCAGGGCACGATCAAATCGTAAACTGTTAGAGACATTACTGCCATGGAGGAAAGTGCGCATGGTGACTGTTGTATTCAATCCCGATGCATTTTCTGTGTTTCATCAACACTCTGATTGTCCACATATTACTGAAAGCCCCCAGATGTGCACCGGAAACTAATACTATTCTTCCAGGGAATGATCAAAGCGTAGACTGTTTGAGACATTACTCCCATGGAGGAAAGTGCGCATGGTGACTGTTGTATTCATTCCCGATGCAATTTCTGGGTTTCATCAACACTTTGAAGGTCCACAGATTACAGAATGCCTCCAGATGTTCATCGGAAACTTCTACTGGTCTTGCAGGGAACGATCAAATCGTAGACTGTTTGAGACATTACTAGCATGGAGGAAATTGCGCTTGGTGACTGTCGTATTCAATCCCGATGCAATTTCTTTGTTTCATCAAGACTCTGATAATCCACAGATTACAGAATGCTTCAAGATGTGCATCGGAAACTACTACTGGTCTTCCAGGGAACGATCAATGCGTGGACTGTTTGAGACATTAATCCCATGGAGGAGAGTGCGCATGGTGACTGTTGTATACATTCCCGACGCAATTTCTGTGTTTCATCAACACTTTGAAGGTCCACAGATTACAGAATGCCTCCAGATGTGCATCGGAAACTACTACTGGTCTTGCAGGGAACGATCAAAGCGTAGACTGATTGAGACATTACTCCCATGGAGGAAAGTGCGCATGGTGACTGTTGTATTCAATCCCGAAGCAATTTCTGTGTTTCACCAACACACTGGTAGTCCACAGATTACAGAATGCCTCCAAATGTGCCTCGGAAACTACTACTGGTCTTCCAGGGAACGATCAAAACGTAGACTGTTTGTGACATTACTCCCATGGAGGAAAGTGCGCATGGTGACTGTTGTATTCAATCCCGATGCAATTTCTGTGTTTCATCAACACTCTGAAAGTCCACACATTACAGAATGCCCCCAGATATGAAGCGGAAACTACTACTGGTCTTCCAGGGAACGACCAAAAAGTAAACTGTTTGAGACATTACTCCCATGGAGGAAATTGCGCGTGGTGACTGTTGAATTCAATCCCGATGCAATTTCTGTGTTTCATCAACACTCTGATAGACCGCAGATTACAGAATGCCTCCAGATGTGCAGCGGAAACTACTACAGGTCTTCCAGGCTACGATCTAAGCGTAGACTGTTTGAGACATTACTCCCATGGAGGAAAGTGCGCATGGTGACTGTTGTATTCAATCCCGATGCAATGTCTGTGTTTCATCAACACTTTGAAGGTCCACAGATTACAGAATGCCTCCAGATGTGCATCGGAAACTACTACTGGTCTTGCAGGGAACGATCAAAGCGTAGACTATTTGAGACATTACTCCCACGGAGGAAAGTGCGCATGGTGACTGTTGTATTCAATCCCGATGCAATTTGTGTGTTTCATCAACATATTGAAGGTCCACAGATTACAGAATGCCTCCAGATGTGCTTCGGATACTTCTACTGGTCTTGCAGGGAACGATCAAAGCGTAGTCTGTTTGAGACCTTACTCCCATGGTGGAAAGTGCGCATGGAGCCTGTTGTATTGAATCCCGATGCAGTTTCTGTGTTTCATCAACACTCTTATAGTCCACACATTACAGAATGCCCACAGATGTGCATCGGAAACTACTACTGGTCTTCCAGGGAACGATCAAAGCGTAGACTGTTTGAGACATTACTCCCACGGAGGAAAGTGCGCATTGTGACTGCTGTATTCAATCCTGATGCAATTTCTGTGTTTCATCAACACTCTGTTGGTCCACACATTACAGAATGTTCCCAGATGTGCATCGGAAACTACTACTAGTCTTCCAGAGAACGATCAAAGCGTCAACTGTTTGAGACATTACTCCCATGGAGGAAAGTGCGCATGGTGACTGTTAAATTGAATCCCGATGCAATTTTGTGTTTCATCAACACCTTGAAGATCCAAAGATTACAGAATGCCTCCAAATGTGCCTCGGAAACTACTACTGGTCTTCCAGAGAACGATCAAAACGTAGACTGTTTGTGACATTACTCCCATGGAGGAAAGTGCGCATGGTGACTGTTGTATTCAATCCCGATGCAATTTCTGTGTTTCATCAACACTCTGTTGGTCCACACATTACAGAATGTTCCCAGATGTGCATCGGAAACCACTACTGGTCTTCCAGGGAACGATCACAGCGTAAGCTGTTTGAGACATTACTCCCATGGAGGAAAGTGCGCATGGTGACTGTTGTATTCAATCCCGATGCAAGTTCTGTTTTTGATTAACACTCTGATAGTTTACAGATTACAGAATGCCTCCAGATGTGCATCGGAAGCTACTACTGGTCTTCCAGGGAACGATCAAACCGTAAACTGTTTGAGACATTGCTCCCATGGAGGAAAGCTCGCATGGTGACTGTTGTATTCAATCCCGATGACATTTCAGTGTTTCATCAACACTCTGATAGTCCACAGATTTCAGAATGCCTCCAGATGTGCATTGGAAACTCTTACTGGTCTTCCAGGGAACGATCAAAGCGTAGACTGTTTGAGACATTACTCCCATGGAGGAAAGTGCGCATGGTGCCTGTTGTATTCAATCAGGATGCAATTTCTGTGTTTCATCAACACTTTGAAGGTCCACAGATTACAGAATGCCTCCAGATGTGCATCGGAAACTACTACTGGTCCTACAGGAAACGATCAAAGCGTAGACTCTTTGAGACTTTACTCCCATGGAGCAAAGTGCGCATGGTGGCTGTCGTATTCAATCTGGATGGAATTTCTGTGTTTCATCAACACTCTGATAGTCCAAACATTACAGAATGCCCCCAGATGTGCATCGGAAACTACTACTGATCTTCCAGGGAACGATCACAGCGTAAACTGCTTGAGACATTACTCCCATGGAGGAAAGTGCGCATGGTGACTGTTGTATTCAATCCCGATGCAATTTCTGTGTTTCATCAACACTCTGAATGTCCAGACATTACAGAATGCCCCCAGATATGCATCGGAAACTATTACTGGTCTTCCAGGTAACGATCAAAGAGTAAACTGTTTGAGACATTACTTCCATGGAGGAAAGTGCGCGTGGTGATTCTTGAATTCAATCCCGATGCAATTTCTGTGTTTCATCAACACTCTGATAGACCACAGATTACAGAATGCCTTCAGATGTGCATCGGAAACTACTACAGGTCTTCCAGGGTACGATCAAAGCGTAGACTGTTTTAGACAGGAAAGTTTGCATGGTGACTGTTGTATTCAATCCCGATGCAATTTCTGTGTTTCATCAACACTTTGAAGGTCCACTGATTACAGAATTCCTCCAGGCGTGCATCGGAAACTACTACTGATCTTGGAGGGAACGATCAAAACGTAGACTGTTTGAGACATTACTCCCATGGATGAAAGTGCGCATCGTGACTGTTGTATTCAATCCCGAAGCAATTTCTGTGTTTCATCAACACTGTGATAGTCCACACATTACAGAATGCCCACAGATGTGCATCGGAAACTACTACTGGTCTTCCAGGGATCGATCAAATCGTAAAGTGTTAGAGACATTACTGCCATGGAGGAAAGTGCGCATGGTGACTGTTGTATTCAATCCCGATGCATTTTCTGTGTTTCATCAACACTCTGATAGTCCACATATTACTGAAAGTCCCCAGATGTGCACCGGAAACTATTACTGGTCTTCCAGGGAATGATCAAAGCGTAGACTGTTTGAGACATTACTCCCATGAAGGAAAGTGCGCATGGTGACTGTTGTATTCATTCCCGATGCAATTTCTGGGTTTCATCAACACTTTGAAGGTCCACAGATTACAGATTGTCCCCAGATGTTCATCGGAAACTTCTACTGGTCTTGCAGGGAACGATCAAAGCGTAGACTGTTTGAGACATTACTCCCATGGAGGAAATTGCGCATGGTGACTGCCGTATTCAATCCCGATGCAATTTCTTTGTTTCATGAACACTCTGATAATCCATAGATTACAGAATGCTTCAAGATGTGCATCGGAAACTACTACTGGTCTTCCAGGGAACGATCAATGCGTAGCCTGTTTGAGACATTACTCCCATGGAGGAAAGTGTGCATTGTGACTGTTGTATTCATTCCCGATGCAATTTCTGGGTTTCATCAACACTTTGAAGGTCCACAGATTACAGGATGCCTCCAGATGTTCATCGGAAACTTCTACTGGTCTTGCAGGGAAGGTCAAAGCGTAGACTGTTTGTGACATTACACCCATGGAGGAAAGTGCGCATGGTGACTGTTGTATTCAATCCCGATGCATCTTCTGTGTTTCAACAACAACTTATAGTCCACATATTACAGAAAGCCCCCAGATGTGCACCGGAAACTACTACTGGTCTTCCAGGGAATGATTAAAGCGTAAACTGTTTGAGGCATTACTCCCATGGAAGGAAAGTGCTCATGGTGACTGTTGTATTCAATCCCGGTGCAATTTCTGTGTTTCATCAACACTCTGATAGTCCACAGTTTACAGAATGCCTCGAGATGTGCATCGGAAACTACTACTGGTCTTCCAGGGAACGATCAATGCGTAGACTGTTTGAGACATTACTCCCATGGAGGAAAGTGCGCATGGTGACTGTTGTATTCATTCCCGATGCTATTTCTGGGTTTCATCAACACTGAAGGTCCACAGATTACAGGATGCCTCCAGATGTTCATCGGAAACTTCTATTGGTCTTGCAGTCAACGATCAAAGCGTAGACTGTTTGAGACATTACTCCCATGGAGGAAAGTGCGCATGGTGTCTGTTGTATTCAATCCCGATGCAATTTCTGTGTTTCATCAACTCTCTGGTAGTCCAAACATTACAGAATGCCCCCAGATGTGCATCGGAAACCACTACTGGTCTCCCATTGAACGATCACTGCGTAAACTGTTTGAGACATTTCTCCCATGGAGGATAGTGCGCATGGTGACTGTTGTATTCAATCCCGATGCAATTTCTGTTTTTGAACAACACTCTGATAGTTTAGAGATTACAGAATGCCTCCAGATGTGCATCGGAAGGTACTACTGGTCTTCCAGGGAACGATCAAAGCGTAAACAGTTTGAGACATTGCTCCCATGGAGGAAATTGCGCATGGTGACTGTTGTATTCAATCCCGATGCTATTTCAGTGTTTCATCAACACTCTGATATTCCACAGATTACAGAATGCCTCCAGATGTGCATCGGAAACTACTACTGGTCCTCCAGGAAACGATCAAAGCGTAGACTCTTTGAGGCATTACTCCCATGGAGGAAAGTGCGCATAGTGGCTGTCGTATTCAATCCTGATGCAATTTCTGTGTTTCATCAACACTCTGATAGTCCAAACATTACAGAATGCCCCAGATGTGCATCGGAAACTACTACTGGTCTTCCTGGGATCGATCACAGCGTAAACTGTTTGAGACATTACTTCCTTGGAGGAAAGTGCGCATGGTGACAGTTGTATTTAATCCCGATGCAATTTCTGTGTTTCATCAACACTCCGATAGTCCACACATTACAGAATGCCCACAGATGTGCGTCGGAAACTACTACTGGACTTCCAGGGAACGATCAAAGCGTAGACTCTTTGAGACATTACTCCCATGGAGGAAAGTGCGCATTTTGACTGTTGTATACATTCCCGACGCAATTTCTGTGTTTCATCAACACTTTGAAGGTCCACAGATTACAGAATGCATCCAGATGTTCATCGGAAACTTCTACTGGTCTTCCAGGGAACGATCAAATCGTAAACTGTTAGAGACATTACTGCCATGGAGGAAAGTGCGCATGGTGACTGTTGTATTCAATCCCGATTCATTTTCTGTGTTTCATCAACACTCTGATAGTCCACATATTACAGAAAGAACCCAGATGTGCACCGGAAACTACTACTGGTCTTCCAGGGAATGATCAACGCGTAAACTGTTTGAGGCATTACTCCCATGGAGGAAAGTGCTCATGGTGACTGTTGTATTTAATCCCGGTGCAATTTCTGTGTTTCATCAACACTCTGATAGTCCACAGATTACAGAATGCCTCCAGATGTGCATCGGAAACTACTACTGGTCTTCCAGGGAACGATCAGTGCGTAGACTGTTTGAGACATTACTCCCATGGAGGAAAGTGCGCATGGTGACTGTTGTATTCATTCCCGATGCAATTTCTGAGTTTCATCAACACTTTGAAGGTCCACAGATTACAGGATGCCTCCAGATGTTCATCGGAAACTTCTACTGGTCTTGCAGGGAACGATCAAAGCGTAGACTGTTTGTGACATTACTCCCACGGAGGAAAGTGTGCATTGTGACTGTTGTATTCAATCCCGATGCAAATTCTGTGTTTCATCAACACTCTGATAGTCCACAGATTACAGAATGCCTCCAGATGTGCATCGGAAACTACTACTGGTCTTGCAGAGAACGATCAAAGCGTAGACTGTTTGAGACATTACTCCGATGGAGGAAAGTGCGCGTGGTGTCTGTTGTAATCAATCCCGATGCAATTTCTGTGTTTCATCAACACTCTGGTAGTCCAAACATTACAGAATGCCCCCAGATGTGCATCGGAAACTACTAATGGTCTTCCAGGGAACGATCACTGCGTAAACTGTTTGAGACATTACTCCCAGGGAGGAAAGTGCGCATGGTGACTGTTGTATTCAATCCCGATGCTATTTCTGTTTTTGAACAACACTCTGATAGTTTAGAGATCACAGAATGCCTCCAGATGTGCGTCGGAAACTACTACTGGTCTTCCAGGGAACGATCAAAGCGTAAACAGTTTGAGACATTGCTCCCATGGAGGAAAGTGCGCATGGTGACTGTTGTATTCAATCCCGATGCAATTTCAGTGTTTCATCAACACTCTGATAGTCCACAGATTACAGAATTCCTCCAGATGTGCATTGGAAACTACTACTGGTCCTCCAGGAAACGATGACAGCGTAGACTCTTTGAGACATTACTCCCATGGAGGAAAGTGCCCATGGTGACTGTTGTATACAATCCCGATGCAATTTCTGTGTTTCATCAACACTCTCCAAGATCAGACATTACAGAATGCCCCCAGATATGCATCGGAAACTACTACTGGTCTTCCAGGTAACGATCAAAGAGTAAACTGTTTGAGACATTACTCCCATGGAGGAAAGTGTTCATGGTGATTGTTGAATTCAATGCCGATGCTATGTCTGTGTTTCATCAACACTCTGATAGTCCACAGATTACAGAATGCCTCCAGATGTGCATCGGAAACTACTACAGGTCTTCCAGGGTACGATCAAAGCGTAGACTGTTTGAGACATTACTCCCATCGAGGAAAGTGCGCATGGTGACTGTTGTATTCTATCCCGATGCAGTTTCTGTGTTTCATCAACACTTTGAAGGTCCACAGATTACAGAATGCCTCCAGATGTGCATCGGAAACTACTACTGGTCTTGGAGAGAACGATCAAAGCGTAGACAGTTTGAGACATTACTCCCATGGAGGATAGTGCGCATGGTGACTGTTGTATTCATTCCCGATGCAATTTCTGTGTTTCATCAACACTTTGAAGGCCCACAGATTACAGAATGCATCCAGATGTTCATCGGAAACTTCTACTGGTCTTCCAGGGAACGATCAAATCGTAAACTGTTAGAGACATTGCTGCCATGGGAGAAAGTGCGCATGGTGACTGTTGTATTCAATCCCGATGCAATTTCTGTGTTTCATCAAAATACTCTAAAAGTCCACACATTACAGAAAGAGCCCAGATGTGCACAGGAAACTACTACAGGTCTTCCAGGGAATGATGAAAGCGTAAACTGTTTGAGGCATTACTCCCATGGAGGAAAGTGCGCAGGGTGACTGTTGTATTCAATCCCGGTGCAATTTCTGTGTTTCATCAACACTCTGATAGTCCACAGATTACAGAATGCCTCCAGATGTGCATCGGAAACTACTACTTGTCTTCCAGGGAACGATCAATGCGTAGACTGTTTGAGACATTACTCCCATGGTGGAAAGTGCGCATGGTGACTGTTGTATTCATTCCCGATGCAATTTCTGTGTTTCATCAACACTCTGATGGCACACACATTACAAGAAAGCCCCCAGATGTGCACCGGAAACTACTACTGGTCTTCCAGGGAACGATCAAATCGTAAACTGTTAGAGACATTACTGCCATGGAGGAAAGTGCGCATGGTGACTGTTGTTTTCAATCCCGATGCAATTTCTGTGTTTCATCAACTCTCTGATAGTCCACACAATACAGAAAGCCCCCAGATGTGCACCGGAAACTACTACTGGTTTTCCAGGGAACGATCAATGCGTAAACTCTTTGAGACATTACTCCCATGGAGGAAAATTGCGCATGGTGACTGTTGTATTCAATCCCGATGCAATTTCTGTGTTTCATCAACACTCTGATAGTCCACACATTACAGAATGTCCCCAGACGTGCATCGGAAACTACTACTGGTCTTCCAGGGAACGATCAAAGCGAAAACTGTTTGAGACATTACTCCCATGGAGGAAAGTGCGCATGGCGACTGTTGTATTCAATCCCGATGCAATTTCTGTGATTTATCAACACTCTGATAGTCCACACATTACAGAATGTATCCAGATGTGCATCGGAAACTAATACTTGTCTTCCAGGGAACGATCAAAGCGTAGAATGCTTGCGCTATTACTTCCATGGAGGAAAGTGCGCATGGTGACTGTTGTATTCAATCCCGATGCAATTTCTGTGTTTCATCAACACTTTGTAGGTCCACAGATTACATAATGCCTCCAGATGTGCATCGGAAACTACTACTCGTCTTCCAGGAAACGATCAAAGATTAGACAGTTCTAAACATTACTCCCATGGAGGAAAGTTCGCATGGTGACTGTTGTATTCAATCCCGATGCAATTTATCTGTTTCAACAGCACTCAGGTAGTCCACACATTACAGAATGGACCCAGATGTGCATCGGTAACTAATAATGGTCTTCCAGGGAATGATCAATGCGTAAACTGTTTGAGACATTACTCCCATATAGGTAAGTGCGCGTGGTGACTGTTGTATTCAATCCCGATGCAATTTCTGTGTTTCATCAACACTCCGATAGTCCACAGATTACAGAATGCCTCCAGATGTGAATCGGAAACTACTACAGGTCTTCCAGCGAACGACCAAAGCGTAAACTGTTTGAGACATTAATCCCATCTAGGAAAGTGCGCATGGTGACTGTTGTATTCAATCCCGATTCAATTTCTGTGTTTCATCAACTCTCTGATAGTCCACAGATTACAGAATGACACCAGATGTGCATCGGAAACTAATACTTGTCTTCCAGGGAACGATCAAAGCGTAGACTGTTTGAGGCATTACTCCCATGGGGGAAAGTGCGCATGGTGACTGTTGTATTCAATCCCGATGCAATTTCTGTGTTTCATCAACACTCTGTTAGTCCACAGATTACAGAATGCCTCCAGATGTGCATCGGAAACTACAACAGGTCGTCCAGGGAACGATCAAAGCGTAAACTGTTAGAGACATTACTGCCATGGAGGAAAGTGCGCATGGTGACTGTTGTATTCAATCCCGATGCAATTTCTGTGTTTCATCAACACTCTGATAGTCCACACATTACAGAAAGAGCCCAGATATGCACCGCAAACTACTACAGGTATTCCAGGGAATGATCAAAGCGTAAACTGTTTGAGGCATTACTCCCATGGAGGAAAGTGCGCATGGTGACTGTTGTATTCAATCCCGGTGCAATTTCTGTGTTTAATCAACACTCTGATAGTCCACAGATTACAGAATGCCTCCAGATGTGCATCGGAAACTACTACTGGTCTTCCAGGGAACGATCAAAGCGTAAACTGTTTGAGACATTACTCCCATGGAGGAAAGTGCGCATGGTGACTGTTGTATTCAATCCCGAAACAATTTCTGTGTTTTATCAACACTCCGATAGTCCACAGATTACAGAATGCCTCCAGATGTGCATCTGAAACTACTACTGGTCTTCAAGGTAACGATCAAAGCGTAGATTGTTAGAGACATTACTCCTGTGGAGCAAAGTGCGCATGGTGACCGTTGTATTCAATCCCGATGCAATTTCTGTGTTTCAACAACACTCTGATAGTCCACACATTACAGAATGAGCCCAGATGTTCCGCGGAAACAACTACTGGTCTTCCAGGGAACGATCAAAGTTTAAACGGTTTGAAACATTACTCCCATGGAGGAAAGTGCGCATGGTGACTCTTGTATTCAATCCTGATGTAATTTCTTTGTTTCATCAACACTCTGATAGTCCACAGATTACAGAATGCCTCCAGATGTGAATCGGAAACTACTACAGGTCTTCCAGGGAACGATCAAAGCGTAAACTGTTTGAGACATTACTCCCAATGAGGAAAGTGCGCATGGTGACTGTTGTATACAATTCCGATGCACTTTCTGTGTTTCATCAACTCTCTGATAGTCCACAGATTACAGAATGACACCAGATGTGCATCGGAAACTAATACTTGTCTTCCAGGGAACGATCATAGCATAGACTGTTTGAGACATTACTCCCATGGAGGAAAGTGCGCATGGTGACTTTTGTATTCAATCCCGATGCAATATCTGTGTTTCATCAACACTCTGATAGTCCACAGATTACAGAATGCCTCCAGATGTGAATCGGAAACTACTACAGGTCTTCCAGCGAACGATCAAACGTAAACTGTTTGAGACATTAATCCCATCTAGGAAAGTGCGCATGGTGACTGTTGTATTCAATCCCGATTCAATTTCTGTGTTTCATCAACTCTCTGATAGTCCACAGATTACAGAATGACACCAGATGTGCATCGGAAACTAATACTTGTCTTCCAGGGAACGATCAAAGCGTAGACTGTTTGAGGCATTACTCCCATGGGGGAAAGTGCGCATGGTGACTGTTGTATTCAATCCCGATGCAATTTCTGTGTTTCATCAACACTCTGTTCGTCCACAGATTACAGAATGCCTCCAGATGTGCACCGGAAACTACTACAGGTCGTCCAGGGAACGATCAAAGCGTAAACTGTTAGAGACATTACTGCCATGGAGGAAAGTGCGCATGGTGACTGTTGTATTCAATCCCGATGCAATTTCTGTGTTTCATCAACACTCTGATAGTCCACACATTACAGAAAGAGCCCAGATATGCACCGCAAACTACTACAGGTCTTTCAGGGAATGATCAAAGCGTAAACTGTTTGAGGCATTACTCCCATGGAGGAAAGTGCCCATGGTGACTGTTGTATTCAATCCCGGTGCAATTTCTGTGTTTAATCAACACTCTGATAGTCCACAGATTACAGAATGCCTCCAGATGTGCATCGGAAACTACTACTGGTCTTCCAGGGAACGATCAAAGCGTAAACTGTTTGAGACATTACTCCCATGGAGGAAAGTGCGCATGGTGACTGTTGTATTCAATCCCGAAACAATTTCTGTGTTTTATCAACACTCCGATAGTCCACAGATTACAGAATGCCTCCAGATGTGCATCTGAAACTACTACTGGTCTTCCAGGAAACGATCAAAGATTAGACAGTTTGAGACATTACTCCCATGGAGGAAAGTTCGCATGGTGACTGTTGTATTCAATCCCGATGCAATTTCTGTGTTTCAACAGCACTCTTTTAGTCCACAGATTACAGAATGCCTCCAGATGTGCATCGGAAACTACTACTGGTCTTCAAGGTAACGATCAAAGCGTAGATTGTTAGAGACATTACTCCTGTGGAGCAAAGTGCGCATGGTGACCGTTGTATTCAATCCCGATGCAATTTCTGTGTTTCAACAACACTCTGATATTCCACACATTACAGAATGAACCCAGATGTTCCTCGGAAACAACTACTGGTCTTCCAGGGAACGATCAAAGCGTAAACGGTTTGAAACATTACTCCCATGGAGGAAAGTGCGCATGGTGACTCTTGTATTCAATCCTGATGTAATTTCTTTGTTTCATCAACACTCTGATAGTCCACAGATTACAGAATGCCTCCAGATGTGAATCGGAAACTACTACAGGTCTTCCAGGGAACGATCAAAGCGTAAACTGTTTGAGACATTACTCCCAATGAGGAAAGTGCGCATGGTGACTTTTGTATACAATTCCGATGCACTTTCTGTGTTTCATCAACTCTCTGATAGTCCACAGATTACAGAATGACACCAGATGTGCATCGGAAACTAATACTTGTCTTCCAGGGAACGATCAAAGCATAGACTGTTTGAGACATTACTCCCATGGAGGAAAGTGCGCATGGTGACTGTTGTATTCAATCCCGATGCAATTTCTGTGTTTCATCAATACTGTGATAGTCCACACATTACAGAATGCCCACAGATGTGCATCGGAAACTACTACTGGTCTTCCAGGGATCGATCAAATCGTAAAGTGTTAGAGACATTACTGCCATGGAGGAAAGTGCGCATGGTAACTGTTGTATTCAATCCTGATGCATTTTCTGTGTTTCATCAACACTCTGATAGTCCACACAATACAGAAAGCCCCCAGATGTGCACCGGAAACTACTACTGGTCTTCCAGGGAACGATCAAATCGTAAACTGTTAGAGACATTACTGCCATGGAGGAAAGTGCGCATGGTGACTGTTGTTTTCAATCCCGATGCAATTTCTGTGTTTCATCAACTCTCTGATAGTCCACACAATACAGAAAGCCCCCAGATGTGCACCGGAAACTACTACTGGTTTTCCAGGGAACGATCAATGCGTAAACTCTTTGAGACATTACTCCCATGGAGGAAAATTGCGCATGGTGACTGTTGTATTCAATCCCGATGCAATTTCTGTGTTTCATCAACACTCTGATAGTCCACACATTAGAGAATGTCCCCAGACGTGCATCGGAAACTACTACTGGTCTTCCAGGGAACGATCAAAGCGAAAACTGTTTGAGACATTACTCCCATGGAGGAAAGTGCGCATGGCGACTGTTGTATTCAATCCCGATGCAATTTCTGTGATTTATCAACACTCTGATAGTCCACACATTACAGAATGTATCCAGATGTGCATCGGAAACTAATACTTGTCTTCCAGGGAACGATCAAAGCGTAGAATGCTTGCGCTATTACTTCCATGGAGGAAAGTGCGCATGGTGACTGTTGTATTCAATCCCGATGCAATTTCTGTGTTTCATCAACACTTTGTAGGTCCACAGATTACATAATTCCTCCAGATGTGCATCGGAAACTACTACTCGTCTTCCAGGAAACGATCAAAGATTAGACAGTTCTAAACATTACTCCCATGGAGGAAAGTTCGCATGGTGACTGTTGTATTCAATCCCGATGCAATTTATCTGTTTCAACAGCACTCAGGTAGTCCACACATTACAGAATGGACCCAGATGTGCATCGGAAACTAATAATGGTCTTCCAGGGAATGATCAATGCGTAAACTGTTTGAGACATTACTCCCATATAGGTAAGTGCGCGTGGTGACTGTTGTATTCAATCCCGATGCAATTTCTGTGTTTCATCAACACTCCGATAGTCCACAGATTACAGAATGCCTCCAGATGTGAATCGGAAACAACTACAGGTCTTCCAGCGAACGATCAAAGCGTAAACTGTTTGAGACATTAATCCCATCTAGGAAAGTGCGCATGGTGACTGTTGTATTCAATCCCGATTCAATTTCTGTGTTTCATCAACTCTCTGATAGTCCACAGATTACAGAATGACACCAGATGTGCATCGGAAACTAATACTTGTCTTTCAGGGAACGATCAAAGCGTAGACTGTTTGAGGCATTACTCCCATGGGGGAAAGTGCGCATGGTGACTGTTGTATTCAATCCCGATGCAATTTCTGTGTTTCATCAACACTCTGTTAGTCCACAGATTACAGAATGCCTCCAGATGTGCATCGGAAACTACTACAGGTCGTCCAGGGCACGATCAAAGCGTAAACTGTTAGAGACATTACTGCCATGGAGGAAAGTGCGCATGGTGACTGTTGTATTCAATCCCGATGCAATTTCTGTGTTTCATCAACACTCTGATAGTCCACACATTACAGAAAGAGCCCAGATATGCACCGCAAACTACTACAGGTATTCCAGGGAATGATCAAAGCGTAAACTGTTTGAGACATTACTCCCATGGAGGAAAGTGCGCATGGTGACTGTTGTATTCAATCCCGAAACAATTTCTGTGTTTTATCAACACTCCGATAGTCCACAGATTACAGAATGCCTCCAGATGTGCATCTGAAACTACTACTGGTCTTCCAGGAAACGATCAAATATTAGACAGTTTGAGACATTACTCCCATGGAGGAAAGTTCGCATGGTGACTGTTGTATTCAATCCCGATGCAATTTCTGTGTTTCAACAGCACTCTTTTAGTCCACAGATTACAGAATGCCTCCAGATGTGCATCGGAAACTACTACTGGTCTTCAAGGTAACGATCAAAGCGTAGATTGTTAGAGACATTACTCCTGTGGAGCAAAGTGCGCATGGTGACCGTTGTATTCAATCCCGATGCAATTTCTGTGTTTCAACAACACTCTGATATTCCACACATTACAGAATGAACCCAGATGTTCCTCGGAAACAACTACTGGTCTTCCAGGGAACGATCAAAGCGTAAACGGTTTGAAACATTACTCCCATGGAGGAAAGTGCGCATGGTGACTCTTGTATTCAATCCTGATGTAATTTCTTTGTTTCATCAACACTCTGATAGTCCACAGATTACAGAATGTCTCCAGATGTGAATCGGAAACTACTACAGGTCTTCCAGGGAACGATCAAAGCGTAAACTGTTTGAGACATTACTCCCAATGAGGAAAGTGAGCATGGTGACTTTTGTATACAATTCCGATGCACTTTCTGTGTTTCATCAACTCTCTGATAGTCCACAGATTACAGAATGACACCAGATGTGCATCGGAAACTAATACTTGTCTTCCAGGGAACGATCAAAGCATAGACTGTTTGAGACATTACTCCCATGGAGGAAAGTGCGCATGGTGACTGTTGTATTCAATCCCGATGCAATTTCTGTGTTTCATCAATACTGTGATAGTCCACACATTACAGAATGCCCACAGATGTGCATCGGAAACTACTACTGGTCTTCCAGGGATCGATCAAATCGTAAAGTGTTAGAGACATTACTGCCATGGGGGAAAGTGCGCATGGTGACTGTTGTATCCAATCCTGATGCATTTTCTGTGTTTCATCAACACTCTGATAGTCCACACAATACAGAAGGCCCCCAGATGTGCACCGGAAACTACTACTGGTCTTCCAGGGAACGATGAAATCGTAAACTGTTAGAGACATTACTGCCATGGAGGAAAGTGCGCATGGTGACTGTTGTTTTCAATCCCGATGCAATTTCTGTGTTTCATCAACTCTCTGATAGTCCACACATTACAGAATGTCCCCAGACGTGCATCGGAAACTACTACTGGTCTTCCAGGGAACGATCAAAGCGAAAAGTGTTTGAGACATTACTCCCATGGAGGAAAGTGCGCATGGCGACTGTTGTATTCAATCCCGATGCAATTTCTGTGATTTATCAACACTCTGATAGTCCACACATTACAGAATGTATCCAGATGTGCATCGGAAACTAATACTTGTCTTCCAGGGAACGATCAAAGCGTAGAATGCTTG
This sequence comes from Schistocerca gregaria, assembly GCF_023897955.1. Classification (NCBI taxonomy): domain Eukaryota; kingdom Metazoa; phylum Arthropoda; class Insecta; order Orthoptera; family Acrididae; genus Schistocerca; species Schistocerca gregaria. Next base: position 4,033,947 of record NW_026061707.1, on the reverse strand, counting down.
CGCTATTACTTCCATGGAGGAAAGTGCGCATGGTGACTGTTGTATTCAATCCCGATGCAATTTCTGTGTTTCATCAACACTTTGTAGGTCCACAGATTACATAATGCCTCCAGATGTGCATCGGAAACTACTACTCGTCTTCCAGGAAACGATCAAAGATTAGACAGTTCTAAACATTACTCCCATGGAGGAAAGTTCGCATGGTGACTGTTGTATTCAATCCCGATGCAATTCATCTGTTTCAACAGCACTCAGGTAGTCCACACATTACAGAATGGACCCAGATGTGCATCGGAAACTAATAATGGTCTTCCAGGGAATGATCAATGCGTAAACTGTTTGAGACATTACTCCCATATAGGTAAGTGCGCGTGGTGACTGTTGTATTCAATCCCGATGCAATTTCTGTGTTTCATCAACACTCCGATAGTCCACAGATTACAGAATGCCTCCAGATGTGCATCTGAAACTACTACTGGTCTTCCAGGAAACGATCAAAGATTAGACAGTTTGAGACATTACTCCCATGGGGAAAGTTCGCATGGTGACTGTTGTATTCAATCCCGACGCAATTTCTGTGTTTCAACAGCACCCTTTTAGTCCACAGATTACAGAATGCCTCCAGATGTGCATCGGAAACTACTACTGGTCTTCAAGGTAACGATCAAAGCGTAGATTGTTAGAGACATTACTCCTGTGGAGCAAAGTGCGCATGGTGACCGTTGTATTCAATCCCGATGCAATTTCTGTGTTTCAACAACACTCTGATAGTCCACACATTACAGAATGAACCCAGATGTTCCTCGGAAACAACTACTGGTCTTCCAGGGAACGATCAAAGTTTAAACGGTTTGAAACATTACTCCCATGGAGGAAAGTGCGCATGGTGACTCTTGTATTCAATCCTGATGTAATTTCTTTGTTTCATCAACACTCTGATAGTCCACAGATTACAGAATGCCTCCAGATGTGAATCGGAAACTACTACAGGTCTTCCAGGGAACGATCAAAGCGTAAACTGTTTGAGACATTACTCCCAATGAGGAAAGTGCGCATGGTGACTGTTGTATACAATTCCGATGCACTTTCTGTGTTTCATCAACTCTCTGATAGTCCACAGATTACAGAATGACACCAGATGTGCATCGGAAACTAATACTTGTCTTCCAGGGAACGATCAAAGCATAGACTGTTTGAGACATTACTCCCATGGAGGAAAGTGCGCATGGTGACTTTTGTATTCAATCCCGATGCAATTTCTGTGTTTCATCAACACTCCGATAGTCCACAGATTACAGAATGCCTCCAGATGTGAATCGGAAACTACTACAGGTCTTCCAGCGAACAATCAAAGCGTAAACTGTTTGAGACATTAATCCCATCTAGGAAAGTGCGCATGGTGACTGTTGTATTCAATCCCGATTCAATTTCTGTGTTTCATCAACTCTCTGATAGTCCACAGATTACAGAATGACACCAGATGTGCATCGGAAACTAATACTTGTCTTCCAGGGAACGATCAAAGCGTAGACTATTTGAGGCATTACTCCCATGGGGGAAAGTGCGCATGGTGACTGTTGTATTCAATCCCGATGCAATTTCTGTGTTTCATCAACACTCTGATAGTCCACACATTACAGAAAGAGCCCAGATATGCACCGCAAACTACTACAGGTCTTCCAGGGAATGATCAAAGCGTAAACTGTTTGAGGCATTACTCCCATGGAGGAAAGTGCGCATGGTGACTGTTGTATTCAATCCCAGTGCAATTTCTGTGTTTAATCAACACTCTGATAGTCCACAGATTACAGAATGCCTCCAGATGTGCATCGGAAACTACTACTGGTCTTCCAGGTAACGATCAAAGCGTAAACTGTTTGAGACATTACTCCCATGGAGGAAAGTGCGCATGGTGACTGTTGTATTCAATCCCGAAACAATTTCTGTGTTTTATCAACACTCCGATAGTCCACAGATTACAGAATGCCTCCAGATGTGCATCTGAAACTACTACTGGTCTTCCATTAGACGATCAAAGATTAGACAGTTTGAGACATTACTCCCATGGAGGAAAGTTCGCATGGTGACTGTTGTATTCAATCCCGATGCAATTTCTGTGTTTCAACAGCACTCTTTTAGTCCACAGATTACAGAATGCCTCCAGATGTGCATCGGAAACTACTACTGGTCTTCAAGGTAACGATCAAAGCGTAGATTGTTAAAAACATTACTCCTGTGGAGCAAAGTGCGCATGGTGACCGTTGTATTCAATCCCGATGCAATTTCTGTGTTTCAACAACACTCTGATATTCCACACATTACAGAATGAACCCAGATGTTCCTCGGAAACAACTACTGGTCTTCCAGGGAACGATGAAAGCGTAAACGGTTTGAAACATTACTCCCATGGAGGAAAGTGCGCATGGTGACTCTGGTATTCAATCCTGATGTAATTTCTCTGTTTCATCAACACTCTGTTAGTCCACAGACTACAGAATGCCTCGAGATGTGCATCGGAAACTACTACAGGTCGTCCAGGTAACGATCAAAGCGTAAACTGTTTGAGACATTACTCCAATGATGGAAAGTGCGCATGGTGACTGTTGTATTCAATCCTGATGAAATTTCTGTGTTTCATCAACACTCTGATAGTCCACACACTACTGAATGCCTCCAGATGTCCATCGGAAACTACTACTGGCCTTCCAGGGAACGATCAAAGCGTAGACTGTTTAAGACATTACTCCCATGGAGGATAGTGCGCATGGTGACTGTTGTATTCAATCCCGATGCAATTTCTCTGTTTCAACAGCACTCTGGTAGTCCACACATTACAGAATGCCCCCAGATGTGCATCGGAAACTACTACAGGTCTTCCAGGGAAAGATCAGAGCGTAAACTGTTTGAGACATTACTCCCATAGAGGAAATTGCGCATGGTGACTGTTGTATTCAATCCCGATGCAATTACTGTGTTTCATCAACTCTCTGATAGTCCACAGATTACAGAATGACACCAGATGTGCATCGGAAACTAATACTTGTCTTCCAGGGAAAGATCAAAGCGTAGACTGTTTGAGACATTACTCCCATCGAGGAAAGTGCGCATGGTGACTGTTGTATTCAATCCCGATGCAATTTCTGTGTTTCATCAACACTCTGATAGTCCACACACTACTGAATGCCTCCAGATGTCCATCGGAAACTACTACTGGTCTTCCAGGGAACGATCAAAGCGTAGACTGTTTGAGACATTACTCCCATGGAGGAAAGTTCGCATCGTGACTGTTGTATTCAATACCGATGCAATTTCTGTGTTTCATCAACACTTTGTAGGTCCACAGATTACTTAATGCCTCCAGATGTGCATCGGAAACTACTACTCGTCTTCCAGGAAACGATCAAATATTAGACAGTTCTAAACATTACTCCCATGGAGGAAAGTTCGCATGGTGACTGTTGTATTCAATCCCGATGCAATTCATCTGTTTCAACAGCACTCAGGTAGTCCACACATTACAGAATGGACCCAGATGTGCATCGGAAACTAATAATGGTCTTCCAGGGAATGATCAATGCGTAAACTGTTTGAGACATTACTCCCATATAGGTAAGTGCGCGTGGTGACTGTTGTATTCAATCCCGATGCAATTTCTGTGTTTCATCAACACTCCGATAGTCCACAGATTACAGAATGCCTCCAGATGTGCATCTGAAACTACTACTGGTCTTCCAGGAAACGATCAAAGATTAGACAGTTTGAGACATTACTCCCATGGGGAAAGTTCGCATGGTGACTGTTGTATTCAATCCCGACGCAATTTCTGTGTTTCAACAGCACCCTTTTAGTCCACAGATTACAGAATGCCTCCAGATGTGCATCGGAAACTACTACTGGTCTTCAAGGTAACGATCAAAGCGTAGATTGTTAGAGACATTACTCCTGTGGAGCAAAGTGCGCATGGTGACCGTTGTATTCAATCCCGATGCAATTTCTGTGTTTCAACAACACTCTGATAGTCCACACATTACAGAATGAACCCAGATGTTCCTCGGAAACAACTACTGGTCTTCCAGGGAACGATCAAAGTTTAAACGGTTTGAAACATTACTCCCATGGAGGAAAGTGCGCATGGTGACTCTTGTATTCAATCCTGATGTAATTTCTTTGTTTCATCAACACTCTGATAGTCCACAGATTACAGAATGCCTCCAGATGTGAATCGGAAACTACTACAGGTCTTCCAGGGAACGATCAAAGCGTAAACTGTTTGAGACATTACTCCCAATGAGGAAAGTGCGCATGGTGACTGTTGTATACAATTCCGATGCACTTTCTGTGTTTCATCAACTCTCTGATAGTCCACAGATTACAGAATGACACCAGATGTGCATCGGAAACTAATACTTGTCTTCCAGGGAACGATCAAAGCATAGACTGTTTGAGACATTACTCCCATGGAGGAAAGTGCGCATGGTGACTTTTGTATTCAATCCCGATGCAATTTCTGTGTTTCATCAACACTCCGATAGTCCACAGATTACAGAATGCCTCCAGATGTGAATCGGAAACTACTACAGGTCTTCCAGCGAACGATCAAAGCGTAAACTGTTTGAGACATTAATCCCATCTAGGAAAGTGCGCATGGTGACTGTTGTATTCAATCCCGATTCAATTTCTGTGTTTCATCAACTCTCTGATAGTCCACAGATTACAGAATGACACCAGATGTGCATCGGAAACTAATACTTGTCTTCCAGGGAACGATCAAAGCGTAGACTATTTGAGGCATTACTCCCATGGGGGAAAGTGCGCATGGTGACTGTTGTATTCAATCCCGATGCAATTTCTGTGTTTCATCAACACTCTGATAGTCCACACATTACAGAAAGAGCCCAGATATGCACCGCAAACTACTACAGGTCTTCCAGGGAATGATCAAAGCGTAAACTGTTTGAGGCATTACTCCCATGGAGGAAAGTGCGCATGGTGACTGTTGTATTCAATCCCAGTGCAATTTCTGTGTTTAATCAACACTCTGATAGTCCACAGATTACAGAATGCCTCCAGATGTGCATCGGAAACTACTACTGGTCTTCCAGGTAACGATCAAAGCGTAAACTGTTTGAGACATTACTCCCATGGAGGAAAGTGCGCATGGTGACTGTTGTATTCAATCCCGAAACAATTTCTGTGTTTTATCAACACTCCGATAGTCCACAGATTACAGAATGCCTCCAGATGTGCATCTGAAACTACTACTGGTCTTCCAGGAGACGATCAAAGATTAGACAGTTTGAGACATTACTCCCATGGAGGAAAGTTCGCATGGTGACTGTTGTATTCAATCCCGATGCAATTTCTGTGTTTCAACAGCACTCTTTTAGTCCACAGATTACAGAATGCCTCCAGATGTGCATCGGAAACTACTACTGGTCTTCAAGGTAACGATCAAAGCGTAGATTGTTAAAAACATTACTCCTGTGGAGCAAAGTGCGCATGGTGACCGTTGTATTCAATCCCGATGCAATTTCTGTGTTTCAACAACACTCTGATATTCCACACATTACAGAATGAACCCAGATGTTCCTCGGAAACAACTACTGGTCTTCCAGGGAACGATGAAAGCGTAAACGGTTTGAAACATTACTCCCATGGAGGAAAGTGCGCATGGTGACTCTGGTATTCAATCCTGATGTAATTTCTCTGTTTCATCAACACTCTGTTAGTCCACAGACTACAGAATGCCTCGAGATGTGCATCGGAAACTACTACAGGTCGTCCAGGTAACGATCAAAGCGTAAACTGTTTGAGACATTACTCCAATGATGGAAAGTGCGCATGGTGACTGTTGTATTCAATCCTGATGAAATTTCTGTGTTTCATCAACACTCTGATAGTCCACACACTACTGAATGCCTCCAGATGTCCATCGGAAACTACTACTGGCCTTCCAGGGAACGATCAAAGCGTAGACTGTTTAAGACATTACTCCCATGGAGGATAGTGCGCATGGTGACTGTTGTATTCAATCCCGATGCAATTTCTCTGTTTCAACAGCACTCTGGTAGTCCACACATTACAGAATGCCCCCAGATGTGCATCGGAAACTACTACAGGTCTTCCAGGGAAAGATCAGAGCGTAAACTGTTTGAGACATTACTCCCATAGAGGAAATTGCGCATGGTGACTGTTGTATTCAATCCCGATGCAATTACTGTGTTTCATCAACTCTCTGATAGTCCACAGATTACAGAATGACACCAGATGTGCATCGGAAACTAATACTTGTCTTCCAGGGAAAGATCAAAGCGTAGACTGTTTGAGACATTACTCCCATCGAGGAAAGTGCGCATGGTGACTGTTGTATTCAATCCCGATGCAATTTCTGTGTTTCATCAACACTCTGATAGTCCACACACTACTGAATGCCTCCAGATGTCCATCGGAAACTACTACTGGTCTTCCAGGGAACGATCAAAGCGTAGACTGTTTGAGACATTACTCCCATGGAGGAAAGTTCGCATCGTGACTGTTGTATTCAATACCGATGCAATTTCTGTGTTTTATCAACACGCTGATAGTCCACAGATTACAGAATGCCTCCAGATGTGCATCGGAAACTACTACTGGTCTTCCAGGGAACGATCAAAGCGTAAAAAGTTTGAGACATTACTCCCATTTAGGAAAATTGCGCATGGTGACTGTTGTATTCAATCCCGATGCAATTTCTGTGTTTCAACAACACTCTGATAGTCCACAGATTACAGAATGCCTATAGATGTGCATCGTAAACTACTACTGGTCTTGCAGGAAACGATCAAAGTGTAGACTGTTTGAGGCATTACTCTCAAGGTGGAAAGTGCGCATGGTGACTGTTGTATTCAATCCCGATGCAATTACTGTGTTTCATCAACACTTTGAAGGTCCACAGATTACAGAATGCCTCCATATGTGCATCGGAAACTACTACTTGTCTTCCAGGAAACGATCAAATATTAGACAGTTTGAGACATTACTCCCATGGAGGAAAGTTCGCATGGTGACTGTTTTATTCAATCCCGATGCAATTTCTCTGTTTCAACAGCACTCTGGTAGTCCACACATTACAGAATGCCCCCAGATGAGCATCGGAAACTACTACTGGTCTTCCAGGGAATGATCAATGAGTAAACTGTTTGAGACATTACTCCCATCGAGGAAAGTGCGCATGGTGACTGTTGTATTCAATCCCGATGCAATTTCTGTGTTTCATCAACACTCCGATAGTCCACAGATTACAGAATGCCTCCAGATGTGAATCGGAAACTACTACAGGTCTTCCAGCTAAAGATCAAAGCGTAAACTGTTTGAGACATTACTCCCATGAAGGAAATTGCGCATGGTGACTGTTGTATTCAATCCCGATGCAATTTCTGTGTTTCATCAACTCTCTGATAGTCCACAGATTACAGAATGACACCAGATGTGCATCGGAAACTAATACTTGTCTTCCAGGGAACGATCAAAGCGTAGACTGTTTGAGACATTACTCCCATGGAGGAAAGTGCGCATGGTGACTGTTGTATTCAATCTCGATGCAATTTCTGTGTTTCATCAACACTCTGTTAGTCCACAGATTACAGAATGCCTCCAGATGTGCATCGGAAACTACTACAGGTCGTCCAGGGAACGATCAAAGCGTAAACTGTTTGAGACATCACTCCCATGGAGGGAAGTGCGCATGGTGACTGTTGTATTCAATCCCGAAGCAATTTCTGTGTTTTATCAACACTCTGATAGTCCACAGCCTACAGAATGCATCCAGATGTCCATCGGAAACTACTACTGGTCTTCCAGGGAACGATCAAAGCGTAGAATGCTTGCGACATTACTCCCATGGAGGAAAGTGCGCATTTTGACTGTTGTATTCAATCCCGATGCAATTTCTGTGTTTTATCAACAAGCTGATAGTCCACAGACTACAGAATACCTCCAGATGTCCATCGGAAACTACTACTGGTCTTCCAGGGAACGATCAAAGCGTAGAATGCTTGCGACATTACTCCCATGTAGGAAAGTGCGCATGGTGACTGTTGTATTCAATCCCGATGCAATTTCTGAGTTTCATCAACACTTTGAAGGTCCACAGATTACAGAATGCCTCCAGATGTGCATCGGAAACTACTACTGGTCTTCCAGGAAATGTTCAAATATTAGACAGTTTGAGACATTACTCCCGTGGAGGAAAGTTCGCATGGTGACTGTTGTATTCAATAACGATGCAATTTCTGTGTTTCAACAGCACTCTGGTAGTCCACAGATTACAGAATGGCTCCACATGTGCATCGGAAACTACTACTGGTCTTCCAGGGAACGATCAAAGCATAGAGTGTTTGAGACATTACTCCCATTTAGGAAAATTGCGCATGGTGACTTTTGTATTCAATCCCGATGCAATTCCTGTGTTTCAACAACACTCTGATAGTCCACAGATTACAGAATGCCTCCAGATGTGCATCGTAAACTACTACTCGTCTTGCAGGAAACGATCAAAGTGTAGACTGTTTGAGACATTACTCTCAAGGAGGAAAGTGCGCATGGTGACTGTTGTATTCAATCCCGATGAAATTTCAGTGTTTGAACAACACTCTGATAGTTTACAGATTACAGAATGCCTCCAGATCTGCATCGGAAACTACTACTGGTCTGAAAGGGAACGATCAAAGCGTAGAGGGTTTGAGACATTACTCCCATTTAGGAAAATTGCGCATGATGACTGTTGTATCAAATCCCGATGCAATTTTTGTGTTTCAACAACACTCTTATAGTCCACAGATTACAGAATGCCTCCAGATGTGCATCGTAAACTACTACTGGTCTTGCAGGAAACGATCAAAGCGGAGACTGTTTGAGACATTACTCCCATGGAGGAAAGTGCGCATGGTGACCGTTGTATTCAATCCCGATGCAATTTCTGTGTTTCATCAACACTCTGTTAGTCCACAGGTTACAGAATGCCTCCAGATGTGCATCGGAAACTACTACAGGTCGTCCAGGGAACGATCAAAGCGTAAACTGTTTGAGACATTACTCCCATGGGGGAAAGTGAGCAAGGTGACTGTTGTATTCAATCCTGATGCAATTTCTGTGTTTCATCAACACTCTGATAGTCCACACATTACAGAATGTCCCCAGATGTGCATCGGAAACTACTACTGGTCTTCCAGGAAACGATCAAAGCGTAAACTGTTTGAGACATTGCTCCCATGGAGGAAAGTGCGCATGGTGACTGTTGTATTCAATCCCGAAGCAATTTCTGTGTTTTATCAACACTCTGATAGTCCACAGACTACAGAATGCCTCCAGATGTCCATCGGAAACTACTACTGGTCTTCCAGGGAACGATCAAAGCGTAGAATGCTTGCGTCATTACTCCCATGGAGGAAAGTGCGCATGGTGACTGTTGTATTCAATCCCGATGCAATTTCTGTGTTTTATCAACACTCTGTTAGTCCACAGGTTATAGAATGCCTCCAGATGTGCATCGGAAACTACTACAGGTCTTCCAGGGAACGATCAAAGCATAGAGTGTTTGAGACATTACTCCCATTTAGGAAAATTGCGCATGGTGACTGTTGTATTCAATCCCAATGCAATTTCTGTGTTTCAACAACACTCTGATAGTCCACAGATTACAGAATGCCTCCAGATGTGCATCGTAAACTACTACTCGTCTTGCAGGAAACGATCAAAGTGTAGACTGTTTGAGACATTACTCTCAAGGAGGAAAGTGCGCATGGTGACTGTTGTATTCAATCCCGATGAAATTTCTGTGTTTGAACAACACTCTGATAGTTTACAGATTACAGAATGCCTCCAGATCTGCATCGGAAACTACTACTGGTCTTAAATGGAACGATCAAAGCGTAGAGTGTTTGAGACATTACTCCCATTTAGGAAATCTGCGCATGATGACTGTTGTATTCAATCCCGATGCAATTTTTGTGTTTCAACAACACTCTTATAGTCCACAGATACAGAATGCCTCCAGATGTGCATCGTAAACTACGACTGGTCTTGCAGGAAACGATTAAAGCGGAGACAGTTTGAGACATTACTCCCATGGAGGAAAGTGCGCATGGTGACTGTTGTATTCAATCCCGATGCAATTTCTGTGTTTCATCAACACTCTGTTAGTCCACAGGTTATAGAATGCCTCCAGATGTGCATCGGAAACTACTACAGGTCGTCCAGGGAACGATCAAAGCGTAGAGTGTTTGAGACATTACTCCCATTTAGGAAAATTGCGCATGGTGACTGTTGTATTCAATCCCGATGCAATTTTTGTGTTTCAACAACACTCTGATAGTCCACAGGTTACAGAATGCCTCCATATGTGCATCGGAAACTACTACAGGTCGTCAGGGAACGATCGAAGCGTAAACTGTTTGAGACATTACTCCCATGGGGGAAAGTGAGCATGGTGACTGTTGTATTCAATCCTGATGCAATTTCTGTGCTTCATCAACACTCTGATAGTCCACACATTACAGAATGCCTCCAGATGTGCATCGGAAACTACTACTGGTCTTCCAGGAAACGATCAGAGATTAGACAGTTTGAGACTTTACTCCCATGGAGGAAAGTTCGCATGGTGACTGTTGTATTCAATCCCGATGCAATTTCTGTGTTTCAACAGCACTCTGGTAGTCCACAGATTACAGAATGCCTCCAGATGTGCATCGGAAACTACTACTGGTCATCCAGGGAACGATCAAAGCGTAAATTGTTAGAGACATTACTCCTCTGGAGCCAAGTGCGCATGGTGACTGTTGTATTCAATCCCGATGCAATTTCTGTGTTTCAACAACACTCTGATAGTCCACACATTACAGAATGAAACCAGATGTTCCTGGGAAACAACTACTGGTCTTCCAGGGAACGATCAAAGCGTAAACGGTTTGAAACATTACTCCCATGGAGGAAAGTGCGCATGGTGACTGTTGTATTCAATCCCGAGGCAATTTCTGTGTGTCATCAACAATTTGAAGGTCCACAGATTACAGAATGCCTCCAGATGTGCATCGGAAACTACTACTGGCCTTCCAGGGAACGATCAAAGCGTAAATTGTTTGAGACATTACTCCCATGGTGAAAAGTGCGCATGGTGACTGTTGTATTCAATCCTGATTGCAATTTCTGTGTTTCATCAACACTCTGATAGTCCACACATTACAGAATGTCCCCAGATGTGCATCGGATACTACTACTGGTCTTCCAGGGAACGATCAAAGCGTAGACATTTTGAGACATTACTCCCATGATGGAAAATGCGCATGATGACTGTTGTATTCAATCCCGAGGCAATTTCTATGTTTCATCAACACTTCCAAGGTCCACAGATTACAGAATACCTCCAGATGTGCATTGGAAACTACTACTGGTCTTCCAGGAAACGTTTAAACCGTAGACTGTTTGAGACATTACTCCCATATAGGAAAGTGCGCATGGTGACTGTTGTATTCAATCCCGAGGCAATTTCTGTGTTTCATCATCACTTTGAAGGTCCACAGATTGCATAATGCCTCCAGATGTGCATCGGAAACTACTACTGGTCTTGCAGGGAATGATCAAAGCGTAGACTGTTTGAGACATTACTCCCATGGAGGAAAGTTTGCATGGTGTCTGTTGTATTCAGTTCCGATGCAATTTCTGTGTTTCATCAACACCCTGATAGTCCACAGATTACAGAATGAATCCAGATGTGCATCGGAAACTACTCCTGGTCATCCAGGGAACGATCAAAGCCTAGACAGTTTGAGACATTAATCCCATGCAGCAAAGTGCGCATAGTGACTGTTGTATTCAACCCCGGTGGAATTTCTGTGTTTCAACAACACTCTGATAGTCAAAAGATAACAGAATGCCTACAGATGTGCATCGGAAACTACTACTGGTCTTAAAGGGAACAATCAAAGCGTAGACTGTTTGAGACATTACTCCCATTTGAGAAAATTGCGCATGGTGACTGTTGTATTCAATCCCGATGCAATTTCTGTGTTTCAACAACACTCTGATAGTCCACACATTACAGAATGAACCCAGATGTTCATCGGAAACAACTACTGGTCTTTCAGGGAACGATCATAGCGTAAACGGTTTGAGACATTACTCCCATGGAGGGAAGTGCGCATGGTGACTGTTGTATTCAATCCCGATGCAATTTCTGTGTCTCATCAACACTTTGAAGGTCCACAGATTACAGAATGCCTCCAGATGTGCATCGGAAATTACTACTGGTGTTCCAGGAAACGATCAAAGCGTAGACAGTTTGAGACATTTCTCCAATGGAGGAAAGTTCGCATGGTGACTGTTGTATTCAATCCCGATGCAATATCCGTGTTTCAACAACACTCTGATAGTCCACAGATTACAGAATGCCTCCAGATGTGCATCGGAAACTACTCCTGCTCATCCAGGGTACGATCAAATCATAGACTGTTTGAGACATTATTCCCATGGAGGAAAGTGCGCATGGTGTCTGTTGTATTCGATCCCGATGCAATTTCTGTGTTTCAACAACACTCTGATAGTCCACAGATTACAGAATGCCTCCAGATGTGCATCGGAAACTACTACTGGTCTTGCAGGGAACGATCAAAGCGTAGACTGTTAGAGACATTACTCCCATGGAGGAAAGTGCGCATGGTGACTGTTGTATTCAACCCCGATGCAATTTCTGTGTTTCAACAACACTCTGTTAGTCCACAGATTGCGGAATGCCTCCAGATGTGCATCGGAAACTACTACAGGTCTTCCAGGGAACGATCAGAAGGTAAACTGTATGAGACATTACTCCCATGTAGGAAAGTGCGCATGGTGACTGCTGTATTCAATCCCGATGCAATTTCTGTGTCTCATCAACACTTTGAAGGTCCACAGATTACAGAATGCCTCCAGATGTGCATCGGAAACTACTACTGCTTTCCAGGGAACGATCAAATCCTAGACTGTTTGAGACATTACTCCCATTTATGAAAATTGCCCATGGTGACTGTTGTATTCTAACCCGATGCAACTTCTGTGTCTCATCAACACCTTGAAGATCGACTGATTACAGTATGCCTCCAGATGTGCATCGGAAACTACTACTGGTGTTCCAGGAAACGATCAAAGCGTAGACTGTTAGAGACATTACTCCCATGGAGGAAAGTGCGCATGGTGACTGTTGTATTCAACCCCGATGCAATTTCTGTGTTTCAACAACACTCTGTTAGTCCACAGATTGCGGAATGCCTCCAGATGTGCATCGGAAACTACTACAGGTCTTCCAGGGAACGATCAGAAGGTAAACTGTATGAGACATTACTCCCGTGGAGGAAAATTTGCATGGTGTCTGTTGTATTCAATCCCGATGCAATTTCTGTGTTTCATCAACACTCAGATAGGTTACAGATTAGAGAATGCCGCCAGATGTGCATCGGAAACTACTACTGGTCTTCCAGGGAACGATCAAAGCGTAGACTGTTTGAGAGATTACTCCCATGGAGGAAAGTGCATATGGTGACTGTTGTATTCAATCCCGATGCAATTTCTGTGTTTCATCAACACTCTGTTAGTCCACAGATTACAGAATGCCTCCAGATGTGAATCGGAAACTACTACAGGTATTCCAGGGAACGATCAAAACGTAAACTGTTTGAGACATTACTCCCATGGAGGAATGTGCGCATGGTGACTGTTGTATTCAATCCTGTTTGCAATTTCTGGGTTTCATCAAGAATCACGTAGTCCACACATTACAGAATGACCCCAGATGTGCATCGGAAACTACTACTGGTCTTCCAGGGAACGATCAAAGCGTAAACTGTTTGAGACTTTACTCCCATGGAGGAAAGTGCGTATGGTGACTGTTGTATTCAATCCCGATGCAATTTCTGTGTTTCATCAACACTCTGATAGTCCACAGACTACAGAATGCTTCCAGATGTGCATCGGAAACTACTTCTGGTCTTCCAGGTTACGATCAAAGCGTAGAATTTTTGTGACATTACCCCCATGTAGGAAAGTGCGCATGGTGACTGTTGTATTCAATCCCGATGCAATTTCTGTGTTTCAACAACACTCTGATAGTCCACAGATAACAGAATGCCTCGAGATGTGCATCGGAAACTACTACAGGTCTTCCAGGGAACGATCAAAACATAAACGGTTTGGGACATTACTCCCATGGAGGAAAGTGCGCATGGTGAATGTTGTATTCAATCCTAATTGCAATTTCTGTGTTTCATCAACACTCTGATAGTCCACACATTACAGAATGTCTTCAGTTGAGCATCGGAAACTACTACTGGACTTCCAGGGAACGATCAAAGCGTAAACTGTTTGAGACATTACTCCCATTTAGGGAAGTGCGCATGTTGACTGTTGTATTCAATCAAGATGCAATTTCTGTTTCTCATCAACACTTTGAAGGTCCACAGATTACAGAATGCCTCCAGACGTGCATCGGAAACTACTACTGCTCTTACAGGGAACGATCAAGTCCTAGACTGTTTGAGACGTTACTCCCATTTAAGAAATTTGCGCATGGCGACTGTTGTATTCAATCCCGATGCAATTTCTGTGTCTCTTCAACACTTTGAAGGTCCACTGATTACAGAATGCCTCCAGATGTGCATCGGAAACTACTACTGGTGTTCCAGGAAACGAGCAAAGCGTAGACTGTTAGAGACATTACTCCTATAGAGGAAAGTGCGAATGGTGACTGTTGTATTCAATCCCGAGGCAATTTCTATGTTTCATCAACACTTTGAAGGTCAACAGATTGCAGAAGGCCTTCAGATGTGCATCGGAAACTACCCTGGTGTTCCAGGAAACGATCAAAGCGTAGACTGTTAGAGACATTACTCCCAAAGAGGAAAGTGCGCATGGTGACTGTTGTAACCAATCCCGAGGCAATTTCTGTGTTTCATCAACACTTTGAAGGTCAACAGATTGCAGAATGCCTCCAGATGTGCATCGGAAACTACTACTGGTCTTGCAGCTAACGATCAAAGCGTAGACTGTTAGAGACATTACTCCCATGGAGGAAAGTTTGCATGGTGTCTGTTGTATTCAATCCCGATGCAATTTCTGTGTTTCATCAACACTCAGATAGGTTACAGATTACAGAATTTCTCCAGATGTGCATCGGAAACTAATACTGGTCTTCCAGGGAACGTTCAAAGCGTAGACTGTTTGAGACATTACTCCCAAGGAGGAAAGTGCGCATAGTTGACTGCTGTATTCAATCTCGTGGCAATTCCTGTGTTTCATAAACACTTTGAAGGTCCACAGATTACAGAATGCCTCCAGATGTGCATCGGAAACTACTACTGGTCTTGCAGGGAACGATCAAAGCGTAGACTGTTACAGACATTACTCCCATGGAGGAAAGTGCGCATGGTGACTGTTGTATTGAATCCCGATGCAATTTCTGTGTTTCACCAACACTCTGTTAGTCCACAGATTACAGAATGCCTCCAGATGTGCATCGGAAACTTTTACAGGTTTTCCAGGGAACGATCAAAACGTAAACTGTTTGAGACATTACTCCCATTGAGGAATGTGCGCATGGTTACTGTTGTATTCAATCCTGTTTGCAATTTCTGGGTTTCATCAAAAATCTGATAGTCCACACATTACAGTATGACCCCAGATGTGCATCGGAAACTACTACTGGTCTTCCAGGGTACGATCAAAGCGTAGAATTTTTGTGACATTACCCCCATGGAGGAAAGTGCGCATGGTGACTGTTGTATTCAATCCCTATGCAATTTCTGTGTCTCATCTACACTTTGAAGGTCCTCAGATTACAGAATGCCTCCAGATGTGCATCGGAAAATACTACTGGTCTTCCAGAAAACCATCAAAGCGTAGACAGTTTGAGACATTACTCCCATGGAGGAAAGTTTGCATGGTGACTGTTGTATTCAATCCCGATGCAATTTCTGTGTTTCAACAACACTCTGATAGTCCACAGATAACAGAATGCCTCCAGATGTGCATCGAAAAATACTCCTGGTCATCCAGGGAACGATCAAAACCTAGACTGTTTGAGACATTAATCCCACGGAGGAAAGTGCGCATGTTGACTCTTGTATTCAACCCCGATGCAATTTCTGTGTTTCAACAACACTCTGTTAGTCCACAGATGGCGGAATGCATCCAGATGTGCATCGGAAACTACTACAGGTCTTCCAGGGAACGATCAAAACGTAAACTGTTTGAGACATTACTCCCAAGGAGGAAAGTGCACATGGTCACTGTTGTATTCAATCCCGATTGCAATTTCTGTGTTTCATCAACACTCTGATAGTCCACACATTACAGAATGTCCCCAGATGTGCATCGGAGACTCCTACTGGTCTTCCAGGGAACGATCAAAGCGTAAACTGTTTGAGACATTACTCCCATGGAGGTAAGTGCGCATGGTGACTGTTGTATTCAATCCCGAAGCAACTTCGGTGTTTCATCAACACTCTGATAGTCCACAGACTACAGAATGCCTCCAGATGTGCATCGGAAACTACTACTGGTGTTCCAGGAAACGATCAAAGCGTAGACTGTTAGAGACATTACTCCCATAGAGGAACGAGCGCATGGTGACTGTTGTATTCAATCCCAAGGCAATTTGTGTGTTTCATCAACACTTTGAAGGTCCACAGATTGCAGAATGCCTCCAGATATGCATCGGAAACTTTTACAGGTTTTCCAGGGAACGATCAAAACGTAAACTGTTTGAGACATTACTCCCATTGAGGAATGTGCGCATGGTTACTGTTGTATTCAATCCTGTTTGCAATTTCTGGGTTTCATCAAAAATCTGATAGTCCACACATTACAGTATGACCCCAGATGTGCATCGGAACCTACTACTGGTCTTCCAGGGTACGATCAAAGCGTAGAATTTTTGTGACATTACCCCCATGTAGGAAAGTGCGCATGGTGACTGTTGTATTCAATCCCTATGCAATTTCTGTGTCTCATCAACACTTTGAAGGTCCTCAGATTACAGAATGATTCCAGATTTGCATCGGAAAATACTACTGGTCTTCCAGAAAACCATCAAAGCGTAGACAGTTTGAGACATTACTCCCATGGAGGAAAGTTTGCATGGTGACTGTTGTATTCAATCCCGATGCAATTTCTGTGTTTCATCAACACTCAGATAGGTGACAGATTACAGAATGCCTCCAGATGTGCATCGGAAACTACTACTGGTCTTGCAGGGAACGATCAAAGCGTAGATTGTTAGAGACATTACTCCCATGGAGGTAAGTGCGCATGGTGACGGTTGTATTCAATCCTGTTTGCAATTTCTGGGTTTCATCAAAAATCTGATAGTCCACACATTACAGAATTACCCCAGATGTGCATCGGTAACTACTACTGGTCTTCCAGGGAACGATCAAAGCGTAAACTGTTTGAGACATTACTCCCATGGAGGAAAGTGCGTATTGTGACTGTTGTATTCAATCCCGATGCAATTTCTGTGTTTCATCAACACTCTGATAGTCCACAGACTACAGAATGCTTCCAGATGTGCATCGGAAACTACTTCTGGTCTTCCAGGGTACGATCATAGCGTAGAATTTTTGTGACATTACCCCCATGTAGGAAAGTGCGCATGGTGACTGTTGTATTCAATCCCTATGCAATTTCTGTGTCTCATCAACACTTTGGTCCACAGAATACAGAATGCATCCAGATGTGCATCGGAAACTACTACTGGTCTTCCAGAAAACCATCAAAGCGTAGACAGTTTGAAACATAACTCTCATGGAGGAAAGTTCGCATGGTGACTGTTGTATTCAATCCCGATGCAATTTCTGTGTTTCAACAACACTCTGTTAGTCCACAGATTGCGGAATGCCTCCAGATGTGCATCGGAAACTACTACAGGTCTTCCAGGGAACGATCAAAACGTAAACTGTTTGAGACATTACTCCCAAGGAGGAAAGTGCACATGGTGACTGTTGTATTCAATCCTGATTGCAATTTCTGTGTTTCATCAACACTCTGATAGTCCACACATTACAGAATGTCCCCAGATGTGCATCGGAAACTACTACTGGTCTTCCAGGGAACGATCAAAGTGTAAACTGTTTGAGACATTACTCCCATGGAGGAAAGTGCGCATTGTGACTGTTGTATTCAATCCCGATACAATTTCTGTGTCTCATCAACACATTGATGGTCCACAGATTACAGAATGCCTCCAGATGTGCATCGGAAACTACTACTGCTCTTCCAGGGAACGATCAAGTCCTAGACTGTTTGAGACATTACTCCCATTTAGGAAAATTGCGCATGGTGACTGTTGTATTCAATCCCGATGCAATTTCTGTGTCTCATCAACACTTTGAAGGTCCACTGATTACAGAATGCCTCCAGATGTGCATCGGAAGCTACTACTGGTGTTCCAGGAAAAGATCAAAGCGTAAACTGTTTTAGACATTACTCCCATGGAGGATAGTTTGCATGGTGTCTGTTGTATTCAATCCCGATGCAATTTCTGTGTTTCATCAACACTCAGATAGGTGACAGATTACAGAATGGCTCCAGATGTGCATCGGAAACTACTACTGGTCTTCCAGGGAACGATCAAAGCGTTGACTGTTTGAGACATTACTCCCATGAAGGAAAGTGCGCATGGTTGACTGTTGTATTCAATCTCGCGGCAATTCCTGTGTTTCATAAACACATTGAAGGTCCACAGATTACAGAATGCCTCCAGATGTGCATCGGAAACTACTACTGCTCTTCCAGGGAACGATCAAGTCCTAGACTGTTTGAGACTTTACTCCCATTTAGGAAAATTGCCTGTGGTGAGTGTATTATTCAACCCCGATGCAATTTCTGTGTCTCATCAACACTTTGAATGTCCACTGATTACAGAATGCCTCCGTATGTGCATCGGAAACTACTACTGCTGTTCCAGGAAACGATCAAAGCGTAGACTGTTAGAGACATTACTCCCATAGAGGAATGTGCGCATGGTGACTGTTGTATTCAATAGCGATGCAACTTCTGTGTTTCATCAACACTCTGTAAGTCCACAGATAACAGAATGCCTCCAGCAGTGCATCGGAAACTAGTACAGGTCTTCCAGGGAACGATCAAAGCGTAAATTGTTTGAGACATTACTCCCATGGAGGAAAGTGCGCATGGTGACTGTTGTATACATTCCTGATTGCAATTTCTGTTTTTCATCAACACTCTGATAGTCCACACATAACAGAATGTCCCCAGATGTGCATCGGAAACTACTACTGGTCTTAGAAGGAACGATCAAAGCGTAAACTGTTTGAGACATTACTCCCATGGAGGAAATTGCGCATGACGACAGTTGTATTCAATCACGATGCAATTTCTGTGTTTCATCAACACTCTGTTAGTCCGCAGATTACAGAATGCTTCCAAATGTGCATCGGAAACTACTTCTGGACTTCCAGGGTACGATCAAAGCGTAGAATTTTTGTGACATTACCCCCATGTAGGAAAGTGCGCATGGTGACTGTTGTATTCAATGCTGATGCAATTTCTGTGTCTCATCAATACTTTGAAGGTCGACAGATTACAGAATGCCTCCAGATGTGCATCGGAAACTACTACTGGTCTTCCAGGGAACGATCAAGACCTAGACTGTTTGAGACGTTACTCCCATTTAGGAAAATTGCGCATGGTGACTGTTGTATTCAATCCCGATGCAATTTCTGTGTCTCATCAACACTTTGAAGGTCCACTGATTACAGAATGCTTCCAGATGTGCATCGGAAACTACTACTGGTGTTCCAGGAAACGATCAAAGCGTAGACTGTTAGAGACATTGCTCCTATGGAGAAAAGTGCGTATGGTGACTGTTGTATTCAATCCCGAGGCAATTTCTGTGTTTCATCAACACTTTGAAGGTCAACAGATTGCAGAATGCCTCCAGATGTGCATCGGAAACTACCCTGGTGTTCCAGGAAACGATCAAAGCGTAGACTGTTAGAGACATTACTCCCAATGAGGAAAGTGCGCATGGTGACTGTTGTATTCAATCCCGAGGCAATTTCTGTGTTCCATCAACACTTTGATGGTCAACAGGTTGCAGAATGCCTCCAGATGTGCATCGGAAACTACTACTGGTCTTGCAGCTAACGATCAAAGCGTAGACTGTTAGAGACATTACTCCCATGGAGGAAAGTCTGCATGGTGGCTGTTGTATTCAATCCCGATGCAATTTCTGTGTTTCATCAACACTCTGATAGTCCACAGACTACAGAATGCCTCCAGATGTGCATCGGAAACTACTTCTGGTCTTCCAGGAAACGATCAAAGCGTAGAATTTTTGTGACATTACTCCCATGTAGGAAAGAGCGCATGGTGACTGTTGTATTCAATCCCGATGCAAGTTCTGTCTCTCATCAACACTTTGAAGGTCCACAGATTACAGAATGCATCCAGATGTGCATCGGAAACTACTACTGCTCTTCCAGGGAACGATCAAGTCCTAGACTGTTTGAGACATTACTCCCATTTAGGAAAATTGCCCATGGTGACTGTTGTATTCAACCCCGATGCAATTTCTGTGTCTCATCAACACTTTGAATGTCCACTGATGACAGAATGATTCCAGATGTGCATCGGAAACTACTACTGCTGTTAAAGGAAACGATCAAAACGTAGACTGTTAGAGACATTACTCCCATAGAGGAAAGTGCGCATGGTGACTGTTGTATTCAATAACGATGCAACTTCTGTGTTTCATCAACACTCTGTAAGTCCACAGATTACAGAATGCCTCCAGCTGTGCATCGGAAACTAGTACAGGTCTTCCATTGAAAGATCAAAGCGTAAATTGTTTGAGACATTTCTCCCATCGAGGAAAGTGCGCATGGTGACTGTTGTATACAATCCTGATTGCAATTTCTGTTTTTCATCAACACTCTGATAGTCCACACATTACAGAATGCCCCCAGTTGTGCGTCGGAAACTACTACTGGTCTTCCAGGGACCGATCAACGCGTAAACTGTTTGAGACATTACTCCCATGGAGGAAATTGCGCATGACGACAGTTGTATTCATTCACGATGCAATTTCTGTGTTTCATCAACACTCTGATAGTCCACAGACTACAGAATGCCTCCAGATGTGCAACGGAAACTACTACTGGTCTTCCAGGGAACGATCAAAGCGTAGAGTTTTTGAGACATTAGTCCCATGGAGGAAAGTCCGCATGGTGACAGTTATATTCAATCCCGATGCAATTTCTGTGTCTTATCAACACCTTGAAGGTCCACAGATAACAGAATGTCTCCAGATGTGCATCGGAAACTACTACTGGTCTTCCAGGAAAAGATCAAAGCGAAGACAGTTTGAGACATTACTCCCATGAAGGAAAGTTCGCATAGTGACTGTTGTATTCAATCCCGATGCAATTTCTGTGTTTCAACAACACTCTGATAGTCTACAGATTACAGAATGCCTCCAGATGTGCATCGTAAACTACTACTGGTCTTGCAGGGAACAATCAATGCGTAGACTGTTGGAGACATTACTCCCATGGAGGAATGTGCGAATGGTGACTGTTGTATTCAATCTCGTGGCAATTCCTGTGTTTCATAAACACATTGAAGGTGCACAGATTGCAGAATGCCTCCAGATGTGCATCGGAAACTACTACAGGTCTTCCAGGGAACGATCAAAACGTAAACGGTTTGGGACATTACACCATGGAGGAAAGTGCGCATGGTGACTGTTGTATTCAATCCTGATTGCAAATTCTGTTTTTCATCAACACTCTGATAGTCCACACATTACAGAATGTCGCCAGATGAGCATCGGAAACTACTACTGGTCTTCCAGGGAACGATCAAAGCGTAAACTGTTTGAGACACTACTCCCATGGAGGGAAGTGCGCATGGTGACTGTCGTATTCAATCGCGATGCAATTTCTGTGTTTCATGAACACATTGAAGGTCAACAGATTGCAGAATGCCTCCAGATGTGCATCGGAAATTACCCTTTTGTTCCTGGAAACGATCAAAGCGTAGACTGTTAGAGACATTACTCCCATAGAGGCAAGTGCGCATGGTGACTGTTGTATTCAATCCCGAGGCAATTTCTGTTTTTCATCAACACTTTGAAGGTCAACAGATTGCAGAATGCCTCCAGATATGCATCGGAAACTACTACTGGTCTTGCAGAGAACGATCAAAGCGGAGACTGTTGGAGACATAACTCCCATGGAGGAAAGTTTGCATGGTGTCTGTTGTATTCAATCCCGATGCAATTTCTGTGTTTCATCAACACTCAGATAGGTTACAGATTACAGAATGCCTCCAGATGTGCATCGCAAACTACTACTGGTCTTCCAGGGAACGATTAAAGCGTAGACTGTTTGAGACATTACTCCCATGGAGGAAAGTGCGCATGGTTGACTGTTGTATTCAATCTCGCGGCAATTCCTGTGTTTCATAAACACTTTGAAAGTCCACAGATTACAGAATGCCTCCAGATGTGCATCGGAAACTACTACTGGTCTTGCAGGGAACGATCAAAGCGTAGACTGTTAGAGACATTACTCCCATGGAGGAAAGTGCGCATGGTGACTGTTGTATTGAATTCCGATGCAATTTCTCTGTTTCATCAACACTCTGTTAGTCCACAGATTGCAGAATGCCTCCAGATGTGCATCGGAAACTACTAAGGTCTTCCAGGGAACGATCAAAACGTAAATGGTTTGAGACATTACTCCCAAGGAGGAAAGTGCACATGGTGACTGTTGTATTCAATCCTGATTGCAATTTCTGTGTTTCATCAACACTCAGATAGGTGACAGATTACAGAATGGCTCCAGATGTGCATCGGAAACTACTACTGGTCTTCCAGGGAACGATCAAAGCGTTGACTGTTTGAGACATTACTCCCATGAAGGAAAGTGCGCATGGTTGACTGTTGTATTCAATCTCGCGGCAATTCCTGTGTTTCATAAACACATTGAAGGTCCACAGATTACAGAATGCCTCCAGATGTGCATCGGAAACTACTACTGCTCTTCCAGGGAACGATCAAGTCCTAGACTGTTTGAGACTTTACTCCCATTTAGGAAAATTGCCTGTGGTGAGTGTATTATTCAACCCCGATGCAATTTCTGTGTCTCATCAACACTTTGAATGTCCACTGATTACAGAATGCCTCCGTATGTGCATCGGAAACTACTACTGCTGTTCCAGGAAACGATCAAAGCGTAGACTGTTAGAGACATTACTCCCATAGAGGAAAGTGCGCATGGTGACTGTTGTATTCAATAGCGATGCAACTTCTGTGTTTCATCAACACTCTGTAAGTCCACAGATAACAGAATGCCTCCAGCTGTGCATCGGAAACTAGTACAGGTCTTCCAGGGAACGATCAAAGCGTAAATTGTTTGAGACATTACTCCCATGGAGGAAAGTGCGCATGGTGACTGTTGTATACATTCCTGATTGCAATTTCTGTTTTTCATCAACACTCTGATAGTCCACACATAACAGAATGTCCCCAGATGTGCATCGGAAACTACAACTGGTCTTAGAAGGAACGATCAAAGCGTAAACTGTTTGAGACATTACTCCCGTGGAGGAAAGTGCGCATGGTTACTGTTGCATTCAATCCTGATGCAATTTCTGTGTTTCATCAACACTCTGATAGTCCACACATTACAGAATGCCCCCAGATGTGCGTCGGAAACTACTACTGGTCTTCCAGGGACCGATCAACGCGTAAACTGTTTGAGACATTACTCCCATGGAGGAAATTGCGCATGACGACAGTTGTATTCAATCACGATGCAATTTCTGTGTTTCATCAACACTCTGATAGTCCACAGACTACAGAATGCCTCCAGATGTGCATCGGAAACTACTACTGGTCTTCCAGGGAACGATCAAAGCGTAGAATTTTTGAGACATTAGTCCCATGGAGGATAGTCCGCATGGTGACAGTTGTATTCAATCCCGATGCAATTTCTGTGTCTCATCAACACTTTGAAGGTCCACAGAATACAGAATGCCTCCAGATGTGCATCGGAAACTACTACTGGTCTTCCAGGAAAAGATCAAAGCGAAGACAGTTTGAGACATTACTCCCATGGAGGAAAGTTCGCATGGTGACTGTTGTATTCAATCCCGATGCAATTTCTGTGTTTCAACAACACTCTGATAGTCTACAGATTACAGAATGCCTCCAGATGTGCATCGGAAACTACTCCTGGTCATCCAGGGAACGATCCAACCCTAAACTCTTTGAGACATTAATCCCATGGAGGAAAGTGCGCATGGTGACTGTTGTATTCAACCCCGATGAAATTTCTGTGTTTCAACATCACTCTGATAGTCATGAGATAACAGAATGCCTCCAGATGTGCATCGGAAACTACTACTGGTCTTGCAGGGAACGATCAAAGCGTAGACTGTTAGAGACATTACTCCCATGGAGGAAAGTTCGCATGGTGACTGTTGTATTGAATCCCGATGCAATTTCTGTGTTTCATCAACACTCTGTTAGTCCACAGATTACAGAATGCCTCCAGATGAGCATCGGAAACTTTTACAGGTTTTCCAGGGAACGATCAAAACGTAAACTGTTTGAGACATTACTCCCATGGAGGAAAGTGCGCATGGTGACTGTTATATTCAATCCCGATGCAAATTCTGTGTTTTATCAACACTCTGTTAGTCCACAGATTGCAGAATGCCTCCAGATGTGCATCGGAAACTACTAAGGTCTTCCAGGGAACGATCAAAACGTAAATGGTTTGAGACATTACTCCCAAGGAGGAAAGTGCACATGGTGACTGTTGTATTCAATCCTGATTGCAATTTCTGTGTTTCATCAACACTCTGATAGTCCACACATTACAGAATGTGCCCAGATGTGCATCGGAAACTACTACTGGTCTTCCAGGGAACGATCAAAGTGTAAACTGTTTGAGACATTACTCCCATGGAGGAAAGTGCGCATGTAGACTGTTGTATTCAATCCCGATACAATTTCTGTGTCTCATCAACACATTGATGGTCCACAGATTACAGAATGCCTCCAGATGTGCATCGGAAACTACTACTGCTCTTCCAGGGAACGATCAAGTCCTAGACTGTTTGAGACATTACTCCCATTTAGGAAAATTGCGCATGGTGAGTGTTGTATTCAATCCCGATGCAATTTCTGTGTCTCATCAACACTTTGAAGGTCCACTGATTACAGAATGCCTCCAGATGTGCATCGGAAACTACTACTGGTGTTCCAGGAAAAGATCAAAGCGTAAAATGTGTTAGACATTACTCCCATGGAGGAAAGTTTGCATGGTGTCTGTTGTATTCAATCCCGATGCAATTTCTGTGTTTCATCAACACTCAGATAGGTGACAGATTACAGAATGCCTCCAGATGTGCATCGGAAACTACTACTGGTCTTCCAGGGAACGATCAAAGCGTAGACTGTTTGAGACATTACTCCCATGAAGGAAAGTGCGCATGGTTGACTGTTGTATTCAATCTCGCGGCAATTCCTGTTTTTCATAAACACATTGAAGGTCCACAGATTACAGAATGCCTCCAGATGTGCATCGGAAACTACTACTGCTCTTCCAGGGAACGATCAAGTCCCAGACTGTTTGAGACTTTACTCCCATTTGGGAAAATTGCCCGTGGTGACTGTTGTATTCAACCCCGATGCAATTTCTGTGTCTCATCAACACTTTGAAAGTCCACTGATTACAGAATGCCTCCGGATGTGCATCGGAAACTACTACTGCTGTTCCAGGAAACGATCAAAGCGTAGACTGTTAGAGACATTACTCCCATAGAGGAAAGTGCGCATGGTGACTGATGTATTCAATAGCGATGCAACTTCTGTGTTTCATCAACACTCTGTAAGTCCACAGATAACAGAATGCCTCCAGCTGTGCATCGGAAACTAGTACAGCTCTTCCAGGGAACGATCAAAGCGTAAATTGTTTGAGACATTACTCCCATGGAGGAAAGTGCTCTTGGTGACTGTTGTATACAATCCTGATTGCAATTTCTGTTTTTCATCAACACTCTGATAGTCCACACATTACAGAATGTCCCCAGATGTGCATCGGAAACTACTACTGGTCTTAGAAGGAACGATCAAAGCGTAAACTGTTTGAGACATTACTCCCATGGAGGAAAGTGCGCATGGTTACTGTTGCATTCAATCCTGATGCAATTTCTGTGTTTCATCAACACTCTGATAGTCCACACATTACAGAATGCCCCCAGATGTGCGTCGGAAACTACTACTGGTCTTCCAGGGACCGATCAACGCGTAAACTGTTTGAGACATTACTCCCATGGAGGAAATTGCGCATGACGACAGTTGTATTCAATCACGATGCAATTTCTGTGTTTCATCAACACTCTGATAGTCCACAGACTACAGAATGCCTCCAGATGTGCATCGGAAACTACTACTGGTCTTCCAGGGAACGATCAAAGCGTAGAATTTTTGAGACATTAGTCCCATGGAGGAAAGTCCGCATGGTGACAGTTGTATTCAATCCCGATGCAATTTCTGTGTCTCATCAACACTTTGAAGGTCCACAGAATACAGAATGCCTCCAGATGTGCATCGGAAACTACTACTGGTCTTCCAGGAAAAGATCAAAGCGAAGACAGTTTGAGACATTACTCCCATGGAGGAAAGTTCGCATGGTGACTGTTGTATTCAATCCCGATGCAATTTCTGTGTTTCAACAACACTCTGATAGTCTACAGATTACAGAATGCCTCCAGATATGCATCGGAAATTACTCCTGGTCATCCAGGGAACGATCCAACCCTAAACTCTTTGAGACATTAATCCCATGGAGGAAAGTGCGCATGGTGACTGTTGTATTCAACCCCGATGAAATTTCTGTGTTTCAACATCACTCTGATAGTCATGAGATAACAGAATGCCTCCAGATGTGCATCGGAAACTACTACTGGTCTTAAAGGGAACGATCAAAGCGTAGACTGTTGGAGACATTATTCCCATGGAGGAAAGTGCGAATGGTGACTGTTGTATTCAATCTCGTGGCAATTCCTGTGTTTCATAAACACATTGAAGGTGCACAGATTGCAGAATGCCTCCAGATGTGCATCGGAAACTACTACAGGTCTTCCAGGGAACGCTCAAAACGTAAACGGTTTGGGACATTACCCCATGGAGGAAAGTGCGCATGGTGACTGTTGTATTCAATCCTGATTGCAATATCTGGGTTTCATCAACACTCTGATAGTCCACACATTACAGAATGTCGCCAGATAAGCATCGGAAACTACTACTGGTCTTCCAGGGAACGATCAAAGCGTAAACTGTTTGAGACACTACTCCCACGGAGGGAAGTGCGCATGGTGACTGTCGTATTCAATCCCGATTCAATTTCTGTGTCTCATCAACACTTTGAAGGTCCACAGATTACAGAATGCCTCCAGATGTGCATCGGAAACTACTACTGCTCTTCCAGGGAACGATCAAGACCTAGACTGTTTGAGACGTTACTCCCATTTAGGAAAATTGCGCATGGTGACTGTTGTATTCAATCCCGATGCAATTTCTGTGTCTCATCAACACTTTGAAGGTCCACTGATTACAGAATGCCTCCAGATGTGCATCGGAAACTACTACTGGTGTTCCAGTAAACGATCAAAGCGTAGACTGTTAGAGACATTGCTCCTATAGAGGAATGTGCGTATGGTGACTGTTGTATTCAATCCCGAGGCAATTTCTGTGTTTCATCAACACTTTGAAGGTCAACAGATTGCAGAATGCCTCCAGATGTGCATCGGAAACTACCCTGGTGTTCCAGGAAACGATCAAAGCGTAGACTGTTAGAGACATTACTCCCATAGAGGAAAGTGCGCATGGTGACTGTTGTATTTAATCCCGAGGCAATTTCTGTTTTTCATCAACACTTTGAAGGTCAACAGTTTGCAGAATGCCTCCAGATATGCATCGGAAACTACTACTGGTTTGCAGCAAACGATCAAAGCGTAGACTGTTAGAGACATTACTCCCATGGAGGAAAGTTTGCATGGTGTCTGTTGTATTCAATCCCGATGCAATTTCTGTGTTTCGTCAACACTCAGATAGGTTACAGATTAGAGAATGCCTCCAGAAGTGCATCGGAAACTACTACTGGTCTTCCAGGGAACGATCAAAGCGTAGACTGTTTGAGACATTACTCCCATGGAGGAAAGTGCGCATGGTTGACTGTTGTATTCAATCTCGGGGCAATTGCTGTGTTTCATAAACACTTTGAAGGTCCACAGATTACAGAATGCCTCCAGATGTGCATCGGAAACTACTACTGGTCTTGCAGGGAACGATCAAAGCGTAGACCGTTAGAGACATTACTCCCATGAAGGAAAGTGCGCATGGTGACTGTTGTATTGAATCCCGATGCAATTTCTGTGTTTCATCAACACACATATAGTCCACAGACTACAGAATGCTTCCAGATGTGCATCGGAAACTACTTCTGGACTTCCAGGGTACGATCAAAGCGTAGAATTTTTGTGACATTACCCCCCTGTAGGAAAGTGCGCATGGTGACTGTTGTATTCAATGCTGATGCAATTTCTGTGTCTCATCAACACTTTGAAGGTCGACAGATTACAGAATGCCTCCAGATGTGCATCGGAAACTAGTACTGGTCTTCCAATGAACGATCAAGGCCTAGACTGTTTGAGACGTTACTCCCATTTAGGAAAATTGCGCATGGTGACTGTTGTATTCAATCCCGATGCAATTTCTGTGTCTCATCAACACTTTGAAGGTCCACTGATTACAGAATGCCTCCAGATGTGCATCGGAAACTACTACTGGTGTTCCAGGAAACGATCAAAGCGTAAACTGTTAGAGACATTGCTCCTATAGAGAAAAGTGCGTATGGTGACTGTTGTATTCAATCCCGAGGCAATTTCTGTGTTGCATCAACACTTTGAAGGTCAACAGATTGCAGAATGCCTCCAGATGTGCATCGGAAACTACCCTGGTGTTCCAGGAAACGATCAAAGCGTAGACTGTTAGAGACATTACTCCCAATGAGGAAAGTGCGCATGGTGACTGTTGTATTCAATCCCGAGGCAATTTCTGTGTTTCATCAACACTTTGATGGTCAACAGATTGCAGAATGCCTCCAGATGTGCATCGGAAATTACTACTGGTCTTGCAGCTAACGATCAAAGCGTAGACTGTTAGAGACATTACTCCCATGGAGGAAAGTCTGCATGGTGTCTGTTGTATTCAATCCCGATGCAATTTCTGTGTTTCATCAACACTCTGATAGTCCACAGACTACAGAATGCCTCCAGATGTGCATCGGAAACTACTTCTGGTCTTCCAGGGTACGATCAAAGCGTAGAATTTTTGTGACACTACCCCCATGTAGGAAAGTGCGCATGGTGACTATTGTATTCAATACCTATGCAATTTCTGTGTCTCATTAACACTTTGAAGGTCCACAGATTACAGAATGCCTCCAGATGTGCATCGGAAACTACTACTGGTCTTCCAGGAAACCATCAAAGCGTAGACAGTTTGAGACATTACTCCCATGGAGAAAAGTTCGCATGGTGACTGTTGTATTCAATCCCACTGCAATTTCTGTGTTTCAACAACACTCTGATAGTCCACAGATAAAAGAATGCCTCCAGATGTGCATCGGAAAATACTCCTGGTCATCCAGGGAACGATCAAAGCCTAGACTGTTTGAGACATTAATCACATGGAGGAAAGTGCGCATGGTGACTGTTGTATTCAATCCTGATTGCAATTTCTGTGTTTCATCAACACTCTGATAGTCCACACATTACAGAATGTCCCCAGATGTGCATCGGAAACTACTACTGGTCTTCCAGGGAACGATCAAAGTGTAAACTGTTTGAGACATTACTCCCATGGAGGAAAGTGCGCATGGAGACTGTTGTATTCAATCCCGATACAATTTCTGTGTCTCATCAACACATTGATGGTCCACAGATTACAGAATATCTCCAGATGTGCATCGGAAACTACTACTGCTCTTCCAGGGAACGATCAAGTCCTAGACTGTTTGAGACATTACTCCCATTTCGGAAATTGCGCATGGTGAGTGTTGTATTCAATCCCGATGCAATTTCTGTGTCTCATCAACACTTTGAAGGTCCACTGATTACAGAATGCCTCCAGATGTGCATCGGAAACTACTACTGGTGTTCCAGGAAAAGATCAAAGCGTAAACTGTGTTAGACATTACTCCCATGGAGGAAAGTTTGCATGGTGTCTGTTGTATTCAATCCCGATGCAATTTCTGTGTTTCATCAACACTCAGATAGGTGACAGATTACAGAATGCCTCCAGATGTGCATCGGAAACTACTACTGGTCTTCCAGGGAACGATCAAAGCGTAGACTGTTTGAGACATTACTCCCATGAAGGAAAGTGCGCATGGTTGACTGTTGTATTCAATCTCGCGGCAATTCCTGTGTTTCATAAACACATTGAAGGTCCACAGATTACAGAATGCCTCCAGATGTACATCGGAAACTACTACTGCTCTTCCAGGGAACGATCAAGTCCTAGACTGTTTGAGACTTTACTCCCATTTAGGAAAATTGCCCGTGGTGACTGTTGTATTCAACCCCGATGCAATTTCTGTGTCTCATTAACACTTTGAAGGTCCACAGATTACAGAATGCCTCCAGATGTGCATCGGAAACTACTACTGGTCTTCCAGGAAACCATCAAAGCGTAGACAGTTTGAGACATTACTCCCATGGAGAAAAGTTCGCATGGTGACTGTTGTATTCAATCCCACTGCAATTTCTGTGTTTCAACAACACTCTGATAGTCCACAGATAAAAGAATGCCTCCAGATGTGCATCGGAAAATACTCCTGGTCATCCAGGGAACGATCAAAGCCTAGACTGTTTGAGACATTAATCACATGGAGGAAAGTGCGCATGGTGACTGTTGTATTCAATCCTGATTGCAATTTCTGTGTTTCATCAACACTCTGATAGTCCACACATTACAGAATGTCCCCAGATGTGCATCGGAAACTACTACTGGTCTTCCAGGGAACGATCAAAGTGTAAACTGTTTGAGACATTACTCCCATGGAGGAAAGTGCGCATGGAGACTGTTGTATTCAATCCCGATACAATTTCTGTGTCTCATCAACACATTGATGGTCCACAGATTACAGAATATCTCCAGATGTGCATCGGAAACTACTACTGCTCTTCCAGGGAACGATCAAGTCCTAGACTGTTTGAGACATTACTCCCATTTCGGAAATTGCGCATGGTGAGTGTTGTATTCAATCCCGATGCAATTTCTGTGTCTCATCAACACTTTGAAGGTCCACTGATTACAGAATGCCTCCAGATGTGCATCGGAAACTACTACTGGTGTTCCAGGAAAAGATCAAAGCGTAAACTGTGTTAGACATTACTCCCATGGAGGAAAGTTTGCATGGTGTCTGTTGTATTCAATCCCGATGCAATTTCTGTGTTTCATCAACACTCAGATAGGTGACAGATTACAGAATGCCTCCAGATGTGCATCGGAAACTACTACTGGTCTTCCAGGGAACGATCAAAGCGTAGACTGTTTGAGACATTACTCCCATGAAGGAAAGTGCGCATGGTTGACTGTTGTATTCAATCTCGCGGCAATTCCTGTGTTTCATAAACACATTGAAGGTCCACAGATTACAGAATGCCTCCAGATGTACATCGGAAACTACTACTGCTCTTCCAGGGAACGATCAAGTCCTAGACTGTTTGAGACTTTACTCCCATTTAGGAAAATTGCCCGTGGTGACTGTTGTATTCAACCCCGATGCAATTTCTGTGTCTCATCAACACTTTGAATGTCCACTGATTACAGAATGCCTCCGGATGTGCATCGGAAACTACTACTGCTGTTCCAGGAAACGATCAAAGCGTAGACTGTTAGAGACATTACTCCCATAGAGGAAAGTGCGCATGGTGACTGTTGTATTCAATAGCGATGCAACTTCTGTGTTTCAACAACACTCTGATAGTCTACAGATTACAGAATGCCTCCAGATGTGCATCGGAAACTACTCCTGGTCATCCAGGGAACGATCCAACCCTAAACTCTTTGAGACATTAATCAAATGGAGGAAAGTGCGCATGGTGACTGTTGTATTCAACCCCGATGAAATTTCTGTGTTTCAACATCACTCTGATAGTCATGAGATAACAGAATGCCTCCAGATGTGCATCGGAAACTACTACTGGTCTTGCAGGGAACGATCAAAGCGTAGACTGTTAGAGACATTACTCCCATGGTGGAAAGTGCGCATGGTGACTGTTGTATTGAATCCCGATGCAATTTCTGTGTTTCATCAACACTCTGTTAGTCCACAGATTACAGAATGCCTCCAGATGAGCATCGGAAATTTTTACAGGTTTTCCAGGGAACGATCAAAACGTAAACTGTTTGAGACATTACTCCCATGGAGGAAAGTGCGCATGGTAACTGTTATATTCAATCCCGATGCAAATTCTGTGTTTTATCAACACTCTGTTAGTCCACAGATTGCAGAATGCCTCCAGATGTGCATCGGAAACTACTAAGGTCTTCCAGGGAACGATCAAAACGTAAATGGTTTGAGACATTACTCCCAAGGAGGAAAGTGCACAAGGTGACTGTTGTATTCAATCCTGATTGCAATTTCTGTGTTTCATCAACACTCTGATAGTCCACACATTACAGAATGTCCCCAGATGTGCATCGGAAACTACTACTGGTCATCCAGGGAACGATCAAAGTGTAAACTGTTTGAGACATTACTCCCATGGAGGAAAGTGCGCATGGAGACTGATGTATTCAATCCCGATACAATTTCTGTGTCTCATCAACACATTGATGGTCCACAGATTACAGAATGCCTCCAGATGTGCATCGGAAACTACTACAGCTCTTCCAGGGAACGATCAAGTCCTAGACTGTTTGAGACATTACTCCCATTTAGGAAAATTGCCCGTGGTGACTGTTGTATTCAACCCCGATGCAATTTCTGTGTCTCATCAACACTTTGAATGTCCACTGATTACAGAATGCCTCCGGATGTGCATCGGAAACTACTAGTGCTGTTCCAGGAAACGATCAAAGCGTAGACTGTTAGAGACATTACTCCCATAGAGGAAAGTGCGCATGGTGACTGTTGTATTCAATAGCGATGCAACTTCTGTGTTTCATCAACACTCTGTAAGTCCACAGATAACAGAATGCCTCCAGCTGTGCATCGGAAACTAGTACAGGTCTTCCAGGGAACGATCAAAGCGTAAATTGTTTGAGACATTACTCCCATGGAGGAAAGTGCGCATGGTGGCTGTTGTATACAATCCTGATTGCAATTTCTGTTTTTCATCAACACTCTGATAGTCCACACATTACAGAATGTCCCCAGATGTGCATCGGAAACTACTACTGGTCTTAGAAGGAACGATCAAAGCGTAAACTGTTTGAGACATTACTCCCATGGAGGAAAGTGCGCATGGTTACTGTTGCATTCAATCCTGATGCAATTTCTGTATTTCATCAACACTTTGAAGGTCCACAGAATACAGAATGCCTCCAGATGTGCATCGGAAACTACTACTGGTCTTCCAGGAAAAGATCAAAGCGAAGACAGTTTGAGACATTACTCCCATGGAGGAAAGTTCGCATGGTGACTGTTGTATTCAATCCCGATGCAATTTCTGTGTTTCAACAACACTCTGATAGTCTACAGATTACAGAATGCCTCCAGATGTGCATCGGAAACTACTCCTGGTCATCCAGGGCACGATCCAACCCTAAACTCTTTGAGACATTAATCCCATGGAGGAAAGTGCGCATGGTGACTGTTGTATTCAACCCCGATGAAATTTCTGTGTTTCAACATCACTCTGATAGTCATGAGATAACAGAATGCCTCCAGATGTGCATCGGAAACTACTACTGGTCTTAAAGGGAACGATCAAAGCGTAGACTGTTGGAGACATTATTCCCATGGAGGAAAGTGCGAATGGTGACTGTTGTATTCAATCTCGTGGCAATTCCTGTGTTTCATAAACACATTGAAGGTGCACAGATTGCAGAATGCCTCCAGATGTGCATCGGAAACTACTACAGGTCTTCCAGGGAACGCTCAAAACGTAAACGGTTTGGGACATTACCCCATGGAGGAAAGTGCGCATGGTGACCGTTGTATTCAATCCTGAATGCAATTTCTGGGTTTCATCAACACTCTGATAGTCCACACATTACAGAATGTCGCCAGATAAGCATCGGAAACTACTACTGGTCTTCCAGGGAACGATCAAAGCGTAAACTGTTTGAGACACTACTCCCACGGAGGGAAGTGCGCATGGTGACTGTCGTATTCAATCCCGATGCAATTTCTGTGTCTCATCAACACTTTGAAGGTCCACAGATTACAGAATGCCTCCAGATGTGCATCGGAAACTACTACTGCTCTTCCAGGGAACGATCAAGACCTAGACTGTTTGAGACGTTACTCCCATTTAGGAAAATTGCGCATGGTGACTGTTGTATTCAATCCCGATGCAATTTCTGTGTCTCATCAACACTTTGAAGGTCCACTGATTACAGAATGCCTCCAGATGTGCATCGGAAACTACTACTGGTGTTCCAGTAAACGATCAAAGCGTAGACTGTTAGAGACATTGCTCCTATAGAGGAATGTGCGTATGGTGACTGTTGTATTCAATCCCGAGGCAATTTCTGTGTTTCATCAACACTTTGAAGGTCAACAGATTGCAGAATGCCTCCAGATGTGCATCGGAAACTACCCTGGTGTTCCAGGAAACGATCAAAGCGTAGACTGTTAGAGACATTACTCCCATAGAGGAAAGTGCGCATGGTGACTGTTGTATTTAATCCCGTGGCAATTTCTGTTTTTCATCAACACTTTGAAGGTCAACAGATTGCAGAATGCCTCCAGATATGCATCGGAAACTACTACTGGTTTGCAGCAAACGATCAAAGCGTAGACTGCTAGAGACATTACTCCCATGGAGGAAAGTTTGCATGGTGTCTGTTGTATTCAATCCCGATGCAATTTCTGTGTTTCATCAACACTCAGATAGGTTACAGATTACAGAATGCCTCCAGAAGTGCATCGGAAACTACTACTGGTCTTCCAGGGAACGATCAAAGCGTAGACTGTTTGAGACATTACTCCCATGGAGGAAAGTGCGCATGGTTGACTGTTGTATTCAATCTCGCGGCAATTCCTGTGTTTCATAAACACTTTGAAGGTCCACAGATTACAGAATGCCTCCAGATGTGCATCGGAAACTACTACTGGTCTTGCAGGGAACGATCAAAGCGTAGACTGTTAGAGACATTACTCCCATGAAGGAAAGTGCGCATGGTGACTGTTGTATTGAATCCCGATGCAATTTCTGTGTTTCATCAACACTCTGTTAGTCCGCAGATTACAGAATGCCTCCTGATGTGCATCGGAAACTTTTACAGGTTTTCCAGGGAACGATCAAAACGTAAACTGTTTGAGACATTACTCCCATGGAGGAAAGTGCGTATGGTGACTGTTGTATTCAATCCCGAAGCAATTTCTGTGTTTCATCAACACACATATAGTCCACAGACTACAGAATGCTTCCAGATGTGCAACGGAAACTACTTCTGGACTTCCAGGGTACGATCAAAGTGTAGAATTTTTGTGACATTACCCCCCTGTAGGAAAGTGCGCATGGTGACTGTTGTATTCAATGCTGATGCAATTTCTGTGTCTCATCAACACTTTGAAGGTCGACAGATTACAGAATGTCTCCAGATGTGCATCGGAAACTACTACTGGTCTTCCAGGGAACGATCAAGGCCTAGACTGTTTGAGACGTTACTCCCATTTAGGAAAATTGCGCATGGTGACTGTTGTATTCAATCCCGATGCAATTTCTGTGTCTCATCAACACTTTGAAGGTCCACTGATTACAGAATGCCTCCAGATGTGCATCGGAAACTACTACTGGTGTTCCAGGAAACGATCAAAGCGTAAACTGTTAGAGACATTGCTCCTATAGAGAAAAGTGCGTATGGTGACTGTTGTATTCAATCCCGAGGCAATTTCTGTGTTTCATCAACACTTTGAAGGTCAACAGATTGCAGAATGCCTCCAGATGTGCATCGGAAACTACCCTGGTGTTCCAGGAAACGATCAAAGCGTAGACTGTTAGAGACATTACTCCCAATGAGGAAAGTGCGCATGGTGACTGTTGTATTCAATCCCGAGGCAATTTCTGTGTTTCATCAACACTTTGATGGTCAACGGATTGCAAAATGCCTCCAGATGTGCATCGGAAACTACTACTCGTCTTGCAGCTAACGATCAAAGCATAGACTGTTAGAGACATTACTCCCATGGAGGAAAGTCTGCATGGTGTCTGTTGTATTCAATCCCGATGCAATTTCTGTGTTTCATCAACACTCTGATAGTCCACAGACTACAGAATGCCTCCAGATGTGCATCGGAAACTACTTCTGGTCTTCCAGGGTACGATCAAAGCGTAGAATTTTTGTGACACTACCCCCATGTAGGAAAGTGCGCATGGTGACTATTGTATTCAATACCTATGCAATTTCTGTGTCTCATTAACACTTTGAAGGTCCACAGATTACAGAATGCCTCCAGATGTGCATCGGAAACTACTACTGGTCTTCCAGGAAACCATCAAAGCGTAGACAGTTTGAGACATTACTCCCATGGAGAAAAGTTCGCATGGTGACTGTTGTATTCAATCCCACTGCAATTTCTGTGTTTCAACAACACTCTGATAGTCCACAGATAAAAGAATGCCTCCAGATGTGCATCGGAAAATACTCCTGGTCATCCAGGGAACGATCAAAGCCTAGACTGTTTGAGACATTAATCCCATGGAGGAAAGTGCGCATGGTGACTGTTGTATTCAACACAGATGCAAGTTCTGTGTTTCAACAACATTCTGTTAGTCCACAGATTGCGGAATGCCTCCAGAAGTGCATCGGAAACTACTACTGGTCTTCCAGGGAACGATCAAAACGTAAACTGTATGAGACATTACTGCCAAGGGGGAAAGTGCGCATGGTGACTCTTGTATTCAATCCTGATTGCAATTTCTGTGTTTCATCAACACTCTGATAGACCACACATTACAGAATGTCGCCAGATGTGCATCGTAAACTACTACTGGTCTTCCAGGGATCGATCAAAGCGTAAACTGTTTGAGACATTACTCCCATGGAGGAAAGTGCGCATGGTGACTGTTGAATTCAATCCCGAAGCAATTTCTGTGTTTCATCAACACTCTGATAGTGCACACACTACAGAATGAATCCAGATGTGCATCGGAAACTACTACTGGTCTTCCAGGAAACGATCAAAGCGTAGAATTTTTGTGACATTACTCCCATGTAGGAAAGAGCGCATGGTGACTGTTGTATTCAATCCCGATGCAATTTCTGTGTCTCATCAACACTTTGAAGGTCCACAGATTACAGAATCATCCAGATGTGCATCGGAAACTACTACTGCTCTTCCAGGGAACGATCAGGCCCTAGACTGTTTGAGACATTACTCCCATTTAGGAAAATTGCCCATGGTGACTGTTGTATTCAACCCCGATGCAATTTCTGTGTCTCATCAACACTTTGAATGTCCACTGATTACAGAATGATTCCAGATGTGCATCGGAAACTACTACTGCCGTTAAAGGAAACGATCAAAACGTAGACTGAAAGAGACATTACTCCCGTAGAGGAAAGTGCGCATGGTGACTGTTGTATTCAATAACGATGCAACTTCTGTGTTTCATCAACACTCTGTAAGTCCACAGATTACAGAATGCCTCCAGCTGTGCATCGGAAACTAGTACAGGTCTTCCAGGGAAAGATCAAAGCGTAAATTGTTTGAGACATTACTCCCATGGAGGAAAGTGCGCATGGTGACTGTTGTATACAATCCTGATTGCAATTTCTGTTTTTCATCAACACTCTGATAGTCCACACATTACACAATGTCCCCAGATGTGCATCGGAAACTACTACTGGTCTTAGAAGGAACGATCAAAGCGTAAACTGTTTGAGACATTACTCCCATGGAGGAAAGTGCGCATGGTTACTGTTGCATTCAATCCAGATGCAACTTCTGTGTTTCAACATCACTCTGATAGTCCAAACATTACAGAATGCCCCCAGTTGTGCGTCGGAAACTACTACTGGTCTTCCAGGGACCGATCAACGCGTAAACTGTTTGAGACATTACTCCCATGGAGGAAATTGCGCATGACGACAGTTGTTCATTCACTATGCAATTTCTGTGTTTCATCAACACTCTGATAGTCCACAGATTACAGAATGCCTCCAGATGTAAATCGGAAACTACTACAGGTCTTCCAGGGAACGATCAAAACGTAAACTGTTTGAGACACTACTCCCATGGAGGAACGTGCGCATGGTGACTGTTGTATTCAATCCTGTTTGCAATTTCTGGGTTTCATCAAAAATCAGGTAGTCCACACATTACAGAATGACCCCAGATGTGCATCGGAAACTACTACTGGTCTTCCAGGGAACGATCAAAGCGTAAACTGTTTGAGACTTTACTCCCATGGAGGAAAGTGCGTATGGTGACTGTTGTATTCAATCCCGATGCAATTTCTGTGTTTCATCAACACTCTGATAGTCCACACATTACAGAATATCGCCAGATGAGCATCGGAAACTACTACTGGACTTTCAGGGAACGATCAAAGCGTAAACTGTTTGAGACATTACTCCCATTTAGGGAAGTGCGCATGTTGACTGTTGTATTCAATCAAGATGCAATTTCTGTGTCTCATCAACACTTTGAAGGTCCACAGATTACAGAATGCCTAAAGACGTGCATCGGAAACTACTACTGCTCTTCCAGGGAACGATCAAGTCCTAGACTGTTTGAGACGTTACTCCCATTTAAGAAATTTGCGCATGGCGACTGTTGTATTCAATCCCGATGCAATTTCTGTGTCTCTTCAACACTTTGAAGGTCCACTGATTACCGAATGCCTCCAGATGTGCATCGGAAACTACTACTGGTGTTCCAGGAAACGATCAAAGCGTAGACTGTTAGAGACATTACTCCTATAGAGGAAAGTGCGCATGGTGACTGTTGTATTCAATCCCGAGGCAATTTCTGTGTTTCAACAACACTTTGAAGGTCAACAGATTGCAGAAGGCCTTCAGATGTGCATCGGAAACTACCCTGGTGTTCCAGGAAACGATCAAAGCGTAGACTGTTAGAGACATTACTCCCAAAGAGGAAAGTGCGCATGGTGACTGTTGTATTCAATCCCGAGGCAATTTCTGTGTTTCATCAACACTTTGATGGTCAACAGATTGCAGAATGCCTCCAGATGTGCATCGGAAACTACTACTGGTCTTGCAGCTAACGATCAAAGCGTAGACTGTTAGAGACATTACTCCCATGGAGGAAAGTTTGCATGGTGTCTGTTGTATTCAATCCCGATGCATTTTCTGTGTTTCATCAACACTCAGATAGGTTACAGATTACAGAGTGCCTCCAGATGTGCATCGGAAACTACTACTGGTCTTCCAGGGAACGATCAAAGCGTAGACTGTTTGAGACATTACTCCCAAGGAGGAAAGTGCGCATAGATGACTGCTGTATTCAATCTCGTGTCAATTCCTGTGATTCATAAACACTTTGAAGGTCCACATATTACAGAATGCCTCCAGATGTGCATCGGAAACTACTACTGGTCTTGCAGGGAACGATCAAAGCGTAAACTGTTAGAGACATTACTCCCATGGAGGAAAGTGCGTATGGTGACTGTTGTATTCAATCCCGATGCAATTTCTGTGTTTCATCAACACTCTGATAGTCCACAGACTACAGAATGCTTACAGATGTGCATCGGAAACTACTTCTGGTCTTCCAGGGTACGATCAAAGCGTAGAATTTTTGTGACATTACCCCCATGTAGGAAAGTGCGCATGGTGACTGTTGTATTCAATCCCTATGCAATTTCTGTGTCTCATCAACACTTATAAGGTCCTCAGATTACAGAATGCCTCCAGATGTGCATCGGAAACTACTACTGGTCTTCCAGAAAACCATCAAACCGTAGACAGTTTGAGACATTACTCGCATGGAGGAAAGTTTGCATGGTGACTGTTGTATTCAATCCCGATGCAATTTCTGTGTTTCAACAACACTCTGATAGTCCACAGATAACAGAATGCCTCCAGATGTGCATCGGAAAATACTCCTAGTCATCCAGGGAACGATCAAAACCTAGACTGTTTGAGACATTAATCCCATGGAGGAAAGTGCGCATGTTGACTGTTGTATTCAACCCCGATGCAATTTCTGTGTTTCAACAACACTCTGTTAGTCCACAGATTGCGGAATGCATCCAGATGTGCATCGGAAACTACTACAGGTCTTCCAGGGAACGATCAAAACGTAAACTGTTTGAGACATTACTCCCAAGGAGGAAAGTGCACATGGTCACTGTTGTATTCAATCCTGATTGCAATTTCTGTGTTTCATCAACACTCTGATAGTCCACACATTACAGAATGTCCCCAAATGTGCATCGGAGACTACTACTGGTCTTCTAGGGAACGATCAAAGCGTAAACTGTTTGAGACATTACTCCCATGGAGGTAAGTGCGCATGGTGACTGTTGTATTCAATCCCGAAGCAACTTCGGTGTTTCATCAACACTCTGATAGTCCACTGACTACAGAATGCCTCCAGATGTGCATCGGAAACTACTACTGGTGTTCCAGGAAACGATCAAAGCGTAGACTGTTAGAGACATTACTCCCATAGAGGAAAGAGCGCATGGTGACTGTTGTATTCAATCCCAAGGCAATTTCTGTGTTTCATCAACACTTTGAAGGTCCACAGATTGCAGAATGCCTCCAGATGTGCATCGGAAACTACTACTGGTCTTGCAGGGAACGATCAAAGCGTAGACTGTTAGAGACATTACTCCCAATGAGGAAAGTTTGCATGGGGTCTGTTGTATTCAATCCCGATGCAATTTCTGTATTTCATCAACACTCAGATAGGTGACAGATTACAGAATGCCTCCAGATGTGCATCGGAAACTACTACTGGACTTCCAGGGAACGATCAAAGCGTAGACTGTTTGAGACATCACTTCCATGAATTAAAGTGCGCATGGTTGACTGTTGTATTCAATCTCGCGGCAATTCCTGTGTTTCATAAACACTTTGAAGGTCCACAGATTACAGAATGCCTCCAGATGTGCATCGGAAACTACTACTGGTCTTGCAGGGAACGATCAGAGCGTAGATTGTTAGAGACATTACTCCCATTGAGGAAAGTGCGCATGGTGACTGTTGTATTCAATCCTGTTTGCAATATCTGGGTTTCATCAAAAATCTGATAGTCCACACATTACAGAATGACCCCAGATGAGTATCGGCAACTACTACTGGTCTTCCAGGGAACGATCAAAGCGTAAACTGTTTGAGACATTACTCCCATGGAGGAAAGTGCGTATGGTGACTGTTGTATTCAATCCCGATGCAATTTCTGTGTTTCATCAACACTCTGATAGTCCACAGACTACAGAATGCTTCCAGATGTGCATCGGAAACTACTTCTGGTCTTCCAGGGTACGATCATAGCGTAGAATTTTTGTGACATTACCCCCATGTAGGAAAGTGCGCATGGTGACTGTTGTATTCAATCCTGATTGCAATTTCTGTGTTTCATCAACACTCTGATAGTCCACACATTACAGAATGCCTCCAGATGTGCATCGGAAACTACAACTGGTCTTGCAGGGAACGATCAAAGCGTAGACTTTTAGAGACATTACTCCCATGGAGGAAAGTGCGCATGGTGACTGTTGTATTGAATCCCGATGCAATTTCTGTGTTTCATCAACACTCTGTTAGTCCACAGATTACAGAATGCCTCCAGATGTGCATCGGAAACTACTACAGGTTTTCCAGGGAACGATCAAAACGTAAACTGTTTGAGACATTACTCCCATGGAGGAAAGTGCGCATGGTGACTGTTGTATTCACTCCTGTTTGCAATTTTTGGGTTTCATCAACACTCTGATAGTTCACACATTACAGAATGACCAAAGATGTGCATCGGAAACTACTACTGGTCTTCCAGAAAACCATCAAAGCGTAGACAGTTTGAGACATTACTCCCATGGAGGAAAGTTCGCATGGTGACTGTTGTATTCAATCCCGATGCAATTTCTGTGTTTCACCAACACTCTGATAGTCCACAGATAACAGAATGCCTCCAGATGTGCATCGGAAAATACTCCTGGTCATCCAGGGAACGATCAAAGCCTAGACTGTTTGAGACATTAATCCCATGGAGGAAAGTGCGCATGTTGACTGTTGTATTCAACCCCGATGCAATTTCTGTGTTTCAACAACACTCTGTTAGTCCACAGATTGCGGAATGCCTCCAGATGTGCATCGGAAACTACTACAGGTCTTCCAGGGAACGATCAAAACGTGAACTGTTAGAGACATTACTCCCAAGGAGGAAAGTGCACATGGTGACTGTTGTATTCAATCCCGATGCAATTTCTGTGTCTCATCAACACTTTGAAGGTCCACTGATTACACAATGCCTCCAGATGTGCATCGGAAACTACTACTGGTGTTCCAGGAAACGATCAAAGCGTAGACTGTTAGAGACATTACTCCCATAGAGGAAAGAGCGCATGGTGACTGTTGTATTCAATCCCAAGGCAATTTCTGTGTTTCATCAACACTTTGAAGGTCCACAGATTGCAGAATGCCTCCAGATGTGCATCGGAAACTACTACTGGTGTTCCAGGACACGATCAAAGCGTAGACTG
The DNA here is from genome assembly GCF_023897955.1 of Schistocerca gregaria. Taxonomy (NCBI): domain Eukaryota; kingdom Metazoa; phylum Arthropoda; class Insecta; order Orthoptera; family Acrididae; genus Schistocerca; species Schistocerca gregaria. The sequence continues at coordinate 3,990,993 of NW_026061707.1, read as the reverse complement.
TTAGAGACATTACTCCCATAGAGGAAAGAGCGCATGGTGACTGTTGTATTCAATCCCAAGGCAATTTCTGTGTTTCATCAACACTTTGAAGGTCCACAGATTGCAGAATGCCTCCATATGTGCATCGGAAACTACTACTGGTCTTGCAGGGAACGATCAAAGCGTAGACTGTTAGAGACATTACTCCCAATGAGGAAAGTTTGCATGGGGTCTGTTGTATTCAATCCCGATGCAATTTCTGTGTTTCATCAACACTCAGATAGGTGACAGATTACAGAATGCCTCCAGATGTGCATCGGAAACTACTACTGGTCTTCCAGGGAACGATCAAAGCGTAGACTGTTTGAGACATTACTTCCATGAAGGAAAGTGCGCATGGTTGACTGTTGTATTCAATCTCGCGGCAATTCCTGTGTTTCATAAACACTTTGAAGGTCCACAGATTACAGAATGCCTCCAGATGTGCATCGGAAACTACTACTGGTCTTGCAGGGAACGATCACAGCGTAGATTGTTAGAGACATTACTCCCATGGATGAAAGTGCGCATGGTGACTGTTGTATTCAATCCTGTTTGCAATTTCTGGGTTTCATCAAAAATCTGATAGTCCACACATTACAGAATGACCCCAGATGTGCATCGGAAACTACTACTGGTCTTCCAGGGAACGATCAAAGCGTAAACTGTTTGAGACATTACTCCCATGGAGGAAAGTGCGTATGGTGACTGTTGTATTCAATCCCGATGCAATTTCTGTGTTTCATCAACACTCTGATAGTCCACAGACTACAGAATGCTTCCAGATGTGCATCGGAAACTACTTCTGGTCTTCCAGGGTACGATCATAGCGTAGAATTTTTGTGACATTACCCCCATGTAGGAAAGTGCGCATGGTGACTGTTGTATTCAATCCCAATGCCATTTCTGTGTCTCATCAACACTTTGAAGGTCCACAGAATACAGAATGCATCCAGATGTGCATCGGAAACTACTACTGCTCTTCCAGGAAACCATCAAAGCGTAGACAGTTTGAAACATTACTCCCATGGAGGAAAGTTCGCATGGTGACTGTTGTATTCAATCCCGATGCAATTTCTGTGTTTCAACAACACTCTGTTAGTCCACAGATTGCGGAATGCCTCCAGATGTGCATCGGAAACTACTACTGGTCTTCCAGGGAACGATCAAAACGTAAACTGTTTGAGACTTTACTGCCAAGGCGGAAAGTGCACATGGTGACTGTTGTATTCAATCCTGATTGCAATTTCTGTGTTTCATCAACACTCTGATAGTCCACACATTACAGAATGTCCCCAGATGTGCATCGGAAACTACTACTGGTCTTCCAGGTAACGATCAAAGCGTAAACTGTTTGAGACATTACTCCCATTTAGGAAAATTGCGCATGGTGACTGTTGTATTCAATCCCGATGCAATTTCTGTGTCTCATCAACACTTTGAAGGTCCACTGATTACAGAATGCCTCCAGATGTGCATCGGAAACTACTACTGGTGTTCCAGGAAACGACCAAAGCGTAAACTGTTTTAGACATTACTCCCATGGAGGAAAGTTTGCATGGTGTCTGTTGTATTCAATCCCGATGCAATTTCTGTGTTTCATCAACACTCAGATAGGTGACAGATTACAGAATGCCTCCAGATGTGCATCGGAAACTACTACTGGTCTTCCAGGGAACGATCAAAGCGTAGACTGTTTGAGACATTACTCCCATGAAGGAAAGTGCGCATGGTTGACTGTTGTATTCAATCTCGCGGCAATGCCTGTGTTTCATAAACACATTGAAGGTCCACAGATTACAGAATGCCTCCAGATGTGCATCGGAAACTACTACTGGTCTTGCAGGGAACGATCAAAGCGTAGACTTTTAGAGACATTACTCCCATGGAGTAAAGTGCGCATGGTGACTGTTGTATTGAATCCCGATGCAATTTCCGTGTTTCATCAACACTCTGTTAGTCCACAGATTACAGAATGCCTCCAGATGTGCATCGGAAACTACTACAGGTTTTCCAGTGAACGATCAAAACGTAAACTGTTTGAGACATTACTCCCATGCAGGAAAGTAAGCATGGTGACTGTTGTATTCACTCCTGTTTGCAATTTCTGGGTTTCATCAACACTCTGATAGTTCACACATTACAGAATGACCAAAGATGTGCATCGGAAACTACTACTGTTCTTCCAGAAAACCATCAAAGCGTAGACAGTTTGAGACATTACATCCATGGAGGAAAGTTCGCATGGTGACTGTTGTATTCAATCACGATGCAATTTCTGTGTTTCACCAACACTCTGATAGTCCACAGATAACAGAATGCCTCCAGATGTGCATCGGAAAATACTCCTGGTCATCCAGGGAACGATCAAAGCCTAGACTGTTTGAGACATTAATCCCATGGAGGAAAGTGCGCATGTTGACTGTTGTATTCAAGCCCGATGCAATTTCTGTGTTTCAACAACACTCTGTTAGTCCACAGATTGCGGAATGCCTCCAGATGTGCATCGGAAACTACTACAGGTCTTCCAGGGTACGATCAAAACGTAAACTGTTAGAGACATTACTCCCATGGAGGAAAGTGCACATGGTGACTGTTGTATTCAATCCTGATTGCAATTTCTGTGTTTCATCAACACTCTGATAGTCCACACATTACAGAATGTCCCCAGATGTGCATCGGAAACTACTACTGGTCTTCCAGGGAACGATCAAAGCGTAAACTGTTTGAGACATTACTCCCATGGAGGAAAGTGCGCATGGTGACTGTTGTATTCAATCCCGAAGCAATTTCTGTGTTTCATCAACACTCTGATAGTCCACAGACTACAGAATGAATCCAGATGTGCATCGGAAACTACTACTGGTCTTCAAGGGAACGATCAAAGCGTAGAATTTTTGTGACATTACTCCAATGTAGGAAAGTGCGCATGGTGACTGTTGTATACGATCCCGATGCAATTTCTGTGTCTCATCAACACTTTGATGGTCCACAGATTACAGAATGCCTCCAGATGTGCATCGGAAACTACTACTGCTCTTCCAGGGACCGATCAAGTCCTAGACTGTTTGAGACATTACTCCCATTTAGGAAAATTGCGCATGGTGACTGTTGTATTCAATCCCGATGCAATTTCTGTGTCTCATCAACACTTTGAAGGTCCACTGATTACAGAATGCCTCCAGATGTGCATCGGAAACTACTACTGGTGTTCCAGGAAACGATCAAAGCGTAGACTGTTAGAGACATTACTCCCATAGAGGATAGAGCGCATGATGACTGTTGTATTCAATCCCAAGGCAATTTCGGTGTTTCATCAACACTTTGAAGGTCCACAGATTGCAGAATGCCTCCAGATATGCATCGGAAACTACTACTGGTCTTCCAGGGAACGATCAAAGCGTAGATTGTTAGAGACATTACTCCCATGGAGGAAAGTTTGCATGGTGTCTGTTGTATTCAATCCCGATGCAATTTCTGTGTTTCATCAACACTCTGTTAGTCCACAGATTGCAGAATGCCTTCAGATGTGCATCGGAAACTACTACAAGTCTTCCAGGGAACGATCAAAACGTAAACTGTTTGAGACATTACTCCCAAGGGGGAAAGTGCGCATGGTGACTGTTGTATTCAATCCTAATTGCAATTTCTGTGTTTCATCAACACTCTGATAGTCCACACATTACAGAATGTCCCCAGATGTGCATCGGAAACTACTACTGGTCTTCCAGGGAACGATTAAAGCGTAAACTGTTTGAGACATTACTCCCATGGAGGAAAGTGCGCATGGTGACTGTTGTATTCAATCCCGATACAATTTCTGTGTCTCATCAACACTTTGAAGGTCCACAGATTACAGAATGCCTCCAGATGTGCATCGGAAACTACTACTGCTCTTCCAGGGAACGATGTAGTCCTAGACTGTTTGAGACATTACTCCCATTTAGGAAAATTGCGCATGGTGACTGTTGTATTCAATCCCGATGCAATTTCTGTGTCTCATCAACACTTTGAAGGTCCACTGATTACAAAATGCCTCCAGATGTGCATCGGAAACTACTACTGGTGATCCAGGAAACGACCAAAGCGTAAACTGTTTGAGGCATTACTCCCATGGAGGAAAATGCGCATAGTGACTGTTGTATTTACTCCTGTTTGCAATTTCTGGGTTTTATCAACACTCTGATAGTTCACACATTACAGAATGACCAAAGATGTGCATCGGAAACTACTACTGGTCTTCCAGAAAACCATCAAAGCGTAGACAGTTTGAGACATTACTCCCAAGGAGGAAATTTCGCATGGTGACTGTTGTATTCAATCCCGGTGCAATTTCTGTGTTTCAACAACACTCTGATAGTCCACAGATAACAGAATGCCTCCAGATGTGCATCGGAAAATACTCCTGGTCATCCAGGGAACGATCAAAACGTAAACTGTTAGAGACATTACTCCCAAGGAGGAAAGTGCACATGGTGACTGTTGTATTCAATCCTGATTGCAATTTCTGTGTTTCATCAACACTCTGATAGTCCACACATTACAGAATGTCACCAGATCTGCATCGGAAACTACTACTGGTCTTCCAGGGAACGATCAAAGCGTAAAATGTTTGAGACATTACTCCCATGGAGGAAAGTGGGCATGGTGACCGTTGTATTCAATCCCGAAGCAATTTCTGTGTTTCATCAACACTCTGATAGTCCACAGACTACAGAATGAATCCAGATGTGCATCGGAAACTACTACTGGTCTTCAATGGAACGATCAAAGCGTAGAATTTTTGTGACATTACTCCAATGTAGGAAAGTGCGCATGGTGACTGTTGTATTCAATCCCGATGCAATTTCTGTGTCTCATCAACACTTTGATGGTCCACAGATTACAGAATGCCTCCAGATGTGCATCGGAAAGTACTACTGCTCTTCCAGGGACCGATCAAGTCCTAGACTGTTTGAGACATTACTCCCATTTAGGAAAATTGCGCATGGTGACTGTTGTATTCAATCCCGATGCAATTTCTGTGTCTCATCAACACTTTGAAGGTCCATTGATTACAGAATGCCTCCAGATGTGCATCGGAAACTAATATTGGTGTTCCAGGAAACGATCAAAGCGTAGACTGTTAGAGACATTACTCCCATAGAGGAAAGAGCGCATGGTGACTGTTGTATTCAATCCCAAGGCAATTTCTGTGTTTCATCAACACTTTGAAGGTCCACAGATTGCAGAATGCCTCCAGATGTGCATCGGAAACTACTACTGGTCTTGCAGGGAACGATCAAAGCGTAGATTGTTAGAGACACTACTCCCATGGAGGAAAGTTTGCATGGTGTCTGTTGTATTCAATCCCGATGCAATTTCTGTGTTTCATCAACACTCAGATAGGTGACAGATTACAGAATGCCTCCAGATGTGCATCGGAAACTACTACTGGTCTTCCAGGGAACGATCAAAGCGTAGACTGTTTGAGACATTACTCCCATGAAGGAAAGTGCGCATGGTTGACTGTTGTATTCAATCTCGCGGCAATTCCTGTGTTTCATAAACACTTTGAAGGTCCACAGATTACAGAATGCCTCCAGATGTGCATCAAAACTACTACTGGTCTTGCAGGGAACGATCAAAGCGTAGACTGTTAGAGACATTACCCCCATGGAGGAAAGTGCGCATGGTGACTGTTGTATTGATTCCCGATGCAACTTCTGTGTTTCATCAACACTGTGTTAGTCCACAGATTGCAGAATGCCTTCAGATGTGCATCGGAAACTACTACAGGTCTTCCAGGGAACGATCAAACGTAAACTGTTTGAGACATTACTCCCAAGGGGGAAAGTGCGCATGGTGAATGTTGTATTCAATCCTGATTGCAATTTCTGTGTTTCATCAACACTCTGATAGTCCACACATTACAGAGTGTCCCCAGATGTGCATCGGAAACTACTACTGGTCTTCCAGGGAACGATCAAAGCGTAGACTGTTTGAGACATTACTCCCATGGAGGAAAGTGTGCATGGTGACTGTTGTATTCAATCCCGATACAATTTCTGTGTCTCATCAACACTTTGATGGTCCACAGATTACAGAATGCCTCCAGATGTGCATCGGAAACTACTACTGCTCTTCCAGGGAACGATCAAGTCCTAGACTGTTTGAGACATTACTCCCATTTAAGAAAATTGCGCATGGTGACTGTTGTATTCAATCCCGATGCAATTTCTGTGTCTCATCAACACATTGAAGGTCCACTGATTACAGAATGCCTCCAAATGTGCATCGGAAACTACTACTGGTGTTCCAGGAAACGACCAAAGCGTAAACTGTTTGAGACATTACTCCCAACGAGGAAAGTTTGCATGGTGTCTGTTGTTTTCAATCCCGATGCAATTTCTGTGTTTCATCAACACTCAGATAGGTGACAGATTACAGAATGCCTCCAGATGTGCATCAGAAACTACTACTGGTCTTCCAGGGAACGATAAAAGCGTAGACTGTTTGAGACATTACTCCCATGAAGGAAAGTGCGCATGGTTGATTGTTGTATTCAATCTCGCGGCAATTCCTGTGTTTCATAAACACATTGAAGGTCCACAGATTACAGAATGCCTCCAGATGTGCATCGGAAACTACTACTGGTCTTGCAGGGAACGATCAAAGCGTAGACTGTTAGAGACATTACTCCCATGGAGGAAAGTGCGCATGGTGACTGTTGTATTGAATCCCGATGCAATTTTTGTGTTTCATCAACACTTTGTTAGTCCACAGATTACAGAATGCCTCCAGATGTGCATCGGAAACTACTACAGGTTTTCCAGGGAACGATCAAAACGTAAACTGTATGAGACATTACTCCCATGGAGGAAAGTGTGCATGGTGACTGTTGTATTCAATCCCGATACAATTTCTGTGTCTCATCAACACTTTGATGGTCCACAGATTACAGAATGCCTCCAGATGTGCATCGGAAACTACTACTCCTCTTCCAGGGAACGATCAAGTCCTAGACTGTATGAGACATTACTCCCATTTAGGAAAATTGCGCATGGTGACTGTTCTATTCAATCCCGATGCAATTTCTGTGTCTCATCAACACTTTGAAGGTCCACTGATTACAGAATGCATCCAGATGTGCATCGGAAACTACTACTGGTGTTCCAGGAAACGACCAAAGCGTAAACTGTTTGAGACATTACTCCCATGGAGGAAAGTTTGCATGGTGTCAGTTGTATTCAATCCCGATGCAATTTCTGTGTTTCATCAACACTCAGATAGGTGACAGATTACAGAATGCCTCCAGATGTGCATCGGAAACTACTACTGGTCTTCCAGGGAACGATAAAAGCGTAGACTGTTTGAGACATTACTCCCATGAAGGAAAGTGCGCATGGTTGATTGTTGTATTCAATCTCGCGGCAATTCCTGTGTTTCATAAACACATTGAAGGTCCACAGATTACAGAATGCCTCCAGATGTGCATCGTAAACTACTACTGGTCTTGCAGGGAACGATCAAAGCGTAGACTGTTAGAGACATTACTCCCATGGAGGAAAGTGCGCATGGTGACTGTTGTATTGAATCCCGATGCAATTTCTGTGTTTCATCAACACTCTGATAGTCCACAGATAACAGAATGCCTCCAGATGTGCATCGGAAAATACTCCTGGTCATCCAGGGAACGATCAAAGCCTAGACTGTTTGAGACTTTAATCCCATGGAGGAAAGTGCGCATGTTGACTGTTGTATTCAACCCCGATGCAATTTCTGTGTTTCAACAACACTCTGTTAGTCCACAGATTGCGGAATGCCTCCAGATGTGCATCGTAAACTACTACAGGTCTTCCAGGGAACGATCAAAACGTAAACTGTTTGAGACATTACTCCCAAGGAGGAAAGTGCACATGGTGACTGTTGTATTCAATCCTGATTGCAATTTCTGTGTTTCATCAACACTCTGATAGTCCACACATTACAGAATGTCCCCAGATGTGAATCGGAAACTACTACTGGTCTTCCAGGGAGCGATCAAAGCGTAAACTGTTTGAGACATTACTCCCATGGAGGAAAGTGCGCATGGTGACTGTTGTATTCAATCCCGAAGCAATTTCTGTGTTTCATCAACACTCAGATAGGTGACAGATTACAGAATGCCTCCAGATGTGCATCGGAAACTACTACTGGTCTTCCAGGGAACGATCAAAGCGTAGACTGTTAGAGACATTACTCCCATGGAGGGAAGTGCGCATGGTGACTGTTGTATTGATTCGCGATGCAACTTCTGTGTTTCATCAACACTCTGTTAGTCCACAGATTGCAGAATGCCTTCAGATGTGCATCGGAAACTACTACAGGTCTTCCAGGGAACGATCAAAACGTAAACTGTTTGAGACATTACTCCCAAGGGGGAAAGTGCGCATGGTGACTGTTGTATTCAATCCTGATCGCAATGTCTGTGTTTCATCAACACTCTGATAGTCCACACATTACAGAATGTCCCCAGATGTGCATCGGAAACTACTACTGGTCTTCCAGGGACCGATAGAGTCCTAGACTGTTTGAGACATTACTCCCATTTAGGAAAATTGCGCATGGTGACTGTTGTATTCAATCCCGATACAATTTCTGTGTCTCATCAACACTTTGAAGGTCCACTGATTACAGAATGCCTCCAGATGTGCATCGGAAACTACTACTGGTGTTCCAGGAAACGATCAAAGCGTAGACTGTTAGAGACATTACTCCCATAGAGGAAAGAGCGCATGGTGACTGTTGTATTCAATCCCAAGGCAATTTCTGTGTTTCATCAACACTTTGAAAGTCCACAGATTGCAGAATGCCTCCAGATGTGCATCGGAAACTACTACTGGTCTTGCAGGGAACGATCAAAGCGTAGATTGTTAGAGACATTACTCCCATGGAGGAAACTTTGCATGGAGTCTGTTGTATTCAATTCCGATGCAATTTCTGTGTTTCATCAACACTCAGATAGGTGACAGATTACAGAATGCCTCCAGATGTGCATCGGAAACTACTACTGGTCTTCCAGGGAACGATCAAAGCGTAGACTGTTAGAGACATTACTCCCATGGAGGGAAGTGCGCATGGTGACTGTTGTATTGATTCGCGATGCAACTTCTGTGTTTCATCAACACTCTGTTAGTCCACAGATTGCAGAATGCCTTCAGATGTGCATCGGAAACTACTACAGGTCTTCCAGGGATCGATCAAAACGTAAACTGTTTGAGACATTACTCCCAAGGGGGAAAGTGCGCATGGTGACTGTTGTATTCAATCCTGATCGCAATTTCTGTGTTTCATCAACACTCTGATAGTCCACACATTACAGAATGTCCCCAGATGTGCATCGGAAACTACTACTGGTCTTCCAGGGAACGATTAAAGCGTAAACTGTTTGAGACATTACTCCCATGGAGGAAAGTGCGCATGGTGACTGTTGTATTCCATCCCGAGGCAACTTCTGTGTTTCATCAACACTCTGATAGTCCACAGATTAAACAATGCCCCAAGATGTGCATCGGAAACTATACTGTTCTTCCAGGAAACGATAAAAGCGTAAACTGTTTGAGACATTACTCCCATGGAGGAAAGTGCGCATGGTGACTGTTGTATTCAATCCTGTTTGTAATATCTGTGTTTCATCAACACTCTGATAGTCCACACATTACAGAATGTCCCCAGTTGTGCATCGGAAACTACTACAGGTCTTCCAGAGAACGATCAATGCGTAAACTCTTTGAGACATTACTCCCATTGAGGAAAGTGCGCATGGTGACTGTTGTATTCAATCCCGTGGCAATTTCTGTGCTTCATCAACACTTTAAAGGTCCACAGCTTACAGAATGCCTCCAGATGTGCATCGTAAACTACTACTGGTCCTGCAGGGAACGATCAAAGCGTAGACTGTTTGAGACATTACTCCCAAGGAGGAAAGTGCGCATGGTGACTGTTATATTCAATCCCGATGCAAATTCTGTGTTTCATCAACGCTCTGATAGTCCACAGACTACAGAATGCCCCCAGATGTGCATCGGAAACTATACTGGTCTTCCAGGGAACGATAAAAGCGTAAACTGTTTGAGACATTACTCCCATGGAGGAAAGTGCGCATGGTGACTGTTGTATTCAATCCCGATTCAATTTCTGTGTTTGAACAACACTCTGATAGTTTACAGATTACAGAATGCCTCCAGATGTGCATCGGAAACTACTACTGGTCTTAAAGGGATCGATCAAAGCGTATTCTGTTTGAGACGTCACTCCCATGGGGGAAAATGCGCATGATGACTGTTGTATTCAATCCCAATGCAATTTCTGTGTCTCATCAACACTCTGATAGTCCACAGACTACAGAATGCCTCCAGATGTGCATCGCAAACTACTACTGGTGTTGCGGGGAACGATCAAAGCGTAGAATTTTTGTGACACTACTCGCATGTAGGAAAGTGCCATCGTGACTGTTGTATTCAATCCCGAAGCAACTTCGGTGTTTCATCAATACTCTGATAGTCCACAGACTACAGAATGCCTCCAGATGTGCATCGGAAACTACTACTGGTGTTCCAGGAAACGATCAAAGCGTAGACTGTTAGAGACATTACTCCCATAGAGGAAAGAGCGCATGGTGACTGTTGTATTCAATCCCGATGCAATTTCTGTGTTTCATCAACACTTTGAAGGTCCACAGATTGCAGAATGCCTCCAGATGTGCATCGGAAACTACTACTGGTCTTGCAGGGAACGATCAAAGCGTAGACTGTTACAGACATTACTCCCAATGAGGAAAGTTTGCATGGGGTCTGTTGTATTCAATCCCGATGCAATTTCTGTGTTTCATCAACACTCAGATAGGTGACAGATTGCAGAATGCCTCCAGATGTGCATCGGTAACTACTACTGGTCTTGCAGGGAACGATCAAAGCGTAGATTGTTAGAGACATTACTCCCATGGAGGAAAGTGCGCATGGTGACTGTTGTATTGAATCCCGATGCAATTTCTGTGTTTCATCAACACTCTGTTAGTCCACAGATTACAGAATGCCTCCAGATGTGCATCGGAAACTTTTACAGGTTTTCCAGCGAACGATCAAAACGTAAACAGTTTGAGACATTACTCCCATGGAGGAATGTGCGCATGGTGACTGTTGTATTCAATCCTGTTTGCAATTTCTGGGTTTCATCAAAAATCTGATAGTCCACACATTACAGAATGACCCCAGATGTGCATCGGAAGCTACTACTGGTCTTCCAGGGAACGATCAAAGCGTAAACTGTTTGAGACATTACTCCCATGGAGGAAAGTGCGTATGGTGACTGTTGTATTCAATCCCGATGCAATTTCTGTGTTTCATCAACACTCTGATAGTCCACAGACTGCAGAATGCTTCCTGATGTGCATCGGAAACTACTTCTGGTCTTCCAGGGTATGATCATAGCGTAGAATTTTTGTGACATTACCCCCATGTAGGAAAGTGCGCATGGTGACTGTTGCATTCAATCCCTATGCAATTTCTGTGTCTCATCAACACTTTGAAGGTCCACAGAATACAGAATGCCTCCAGATGTGCATCGGAAACTACTACCGGTCTTCCAGAAAACCATCAAAACGTAGACAGTTTGAAACATTACTCCCATGGAGGAAAGTTCGCATGGTGGCTGTTGTATTCAATCCCGATGCAATTTCTGTGTTTCAACAACACTCTGTTAGTCCACAGATTGCGGAATGCCTCCAGATGTGCATCGGAAACTACTACAGGTCTTCCAGGGAACGATCAAAACGTAAACTGTTTGAGACATTACTCCCAAGGAGGAAAGTGCACATGGTGACTGTTGTATTCAATCCTGATTGCAATTTCTGTGTTTCATCAATACTCTGATAGTCCACACATTACAGAATGTCCCCAGATGTGCATCGGAAACTACTACTGGTCTTCCAGGGAACGATCAAAGCGTAAACTGTTTGAGACATTACTCCCATGGAGGAAAGTGCGCATGGTGACTGTTGTATTCAATCCCGATACAATTTCTGTGTCTCATCAACACTTTAATGGTCCACAGATTACAGAATGCCTCCAGATGTGCATCGGAAACTACTACTGCTCTTCCAGGGAACGATCAAGTCCTAGACTGTTTGAGACATTACTCCCATTTAGGAAAATTGCGCATGGTGACTGTTGTATTCAATCCCGATGCAATTTCTGTGTCTCATCAACACTTTGAAGGTCCACTGATTACAGAATGCCTCCAGATGTGCATCGGAAACTACTACTGGTGTTCCAGGAAACGATCAAAGCGTAAACTGTTTGAGACATTACTCCCATGGAGGAAAGTTTGCATGGTGTCTGTTGTATTCAATCCCGATGCAATTTCTGTGTTTCATCAACACTCAGATAGGTGACAGATTACAGAATGCCTCCAGATGTGCATCGGAAACTACTACTGGTCTTCCAGGGAACGATCAAAGCGTAGACTATTTGAGACATTACTCCCATGAAGGAAAGTGCGCATGGTTGACTGTTGTATTCAATCTCGCGGCAATTCCTGTGTTTCATAAACACATTGAAGGTCCACAGATTTCAGAATGCCTCCAGATGTGCATCGTAACCTACTACTGGTCTTCCAGGGAACGATCAAAGCGTAGACTTTTAGAAACATTACTCCCATGGAGGAAAGTGCGCATGATGACTGTTGTATTGATTCCCGATGCAATTTCTGTGTTTCATCAACACTCTGTTAGTCCACAGATTACAGAATGCCCTCAGATGTGCATCGGAAACTACTACAGGTTTTCCAGGGAACGATCAAAACGTAAACTGTTTGAGACATTACTCCCATGGAGGAAAGTGCGTATGGTGACTGTTGTATTCACTCCTGTTTGCAATTTCTGGGTTTCATCAACACTCTGATAGTTCACACATTACAGAATGACCCCAGATGTGCATCGGAAACTACTACTGGTCTTCCAGGGAACGATCAAAGCGTAAACTGTTTGAGACATTACTCCCATGGAGGAATGTGCGCATGGTGACTGTTGTATTCAATCCCGAAGCAATTTCTGTGTTTCATCAACACTCTGATAGTCCACAGACTACAGAATGAATCCAGATGTGCATCGTAAACTTCTACTGGTCCTGCAGGGAACGATCAAAGCGTAGACTGTTTGAGACATTACTCCCAAGGAGGAAAGTGCGCATGGTGACTGTTATATTCAATCCCGATGCAAATTCTGTGTTTCATCAACGCTCTGATAGTCCACAGACTACAGAATGCCCCCAGATGTGCATCGGAAACTATACTGGTCTTCCAGGGAACGATAAAAGCGTAAACTGTTTGAGACATTACTCCCATGGAGGAAAGTGCGCATGGTGACTGTTGTATTCAATCCCGTTTCAATTTCTGTGTTTGAACAACTCTCTGATAGTTTACAGATTACAGAATGCCTCCAGATGTGCATCGGAAACTACTACTGGTCTTAAAGGGATCGATCAAAGCGTATTCTGTTTGAGACGTCACTCCCATGGAGGAAAATGCGCATGATGACTGTTGTATTCAATCCCAATGCAATTTCTGTGTCTCATCAACACTCTGATAGTCCACAGACTACAGAATGCCTCCAGATGTGCATCGCAAACTACTACTGGTCTTGCAGGGAACGATCAAAGCGTAGGCTGTTAGAGACATTACTCCCATGGAGGAAAGAGCGCATGGTGACTGTTGTATTGAATCCCGATGCAACGTCTGTGTTTCATCAACACTCTGTTAGTCCACACATTGCAGAATGCCTCCAGATGTGCATCGGAAACTACTACAGGTCTTCCAGGGAACGATCAAAACGTAAACAGTTTGAGACATTACTCCCAAGGGGGAAAGTGCGCATGGTTACTGTTCTATTCAATCCTGATTGCAATTACTGTGTTTCATCAACACTCTGATAGTCCACACATTACAGAATGTACCCAGATGTGCATCAGAAACTACCACAGGTCTTCCAGGGAACGATCAAAACGTAAACTGTTTGAGACATTACTCCCACGGAGGAAAGTGCGCATGGTGACTGTTGTATTCAATCCTGATTGCAATTTCTGTGTTTCATCAACACTCTGATAGTCCACACATTACAGAATGTCCATAGATGTGCATCGGAAACTACTACTGGTCTTCCAGGGAACGATCAAAGCGTAAACTGTTTGAGTCATTACTCCCATGGAGGAAAGTGCGCATGGTGATTGTTGTATTCAATCCCGATGCAATTTCTGTGTCTCATGAAAACTCTGATAGTCCACAGACTACAGAATGCCTCCAGATGTGCATCGGAAACTACTACTGGTCTACCAGGGAACGATCAAAGCGTAGAATTTTTGTGACATTACTCGCATGTAGGAAAGTGCGCATCGTGATTGTTGTATTCAATCCCGATGCAATTTCTGTGTCTCATCAACACTTTGAAAGTCCACAGATGACAGAATGCCTCCAGATGTTTATCGCAAACTACTACTGGTCTTCCAGAAAACGATCAAAGCGTAGACAGTTTGAGACATTACTCCCATGGAGGAAAGTTCGCATGGTGATTGTTGTATTCAATCCCGATGCAATTTCTGTGTCTCATGAAAACTCTGATAGTCCACAGACTAAAGAATGCCTCCAGATGTGCATCGGAAACTACTACTGGTCTACCAGGGAACGATCAAAGCGTAGAATTTTTGTGACATTACTCGCATGTAGGAAAGTGCGCATCGTGATTGTTGTATTCAATCCCGATGCAATTTCTGTGTCTCATCAACACTTTGAAAGTCCACAGATGACAGAATGCCTCCAGATGTGCATCGCAAACTACTACTGGTCTTCCAGAAAACGATCAAAGCGTAGACAGTTTGAGACATTACTCCCATGGAGGAAAGTTCGCATGGTGACTGTTGTATTCAGTCCCGATGCCATTTCTGTGTTTCAACAACACTCAGATAGGTTACAAATTACAGAATGCCTCCAGATGTGCATCGGAAACTACTACTGGTCTTCCAGGGAACGATCAAAGCGTAGACTGTTTGAGACATTACTCTCATGGAGGAAAGTGCGCATGGTGTCTGTTGTATTCAATCCCGATGCAATTTCTGTGTTTCATCAACACTCAGATAGGTTACAAATTACAGAATGCCTCCAGATGTGCATCGCAAACTACTACTGGTCTTCCAGGGAACGATCAAAGCGTAGACTGTTTGAGACATTACTCTCATGGAGGAAAGTGCGCATGGTGACTGTTGTATTCAATCTCGTGGCAATTTCTGTGCTTCATCAACACTTTAAAGGTCCACAGATTACAGAATGCCCCCAGATGTGCATCGGAAACTATACTGGTCTTCCAGGGAACGATAAAAGCGTAAACTGTTTGAGACATTACTCCCATGGAGGAAAGTGCGCATGGTGACTGTTGTATTCAATCCCGAATCAATTTCTGTGTTTGACCAACACTCTGATAGTTTACAGATTACAGAATCCCTCCAGATGTGCATCGGAAACTACTACTGGTCTTAAAGGGATCGATCAAAGCGTATTCTGTTTGAGACGTCACTCCCATGGAGGAAAATGCGCATGATGACTGTTGTATTCAATCCCAATGCAATTTCTGTGTCTCATCAACACTCTGATAGTCCACAGACTACAGAATGCCTCCAGATGTGCATCGGAAACTACTTCAGGTCTTCCAGGGAACGATCTAAACGTAAACAGTTTGAGACATTACTCCCAAGGGGGAAAGTGCGCATGGTGACTGTTCTGTTCAATCCTGATTGCAATTTCTGTGTTTCATCAACACTCTGATAGTCCACACATTACAGAATGTACCCAGATGTGCATCAGAAACTACTACAGGTCTTCCAGGGAACGATCAAAGCGTAAACTGTTTGAGACATTACTCCCAAGGAGGAAAGTGCGCATGGTGACTGTTGTATTCAATCCTGATTGCAATTTCTGTGTTTCATCAACACTCTGATAGTAGACACATTACAGAATGTCCATAGATGTGCATCGGAAACTACTACTGGTCTTCCAGGGTACGATCAAAGCGTAAACTGTTTGAGTCATTACTCCCACGGAGGAAAGTGCGCATGGTGATTGTTGTATTCAATCCCGATGCAATTTCTGTGTCTCATGAAAACTCTGATAGTCCACAGACTACAGAATGCCTCCAGATGTGCATCGGAAACTACTACTGGTCTTCCAGGGAACGATCAAAGCGTAGAATTTTTGTGACATTACTCGCATGTAGGAAAGTGCGCATCGTGACTGTTGTATTCAATCCCGATGCAATTTCTGTGTCTCATCAACACATTGAAAGTCCACAGAAGACAGAATGCCTCCAGATGTGCATCGGAAACTACTACTGGTGTTCCAGAAAACGATCAAAGCGTAGACAGTTTGAGACATTACTCCTATGGAGGAAAGTTCGCATGGTGACTGTTGTATTCAGTCCCGATGCAATTTCTGTGTTTCAACATCACTCTGATAGTCCACAGATTACAGAATGCCTCCAGATGTGCATCGGAAACTACTCCTGGTCATCCATAGAACGATCAAAGCGTAGACTGTTTGAGACATTACTCCCATTTACGAAATTTGCTCTTGGTGACTGTTGTATTCAATCCCGATGCAATTTCTGTGTTTCATCAACATTCAGATAGGTTACAGATTACACAATGCCTCCAGATGTGCATCGCAAACTATACTGGCCTTCCAGGGAACGATAAAAGAGTAAACTGTTTGAGACATTACTCCCATGGAGGAAAGTGCGTATGGTGACTGTTGTATTTAATCCCGATTCAATTTCTGTGTTTGAACTACACTCTGATAGTTTACAGATTACAGAATGCCTCCAGATGTGCATCGGAAACTACTACTGGTCTTAAAGGGATCGATCAAAGCGTATTCTGTTTGAGACGTCACTCCCATGGAGGAAAATGCGCATGATGACTGTTGTATTCAATCCCAATGCAATTTCTTTGTCTCATCAACACTCTGATAGTCCACAGACTACAGAATGCCTCCAGATATGCATCGCAAACTACTACTGGTCTTGCAGGGAACGATCAAAGCGTAGACTGTTAGAGACCTTACTCCCATGGAGGAAAGAGCGCATGGTGACTGTTGTATTGAATCCCGATGCAACTTCTGTGTTTCATCAACACTCGGTTAGCCCACAGATTGCAGAATGCCTCCAGATGTGCATCGGAAGGTACTACAGGTCTTCCAGGGAAAGATCAAAACGTAAACTGTTTGAGACATTACTCCCATGGAGGAAAGTGCGCATGGTGACTGTTGTATTCAATCCCGATACAATTTCTGTGTCTCATCAACACTTTAATGGTCCACAGATTACAGAATGCCTCCAGATGTGCATCGCAAACTACTACTGCTCTTCCAGGGAACGATCAAGTCCTAGACTGTTTGAGACATTACTCCCATTTAGGAAAATTGCGCATGGTGACTGTTGTATTCAATCCCGATGCAATTTCTGTGTCTCATCAACACTTTGAAGGTCCACTGATTACAGAATGCCTCCAGATGTGCATCGGAAACTACTACTGGTGTTCCAGGAAACGATCAAAGCGTAAACTGTTTGAGACATTACTCCCATGGAGGAAAGTTTGCATGGTGTCTGTTGTATTCAATCCCGATGCAATTTCTGTGTTTCATCAACACTCAGATAGGTGACAGATTACAGAATGCCTCCAGATGTGCATCGGAAACTACTACTGGTCTTCCAGGGAACGATCAAAGCGTAGACTATTTGAGACATTACTCCCATGAAGGAAAGTGCGCATGGTTGACTGTTGTATTCAATCTCGCGGCAATTCCTGTGTTTCATAAACACATTGAAGGTCCACAGATTTCAGAATGCCTCCAGATGTGCATCGGAACCTACTACTGGTCTTGCAGGGAACGATCAAAGCGTAGACTTTTAGAGACATTACTCCCATGGAGGAAAGTGCGCATGGTGACTGTTGTATTGAATCCCGATGCAATTTCTGTGTTTCATCAACACTCTGTTAGTCCACAGATTACAGAATGCCCTCAGATGTGCATCGGAAACTACTACAGGTTTTCCAGGGAACGATCAAAACGTAAACTGTTTGAGACATTACTCCCATGGAGGAAAGTGCGCATGGTGACTGTTGTATTCACTCCTGTTTGCAATTTCTGGGTTTCATCAACACTCTGATAGTTCACACATTACAGAATGACCAAAGATGTGCATCGGAAACTACTACTGGTCTTCCAGAAAACCATCAAAGCGTAGACAGTTTGAGAAATTACTCCCATGGAGGAAAGTTCGCATGGTGACTGTTGTATTCAATCCCGATGCAATTTCTGTGTTTCACCAACACTCTGATAGTCCACAGATAACAGAATGCCTAAAGATGTGCATCGGAAAATACTCCTGGTCATCCAGTGAACGATCAAAGCTAAGACTGTTTGAGACATTACTCCCAAGGGGGAAAGTGCGCATGGTTACTGTTCTATTCAATCCTGATTGCAATTACTGTGTTTCATCAACACTCTGATAGTCCACACATTACAGAATGTACCCAGATGTGCATCAGAAACTACCACAGGTCTTCCAGGGAACGATCAAAACGTAAACTGTTTGAGACATTACTCCCACGGAGGAAAGTGCGCATGGTGACTGTTGTATTCAATCCTGATTGCAATTTCTGTGTTTCATCAACACTCTGATAGTCCACACATTACAGAATGTCCATAGATGTGCATCGGAAACTACTACTGGTCTTCCAGGGAACGATCAAAGCGTAAACTGTTTGAGACATTACTCCCATGGAGGAAAGTGCGCATGGTGACTTTTGTATTCAATCCCGAAGCAATTTCTGTGTTTCATCAACACTCTGATAGTCCACAGACTACAGAATGAATCCAGATGTGCATCGTAAACTTCTACTGGTCCTGCAGGGAACGATCAAAGCGTAGACTGTTTGAGACATTACTCCCAAGGAGGAAAGTGCGCATGGTGACTGTTATATTCAATCCCGATGCAAATTCTGTGTTTCATCAACGCTCTGATAGTCCACAGACTACAGAATGCCCCCAGATGTGCATCGGAAACTATACTGGTCTTCCAGGGAACGATAAAAGCGTAAACTGTTTGAGACATTACTCCCATGGAGGAAAGTGCGCATGGTGACTGTTGTATTCAATCCCGTTTCAATTTCTGTGTTTGAACAACTCTCTGATAGTTTACAGATTACAGAATGCCTCCAGATGTGCATCGGAAACTACTACTGGTCTTAAAGGGATCGATCAAAGCGTATTCTGTTTGAGACGTCACTCCCATGGAGGAAAATGCGCATGATGACTGTTGTATTCAATCCCAATGCAATTTCTGTGTCTCATCAACACTCTGATAGTCCACAGACTACAGAATGCCTCCAGATGTGCATCGCAAACTACTACTGGTCTTGCAGGGAACGATCAAAGCGTAGGCTGTTAGAGACATTACTCCCATGGAGGAAAGAGCGCATGGTGACTGTTGTATTGAATCCCGATGCAACGTCTGTGTTTCATCAACACTCTGTTAGTCCACACATTGCAGAATGCCTCCAGATGTGCATCGGAAACTACTACAGGTCTTCCAGGGAACGATCAAAACGTAAACAGTTTGAGACATTACTCCCAAGGGGGAAAGTGCGCATGGTTACTGTTCTATTCAATCCTGATTGCAATTACTGTGTTTCATCAACACTCTGATAGTCCACACATTACAGAATGTACCCAGATGTGCATCAGAAACTACCACAGGTCTTCCAGGGAACGATCAAAACGTAAACTGTTTGAGACATTACTCCCACGGAGGAAAGTGCGCATGGTGACTGTTGTATTCAATCCTGATTGCAATTTCTGTGTTTCATCAACACTCTGATAGTCCACACATTACAGAATGTCCATAGATGTGCATCGGAAACTACTACTGGTCTTCCAGGGAACGATCAAAGCGTAAACTGTTTGAGTCATTACTCCCATGGAGGAAAGTGCGCATGGTGATTGTTGTATTCAATCCCGATGCAATTTCTGTGTCTCATGAAAACTCTGATAGTCCACAGACTACAGAATGCCTCCAGATGTGCATCGGAAACTACTACTGGTCTACCAGGGAACGATCAAAGCGTAGAATTTTTGTGACATTACTCGCATGTAGGAAAGTGCGCATCGTGATTGTTGTATTCAATCCCGATGCAATTTCTGTGTCTCATCAACACTTTGAAAGTCCACAGATGACAGAATGCCTCCAGATGTGCATCGCAAACTACTACTGGTCTTCCAGAAAACGATCAAAGCGTAGACAGTTTGAGACATTACTCCCATGGAGGAAAGTTCGCATGGTGATTGTTGTATTCAATCCCGATGCAATTTCTGTGTCTCATGAAAACTCTGATAGTCCACAGACTACAGAATGCCTCCAGATGTGCATCGGAAACTACTACTGGTCTACCAGGGAACGATCAAAGCGTAGAATTTTTATGACATTACTCGCATGTAGGAAAGTGCGCATCGTGATTGTTGTATTCAATCCCGATGCAATTTCTGTGTCTCATCAACACTTTGAAAGTCCACAGATGACAGAATGCCTCCAGATGTGCATC
The DNA here is from genome assembly GCF_023897955.1 of Schistocerca gregaria. Taxonomy (NCBI): domain Eukaryota; kingdom Metazoa; phylum Arthropoda; class Insecta; order Orthoptera; family Acrididae; genus Schistocerca; species Schistocerca gregaria. Next base: position 3,970,315 of record NW_026061707.1, on the reverse strand, counting down.
GCAAACTACTACTGGTCTTCCAGAAAACGATCAAAGCGTAGACAGTTTGAGACATTACTCCCATGGAGGAAAGTTCGCATGGTGACTGTTGTATTCAGTCCCGATGCAATTTCTGTGTTTCAACAACACTCAGATAGGTTACAAATTACAGAATGCCTCCAGATGTGCATCGGAAACTACTACTGGTCTTCCAGGGAACGATCAAAGCGTAGACTGTTTGAGACATTACTCTCATGGAGGAAAGTGCGCATGGTGTCTGTTGTATTCAATCCCGATGCAATTTCTGTGTTTCATCAACACTCAGATAGGTTACAAATTACAGAATGCCTCCAGATGTGCATCGCAAACTACTACTGGTCTTCCAGGGAACGATCAAAGCGTAGACTGTTTGAGACATTACTCTCATGGAGGAAAGTGCGCATGGTGACTGTTGTATTCAATCCTGAATGTAATTTCTGTGTTTCATCAACACTCTGATAGTCCACACATTACAGAATGTCCCCAGTTGTGCATCGGAAACTACTACAGGTCTTCCAGAGAACGATCAATGCGTAAACTGTTTGAGACATTACTCCCATGGAGGAAAGTGCGCATGGTGACTGTTGTATTCAATCTCGTGGCAATTTCTGTGCTTCATCAACACTTTAAAGGTCCACAGATTACAGAATGCCCCCAGATGTGCATCGGAAACTATACTGGTCTTCCAGGGAACGATAAAAGCGTAAACTGTTTGAGACATTACTCCCATGGAGGAAAGTGCGCATGGTGACTGTTGTATTCAATCCCGATTCAATTTCTGTGTTTGAACAACACTCTGATAGTTTACAGATTACAGAATCCCTCCAGATGTGCATCGGAAACTACTACTGGTCTTAAAGGGATCGATCAAAGCGTATTCTGTTTGAGACGTCACTCCCATGGAGGAAAATGCGCATGATGACTGTTGTATTCAATCCCAATGCAATTTCTGTGTCTCATCAACACTCTGATAGTCCACAGACTACAGAATGCCTCCAGATGTGCATCGGAAACTACTTCAGGTCTTCCAGGGAACGATCTAAACGTAAACAGTTTGAGACATTACTCCCAAGGGGGAAAGTGCGCATGGTGACTGTTCTGTTCAATCCTGATTGCAATTTCTGTGTTTCATCAACACTCTGATAGTCCACACATTACAGAATGTACCCAGATGTGCATCAGAAACTACTACAGGTCCTCCAGGGAACGATCAAAGCGTAAACTGTTTGAGACATTACTCCCAAGGAGGAAAGTGCGCATGGTGACTGTTGTATTCAATCCTGATTGCAATTTCTGTGTTTCATCAACACTCTGATAGTAGACACATTACAGAATGTCCATAGATGTGCATCGGAAACTACTACTGGACTTCCAGGGTACGATCAAAGCGTAAACTGTTTGAGTCATTACTCCCATGGAGGAAAGTGCGCATGGTGATTGTTGTATTCAATCCCGATGCAATTTCTGTGTCTCATGAAAACTCTCATAGTCCACAGACTACAGAATGCCTCCAGATGTGCATCGGAAACTACTACTGGTCTTCCAGGGAACGATCAAAGCGTAGAATTTTTGTGACATTACTCGCATGTAGGAAAGTGCGCATCGTGACTGTTGTATTCAATCCCGATGCAATTTCTGTGTCTCATCAACACATTGAAAGTCCACAGATGACAGAATGCCTCCAGATGTGCATCGGAAACTACTACTGGTCTTCCAGAAAACGATCAAAGCGTAGACAGTTTGAGACATTACTCCTATGGAGGAAAGTTCGCATGGTGACTGTTGTATTCAGTCCCGATGCAATTTCTGTGTTTCAACAACACTCTGATAGTCCACAGATTACAGAATGCCTCCAGATGTGCATCGGAAACTACTCCTGGTCATCCATAGAACGATCAAAGCGTAGACTGTTTGAGACATTACTCCCATTTACGAAATTTGCTCTTGGTGACTGTTGTATTCAATCCCGATGCAATTTCTGTGTTTCATCAACATTCAGATAGGTTACAGATTACACAATGCCTCCAGATGTGCATCGCAAACTATACTGGCCTTCCAGGGAACGATAAAAGAGTAAACTGTTTGAGACATTACTCCCATGGAGGAAAGTGCGTATGGTGACTGTTGTATTTAATCCCGATTCAATTTCTGTGTTTGAACAACACTCTGATAGTTTACAGATTACAGAATGCCTCCAGATGTGCATCGGAAACTACTACTGGTCTTAAAGGGATCGATCAAAGCGTATTCTGTTTGAGACGTCACTCCCATGGAGGAAAATGCGCATGATGACTGTTGTATTCAATCCCAATGCAATTTCTTTGTCTCATCAACACTCTGATAGTCCACAGACTACAGAATGCCTCCACATATGCATCGCAAACTACTACTGGTCTTGCAGGGAACGATCAAAGCGTAGACTGTTAGAGACCTTACTCCCATGGAGGAAAGAGCGCATGGTGACTGTTGTATTGAATCCCGATGCAACTTCTGTGTTTCATCAACACTCGGTTAGCCCACAGATTGCAGAATGCCTCCAGATGTGCATCGGAAGGTACTACAGGTCTTCCAGGGAAAGATCAAAACGTAAACTGTTTGAGACATTACTCCCAAGGAGGAAAGTGCGCATGGTGACAGTTGTATTCAATCCTGATTGCATTTTCTGTGTTTCATCAACACTCTGATAGTCCACACATTACAGAATGTCCCCAGATGTGCATCGGAAACTAGTACAGGTCTTCCAGGGAACGATCAAAACGTAAAGTGCTTGAGACATTACTCCCAAGGAGGAAAGTGCGCATGGTGACTGTTGTATTCAATCCTGATTGCAATTTCTGTGTTTCATCAACACTCTGATAGTCCACACGTTACAGAATGTCCCCAGATGTGCATCGGAAACTACTACTGGTCTTCCAGGAAACGATCAAAGCGTAGAATTTTTGTGACATTACTCCCATGTAGGAAAGTGCGCATGGAGACTGTTGTATTCGATTCCGATGCAATTTCTGTGTCTCATCAACACTCTGATAGTCCACAGACTACAGAATGCCTCCAGATGTGCATCAGAAACTACTACTGGTCTTCCAGGGAACGATCAAAGCGTAGAATTTTTGTGACATTACTCCCATGTAGGAAAGTGCGCATGGAGACTGTTGTATTCAATCCCGATGTAATTTCTGTGTCTCATCAACACTTTGAAAGTCCACAGATTACAGAATGCCTCCAGATATGCATCGGAAACTACTACTGGTCTTCCAGAAAATGATCAAAGCGTAGACAATTTGAGACATTACTCCCATGGAGGAAAGTTCGCATGGTGACTGTTGTATTCAGTCCCGATGCAATTTCTGTGTTTCAACAACACTCTGATAGTCCACAGATTACAGAATGCCTCCAGATGTGCATCGGAAACTACTCCTGGTCGTCCAGGGAACGTTCAAAGCCTAGACTGTTAGAGACATTAATCCCATGGAGGAAAGTGCGCATGGTGAATGTTGTATTCAACCACGATGCTATTTCTGTGTTTCAACAACACTCTGATAGTCAACGGATAACAGAATGCCTCCAGATGTGCATCGGAAACTACTACTGGTCTTCCAGGGAACGATCAAAGCGTAGACCGTTTGAGACATTACTCCCATTTAGGAAAATTGCGCATGGTGTCTGTTGTATTCAATCCCGATGCAATTTCTGTGTTTCATCAACACTCAGATAGGTTACAAATTACAGAATGCCTCCAGATGTGCATCGCAAACTACTACTGGTCTTCCAGGGAACGATCAAAGCGTAGACAGTTTGAGACATTACTCCCATGGAAGAAAGTGCGCATGGCTGACTGTTGAATTCAATCTCGCGGCAATGCCTGTGTTTCATAAACACTTTGAAGGTCCACAGATTACAGAATGCCTCCAGATGTGCATCGTAAACTACTACTGGTCTTGCAGGGAACGATCAAAGCGTAGACTGTTTGAGACATTACTGCCATGGAGGAAAGTGCGCATGGTGACTGTTGTATTCAATCCCGATGCAATTTTTGTGTTTCATCAACACTCTGATAGTCCACAGATTACAGAATGCCCCCAGATGTGCATCGGAAACAATACTGGTCTTCCAGGGAACGATAAAAGCGAAAACTGTTTGAGACATTACTCCCATGGATTAAAGTGCGCATGGTGACGGTTGTATTCAATCCCGATGCAATTTCTGTGTTTGATCAACACTCTGATAGTTTACAGATTACAGAATGCCTCCAGATGTGCATCGGAAACTACTACTGGTCATAAAGGGAGCGATCAAAGCGTATTCTGTTTGAGACATCACTCCCATAAAGGAAAATGCGCATGATCACTGTTGTATTCAATCCCGAGACAATTTCTATGTTTCATCAACACTTTGAAGGTCCACAAATTACAGAATGCCTACAGATGTGCATCGGAAACTACTACTTGTCTTAGAGGGAACGATCAAAGCGTAGACTATTTGAGACATTACTCCCATGGAGGAAAGTGCGCATGGTGACTGTTGTATTCAATCCCGCGGCAATTCCTGTGTTTCATCAACACTTTGAACGTCCACATCTTACAGAATGCATCCAGATGTGCATCGGAAACTACTACAGGTCTTGCAGGGAACGATCAAAGCGTAGATTGTTTGAGACATTACTCCCATGGAGGGAAGTGCGCATGGTGACTGTTGTATTAAGTCACGATGCAATTTCTGTGATTCATCAACACATTGAAGGTCCAAAGATTACAGAATGCCTCCAGATGAGCATCGGGAACTACCACTGGTCTTCCAGGAAACGATCAAACCGTAGACTGTTTGAGACATTACTCCCATTGAGGATAGTGAGAATGGTGACTGTTGCATTCAATCCCGAGGCTATTTCTGTGTTTCATCAACACTTTGAAGGTCCACAAATTGCAGAATGCCTCCAGATGTGCATCGGAAACAACTACTGGTCTTGCAGGGAACGATCAAAGCGTAGACTGTTTGAGACATTACTCCCATGGAGGAAAGTGCGCTTGGTGACTGTTGTATTCAATCCCGATGCAATTTCTGTGTTTGAACAACACTCTGATAGTTTAAAGGTTACAGAATGCCTCCAGATGTGCATCGGAAACTACTACTGGTCTTCCAGGGAACGATCAAGGCGTAGACAGTTTGAGACATTACTCCCGTGGAGGAAAGTGCACATGGTGTCTGTTGTATTCAATCGCGTGGCAATTCCTGTGTTTCGTGTGTATGAGTTTGAGGTTTACGGCTGTGTCTCATGAACACTTTGAAGGTCCAAAGATTACAGAATGCCTCCAGATGTGCATCGGAAACTACTACTGGTCTTGCAGGGAACGATCAAAGCGTAGACTGTTAGAGACATTACTCCCATGGAGGAAAGTGCGCATGGTGACTGTTGTATTGAATCCCGATGCAATTTCTGTGTTTCATCAACTCTTTGAAGTTCCAAAGATTACAGAATGCCACCCGATGTGCATCGGAAACTACTACTGGTCTTGAAGGGAACGATCAAAACGTAGACTGTTTGAGACATTACTCCCATGGAGACTGTTGTATTCAATCCCGCGGCAATATCTGTGTTTCATCAACACTCTGAAGTTCCATAGATTACAGAATGCCTCCAGATGTGCATCGGAAACTTCTACTGGTCTTGCATTGAACGATCAAAGCGTAGACTGTTTGAGACATTACTCCCATGGAGTAAAGTGCGCATGGTGACTGTTGTATTCAATCCCGATGCAATTTCTGTGTTTCATCAACACTCTGATAGTAAACACATTACAGAATGCAAACAGATGTGCATCGGAAACTGCTACTGGTCTTCCAGGGAACATTGAAAGTGTAAACTGTTGAGACATTACTCCCATGGAGGAAAGTGCGCATGGTGACTGTTGTATTCAATCCTGATGCAATTTCTGTGTTTCATCAACACTTTGAAGGTCCAAAGATTACAGAATGCCTCCCGATGAGCATCGGATACTACTGCTGGTCTTCCAGGAAACGATACAACCGTAGACTATTTGAGACATTACTACCATGTAGGAAAGTGCGCATGATGTCTGTTGTATTCAATCCCGAGACAATTTCTGTGTTTCATCAACACTCTGATAGTCCACAGACTACAGAATGCCCCCAGATGTGCATCGGAAACTATACTGGTCTTCCAGGGAACGATAAAAGCGTAAACTGTTTGAGACATTACTCCCATGGAGGAAAGTGCGCATGGTGACTGTTGTATTCAATCCGGAGGCAATTTCTGTGTTTCATCAACACTCTGATAGTCCACAGATTAAAGAATGCCCTAAGATGTGCATCGGAAACTATACTGGTCTTCCAGGGAACGATAAAAGCGTAAACTGTTTGAGACATTACTCCCATGGAGGAAAGTGCGCATGGTGACTGTTGTATTCAATCCTAGTTGTAATTTCTGTGTTTCATCAACACTCTGATAGTCCACACATTACAGAATGTCCCCAGTTGTGCATCGGAAACTACTACAGGTCTTCCAGGGAACGATCAATGCGTAAACTGTTTGAGACATTACTCCCATGGAGGAAAGAGCGCATGGTGACTGTTGTATTCAATCCCGTGGCAATTTCTGTGCTTCATCAACACTTTAAAGGTCCACAGATTACAGAATGCCTCCAGATGTGCATCGGAAACTACTACTGGTCTTGCAGGGAACGATCAAAGCGTAGACTGTTAGAGACATTACTCCCATGGAGGAAAGTGCGCATGGTGACTGTTGTATTCAATCCCGATTCAATTTCTGTGTTTGAACAACACTCTGATAGTTTACAGATTACAGAATTCCTCCAGATGTGCATCGGAAACTACTACTGGTCTTAAAGGGATCGATCAAAGCGTATTCTGTTGGAGACGTCACTCCCATGGAGGAAAATGCGCATGATGACTGTTGTATTCAATCCCAATGCAATTTCTGTGTCTCATCAACACTCTGATAGTCCACAGACTACAGAATGCCTCCAGATGTGCATCGGAAACTACTACAGGTCTTCCAGGGAACGATCTAAACGTAAACAGTTTGAGACATTACTCCCAAGGGGGAAAGTGCGCATGGTGACTGTTCTGTTCAATCCTGATTGCAATTTCTGTGTTTCATCAACACTCTGATAGTCCACACATTACAGAATGTACCCAGATGTGCATCAGAAACTACTACAGGTCTTCCAGGGAACGATCAAAGCGTAAACTGTTTGAGACATTACTCCCAAGGAGGAAAGTGCGCATGGTGACTGTTGTATTCAATCCTGATTGCAATTTCTGTGTTTCATCAACACTCTGATAGTAGACACATTAGAGAATGTCCATAGATGTGCATCGGAAACTACTACTGGTCTTCCAGGGAACGATCAAAGCGTAGAATTTTTGTGACATTACTCGCATGTAGGAAAGTGCGCATCGTGACTGTTGTATTCAATCCCGATGCAATTTCTGTGTCTCATCAACACATTGAAAGTCCACAGATGACAGAATGCCTCCAGATGTGCATCGGAAACTACTACTGGTCTTCCAGAAAACGATCAAAATCGTAGACAGTTTGAGACATTACTCCCATGGAGGAAAGTTCGCATGGTGACTGTTGTATTCAGTCCCGATGCAATTTCTGTGTTTCAACAACACTCTGATAGTCCACAGATTACAGAATGCCTCCAGATGTGCATCGGAAACTACTCCTGGTCATCCATAGAACGATCAAAGCGTAGACTGTTTGAGACATTACTCCCATTTACGAAATTTGCTCTTGGTGACTGTTGTATTCAATCCCGATGCAATTTCTGTGTTTCATCAACATTCAGATAGGTTACAGATTACACAATGCCTCCAGATGTGCATCGCAAACTATACTGGCCTTCCAGGGAACGATAAAAGAGTAAACTGTTTGAGACATTACTCCCATGGAGGAAAGTGCGTATGGTGACTGTTGTATTTAATCCCGATTCAATTTCTGTGTTTGAACAACACTCTGATAGTTTACAGATTACAGAATGCCTCCAGATGTGCTCGGAAACTACTACTGGTCTTAAAGGGATCGATCAAAGCGTATTCTGTTTGAGACGTCACTCCCATGGAGGAAAATGCGCATGATGACTGTTGTATTCAATCCCAATGCAATTTCTTTGTCTCATCAACACTCTGATAGTCCACAGACTACAGAATGCCTCCAGATGTGCATCGCAAACTACTACTGGTCTTGCAGGGAACGATCAAAGCGTAGACTGTTAGAGACCTTACTCCCATGGAGGAAAGAGCGCATGGTGACTGTTGTATTGAATCCCGATGCAACTTCTGTGTTTCATCAACACTCGGTTAGCCCACAGATTGCAGAATGCCTCCAGATGTGCATCGGAAGGTACTACAGGTCTTCCAGGGAAAGATCAAAACGTAAACTGTTTGAGACATTACTCCCAAGGAGGAAAGTGCGCATGGTGACAGTTGTATTCAATCCTGATTGCATTTTCTGTGTTTCATCAACACTCTGATAGTCCACACATTACAGAATGTCCCCAGATGTGCATCGGAAACTAGTACAGGTCTTCCAGGGAACGATCAAAACGTAAAGTGCTTGAGACATTACTTCCAAGGAGGAAAGTGCGCATGGTGACTGTTGTATTCAATCCTGATTGCAATTTCTGTGTTTCATCAACACTCTGATAGTCCACACGTTACAGAATGTCCCCAGATGTGCATCGGAAACTACTACTGGTCTTCCAGGAAACGATCAAAGCGTAAACTGTTAGAGTCATTACTCCCATGGAGGAAAATGCGCATGGTGACTGTTGTATTCGATTCCGATGCAATTTCTGTGTCTCATCAACACTCTGATAGTCCACAGACTACAGAATGCCTCCAGATGTGCATCAGAAACTACTACTGGTCTTCCAGGGAACGATCAAAGCGTAGAATTTTTGTGACATTACTCCCATGTAGGAAAGTGCGCATGGAGACTGTTGTATTCAATCCCGATGTAATTTCTGTGTCTCATCAACACTTTGAAAGTCCACAGATTACAGAATGCCTCCAGATATGCATCGGAAACTACTACTGGTCTTCCAGAAAATGATCAAAGCGTAGACAATTTGAGACATTACTCCCATGGAGGAAAGTTCGCATGGTGACTGTTGTATTCAGTCCCGATGCAATTTCTGTGTTTCAACAACACTCTGATAGTCCACAGATTACAGAATGCCTCCAGATGTGCATCGGAAACTACTCCTGGTCGTCCAGGGAACGTTCAAAGCCTAGACTGTTAGAGACATTAATCCCATGGAGGAAAGTGCGCATGGTGAATGTTGTATTCAACCACGATGCTATTTCTGTGTTTCAACAACACTCTGATAGTCAACGGATAACAGAATGCCTCCAGATGTGCATCGGAAACTACTACTGGTCTTCCAGGGAACGATCAAAGCGTAGACCGTTTGAGACATTACTCCCATTTAGGAAAATTGCGCATGGTGTCTGTTGTATTCAATCCCGATGCAATTTCTGTGTTTCATCAACACTCAGATAGGTTACAAATTACAGAATGCCTCCAGATGTGCATCGCAAACTACTACTGGTCTTCCAGGGAACGATCAAAGCGTAGACAGTTTGAGACATTACTCCCATGGAGGAAAGTGCGCATGGTTGACTGTTGAATTCAATCTCGCGGCAATGCCTGTGTTTCATAAACACTTTGAAGGTCCACAGATTACAGAATGCCTCCAGATGTGCATCGTAAACTACTACTGGTCTTGCAGGGAACGATCAAAGCGTAGACTGTTTGAGACATTACTGCCATGGAGGAAAGTGCGCATGGTGACTGTTGTATTCAATCCCGATGCAATTTTTGTGTTTCATCAACACTCTGATAGTCCACAGATTACAGAATGCCCCCAGATGTGCATCGGAAACAATACTGGTCTTCCAGGGAACGATAAAAGCGAAAACTGTTTGAGACATTACTCCCATGGATTAAAGTGCGCATGGTGACGGTTGTATTCAATCCCGATGCAATTTCTGTGTTTGATCAACACTCTGATAGTTTACAGATTACAGAATGCCTCCAGATGTGCATCGGAAACTACTACTGGTCATAAAGGGAGCGATCAAAGCGTATTCTGTTTGAGACATCACTCCCATAAAGGAAAATGCGCATGATCACTGTTGTATTCAATCCCGAGACAATTTCTATGTTTCATCAACACTTTGAAGGTCCACAAATTACAGAATGCCTACAGATGTGCATCGGAAACTACTACTTGTCTTAGAGGGAACGATCAAAGCGTAGACTATTTGAGACATTACTCCCATGGAGGAAAGTGCGCATGGTGACTGTTGTATTCAATCCCGCGGCAATTCCTGTGTTTCATCAACACTTTGAACGTCCACATCTTACAGAATGCATCCAGATGTGCATCGGAAACTACTACAGGTCTTGCAGGGAACGATCAAAGCGTAGATTGTTTGAGACATTACTCCCATGGAGGGAAGTGCGCATGGTGACTGTTGTATTAAATCACGATGCAATTTCTGTGATTCATCAGCACATTGAAGGTCCAAAGATTACAGAATGCCTCCAGATGAGCATCGGGAACTACCACTGGTCTTCCAGGAAACGATCAAACCGTAGACTGTTTGAGACATTACTCCCATTGAGGATAGTGAGAATGGTGACTGTTGCATTCAATCCCGAGGCTATTTCTGTGTTTCATCAACACTTTGAAGGTCCACAAATTGCAGAATGCCTCCAGATGTGCATCGGAAACAACTACTGGTCTTGCAGGGAACGATCAAAGCGTAGACTGTTTGAGACATTACTCCCATGGAGGAAAGTGCGCTTGGTGACTGTTGTATTCAATCCCGATGCAATTTCTGTGTTTGAACAACACTCTGATAGTTTAAAGGTTACAGAATGCCTCCAGATGTGCATCGGAAACTACTACTGGTCTTCCAGGGAACGATCAAGGCGTAGACAGTTTGAGACATTACTCCCGTGGAGGAAAGTGCACATGGTGTCTGTTGTATTCAATCGCGTGGAAATTCCTGTGTTTCGTGTGTGTGAGTTTGAGGTTTACGGCTGTGTCTCATCAACACTTTGAAGGTCCTAAGATTACAGAATGCCTCCAGATGTGCATCGGAAACTACTACTGGTCTTGCAGGGAACGATCAAAGCGTAGACTGTTAGAGACATTACTCCCATGGAGGAAAGTGCGCATGGTGACTGTTGTATTGAATCCCGATGCAATTTCTGTGTTTCATCAACTCTTTGAAGGTCCAAAGATTACAGAATGCCACCCGATGTGCATCGGAAACTACTACTGGTCTTGAAGGTAACGATCAAAACGTAGACTGTTTGAGACATTACTCCCATGGAGGAAAGTGCGCATGGTGACTGTTGTATTCAATCCCGCGGCAATATCTGTGTTTCATCAACACTCTGAAGTTCCATAGATTACAGAATGCCTCCAGATGTGCATCGGAAACTTCTACTGGTCTTGCATGGAACGATCAAAGCGTAGACTGTTTGAGACATTACTCCCATGGAGTAAAGTGCGCATGGTGACTGTTGTATTCAATCCCGAAGCAATTTCTGTGTTTCATCAACACTCTGATAGTAAACACATTACAGAATGCAAACAGATGTGCATCGGAAACTGCTACTGGTCTTCCAGGGAACATTGAAAGCGTAAACTGTTGAGACATTACTCCCATGGAGGAAAGTGCGCATGGTGACTGTTGTATTCAATCCTGATGCAATTTCTGTGTTTCATCAACACTTTGAAGGTCCAAAGATTACAGAATGCCTCCCGATGAGCATCGGATACTACTGCTGGTCTTCCAGGAAACGATCCAACCGTAGACTATTTGAGACATTACTACCATGTAGGAAAGTGCGCATGATGTCTGTTGTATTCAATCCCGAGACAATTTCTGTGTTTCATCAACACTCTGATAGTCCACAGACTACAGAATGCCCCCAGATGTGCAACGGAAACTATACTGGTCTTCCAGGGAACGATAAAAGCGTAAACTGTTTGAGACATTACTCCCATGGAGGAAAGTGCGCATGGTGACTGTTGTATTCAATCCGGAGGCAATTTCTGTGTTTCATCAACACTCTGATAGTCCACAGATTAAAGAATGCACTAAGATGTGCATCGGAAACTATACTGGTCTTCCAGGGAACGATAAAAGCGTAAACTGTTTGAGACATTACTCCCATGGAGGAAAGTGCGCATGGTGACTGTTGTATTCAATCCTAATTGTAATTTCTGTGTTTCATCAACACTCTGATAGTCCACACATTACAGAATGTCCCCAGTTGTGCATCGGAAACTACTACAGGTCTTCCAGGGAACGATCAATGCGTAAACTGTTTGAGACATTACTCCCATGGAGGAAAGAGCGCATGGTGACTGTTGTATTCAATCCCGTGGCAATTTCTGTGCTTCATCAACACTTTAAAGGTCCACAGATTACAGAATGCCTCCAGATGGGCATCGTAAACTACTACTGGTCCTGCAGGGAACGATCAAAGCGTAGACTGTTTGAGACATTACTCCCAAGGAGGAAAGTGCGCATGGTGACTGTTGTATTCAATCCCGATGCAAATTCTGTGTTTCATCAACACTCTGATAGTCCACAGACTACAGAATGCAACCAGATGTGCATCGGAAACTATACTGGTCTTCCAGGGAACGATAAAAGCGTAAACTGTTTGAGACATTACTCCCATGGAGGAAAGTGCGCATGATGACTGTTGTATTAAATCCTGATTCATTTTCTGTGTTTGAACAACACTCTGATAGTTTACAGATTACAGAATGCCTCCAGATGTGCATCGGAAACTACTACTGGTCTTAAAGGGAACGATGAAAGCGTATTCTGTATGAGACGTCACTCCCATGGAGGAAAATGCGCCTGATGACTGTTGTATTCAATCCCAATGCAATTTCTGTGTCTCATCAACACTCTGATAGTCCACAGACTACAGAATGCCTCCAGATGTGCATCGGAAGCTACTACTGGTCTTGCAGGGAACGATAAAAGCGTAGACTTTTAGAGACATTACTCCCATGGAGGAAAGTGCGCATGGTGACTGTTGTATTGAATCCCGATGCAACTTCTGTGTTTCATCAACACTCTGTTAGTCCACAGATTGCGGAATGCCTCCAGATGTGCATCGCAAACTACTACAGGTCTTCCAGGGAACGATCAAAACGTAATCTGTTTGAGACATTACTCCCAAGGAGGAAAGTGCGCATGGTGACTGTTGTATTCAATCCTGATTGCAATTTCTGTGTTTCATCAACACTCTGATAGTCCACACATTACAGAATGTCCCCAGATGTGCATCGGAAACTACTACTGGTCTTCCAGGGAACGATCAAAGCGTAAACTGTATGAGACATTACTCCCATGGAGGAATGTGCGCATGGTGACTGTTGTATACAATCCCGAGGCAATTTCTGTGTGTCATCAACACTCTGATAGTCCACAGATTAAAGAATGCCCCAAGATGTGCATCGGAAACTATACTGGTCTTCCAGGGTACGATAAAAGCGTAAACTGTTTGAGACATTACTCCCATGGAGGAAAGTGCGCATGGTGACTGTTGTATCCAATCATGATGGTAATTTCTGTGTTTTAACAACACTGTGATAGTCCACACATTACAGAATGTGCCCAGTTGTGCATCGGAAACTACTACAGGACTTCCAGAGAACGATCAATGCGTAAACAGTTTGAGACATTACTCCCATGGAGGAAATTGCTCATGGTGACTGTTGTATTCAATCCCGTGGCAATTTCTGTGCTTCATCAACACTTCGAAGGTCCACAGATGACAGAATGCCTCTAGATGTGCATAGTAAACTACTACTGGTCCTGCAGGGAACGATCAAAGCGTAGACTGTTTGAGACATTACTCGCAAGGAGGAAAGTGCGCATGGTGACTGTTATATTCAATCCCGATGCAAATTCTGTGTTTTATCAACACTCTGTTAGTCCACAGATTGCAGAATGCCTCCAGATGTGCATCGGAAGCTACTACTGGTCTTGCAGGGAACGATAAAAGCGTAGACTTTTAGAGACATTACTCCCATGGAGGAAAGTGCGCATGGTGAATGTTGTATTGAATCCCGATGCAACTTCTGTGTTTCATCAACACTCTGTTAGTCCACAGACTGCGGAATGCCTCCAGATGTACATCGCAAACTACTACAGGTCCTCCAGGGAACGATCAAAACGTAATCTGTTTGAGACATTACTCCCAAGGAGGAAAGTGCGCATGGTGACTGTTGTATTCAATCCTGATTGCTATTTCTGTGGTTCATCAACACTCTGATAGTCCACACATTACAGAATGTCCCCAGATGTGCATCGGAAACTACTACTGGTCGTCCAGGGAACGATCAAAGCGTAAACTGTTTGAGACATTACTCCCATGGAGGAAAGTGCGCATGGTGACTGTTGTATTCAATGCGGAGGCAATTTCTGTGTTTCATCAACACTCTGATAGTCCACAGATTAAAGAATGCCCTAAGATGTGCATCGGAAACTATACTAGTCTTCCAGGGAACGATAAAAGCGTAAACTCTTTGAGACATTACTCCCATGGAGGAAAGTGCGCATGGTGACTGTTGTATTCAATCCTAATTGTAATTTCTGTGTTTCATCAACACTCTGATAGTCCACACATTACAGAATGTCCCCAGTTGTGCATCGGAAACTACTACAGGTCTTCCAGGGAACGATCAATGCGTAAACTGTTTGAGACATTACTCCCATGGAGGAAAGTGCGCATGGTGACTGTTGTATTCAATCCCGTGGCAATTTCTGTGCTTCATCAACACTTTAAAGGTCCACAGATTACAGAATGCCTCCAGATGGGCATCGTAAACTACTACTGGTCCTGCAGGGAACGATCAAAGCGTAGACTGTTTGAGACATTACTCCCAAGGAGGAAAGTGCGCATGGTGACTGTTGTATTCAATCCCGATGCAAATTCTGTGTTTCATCAACACTCTGATAGTCCACAGACTACAGAATGCAACCAGATGTGCATCGGAAACTATACTGGTCTTCCAGGGAACGATAAAAGCGTAAACTGTTTGAGACATTACTCCCATGGAGGAAAGTGCGCATGATGACTGTTGTATTAAATCCCGATTCAATTTCTGTGTTTGAACAACACTCTGATAGTTTACAGATTACAGAATGCCTCCAGATGTGCATCGGAAACTACTACTGGTCTTAAAGGGAACGATCAAAGCGTATTCTGTATGAGACGTCACTCCCATGGAGGAAAATGCGCATGATGACTGTTGTATTCAATCCCAATGCAATTTCTGTGTCTCATCAACACTCTGATAGTCCACAGACTACAGAATGCCTCCAGATGTGCATCGGAAGCTACTACTGGTCTTGCAGGGAACGATAAAAGCGTAGACTTTTAGAGACATTACTCCCATGGAGGAAAGTGCGCATGGTGACTGTTGTATTGAATCCTGATGCAACTTCTGTGTTTCATCAACACTCTGTTAGTCCACAGATTGCGGAATGCCTCCAGATGTGCATCGCAAACTACTACAGGTCTTCCAGGGAACGATCAAAACGGAATCTGTTTGAGACATTACTCCCAAGGAGGAAAGTGCGCATGGTGACTGTTGTATTCAATCCTGATTGCAATTTCTGTGTTTCATCAACACTCTGATAGTCCACACATTACAGAATGTCCCCAGATGTGCATCGGAAACTACTACTGGTCTTCCAGGGAACGATCAAAGCGTAGACTGTTAGAGACATTACTCCCATGGAGGAAAGTGCGCATGGTGACTGTTGTATTGAATCCCGATGCAATTTCTGTGTTTCATCAACTCTTTGAAGGTAAAAAGATTACAGAATGCCACCAGATGTGCATCGGAAACTACTACTGGTCTTGAAGGGAACGATCAAAACGTAGACTGTTTGAGACATTACTCCCATGGAGGAAAGTGCGCTTGGTGACTGTTGTATTCAATCCCGCGGCAATATCTGTGTTTCATCAACACTCTGAAGGTCCTTAGATTACAGAATGCCTCCAGATGTGCATCGGAAACTTCTACTGGTCTTGCATTGAACGATCAAAGCGTAGACTGTTTGAGACATTACTCCCATGGAGGAAAGTGCGCATGGTGACTGTTGTATTCAATCCCGATGCAATTTCTGTGTTTCATCAACACTCTGATAGTAAACACATTACAGAATGCAAACAGATGTGCATCGGAAACTGCTACTGGTCTTCCAGGGAACATTGAAAGCGTAAACTGTTGAGACATTACTCCCATGGAGGAAAGTGCGCATGGTGACTGTTGTATTCAATCCTGATGCAATTTCTGTGTTTCATCAACTCTTTGAAGGTCCAAAGATTACAGAATGCCTCCCGATGAGCATCGGATACTACTGCTGGTCTTCCAGGAAACGATCCAACCGTAGACTGTTTGAAACATTACTACCATGTAGGAAAGTGCGCATGATGTCTGTTGTATTCAATCCCGAGACAATTTCTGTGTTTCATCAACACTCTGATAGTCCACAGACTACAGAATGCAACCAGATGTGCATCGGAAACTATACTGGTCTTCCAGGGAACGATAAAACCGTAACCTGTTTGAGACATTACTCCCATGGAGGAAAGTGCGCATGGTGACTGTTGTATTCTATCCGGAGGCAATTTCTGTGTTTCATCAACACTCTGATAGTCCACAGATTAAAGAATGCCCTAAGATGTGCATCGGAAACTATACTGGTCTTCCAGGGAACGATAAAAGCGTAAACTGTTTGAGACATTACTCCCATGGAGGAAAGTGCGCATGGTGACTGTTGTATTCAATCCTAATTGTAATTTCTGTGTTTCATCAACACTCTGATAGTCCACACATTATAGAATGTCCCCAGTTGTGCATCGGAAACTACTACAGGTCTTCCAGGGAACGATCAATGCGTAAACTGTTTGAGACATTACTCCCATGGAGGAAAGTGCGCATGGTGACTGTTGTATTCAATCCCGTGGCAATTTCTGTGCTTCATCAACACTTTAAAGGTCCACAGATTACAGAATGCCTCCAGATGGGCATCGTAAACTACTACTGGTCCTGCAGGGAACGATCAAAGCGTAGACTGTTTGAGACATTACTCCCAAGGAGGAAAGTGCGCATGGTGACTGTTGTATTCAATCCCGATGCAAATTCTGTGTTTCATCAACACTCTGATAGTCCACAGACTACAGAATGACACAAGATGTGCGTCGGAAACTATACTGGTCTTCCAGGGAACGATAAAAGCGTAAACTGTTTGAGACATTACTCCCATGGAGGAAAGTGCGCATGATGACTGTTGTATTAAATCCCGATTCAATTTCTGTGTTTGAACAACACTCTGATAGTTTACCGATTACAGAATGCCTCCAGATGTGCATCGGAAACTACTACTGGTCTTAAAGGGAACGATCAAAGCGTATTCTGTATGAGACGTCACTCCCATGGAGGAAAATGCGCATGATGACTGTTGTATTCAATCCCAATGCAATTTCTGTGTCTCATCAACACTCTGATAGTCCACAGACTACAGAATTCCTCCAGATGTACATCGGAAGCTACTACTGGTCTTGCAGGGAACGATAAAAGCGTAGACTTTTAGAGACATTACTCCCATGGAGGAAAGTGCGCATGGTGACTGTTGTATTGAATCCCGATGCAACTTCTGTGTTTCATCAACACTCTGTTAGTCAACAGATTGCGGAATGCCTCCAGATGTGCATCGCAAACTACTACAGGTCTTCCAGGGAACGATCAAAACGTAATCTGTTTGAGACATTACTCCCAAGGAGGAAAGTGCGCATGGTGACTGTTGTATTCAATCCTGATTGCAATTTCTGTGTTTCATCAACACTCTGATAGTCCACACATTACAGAATGTCCCCAGATGTGCATCGGAAACTACTACTGGTCTTACAGGGAACGATCAAAGCGTAAACTGTATGAGACATTACTCCCATGGAGGAAAGTGCGCATGGTGACTGTTGTATACAATCCCGAGGCAATTTCTGTGTGTCATCAACACTCTGATAGTCCACAGATTAAAGAATGCCCCAAGATGTGCATCGGAAACTAAACTGGTCTTCCAGGGTACGATAAAAGCGTAAACTGTTTGAGACATTACTCCCATGGAGGAAAGTGCGCATGGTGATTGTTGTATCCAATCATGATGGTAATTTCTGTGTTTTATCAACACTCTGATAGTCCACACATTACAGAATGTCCCCAGTTGTGCATCGGAAACTACTACAGGACTTCCAGAGAACGATCAATGCGTAAACAGTTTGAGACATTACTCCCATGGAGGAAAGTGCTCATGGTGACTTGTATTCAATCCCGTGGCAATTTCTGTGCTTCATCAACACTTCGAAGGTCCACAGATGACAGAATGCCTCTAGATGTGCATCGTAAACTACTACTGGTCCTGCAGGGAACGATCAAAGCGTAGACTGTTTGAGACATTACTCGCAAGGAGGAAAGTGCGCATGGTGACTGTTATATTCAATCCCGATGCAAATTCTGTGTTTTATCAACACTCTGTTAGCCCACAGATTGCAGACTGCCTCCAGATGTGCATCGGAAGCTACTACTGGTCTTGCAAGGAACGATAAAAGCTTAGACTTTTAGAGACATTACTCCCATGGAGGAAAGTGCGCATGGTGACTGTTGTATTGAATCCCGATGCAACTTCTGTGTTTCATCAACACTCTGTTAGTCCACAGATTGCGGAATGCCTCCAGATGTGCATCGCAAACTACTACAGGTCTTCCAGGGAACGATCAAAACGTAATCTGTTTGAGACATTACTCCCAAGGAGGAAAGTGCGCATGGTGACTGTTGTATTTAATCCTGATTGCAATTTCTGTGTTTCATCAACACTCTGATAGTCCACACATTACAGAAAGTCCCCAGATGTGCATCGGAAACTACTACTGGTCTTCCAGGGAACGATCAAAGCGTAAACTGTTTGAGACGTTACTCCCATGGAGGAAAGTGCGCATGGTGACTGTTGTATTCAATCCGGAGGCAATTTCTGTGTTTCATCAACACTCTGATAGTCCACAGATTAAAGAATGCCCCAAGATGTGCATCGGAAACTATACTGGTCTTCCAGGGAACGATAAAAGCGTAAACTGTTTGAGACATTACTCCCATGGAGGAAAGTGCGCATGGTGACTGTTGTATTCAATCCTAATTGTAATTTCTGTGTTTCATCAACACTCTGATAGTCCACACATTACAGAATGTCCCCAGTTGTGCATCGGAAACTACTACAGGTCTTCCAGGGAACGATCAATGCGTAAACTGTTTGAGACATTACTCCCATGGAGGAAAGTGCGCATGGTGACTGTTGTATTCAATCCCGTGGCAATTTCTGTGCTTCATCAACACTGTAAAGGTCCACAGATTACAGAATGCCTCCAAATGGGCATCGTAAACTACTACTGGTCCTGCAGGGAACGATCAAAGCGTAGACTGTTTGAGACATTACTCCCAAGGAGGAAAGTGCGCATGGTGGCTGTTGTATTCAATCCCGATGCAAATTCTGTGTTTCATCAACACTCTGATAGTCCACAGACTACAGAATGCAACCAGTTGTGCATCGGAAACTATACTGGTCTTCCAGGGAACGATAAAAGCGTAAACTGTTTGAGACATTACTCCCATTTAGGAAAGTGCGCATGATGACTGTTGTATTAAATCCCGATTCAATTTCTGTGTTTGAACAACACTCTGATAGTTTACAGATTACAGAATGCCTCCAGATGTGCATCGGAAACTACTACTGGTCTTAAAGGGAACGATCAAAGCGTATTCTGTATGAGACGTCACTCCCATGGAGGAAAATGCGCATGATGACTGTTGTATTCAATCCCAATGCAATTTCTGTATCTCATCAACACTCTGATAGTCCACAGACTACAGAATGCCTCCAGATGTGCATCGGAAGCTACTACTGGTCTTCCAGGGAACGATAAAAGCGTAGACTTTTAGAGACATTACTCCCATGGAGGAAAGTGCGCATGGTGACTGTTGTATTCAATCCCGATGCAACTTCTGTGTTTCATCAACACTCTGTTAGTCCACAGATTGCGGAATGCCTCCAGATGTGCATCGCAAACTACTACAGGTCTTCCAGGGAACGATCAAAACGTAATCTGTTTGAGACATTACTCCCAAGGAGGAAAGTGTGCATGGTGACTGTTGTATTCAATCCTGATTGCAATTTCTGTGTTTCATCAACACTCTGATAGTCCACACATTACAGAATGTCCCCAGATGTGCATCGGAAACTACTACTGGTCTTCCAGGGAACGATCAAAGCGTAAACTGTTTGAGACATTACTCCCATGGAGGAAAGTGCGCATGGTGACTGTTGTATACAATCCCGAGGCAATTTCTGTGTCTCATCCACACTCTGATAGTCCACAGATTAAAGAATGCCCCAAGATGTGCATCGGAAACTATACTGGTCTTCCAGGGTACGATAAAAGCGTAAACTGTTTGAGACATTACTCCCATGGAGGAAAGTGCGCATGGTGACTGTTGTATCCAATCATGATGGTAATTTCTGTGTTTTATCAACACTCTGATAGTCCACACATTACAGAATGTCCCCAGTTGTGCATCGGAATCTACTACAGGACTTCCAGAGAACGATCAATGCGTAAACAGTTTGAGACATTACTCCCATGGAGGAAAGTGCTCATGGTGACTGTTGTATTCAATCCCATGGCAATTCCTGTGTTTCATCAACACATTGAAGGTCCACATATTACAGAATGCTTCCAGATGTGCATCAGAAACTACTACTGGTCTTGCAGAGAACGATCAAAGCGTAGACTGTTTGAGACATTACTGCCATGGAGGAAAGTGCGCATGGTGACTGTTGTATTCAATCCCGGCGCAATTCCTGTGTTTCATCAACACTTTGAAGGTCCACATATTACAGAATGCTTCCAGATGTGCATCAGAAACTACTACTGGACTTGCAGGGAACGATCAAAGCGTAAATTCTTCGAGACATTACTCCCATGGAGGAAAGTGCGCATGGTGACTGTTGTATTCAATCCCGATGCAATTTCTGTGTCTCATCAACACTTTGAAAGTCCACAGATAACAGACTGCCTTCAGATGTGCATCGGAAACTACTACTGGTCTTCCAGAAAACGATCAAAGCGTAGACAGTTTGAGTCATTACTCCCATAAAGGAAAGTTCGCATGGTGACTGTTGTATTCAGTCCCGATGCAATATCTGTGTTTCAACAACACTCTGATAGTCCACAGATTACAGAATGCCTCCAGATATGCATCGGAAACTACTCCTGGTCATCCATAGAACGATCAAAGCCTAGGCTGTTTGAGACATTAATCCCATGGAGGAAAGTGCGCATGGTGAATGTTGTATTCAACCCCGATGCAATTTCTGTGTTTCAACAACACTCTGATATTCAAGAGATAACAGAATGCCTCCAGATGTGCATCGGGAAATACTACTGGTCTTCCAGGGAACGATCAAAGCGTAGACTGTTTGAGACATTACTCCCATTTAGGAAAATTGCGCATGGTGACTGTTTTATTCAATCCCGATGCAATTTTTGTGTTTCACCAACGCTCTGATAGTCCACACATTACAGAATGTCCCCAGATGTGCATCGGAAGCTACAACTGGTCTTCCATGGAACGATCAAATCGTAAACTGTTTGAGACATTACTCCCATGGAGGAAAGTGCGCATGGTGACTGTTGTATTCAATCCCGATGCAATTTCTGTGTTTCATCAACACTCGGTTAGTCCACAGATTGCAGAATGCCTCCAGATGTGCATCGGAAAGTACTACAGGTCTTCCAGGGAACGATCAAAACGTAAACTGTTTGAGACATTACTCCCAAGGACGAAAGTGCGCTGGTGACTGTCGTATTCAATCCTGATTGCAATTTCTGTGTTTCATCAACACTCTGATAGTCCACACTTTACAGAATGTCCCCAGATGTGCATCGGAAACTAGTACAGGTCTTCCAGGGAACGATCAAAACGTAAACTGTTTGAGACATTACTCCCAAGGAGGAAACTGCGCATGGTGACTGTTGTATTCAATCCTGATTGCAATTTCTGTGTTTCATCAACACTCTGATAGTCCACACATTACAGAATGTCCCCAGATGTGCATCGGAAACTACTACTGGTCTCCCAGGGAACGATGAAAGCGTAAACTGTTAGAGTCATTACTCCCATGGAGGAAAGTGCGCATGGTGACTGTTGTATTCAGTCCCGATGCACTTTCTGTGTTTCAACAACACTCTGATAGTCCACAGATTACAGAATGCGTCCAGATGTGCATCGGAAACTACTACTGGTCTTCCAGTTAACGATCAAAGCGTAAACTGTTAGAGACATTAATCCCATGGAGGAAAGTGCGCATGGTGAATGTTGTATTCAACCCCGATGCAATTTCTGTGTTTCAACAACACTCTGATAGTCAACAGATAACAGAATGCCTCCAGATGTGCATCGGAAACTACTACTGGTCTTCCAGGGACCGATCAAAGCGTAGACAGTTTGAGACATTACTCCCATGGAAGAAAGTGCGCATGGTGACTGTTGTATTCAATCCCGATGCAATTTCTGTGTTTCATCAACACTCAGATAGGTTACAGATTACAGAATGCCTGCAGATGTGCATCGCAAACTACTACTGGTCTTCCAGGGAACGATCAAAGCGTAGACTGTTTGAGACATTACTCCCATGGAGGAAAGTGCGCATGGTTGACTGTTGAATTCAATCTCGCGGCAATGCCTGTGTTTCATAAACACGTTGAAGGTCCACAGATTACAGAATGCCTCCAGATTTGCATCGGAAACTACTACTGGTCTTCCAGGAAACGATCAAACCGTAGACTGTTTGAGACACTACTCCCATGGAGGAATGTGGGAATGGTGACTGTTGTATTCAATGCCGAGGCTATTTCTGTGTTTCATCAACACTTTGAAGGTCCACAGGTTGCAGAATGCCTCCAGATGTGCATCGGAAACTACTACTGGTCTTGCAGGGAACGATCAAAGCGTAGACTGTTTGAGACATTACTCCCATGGAGGAAAGTGCGCTTGGTGACTGTTGTATTCAATCTCGATGCAATTTCTGTGTTTGAACAACACTCTGATAGTTTACAGGTTACAGAATGCCTCCAGATGTGCATCGCAAACTACTACTGGCCTTACAGGGAACGATCAAGGCGTAGACTGTTTGAGACATTACTCCCGTGGAGGAAAGTGCGCATGGTGACTGTTGTATTCAATCGCGCGGCAATTCCTGTGTTTCGTGTGTGTGAGTTTGAGGTTTACGGCTGTGTTTCATCAACACTTTGAAGGTCCACAGATTACAGAATGCCTCCAGATGTGCATCGGATACTACTACTTTTCTTCCAGGAAACGATCCAACCGTAGACTGTTTGAGACATTACTGCCATGTAGGAAAGTGCGCATGATGTCTGTTGTATTCAATCCCGAGGTAATTTCTGTGTTTCATCAACAATTTGAAGGTCCACAGATTACACAATGCCACCAGATGTGCATCGGAAAATACTACTGGTCGTGCAGGGAAAGATCAAAGCGTATACTCTTTGAGACATTACACCCTTAGAGGGAAGTGTGCATGGTGTCTGTTGTATTCAATCCTGATGCAATTTCTGTGTTAGATCAACACTTTGAAGGTCCACAGATTACAGAATGCCTCCAGATGTGCATCGGAAACTACTACTGGTCTTCCAGGAAACGATCAAAGCGTAACCAGTTTCAGACATTACTCCCATGAAGGAAATTTCGCATGGTGACTGTTGTATTCAATCCCGATGCAATTTTTGT
The DNA here is from genome assembly GCF_023897955.1 of Schistocerca gregaria. Lineage (NCBI taxonomy): Eukaryota > Metazoa > Arthropoda > Insecta > Orthoptera > Acrididae > Schistocerca > Schistocerca gregaria. Next base: position 3,946,337 of record NW_026061707.1, on the reverse strand, counting down.
GTTTCATCAACACTCTGATAGTCCACACATTACACAATGTCCCCAGATGACCATCGGAAACTACTAATGGTATTCCAGGGAACGATCAAATTGTAAACTGTTTGAGACATTACTCCCATGGAGGAAAGCGTGCATGGTGTCTGTTGTATTCAATCCCGATGCAATTTCTGTGTTTTATCAACACCCTGATTGTCCACAGACTACAGAATGCCTCCAGATGTGCATCGGAAACTACTACTGGTCTTCCAGGTAACGATCAAAGCGTAGAATGCTTGCGACATTACTCCCATGTAGGAATGTGCGCTTGGTGACTGTTGTATTCAATCCTGAAGCAATTTCTGCGATTCATCAACACTCTGATAGTCCACACTTTACAGAATGTCCCCAGATGTGCATCGGAAACTACTACTGGTCTTAAAGGGAACGATCAAAGCGTAAACTGTTTGAGACATTACTCCCATGGCGGAAAGTGCGCATGGTGACTGTTGTATTCAATCCCGATGCAATTTCTGTGTTTCATCAACACTTAGAAGGTCCACAGATTACAGAATGCCTCAAGATGTGCATCGGAAACTACTACTGGTCTTCCAGGAAACGATCAAAGCGTAGACAGTTTGAGACATTACTCCCATGGAGGAAAGTTCGCATGGTGACTGATGTATTCAATCCCGATGCTATTTCTGTGTTTCATCAACACTTTGAAGGTCCACAGATTTCAGAATGCCTCCAGACGTGCATCGTAAACTACTACTGCTCTTCCAGGAAACGATCAAAGGGTAGACAGTTTGAGACATTACTCCCATGTAGGAATGTTCGCATGGTGAGTGTCGTATTCAATCCCGATGCAATTTCTGTGTTTCATCAACACTCTGATAGGCCACACATTACAGAATGCCCCCAGATGTGCATCGGAAACACTACTGGTCTTCCAGGGAACGATCAAAGCGGAATCTCTTTGAGACGTTACTCCCATGGTGGGAAGTGCGCATGGTGACTGTTGTATTCAATCCTGATGCAATTTCTGTGTTACATCAACACTCTGATAGTCCACAAATTACAGAGTGCCTCCAGATGTGCATCGGAAACTACTACTGGTCTTCCAGGGAACGATCAAAGCGTAAACTCTTTGAGACATTACTCCCATATAGGAAAGTGCGCATGGTGACTGTTGTATTCAATCCCGATGCAATTTCTGTGTTTTATCAACACTTTGAGGGTCACCAGATTACAGAATGCCTCCAGATGTGCATCGGAAACTACTACTGGTCATGCAGGGAACGATTAAAGCGTAGACTGTTTGAGACATTACTCCCATGGTGGAAAGTGCGAATGGTGACTGTTGTATTCAATCCCGATGCAATTTCTGTGTTTCATCAACACTCTGGTAGTCACCAGATTACAGAATGCCTCCAGATGTACATCGGAAACTACTACTGGTCTTCCAGGGAACAATCAGAGCGTAGACTGTTTGTGACATTACTCCCATGGAGGTAAGTGCGCATGGTGACTGTTGTATTCAATCCCGATGCAATTTCTGTGTTTTATCAACACTTTGAAGATTCACAGATTACAGAATGCTTCCAGATGTGCATCGGAAACTACTACTGGTCGTCCAGGGAACGATCAATGCGTAGCCTGTTTGAGACATTACTCCCATGGGGGAATGTTCGCATGGTGATTGTTGTATTCAATCCCGATGCAATTTCTGTGTTTCATCAACACTTTGAAGGTCCACAGATTGCAGAATGACTCCAGATGTGCATCGGATCCTTCTACTGGTCTTGCAGGGAACGATCAAAGCGTAAACTGTTTGAGACATTTCTCCCATGGAGGTAAGTGCGCATGGTGACTGCTGTATTCAATCGTCATGCAATTTCTGTGTTTCATCAACACTCTGTTAGTCCACACATTACAGAATGTACCCAGATGTGCATCGGAAACTACTACTGGTCTTCCAGGGAACGATCAAAGCGTAAACTGTTTGAGACATTACTCCCATGGTGGAAAGTGCGCATGGTGACTGTTGTATTCAATCCCGATGCAATTTCTGTGTTTTATCAACACCCTGATAGTCCACAGACTACAGAATGCCACCAGGTATGCATCGGAGACTACTACTGGTCTTCCAGGGTACGATCAAAGCGTAGAATGCTTGCGACATTACTCCCATTTGGGAACGTGCGCATGGTGACTGTTGTATTCGATCCCGATGCAATTTCTGTGTTTCATCAACACTCTGATAGTCCACACATAACAGAATGCCCATAGATGTGCATCGGAATCTACTACTGGTCTTCCAGGGAACGATCAAAGCGTAGACTGTTTGAGACATTACTCCCAGGAGGAAAGTGCGCATGGTGACTGTTGTATTCAATCCTGATGTAATTTCTTTGTTTCATTAACACTCTGATAGTCCTCACTGTACAGAAAGCTTCCAGATGTGCATCGGAAACTACTACTGGTCTTCCAGGGAACGATCAAAGCGAAAACTGTTTGAGACATTACTCCCATGGAGGAAAGTGCGCATGGTGACTGCTGTATTCAATCGTCATGCAATTTCTGTGTTTCATCAACACTCTGTTAGTCCACACATTACAGAATGCCTCCAGATGTGCATCGGAAACTACTACTGGTCTTCCAGGGATCGATCAAAGCGTAGAATGCTTGCGACATTACTCCCATGTAGGAAAGTGGGCATAGTGACTGGTGTATTCAATCCCGATGCAATTTCTGTGTTTCATCAACACTTTGAAGGTCCACAGAATACAGAATGCCTCCAGATGTGCATCAGAAACTACTACTGGTCTTCCAGGAAACGATCAAAGCGTAGACAGATTAAGACATTACTCCCATGGAGGAAAGTTCGCATGGAGACTGTTGTATTCAATCCCGATGCTATTTCTGTGTTTCATCAACACTCTGATAGTCCACAGATTACAGAATGCCTCCAGATGTGCTTTGGAAATTACTATTGGTCATCCAGGGAACGATCAAAGCGTAGACTCTTTGAGACATTACTCCCATGGAGGAAAGTGCGCATGTTGACTGTTGTATTCAAGCCCGATGCAATTTCTGTGTCTCATCAACACTTTGAAGGTCCACAGATTACAGAGTGCCTCCAGATGTGCCTTGGAAACTACTACTGGTCTTCCAGGGAACGATCAAAGCGTAAACAGTTTGAGACATTACTCCCATGGAGGAAAGTGCGCATGGTGACTGTTGTATTCAATCCCGATGCAATTTTTGTGTTTTATCAACACTCTAATAGTCCACACAGTACAGAATGCCTCCAGATGTTCATCGGAAACTACTACAGGTCTTCCAGGGATCGATCAAAGCGTAGATTGTTTGAGACATTACTCCCATGGAGGAAAGTTCGCATGGTGTATTCAATCACGATTCAATTTCTGTGTTTCATCAACACTCTGAAGGTCCACAGATTACAGAATGCCTCCAGATGTGCATCGGAAACACTACTGGTCTTCCAGGGAACGATCAAAGCGTAAACTGTTAGAGACATTACTCCCATGGAGGAAAGTGTGCATGGTGACTGTTGTATTCAATCCTGATGCAATTTCTGTGATTCATCAACACTCTGATAGTCCACACTTTACAGAATGTCCCCAGATGTGCATCGGAAACTACTACTGGTCTTCCAGGGAACGATCAAAGCGTAAACTGTTTGAGACATTACTCCCATGGAGGAAAGTGCGCATGGTGACTGTTGTATTCAATCCCGATGCAATTTTTGTGTTTTATCAACACTCTGATAGTCCACATACTACAGAATGCCTCCAGATGTTCATCGGAAACTACTACAGGTCTTCCAGGGACCGATCAAAGCGTAGATAGTTTGAGACATTACTCCCATGGAGGAACGTTCGCATGGTGACTGTTGTATTCAATCACGATACTATTTCTGTGTTTCTTCAACACTCTGAAAATCCACACATTAGAGAATGACCGCAGATATGCATCGGAAACTACTACTGGTCTTCCAGGGAACGATCAAAGCCTAAACTGTTTGTGACATTACTCCCATGGAGGAAAGTGCGAATAGTGACTGTTGTATTCAATCCCGATGCAATTTCTGTGTTTCATCAACACTCTGATAGTCCACAGATTACAGAATGCCTCCAGATGTGCATCGGAAAATACAACAGGTCTTCCAGGGAACGATCAAAGCGTAGACTGTTTGATGCATTACTCCCATGGAGGAAAGTGCGCATGGTGACTGTTGTATTCAATCCCGATTCAATTTCTGTGTTTCATCAACACTTTGAAGGTCCACAGATTACAGAATGCCTCCAGATGTGCATCGGAAACACTACTGGTCTTCCAGGGAACGATCAAAGCGTAAACTGTTAGAGACATTACTCCCATGGAGGAAAGTGTGCATGGTGACTGTTGTATTCAATCCTGATGCAATTTCTGTGATTCATCAACACTCTGATAGTCCACACTTTACAGAATGTCCCCAGATGTGCATCGGAAACTACTACTGGTCTTCCAGGGAACGATCAAAGCGTAAACTGTTTGAGACATTACTCCCATGGAGGAAAGTGCGCATGGTGACTGTTGTATTCAATCCCGATGCAATTTTTGTGTTTTATCAACACTCTGATAGTCCACATACTACAGAATGCCTAAAGATGTTCATCGGAAACTACTACAGGTCTTCCAGGAATCGATCAAAGAGTAGATAGTTTGAGACATTACTCCCATGGAGGAAAGTTCGCATGGTGACTGTTGTATTCAATCCCGATGCTATTTCTGTGTTTCATCAACACTCTGATAGTCCACAGATTACAGAATGCCTCCAGATGTGCATCGGAAACTACTCCTGGTCATCCAGGGAACGATCAAAGCGTAGACTCTTTGAGGCATTACTCCCATGGAGGAAAGTGCGCATGGTGACTGTTGTATTCAATCCCGATGCAATTTCTGTGTTTCATCAACACTTTGAAGGTCCACAGATTACAGAATGCCTTGAGATGTGCATCGGAAACTACTACTGGTCTTGCAGGAAACGATCAAAGCGTAGACTGTTTGAGACATTACTCCCATGGAGGAAAGTGCGCATGGTGACTGTTGTATTCAATCCCGAAGCAATTTCTGTGTTTCATCAACACTCTGATAGTCCACACATTACAGAATGTCCACAGATGTGCATCAGAAACTACTACTGGTCTTCCATGGAACGATCAAAGCGTAAACTGTTAGAGACATTACTCCCATGGAGGAAAGTGTGCATGGTGACTGTTGTATTCAATCCTAATGCAACTTCTGTGTTTCATCAACACTTTGAAGGTCCACAGATTACAGAATGATTCCAGATGTGCATCGGAAACTACTACTGGTCTTCCAGGGAACGATCAATGCGTAGACTGTTTGAGACATTACTCCCATGGGGGAATGTGCGCATGGTGATTTATGTATTCAATCCCGATGCAATGTCTGTGTTTTATCAACACTTTGAAGGTCCACAGAATGCAGAATGACTCCAGATGTGCTTCGAATACTTCTACTGGTCTTGCAGGGAACGATCAAAGCGTAAACTGTTTGAGACATTACTCCCATGGAGGTAAGTGCGCATGGTGACTGCTGTATTCAATCCTGATGCAATTTCTGTGTTTCATCAACACTCCGTTAGTCCACACATTACAGAATGTACCCAGATGTGCATCGGAAACTACTGCTGGTCTTCCAGGGAACGATCAAAGCGTAAACTGTTTGAGACATTACTCCCATGGAGGAAAGAGCGCATGGTGACTGTTGTATTGAATCCCGATACCATTTTGTGTTTCATCAACACTTTCAAGATCCAAAGATTACTTAATGCCACCAGATGTGCATCAGAAACTACTACTGGTCTTCCAGGAAACGATCAAACCATAGACTGTTTGAGACATTACTCGCATGGAGGGAAGTGCGCATGGTGACTGTTGTATTCAATCCCGATGCAATTTCTGTGTTTCATCAACACTCTGATAGTCCACACATTACAGAATGTCCCCAGATGACCATAGGAAACTACTAATGTTCTTCCAGGGAACGATCAAAGCGTAGACAGTTTGAGACATTACTCCCATGGAGGAAAGTTCGCATGGTGACGGTTGTATTCATTCCCGATGCTATTTCTGTGTTTCATCAACACTCTGATAGTCCACAGATTACAGAATGCCTCCAGGTGTGCCTCGGAAACTAATACTGGTCTTCCAGGGAACGATCAAAGCGTAGACTGTTTGTGACATTACTCGCATGGAGGAAAGTGCGCATGATGACTGTTGTATTCAATGCTGATGCAATTTCTGTGTTTCATCAACACTCTGAAAAACCACACATTACACAATGACCGCAGATATGCATCGGAAACTACTACTGGTCTTCCAGGGAACGATCAAAGCGTAAACTGTTTGAGACATTACTCCCATGGAGGAAAGTGCGCATGGTGACAGTTGTATTCAATCCCGATGCAATTTCTGTGTTTCATCAACACTCTGATAGTACACAGATTACAGAATGCCTCCAGATGTGCATCGGAAAATACAACAGGTCATCCAGGGAACGATCAAAGCGTAGATTGTTTGAGGCATTACCCCCATGGAGGAAAGTGCGCATGGTGACTGTTGTATTTAATCCCGATGCAATTTCTGTGTTTCATCAACACTTTGAAGGTCCACAGATTACAGAATGCCTCCAGATGTGCATCGGAAACACTTCTGGTCTTCCAGGGAACGATCAAAGCGTAAACTGTTAGAGACATTACTCCCATGGAAGAAAGTGGGCATGGTGACTGTTGTATTTAATCCCGATGCAATTTCTGTGTTTCATCAACACTCTGATAGTCCACAGATTACAGAATGCCTCCAGATGTGCATCGGAAACTACTACTGGTCTTCCAGGGAACGAACAAAGCGTAGACTATTTGTGACATTACTCCCATGGAGGAAAGTTCGCTTGGTGTTTGTTGTATTCAATCCCGATGCAATTTCTGTGTTTCATCAACACTCTGATAGTCCACGCATTACAGAATGTCCCCAGATGACCATCGGAAACTACTAATGTTCTTCCAGGGAACGATCAAAGCGTAAACTGTTTGAGACATTACGCCCATGGAGGAAAGTGCGCATGGTGACTGTTGTATTCAATCCCGATGCATTATCTGTGTTTTATCAACACTCTGATAGTCCACAGACTACAGAATGCCTCCAGGTGTGCATCGAAAACTACTACTGGTCTTCCAGGGTACGATCAAGTCGTAGAATGCTTGCGACATTACTCCAATGTAGGAAAGTGCGCATGGTGACTCTTGTATTCAATTCCGATGCAATTTCTGTGTTCCATCAACACTGTGAAGGTCCACAGATTACAGAATGATTCCAAATGTGCATCGGAAACTACTAATGGTCTTGCAGGGAACGATCAAAACGTAGACTGTTTGAGACATTACTCCCATGGAGGAAAGTGCGCATGGTCACTGTTGTATTCAATCCCTATGCAATTTTTGTGTTTCATCAACACTCTGATAGTCCACGCATTACAGAATGTCATCAGATGACCATCGGAAACTACTAATGTTCTTCCAGCGAACGGTCAGAGCGTAAACCGTTTGGGACATTACTCCCATGGAGGAAAGTGCGCATTGTGACTGTTCTATTCAATCCCGATGCAATTTTGTGTTTTATCAACACTCTGATAGTCCACAGACTACAGAATGCCTCCAGGTGTGCATCGGAAACTACTACTGGTCTTCCAGGGTACGATCAAAGGGTAGAATGCTTGCGACTTTACACCCATGTAGGAAAGTGCGCATGGTGACTGTTGTATTCAATCCCGATGCTATTTCTGTGTTTCATCAACACTCTGATAGTCCACAGATTACAGAATGCCTCCAGATGTGCATCGGAAACTACTCCTGGTCATCCAGGGAACGATCAAAGCGTAGACTCTTTGAGACATTACCCCCATGGGGGAAAGTGCGCATGTTGACTGTTGTATTCAAGCCCGATGCAATTTCTGTGACTCATCAACACTTTGGAGGTCCACAGATTACAGAATGCCTCCAGATGTGCCTCAGAAACTACTACTGGTCTTCCAGGGAACGATCAAAGGGTAAACTGTATGAGACACTACTCAAATGGGGGAAAGTGCGCATGGTGACTGTTGTATTCAATCACGATGCGATTTCTGTGTTTTATCAACACTCTCATAGTCCACAGACTACAGAATGCCTCCAGGTGTGCATCGGAAACTACTACTGGTCTTCCAGGGAAAGATCAAAACGTAAACTTTTTGAGACATTGCTCCCATGGAGGAAAGTGAGCATGGTGACGGTTGTATTCAATCCTGATGCAATTTCTGTGATTCATCAACACTCTGATAGTCCACACATTACAGAATGTCCCCAGATGTGCATCGGAAACTACTACTGGTCTTCCAGGGAGCGATCAAAGCGTAAATTGTTTGAGACATTACTCCTATGGAGGAAAGTGCGCATGGTGACTGTTGTATTCAATCCCGATGCAATTTTTGTGTTTTATCAACACTCTGATAGTCCACAGACTACAGAATGCCTCCAGATGTGCATCGGAAAATACAACAGGTCTTGCAGGGAACGATCAATGCGTAAACTGTTTGAGACTTTACTCCCATGGAAGAAAGTGCGCATGGTGACTGCTGTATTCAATCCTGATGCAATTTCTGTACTTCATCAACACTCTGTTAGTCCACACATTACTGAATGTACCCAGATGTGCATCGGAAACTACTACTGGTCTTCCAGGGAACGATCAAAGCGTAAACTGTTTGAGTCATTACTCCCATGGAGGAAAATGCGCATGGTGACTGTTGTATTGAATCCCGATACCATTTTTTGTTTCATCAACAGTTTGAAGATCCAAAGATTACTGAATGCCACCAGATGTGCATTGGAAACTACTACTGGTCTTCCAGGAAACGATCAAACCATTGACTGTTTGAGACATTACTACCATGGAGGAAAGTGCGTATGGTGACTGTTGTATTCAATCCCGATGCAATTTCTGTGTTTCATCAACACTCTGATAGTCCACACATTACAGAATGCCCACAGATGTGCATCGGAAACTACTACTGGTCTTCCAGGGAACGATCAAAGCGTAGACGGTTTGAGACATTACTCCAATAGAGGTAAGTGCGCATGGTGACTGTTGTATTCGATCCTGATGCAATTTCTGTGTTTCATCAACACTCTGACGGTCCACACATTACAGAATGATCACAGATGTGCATCGGAAACTACTACTGGCTCTCCAGGGAACGATCAAAGCGTAAAGTGTTTGAGACATTACTCCCATGGAGGAAAGTGCGCATGGTGATTGTTGTATTCAATCCCGATGCAAATTCTCTGTTTCATCAACACTCTGGTAGTCCACATACTACAGAATGCCTCCAGACGTGCCTCGGAACCTATTACTGGTCTTCCAGGGAACGATCAAACGTAGACTGTTTGTGACATTACTCCCATGGAGGAAAGTGCGCATAGTGACTGTTGTATTCAATCATGATGCAATTTCTGTGTTTCATCAACACTCTGGTAGTCCACAGATTACAGAATGCCTCCAGATGTGCATCGGAAACTACTACTGGTCTTCCAGGGAACGATCAAACCATAGACTGTTTGAGACATTACTCCCATGGAGGAAAGTGCGCATGGTCACTGTTGTATTCAATCCCTATGCAATTTTTGTGTTTCATCAACACTCTGATAGTCCACGCATTACAGAATGTCATCAGATGACCATCGGAAACTACTAATGTTCTTCCAGCGAACGATCAGAGCGTAAACCGTTTGGGACATTACTCCCATGGAGGAAAGTGCGCATTGTGACTGTTCTATTCAATCCCGATGCAATTTTGTGTTTTATCAACACTCTGATAGTCCACAGACTACAGAATGCCTCCAGGTGTGCATCGGAAACTACTACTGGTCTTCCAGGGTACGATCAAAGGGTAGAATGCTTGCGACATTACACCCATGTAGGAGAGTGCGCATGGTGACTGCTGTATTCAATCCTGATGCAATTTCTGTGTTTCATCAACACTCCGTTAGTCCACACATTACAGAATGTACCCAGATGTGCATCGGAAACTACTACTGGTCTTCCAGGGAACGATCAAAGCGTAAACTGTTTGAGACATTACTCCCATGGAGGAAAGAGCGCATGGTGACTGTTGTATTGAATCCCGATAACATTTTGTGTTTCATCAACACTTTCAAGATCCAAAGATTACTGAATGCCACCAGATGTGCATCAGAAACTACTACTGGTCTTCCAGGAAACGATCAAACCATAGACTGTTTGAGACATTACTCGCATGGAGGGAAGTGCGCATGGTGACTGTTGTATCAATCCCGATGCAATTTCTGTGTTTCATCAACACTCTGATGGTCCACACATTACAGAATGTCCCCAGATGACCATAGGAAACTACTAATGTTCTTCCAGGGAACGATCAAAGCGTAGACAGTTTGAGACATTACTCCCATGGAGGAAAGTGCGCATGGTGACTGTTGTATTCAATCCCGATGCAATTTCTGTGTTTCATCAACACTCTGATAGTACACAGCTTACAGAATGCCTCCATATGTGCATCGGAAAATACAACAGGTCATCCAGGGAACGATCAAAGCGTAGATTGTTTGAGACATTACTCCCATGGAGGAAAGTGCGCATGGTGACTGTTGTATTTAATCCCGATGCAATTTCTGTGTTTCATCAAAACTTTGAAGGTCCACAGATTACAGAATGCCGCCAGATGTGCATCGGAAACACTTCTGGTCTTCCAGGGAACGATCAAAGCGTAAACTGTTTGAGACATTACGCCCATGGAGGAAAGTGCGCATGGTGACTGTTGTATTTAATCCCGATGCATTATCTGTGTTTTATCAACACTCTGATAGTCCACAGACTACAGAATGCCTCCAGGTGTGCATCGAAAACTACTACTGGTCTTCCAGGGTACGATCAAAGCGTAGAATGCTTGCGACATTACTCCAATGTAGGAAAGTGCGCATGGTGACTGTTGTATTCAATTCCGATGCAATTTCTGTGTTCCATCAACACTTTGAAGGTCCACAGATTACAGAATGATTCCAAATGTGCATCGGAAACTACTAATGGTCTTGCAGGGAACGATCAAAACGTAGACTGTTTGAGACATTACTCCCATGGAGGAAAGTGCGCATGGTCACTGTTGTATTCAATCCCGATGCTATTTCTGTGTTTCATCAACACTCTGATAGTCCACAGATTACAGAATGCCTCCAGATGTGCATCGGAAACTACTCCTGGTCATCCAGGGAACGATCAAAGCGTAGACTCTTTGAGACATTACCCCCATGGGGGAATGTGCGCATGTTGACTGTTGTATTAAAGCCCGATGCAATTTCTGTGTCTCATCAACACTTTGGAGGTCTACAGATTACAGAATGCCTCCAGATGTGCCGCAGAAACTACTACTGGTCTTCCAGGGAACGATCAAAGGGTAAACTGTATGAGACATTACTCAAATGGGGGAAAGTGCGCATGGTGACTGTTGTATTCAATCACGATGCGATTTCTGTGTTTTATCAACACTCTCATAGTCCACAGACTACAGAATGCCTCCAAGTGTGCATCGGAAACTACTACTGGTCTTCCAGGGAAAGATCAAAACGTAAACTGTTTGAGACATTGCTCCCATGGAGGAAAGTGTGCATGGTGACTGTTGTATTCAATCCTGATGCAATTTCTGTGATTCATCAACACTCTGATAGTCCACACATTACAGAATGTCCCCAGATGTGCATCGGAAACTACTACTGGTCTTCCAGGGAGCGATCAAAGCGTAAATTGTTTGAGACATTACTCCCATGGAGGAAAGTGCGCATGGTGACTGTTGTATTCAATCCCGATGCAATTTTTGTGTTTTATCAACACTCTGATAGTCCACAGACTACAGAATGCCTCCAGATGTGCATCGGAAAATACAACAGGTCATCCAGGGAACGATCAAAGCGTAGATTGCTTGAGGCATTACTCCCATGGAGGAAAGTGCGCATGGTGACTGTTGTATTTAATCCCGATGCAATTTCTGTGTTTCATCAACACTTTGAAGGTCCACAGATTACAGAATGCCTCCAGATGTGCATCGGAAACACTTCTGGTCTTCCAGGGAACGATCAAAGCGTAAACTGTTTGAGACATTACGCCCATGGAGGAAAGTGCGCATGGTGACTGTTGTATTCAATCCCGATGCATTATCTGTGTTTTATCAACACTCTGATAGTCCACAGACTACAGAATGCCTCCAGGTGTGCATCGAAAACTACTACTGGTCTTCCAGGGTACGATCAAAGCGTAGAATGCTTGCGACATTACTCCAATGTAGGAAAGTGCGCATGGTGACTGTTGTATTCAATTCCGATGCAATTTCTGTGTTCCATCAACACTTTGAAGGTCCACAGATTACAGAATGATTCCAAATGTGCATCGGAAACTACTAATGGTCTTGCAGGGAACGATCAAAACGTAGACTGTTTGAGACATTACTCCCATGGAGGAAAGTGCGCATGGTCACTGTTGTATTCAATCCCTATGCAATTATTGTGTTTCATCAACACTCTGATAGTCCACGCATTACAGAATGTCATCAGAGGACCATCGGAAACTACTAATGTTCTTCCAGCGAACGATCAGAGCGTAAACCGTTTGGGACATTACTCCCATGGAGGAAAGTGCGCATTGTGACTGTTCTATTCAATCCCGATGCAATTTTGTGTTTTATCAACACTCTGATAGTCCACAGACTACAGAATGCCTCCAGGTGTGCATCGGAAACTACTACTGGTCTTCCAGGGTACGATCAAAGGGTAGAATGCTTGCGACATTACACCCATGTAGGAAAGTGCGCATGGTGACTGTTGTATTCAATCCCGATGCTATTTCTGTGTTTCATCAACACTCTGATAGTCCACAGATTACAGAATGCCTCCAGATGTGCATCGGAAACTACTCCTGGTCATCCAGGGAACGATCAATGCGTAGACTCTTTGAGACATTACCCCCATGGGGGAATGTGCGCATGTTGACTGTTGTATTAAAGCCCGATGCAATTTCTGTGTCTCATCAACACTTTGGAGGTCCACAGATTACAGAATGCCTCCAGATGTGCCTCAGAAACTACTACTGGTCTTCCAGGGAACGATCAAAGGGTAAACTGTATGAGACATTACTCAAAAGGGGGAAAGTGCGCATGGTGACTGTTGTATTCAATCACGATGCGATTTCTGTGTTTTATCAACACTCTCATAGTCCACAGACTACAGAATGCCTCCAGGTGTGCATCGGAAACTACTACTGGACTTCCAGGGAAAGATCAAAACGTAAACTGTTTGAGACATTGCTCCCATGGAGGAAAGTGTGCATGGTGACTGTTGTATTCAATCCTGATGCAATTTCTGTGATTCATCAACACTCTGATAGTCTACACATTACAGAATGTCCCCAGATGTGCATCGGAAACTACTACTGGTCTTCCAGGGAACGATCAAAGCGTAAACTGTTTGAGACATTACTCCCATGGAGGAAAATGCGCATGGTGACTGTTGTATTGAATCCCGATACCATTTTTTGTTTCATCAACAGTTTGAAGATCCAAAGATTACTGAATGCCACCAGATGTGCATTGGAAACTACTACTGGTCTTCCAGGAAACGATCAAACCATTGACTGTTTGAGACATTACTACCATGGAGGAAAGTGCGTATGGTGACTGTTGTATTCAATCCCGACGCAATTTCTGTGTTTTATCAACACTCTGATAGTCCACAGATTACAGAATGCCTCCGGATGTGCATCGGAAACTACTACTGGACATCCAGGGAACGATCAAAGCGTAAACTCTTTGAGACATTACTCCGTTCTAGGAAAGTGGGAATGGTGACTGTTGTATTCAATCCCGATGCAATTTCTGTGTTTCATCAACACTCTGATAGTCCACACATTACAGAATGCCCACAGATGTGCATCGGAAACTACTACTGGTCTTCCAGGGAACGATCAAAGCGTAGACGGTTTGAGACATTACTCCAATAGAGGTAAGTGCGCATGGTGACTGTTGTATTCGATCCTGATGCAATTTCTGTGTTTCATCAACACTCTGACAGTCCACACATTACAGAATGATCACAGATGTGCATCGGAAACTACTACTGGCTCTCCAGGGAACGATCAAAGCGTAAAGTGTTTGAGACATTACTCCCATGGAGGAAAGTGCGCATGGTGATTGTTGTATTCAATCCCGATGCAAATTCTCTGTTTCATCAACACTCTGGTAGTCCACATACTACAGAATGCCTCCAGACGTGCCTCGGAACCTATTACTGGTCTTCCAGGGAACGATCAAACGTAGACTGTTTGTGACATTACTCCCATGGAGGAAAGTGCGCATAGTGACTGTTGTATTCAATCATGATGCAATTTCTGTGTTTCATCAACACTCTGGTAGTCCACAGATTACAGAATACCTCCAGATGTGCATCGGAAACTACTACTGGTCTTCCAGGGAACGATCAATGCGTAGACTGCTTGAGACATTACTCCCATGGAGGAAAGTGCGCATGGTGACTGTTGTATTGAATCCCGATACCATTTTGTGTTTCATCAACACTTTGAAGATCCAAAGATTACTGAATGCCACCAGATGTGCATCGGAAACTACTATTGGTCTTCCAGGAAACGATCAAACCATAGACTGTTTGAGACATTACTCCCATGGAGGAAAGTGCGCATGGTCACTGTTGTATTCAATCCCGATGCAATTTCTGTGTTTCATCAACACTCTGAAAATCCACACAATGCAGAGTGCCCCCAGATATGCATCGGAAACTACTACTGGTCTTCCAGGGAACGATCAAAGCGTAAACTGTTTGAGACATTACTCCCATGGAGGAAAGTGCGCATGGTGACTGTTGTATTCAATCCCGATGCAATTTCTGTGTTTTATCAACACCCTGATAGTCCACAGACTATAGAATGCCTCCAGGTATGCATCGGAAACTACTACTGGTCTTCCAGGGTACGATCAAAGCGTAAAATGCATGCGACATTACTCCCATGTAGGAAAGTGATCATGGTGACTGTTGTATTCAATCCCGATGCAATTTCTGTGTTTCATCAACACTTTGAATGTCCACAGATTACAGAATGATTCCAAATGTGAATCGGTAACTACTACTGGTCTTCCAGGAAACGATGAAAGCGTAGACAGTTTGAGACATTACTTCCATGGAGGAAAGTTTGCATGGTGACTGTTGTATTCAATCCCGATGCAATTTCTGTGTTTCATCAACACTCTGATAGTCCACACATTACAGAATACCCACAGATGGGCATCGGAAACTACTACTGGTCTTCCATGGAACGATCAAAGCGTAGACTGTTTGAGACATTACTCCCATGTAGGTATGTGCGCATGGTGAGTGTTGTATTCAATCCCGAGGCAATTTCTGTGTTTCAACAACACTCTGATAGTAAACAGATAACAGAATGCCTCCAGATGTGCATCGGAAACTACTACTGGTCTTCCATTGAACGATCAAAGCGTAGACTGTTGAGACATTACTTCCACGGATTAAAGTGCGCATGGTGACTGTTGTATTCAATCCCGATGCAGTTTCTGTGTTTCATCAACACTCTGATAGTCCACACATTACAGAATGCCCACAGATGTGCATCGCAAACTACTACTGGTCTTCCAGGGAACGATCAAAGCGTAAACTGTTAGAGACATTACTCCCATGGAGGAAAGTGCACATGGTGACTGTTGTATTCAATCCCGATGCAATTTCTGTGTTTTATCAACACTCTGATAGTCCACAGATTACAGAATGCCTCCAGATGTGCATCGGAAACTACTACTGGTCTTCCAGATATGATCAAAGCGTAAACTCTTTGAGACATTACTCCCTTGTAGGAAAGTGCGCATGGTGACTGTTGTATTCAATCGCGATGCAATTTCTGTGTTTCATCAACACTTTGAGGGTCCACAGATAACAGAATGCCTCCAGATGTGCATCGGAAACTACTACTGGTCTTGCAGGGAACGATCTTAGCGTAGACTGTTTGAGACATTACTCCCATGGAGGAAAGTGCGAATGGTGACTGTTGTATTCAATCCCGATGCAATTTCTGTGTTTCATCAACACTCTGATAGTCCACACATTACAGAATACCCACAGATGGGCATCGGAAACTACTACTGGTCTTCCATGGAACGATCAAAGCGTAGACTGTTTGAGACATTACTCCCATGTAGGTATGTGCGCATGGTGAGTGTTGTATTCCATCCTGATGCAATTTCTGTGTTTCATCAACACTCTGACAGTCCACACATTACAGAATGACCCCAGATGTGCATCGGAAACTACTACTGGTTCTCCAGGGAACGATCAAAGCGTAAAGTGTTTGAGACATTACTCCAATGGAATAAAGTGCGCATGGTGATTGTTGTCTTCAATCCCGATGCAAATTCTCTGTTTCATCAACACTCTGGTAGTCCACATATTACAGAATCCCTCCAGACGTGCCTCGGAAACTATTACTGGTCTTCCAGTGAACGACCAAAGCGTAGACTCTTTGTGACATTACTCCCATGGAGGAAAGTGCGCATGGTGACTGATGTATTCAATGCTGATGCAATTTCTGTGTTTCATCAACACTCTGAAAATCCACACAATGCAGAGTGCCCCCAGATATGCATCGGAAACTACTACTGGTCTTCCAGGGAACGATAAAAGCGTAAACTGTTTGAGACATTACTCCCATGGAGGAAAGTGCGCATGGTCCCTGGTGTATTCATTCCCGATGCAATTTCTGTGTTTCATCAACACTCTGATAGTTCACACATTACAGAATGCCCACAGATGTGCATCGCAAACTACTACTGGTCTTCCGGGGAACGATCAATGCGTAGACTGTTTGAGACATACTCCCATGGGGGAATGTGCGCATGGTGATTGTTGTATTCAATCCCGATGCAAATTCTCTGTTTCATCAACACTCTGATAGTCCACATATTACAGAATGCCTCCAGACGTCCCTCGGAAACTATTACTGGTCTTCCAGTGAACGACCAAAGCGTAGACTGTTTGTGACATTACTCCCATGGAGGAAGGTGCGCATGGTGACTGATGTATTCAATGCTGATGCAATTTCTGTGTTTCATCAACACTCTGAAAATCCACACAATGCAGAGTGCCCCCAGATATGCATCGGAAACTACTGCTGGTCTTCCAGGAAACTTTCAAAGTGTAGACAGTTTAAGACATTACTCCAATGGAGGAAAGTGCGCATGGTGACTGTTGTATTGAATCCCGATACCATTTTGTGTTTCATCAACACTTTGAAGATCCAAAGATTACTGAATGCCACCAGATGTGCATCGGAAACTACTACTGGTCTTCCAAGAAACGATCAAGCCATAGACTGTTTGAGACATTACTCCCATGGAGGAAAGTGCGCATGGTGACTGTTGTATTCAAACCCGATGCAATTTCTGTGTTTCATCAACACTCTGATAGTCCACAGATTACAGAATGCCTCCAGATGTGCATCGGAAACTATTACTGGTCTTCCAGGGAACGATGAAAGCGTATACTCTTTGTGACATTACTCCCATGGAGGAAAGTGCGCATGGTGACTGTTGTATTCAATCTCGATGCAATTTCTGTGTTTCATCAACACTCTGATAGTCCACACATTACAGAATGCCCACAGATGTGCATCGCAAACTACTACTGGTCTTCCAGGGAACGATCAAAGCGTTAACTGTTAGAGACATTACTCCCATGGAGGAAAGTGCACATGGTGACTGTTGTATTCAATCCCGATGCAATTTCTGTGTTTTATCAACACTCTGATAGTCCACAGATTACAGAATGCCACCAGATGTGCATCGGAAACTATTACTGGTCTTCCAGGGAACGATGAAAGCGTAGACTCTTTGTGACATTACTCCCATGGAGGAAAGTGCGCATGGTGACTGTTGTATTCAATCCCGATGCAATTTCTGTGCTTCATCAACACTTTGAAGGTCCACAGATTGCAGAATGCCTCCAGATAAGCATCGGAAACTACTGCTGGTCTTCCAGGAAACTTTCGAAGTGTAGACAGTTTGAGACATTACTCCAATGGAGGAAAGTGCGCATGGTGACTGTTGTATTGAATCCCGATACCATTTTGTGTTTCATCAACACTTTGAAGATCCAAAGATTACTGAATGCCACCAGATGTGCATCGGAAACTACTACTGGTCTTCCAGGAAACGATCAAACCATAGACTGTTTGACACATTACTCCCATGGAGGAAAGTGCACATGGTGACTGCTGTATTCAATCCCGATGCAATTTCTGTGTTTCATCAACACTCTGATAGTCCACACATTACAGAATGTCCCCAGATGACCATCGGAAACTACTAATGTTCTTCCAGGGAACGATCAAAGCGTAGACTGTTTGAGACATTACTCCCATGGAGGAAAGTGAGCATGGTGACTGTTGTATTCAATCCTGATGCAATTTCTTTGTTTCATTAACACTCTGATAGTCCACACTGTACAGAATGCTTCCAGATGTGCATCGGAATCACTACTGGTCTTCCAGGGAACAATCAAAGCGTAAACTGTTAGAGAAATTACTCCCATGGAGGAAAGTGCGCATGGTGACTCTTGTATTCAATCCCGATGCAATTTCTGTGTTTTATCAACACCCTGATAGTCCGCAGACTACAGAATGCCTCCAGGTATGCTTCGGAAACTACTACTGGTCTTCCAGGGTACGATCAAAGCGTAGAATGCTTGCGACATTACTGCCATGTAGGAAAGTGCGCATGGTGACTGTTGTATTCAATCCCGATGCAATTTCTGTGTTTCATCAAGACTCTGAAAATCCACACAATGCAGAGTGCCCCCAGATATGCATCGGAAACTACTACTGGTCTTCCAGGGAACGATCAAAGCGTAAACTGTTTGAGACATTACTCCCATGGAGGAAAGTGCGCATGGTGCCTGTTGTATTCAATCCCGATGCAATTTCTGTGTTTCATCAACACTCTGATAGTCCTCACATTACAGAATGCCCTCAGATGTGCATCGGAAACTACTGCTGGTCTTCCAGGAAACTTTCAAAGTGTAGACAGTTTAAGACATTACTCCAATGGAAGAAAGTGCGCATGGTGACTGTTGTATTGAATCCCGATGCAATTTTGTGTTTCATCAACACTTGGAAGATCCAAAGATTACTGAATGCCACCAGATGTGCATCGGAAACTACTACTGGTCTTCCAGGAAACGATCAAGCCATAGACTGTTTGAGACATTACTCCCATGGAGGAAAGTGCGCATGGTGACTGTTGTATTCAAACCCGATGCAATTTCTGTGTTTCATCAACACTCTGATAGTCCACGCATTACAGAATGTCCCCAGATGGCCATCGGAAACTACTAATGTTCTTCCAGGGAACGATCAAAGCGTAAACTGTTTGAGACATTACTCCCATGAAGGAAAGTGCGCATGGTGACTGTTGTATTCAATCCCGATGCAATTTCTGTGTTTTATCAACAATCTGATAGTCCACAGACTACAGAATGCCTCCAGGTGTGCATCGGAAAGTACTACTGGTCTTCCAGATACGATCAAAGCGTAAACTGTTTGAGACATTACTCCCATGGAGGAAAGTGCGCATGGTGCCTGTTGTATTCAATCTCGATGCAATTTCTGTGTTTCATCAACACTCTGATAGTCCACACATTACAGAATGCCTCCAGATGTGCATTGTAAACTACTACTTGTCTTCCAGATACGATCAAAGCATAAACTCTTTGAGACATAACTCCCTTGGAGGAAAGTGCGCATGGTGACTGTTGTATTCAATCGCGATGCAATTTCTGTGTTTCATCAACACTTTAAGGGTCCACAGATTACAGAATGCCTCCAGATGTGCATCGGAAACTACTACTGGTCTTGCAGGGAACGATCAAAGCGTAGACTGTTTGAGACATTACTCCCATGGAGGAAAGTGCGAATGGTGACTGTTGTATTCAATCCCGATGCAATTTCTGTGTTTCATCAACGCTCTGATAGTCCACACATTACAGAATGCCCACAGATGCGCATCGGAAACTACTACTGGTCTTCCGTGGAACGATCAAAGCGTAGACTGTTTGAGACATTACTCCCATGTAGGTAAGTGCGCATGGTGACTGTTGTATTCCATCCTGATGCAATTTCTGTGTTTCATCAACACTCTGACAGTCTACACATTACAGAATGACCCCAGATGTGCATCGGAAACTACTACTGATTCTCCAGGGAACGATCACAACGTAAAGTGTTTGAGACATTACTCCCATGGAGGAAAGTGCGCATGGTGATTGTTGTATTCAATCCCGATGCAAATTCTCTGTTTCATCAACACTCTGGTAGTCCACATATTACAGAATGCCTCCAGACGTGCCTCGGAAACTATTACTGGTCTTCCAGGGAACGACCAAAGCGTAGACTGTTTGTGACATTACTCCCATGGAGGAAAGTGCGCATGGTGCCTGTTGTATTCAATCCCGATGCAATATCTGTGTTTCATCAACACTCTGATAGTCCACACATTACAGAATGCCCCCAGATGTGCATCGGAAACTACTACTGGTCTTCCAGGAAACGATCAAAGCGTAAACAGTTTGAGACATTACTCCCATGGAGGGAAGTGCGCATGGTGCATGTTGTATTCAATCCCGATGCAATTTCTGTGTTTCATCAACACTCTGATAGTCCACACATTACAGAATGCCAACAGATGTGCATCGCAAACTACTACTGGTCTTCCAGGGAACGATCAAAGCGTAAACTGTTAGAGACATTACTCCCATGGAGGAAAGTGCGCATGGTGACTATTGTATTCAATCCCGATGCAATTTCTGTGTTTCATCAACACTCTGATACTCCACAGATTACAGAATGCCTCCAGATGTGCATCGGAAACTATTCCTGGTCTTCCAGGGAACGATCAAAGCGTAGACTCTTTGTGACATTTCTCCCATGGAGGAAAGTGCGCATGGTGACTGTTGTATTCAATCCCGATGCAATTTCTGTGCTTCATCAACACTTTGAAGGTCCACAGTTTACAGAATGCCTCCAGATGTGCATCAGAAACTACTACTGGTCTTCCAGGAAACTTTCAAAGTGTAGACAGTTTGAGACATTACTCCAATGGAGGAAAGTGCGCATGGTGACTGTTGTATTGAATCCCGATACCATTTTGTGTTTCATCAACACTTTGAAGTTCCAAAGATTACTGAATGCCACCAGATGTGCATCGGAAACTACTACTGGTCTTCCAGGAAACGATCAAACCATAGACTGATTGAGACATTACTCCCATGGTGGAAAGTGCACATGGTGACTGTTGTATTCAATCCCGATGTAATTTCTGTGTTTCATCAACACTCTGATAGTCCACACATTACAGAAAGTCCCCAGATGACCATCGGAAACTACTAATGTTCTTCCAGGGAACGATCAAAGCGTAAACTTTTTGAGACATTACTCCCATGGAGGAAAGTGCGCATGGTGACTGTTGTATTCAATCCTGATGCAATTTCTTTGTTTCATTAACACTCTGATAGTCCACACTGTACAGAATGCTTCCAGATGTGCATCGGAATCACTACTGGTCTTCCAGGGAACGATCAAAGCGTAAACTGTTAGTACATTACTCCCATGGAGGAAAGTGCGCATGGTGACTGTTGTATTCAATCCCGATGCAATTTCTGTGTTTCATCAACACTCTGATAGTCCACAGATTACAGAATGACTCCAGATGTGCATCGGAAACTACTACTGGTCTTCAAGGGAACGAACAAAGCGTAGACTGTTTGTGACATTACTCCCATGGAGAAAAGTGCGCATGGTGACTGTTGTATTCAATCCCGATGCAATTTCTGTGTTTCATCAACACTCTGATATCCACACATTACAGAATGTCCCCAGATGACCATCAGAAACTACTAATGTTCTTCCAGGGAACGATCAAAGCGTAAACTGTTTGAGACATTACTCCCATGGAGGAAAGTGCGCATGGTGACTGATGTATTCAATCCCGATGCAATATCTGTGTTTTATCAACACTCTGATAGTCCACAGGCTACAGAATGCCTCCAGGTGTGCATCGGAAACTACTACTGGTCTTCCAGTTTACGATCAAAGCGTAGAATGCTTGCGACATTACTGCCATGTAGGGAAGTGCGCATGGTGACTGTTGTACTCAATCCCGATGCAATTTCTGTGTTTCATCAACACTTTGAAGGTCCACAGTTTACAGAATGATTCCAAATGTGCATCGGAAACTACTACTGGTCTTGCTGGGAACGATGAAAGCGTAGACTCTTTGTTACATTACTCCCATGGAGGAAAGTGCGAATGGTGTTTGTTGTATTCAATCCCGATGCAATTTCTGTGCTTCATCAACACTTTGATGGTCCACAGATTACAGAATGCCTCCAGATGTGCATCGGAAACTACTACTGGTCTTCCAGATAATGATAAATGCGTAGACTGTTTGAGACATTACTCCCATGCGGGAAAGTGCGCATGGTGACTGTTGTATTGAATCCCGATACCATTTTGTGTTTCATCAACACTTTGAAGATCCAAAGATTACTGAATACCACCAGATGTGCATCGGAAACTACTACTGGTCTTCCAGGAAACAATCAAACCATAGACTGTTTGAGACATTACTCCCATGGAGGAAAGTGCGCATGGTGACTGTTGTATTCAATCCCGATGCAATTTCTGTGTTTTATCAACACTCTGATAGTCCACAGACTACAGAATGCCTCCAGGTATGCATCGGAAACTACTACTGGTCTTCCAGGGTACGATCAAAGCGTAGAATGCTTGCGACATTACTCCCATGTAGGAAAGTGCGCATGGTGACTGTTCTATTCAATCCCGATGCAATTTCTGTGTTTCATCAACACTTTGAAGGTCCACAGACTACAGAATGATTCCAAATGTGCATCGGAAACTACTACTGTTCTTGCGGGGAACGATCAAAGCGTACACTGTTTGAGACATTACTCCCTTGGAGGAAAGTGCGCATGGTGACTGTTGTATTCAATCCCGATGGAATTTCTGTGTTTCATCAACACTTTGAGGGTCCACAGATTACAGAATGCCTCCAGATGTGCATCGGAAACTACTACTGGTCTTGCAGGGAACGATCAAAGCGTAGACTGTTTGAGACATTACTCCCATGGAGGAAAGTGCGCATGGTGACTGTTGTATTCAATCCCGATGCAATTTCTGTGTTTCATCAACACTCTGATAGTCCACACATTACAGAATGCCCACAGATGTGCATCGGAAACTACTACTGGTCTTCCATGGAACGATCAAAGCGTAGACTGTTTGAGACATTACTCCCATGGAGGAAAGTGCACATGGTGATTGTTGTATTGAATCCCGATACCATTTTGTGTTTCATCAACACTTTTAAGATCCAAAGATTACTCAATGCCACCAGATGTGCATCGGAAACTACTACTGGTCTTCCAGGAAACGATCAAACCATAGACTGTTTGACACATTACTCCCATGGAGGAAAGTGCACATGGTGACTGTTGTATTCAATCCCGATGCAATTTCTGTGTTTCATCAACACTCTGATAGTCCACACATTACAGAATGTCCCCAGATGACCATCGGAAACTATTAATGATCTTCAAGGGAACGATCAAAGCGTAAACTTTTTGAGACATTACTCCCATGGAGGAAAGTGCGCATGGTGACTGTTGTATTCAATCCCGATGCAATTTCTGTGTTTTATCAACACCCTGATAGTCCACAGACTACAGAATGCCTCCAGGTATGCATCGGAAACTACTACTGGTCTTCCAGGGTACGATCAAAGCGTAGAATGCTTGCGACATTACTCCCTTGTAGGAAAGTGCGCATGGTGACTGTTCTATTCAATCCCGATGCAATTTCTGTGTTTCATCAACACTTTGAATGTCCACAGATTACAGAATAATTCCAAATGTGCATCGGAAACTACTACTGGTCTTCCAGGAAACGATCAAAGCGTAGACAGTTTGAGACATTACTCCCATGGAGGAAAGTTCGCATGGTGACTGTTGTATTCAATCCCGATGCAATATCTGTGTTTCATCAACACTCTGATAGTCCACACAATACAGAATGCCCCCAGATATGCATCGGAAACTACTACTGGTCTTCCAGGGAACGATCAAAGCGTAGACTGTTTGAGACATTACTCCCATGGAGGAAAGTGCGCATGGTGACTGTTGTATTCATTCCTGATGCAATTTCTTTGTTTCATTAACACTCTGATAGTCCACACTGTACACAATGCTTCCAGATGTGCATCGGAATCACTACTGGTCTTCCAGGGAACGATCAAAGCGTAAACTGTTAGAACATTACTCCCATGGAGGAAAGTGCGCATGGTGACTGTTGTATTCAATCCCGATGCAATTTCTGTGTTTCATCAACACTCTGATAGTCCACAGATTACAGAATGACTCCAGATGTTCATCGGAAACTACTGCTGGTCTTCAAGGGAACGAACAAAGCGTAGACTGTTTGTGACATTACTCCCATGGAGGAAAGTGCGCATGGTGACTGTTGTATTCAATCCCGATGCAATTTCTGTGTTTTATCAACACTCTGATAGTCCACAGGCTACAGAATGCCTCCAGGTGTGCATCGGAAACTACTACTGGTCTTCCAGTTTACGATCAAAGCGTAGAATGCTTGCGACATTACTGCCATGTAGGGAAGTGCGCATGGTGACTGTTGTACTCAATCCCGATGCAATTTCTGTGTTTCATCAACACTTTGAAGGTCCACAGTTTACAGAATGATTCCAAATGTGCATCGGAAACTACTACTGGTCTTGCTGGGAACGATGAAAGCGTAGACTCTTTGTTACATTACTCCCATGGAGGAAAGTGCGAATGGTGTTTGTTGTATTCAATCCCGATGCAATTTCTGTGCTTCATCAACACTTTGATGGTCCACAGATTACAGAATGCCTCCAGATGTGCATCGGCAACTACTACTGGTCTTCCAGATAATGATCAATGCGTAGACTGTTTGAGACATTACTCCCATGCGGGAAAGTGTGCATGGTGACTGTTGTATTGAATCCCGATACCATTTTGTGTTTCATCAACACTTTGAAGATCCAAAGATTTCTGAATGCCACCAGATGTGCATCGGAAACTACTACTGTTCTTCCAGGAAACAATCAAACCATAGACTGTTTGAGACATTACTCCCATGGAGGAAAGTGCGCATGGTGACTGTTGTATTCAATCCCGATGCAATTTCTGTGTTTTATCAACACTCTGATAGTCCACAGACTACAGAATGCCTCCAGGTATGCATCGGAAACTACTACTGGTCTTCCAGGGTACGATCAAAGCGTAGAATGCTTGCGACATTACTCCCATGTAGGAAAGTGCGCATGGTGACTGTTCTATTCAATCCCGATGCAATTTCTGTGTTTCATCAACACTCTGATAGTCCACACATTACAGAATGCCCACAGATGTGCATCGGAAACTACTACTGGTCTTCCATGGAACGATCAAAGCGTAGACTGTTTGAGACATTACTCCCATGGAGGAAAGTGCGCATGGTGATTGTTGTATTGAATCCCGATACCATTTTGTGTTTCATCAACACTTTTAAGATCCAAAGATTACTCAATGCCACCAGATGTGCATCGGAAACTACTACTGGTCTTCCAGGAAACGATCAAACCATAGACTGTTTGAGACATTACTCCCATGGAGGAAAGTGCACATGGTGACTGTTGTATTCAATCCCGATGCAATTTCTGTGTTTCATCAACACTCTGATAGTCCACACATTACAGAATGTCCCCAGATGACCATCGGAAACTACTAATGTTCTTCAAGGGAACGATCAAAGCGTAAACTTTTTGAGACATTACTCCCATGGAGGAAAGTGCGCATGGTGACTGTTGTATTCAATCCCGATGCAATTTCTGTGTTTTATCAACACCCTGATAGTCCACAGACTACAGAATGCCTCCAGGTATGCATCGGAAACTACTACTGGTCTTCCAGGGTACGATCAAAGCGTAGAATGCTTGCGACATTACTCCCTTGTAGGAAAGTCCGCATGGTGACTGTTCTATTCAATCCCGATGCAATTTCTGTGTTTCATCAACACTTTGAATGTCCACAGATTACAGAATAATTCCAAATGTGCATCGGAAACTACTACTGGTCTTCCAGGAAACGATCAAAGCGTAGACAGTTTGAGACATTACTCCCATGGAGGAAAGTTCGCATGGTGACTGTTGTATTCAATCCCGATGCAATATCTGTGTTTCATCAACACTCTGATAGTCCACACAATACAGAATGCCCCCAGATATGCATCGGAAACTACTACTGGTCTTCCAGGGAACGATCAAAGCGTAGACTGTTTGAGACATTACTCCCATGGAGGAAAGTGCGCATGGTGACTGTTGTATTCAATCCTGATGCAATTTCTTTGTTTCATTAACACTCTGATAGTCCACACTGTACACAATGCTTCCAGATGTGCATCGGAATCACTACTGGTCTTCCAGGGAACGATCAAAGCGTAAACTGTTAGAACATTACTCCCATGGAAGAAAGTGCGCATGGTGACTGTTGTATTCAATCCCGATGCAATTTCTGTGTTTCATCAACACTCTGATAGTCCACAGATTACAGAATGACTCCAGATGTGCATCGGAAACTACTACTGGTCTTCAAGGGAACGAACAAAGCGTAGACTGTTTGTGACATTACTCCCATGGAGGAAAGTGCGCATGGTGACTGTTGTATTCAATCCCGATGCAATTTCTGTGTTTTATCAACACTCTGATAGTCCACAGGCTACAGAATGCCTCCAGGTGTGCATCGGAAACTACTACTGGTCTTCCAGTTTACGATCAAAGCGTAGAATGCTTGCGACATTACTGCCATGTAGGGAAGTACGCAGGGTGACTGTTGTATTCAATCCCGATGCAATTTCTGTGTTTCATCAACACTCGGATAGTCCACACATTACAGAATGCCCCCAGATGTGCCTCGGAAACTACTACTGGTCTTCCAGGGATCGATCAAAGCGTAGAATGCTTGCGACATTACTCCCATGGAGGAAAGTGGGCATGGTGACTGTTGTATTCAAGCCCGATACCATTTTGTGTTTCATCAACACTTTTAAGATCCAAAGATTACTGAATGCCACCAGATGTGCATCGGAAACTACTACTGGTCTTCCAGGAAACGATCAAACCATAGACTGTTAGAGACATTACTCCCATGGAGGAAAGTGCGCATGGTGATTGTTGTATTCAAGCCAGATGCAATTTCTGTGTTTTATCAACACTCTGATAGTCCACAGGCTACAGAATGCCTCCAGGTGTGCATCGGAAACTACTACTGGTCTTCCAGGGTACGATCAAAGCGTAGAATGCTTGCGACATTAGTGCCATGTAGGAAAGTGCGCATGGTGACTGTTGTATTCAATCCCGATGCAATTTCTGTGTTTCATCAACACTTTGAAGGTCCAAAGATTACAGAATGATTATAAATGTGCATCGGAAACTACTACTGGTCTTGCAGGGAACGATCAAAGCGTAGACTGTTTGAGACATTACTCCCATGGAGGAAAGTGCGAATAGTGACTGTTGTATTCAATCCCGATGCAATTTCTGTGTTTCATCAACACTTTGAGGGTCCACAGATTACAGAATGCCTCCAGATGTGCATCGGAAACTACTACTGGTCTTGCAGGGAACGATCAAAGCGTAGACTGTTTGAGACATTACTCCCATGGAGGAAAGTGCGTATGGTGACTGTTGTATTCAATCCCGATGCAATTTCTGTGTTTCATCAACACTCTGATAGTCCACACATTACAGAATGCCCACAGATGTGCATCGGAAACTACTACTGGTCTTCCATGGAACAATCAAAGCATAGACTGTTTGAGACATTACTCCCATGGAGGAAAGTGCACATGGTGACTGTTGTATTGAATCCCGATACCATTTTGTGTTTCATCAACACTTTTAAGATCCAAAGATTACTGAATGCCACCAGATGTGCATCGGAAACTACTACTGGTCTTCCAGGAAACGATCAAACCATAGACTGTTAGAGACATTACTCCCATGGAGGAAAGTGCGCATGGTGACTGTTGTATTCAATCCCGATGCAATTTCTGTTTTTCATCAACACTCTGATAGTCCACATATTACAGAATGTCCCCAGATGACCATCGAAAACTACTAATATTCTTCCAGGGAACGATCAAAGCGTAAACTGTTTGAGACATTACTCCCATGGAGGAATGTGCGCATGGTGACTGTTGTATTCAATCCCGATGCAATTTCTGTGTTTTATCAACACCCTGATAGTCCACAGACTACAGAGTGCCTCCAGGTATGCATCGGAAACAACTACTGGTCTTCAGGGAAAGATCAAAGTGTAAACTGTTTGAGACATTGCTCCCATGGAGGAAAGTGCGCATGGTGACTGTTGTATTCAATCCCGATGCAATATCTGTGTTTTATCAACACTCTGATAATCCACAGACTACAGAATGCCTCCAGATGTGAATCGGAAACTACTACTGGTCTTCCAGGGATCGATCAAAGCGTAGAATGCTTGCGACATTACTCCCATGTAGGAAAGTGGGCATGGTGACTGTTGTATTCAAGCCCGATGCAATTTCTGTGTCTCATCAACACTTTGAAGGTCCACAGATTACAGAATGCCTCCAGATGTGCATCGGAAACTACTACAGCTCTTCCAGGAAACGATCGAAGCGTAGACAGTTTGAGACATTACTCCCATGGAGGAAAGTTCGCATGTTGACTGTCGTATTCAATCCCGATGCAATTTCTGTGTTTCATCAACACTCTGATAGTCCACACATTACAGAATGCCCCCAGATGTGCCTCGGAAACTACTACTGGTCTTCCAGGGATCGATCAAAGCGTAGAATGCTTGCGACATTACTCCCATGTAGGAGAGTGGGCATGGCGACTGTTGTATTCAAGCCCGATGCAATTTCTGTGTTTCATCAACACTCTGATAGTGCACAGATTACAGAATGCCTCCAGATGTGCATCGGACACTACTACTGGTCTTCCAGGGAACGATCAAATCGTAAACTGTTTGAGACATTACTCCCATGGAGGAAAGTGCGCATGGTGACTGTTGTATTCAATCCCGATGCAATTTCTGTGTTTTATCAACACTCTGATAGTCCACAGGCTACAGAATGCCTCCAGGTGTGCATCGGAAACTACTACTGGTCTTCCAGTTCACGATCAAAGCGTAGAATGCTTGCGACATTACTGCCATGTAGGGAAGTGCGCATGGTGACTGTTGTACTCAATCCCGATGCAATTTCTGTGTTTCATCAACACTTTGAAGGTCCACAGTTTACAGAATGATTCCAAATGTGCATCGGAAACTACTACTGGTCTTGCTGGGAACGATGAAAGCGTAGAATCTTTGTTACATTACTCCCATGGAGGAAAGTGCGAATGGTGACTGTTGTATTCAATCCCGATGCAATTTCTGTGCTTCATCAACACTTTGATGGTCCACAGATTACAGAATGCCTCCAGATGTGCATCGTAAACTACTACTGGTCTTCCAGGGAACGGTAAATGCGTAGACTGTTTGAGACATTACTCCCATGGGGGAAAGTGCGCATGGTGACTGTTGTATTCAATCCCGATGCTATTTCTGTGTTTCATCAACACTCTGATCGTCCACAGATTACAGAATGCCTCCAGATGTGCATCGGAAACTACTCCTGGTCATCCGGGGAACGATCAAAGCGTAGACTGATTGAGACATTACTCCCATGGTGGAAATTGCGCATGGTGACGGTTGTATTCAAGTCCGATGCAATTTCTGTGTCTCATCAACACTTTGAAGGTCCACAGATTACAGAATGCCTCCAAATGTGCATCGGAAACTACTACTGCTCTTCCAGGAAACGATCGAAGCGTAGACAGTTTGAGACATTACTCCCATGGAGGAAAGTTCGCATGTTGACTGTCGTATTCATCCCGATGCAATATCTGTGTTTCATCAACACTCTGATAGTCCACACATTACAGAATGCCCCCAGATGTGCATCGGAAACACTACTGGTCTTCCAGGGAACGATCAAAGCAGAAACCGTTTGAGACGTTACTCCAATGGAGGAAAGTGCGAATGGTGACTGTTCTATTCAATGCCGATGCAATTTCTGTGGTTCATCAACACTCTGATAGTCCACAGAATACAGAATGCCTCCAGATGTGCATCGGACACTACTACTGGTCTTCCAGGTAACGATCGAAGCGTAGACTGTTTGAGACATTACTCCCTTGGAGGAAAGTGCGCATGGTGACTGTTGTATTCAATCCCGATGCAATTTCTGTGTTTCATCAACACTTTGAGGGTCCACAGATTACAGCATGCCTCCAGATGTGCATCGGAAACTACTACTGGTCTTGCAGATAACGATCAAAGCGTAGAGTGTTTGAGACATTACTCCCATGGAGGAAAGTGCGAATGGTAACTGTTGTATTCAATCCTGATGCAATTTCTGTGTTTCATCAACACTCTGGTAGTCCCCAGATTACAGAATGCCTCCATATGTGCCTCGGAAACTACTACTGGTCTTGCAGGGAACGATCAAAACGTAGACTGTTTGAGACATTACTCCCATGGAGGAAAGTGCGAATGGTGACTGTTGTATTCAATCCCGATGCAATTTCTGTGTTTCATCAACACTTTGAGGGTCCACAGATTACAGAATGCCTCCAGATGTGCATCGGAAACTACTACTGGTCTTGCAGGGAACGATCAAAGCGTAGACTGTTTGAGACATTACTCCCATGGAGGAAAGTGCGAATGGTGACTGTTGTATTCAATCCCGATGCAATTTCTGTGTTTCATCAACACTCTGATAGTCCACACATTACAGAATACCCACAGATGTGCATCGGAAACTACTACTGGTCTTCCATGGAACGATCAAAGCGTAGACTGTTTCAGACATTACTCCCATGGAGGAAAGTGCGCATGGTGACTGTTGTATTGAATCCCGATACCATTTTGTGTTTCATCAACACTTTTAAGATCCAAAGATTACTGAATGCCACCAGATGTGCATCGGAAACTACTACTGGTCTTCCAGGAAACGATCAAACCATAGACTGTTAGAGACATTACTCCCATGGAGGAAAGTGCGCATGGTGACTGTTGTATTCAATCCCGATGCAATTTCTGTGTTTCATCAACACTCTGATAGTCCACACATTACAGAATGTCCCCAGATGACCATCGGAAACTACTAATATTCTTCCAGGGAACGATCAAAGCGTAAACTGTTTGAGACATTACTCCCATGGAGGAATGTGCGCATGGTGACTGTTGTATTCAATCCCGATGCAATTTCTGTGTTTTATCAACACCCTGATAGTCCACAGACTACAGAGTGCCTCCAGGTATGCATCGGAAACTACTACTGGTCTTCCAGTGAAAGATCAAAGTGTAAACTGTTTGAGACATTGCTCCAATGGAGGAAAGTGTGCATGGTGACTGTTGTATTCTATCCTGATGCAGTTTCTGAAATTCATCAACACTCTGATAGTCCACACATTACAGAATGTCCCCAGATGTGCTTTGGAAACTACTACTGGTCTTCCAGGGAACGATCAAAGCGTAAACTGTTTGAGACATAACTCCCATTGAGGAAAGTGCGCATGGTGACTGTTGTATTCAATCCCGATGCAATTTCTGTGTTTTATCAACACTCTGATAGTCCACAGACTACAGAATGCCTCCAGATGTGCCTCGGAAACTACTACTGGTCTTCCGGGGATCGATCAAAGCGTAGAATGCTTGCGACATTACTCCCATGTAGGAAAGTGGGCATGGTGACTGTTGTATTCAAGCCCGATGCAATTTCTGTGTCTCATCAACACTTTGAAGGTCCACAGATTACAGAATGCCTCCAGATGTGCATCGGAAACTACTACTGCTCTTCCATTAAACGATCGAAGCGTAGACAGTTTGAGACATTACTCCCATGGAGGAAAGTTCGCATGTTGACCGTCGTATTCAATCCCGATGCAATTTCTGTGTTTCATCAACACTCTGATAGTCCACACATTACAGAATGCCCCCAGATGTGCCTCGGAAACTACTACTGGTCTTCCAGGGATCGATCAAAGCATAGAATGCTTGCGACATTACTCCCATGTAGGAAAGTGGGCATGGTGACTGTTGTATTCAAGCCCGATGCAATTTCTGTGTTTTATCAACACTCTGAAAGTCCACAGGCTACAGAATGCCTCCAGGTGTGCATCGGAAACTACTACTGGTCTTCCAGGGTACGATCAAAGCGTAGAATGCTTGCGACATTACTGCCATGTAGGAAAGTGCGCATGGTGACTGTTGTATTCAATCCCGATGCTATTTCTGTGTTTCATCAACACTCTGATCGTCCACAGATTACAGAATGCCTCCAGATGTGCATCGGAAACTACTCCTGGTCATCCAGGGAACGATCAAAGCGTAGACTGATTGAGACATTACTCCCATGGAGGAAAGTGCGCATGGTGACGGTTGTATTCAAGCCCAATGCAATTTCTGTGTCTCATCAACACTTTGAAGGTCCACAGATTACAGAATGCCTCCAGATGTGCATCGGAAACTACTACTGCTCTTCCATTAAACGATCGAAGCGTAGACAGTTTGAGACATTACTCCCATGGAGGAAAGTTCGCATGTTGACTGTCGTATTCATCCCGATGCAATTTCTGTGTTTCATCAACACTCTGATAGTCCACACATTACAGAATGCCCCCAGATGTGCATCGGAAACACTACTGGTCTTCCAGGGAACGATCAAAGCAGAAACCGTTTGAGACGTTACTCCCATGGAGGAAAGTGCGCATGGTGACTGTTGTATTCAATCCTGATGCAATTTCTGTGTTTCATCAACACTCTGATAGTCCACAGATTACAGAATGCCTCCAGATGTGCATCGGAAACTACTAATGGTCTTCCAGGGAACGATCAAATCGTAAACTCTTTGAGACATTACTCCCATGGAGGAAAGTGCGCATGGTGGCTGTTCTATTCAATCCCGATGCAATTTCTGTGGTTCATCAACACTCTGATAGTCCACAGAATACAGAATGCCTCCAGATGTGCATCGGACACTACTACTGGTCTTCCAGGTAACGATCGAAGCGTAGACTCTTTGAGACATTACTCCCTTAGAGGAAAGTGCGCATGGTGACTGTTGTATTCAATCCCGATGCAATTTCTGTGTTTCATCAACACTTTGAGGGTCCACAGATTACAGAATGCCTCCAGATGTGCATCGGAAACTACTACTGACCTTGCAGATAACGATCAAAGCGTAGAGTGTTTGAGACATTACTCCCATGGAGGAAAGTGCGAATGGTAACTGTTGTATTCAATCCTGATGCAATTTCTGTGTTTCATCAACACTCTGGTAGTCCCCAGATTACAGAATGCCTGCATATGTGCCTCGGAAACTACTACTGGTTTTCCAGGGAACGATCAAAGTGTAGACTGTTTGTGACATTACTCCCATGGAGGAAATTTCGCATGGTGACTATTGTATTCAATGGTGATGCAATTTCTGTGTTTCATCAACACTCTGAAAATCCACTCATTACAGATTGACCGCAGATATGCATCGGAAACTACTACTGGTCTTATAGAGAACGATCAAAGCGTAAACTGTTTGAGACATTACTCCCATGCAGGAAAGTGCGCATAGTGACTGTTGTATTCAACCCGATGCAATTTCTGTGTTTCATCAACACTCTGATAGTACACACTGTACTGAATGCTTCCAGATGTGCATCGGAAACTACTACTGGTCTTCCAGGAAACGATCAAAGCGTAGACAGTTTGAGACATTACTCCCATGGAGGAAAGTTCGCATGGTGACTGTTGTATTCAATCCCGATGCAAATTCTGTGTTTCATCAACACTCTGATAATCCACAGATTACTGAATGACTCCAGATGTGCATCGGAAACTACTACTGGTCTTCCAGGGAACGAATAAAGCGTAGACTGTTTGTGACATTACTCCCATGGAGGAAAGTGCGCATGGTGACTGTTGTATTTAATCCCGATGCAATTTCTGTGTTTCATCAACACTCTGATAGTCCACGCATTACAGAATGTCCCCAGATGACCATCGAAAACTACTAATGTTCTTCCAGGGAACGATCAAAGCGTAAACTGTTTGAGACATTACTCCCATGGAGGAAAGTGCGCATGGTGACTGTTGTAAATAATCCCGATGCAATTTCTGTGTTTTATCAACACTCTGATAGTCCACACATTACAGAATGCCTCCAGGTGTGCATCGGAAACTACTACTGGTCTTCCAGGGTACGATCAAAGCGTAGAATGCTTGCGACATTACTCCCATGTAGGAAAGTGCGCATGGTGACTGTTGTATTCACTCCCGATGCAATTTCTGTGTTTCATCAACACTTTGAAGGGCCGCAGATTACAGAATGATTATAAATGTGCATCGGAAACTACTACTGGTCTTGCAGGGAACGATCAAAGCGTAGACTGTTTGAGACATTACTCCCATGGAGAAAAGTGCGTATGGTGACTGTTGTATTCAATCCCGATGCAATTTCTGTGTTTCATCAACACTCTGATAATGCACAGATTACAGAATGCCTCCAGATGTGCATCGTAAACTACTACTGGTCTTCCAGGGAACGATCAATGCGTAGACTGTTTGAGACATTACTCCCATGGGGGAAAGTTCGCATGGTGACTGTTGTATTGAATCCCGATACCATTTTTTGTTTCATCAACACTTTGAAGATCCAAAGATTACTGATGCCACCAGATGTGCATCGGAAACTACTACTGGTCTTCCAGGAAACGATTAAACCATAGACTGTTTGAGACATTACTCCCATGGAGGAAAGTGCGCATGGTGACGGTTGTATTCAAGCCCGATGCAATTTCTGTGTCTCATCAACACTTTGAATGTCCACAGATTACAGAATGCCTCCAGATATGCATCGGAAACTACTACTGCTCTTCCAGGAAACGATCGAAGCGTGACAAGTTTGAGACATTACTCCCATGGAGGAAAGTTCGCATGGTGACTGTCGTATTCAATCCCGATGCAATTTCTGTGTTTCATCAACACTCTGATAGTCCACACATTACATAATGCCCAGAGATGTGCATCGGAAACACTACTGGTCTTCCAGGGAACGATCAAAGCGGAAACTGTTTGAGACGTGACTCCCATGGAGGAAAGTGCGCATGGTGACTGTTGTATTCAATCCTGATGCAATTTCTGTGTTTCATCAACACTCTGATAGTCCACAGATTACAGAATGATTCCAGATGTGCATCGGATACTACTACTGGTCTTCCAGGGAACGATCAAAGCGTAAACTCTTTGAGGCATTACTCCCATGGAGGAAAGTGCGCATGGTTACTGTTCTATTCAATCCTGATGCAATTTCTGTGGTTCATCAACACTCTGATAGTCCACAGAATACAGAATGCCTCCAGATGTGCACCGGAAACTACTACTGGTCTTCCAGGTAACGATCGAAGCGTAGACTGCTTGAGACATTACTCCCTTGGAGGAAAGTGCGCATGGTGACTGTTGTATTCAATCCCGAAGCAATTTCTGTGTTTCATAAACACTTTGAGGGTCCACAGATTACAGAATGCCTCCAGATGTGCATCGGAAACTACTACTGGTCTTGCAGATAACGATCAAAGCGTAGAGTGTTTGAGACATTACTCCCATGGAGGAAAGTGCGAATGGTGACTGTTGTATTCAATCCTGATGCAATATCTGTGTTTCATCAACACTCTGGTAGTCCCCAGATTACAGAATGCCTCCATATGTGCCTCGGAAACTACTACTGGTCTTCCAGGGAACGATCAAAGTGTAGAATGTTTGTGACATTACTCCCATGGAGGAAACTTCGCATGGTGACTGTTGTATTCAATGCTGATGCAATTTCTGTGTTTCATCAACACTCTGTAAATCCACACATTACAGAATGACCGCAGATATGCATCGGAAACTACTACTGGTCTTCCAGGGAACGATCAAAGCGTAAACTGTTTGAGACATTACTCCCATGGAGGAAAGTGCGCATAGTGACTGTTGTATTCAATCCCGATGCAATTTCTGTGTTTCATCAACACTCTGATAATACACACTGTACAGAATGCTTCCAGATGTGCATCGGAAACACTCCTGGTCTTCCAGGGAACGGTCAAAGCGTAAACTGTTAGAGACATTACTCCCATGGAGGAAAGTGCGCATGGTGACTGTTGTATTCAATCCCGATGCAATTTCTGTGTTTCATCAACACTCTGATAGTCCACAGATTACAGAATGACTCCAGATGTGCACCGGAAACCATTACCGGTCTTCCAGGGAACGAACAAAGCGTAGACTGTTTGTGACATTACTCCCATGGAGGGGAGTGCGCATGGTGACTGTTGTACTCAATCCCGATGCAATTTCTGTGTTTCATCAACACTCTGATAGTCCACGCATTACAGAGTGTCACCAGATGACAATCGGAAACTACTAATGTTCTTCCAGGGAACGATCAAACCGTAAACTGTTTGAGACATTACTCCCGTGGAGGACAGTGCGCATGGTGACTGTTGTATTCAATCCTGATGCAATTTCTGTGTTTCATCAACAATCTGATAATCCACAAATTACAGAATGACTCCAGATGTGCATCGGAAACTACTACTGGTCTTCCAGGGACCGAATAAAGCGTAGACTGTTTGTGACATTACTCCCATGGAGGAAAGTGCGCATGGTGGCTGTTCTATTCAATCCCGATGCAATTTCTGTGGTTCATCAACACTCTGATAGTCCACAGAATACAGAATGCCTCCAGATGTGCATCGGACACTACTACTGGTCTTCCAGGTAACGATCGAAGCGTAGACTCTTTGAGACATTACTCCCTTAGAAGAAAGTGCGCATGGTGACTGTTGTATTCAATCCCGATGCAATTTCTGTGTTTCATCAACACTTTGAGGGTCCACAGATTACAGAATGCCTCCAGATGTGCATCGGAAACTACTACTGGCCTTGCAGATAACGATCAAAGCGTAGAGTGTTTGAGACATTACTCCCATGGAGGAAAGTGCGAATGGTAACTGTTGTATTCAATCCTGATGCAATTTCTGTGTTTCATCAACACTCTGGTAGTCCCCAGATTACAGAATGCCTCCATATGTGCCTCGGAAACTACTACTGGATTTCCAGGGAACGATCAAAGTGTAGACTGTTTGTGACATTACTCCCATGGAGGAAATTTCGCATGGTGACTATTGTATTCAATGGTGATGCAATTTCTGTGTTTCATCAACACTCTGAAAATCCACTCATTACAGATTGACCGCAGATATGCATCGGAAACTACTACTGGTCTTAGAGGGAACGATCAAAGCGTAAACTGTTTGAGACATTACTCCCATGCAGGAAAGTGCGCATAGTGACTGTTGTATTCAACCCGATGCAATTTCTGTGTTTCATCAACACTCTGATAGTACACACTGTACTGAATGCTTCCAGATGTGCATCGGAAACTACTACTGGTCTTCCAGGAAACGATCAAAGCGTAGACAGTTTGAGACATTACTCCCATGGAGGAAAGTTCGCATGGTGACTGTTGTATTCAATCCCGATGCAAATTCTGTGTTTCATCAACACTCTGATAATCCACAGATTACTGAATGACTCCAGATGTGCATCGGAAACTACTACTGGTCTTCCAGGGAACGAATAAAGCGTAGACTGTTTGTGACATTACTCCCATGGAGGAAAGTGCGCATGGTGACTGTTGTATTTAATCCCGATGCAATTTCTGTGTTTCATCAACACTCTGATAGTCCACGCATTACAGAATGTCCCCAGATGACCATCGAAAACTACTAATGTTCTTCCAGGGAACGATCAAAGCGTAAACTGTTTGAGACATTACTCCCATGGAGGAAAGTGCGCATGGTGACTGTTGTAAATAATCCCGATGCAATTTCTGTGTTTTATCAACACTCTGATAGTCCACACATTACAGAATGCCTCCAGGTGTGCATCGGAAACTACTACTGGTCTTCCAGGGTACGATCAAAGCGTAGAATGCTTGCGACATTACTCCCATGTAGGAAAGTGCGCATGGTGACTGTTGTATTCACTCCCGATGCAATTTCTGTGTTTCATCAACACTTTGAAGGGCCGCAGATTACAGAATGATTATAAATGTGCATCGGAAACTACTACTGGTCTTGCAGGGAACGATCAAAGCGTAGACTGTTTGAGACATTACTCCCATGGAGAAAAGTGCGTATGGTGACTGTTGTATTCAATCCCGATGCAATTTCTGTGTTTCATCAACACTCTGATAATGCACAGATTACAGAATGCCTCCAGATGTGCATCGTAAACTACTACTGGTCTTCCAGGGAACGATCAATGCGTAGACTGTTTGAGACATTACTCCCATGGGGGAAAGTTCGCATGGTGACTGTTGTATTGAATCCCGATACCATTTTTTGTTTCATCAACACTTTGAAGATCCAAAGATTACTGATGCCACCAGATGTGCATCGGAAACTACTACTGGTCTTCCAGGAAACGATTAAACCATAGACTGTTTGAGACATTACTCCCATGGAGGAAAGTGCGCATGGTGACGGTTGTATTCAAGCCCGATGCAATTTCTGTGTCTCATCAACACTTTGAAGGTCCACAGATTACAGAATGCCTCCAGATATGCATCGGAAACTACTACTGCTCTTCCAGGAAACGATCGAAGCGTGACAAGTTTGAGACATTACTCCCATGGAGGAAAGTTCGCATGGTGACTGTCGTATTCAATCCCGATGCAATTTCTGTGTTTCATCAACACTCTGATAGTCCACACATTACATAATGCCCCGAGATGTGCATCGGAAACACTACTGGTCTTCCAGGGAACGATCAAAGCGGAAACTGTTTGAGACGTGACTCCCTTGGAGGAAAGTGCGCATGGTGACTGTTGTATTCAATCCTGATGCAATATCTGTGTTTCATCAACACTCTGATAGTCCACAGATTACAGAATGATTCCAGATGTGCATCGGATACTACTACTGGTCTTCCAGGGAACGATCAAAGCGTAAACTCTTTGAGTCATTACTCCCATGGAGGAAAGTGCGCATGGTTACTGTTCTATTCAATCCTGATGCAATTTCTGTGGTTCATCAACACTCTGATAGTCCACAGAATACAGAATGCCTCCAGATGTGCACCGGAAACTACTACTGGTCTTCCAGGTAACGATCGAAGCGTAGACTGCTTGAGACATTACTCCCTTGGAGGAAAGTGCGCATGGTGACTGTTGTATTCAATCCCGAAGCAATTTCTGTGTTTCATAAACACTTTGAGGTTCCACAGATTACAGAATGCCTCCAGATGTGCATCGGAAACTACTACTGGTCTTGCAGATAACGATCAAAGCGTAGAGTGTTTGAGACATTACTCCCATGGAGGAAAGTGCGAATGGTGACTGTTGTATTCAATCCTGATGCAATATCTGTGTTTCATCAACACTCTGGTAGTCCCCAGATTACAGAATGCCTCCATATGTGCCTCGGAAACTACTACTGGTCTTCCAGGGAACGATCAAAGTCTAGAATGTTTGTGACATTACTCCCATGGAGGAAACTTCGCATGGTGACTGTTGTATTCAATGCTGATGCAATTTCTGTGTTTCATCAACACTCTGTAAATCCACACATTACAGAATGACCGCAGATATGCATCGGAAACTACTACTGGTCTTCCAGGGAACGATCAAAGCGTAAACTGTTTGAGACATTACTCCCATGGAGGAAAGTGCGCATAGTGACTGTTGTATTCAATCCCGATGCAATTTCTGTGTTTCATCAACACTCTGATAATACACACTGTACAGAATGCTTCCAGATGTGCATCGGAAACACTACTGGTCTTCCAGGGAACGGTCAAAGCGTAAACTGTTAGAGACATTACTCCCATGGAGGAAAGTGCGCATGGTGACTGTTGTATTCAATCCCGATGCAATTTCTGTGTTTCATCAACACTCTGATAGTCCACAGATTACAGAATGACTCCCGATGTGCACCGGAAACCATTACCGGTCTTCCAGGGAACGAACAAAGCGTAGACTGTTTGTGACATTACTCCCATGGAGGGGAGTGCGCATGGTGACTGTTGTACTCAATCCCGATGCAATTTCTGTGTTTCATCAACACTCTGATAGTCCACGCATTACAGAGTGTCACCAGATGACCATCGGAAACTACTAATGTTCTTCCAGGGAACGATCAAACCGTAAACTGTTTGAGACATTACTCCCGTGGAGGACAGTGCGCATGGTGACTGTTGTATTCAATCCTGATGCAATTTCTGTGTTTCATCAACACTCTGATAATCCACAAATTACAGAATGACTCCAGATGTGCATCGGAAACTACTACTGGTCTTCCAGGGACCGAATAAAGCGTAGACTGTTTGTGACATTACTCCCATGGAGGAAAGTGCGTATGGTGACTGTTGTATTCAATCCTGATGCAATATCTGTGTTTCATCAACACTCTGATGTTCCACACATTACAGAATGTCCCCAGATGACCATCGGAAACTACTAATGTTCTTCCATGGAACGATCAAAGCGTAAACTGTTTGAGACATTACTCCCGTGGAGGAAAGTGCGCATGGTGACTGTTGTATTCAATCCCGATGCAATTTCTGTGTTTTATCAACACTCTGATAGTCCACAGGCTACAGAATGCCTCCAGGTGTGCATCGGAAACTACTACTGGTCTTCCAGGGTACGATCAAAGCGTAGAATGCTTGCGACATTACTGCCATGTAGGAAAGTGCGCATGGTGACTGTTGTATTCAATCCCGATGCAATTTCTGTGTTTCATCAACACTTTGAAGGTCCACAGATTACAGAATGATTCCAAATGTGCATCGGAAACTACTACTGGTCTTGCAGGGAACGATCAAAGCGTAGATTGTTTGAGACATTACTACCATGGAGGAAAGTGCGTATGGTGACTGTTGTATTCAATCCCGATGCAATTTC
This sequence comes from Schistocerca gregaria, assembly GCF_023897955.1. Classification (NCBI taxonomy): domain Eukaryota; kingdom Metazoa; phylum Arthropoda; class Insecta; order Orthoptera; family Acrididae; genus Schistocerca; species Schistocerca gregaria. The sequence goes on along the minus strand of NW_026061707.1, from coordinate 3,905,022 downwards.
TGTGTTTCATCAACACTCTGATAGTCCACAGATTACAGAATGACTCCAGATGTGCACCGGAAACCATTACCGGTCTTCCAGGGAACGAACAAAGCGTAGACTGTTTGTGACATTACTCCCATGGAGGAGAGTGCGCATGGTGACTGTTGTACTCAATCCCGATGCAATTTCTGTGTTTCATCAACACTCTGATACTCCACGCATTACAGAGTGTCACCAGATGACCATCGGAAACTACTAATGTTCTTCCAGGGAACGATCAAACCGTAAACTGTTTGAGACATTACTCCCGTGGAGGACAGTGCGCATGGTGACTGTTGTATTCAATCCTGATGCAATTTCTGTGTTTCATCAACACTCTGATAATCCACAAATTACAGAATGACTCCAGATGTGCATCGGAAACTACTACTGGTCTTCCAGGGACCGAATAAAGCGTAGACTGTTTGTGACATTACTCCCATGGAGGAAAGTGCGTATGGTGACTGTTGTATTCAATCCTGATGCAATATCTGTGTTTCATCAACACTCTGATGTTCCACACATTACAGAATGTCCCCAGATGACCATCGGAAACTACTAATGTTCTTCCATGGAACGATCAAAGCGTAAACTGTTTGAGACATTACTCCCGTGGAGGAAAGTGCGCATGGTGACTGTTGTATTCAATCCCGATGCAATTTCTGTGTTTTATCAACACTCTGATAGTCCACAGGCTACAGAATGCCTCCAGGTGTGCATCGGAAACTACTACTGGTCTTCCAGGGTACGATCAAATCGTAGAATGCTTGCGACATTACTGCCATGTAGGAAAGTGCGCATGGTGACTGTTGTATTCAATCCCGATGCAATTTCTGTGTTTCATCAACACTTTGAAGGTCCACAGATTACAGAATGATTCCAAATGTGCATCGGAAACTACTACTGGTCTTGCAGGGAACGATCAAAGCGTAGATTGTTTGAGACATTACTACCATGGAGGAAAGTGCGTATGGTGACTGTTGTATTCAATCCCGATGCAATTTCTGTGTTTCATCAACACTCTGATAGTGCACAGATTACAGAATGCCTCCAGATGTGCATCGGAAACTACTACTGGTCTTCCAGGGAACGATCAATGCGTAGACAGTTTGAGACATTACTCCCATGGGGGAAAGTGCGCATCCCGATACCATTTTGTGTTTCATCAACACTTTGAAGAACCAAAGATTACTGAATGCCACCAGATGTGCATCGGAAACTACTACTGGTCTTTCAGGAAACGATTAAACCATAGACAGTTTGAGACATTACTCCCATGGAGGAAAGTGCGCATGGTGACTGTTGTATTCAATCCCGATGCAATTTCTGTGTTTCATCAACACTCTGATAGTCCACACATTACAGAATGTCCCCAGATGACCATCGGAAACTACTAATGTTCTTCCACGGAACGATCAAAGCGTAAACTGTTTGAGACATTACTCCCATGGAGGAAAGTGCGCATGGTGTCTGTTGTATTCAATCCTGATGCAATTTCTGTGTTTTATCAACCCCCTTATAGTCCACAGACTACAGAATGCCTCCAGGTATGCATCGGAAACTACTACTGGTCTTCCAGGGTACGATCAAAGCGTAGAATGCTTGCGACATTACTCCCATGTAGGAAAGTGGGCATGGTGACTGTTGTATTCAATCCCGATGCAATTTCTGTGTTTCATCAACACTTTGAAGGTCCACAGATTACAGAATGATTCCAAATGTGCATCGGAAACTACTACTGGTCTTGCAGGGAACGATCAAAGTGTAAAATCTTTGAGACATTACTCCCTTGGAGGAAAGTGCGCATGGTGACTGTTGCATTCAATCCCGATGCAATTTCTGTGTTTCATCAACACTTGGAGGGTCCACAGATTACAGAATGCCTCCAGATGTGCATCGGAAACTACTACTGGTCTTGCAGGGAACGATCAAAGCGTAGACTGTTTGAGACATTACTCCCATGGAGGAAAGTGCGAATGGTGACGTATTCAATCCCGATGCAATTTCTGTGTTTCATCAACACTCTGATAGTCACACATTACAGAATGCCCACAGATGTACATCGGAAACTACTACTGGTCTTCCATGGAACGATCAAAGCGTAGACTGTTTGAGACATTACTCCCATGGAGGAAAGTGCGCATGGTGACTGTTGTATTGAATCGCGATACCATTTTGTGTTTCATCAACACTTTGAAGATCCAAAGGTTACTGAATGCCACCAGATGTGCATCGGAAACTACTACTGGTCTTCCAGGAAACGATCAAACCATAGACTGTTTGAGACATTACTCCCATGGAGGAAAGTGCGCATGGTGACTGTTGTATTGAATCCCGATACCATTTTGTGTTTCATCAACACTTTGAAGATCCAAAGATTACTGAATGCCACCAGGTGACCATCGGAAACTACTAATGTTCTTCCAGGGAACGATCAAAGCGTAAACTGTTTGAGACATTACTCCCATGGAGGAAAGTGCGCATGGTGTCTGTTGTATTCAATCCTGATGCAATTTCTGTGTTTTATCAACACCCTTATAGTCCACAGACTACAGAATGCCTCCAGGTATGCATCGGAAACTACAACTGGTCTTCCAGGGTACGATCAAAGCGTAGAATGCTTGCGACATGACTCCCACGTAGGAAAGTGGGCATGGTGACTGTTGTATTCAATCCCGATGCAATTTCTGAGTTTCATCAACACTTTGAAGGTCCACAGATTACAGAATGATTCCAAATGTGCATCGGAAACTACTACTGGTCTTCCAGGAAACGATCAAAGCGTAGACAGTTTGAGACATTACTCCCATGGAGGAATGTTCGTATGGTGACTGTTGTATTCAATCCCGATGCAATTTCTGTGTTTCATCAACACTCTGATAGTCCACACATTACAGAATGCTCACAGATGTGCATCGGAAACTACTACTGGACTTCCTGGGAACGATCAAATCGTAGACTGTTTGAGACATTACTCAAATGTAGGAAAGTGCGTATGGTGACTGTTGTATTCAATCCCGATGCAATTTCTGTGTTTTATCAACACTCTGATAGTCCACAGACTACAGAATGCCTACAGGTGTGCATCGGAAACTACTACTGGTCTTCCAGGGAAAGATCAAAGCGTAAACTGTTTGAGACATTGCTCCCATGGAGGAAAGTGTGCATGGTGACTGTTGTATTCAATCCTGATGCAAATTCTGTGATTCATCAACACTCTGATAGTCCACACATTACAGAATGTCCCCAGATGTGCTTTTGAAACAACTACTGGTCTTCCAGGGAACGATGAAAGCGTAAACTGTTTGAGACATTACTCCCATGAAGGAAAGTGCAAATGGTGACTGTTGTATTCCATCCCGATGCAATTTCTGTGTTTTATCAACACTCTGATAGTCCACAGACTACAGAATGCCTCCAGATGTGCATCGGAAACTACTACTGGTCTTCAAGGGATCGATCAAAGCGTAGAATGCTTGCGACATTACTCCCATGTAGGAAAGTGCGCGTGGTGACTGTTGTATTCAATCCCAATGCAATTTCTGTGTTTCATCAACACTTTGAAGGTCCACAGATTGCAGAATGCCTCCAGATGTGCATCGGAAACTACTACTAGTCTTCCAGGAAACGATCAAAGCGTAGACAGTTTGAGACAATACTCCCATGGAGCAAAGTTCGCATGGTGACTGTTGTATTCAATCCCGATGCTATTTCTGTGTTTCATCAACACTCTGATAGTCCACAGATTACAGAATGCCTCCGGATGTGCATCGGAAACTACTCCTGGTCATCCAGTGAACGATCAAAGCGTAGACTCATTGAGACATTACTCCCATGGAGGAATGTGCGCATGGTGACGGTTGTATTCAAGCCCGATGCAATTTCTGTGTCTCATCAACACTTTGAATTTCCACAGATTACAGAATGCCTCCAGATGTCCATCGGAAACTACTACTGCTCTTCCAGGAAACGATCGAAGCGTAGACAGTTTGAGACATTACTCCCATGGAGGAAAGTTCCCATGGTGACTGTCGTATTCAATCCCGATGCAATTTCTGTGTTTCATCAACACTCTGATAGTCCACACATTACAGAATGCCCCCAGATGTCCATCGGAAACACTACTGGTCATCCAGGGAACGATCAAAGCGAAAACTGTTTGAGACGTTACTCCCATGGATGAAAGTGCGCATGGTGACTGTTGTATTCAATCCCGATGCAATTTCTGTGTATTATCGACACCCTGATAGTCCACAGACTACAGAGTGCCTCCAGGTAAGCATCGGAAACTACTACTGGTCTTCCAGGGTACGATCAAAGCGTAGAATGCTTGCGACATTACTCCCATGTAGGAAAGTGGGCATGGTGACTGTTGTATTCAATCCCGATGCAATTTCTGTGTTTCATCAACACTTTGAAGGTCCACAGATTGCAGAATGAATCCAGATGTGCATCGGATACTTCTACTGGTCTTGCAGGGAACGATCAAACGTAAACTGTTTGAGACATTACTCCCATGGAGGAAAGTGCGCATGGTGACTGCTGTATTCAATCCCGATGCTATTTCTGTGTTTCATCAACACTCTGATAGTCCACAGATTACAGAATGCCTCCAGATGTGCATCGGAAACTACTCCTGGTCATCCAGTGAACGATCAAAGCGTAGACTCATTGAGACATTACTCCCATGGAGGAATGTGCGCATGGTGACGGTTGTATTCAAGCCCGATGCAATTTCTGTGTCTCATCAACACTTTGAAGGTCCACAGATTACAGAATGCCTCCAGATGTCCATCGGAAACTAGTACTGCTCTTCCAGGAAACGATCGAAGCGTAGACAGTTTGAGACATTACTCCCATGGAGGAAAGTTCCCATGGTGACTGTCGTATTCAATCCCGATGCAATTTCTGTGTTTCATCAACACTCTGATAGTCCACACATTACAGAATGCCCCCAGATGTCCAACGGAAACACTACTGGTCATCCAGGGAACGATCAAAGCGAAAACTGTTTGAGACGTTACTCCCATGGAGGAAAGTGCGCATGGTGACTGTTGTATTCAATCCCGATGCAATTTCTGTGTATTATCGACACCCTGATAGTCCACAGACTACAGAGTGCCTCCAGGTATGCATCGGAAACTACTACTGGTCTTCCAGGGTACGATCAAAGCGTAGAATCCTTGCGACATTACTCCCATGTAGGAAAGTGGGCATGGTGACTGTTGTATTCAATCCCGATGCAATTTCTGTGTTTCATCAACACTTTGAAGGTCCACAGATTGCAGAATGAATCCAGATGTGCATCGGATACTTCTACTGGTCTTGCAGGGAACGATCAAACGTAAACTGTTTGAGACATTACTCTCATGGAGGAAAGTGCGCATGGTGACTGCTGTATTCAATCCTGATGTAATTTCTGTGTTTCATCAACACTCTGTTAGTCCACACATTACAGAATGTACCCAGATGTGCATCGGAAACTACTACTGGTCTTCCAGGGAACGATCAAACCGTATACTGTTTGAGACATTACTCCCATGGATAAAAGTGCGCATGGTGACTGTTGTATTCAATCCCGATTCAATTTCTGTGTTTCATCAACAATTTGAAGATCCAAAGATTACTGAATGCCACCAGATGTGCATCGGAAACTACTACTGGTCTTCCATAAAACGATCAAACCATAGACTGTTTGAGACATTACTCCCATGAAAGAAAGTGCGCATGGTGACTGTTGTATTCAATCCCGATGCAATTTCTGTGTTTCAACAACACTCTGATAGTCCACACATTACATAATGTCATCAGATGACCATCGGAAACTAGTAATGTTCTTCCAGGGAACGATCAAAGCGTAAACTGTTTGAGACATTACTCCCGGGGGGAATGTGCGCATGGTGACTGTTGTATTCAATCCCGATGCAATTTCTGTGTTCTATCAACACTCTGATAGTCCACAGACTACAGAATGCCTCCAGGAATGCATCGGAAACTACTACTGGCCTTCCAGGGTACGATCAAAGCGTAGAATTCTTGCGACATTACTCCCATGTAGGAAAGTGCGCATGGTGACTGTTGTATTCAATCCCGATGCAATTTCTGTGTTTCATCAACACTTTGAAGTTCCACAGATTACAGAATGATTCTAAATGTGCATCGGAAACTAATACTGGTCTTCCAGGGAACGATCAAAGAGTAGACTGTTTGAGACATTACACCCATGGAGCAAAGTGCGTATGGTGACTGTTGTATTCAATCCCCATGCAATTTCTGTGTTTTATCAACACTCTGATAGTCCACAGATTACAGAATGCCTCCATATGTGGATTGGAAACTACTACGGGTCTTCCAGGGAACGATCAAAGCGTAAACTCTTTGAGACATTACTCCCTTGGAGGAAATTGCGCATGGTGACTGTTGGATTCAATCCCGATGCAATTTCTGTGTTTCATCAACACTTTGAGGGGCAACAGGTTACAGAATGCAGCCAGACGTGCATCGGAAACTACTACTGGTCTTGCAGAAAACGATCAAAGCGTAGACTGTTTGAGACATTTCTCCCATGGAGGAAAGTGCGAATGGTGCCTGTTGTATTCAATCACGATGCAATTTCTGTGTTTCATCAACACTCTGATAGTCCACACATTACAGAATGCCCACAGATGTGCATCGGCAACTACTACTGGTCTTCCACGGAACGATCAAATCATAGACTGTTTGAGACATTACTCCCATGGAGGAAAGTGCGCATGGTGACTGTTGTATTCAATCCCGATGCAATTTCTGTGTTTTATCAACACTCTGATAGTCCACAGACTACAGAATGCCTCCAGGTATGCTACGGAAACTACTACTGGTCTTCCAGGGTACGATCAAAGCGTAGAATGCTTGCGACATTACGCCAATGTAGGAAAGTGCGCATGGTGACTGTTGTATTCAATCCCGATGCAATTTCTGTGTTTCATCAACACTCTGACAGTCCACAGATTACAGAATGCCTCCAGATGTGCATCGGAGACTACTACTGGTCTTCCAGGGAACGATCAAAGCGTAAACTCTTTGAGACATTACTCCCTTGGAGGAAAGTGCGCATGGTGACTGTTGTATTCAATCCCGATGCAATTTCTGTGTTTCATCAACACTTTGAGGGTCCACAGATTACAGAATGCCTCCAGATGTGCATCGGAAACTACTACTGGTCTTGTAGGGAACGATCAAAGCGTAGATTCTTTGAGACATTACTCCCATGGATGAAAGTGCGAATGGTGACTGTTGTATTCAATTACGATTCAATTTCTGTGTTTTATCAACACTCTGATAGTCCACAGATTACACAATGCCTCCAGATGTGCATCGGAAACTACTACTAGTCTTCCAGGGAACGATCAAAGCGTAGACTGTTTCAGACATTACTCCCATGGAGGAAAGTGCGCATGGTGACTGTTGTATTCAATCCCGATGCAATTTCTGTGTTTCATCAACACTCTGAAAGTCAACAGATTACAGAATGCCTCCAGATGTGCATCGGAAACTACTACTGGTCTTCCAGGGAACGATCAAAGCGTAAACTCTTTGAGACATTACTCCCTTGGAGGATAGTGCGCATGGTGACTGTTGTATTCAATCCCGATGCAATTTCTGTGTTTCATCAACACTTTGATAGTCAACACATTACAGAATGCCCCCAGATGTCCATCGGAAACACTACTGGTCATCCAGGGAACGATCAAAGCGAAAACTGTTTGAGACGTTACTCCCATGGATGAAAGTGCGCATGGTGACTGTTGTATTCAATCCCGATGCAATTTCTGTGTATTATCGACACCCTGATAGTCCACAGACTACAGTGTGCCTCCAGGTATGCATCGGAAACTACTACTGGTCTTCCAGGGTACGATCAAAGCGTAGAATGCTTGCGACATTACTCCCATGTAGGAAAGTGGGCATGGTGACTGTTGTATTCAATCCCGATGCAATTTCTGTGTTTCATCAACACTTTGAAGGTCCACAGATTGCAGAATGAATCCAGATGTGCATCGGATACTTCTACTGGTCTTGCAGGGAACGATCAAACGTAAACTGTTTGAGACATTACTCCCATGGAGGAAAGTGCGCATGGTGACTGCTGTATTCAATCCTGATGTAATTTCTGTGTTTCATCAACACTCTGTTAGTCCACACATTACAGAATGTACCCAGATGTTCATCGGAAACTACTACTGGTCTTCCAGGGAACGATCAAAGCGTATACTGTTTGAGACATTACTCCCATGGATAAAAGTGCGCATGGTGACTGTTGTATTCAATCCCGATTCAATTTCTGTGTTTCATCAACAATTTGAAGATCCAAAGATTACTGAATGCCACCAGATGTGCATCGGAAACTACTACTGGTCTTCCATAAAACGATCAAACCATAGACTGTTTGTGACATTACTCCCATGGAAGAAAGTGCGCATGGTGACTGTTGTATTCAATCCCGATGCAATTTCTGTGTTTCAACAACACTCTGATAGTCCACACATTACATAATGTCATCAGATGACCATCGGAAACTAGTAATGTTCTTCCAGGGAACGATCAAAGCGTAAACTGTTTGAGACATTACTCCCGGGGGGAATGTGCGCATGGTGACTGTTGTATTCAATCCCGATGCAATTTCTGTGTTCTATCAACACTCTGATAGTCCACAGACTACAGAATGCCTCCAGGAATGCATCGGAAACTACTACTGGCCTTCCAGGGTACGATCAAAGCGTAGAATTCTTGCGACATTACTCCCATGGAGGAAAGTGCGCATGGTGACTGTTGCATTCAATCCCGATGCAATATCTGTGTTTCTTCAACACTTTGAAGGTCCACAGATTGCAGAATGCCTCCAGATGTGCATCGGATACTTCTACTGGTCTTGCAGGGAACGATCAAAGCGTAAACTGTTTGAGACACTACTCCCATGGAGGAAAGTGCGAATGGTGACTGTTGTATTCAATCCCGATGCTATTTCTGTGTTTCATCAACACTCTGATAGTCCACAGATTACAGAATGCCTCCAGATGTGCATCGGAAACTACTCCTGGTCATCCAGTGAACGATCAAAGCGTAGACTCATTGAGACATTACTCCCATGGAGGAATGTGCGCATGGTGACGGTTGTATTCAAGCCCGATGCAATTTCTGTGTCTCATCAACACTTTGAAGGTCCACAGATTACAGAATGCCTCCAGATGTCCATCGGAAACTAGTACTGCTCTTTCAGGAAACGATCGAAGCGTAGACAGTTTGAGACATTACTCCCATGGAGGAAAGTTCCCATGGTGACTGTCGTATTCAATCCCGATGCAATTTCTGTGTTTCATCAACACTCTGATAGTCCACACATTACAGAATGCCCCCAGATGTCCATCGGAAACACTACTGGTCATCCAGGGAACGATCAAAGCGAAAACTGTTTGAGACGTTACTCCCATGGAGGAAAGTGCGCATGGTGACTGTTGTATTCAATCCCGATGCAATTTCTGTGTATTATCGACACCCTGACAGTCCACAGACTACAGAGTGCCTCCAGGTATGCATCGGAAACTACTACTGGTCTTCCAGGGTACGATCAAAGCGTAGAATGCTTGCGACATTACTCCCATGTAGGAAAGTGGGCATGGTGATTGTTGTATTCAATCCCGATGCAATTTCTGTGTTTCATCAACACTTTGAAAGTCCACAGATTGCAGAATGAATCCAGATGTGCATCGGATACTTCTACTGGTCTTGCAGGGAACGATCAAACGTAAACTGTTTGAGACATTACTCCCATGGAGGAAAGTGCGCATGGTGACTGCTGTATTCAATCCTGATGTAATTTCTGTGTTTCATCAACACTCTGTTAGTCCACACATTACAGAATGTACCCAGATGTGCATCGGAAACTACTACTGGTCTTCCAGAGAACGATCAAAGCGTATACTGTTTGAGACATTACTCCCATGGATAAAAGTGCGCATGGTGACTGTTGTATTCAATCCCGATTCAATTTCTGTGTTTCATCAACAATTTGAAGATCCAAAGATTACTGAATGCCACCAGATGTGCATCGGAAACTACTACTGGTCTTCCTTAAAACGATCAAACCATAGACTGTTTGAGACATTACTCCCATGGAAGAAAGTGCGCATGGTGACTGTTGTATTCAATCCCGAAGCAATTTCTGTGTTTCAACAACACTCTGATAGTCCACACATTACATAATGTCATCAGATGACCATCGGAAACTAGTAATGTTCTTCCAGGGAACGATCGAAGCGTAAACTGTTTGAGACATTACTCCCGGGGGGAATGTGCGCATGGTGACTGTTGTATTCAATCCCGATGCAATTTCTGTGTTCTATCAACACTCTGATAGTCCACAGACTACAGAATGCCTCCAGGAATGCATCGGAAACTACTACTGGCCTTCCAGGGTACGATCAAAGCGTAGAATTCTTGCGTCATTACTCCCATGTAGGAAAGTGCGCATGGTGACTGTTGTATTCAATCCCGATGCAATTTCTGTGTTTCATCAACACTTTGAAGGTCCACAGATTACAGAATGATTCTAAATGTGCATCGGAAACTAATACTGGTCTTCCAGGGAACGATCAAAGTGTAGACTGTTTGAGACATTACACCCATGGAGCAAAGTGCGTATGGTGACTGTTGTATTCAATCCCCATGCAAATTCTGTGTTTTATCAACACTCTGATAGTCCACAGATTACAGAATGCCTCCATATGTGCATTGGAAACTACTACGGGTCTTCCAGGGAACGATCAAAGCGTAAACTCTTTGAGACATTACTCCCTTGGAGGAAAGTGCGCATGGTGACTGTTGTATTCAATCCCGATGCAATTTCTGTGTTTCATCAACACTTTGAGGGGCAACAGGTTACAGAATGCAGCCAGACGTGCATCGGAAACTACTACTGGTCTTGCAGAAAACGATCAAAGCGTAGACTGTTTGAGACATTTCTCCCATGGAGGAAAGTGCGAATGGTGCCTGTTGTATTCAATCACGATGCAATTTCTGTGTTTCATCAACACTCTGATAGTCCACACATTACAGAATGCCGACAGATGTGCATCGGCAACTACTACTGGTCTTCCACGGAACGATCAAAGCATAGACTGTTTGAGACATTACTCCCATGGAGGAAAGTGCGCATGGTGACTGTTGTATTCAATCCCGATGCAATTTCTGTGTTTTATCAACACTCTGATAGTCCACAGACTACAGAATGCCTCCAGGTATGCTACGGAAACTACTACTGGTCTTCCAGGGTACGATCAAAGCGTAGAATGCTTAAGACATTACTCCAATGTAGGAAAGTGCGCATGGTGACTGTTGTATTCAATCCCGATGCAATTTCTGTGTTTCATCGACACTTTGAAGGTCCACAGATTACATAATGATTCCAAATGTGCATCGGAAACTACTACTGGTCTTGCTGGGAACGATCAAAGCGTAGACTGTTTGAGACATTACTCCCATGGAGGAAAGTGCGTATGGTGACTGTTGTATTCAATCCCGATGCAATTTCTGTGTTTCATCAACACTCTGACAGTCCACAGATTACAGAATGCCTCCAGATGTGCATCGGAGACTACTACTGGTCTTCCAGGGAACGATCAAAGCGTAAACTCTTTGAGACATTACTCCCTTGGAGGAAAGTGCGCATGGTGACCGTTGTATTCAATCCCGATGCAATTTCTGTGTTTCATCAACACTTTGAGGGTCCACAGATTACAGAATGCCTCCAGATGTGCATCGGAAACTACTACTGGTCTTGTAGGGAACGATCAAAGCGTAGATTCTTTGAGACATTACTCCCATGGATGAAAGTGCGAATGGTGACTGTTGTATTCAATTACGATTCAATTTCTGTGTTTTATCAACACTCTGATAGTTCACACATTACAGAATGCCCACAGATGTGCATCGGAAACTACTACTGGTCTTCCATGGAACGATCAAAGCGTAAACCGTTTGAGACATTACTCCGATTGAGGAAAGTTCGCATAGTGACTTTTGTATTCAATCCCGATGCAATTTCTGTGTTTCATCAACACTCTGATAGTCCACAGATTACACAATGCCTCCAGATGTGCATCGGAAACTACTACTAGTCTTCCAGGGAACGATCAAAGCGTAGACTGTTTCAGACATTACTCCCATGGAGGAAAGTGCGCATGGTGACTGTTGTATTCAATCCCGATGCAATTTCTGTGTTTCATCAACACTCTGAAAGGCAACAGATTACAGAATGCCTCCAGATGTGCATCGGAAACTACTACTGGTCTTCCAGGGAACGATCAAAGCGTAAACTCTTTGAGACATTACTCCCTTGGAGGATAGTGCGCATGGTGACTGTTGTATTCAATCCCGATGCAATTTCTGTGTTTCATCAACACTTTGAAGGTCCACAGATTACAGAATGCCTCCAGATGTTAATCGGAAACTACTACTGGTCTTGCAGGAAACGATCAAATCGTAGACTGTTTGAGATATTACTCCCATGGAGGAACGTGCGCATGGTGACTGTTGTCTTGAATCCCGATCCAATTTTGTGTTTCATCAACACATTGAAGATCCAAAGATTACTGAATGCCTCCAGATGTGCATCGGACACTACTACTGGTTTTCCAGGAAACGATCAAACCGTAGACTGTTTGAGACATTACTCCCACGTAGGAAGGTGCGCATGGTGACTGTTGTATTCAATCCCGATGCAATTTCTGTGTTTCATCAACACTCTGATAGTCCACAGATTACACAATGCCTCCAGATGTGCATCGGAAACTACTACTGGTATTCCAGGGAACGATCAAAGCGTAAACTGTTAGAGACATTACTCCCATGGAGGAAAGTGCGCATGGTGACTGTTGTATTCAATCCCGATGCAATTTCTGTGTTTCATCAATACTCTGATAGTCCACAGATTACAGAATGCCTCCAGATGTGCATCGGAAACTATTACTGGTCTTCCAGGGAACGATCAAAGCCTAGACTGTTTGTGACATTACTCCCATGGAGGAAAGTGCGCATGGTGACTGTTGCATTCAATCCCAATGCAATATCTGTGTTTCATCAACACTTTGAAGGTCCACAGATTGCAGAATGCCTCCAGATGTGTATCGGATACTTCTACTGCTCTTGCAGGGAACGATCAAAGCGTAAACTGTTTGAGACACTACTCCCATGGAGGAAAGTGCGCATGGTGACTGCTGTATTCAATCCTGATGCAATTTCTGTGTTTCATCAACACTCTGATAGTCCACAGATTACAGAATGTCCCCAGATATGCATCGGAATCTACTACTGGTCTTCCAGGGAACGATCAAATGTAAACTGTTTGAGAAATTACTCCCATGGAGGAACGTGCGCATGGTGACTGTTGTCCTGAATCCCGATCCAATTTTGTGTTTCATCAACACATAGAAGATCCAAAGATTACTGAATGCCTCCAGATGTGCATCGGACACTACTACTGGTCTTCCAGGAAACGATCAAACCGTAGACTGTTTGAGACATTACTCCCAAGGAGGAAAGTGCGCATGGTGACTGTTGTATTCAATCCCGTTGCAATTTCTGTGTTCCATCAACACTCTGATAGTCCACAGATTACAGAATGCCTCCAGATGTGCATCGGAAACTACTACGGGTCTTCCAGGGATCGATCAAAGCGTAGAATGCTTGCGACATTACTCCCATGTAGGAAAGTGCGCATGGTGACTGTTTTATTCAATCCCGATGCAATTTCTGTGTTTCATCAACACTTTGAAGGTCCACAGATTGCAGAATGCCTCCAGATGATCATCGGAAACTACTACTAGTCTTCCAGGAAACGATCAAAGCGTAGACAGTTTGAGACATTACTCCCTTGGAGCAAAGTTAGCATGGTGACTGTTGTATTCAATCCCGATGCTATTTCTGTGTTTCATCAACACTCTGATAGTCCACAGATTACAGAATGCCTCCAGATGTGCATCGGAAACTACTCCTGGTCATCCAGTGAACGATCAAAGCGTAGACTCATTGAGACATTACTCCCATGGAGGAAAGTGCGCATGGTGACTGTTGTATTCAATCCCGATGCAATTTCTGTGTTTTATCGACACCCTGATAGTCCACAGACTACAGAGTGCCTCCAGGTATGCATCGGAAACTACTACTGGTCTTCCAGGGTACGATCAAAGCGTAGAATGATTGCGACATTACTCCCATGTAGGAGAGTGGGCATGGTGACTGTTGTATTCTATCCCGATGCAATTTCTGTGTTTCATCAACACTCTGATAGTCCACACATTACAGAATGCCCCCAGATGTGAATCGGAAACTACTACTGGTCTTCCAGGGAACGATCAATGCGTAGACTGTTTGAGACATTACTCCAAAGGGAGAAAGTGCACATTGTGACTGTTGTATTCAATCCCGATGCAATTTCTGTGTTTCATCAACACTTTGAAGGTACACAGATTGCAGAGTGCCTCCAGATGTGCATCGGATACTTCTACTGGTCTTGCAGGGAACGATCAAACGTAAACTGTTTGAGACATTACTCCCATGGAGGAAAGTGCGCATGGTGACTGCTGTATTCAATCCTGATGTAATTTCTGTGTTTCATCAACACTCTGTTAGTCCACACATTACAGAATGTACCCAGATGTGCATCGGAAACTACTACTGGTCTTCCAGGGAACGATCAAAGCGTTGACTGTTTGAGACATTACTCCCATGGAGAAAAGTGCGCATGGTGACTGTTGTATTCAATCCACATTCAATTTCTGTGTTTCATCAACAATTTGAAGATCCAAAGATTACTGAATGCCACCAGATGTGCATCGGAAACTACTACTGGTCTTCCATAAAACGATCAAACCATAGACTGTTTGAGACATTACTCCCATGGAGGAAAGTGCGCATGGTGACTGTTGTATTCAATCTCGATGCAATTTCTGTGTTTCAACAACACACTGATAGTCCACACATTACATAATGTCATCAGATGACCATCGGAAACTACTAATGTTCTTCCAGGGAACGATCAAAGCGTAAACTGTTTGAGACATTACTCCCGGGGGGAATGTGCGCATGGTGACTGTTGTATTCAATCCCGATGCAATTTCTGTGTTCTATCAACACTCTGATAGTCCACAGACTACAGAATGCCTCCAGGAATGCATCGGAAACTACTACTGGTCTTCCAGGGTACGATCAAAGCGTAGAATTCTTGCGACATTACTCCCATGTAGGAGAGTGGGCATGGTGACTGTTGTATTCAATCCCGATGCAATTTCTGTGTTTCATCAACACTCTGATAGTCCACACATTACAGAATGCCCCCACATGTGAATCGGAAACTACTACTGGTCTTCCAGGGAACGATCAATGCGTAGACTGTTTGAGACATTACTCCAAAGGGAGAAAGTGCACATTGTGACTGTTGTATTCAATCCCGATGCAATTTCTGTGTTTCATCAACACTTTGAAGGTACACAGATTGCAGAATGCCTACAGATGTGCATCGGATACTTCTACTGGTCTTGCAGGGAACGATCAAACGTAAACTGTTTGAGACATTACTCCCATGGAGGAAAGTGCGCATGGTGACTGTTGTATTCAATATACATTCAATTTCTGTGTTTCATCAACAATTTGAAGATCCAAAGATTACTGAATGCCACCAGATGTGCATCGGAAACTACTACTGGTCTTCCATAAAACGATCAAACCATAGACAGTTTGAGACATTACTCCCATGCAGGAAAGTGCGCATGGTGACTGTTGTATTCAATCTCGATGCAATTTCTGTGTTTCAACAACACACTGATAGTCCACACATTACATAATGTCATCAGATGACCATCGGAAACTACTAATGTTCTTCCAGGGAACGATCAAAGCGTAAACTGTTTGAGACATTACTCCCGGGGGGAAAGTGCGCATGGTGACTGTTGTATTCAATCCCGATGCAATTTCGGTGTTTCATCAACACTTTGAAGGTCCACAGATTACAGAATGATTCTAAATGTGCATCGGAAACTAATACTGGTCTTGCAGGGAACGATCAAAGTGTAGACTGTTTGAGACATTAGTCCCATGGAGGAAAGTGCGTATGGTGACTGTTGTATTCAATCCCGATGCAATTTCTGTGTTTCATCAACACTCTGACAGTCCACAGATTACAGAATGCCACCAGATGTGCATCGGAGACTACTACTGGTCTTCCAGGGAACGATCAAAGCGTAAACTCTTTGAGACATTACTCCCTTGGAGGAAAGTGCGCATGGTGACTGTTGTATTCAATCCCGATGCAATTTCTGTGTTTCATCAACACTTTGAGGGTCCACAGATTACAGAATAACTCCAGATGTGCATCGGAAACTACTACTGGTCTTGTAGGGAACGATCAAAGCGTAGATTCTTTGAGACATTACTCCCATGGAGGAAAGTGCGAATGGTGACTGTTGTATTCAATCCCGATGCAATTTCTGTGTTTTATCAACACTCTGATAGTTCACACATTACAGAATGCCCACAGATGTGCATCGGAAACTACTACTGGTCTTCCATGGAACGATCAAAGCGTAAACTGTTTTTAGACATTACTCCCATGGAGGTAAGTGCGCATGGTGACTGTTGTATTCAATCCTGATGCAATTTCTGTATTTTATCAACACTCTGATAGTCCACACATTACAGAATGTCCCCAGATGTGCATCGGAAACTACTACTGGTTCTCCAGGGAACGATCAAAGCGTAAAGTGTTTGAGACATTACTCCCATGGAGGAAAGTGCGCATGGAGATTGTTGTATTCAATCCCGACGCAAAATCTCTGTTTCATCAACCCTCTGGTAGTCCACATATTACAGAATGCCTCCAGTTGTGCCTCGGAAACTACTACTGGTCTTCCAGGGAACGATCAAAGCGTAGACTCTTTGTGACATTACTCCCATGGAGGAAAGTGCGCATGGTGACTGTTGTATTCAATGCTCATGCAATTTCTGTGTTTCATCAACACTCTGAAAATCCACACATTACAGAATGCCCAGAGATATGCATCGGAAACTACTACTGGTCTTAGAGGGAACGATCAAAGCGTAAACTGTTTGAGACATTACTCCCATTGAGGAAAGTTCGCATAGTGAATTTTGTATTCAATCCCGATGCAATTTCTGTGTTTCATCAACACTCTGATAGTCCACAGATTACACAATGCCTCCAGATGTGCATCGGAAACTACTACTAGTCTTCCAGGGAACGATCAAAGCGTAGACTGTTTCAGACATTACTCCCATGGAGGAAAGTGCGCATGGTGACTGTTGTATTCAATCCCGATGCAATTTCTGTGTTTCATCAACACTCTGATAGTCCACACATCACAGAATGCCCACAGATGTGCATCGCAAACTATTACTGGTCTTCCAGGGAACGATCAAAGCGTAAACTGTTAGAGACATTACTCCCATGGAGGAAAGTGCGCATGGTGACTGTTGTATTCAATCCCGATGCAACTTCTGTGTTTCATCAACACTCTGATAGTCCACAGATTACAGAATGCCTCCAGATGTGCATCGGAAACTACTACTGGTCTTCCAGGGAACGATCAAAGCGTAAACTCTTTGAGACATTACTCCCTAGGAGGATAGTGCGCATGGTGACTGTTGTATTCAATCCCGATGCAATTTCTGTGTTTCATCAACACTTTGAAGGTCCACAGATTACAGAATGCCTCCAGATGTTAATCGGAAACTACTACTGGTCTTCCAGGGAACGATCAAAGCGTAAACTCTTTGAGACATTACTCCCTTGGAGGAAAGTGCGCATGGTGACTGTTGTATTCAATCCCGATGTAATTTCTGTGTTTCATCAACACTTTGAGGGTCCACAGATTACAGAATGCATCCAGATGTGCATCGGAAACTGCTACTGGTCTTGCAGGGAACGATCAAAGCGTAGACTGTGTGAGACATTACTCCCATGGAGGAAAGTGCGAATGGTGACTGTTGTATTCAATCCCGATGCAATTTCTGTGTTTTATCAACACTCTGATAGTCCACACATTGCAGAATGCCCACAGATGTGCATAGGAAACTACTACTGGTCTTCCATGGAACGATCAAAGCGTAGATTGTTTGAGACATTACTCCCATGGAGGTAAGTGCGCATGGTGACTGTTGTATTCAAGCCTGATGCTATTTCTGTATTTCATCAACACTCTGATAGTCCACACATTACAGAATGTCCCCAGATGTGCATCGGAAACTACTACTGGTTCTCCAGGGAACGATTAAAGCGTAAAGTGTTTGAGACATTACTCCCATGGAGGAAAGTGCGCATGGTGATTGTTGTATTCTATCCCGACGCAAAATCTCTGTTTCATCAACACTCTGGTAGTCCACATATTACAGAATGCCTCCAGATGTGCCTCGGAAACTACTACTGGTCTTCCAGGGAACGATCAATGCGTAGACTCTTTGTGACATTACTCCCATGGAGGAAAGTGCGCATGGTCACTGTTGTATTCAATGCTGATGCAATTTCTGTGTTTCATAAACACTCTGAAAATCCACACATTACAGAATGCCCACAGATAAGAATCGGAAACTACTACTGGTCTTCCAGGGAACGATCAAAGCGTAAACTGTTTGAGACATTACTCCCATGGAGGTCAGTGCGCATGGTGTCTGTTGTATTCAATCCCGATGCAATTTCTGTGTTTCATCAACACTTTGAAGGTCCACAGATTACAGAATGCCTCCAGATGTTAATCGGAAACTACTACTGGTCTTGCAGGAAACGATCAAAGCGTAGACTGTTTGAGATATTACTCCCATGGAGGAAAGTGCGCATGGTGCCTGTTGCATTCAATCCCGATGCAATATCTGAGTTTCATCAACACTTTGAAGGTCCACAGATTACAGAATGATTCTAAATGTGCATCGGAAACTAATACTGGTCTTGCAGGGAACGATCAAAGTGTAGACTGTTTGAGACATTACACCCATGGAGGAAAGTGCGTATGGTGACTGTTGTATTCAATCCTGATGTAATTTCTGTGTTTCATCAACACTCTGTTAGTCCACACATTACAGAATGTACCCAGATGTGCATCGGAAACTACTACTGGTCTTCCAGGGTACGATCAAAGCGTAGAATTCTTGCGACATTACTCCCATGTAGGATAGTGCGCATGGTGACTGTTGAATCAATCCCGATGCAATTTCTGTGTTTCATCAACACTTTGAAGGTCCACAGATTACAGAATGATTCTAAATGTGCAACGGAAACTAATACTGGTCTTGCAGGGAACGATCAAATTGTAGACTGTTTGAGACATTACGCCCATGGAGGAAAGTGCGTATGGTGACTGTTGTATTCAATCCCCATGCAATTTCTGTGTTTTATCAACACTCTGATAGTCCACACATTACAGAATGCCTCCATATGTGCATCGGAAACTACTACGGGTCTTCCAGGGAACGATCAAAGCGTAAACTCTTTGAGACATTACTCCCTTGGAGGAAAGTGCGCATGGTGACTGTTGTATTCAATCCCGATGCAATTTCTGTGTTTCATCAACACTCTGACAGTCCACAGATTACAGAATGCCTCCAGATGTGCATCGGAGACTACTACTGGTCTTCCAGGGAACGATCAAAGCGTAAACTCTTTGAGACATTACTCCCTTGGAGGAAAGTGCGAATGGTGACTGTTGTATTCAATCCCGATGCAATTACTGTGTTTCATCAACACTTTGAGGGACCTCAGATTACAGAATGCCTCCAGATGTGCATCGGAAACTACTACTGGTCTTGTAGGGAACGATCAAAGCGTAGATTCTTTGAGACATTACTCCCATGGAGGAAAGTGCGAATGGTGACTGTTGTATTCAATCCTGATGCAATTGCTGTGTTTCATCAACACTCTGATAGTCCACACATTACAGAATGTCATCAGATGACCATCGGAAACTACTAATGTTCTTCCAGGGGACGATCAAAGCGTAAACTGTTTGAGACATTACTCCCATGGAGGAAAGTGCGCATGGTGACTATTGTATTCAATCCCGATGCAATTTCTGTGTTTTATCAACACTCTGATAGTCCACAGACTACGGAATGCCTCCAGGTATGCTCCGGAAACTACTACTGGTCTTCCAGGGTACGATCAAAGCGTAGAATGCTTGCGACATTACTGCCTTGGAGGAAAGTGCGAATGGTGACTGTTGTATTCAATCCCGATGCAATTTCTGTGATTTATCAACACTCTGATAGTTCACACATTACAGAATGCCCACAGATGTGCATCGGAAACTACTACTGGTCTTCCATGGAACGATCAAAGCGTAGACTGTTTTTAGACATTACTCCCATGGAGGTAAGTGCGCATGGTGACTGTTGTATTCAATCCTGATGCAATTTCTCTATTTCATCAACACTCTGATAGTCCACACATTACAGAATGTCCCCAGATGTGCATCGGAAACTACTACTGGTTCTCCAGGGATCGATCAAAGCGTAAAGTGTTTGAGACATTACTCCCATGGAGGAAAGTGCTCATGGTGATTGTTGTATTCAATCCCGACGCAAAATCTCTGTTTCATCAACCCTCTGCTAGTCCACATATTACAGAATGCCTCCAGATGTGCCTCGGAAACTACTACTGGTCTTCCAGGGAACGATCAAAGCGTAGACTCTTTGTGACATTACTCCCATGGAGGAAAGTGCGCATGGTGACTGTTGTTTTCAATGCTGATGCAATTTCTGTGTTTCATCAACACTCTGAAAATCCACACATTACAGAATGCCCCCAGATATGCATCGGAAACTACTACTGGTCTTCCAGGGAACGATCAAAGCGTAAACTGTTTGAGACATTACTCCCATTGAGGAAAGTTCGCATAGTGACTTTTGTATTCAATCCCGATGCAATTTCTGTGTTTCATCAACACTCTGATAGTCCACAGATTACACAATGCCTCCAGATGTGCATCGGAAACTAATACTAGTCTTCCAGGGAACGATCAAAGCGTAGACTGTTTCAGACATTACTCCCATGGAGGAAAGTGCGCATGGTGACTGTTGTATTCAATCCCGATGCAATTTCTGTGTTTCATCAACACTCTGATAGTCCACACATCACAGAATGCCCACAGATGTGCATCGCAAACTACTAGTGGTCTTCCAGGGAACGATCAAAGCGTAAACTGTTAGAGACATTACTCCCATGGAGGAAAGTGCGCATGGTGACTGTTGTATTCAATCCCGATGCAATTTCTGTGTTTCATCAACACTCTGGTAGTCCACAGATTACAGAATGCCTCCAGATGTGCATCGGAAACTACTACTGGTCTTCCAGGGAACGATCATAGCGTAAACTCTTTGAGACATTACTCCCTTGGAGGATAGTGCGCATGGTGACTGTTGTATTCAATCCCGATCCAATTTCTGTGTTTCATCAACACTTTGAAGGTCCACAGATTACAGAATGCCTCCAGATGTTAATCGGAAACTACTACTGGTCTTCCAATGAACGATCAAAGCGTAAACTCTTTGAGACATTACTCCCATGGAGGAAAGTGCGCATGGTGACTGTTGTATTCAATCCCGATGCAATTTCTGTGTTTCATCAACACTTTGAGGGTCCACAGATTACAGAATGCCTCCAGATGTGCATCGGAAACTGCTACTGGTCTTGCAGGGAACGATCAAAGCGTAGACTGTTTGAGACATTACTCCCATGGAGGAAAGTGCGAATGGTGACTGTTGTATTCAATCCCGATGCAATTTCTGTGTTTTATCAACACTCTGATAGTCCACACATTACAGAATGCAAACAGATGTGCATAGGAAACTACTACTGGTCTTTCATGGAACGATCAAAGCGTAGATTGTTTGAGACGTTACTCCCATGGAGGTAAGTGCGCATGGTGACTGTTGTATTCAAGCCTGTTGCAATTTCTGTATTTCATCAACACTCTGATAGTCCTCACATTACAGAATGTCCCCAGATGTGCATCGGAAACTACTACCGGTTCTCCAGGGAACGATTAAAGCGTAAAGTGTTTGAGACATTACTCCCATGGAGGAAAGTGCGCATGGTGATTGTTGTATTCAATCCCGACGCAAAATCTCTGTTTCATCAACACTCTGGTAGTCCACATATTACAGAATGCCTCCAGATGTGCCTCTGAAACTACTACTGGTCTTCCAGGGAACGATCAAAGCGTAGACTCTTTGTGACATTACTCCCATGGAGGAAAGTGCGCATGGTCACTGTTGTATTCAAAGCTGATGCAATTTCTGTGTTTCATAAACACTCTGAAAATCCACACATTACAGAATGCCCACAGATAAGAATCGGAAACTACTACTGGTCTTCCAGGGAACGATCAAAGCGTAAACTGTTTGAGACATTACTCCCATGGAGGTAAGTGCGCATGGTGACTGTTGTATTCAATCCCGATGCAATTTCTGTGTTTCATCAACACTTTGAAGGTCCACAGATTACAGAATGCCTCCAGATGTTAATCGGAAACTACTACTGGTCTTGCAGGAAACGATCAAAGCGTAGACTGTTTGAGATATTACTCCCATGGAGGAAAGTGCGCGTGGTGCCTGTTGCATTCAATCCCGATGCAATATCTGAGTTTCATCAACACTTTGAAGGTCCACAGATTGCAGAATGCCTCAAGATGTGCATCGGATACTTCTACTGGTCTTGCAGGGAACGATCAAAGCGTAAACTGTTTGAGACATTACTCCCA
Organism: Schistocerca gregaria; assembly: GCF_023897955.1. Classification (NCBI taxonomy): domain Eukaryota; kingdom Metazoa; phylum Arthropoda; class Insecta; order Orthoptera; family Acrididae; genus Schistocerca; species Schistocerca gregaria. The sequence goes on along the minus strand of NW_026061707.1, from coordinate 3,882,202 downwards.
TGGAGGAAAGTGCGCATGGTGACTGCTGTATTCAATCCTGATGCAATTTCTGTGTTTCATCAACTCTCTGTTAGTCCACAGATTACAGAATGCCTCCAGATGTGCATCGGAAACTACTACTGGTATTGCAGGAAACGATCAAATCGTAGACTGTTTGAGATATTACTCCCATGGAGGAACGTGCGCATGGTGACTGTTGTCTTGAATCCCGATCCAATTTTGTGTTTCATCAACACATTGAAGATCCAAAGATTACTGAATGCCTCCAGATGTGCATCCGACACTACTACTGGTCTTCCAGGAAACGATCAAACCGTAGACTGTTTCAGACATTACTCCCATGGAGGAAAGTGCGCATGGTGACTGTTGTATTCAATCCCGATGCAATTTCTGTGTTTCATCAACACTCTTATAGTCCACAGATTACACATTGCCTCCAGATGTGCATCGGAAACTACTACTGGTATTCCAGGGAACGATCAAAGCGTAAACTGTTAGAGACATTACTCCCATGGAGGAAAGTGCGCATGGTGACTGTTGTACTCAATCCCGATGCAATTTCTGTGTTTCAACAACACTCTGATAGTCCACAGATTACAGAATGCCTCCAGATGTGCATCGGAAACTATTACTGGTCTTCCAGGGAACGATCAAAGCGTAGACTGTTTGTGACATTACTCCCATGGAGGAAAGTGCGCATGGTGACTGTTGCATTCAATCCCGATGCAATATCTGTGTTTCATCAACACTTTGAAGGTCCACAGATTGCAGAATGCCTCCAGATGTGCATCGGATACTTCTACTGGTCTTGCAGGGAACGATCAAAGCGTAAACTGTTAGAGACACTACTCCCATGGAGGAAAGTGCGCATGGTGACTGCTGTATTCAATCCTAATGCAATTTTTGTGTTTTATCAACACTCTGATAGGCCACAGACTACAGAATGCCTCCAGGTGTGCATCGGAAACTACTACTGGTCTTCCAGAGAAAGATCAAAGCGTAAACTGTTTGAAACATTGCTCCCATGGAGGAAAGTGTGCTTTGTGACTGTTGTATTCAATCCTGATGCAATATCTGTGATTCATCAACACTCTGATAGTCCACACATTACAGAATGTCACCAGATGTGCATCGGAAACTACTACTGGTATTCCAGGTAACGATCAAAGCGTAAACTGTTTGAGACATTACTCCCATGGAGGAAAGTGCGCATGGTGACTGTTGTATTCAATCCCGATGCAATTTCTGTGTTTTATCAACACTCTGATATTCCGCAGACTACAGAATGCCTCCAGATGTGCATCGGAATTTACTACTGGTCTTCTAGGGATCGATCAAAGCGTAGAATTCTTGCGACATTACTCCCATGTAGGAAAGTGGGCATGGTGACTGTTGTATTCAATCCCGATGCAATTTCTGTGTTTCATCAACACTTTGAAGGTCCACAGATTACAGAATGCCTCCAGATATGCATCGGGTACTACTACTGGTCTTCCAGGAAACGATCAAAGCGTAGACAGTTTGAGACATTACTCCCATGGAGGAAAGTTCGCATGGTGACTGTTGTATTCAATCCTGATGCAATTTATGTGTTTCATCAACGCTCTGATAGTCCACAGATTACAGAATGGCTCCAGATGTGCATCGGAAACTACTACTGGTTTTCCAGGGAACGATCAAAGCGTAAACTCTTTTAGACATTACTCCCATAGAGGAAAGTGCGCATGGTGACTGTTGTATTCAATCCCGATGCCATTTCTGTGTTTCATCAACACTCTGATAGTCCACAGACTACAGAATGCCTCTAGATGTGCATCGGAAACTACTTCTGGTCTTACAGGGATCGATCAAAGCGTAGAATGCTTGCGACATTACTCCCATGTAGGAAAGTGGGCATGGTGACTGTTGTATTCAATCCCGATGCAATTTCTGTATTTCATCAACACTCTGATAGTCCACATATTACAGAATGTCCCCAGATGTGCATCGGAAACTACTACTGGTTCTCCAGGGAACGATCAAAGCGTAAACTGTTTGAGACATTACTCAGATGGAGGAAAGTACGCATAGTGACTGTTGTATTCAATCCCGATGCAATTTCTGTGTTTCATCAACACTCTGATAGTCCACAGATTACACAATGCCTCCAGATGTGCATCGGAAACTACTACTAGTCTTCCAGGCAACGATCTAAGCGCAGACTGTTTCAGACATTACTCGCATGGAGGAAAGTGCGCATGGTGACTGTTGTATTCAATCCCGATGCAATTTCTGTGTTTCATCAACACTTTGTCGGTCCACAGATTACAGAATGCCTCCAGATGTCAATCGGAAACTACTACTGGTCTTGCAGGAAACGATCAAAGCGTAGACTGTTTGAGATATTACTCCCATGGAGGAAAGTGCGAATGGTGCCTGTTGTATTCAATCCCGATGCAATTTCTGTGTTTCATCAACACTCTGATAGTCCACACATTGCAGAAAGACCACAGATGTTCATCGGAAACTACTACTGGTCTTCCAGGGAACGATCAAAGCGTAAACTGTTAGAGACATTAGTCCCATGGAGGAAAGTGCGCATGGTGACTGTTGTATTCAATCCCGATGCAATTTCTGTGTTTCATCAACACTCTGATAGTCCACAGATTACAGAATGCCTCCAGATGTGCATCGGAAACTATTACTGGTCTTCCAGGGAACGGTCAAAGCTTAGACTGTTTGTGACATTACTCCCATGGAGGAAAGTGCGCATGGTGACTGTTGCATTCAATCCCGATGCAATTTCTGTGTTTCATTCACACTTTGAAGGTCCACAGATTGCAGAATGCCTATAGATGTGCATCGGATACTTCTACTGGTCTTGCTGGGAACGATCAAAGCGTAAACTGTTTGAGACATTACTCCCATGGAGGAAAGTGCGCTTTGTGACTGTTGTATTCAATCCTGATGCAATTTCTGTGATTCATCAACACTCCGATAGTCCACACATTACAGAATGCCACCAGATGTGCATCGGAAACTACAACTGGTCTTCCAGGTAACGATCAAAGCGTAAACTCTTTGAGACATTACTCCCATGGAGGAAAGTTCGCATGGTGACTGTTGTATTCAATCCCGATGCAATTTCTGTGTTTCATCAACACTCTGATAGTCCACAGATTACAGAATGTCCCCAGATGTGCATCGGAAACTACTACTGGTCTTCCAGGGAACGATAAAAACGTAAACTGTTTGAGACATTACTCCCATGGAGGAACGTGCGCATGGTGACTGTTGTATTGAATCCCGATGCAATTTTGTGTTTCATCAACACTTTGGAGATCCAAAGATTACTGAATGCCTCCAGATGTGCATCGGAAACTACTACTGGTCTTCCAGGAGACGATCAAAGCTTAGACTGTTTGTGACATTACTCCCATGGAGGAAAGTGCGCATGGTGACTGTTGTATTCAATCCCGATGCAATTTCTGTGTTTCATCAACACTCTGATAGTCCACAGATTACAGAATGCCTCCAGATATGCATCGGAAACTACTACTGGTCTTCAAAGGAACGATCAAAGCGTAGACTGTTTGAGACATTACTCCCATGGAGAAAAGAGCGCATGGTGTCTGTTGTATTTAATCCCCATGCAATTTCTGTGTTTCATCAACACTCTGACAGTCCAAACACTACAGAATGCCCCCAGATGAGCATCGGAAACTACTACTGGTCTTCCAGGTAACGATCAAAGCGTAAACTGTTTTAAACATTACTCCCATGGAGGAAAGTGCGCTTTGCGACTGTTGTATTCAATCCTAATGCAATTTCTCTTTTTGAACAACACTCTGATAGTTTACAGATTACAGAATTCCTCCAGATGTGCATCGGAAGGTACTACTGGTCTTCCAGGGAACGATCAAAGCGTAAACTGTTTGAGACATTACTCCCATGGAGGAACGTGCGCATGGTGACTGTTGTATTGAAACCCGATGCAATTTTGTGTTTCATCAACACTTTGGAGATCCAAAGATTACTGAATGCCTCCAGATATGCATCGGAAACTACTACTGGTCTTCAAGGGAACGATCAAAGCGTAGACTGTTTGAGACATTACTCCCATGGAGAAAAGAGCGCATGTTGTCTGTTGTATTCAATCCCGATGCAATTTCTGTGTTTCATCAACACTCTGATAGTCCACAGATTACAGAATGCCTCCAGATGTGCATCGGAAACTACTACTGGTCTTCAAGGGAACGATCAAAGCGTAGACTGTTTGAGACATTACTCTCATGGAGGAACGTGCGCATGGTGACTGTTGTATTGAATCCCGATGCAATTTTGTGTTTCATCAACACTTTGCCGGTCCACAGATTACAGAATGCCTCCAGATGTTAATCGGAAACTACTACTGGTCTTGCAGGAAACGATCAAAGCGTAGACTGTTTGAGATATTACTCCCATGGAGGAAAGTGCGATGGTGCCTGTTGTATTCAATCCCGATGCACTTTCTGTGTTTCATCAACACTCTGAAAATCCACACATTACAGAATGCCCCCATATATGCATCGGAAACTACTACTGGTCTTCCAGGGAATGATCAAAGCGTAAACTGTTTGAGACATTACTCCCATGGAGGAAAGTGCGCATAGTGACTGTGGTATTCAATCCCTATGCAATTTCTGTGTTTCATCGTCACTCTGATAGTACACAGATTACAGAATGCCTCCATATGTGCATCGGAAACTACTACTGGTCTTCCAGGGAACGATCAAAGCGTAAACTCTTTGAGATATTACTCCCATAGAGGAAAGTGCGCATGGTGACTGTTGTATTCAATCCCGATGCCATTTCTGTGTTTCATCAACACTCTGATAGTCCACAGACTACAGAATGCCTCCAGATGTGCATCGGAAACTACTTCTGGTCTTCCAGGGATCGATCAAAGCGTAGAATGCTTGCGACATTACTCCTGTGTAGGAAAGTGGGCATGGTGACTGTTGTAATCAATCCCGATCCAATTTCTGTATTTCATCAACACTCTGATAGTTCACACATTACAGAATCTCCCCAGATGTGCATCGGAAACTACCACTGGTTCTCCAGGGAACGATCAAAGCGTAAAGTGTTTGAGACATTACTCCCATGGAGGAAAATGCGCATGGTGATTCTTGTATTCAATCCCGACGCAAAATCTCTGTTTCATCAACACTCTGGTAGTCCACATATTACAGAATGCCTCCAGATGTGCCTCGGAAACTACTACTGGTCTTCCAGGGAACGATCAAAGCATAGACTCTTTGTGACATTACTCCCATGGAGGAAAGTGCGCAAGGTGACTGTTGTATTCAATGCTGATGCAATTTCTGTGTTTCATCAACACTCTGAATATCCACACATTACAGAATGCCCAAAGATATGCATCGGAAACTACTACTGGTCTTCCAGGGAACGATCAAAGCATAAACTGTTTGAGACATTACTCCCATGGAGGAAAGTGCGCATAGTGACTGTTGTATTCAATCCCGATGCAATTTATGTGTTTCATCAACACTCTGATAGTACACAGATTACACAATGCCTCCAGATGTGCATCGGAAACTACTACTGGTCTTCCAGGGAACGATCAAAGCGTAGACTGTTTGTGACATTACTCCCATGGAGGAAAGTGCGCATGGTGACTGTTGTATTCTATGCTGATGCAATTTCTGTGTTTCATCAACACTCTGAAAATCCACACATTACAGAATGCCCCCATATATGCATCGGAAACTTCTACTGGTCTTCCAGGGAACGATCAAAGCGTAAACTGTTTGAGCCATTACTCCCATTGAGGAAAGTGCGCATAGTGACTGTTGTATTCAATCCCGATGCAATTTCTGTGTTTCATCAAAACTCTGATAGTCCACACATTACACAATGCCCCCAGATGTGCATCGGAAACACTACTGGTCTTCCAGGGAACGATCAAAGCGGAAACTGTTTGAGACGTCACTCCCATGGACGAAAGTGCGCATGGCGACTGTTGTATTCAATCCTGATGCAATTTATGTGTTTCATCAACACTCTGATAGTCCACAGACTACAGAATGCCTCCAGAAGTGCATCGGAAACTACTTCTGGTCTTCCAGGGATCGAGCAAAGCGTAGAATGCTTGCGACATTACTCCTATGTTGGAAAGTGGGCATGGTGACTGTTGTATTCAATCCCGATGCAATTTCTGTATTTCATCAACACTCTGATAGTCCACACTTTACAGAATGTCCCCAGATGTTCATCGTAAACTACTACTGGTTCTCCAGGGAACGATCAAAGCGTAAAGTGTTTGAGACATTACTCCCATGGAGGAAAATGCGCATGGTGTTTGTTGTATTCAATCCCGACGCAAAATCTCTGTTTCATCAACACTCTGGTAGTCCACATATTACAGAATGCCTCCAGATGTGCCTCGGAAACTACTACTGGTCTTCCAGGGAACGATCAAAGCGTAGACTCTTTGTGACATTACTCCCATGGAGGAAAGTGCGCTTGGTGACTGTTGTATTCAATGCTGATGTAATTTCTGTGTTTCATCAACACTCTGAAAATCCACACATTACAGAATGCCCCCAGATATGCATCGGAAACTACTACTGGTCTCCAGGGAACGATCAAAGCGTAAAGTGTGTGAGACATTACTCCCATGGAGGAAAGTGCGCATAGTGACTGTTGTATTCAATCCCGATGCAATATCTGTGTTTCATCAACACTAAGATTGTACACAGATTACACAATGCCTCCAGATGTGCATCGGAAACTACTACTGGTCTCCCAGGGAACGATCAAAGCGTAGACTGTTTGTGACATTACTCCCATGGAGGGAAGTGCGCATGGTGACTGTTGTATTCAATCCCGATGCAATTTCTGTGTTTCATCAACACTCTGAGAATCCACACATTACAGAATGCCCCCATATATGCATCGGAAACTACTACTGGTCTTCCTGGGAACGATCAAAGCGTATACTGTTTGAGACATTACTCCGAAGGAGGAAAGTGCCCATAGTGACTGTTGTATTCAATCCCGATGCAATTTCTGTGTTTCATCATCACTCTGATAGTACACAGATTACAGAATGCCTCCAGATGTGCATCGGAAAATACTACAGGTCTTCCAGGGAACGATCAATGCGTAGACTGTTAGAGGTATTACTCCCATGGAGGAAAATGCGCATGTTGACTGTTGTATTCAATCCCGATGCAATTTCTGTGTTTCATCAACAATTTGAAGGTCCACAGATTACAGAATGCCTCCAGATGTGCATCGGAAACTACTACTGGTCTTGCAGGAAACGACCAAAGCGTAGACTGTTTGAGACATTACTCCCATGGAGGAAAGTGCGCATGGTGACTGTTGTATTCAATCCCGATGCAATGTCTGTGTTTCATCAACACTCTGATAGTCCACACATAACAGAATGCCCACAGATGTGCATCGGAACCTACTACTGGTCTTCCATCGAACGGTCAAAGCGTAAACTGTTAGTGACATTACTCCCATGGAGGAAAGTGCGCACGGTGACTGTTGTATTCAATCCCGATGCAATTTCTGTGTTTCATCAACACTCTGATAGTCCACAGATTACAGAATGCCTCCAGATGTGCATCGGAAACTACTACTGGTCTCCTAGGGAACGAGCAAAGCGTAGACTGTTTGTGACATTACTCTCATGGAGGAAAGTGCGCATGGTGACTGTTGTATTCGATCTCGATGCAATTTCTGTGTTTCATCAACACTCTGATAGTCCACGCATTACAGAATGTCACCAGGTGACCATCGGAAACTACTAATGTTCTTCCAGGGAACGATCAAATCGTAAACTGTTTGAGAGATTACTCCCATGGAGGAAAGTGCGCATGGTGACTGTTGTATTCAATCCCGATGCAATTTCTGTGTTTTATCAACACCCTGATAGTCCACAGACTACAGAATGCCTCCATGTGTGCATCAGAAACTACTACTGGTTTTCGAGGGTACGATCATATCGTAGAATGCTTGCGAGATTACTCCCATGTAGGAAAGTGCGCATTGTGACTGTTGTATTCAATCCCGATGCAATTTCTGTGTTTCATCAACACTTTGCAGGTCCACAGTTTGCAGAATGCCTCCAGTTGTGCATCGGATACTTCTACTGGTCTTGCAGAGAACGATCAAAGCGTAAACTGTTTGAGACGTTACTCCCATGGAGGAAAGTGCGCATAGTTCTTGCTGTATCCAATCCTGATGCAATTTCTGTGTTTTCTTCAACACTCTGTTAGTCCACACATTACAGAATGTACCCAGATGTGTATCGGAAACTACAACTTGTCTTCCAGGGAACGATCAAAGCGTAAACTGTTTGACATTACTCCCATGGAGGAAAGTGCGCATGGTGACTGTTGTATTGAATCCCGATACCATGTTGGGTTTCATCAACTCTTTGAAGAACCAAAGATTACTGAATGCCACCAGATGTGCATCGGAAACTACTACTGGTCTTCCAGGAAACGATCAAAAAAAGACTGTTAGAGACATTACTTCCATGGAGGAAAGTGCGCATGGTGACTGTTGTATTCACTCCCGACGCAATTTCTGTGTTTCATCAACACTCTGACAGTCCACACATTACAAAATGCCCCAGATGACCATCGGAAACTACAAGCGTTCTTCCAGGGAACGATCAAAGCGTAAACTGTTTGAGACATTACTCCCATGGAGGAAAGTGCGCATGGTGACTGTTGTATTCAATCCCGATGCAATTTCTGTGTTTTATCAACACTCTGATAGTCCAAAGACTACAGAATGCCTCCAGGTGTGCATCGGTAACTACTACTGGTCTTCCAGGGTACGATCAAAGCGTAGAATGCTTGCGACATTACTCCCATGTAGGAAAGTGCACATCGTGACTGTTGTATTCAATCCCGATGCAATTTCTGTGTTTCATCAACACTTTGAAAGTACACAGATTACAGAATGATTCCAAATGTGCATCGGAAACTACTACTGGTCTTGCAGGGAATGATAAAAGCGTAGACTGTTTGAGACATTACTCCCATGGAGGAAAGTGCGTATGGTGACTGTTGTATTCAATCCCGATGCAATTTCTGTGTTTCATCATCACTCTGATAGTACACAGATTACAGAATGCCTCCAGATGTGCATCGGAAACTACTACTGGTATTCCAGGTAACGATCAAAGCGTAAACTCTTTGAGACATTGCTCCCATAGAGGAAAGTGCGCATGGTGACTGTTGTATTCAATCCCGATGCCATTTCTGTGTTTCATCAACACTCTGATAGTCCACAGACTACAGAATGCCTCCAAATGTGCATCGGAAACTACTTCTGGTCTTCCAGGGATCGATCAAAGCGTAGAATGCTTGCGACATTACTCCCCTGTAGGAAAGTGGGCATGGTGACTATTGTATTCAATCCCGATGCAATTTCTGGATTTCATCAACACTCTGATAGTTCACACATTACAGAATCTCCCCAGATGTGCATCGGAAACTACTACTGGTTCTCCAGGGAACGATCAAAGCGTAAAGTGTTTGAGACATTACTCCCATGGAGGAAAATGCGCATGGTGATTGTTGTATTCAATCCCGACGTGAAATCTCTGTTTCATCAACACTCTGGTAGTCCACATATTACAGAATGCCTCCAGATGTGCCTCGGAAACTACTACTGGTCTTCCAGGGAACGATCAAAGCGTAGACTCTTTGTGACATTACTCCCATGGAGGAAAGTGCGCATGGTGACTGTTGTATTCAATGCTGATGCAATCTCTGTGTTTCATCAACACTCTGAAAATCCACACATTACAGAATGCCCCCAGATATACATCGGAAACTACTACTGGTCATCCAGGGAACGATCAAAGCATAAACTATTTGAGACATTACTCCCATGGAGGAAAGTGCGCATAGTGACTGTTGTATTCAATCCCGATGCAATTTCTGTGTTTCATCAAAACTCTGATAGTCCACACATTACAGAATGCCCCCAGATGTGCATCGGAAACACTACTGGTCTTCCAGGGAACGATCAAAGCGGAAACTGTTTGAGACGTTACTCTCATGGACGAAAGTGCGCATGGTGACTGTTGTATTCAATCCTGATGCAATTTATGTGTTTCTTCAACGCTCTGATAGACCACAAATTACAGAATGCCTCCAGATGTGCATCGGAAACTACTTCTGGTCTTCCAGGGATCGATCAAAGCGTAGAATGCTTGCGACATTACTCCCATGTAGGAAAGTGGGCATGGTGACTGTAGCATTCAATCCCGATGCAATTTCTGTATTTCATCAACACTCTGATAGTCCACACATTACAGAATGTCCCCAGATGTGCATCGGAAACTACTACTGGTTCTCCAGGGAACGATCAAAGCGTAAAGTGTTTGAGACATTACTCCCATGGAGGAAAATGCGCATGGTTATTGTTTTATTCTGTCCCGACGCAATATCTCTGTTTCATCAACACTCTGGTAGTCCACATATTACAGAATGCCTCCAGATGTGCCTCGGAAACTACTACTGGTCTTCCAGGGAACGATCAAAGCGTAAACTGTTAGAGACATTAGTCCCATGGAGGAAAGTGCGCATGGTGACTGTTGTATTCAATCCCGATGCAATTTCTGTGTTTCATCAACACTCTGATAGTCCACAGATTACAGAATGCCTCCAGATGTGCATCGGAAACTATTACTGGTCTTCCAGGGAACGGTCAAAGCTTAGACTGTTTGTGACATTACTCCCATGGAGGAAAGTGCGCATGGTGACTGTTGCATTCAATCCCGATGCAATTTCTGTGTTTCATTCACACTTTGAAGGTCCACAGATTGCAGAATGCCTATAGATGTGCATCGGATACTTCTACTGGTCTTGCTGGGAACGATCAAAGCGTAAACTGTTTGAGACATTACTCCCATGGAGGAAAGTGCGCTTTGTGACTGTTGTATTCAATCCTGATGCAATTTCTGTGATTCATCAACACTCCGATAGTCCACACATTACAGAATGCCACCAGATGTGCATCGGAAACTACAACTGGTCTTCCAGGTAACGATCAAAGCGTAAACTCTTTGAGACATTACTCCCATGGAGGAAAGTTCGCATGGTGACTGTTGTATTCAATCCCGATGCAATTTCTGTGTTTCATCAACACTCTGATAGTCCACAGATTACAGAATGTCCCCAGATGTGCATCGGAAACTACTACTGGTCTTCCAGGGAACGATAAAAACGTAAACTGTTTGAGACATTACTCCCATGGAGGAACGTGCGCATGGTGACTGTTGTATTGAATCCCGATGCAATTTTGTGTTTCATCAACACTTTGGAGATCCAAAGATTACTGAATGCCTCCAGATGTGCATCGGAAACTACTACTGGTCTTCCAGGAGACGATCAAAGCTTAGACTGTTTGTGACATTACTCCCATGGAGGAAAGTGCGCATGGTGACTGTTGTATTCAATCCCGATGCAATTTCTGTGTTTCATCAACACTCTGATAGTCCACAGATTACAGAATGCCTCCAGATATGCATCGGAAACTACTACTGGTCTTCAAAGGAACGATCAAAGCGTAGACTGTTTGAGACATTACTCCCATGGAGAAAAGAGCGCATGGTGTCTGTTGTATTTAATCCCCATGCAATTTCTGTGTTTCATCAACATTTTGACAGTCCAAACACTACAGAATGCCCCCAGATGAGCATCGGAAACTACTACTGGTCTTCCAGGTAACGATCAAAGCGTAAACTGTTTTAAACATTACTCCCATGGAGGAAAGTGCGCTTTGTGACTGTTGTATTCAATCCTAATGCAATTTCTCTTTTTGAACAACACTCTGATAGTTTACAGATTACAGAATTCCTCCAGATGTGCATCGGAAGGTACTACTGGTCTTCCAGGGAACGATCAAAGCGTAAACTGTTTGAGACATTACTCCCATGGAGGAACGTGCGCATGGTGACTGTTGTATTGAAACCCGATGCAATTTTGTGTTTCATCAACACTTTGGAGATCCAAAGATTACTGAATGCCTCCAGATATGCATCGGAAACTACTACTGGTCTTCAAGGGAACGATCAAAGCGTAGACTGTTTGAGACATTACTCCCATGGAGAAAAGAGCGCATGTTGTCTGTTGTATTCAATCCCGATGCAATTTCTGTGTTTCATCAACACTCTGATAGTCCACAGATTACAGAATGCCTCCAGATGTGCATCGGAAACTACTACTGGTCTTCAAGGGAACGATCAAAGCGTAGACTGTTTGAGACATTACTCTCATGGAGGAACGTGCGCATGGTGACTGTTGTATTGAATCCCGATGCAATTTTGTGTTTCATCAACACTTTGCCGGTCCACAGATTACAGAATGCCTCCAGATGTTAATCGGAAACTACTACTGGTCTTGCAGGAAACGATCAAAGCGTAGACTGTTTGAGATATTACTCCCATGGAGGAAAGTGCGATGGTGCCTGTTGTATTCAATCCCGATGCACTTTCTGTGTTTCATCAACACTCTGAAAATCCACACATTACAGAATGCCCCCATATATGCATCGGAAACTACTACTGGTCTTCCAGGGAATGATCAAAGCGTAAACTGTTTGAGACATTACTCCCATGGAGGAAAGTGCGCATAGTGACTGTGGTATTCAATCCCTATGCAATTTCTGTGTTTCATCGTCACTCTGATAGTACACAGATTACAGAATGCCTCCATATGTGCATCGGAAACTACTACTGGTCTTCCAGGGAACGATCAAAGCGTAAACTCTTTGAGATATTACTCCCATAGAGGAAAGTGCGCATGGTGACTGTTGTATTCAATCCCGATGCCATTTGTGTGTTTCATCAACACTCTGATAGTCCACAGACTACAGAATGCCTCCAGATGTGCATCGGAAACTACTTCTGGTCTTCCAGGGATCGATCAAAGCGTAGAATGCTTGCGACATTACTCCTGTGTAGGAAAGTGGGCATGGTGACTGTTGTAATCAATCCCGATCCAATTTCTGTATTTCATCAACACTCTGATAGTTCACACATTACAGAATCTCCCCAGATGTGCATCGGAAACTACCACTGGTTCTCCAGGGAACGATCAAAGCGTAAAGTGTTTGAGACATTACTCCCATGGAGGAAAATGCGCATGGTGATTCTTGTATTCAATCCCGACGCAAAATCTCTGTTTCATCAACACTCTGGTAGTCCACATATTACAGAATGCCTGCAGATGTGCCTCGGAAACTACTACTGGTCTTCCAGGGAACGATCAAAGCATAGACTCTTTGTGACATTACTCCCATGGAGGAAAGTGCGCAAGGTGACTGTTGTATTCAATGCTGATGCAATTTCTGTGTTTCATCAACACTCTGAATATCCACACATTACAGAATGCCCAAAGATATGCATCGGAAACTACTACTGGTCTTCCAGGGAACGATCAAAGCATAAACTGTTTGAGACATTACTCCCATGGAGGAAAGTGCGCATAGTGACTGTTGTATTCAATCCCGATGCAATTTATGTGTTTCATCAACACTCTGATAGTACACAGATTACACAATGCCTCCAGATGTGCATCGGAAACTACTACTGGTCTTCCAGGGAACGATCAAAGCGTAGACTGTTTGTGACATTACTCCCATGGAGGAAAGTGTGCATGGTGACTGTTGTATTCTATGCTGATGCAATTTCTGTGTTTCATCAACACTCTGAAAATCCACACATTACAGAATGCCCCCATATATGCATCGGAAACTTCTACTGGTCTTCCAGGGAACGATCAAAGCGTAAACTGTTTGAGCCATTACTCCCATTGAGGAAAGTGCGCATAGTGACTGTTGTATTCAATCCCGATGCAATTTCTGTGTTTCATCAAAACTCTGATAGTCCACACATTACACTATGCCCCCAGATGTGCATCGGAAACACTACTGGTCTTCCAGGGAACGATCAAAGCGGAAACTGTTTGAGACGTCACTCCCATGGACGAAAGTGCGCATGGCGACTGTTGTATTCAATCCTGATGCAATTTATGTGTTTCATCAACACTCTGATAGTCCACAGACTACAGAATGCCTCCAGAAGTGCATCGGAAACTACTTCTGGTCTTCCAGGGATCGAGCAAAGCGTAGAATGCTTGCGACATTACTCCTATGTTGGAAAGTGGGCATGGTGACTGTTGTATTCAATCCCGATGCAATTTCTGTATTTCATCAACACTCTGATAGTCCACACTTTACAGAATGTCCCCAGATGTTCATCGTAAACTACTACTGGTTCTCCAGGGAACGATCAAAGCGTAAAGTGTTTGAGACATTACTCCCATGGAGGAAAATGCGCATGGTGTTTGTTGTATTCAATCCCGACGCAAAATCTCTGTTTCATCAACACTCTGGTAGTCCACATATTACAGAATGCCTCCAGATGTGCCTCGGAAACTACTACTGGTCTTCCAGGGAACGATCAAAGCGTAGACTCTTTGTGACATTACTCCCATGGAGGAAAGTGCGCTTGGTGACTGTTGTATTCAATGCTGATGTAATTTCTGTGTTTCATCAACACTCTGAAAATCCACACATTACAGAATGCCCCCAGATATGCATCGGAAACTACTACTGGTCTCCAGGGAACGATCAAAGCGTAAAGTGTGTGAGACATTACTCCCATGGAGGAAAGTGCGCATAGTGACTGTTGTATTCAATCCCGATGCAATATCTGTGTTTCATCAACACTAAGATTGTACACAGATTACACAATGCCTCCAGATGTGCATCGGAAACTACTACTGGTCTCCCAGGGAACGATCAAAGCGTAGACTGTTTGTGACATTACTCCCATGGAGGGAAGTGCGCATGGTGACTGTTGTATTCAATCCCGATGCAATTTCTGTGTTTCATCAACACTCTGAGAATCCACACATTACAGAATGCCCCCATATATGCATCGGAAACTACTACTGGTCTTCCTGGGAACGATCAAAGCGTATACTGTTTGAGACATTACTCCGAAGGAGGAAGGTGCCCATAGTGACTGTTGTATTCAATCCCGATGCAATTTCTGTGTTTCATCATCACTCTGATAGTACACAGATTACAGAATGCCTCCAGATGTGCATCGGAAAATACTACAGGTCTTCCAGGGAACGATCAATGCGTAGACTGTTAGAGGTATTACTCCCATGGAGGAAAATGCGCATGTTGACTGTTGTATTCAATCCCGATGCAATTTCTGTGTTTCATCAACAATTTGAAGGTCCACAGATTACAGAATGCCTCCAGATGTGCATCGGAAACTACTACTGGTCTTGCAGGAAACGACCAAAGCGTAGACTGTTTGAGACATTACTCCCATGGAGGAAAGTGCGCATGGTGACTGTTGTATTCAATCCCGATGCAATGTCTGTGTTTCATCAACACTCTGATAGTCCACACATAACAGAATGCCCACAGATGTGCATCGGAACCTACTACTGGTCTTCCATCGAACGGTCAAAGCGTAAACTGTTAGTGACATTACTCCCATGGAGGAAAGTGCGCACGGTGACTGTTGTATTCAATCCCGATGCAATTTCTGTGTTTCATCAACACTCTGATAGTCCACAGATTACAGAATGCCTCCAGATGTGCATCGGAAACTACTACTGGTCTCCTAGGGAACGAGCAAAGCGTAGACTGTTTGTGACATTACTCTCATGGAGGAAAGTGCGCATGGTGACTGTTGTATTCGATCTCGATGCAATTTCTGTGTTTCATCAACACTCTGATAGTCCACGCATTACAGAATGTCACCAGGTGACCATCGGAAACTACTAATGTTCTTCCAGGGAACGATCAAATCGTAAACTGTTTGAGAGATTACTCCCATGGAGGAAAGTGCGCATGGTGACTGTTGTATTCAA
Source organism: Schistocerca gregaria (assembly GCF_023897955.1). Classification (NCBI taxonomy): domain Eukaryota; kingdom Metazoa; phylum Arthropoda; class Insecta; order Orthoptera; family Acrididae; genus Schistocerca; species Schistocerca gregaria. The sequence goes on along the minus strand of NW_026061707.1, from coordinate 3,866,282 downwards.
TCCCGATGCAATTTCTGTGTTTTATCAACACCCTGATAGTCCACAGACTACAGAATGCCTCCATGTGTGCATCAGAAACTACTACTGGTTTTCGAGGGTACGATCATATCGTAGAATGCTTGCGAGATTACTCCCATGTAGGAAAGTGCGCATTGTGACTGTTGTATTCAATCCCGATGCAATTTCTGTGTTTCATCAACACTTTGCAGGTCCACAGTTTGCAGAATGCCTCCAGTTGTGCATCGGATACTTCTACTGGTCTTGCAGAGAACGATCAAAGCGTAAACTGTTTGAGACGTTACTCCCATGGAGGAAAGTGCGCATAGTTCTTGCTGTATCCAATCCTGATGCAATTTCTGTGTTTTCTTCAACACTCTGTTAGTCCACACATTACAGAATGTACCCAGATGTGTATCGGAAACTACAACTTGTCTTCCAGGGAACGATCAAAGCGTAAACTGTTTGACATTACTCCCATGGAGGAAAGTGCGCATGGTGACTGTTGTATTGAATCCCGATACCATGTTGGGTTTCATCAACTCTTTGAAGAACCAAAGATTACTGAATGCCACCAGATGTGCATCGGAAACTACTACTGGTCTTCCAGGAAACGATCAAAAAAAGACTGTTAGAGACATTACTTCCATGGAGGAAAGTGCGCATGGTGACTGTTGTATTCACTCCCGACGCAATTTCTGTGTTTCATCAACACTCTGACAGTCCACACATTACAAAATGCCCCAGATGACCATCGGAAACTACAAGCGTTCTTCCAGGGAACGATCAAAGCGTAAACTGTTTGAGACATTACTCCCATGGAGGAAAGTGCGCATGGTGACTGTTGTATTCAATCCCGATGCAATTTCTGTGTTTTATCAACACTCTGATAGTCCAAAGTCTACAGAATGCCTCCAGGTGTGCATCGGTAACTACTACTGGTCTTCCAGGGTACGATCAAAGCGTAGAATGCTTGCGACATTACTCCCATGTAGGAAAGTGCACATCGTGACTGTTGTATTCAATCCCGATGCAATTTCTGTGTTTCATCAACACTTTGAAAGTACACAGATTACAGAATGATTCCAAATGTGCATCGGAAACTACTACTGGTCTTGCAGGGAATGATAAAAGCGTAGACTGTTTGAGACATTACTCCCATGGAGGAAAGTGCGTATGGTGACTGTTGTATTCAATCCCGATGCAATTTCTGTGTTTCATCATCACTCTGATAGTACACAGATTACAGAATGCCTCCAGATGTGCATCGGAAACTACTACTGGTATTCCAGGTAACGATCAAAGCGTAAACTCTTTGAGACATTGCTCCCATAGAGGAAAGTGCGCATGGTGACTGTTGTATTCAATCCCGATGCCATTTCTGTGTTTCATCAACACTCTGATAGTCCACAGACTACAGAATGCCTCCAAATGTGCATCGGAAACTACTTCTGGTCTTCCAGGGATCGATCAAAGCGTAGAATGCTTGCGACATTACTCCCCTGTAGGAAAGTGGGCATGGTGACTATTGTATTCAATCCCGATGCAATTTCTGGATTTCATCAACACTCTGATAGTTCACACATTACAGAATCTCCCCAGATGTGCATCGGAAACTACTACTGGTTCTCCAGGGAACGATCAAAGCGTAAAGTGTTTGAGACATTACTCCCATGGAGGAAAATGCGCATGGTGATTGTTGTATTCAATCCCGACGTGAAATCTCTGTTTCATCAACACTCTGGTAGTCCACATATTACAGAATGCCTCCAGATGTGCCTCGGAAACTACTACTGGTCTTCCAGGGAACGATCAAAGCGTAGACTCTTTGTGACATTACTCCCATGGAGGAAAGTGCGCATGGTGACTGTTGTATTCAATGCTGATGCAATCTCTGTGTTTCATCAACACTCTGAAAATCCACACATTACAGAATGCCCCCAGATATACATCGGAAACTACTACTGGTCATCCAGGGAACGATCAAAGCATAAACTATTTGAGACATTACTCCCATGGAGGAAAGTGCGCATAGTGACTGTTGTATTCAATCCCGATGCAATTTCTGTGTTTCATCAAAACTCTGATAGTCCACACATTACAGAATGCCCCCAGATGTGCATCGGAAACACTACTGGTCTTCCAGGGAACGATCAAAGCGGAAACTGTTTGAGACGTTACACTCATGGACGAAAGTGCGCATGGTGACTGTTGTATTCAATCCTGATGCAATTTATGTGTTTCTTCAACGCTCTGATAGACCACAAATTACAGAATGCCTCCAGATGTGCATCGGAAACTACTTCTGGTCTTCCAGGGATCGATCAAAGCGTAGAATGCTTGCGACATTACTCCCATGTAGGAAAGTGGGCATGGTGACTGTAGCATTCAATCCCGATGCAATTTCTGTATTTCATCAACACTCTGATAGTCCACACATTACAGAATGTCCCCAGATGTGCATCGGAAACTACTACTGGTTCTCCAGGGAACGATCAAAGCGTAAAGTGTTTGAGACATTACTCCCATGGAGGAAAATGCGCATGGTTATTGTTTTATTCTGTCCCGACGCAATATCTCTGTTTCATCAACACTCTGGTAGTCCACATATTACAGAATGCCTCCAGATGTGCCTCGGAAACTACTACTGGTCTTCCAGGGAACGATCAAAGCGTAGACTCTTTGTGACATTACTCCCATGGAGGAAAGTGCGCATGGTGACTGTTGTATTCAATGCTGATGCAATTTCTGTGTTTCATCAACACTCTGAAAATCCACACATTACAGAATGCCCAAAGATATGCATCGGAAACTAGTACTGGTCTTCCAGGGAACGATCAAAGCATAAACTGTTTGAGACATTACTCCCATGGAGGAAAGTGCGCATAGTGACTGTTGTATTCAATCCCGATGCAATTTCTGTGTTTCATCAACACTCTGATTGTACACAGATTACACAATGCCTCCAGATGTGCATCGGAAACTACTACTGGTCTTCCAGGGAACGATCAAAGCGTAGACTCTTTGTGACATTACTCCCATGGAGGAAAGTGCGCATGGTGACTGTTGTATTCAATCCCGATGCCATTTCTGTGTTTCATCAACACTCTGATAGTCCACAGACTACAGAATGCCTCCAGAAGTGCATCGGAAACTACTTCTGGTCTTCCAGGGATCGATCAAAGCGTAGAATGCTTGCGACATTACTCCCATGTAGGAAAGTGAGCATGGTGGCTGTTGTATTCAATCCCGATGCAATTTCTGTATTTCATCAACACTCTGATAGTCCACACATTACAGAATGTCCCCAGATGTGCATCGGAAACTACTACTGGTTCTCCAGGGAACGATCAAAGCGTAAAGTGTTTGAGACATTACTTCCATGGAGGAAAAACCGCATGGTGATTGTTTTATTCAATCCCGACGCAAAATCTTATTTCATTAACACTCTGGTAGTCCACATATTACAGAATGCCTCCAGATGTGCCTCGGAAACTACTACTGGTCTTCCAGGGAACGATCAGAGCGTAGACGCTTTGTGACATTACTCCCATGGAGGAAAGTGCGCATGGTGACTGTTGTATTCAATGCTGATGCAATTTCTGTGTTTCATCAACACTCTGAAAATCCACACATTACAGAATGCCCCCAGATATGCATCGGCAACTACTACTGGTCTTCCAGGGAACGATCAAAGCATAAACTATTTGAGACATTACTCCCATGGAGGAAAGTGCGCATAGTGACTGTTGTATTCAATCCCGATGCAATTTCTGTGTTTCATCAAAACTCTGATAGTCCACACATTACAGAATGCCCCCAGATGTGCATCGGAAACACTACTGGTCTTCCAGGGAACGATCAAAGCGGAAACTGTTTGAGACGTTACTCCCATGGACGAAAGTGCGCATGGTGACTGTTGTATTCAATCCTGATGCAATTTATGTGTTTCATTAACGCTCTCATAGACCACAGATTACAGAATGCCTCCATATGTGCATCGGAAACTACTTCTGGTCTTCCAGGGATCGATCAAAGCGTAGAATGCTTGCGACATTACTCCCATGTAGGAAAGTGGGCATGGTGACTGTTGTATTCAATCCCGATGCAATTTCTGTATTTCATCAACACTCTGATAGTCCACACATTACAGAATGTCCCCAGATGTGCATCGGAAACTACTACTGGTTCTCCAGGGAACGATCAAAGCGTAAAGTGTTTGAGACATTACTCCCATGGAGGAAAGTGCGCATAGTGACTGTTGTATTCAATCCCGATGCAATTTCTGTGTTTCATCATCACTCTGATAGTACACAGATTACAGAATGCCTCCAGATGTGCATCGGAAACTACTACTGGTCTTCCAGGGAACGATCAAAGCGTAAACTCTTTGAGACATTACTCCCATAGAGGAAAGTGCGCATGGTGACTGTAGTATTCAATCCCGATGCCATTTCTGTGTTTCATCAACACTCTGATAGTCCACAGACTACAGAATGCCTCCAGATGTGCATCGGAAACTACTTCTGGTCTTCCAGGGATCGTTCAAAGCGTAGAATGATTGCGACATTACTCCCGTGTAGGAAAGTGGGCATGGTGACTATTGTATTCAATCCCGATGCAATTTCTGGATTTCATCAACACTCTGATAGTTCACACATTACAGAATCTCCCCAGATGTGCATCGGAAACTACTACTGGTTCTCCAGTGAACGATCAAAGCGTAAAGTGTTTGAGACATTACTCCCATGGAGGAAAATGCGCATGGTGATTGTTGTATTCAATCCCGACGCAAAATCTCTGTTTCATCAACACTCTGGTAGTCCACATATTACAGAATGCCTCCAGAAGTGCCTCGGAAACTACTACTGGTCTTCCAGGGAACGATCAAAGCGTAGACTCTTTGTGACATTACTCCCATGGAGGAAAGTGCGCATGGTGACTGTTGTATTCAATGCTGATGCAATTTCTGTGTTTCATCAACACTCTGAAAATCCACACATTACAGAATGCCCAAAGATATGCATCGGAAACTACTTCTGGTCTTCCAGGGATCGATCAAAGCGTAGAATGTTTGCGACATTACTCCCGTGTAGGGAAGTGGGCATGGTGACTGTTGTATTCAATCCCGATGCAATTTCTGTATTTCATCAACACTCTGATAGTTCACACATTACAGAATCTCTCCAGATGTGCATCGGAAACTACTACTGGTTCTCCAGGGAACGACCAAAGCGTAAAGTGTTTGAGACATTACTCCCATGGAGGAAAATGCGCATGGTGATTGTTGTATTCAATCCCGACGCAAAATCTCTGTTTCATCAACACTCTGGTAGTCCACATATTACAGAATGCATCCAGGTGTGCCTAGGAAACTACTACTGGTCTTCCAGGGAACGATCAAAGCTTAGACTCTTTGTGACATTACTCCCATGGAGGAAAGTGCGCATGGTGACTGTTGTATTCAATGCTGATGCAATTTCTGTGTTTCATCAACACTCTGAAAATCCACACATTACAGAATGCCCCCAGATATGCATCAGCAACTACTACTGGTCTTCCAGGGAACGATCAAAGCATAAACTATTTGAGACATTACTCCCATGGAGGAAAGTGCGCATAGTGACTGTTGTATTCAATCCCGATGCAATTTCTGTGTTTCATCAAAACTCTGATAGTCCACACATTACAGAATGCCCCCAGATGTGCATCGGAACACTACTGGTCTTCCAGGGAACGATCAAAGCGAAAACTGTTTGAGACGTTACTCCCATGGACGAAAGTGCGCATGTTGACTGTTGTATTCAATCCTGATGCAATTTATGTGTTTCATCAACGCTCTGATAGACCACAGATTACAGAATGTCTCCAGATGTGCATCGGAAACTACTTCTGGTCTTCCAGGGATCGGTCAAAGCGTAGAATGCTTGCGACATTACTCCCATGTAGGAAAGTGGGCATGGTGACTGTTGTATTCAATCCCGATGCAATTTCTGTATTTCATCAACACTCTGATAGTCCACACATTACAGAATGTCCCCAGATGTGCATCGGAAACTACTACTGGTTCTCCAGGGAACGATAAAAGCGTAAAGTGTTTGAGACATTACTCCCATGGAAGAAAATGCGCATGGTTATTGTTTTATTCAATCCCGACGCAAAATCTCTGTTTCATCAACACTCTGGTAGTCCACATATTACAGAATGCCTCCAGATGTGCCTCGGAAACTACTACTGGTCTTCCAGGGAACGATCAAAGCGTAGACTCTTTGTGACATTACTCCCATGGAGGAAAGTGCGCATGGTGACTGTTGTATTCAATCCCGATGCCATTTCTGTGTTTCATCAACACTCTGATAGTCCACAGACTACAGAATGCCTCCAGACGTGCATCGGAAACTACTTCTGGTCTTCCAGGGATCGATCAAAGCGTAGAATGCTTGCGACATTACTCCCATGTAGGAAAGTGGGCATGGTGACTGTTGTATTCAATCCCGATGCAATTTCTGTATTTATCGACACTCTGATAGTCCACACGTTACAGAATGTCCCCAGATGTGCATCGGAAACTACTACTGGTTCTCCAGGGAACGATCAAAGCGTAAAGTGTTTGAGACATTACTCCCATGGAGGAAAATGCGCATGGTGATTGTTGTATTCAATCCCGACGCAAAATCTCTGTTTCATCAACACTCTGGTAGTCCACATATTACAGAATGCCTCCAGATGTGCCTCGGAAACTACTACTGGTCTTCCAGGAAACGATCAAAGCGTAGACTCTTTGTGACATTACTCCCATGGAGGAAAGTGCGCATGGTGACTGTTGTATTCAATCCCGATGCAATTTCTGTGCTTTATCAACACCCTGATAGTCCACAGACTACAGAATGCCTCCAGGTGTGCATCGGAAACTACTACTGGTTTTCGAGGGTACGATCAAAGCGTAGAATGCTTGCGACATTACTCCCATGTAGGAAAGTGCGCATGGTGACTGTTGTATTCAATCCCGATGCAATTTCTGTGTATCATCAAAACTTTGAAGGTCCACAGATTACAGAATGATTCCAAATGTGCATCGGAAACTACTACTGGTCTTGCAGGGAACGATCAAAGCGTAGACTGATTAAGACATTACTCCCATGGAGGAAAGTGCGTATGGTGACTGTTGTATTCAATCCCCATGCAATTTCTGTGTTTCATCAACACTCTGATAGTGCACAGATTACAGAATGATTCCAAATGTGCATCGGAAACTACTACTGGTCTAGCAGGGAACGATAAAAGCGTAGACTGTTTGAGACATTACTCCCATGGAGGAAAGTGCGTATGGTGACTGTTGTATTCAATCCCGATGAAATTTCTGTGTTTTTCAACACTCTGATAGTCCACAGGTTACAGAATGCCTCCATATGTGCATCGGAAACTACTACTGGTCTTCCATGGAACGATCAAAGCGCAAACTCTTTGAGACATTACTCCCTTGGAGGAAAGTGCGCATGGTGACTGTTGTATTCAATCCCGATGCAATTTCTGTGTTTCATCAACACTTTGAGGGTCCACAGATTACAGAATGCCTCCAGATCTGCATCGGAAACTACTACTGGTCTTGCAGGGAACGATCAAAGCGTAGACTGTTTGAGACATTACTCCCATGGAGGAAAGTGCGAATGGTGACTGTTGTATTCAATCCCGATGCAATTTCTGTGTTTCATCAACACTCTGATAGTCCACACATTACAGAATTCCCACAGATGTGCATCGGAAACTGCTACTGGTCTACCAGGGAACGATCAAAGCGTAGACTGTTTGAGACATTACTCCCATAGAGGAAAGTGCGCATGGTGACTGTTGTATTCAATCCCGATGCAATTTCTGTGTTTCATCAAAACTTTGAAGGTCCACAGTTTGCATAATGCCTCCATTTGTGCATCGGATACTTCTACTGGTCTTGCAGGGAACGATCAAAGCGTAAAGTGTTTGAGACGTTACTCCCATGGAGGAAAGTGCGCATAGTGCTTGCTGTATCCAATCCTGATGTAATTTCTGTGTTTCATCAACACTCTGTTAGTCCACACATTACAGAATGTACCCAGATGTGTATCGGAAACTACAACTTGTCTTCCAGGGAACGATCAAAGCGTAAACTGTTTGAGACATTACTTCCATGGAGGAAAGTGCGCATGGTGGCTGTTGTATTCACTCCCGACGCAATTTCTGTGTTTCATCAACACTCTGACAGTCCACACATTACAAAATGTCCCCAGATGACCATCGGAAACTACTAACGTTCTTCCAGGGAACGATCAAAGCGTAAACTGTTTGAGACATTTCTCCCATGGAGGAAAGTGCGCATGGTGACTGTTGTATTCAATCCTGATGCAATTTCTGTGTTTTATCAACACTCTGATAGTCCACAGACTACAGAATGCCTCCAGGTGTGCATCGGAAACTACTACTGGCCTTCCAGGGTACGATCAAAGCGTAGAATGCTTGCGACATTACTCCCATGTAGGAAAGTGCGCATCGTGACTGTTGTATTCAATCCCGATGCAATTTCTGTGTTTCATCAACACTTTGAAAGTACACAGATTACAGAATGATTCCAAATGTGCATCGGAAACTACTACTGGTCTTGCAGGGAACCATAAAAGCGTAGACTGTTTGAGACATTACTCCCATGGAGGAAAGTGCATATGGTGACTGTTGTATTCAATCCCGATGCAATTTCTGTGTTTTTCAACACTCTGATAGTCCACAGGTTACAGAATGCCTCCATATGTGCATCGGAAACTACTACAGGTCTTCCAGGGAACGATCAAAGCGTAAACTGTTTGGGACACTACTCCCTTGGAGGAAAGTGCGCATGGTGACTGTTGTATTCAATCCCGATGCAATTTCTGTGTTTCATCAACACTTTGACGGTCCACAGATTACAGAATGCCTCCAGATCTGCATCGGAAACTACTACTGGTCTTGCAGGGAACGATCAAAGCGTAGACTGTTTGAGACATTACTCCCATGGAGGAAAGTGCGAATGGTGACTGTTGTATTCAATCCCGATGCAATTTCTGTGTTTCATCAACACTCTGATAGTCCACACATTACAGAATTCCCACAGATGTGCATCGGAAACTGCTACTGGTCTACCAGGGAACGATCAAAGCGTAGACTGTTTGAGACATTACTCCCATAGAGGAAAGTGCGCATGGTGACTGTTGTATTCAATCCCGATGCAATTTCTGTGTTTCATCAAAACTTTGAAGGTCCACAGTTTGCATAATGCCTCCATTTGTGCATCGGATACTTCTACTGGTCTTGCAGGGAACGATCAAAGCGTAAAGTGTTTGAGACGTTACTCCCATGGAGGAAAGTGCGCATAGTGCTTGCTGTATCCAATCCTGATGTAATTTCTGTGTTTCATCAACACTCTGTTAGTCCACACATTACAGAATGTACCCAGATGTGTATCGGAAACTACAACTTGTCTTCCAGGGAACGATCAAAGCGTAAACTGTTTGAGACATTACTTCCATGGAGGAAAGTGCGCATGGTGGCTGTTGTATTCACTCCCGACGCAATTTCTGTGTTTCATCAACACTCTGACAGTCCACACATTACAAAATGTCCCCAGATGACCATCGGAAACTACTAACGTTCTTCCAGGGAACGATCAAAGCGTAAACTGTTTGAGACATTTCTCCCATGGAGGAAAGTGCGCATGGTGACTGTTGTATTCAATCCTGATGCAATTTCTGTGTTTTATCAACACTCTGATAGTCCACAGACTACAGAATGCCTCCAGGTGTGCATCGGAAACTACTACTGGCCTTCCAGGGTACGATCAAAGCGTAGAATGCTTGCGACATTACTCCCATGTAGGAAAGTGCGCATCGTGACTGTTGTATTCAATCCCGATGCAATTTCTGTGTTTCATCAACACTTTGAAAGTACACAGATTACAGAATGATTCCAAATGTTCATCGGAAACTACTACTGGTCTTGCAGGGAACCATAAAAGCGTAGACTGTTTGAGACATTACTCCCATGGAGGAAAGTGCATATGGTGACTGTTGTATTCAATCCCGATGCAATTTCTGTGTTTTTCAACACTCTGATAGTCCACAGGTTACAGAATGCCTCCATATGTGCATCGGAAACTACTACAGGTCTTCCAGGGAACGATCAAAGCGTAAACTGTTTGGGACACTACTCCCTTGGAGGAAAGTGCGCATGGTGACTGTTGTATTCAATCCCGATGCAATTTCTGTGTTTCATCAACACTTTGACGGTCCACAGATTACAGAATGCCTCCAGATCTGCATCGGAAACTACTACTGGTCTTGCAGGGAACGATCAAAGCGTAGACTGTTTGAGACATTACTCCCATGGAGGAAAGTGCGAATGGTGACTGTTGTATTCAATCCCGATGCAATTTCTGTATTTCATCAACACTCTGATAGTCCACACATTACAGAATTCCCACAGATGTGCATCGGAAACTGCTACTGGTCTTCCAGGGAACGATCAAAGCGTAGACTGTTTGAGACATTACTCCCATAGAGGAAAGTGCGCATGGTGACTGTTGTATTCAATCCCGATGCAATTTCTGTGTTTCATCAAAACTTTGAAGGTCCACAGATTACAGAATCATTCCAAATGTGCATCGGAAACTACTACTGGTCTTGCAGGGAACGATCAAAGCGTAGACTGATTAAGACATTACTCCCATGGAGGAAAGTGCGCATGGTGACTGTTGAATTCAATCCTGATGCAATTTCTGTGTTTCATCAACACTCTGAAAATCCACACATTACAGAATGCCCCCATATATGCATCGGAAACTACTACTGGTCTTCCAGGGAACGATCAAAGCGTAAAGTGTTTGAGACATTACTCCCATGGAGGAAAGTGCGCATAGTGACTGTTGTATTCAATCCCGATGCAATTTCTGTGTTTCATCATCACTCCGATTGTACACAGAATACAGAATGCCTCCAGATGTGCATCGGAAACTACTACTGGTCTTCCAGGGAACGATCAAATCGTAAACTCTTTGAGACATTACTCCCATAGAGGAAAGTGCGCATGGTGACTGTTGTATTCAATCCCGATGCCATTTCTGTGTTTCATCAACACTCTGATAGTCCACAGACTACAGAATGCCTCCAGATGTGCATCGGAAACTACTTCTGGTCTTCCAGGGATCGATCAAAGCGTAGAATGCTTGCGACATTACTCCCGTGTAGGAAAGTGGGCATGGTGACTGTTGTATTCAATCCCGATGCAATTTCTGTATTTCATCAACACTCTGATAGTTCACACATTACAGAATCTCCCCACATGTGCATCGGAAACTACTACTGGTTCTCCAGGGAACGATCAAAGCGTAGACTGTTTGTGACATTACTCCCATGGAGGAAAGTGCGCATGGTGACTGTTGTATTCAATCCCGATGCCATTTCTGTGTTTCATCAACACTCTGATAGTCCACAGACTACAGAATGCCTCCAGATGTGCATCGGAATCTACTACTGGTCTTCCAGGGAACGAACAAAGCGTAGACTGTGCGTGACATTACTCCCATGGAGGAAAGTGCGCATGGTGACTGTTGTATTCAATCTCGATGCAATTTCTGTGTTTCATCAACACTCTGATAGTCCACGCATTACAGAATGTCGCCAGGTGACCATCGGAAACTACTAATGTTCTTCCAGGGAACGATCAAATCGTAAACTGTTTGAGACATTACTCCCATGGAGGAAAGTGCGCATGGTGACTGTTGTATTCAATCCCGATGCAATTTCTGTGCTTTATCAACACCCTGATAGTCCACAGACTACAGAATGCCTCCAGGTGTGCATCGGAAACTACTACTGGTTTTCGAGGGTACGATCAAAGCGTAGAATGCTTGCGACATTACTCCCATGTAGGAAAGTGCGCATCGTGACTGTTGTATTCAATCCCGATGCAATTTCTGTGTTTCATCAAAACTTTGAAGGTCCACAGATTACAGAATGATTCCTAATGTGCATCGGAAACTACTACTGGTCTTGCAGGGAACGATCAAAGCGTAGACTGATTAAGACATTACTCCCATGGAGGAAAGTGCGTATGGTGACTGTTGTATTCAATCCCGATGCAATTTCTGTGTTTCATCAACACTCTGATAGTGCACACATTACAGAATGCCCCCAGATGTGCATCGGAAACACTACTGGTCTTCCAGGGAACGATCAAAGCGGAAAGTGTTTGAGACATTACTCCCATGGAGGAAAGTGCGCATGGTGACTGTTGTATTGAATCCCGATACCATTTTGGGTTTCATCAACTCTTTGAAGAACCAAAGATTACTGAATGCCACCAGATGTGCTTCGGAAACTACTAGTGGTCTTCCAGGAAACGATCAAACCATAGACTGTTAGAGACATTACTTCCATGGAGGAAAGTGCGCATGGTGGCTGTGTATTCACTCCCGACGCAATTTCTGTGTTTCATCAACACTCTGACAGTCCACACATTACAAAATGTCCCCAGATGACCATCGGAAACTACTAACGTTCTTCCAGGGAACGATCAAAGCGTAAACTGTTTGAGACATTACTCCCATGGAGGAAAGTGCGCATGGTGACTGTTGTATTCAATCCCGATGCAATTTCTGTGTTTCATCAAAACTCTGATAGTCCACACATTACAGAATGCCCCCAGATGTGCATCGGAAACACTACTGGTCTTCCAGGGAACGATCAAAGCATAAACTATTTGAGACATTACTCCCATGGAGGAAAGTGCGCATAGTGACTGTTGTATTCAATCCCGATGCAATTTCTGTGTTTCATCATCACTCTGGTAGTACACAGATTACAGAATGCCTCCAGTTGTGCATCGGAAACTACTACTGGTCTTCCAGGTAACGACTAAAGCGTAAACTCTTTGAGACATTACTCCCATAGAGGAAAGTGCACATGGTGACTGTTGTATTCAATCCCGATGCCATTTCTGTGTTTCATCAACACTCTGATAGTCCACAGACTACAGAATGCCTCCAGAAGTGTATCGGAAACTACTTCTGGTCTTCCAGGGATCGATCAAAGCGTAGAATGCTTGCGACATTACTCCCATGTAGGAAAGTAGGCATGGTGACTTTTGTATTCAATCCCGATGCAATTTCTGTATTTCATCAACTCTCTGATAGTCCACACATTACAGAATGTCCCCAGATGTGCATCGGAAACTACTACTGGTTCTCCAGGGAACGATCAAAGCGTAAAGTGTTTGAGACATTACTCCCATGGAGGAAAATGCGCATGGTGTTTGTTGTATTCAATCCCGACGCAAAATCTCTGTTTCATCAACACTCTGGTAGTCCACATATTACAGAATGCCTCCAGATGTGCCTCGGAAACTACTACTGGTCTTCCAGGGAACGGTCAAAGCGTAGACTCTTTGTGACATTACTGCCATGGAGGAAAGTGCGCATGGTGACTGTTGTATTCAATGCTGATGCAATTTCTGTGTTTCATCAGCACTCTGAAAATCCACACATTACAGAATGCCCCCAGATATGCATCGGAAACTACTACTGGTCTTCCAGGGAACGATCAAAGCGTAAAGTGTGTGAGACATTACTCCCATGAAGGAAAGGGCGCATAGTGACTGTTGTATTCAATCCCGATGCAATATCTGTGTTTCATCAACACTCTGATAGTACACAGATTACACAATGATTCCAGATGTGCATCGGAAACTACTACTGGTCTTCCAGGGAACGATCAACGCGTAGACTGTTTGTGACATTACTCCCATGGAGGGAAGTGCGCATGGTGACTGTTGTATTCAATCACGATGCAATTTCTGTGTTTCATCAACACTCTGAGAATCAACACATTACAGAATGCCCCCATATATGCATCGGAAACTACTACTGGTCTTCCAGGGAACGATCAAAGCGTAAACTGTTTGAGACATTACTCCCATGGAGAAGAGTGCGAATAGTGACTGTTGTATTCAATCCCGATGCAATTTCTGTGTTTCATCATCACTCTGATAGTACACAGATTACAGAATGCCTCCAGATGTGCATGGGAAAATACCACAGGTCTTCCAGGGAACGATCAATGCGTAGACTGTATGAGGTATTACTCCCGTGGAGGAAAATGCGCATGTTGACTGTTGTATTCAATCCCGATGCAATTTCTGTGTTTCATCAACACTTTGAAGGTCCACAGATTACAGAATGCCTCCAGATGTGCATCGGAAACTACTACTGGTCTTGCAGGAAACGACCAAAGCGTAGACTGTTTGAGACATTACTCCCATGGAGGAAAGTGCGCATGGTGACTGTTGTATTCAATCCCGATGCAATGTCTGTGTTTCATCAACACTCTGATAGTCCACACATAACAGAATGCCCACAGATGTGCATCGGAAACTACTACTGGTCTTCCATCGAACGATCAAAGCGTAAACTGTTAGTGACATTACTCCCATGGAGGAAAGTGCGCACGGTGACTGTTGTATTCAATCCCGATGCAATTTCTGTGTTTCATCAACACTCTGATAGTCCACAGATTACAGAATGCCTCCAGATGTGCATCGGAATCTACTACTGGTCTTCCAGGGAACGAACAAAGCGTAGACTGTGCGTGACATTACTCCCATGGAGGAAAGTGCGCATGGTGACTGTTGTATTCAATCTCGATGCAATTTCTGTGTTTCATCAACACTCTGATAGTCCACGCATTACAGAATGTCGCCAGGTGACCATCGGAAACTACTAATGTTCTTCCAGGGAACGATCAAATCGTAAACTGTTTGAGACATTACTCCCATGGAGGAAAGTGCGCATGGTGACTGTTGTATTCAATCCCGATGCAATTTCTCTGCTTTATCAACACCCTGATAGTCCACAGACTACAGAATGCCTCCAGGTGTGCATCGGAAACTACTACTGGTTTTCGTGGGTACGATCAAAGCGTAGAATGCTTGCGACATTACTCCCATGTAGGAAAGTGCGCATGGTGACTGTTGTATTCAATCATGATGCAATTTCTGTGTTTCATCAAAACTTTGAAGGTCCACAGATTACAGAATGATTCCTAATGTGCATCGGAAACTACTACTGGTCTTGCAGGGAACGATCAAAGCGTAGACTGATTAAGACATTACTCCCATGGAGGAAAGTGCGTATGGTGACTGTTGTATTCAATCCCGATGCAATTTCTGTGTTTCATCAACACTCTGATAGTGCACAGATTACAGAATGCCTCCAGATGTGCATCGGAAACTACTACTGGTCTTCTAGGGAACGATCAATGCGTAGACTGTTTGAGACATTACTCCCATGGGGGAAAGTGAGCATGGTGACTGATGTATTCAATCCCGATGCAACTTCTGTGTTTCATCAAAACTTTGAAGGTCCACAGATTACAGAATGATTCCAAATGTGCATTGGAAACCACTACTGGTCTTGCAGGGAACGATCAAAGCGTAGACTGATTAAGACATTACTCCCATGGAGGAAAGTGCGCATGGTGACTGTTGAATTCAATCCTGATGCAATTTCTGTGTTTCATCAACACTCTGAAAATCCACACATTACAGAATGCCCCCATATATGCATCGGAAACTACTACTGGTCTTCCAGGGAACGATCAAAGCGTAAACTGCTTGAGACATTACTCCCATGGAGGAAAGTGCGCATAGTGACTGTTGTATTCAATCCCGATGCAATTTCTGTGTTTCATCATCACTCTGATAGTACACAGAATACAGAATGCCTCCAGATGTGCATCGGAAACTACTACTGGTCTTCCAGGGAACGATCAAATCGTAAACTCTTTGAGACATTACTCCCATAGAGGAAAGTGCGCATGGTGACTGTTGTATTCAATCCCGATGCAATTTCTGTATTTCATCAACACTCTGATAGTTCACACATTACAGAATCTCCCCAGATGTGCATCGGAAACTACTACTGGTTCTCCAGGGAACGATCAAAGCGTAAAGTGTTTGAGACATTACTCCCATGGAGGAAAATGCGCATGGTGATTGTTGTATTCAATCCCGACGCAAAATCTCTGTTTCATCAACACTCTGGTAGTCCACATATTACAGAATGCCTCCAGATGTGCCTCGGAAACTATTACTGGTCTTCCAGGGAACGATCAAAGCGTAGACTCTTTGTGACATTACTCCCATGGAGGAAAGTGCGCATGGTGACTGTTGTATTCAATGCTGATGCAATTTCTGTGTTTCATCAACACTCTGAAAATCCACACATTACAGAATGCCCCCAGATATGCATCGGAAACTACTACTGGTCTTCCAGGGAACGATCAAAGCATAAACTATTTGAGACATTACTCCCATGGAGGAAAGTGCGCATAGTGACTGTTGTATTCAATCCCGATGCAATTTCTGTGTTTCATCCAAACTCTGATAGTCCACACATTACAGAATGCCAGCAGATGTGGATCGGAAACACTACTGGTCTTCCAGGGAACGATCAAAGCGGAAACTGTTTGAGACGTTACTCCCATGGACGAAAGTGCGCATGGTGACTGTTGTATTCAATCCTGATGCAATTTATGTGTTTCATCAACGCTCTGATAGACCACAGATTACAGAATGACTCCAGATGTGCATCGGAAACTACTTCTGGTCTTCTAGGGATCGATCAAAACGTAGAATGCTTGCGACATTACCCCCATGTACGAAAGTGGGCATGGTGACTGTTGTATTCAAACCCGATGCAATTTCTGTATTTCATCAACACTCTGATAGTCCACACATTACAGAATGTCCCCAGATGTGCATCGGAAACTACTACTGGTTTTCCAGGGAACGATCAAAGCGTAAAGTGTTTGAGACATTACTCCCATGGAGGAAAATGCGCATGGTGATTGTTTTATTCAATCCCGAGGCAAAATCTCTGTTTCATCAACACTCTGGTAGTCCACATATTACAGAATACCTCCAGATGTGCCTCGGAAACTACTACTGGTCTTCCAGGGAACGATCAAAGCGTAGACTCTTTGTGACATTACTCCCATGGAGGAAAGTGCGCATAGTGATTTTTGTATTCAATCCCGATGCAATTTCTGTGTTTCACCAACACTCTGATAGTACACAATTTACACAATGCCTCCAGATGTGCATCGGAAACTACTACTGGTCTTCCAGGGAACGATCATAGCGTAGACTGTTTGTGACATTACTCCCATGGAGGAAAGTGCGCATGGTGACTGTTGTATTCAATGCTGATGCAATTTCTGTGTTTCATCAACACTCTGAAAATCCACACATTACAGAATGCCCCCATATATGCATCGGAAACTACTACTGGTCTTCCAGGGAACGATCAAAGCGTAAACTGTTTGAGACATTACTGCCATGGAGGAAAGTGCGCATAGTGGCTGTTGTATTCAATCCCGATGCAATTTCTGTGTTTCATCATCACTCTGGTAGTACACTGATTACAGAAAGCCTCCAGATGTGCATCGGAAACTACTACTGGTCTTCCAGGGAACGACCAAAGCGTAAACTCTTTGAGACATTACTCCCATAGAGGAAAGTGCGCATGGTGACTGTTGTATTCAATCCCGATGCCATTTCTGTGTTTCATCAACACTCTGATAGTCCACAGACTACAGAA
Source organism: Schistocerca gregaria (assembly GCF_023897955.1). Classification (NCBI taxonomy): domain Eukaryota; kingdom Metazoa; phylum Arthropoda; class Insecta; order Orthoptera; family Acrididae; genus Schistocerca; species Schistocerca gregaria. The sequence continues at coordinate 3,848,632 of NW_026061707.1, read as the reverse complement.
TGCCTCCAGAAGTGCATCGGAAACTACTTCTGGTCTTCCAGGGATCGATCAAAGCGTAGAATGCTTGCGACATTACTCCCATGTAGGAAAGTGGGCATGGTGACTGTTGTATTCAATCCCGATGCAATTTCTGTATTTCATCAACACTCTGATAGTCCACACATTACAGAATGTCCCCAGATGTGCATCGGAAACTACTACTGGTTCTCCAGGGAACGATCAAAGCGTAAACTGTTAGTGACATTACTCCCATGGAGGAAAGTGCGCAAGGTGACTGTTGTATTCAATCCCGATGCAATTTCTGTGTTTCATCAACACTCTGATAGTCCACAGATTACAGAATGCCTCCAGATGTGCATCGGAAACTACTACTGGTCTTCCAGGGAACGAACAAAGCGTAGACTGTTTGTGACATTACTCCCATGGAGGAAAGTGCGCATGGTGACTGTTGTATTCAATCCCATGCAATGTCTGTGTTTCATCAACACTCTGATAGTCCACACATAACAGAATGCCCACAGATGTGCATCGGAAACTACTACTGGTCTTCCATCGAACGATCAAAGCGTAAACTGTTAGTGACATTACTCCCATGGAGGAAAGTGCGCAAGGTGACTGTTATATTCAATCCCGATGCAATTTCTGTGTTTCATCAACACTCTGATAGTCCACAGATTACAGAATGCCTCCAGATGTGCATCGGAAACTACTACTGGTCTTCCAGGGAACGAACAAAGCGTAGACTGTTTGTGACATTACTCCCATGGAGGAAAGTGCGCATGGTGACTGTTGTATTCAATCTCGATGCAATTTCTGTGTTTCATCAACACTCTGATAGTCCACGCATTACAGAATGTCCCCAGGTGACCATCGGAAACTACTAATGTTCTTCCAGGGAACGATCAAATCGTAAACTGTTTGAGACATTACTCCCATGGAGGAAAGTGCGCATGGTGACTGTTGTATTCAATCCCGATGCAATTTCTGTGTTTTATCAACACTCTGATAGTCCACAGGCTACAGAATGCCTCCAGGTGTGCATCGGAAACTACTACTGGTCTTCCAGGGTACGATCAAAGCGTAGAATGCTTGCGACATTACTGCCATGTAGGAAAGTGCGCATGGTGACTGTTGTATTCAATCCCGATGCAATTTCTGTGTTTCAACAACACTTTGAAGGTCCACAGATTACAGAATGATTTCAAATGTGCATCGGAAACTACTACAGGTCTTGCAGGGAACGATCAAAGCGTAGACTGTTTGAGACATTACTACCATGGAGGAAAGTGCGTATGGTGACTGTTGTATTCAATCCCGATGCAATTTCTGTGTTTCAACAACACTTTGAAGGTCCACAGATTACAGAATGATTTCAAATGTGCATCGGAAACTACTATTGGTCTTGCAGGGAACGATCAAAGCGTAAAATCTTTGAGACATTACTCCCTTGGAGGAAAGTGCGCATGGTGACTGTTGTATTCAATCCCGATGCAATTTCTGTGTTTCATCAACACTTGGAGGGGCCACAGATTACAGAATGGCTCCAGATGTGCATCGGAAACTATTACTGTTCTTGCAGGGAACGATCAAAGCGTAGACTGTTTGAGACATTACTCCCATGGAGGAAAGTCTGAATGGTGACGTATTCAATCCCGATGCAATTTCTGTGTTTCATCAACACTTTGAAGATCCAAAGATTACTGAATGCCACCAGATGTGCATCGGAAACTACTACTGGTCTTCCAGGAAACGATCAAACCATAGACTGTTTGAGACATTACTCCCATGGAGGAAAGTGCGCCTGGTGACTGTTGTATTGAATCATGATACCATTTTGTGTTTCATCAACACTTTGAAGATCCAAAGATTACTGAATGCCACCAGGTGACCATCGGAAACTACTAATGTTCTTCCAGGGAACGATTAAAGCGTAAACTGTTTGAGACATTACTCCCATGGAGGAAAGTGCGCATGGTGTCTGTTGTATTCAATCCTGATGCAATTTCTGTGTTTTATCAACACCCTTATAGTCCACAGACTACAGAATGCCTCCAGGTATGCATCGGAAACTACAACTGGTCTTCCAGGGTACGATCAAAGCGTAGAATGCTTGCGACATGACTCACATGTAGGAAAGTGGGCATGGTGACTGTTGTATTCAATCCCGATGCAATTTCTGTGTTTTATCAACACTCTGATAGTCCACAGACTACAGAATGCCTACAGGTGTGCATCGGAAACTACTACTGGTTTTCCAGGGAAAGATCAAAGCGTAAACTGTTTGAGACATTGCTCCCATGGAGGAAAGTGTGCATGGTGACTGTTGTATTCAATCCTGATGCAATTTCTGTGATTCATCAACACTCTGATAGTCCACACATTTAGAATGTCCCCATATGTGCTTTTGAAACTACTACTGGTCTTCCAGGAAACGATCAAAGCGTAAACTGTTTGAGACATTACTCCCTTGGAGGAAAGTGCACATGGTGACTGTTGTATTCAATCCCGATGCAATTTCTGTGTTTTATCAACACTCTGATAGTCCACAGACTACAGAATGCCTCCAGATGTGCATCGGAAACTACTACTGGTCTTCCAGGGATCGATCAAAGCGTAGAATGCTTGCGACATTACTCCCATGTAGGAAAGTGGGCATGGTGACTGTTGTATTCAATCCCGATGCAATTTCTGTGTTTCATCAACACTTTGAAGGTCCACAGATTGCAGAATGCCTCCTGATGTGCATCGGAAACTACTACTGGTCTTCCAGGAAACGATCAAAGCGTAGACAGTTTGAGACATTACTCCCATGGAGCAAAGTTCACATGGTGACTGTTGTATTCAATCCCGATGCTATTTCTGTGTTTCATCAACACTCTGATAGTCCACAGATTACAGAATGCCTCCAGATGTGCATCGGAAACTACTCCTGGTCATCCAGTGAACGATCAAAGCGTAGACTCATTGAGACATTACTCCCATGGTGGAAAGTGCGCATGTTGACGGTTGTATTCAAGCCCGATGCAATTGCTGTGTCTCATCAACACTTTGAAGGTCCACAGATTACAGAATGCCTCCAGATGTCCATCGGAAACTACTACTGCTCTTCCAGGAAACGATCGAAGCGTAGACAGTTTGAGACATTACTCCCATGGATGGAAGTTCGCATGGTGACTGTCGTATTCAATCCCGATGCAATTTCTGTGTTTCATCAACACTCTGATAGTCCACACATTACAGAATGCCCCCAGATGTGCATCGGAAACACTACTGGTCTTCCAGGGAACGATCAAAGCGAAAACTGTTTGAGACGTTACTCCCATGGAGGAAAGTGCGCATGGTGACTGTTATATTCAATCCCGATGCAATTTCTGTGTTTTATCGACAGCCTCATAGTCCACAGACTACAGAGTGCCTCCAGGTATGCATCGGAAACTACTACTGGTCTTCCAGGGTACGATCAAAGCGTAGAATGCTTGCGACATTACTCCCATGTCGGAAAGTGGGCATGGTGACTGTTGTATTCAATCCCGATGCAATTTCTGTGTTTCATCAACACTCTGATAGTCCACACATTACAGAATGCCCCCAGATGTGCATCGGAAACTACTACTGGTCTTCCAGGGAACGATCAATGCGTAGACTGTTTGAGACATTACTCCAAAGGGGGAAAGTGCACATGGTGACTGTTGTATTCAATCCCGATGCAATTTCTGTGTTTCATCAACACTTTGAAGGTCCAAAGATTGCAGAATGCCTCCAGATGTGCATCGGATACTTCTACTGGTCTTGCAGGGAACGATCAAACGTAAACTGTTTGAGACATTACTCCCATGGAGGAAAGTGCGCATGGTGACTGCTGTATTCAATCCTGATGTAATTTCTGTGTTTCATCAACACTCTGTTAGTCCACACATTACAGAATGTACCCAGATGTGCATCGGAAACTATTACTGGTCTTCCAGGGAACGATCAAAGCGTAGACTGTTTGAGACATTACTCCCATGGAGAAAAGTGCGCATGGTGACTGTTGTATTCAATCCCGATTCAATTTCTGTGTTTCATCAACAATTTGAAGATCCAAAGATTACTGAATGCCACCAGATGTGCATCGGAAACTACTACTGGTCTTCCATAAAACGATCAAACCATAGACTGTTTGAGACATTACTCCCATGGAGGAAAGTGCGCATGATGACTGTTGTATTCAATCCCGATGCAATCTCTGTGTTTCAACAACACTCTGATAATCCACACATTACATAATGTCATCAGATGACCATCGGAAACTACTAATGTTCTTCCAGGGAACGATCAAAGCGTAAACTCTTTGAGACATTACTCGCGGGGGGAATGTGCGCATGGTGACTGTTGTATTCAATCCCGATGCAATTTCTGTGTTCTATCAACACTCTGATAGTCCACAGACTACAGAATGCCTCCAGGAATGCATCGGAAACTACTACTGGTCTTCCAGGGTACGATCAAAGCGTAGAATTCTGGCGACATAACTCCCATTTAGGAAAGTGCGCATGGTGACTGTTGTATTCAATCCCGATGCAATTTCTGTGTTTCATCAACACTTTGAAGGTCCACAGATTACAGAATGATTCTAAATGTGCATCGGAAACTAATACTGGTCTTGCAGGGAACGATCAAAGTGTAGACTGTTTGAGACATTACACCCATGGAGGAAAGTGCGTATGGTGACTGTTGTATTCAATCCCCATGCTATTTCTGTGTTTTATCAACACTCTGATAGTCCACAGATTACAGAATGCCTCCATATGTGCATCGGAAACTACTACAGGTCTTCCAGGGAACGATCAAAGCGTAAACTCTTTGAGACATTACTCCCTTGGCGGAAAGTGCGCATGGTGACTGTTGTATTCAATCCCGATGCAATTTCTGTGTTTCATCAACACTTTGAGGGGCAACAGGTTACAGAATGCAGCCAGACGTATTTCGGAAACTACTACTGGTCTTGCAGAAAACGATCAAAGCGTAGACTGTTTGAGACATTTCTCCCATGGAAGAAAGTGCGAATGGTGCCTGTTGTATTCAATCACGATGCAATTTCTGTGTTTCATCAACACTCTGATAGTTCACACATTACAGAATGCCCACAGATGTGCATCGGCAACTACTACTGGTCCTGCAGGGAACGATCAAAGCGTAAAATCTTTGAGACATTACTCCCTTGGAGGAAAGTGCGCATGGTGACTGTTGTATTCAATCCCGATGCAATTTCTGTGTTTCATCAACACTTGGAGGGGCCACAGATTACAGAATGGCTCCAGATGTGCATCGGAAACTATTACTGTTCTTGCAGGGAACGATCAAAGCGTAAACTGTTTGAGACATTACTCCCATGGAGGAAAGTACGCATGGTGACTGTTGTATTCAATCTCGATGCAATTTCTGTGTTTTATCAACACTCTGATAGTCCACAGGCTACAGAATTCCTCCAGGTGTGCATCGGAAACTACTACTAGTCTTCCAGGGTACGATCAAAGCGTAGAATGCTTGCGACATTACTGCCATGTAGGAAAGTGCGCATGGTGACTGTTGTATTCAATCCCGATGCAATTTCTGTGTTTCAACAACACTTTGAAGGTCCACAGATTACAGAATGATTTCAAATGTGCATCGGAAACTACTACAGGTCTTGCAGGGAACGATCAAAGCGTAGACTGTTTGAGACATTACTACCATGGAGGAAAGTGCGTATGGTGACTGTTGTATTCAATCCCGATGCAATATCTGTGTTTCATCATCACTTTGAAGGTCCACAGATTACAGAATGATTCCAAATGTGCATCGGAAACTATTACTGTTCTTGCAGGGAACGATCAAAGCGTAGACTGTTTGAGACATTACTCCCATGGAGGAAAGTCTGAATGGTGACCTATTCAATCCCGATGCAATTTCTGTGTTTCATCAACACTCTGATAGTCACACATTACAGAATGCCCACAGATGTACATCGGAAACTACTACTGGTCTTCCATGGAACGATCAAAGCGTAGACTGTTTGAGACATTACTCCCATGGAGGAAAGTGCGTATGGTGACTGTTGTATTGAATCCCGATACCATTTTGTGTTTCATCAACACTTTGAAGATCCAAAGATTACTGAATGCCACCAGATGTGCATCGGAAACTACTACTGGTCTTCCAGGAAACGATCAAAGCATAGACTGTTTGAGACATTACTCCCATGGAGGAAAGTGCGCCTGGTGACTGTTGTATTGAATCCCGATACCATTTTGTGTTTCATCAACACTTTGAAGATCCAAAGATTACTAAATGCCACCAGGTGACCATCGGAAACTACTAATGTTCTTCCAGGGAACGATTAAAGCGTAAACTGTTTGAGACATTACTCCCATGGAGGAAAGTGCGCATGGTGTCTGTTGTATTCAATCCTGATGCAATTTCTGTGTTTTATCAACACCCTTATAGTCCACAGACTACAGAATGCCTCCAGGTATGCATCGGAAACTACAACTGGTCTTCCAGGGTACGATCAAAGCGTAGAATGCTTGCGACATGACTCCCATGTAGGAAAGTGGGCATGGTGACTGTTGTATTCAATCCCGATGCAATTTCTGTGTTTTATCAACACTCTGATAGTCCACAGACTACAGAATGAATACAGGTGTGCATCGGAAACTACCACTGGTCTTCCAGGGAAAGATCAAAGCGTAAACTGTTTGAGACATTGCTCCCATGGAGGAAAGTGTGCATGGTGACTGTTGTATTCAATCCTGATGCAATTTCTGTGATTCATCAACACTCTGATAGTCCACACATTACAGAATGTCCCCAGATGTGCTTTTGAAACTACTACTGGTCTTCCAGGGAACGATCAAAGCGTAAACTGTTTGAGACATTACTCCCATGGAGGAAAGTGCACATGGTGACTGTTGTATTCAATCCCGATGCAATTTCTGTGTTTTATCAACACTCTGATAGTCCACAGACTACAGAATGCCTCCAGATGTGCATCGGAAACTACTACTGGTCTTCCAGGGATCGATCAAAGCGTAGAATGCTTGCGACATTACTCCCATGTAGGAAAGTGGGCATGGTGACTGTTGTATTCAATCCCGATGCAATTTCTGTGTTTCATCAACACTTTGAAGGTCCACAGATTACAGAATGATTCTAAATGTGCATCGGAAACTAATACTGGTCTTGCAGGGAACGATCAAAGTGTAGACAGTTTGAGACATTACTCCCATGGAGCAAAGTTCACATGGTGACTGTTGTATTCAATCCCGATGCAATTTCTGTGTTTCATCAACACTCTGATAGTCCACACATTACAGAATGCCCCCAGATGTGCATCGGAAACACTACTGGTCTTCCAGGGAACGATCAAAGCGAAAACTGTTTGAGACGTTACTCCCATGGAGGAAAGTGAGCATGGTGACTGTTGTATTCAATCCCGATGCAATTTCTGTGTTTTATCGACACCCTGATAGTCCACAGACTACAGAGTGCCTCCAGGTATGCATCGGAAACTTCTACTGGTCTTCCAGGGTACGATCAAAGCGTAGAATGCTTGCGACATTACTCCCATGTAGGAAAGTGGGCATGGTGACTGTTGTATTCAATCCCGATGCAATTTCTGTGTTTCATCAACACTCTGATAGTCCACACATTACAGAATGCCCCCAGATGTGCATCGGAAACTACTACTGGTCTTCCAGGGAACGATCAATGCGTAGACTGTTTGAGACATTACTCCAAAGGGGGAAAGTGCACATGGTGACTGTTGTATTCAATCCCGATGCAATTTCTGTGTTTCATCAACACTTTGAAGGTCCAAAGATTGCAGAATGCCTCCAGATGTGCATCGGATACTTCTACTGGTCTTGCAGGGAACGATCAAACGTAAACTGTTTGAGACATTACTCCCATGGAGGAAAGTGCGCATGGTGACTGCTGTATTCAATCCTGATGTAATTTCTGTGTTTCATCAACACTCTGTTAGTCCACACATTACAGAATGTACCCAGATGTGCATCGGAAACTACTACTGGTCTTCCAGGGAACGATCAAAGCGTAGACTGTTTGAGACATTACTCCCATGGAGAAAAGTGCGCATGGTGACTGTTGTATTCAATCCCGATTCAATTTCTGTGTTTCATCAACAATTTGAAGATCCAAAGATTACTGAATGCCACCAGATGTGCATCGGAAACTACTACTGGTCAACCATAAAACGATCAAACCATAGACTGTTTGAGACATTACTCCCATGGAGGAAAGTGCGCATGGTGACTGTTGTATTCAATCCCGATGCAATATCTGTGTTTCAACAACGCTCTGATAGTCCACACATTACATAATGTCATCAGATGACCATCGGAAACTACTAATGTTCTTCCAGGGAACGATCAAAGCGTAAACTGTTTGAGACATTACTCCCGGGGGGAATGTGCGCATGGTGACTGTTGTATTCAATCCCGATGCAATTTCTGGGTTCTATCAACACTCTGATACTCCACAGACTACAGAATGCCTCCAGGAATGCATCGGAAACTACTACTGGTCTTCCAGGGTACGATCAAAGCGTAGAATTCTGGCGACATTACTCCCATGTAGGAAAGTGCGCATGGTGACTGTTGTATTCAATCCCGATGCAATTTCTGTGTTTCATCAACACTTTGAAGGTCCACAGATTACAGAATGATTCTAAATGTGCATCGGAAACTAATACTGGTCTTGCAGGGAACGATCAAAGTGTAGACAGTTTGAGACATTACTCCCATGGAGCAAAGTTCACATGGTGACTGTTGTATTCAATCCCGATGCTATTTCTGTGTTTCATCAACACTCTGATAGTCCACAGATTACAGAATGCCTCCAGATGTGCATCGAAAACTACTCCTGGTCATCCAGTGAACGATCAAAGCGTAGACTCATTAAGACATTACTCCCATGGAGGAAAGTGCGCATGGTGACGGTTGTATTCAAGCCCGATGCAATTGCTGTGTCTCATCAACACTTTGAAGTTCCACAGATTACAGAATGCCTCCAGATGTTCATCGGAAACTACTACTGCTCTTCCAGGAAACGATCGAAGCGTTGACAGTTTGAGACATTACTCCCATGGAGGGAAGCTCACATGGTGACTGTCGTATTCAATCCCGATGCAATTTCTGTGTTTCATCAACACTCTGATAGTCCACACATTACAGAATGCCCCCAGATGTGCATCGGAAACACTACTGGTCTTCCAGGGAACGATCAAAGCGAAAACTGTTTGAGACGTTACTCCCATGGAGGAAAGTGCGCATGGTGACTGTTGTATTCAATCCCGATGCAATTTCTGTGTTTTATCGACACCCTGATAGTCCACAGACTACAGAGTGCCTCCAGGTATGCATCGGAAACTACTACTGGTCTTCCAGGGTACGATCAAAGCGTAGAATGCTTGCGACATTACTCCCATGTAGGAAAGTGGGCATGGTGACTGTTGTATTCAATCCCGATGCAATTTCTGTGTTTCATCAACACTCTGATAGTCCACACATTACAGAATGCCCCCAGATGTGCATCGGAAACTACTACTGGTCTTCCAGGGAACGATCAATGCGTAGACTGTTTGAGACATTACTCCAAAGGGGGAAAGTGCACATGGTGACTGTTGTATTCAATCCCGATGCAATTTCTGTGTTTCATCAACACTTTGAAGGTCCAAAGATTGCAGAATGCCTCCAGATGTGCATCGGATACTTCTACTGGTCTTGCAGGGAACGATCAAACGTAAACTGTTTGAGACATTACTCCCATGGAGGAAAGTGCGCATGGTGACTGCTGTATTCAATCCTGATGTAATTTCTGTGTTTCATCAACACTCTGTTAGTCCACACATTACAGAATGTACCCAGATGTGCATCGGAAACTACTACTGGTCTTCCAGGGAACGATCAAAGCGTAGACTGTTTGAGACATTACTCCCATGGAGAAAAGTGCGCATGGTGACTGTTGTATTCAATCCCGATTCAATTTCTGTGTTTCATCAACAATTTGAAGATCCAAAGATTACTGAATGCCACCAGATGTGCATCGGAAACTACTACTGGTCTTCCATAAAACGATCAAACCATAGACTGTTTGAGACATTACTCCCATGGAGGAAAGTGCGCATGGTGACTGTTGTATTCAATCCCGATGCAATTTCTGTGTTTTATCAACACTCTGATAGTCCACAGACTACAGAATGCCTCCAGGTATGCTCCGGAAACTACTACTGGTCTTCCAGGGTACGATCAAAGCTTAGAATGCTTGCGACATTACTCCCATGTAGGAAAGTGCTCATGGTGACTGTTGTATTCAATCCAGATGCAATATCTGTGTTTCATCGACACTTTGAAGGTCCACAGATTACAGAATGATTCCAAATGTGCATCGGAAACTACTACTGGTCTTGCAGAAAACGATCAAAGCGTAGACTGTTTGAGACATTTCTCCCATGGAAGAAAGTGCGAATGGTGCCTGTTGTATTCAATCCCGATGCAATTTCTGTGTTTCTTCAACACTCTGACAGTCCACAGATGACAGAATGCCTCCAGATGTGCATCGGAGACTACTACTGGTCTTCCAGAGAACGATCAAATCGTAAACTCTTTGCGACATTACTCCCTTGGAGGAAAGTGCGCATGTTGACTGTTGTATTCAATCCCGATGCAATTTCTGTGTTTCATCAACACTTTGAGGGTCCACAGATTACAGAATGCCTCCAGATGTGCATCGGAAACTACTACTGGTCTTGTAGGGAACGATCAAAGCGTAGACTGTTTGAGACATTACTCCCATGGAGGAAAGTGCGAATGGTGACTGTTGTATTCAATCCCGATGCAATTTCTGTGTTTTATCAACACTCTGATAGTTCACACATTACAGAATGCCCACAGATATGCATCGGAAACTACTACTGGTCTTCCATGGAACGATCAAAGCGTAGACTGTTTTTAGACATTACTCCCATGGAGGTAAGTGCGCATGGTGACTGTTGTATTCAATCCTGATGCAATTTCTGTGTTTCATCAACACTCTGATAGTCCACACATTACAGAATGTCGACAGATGTGCATCGGAAACTACTACTGGTTCTCCAGGGAACGATCAAAGCGTAAAGTGTTTGAGACATTACTCCCATGGAGGAAAGTGCGCATGGTGATTGTTGAATTCAACCCCTACGCAAAATCTCTGTTTCATCAACACTCTGGTAGTCCACATATTACAGAATTCCTCCAGATGTGCCTCGGAAACTACTACTGGTCTTCCAGGGAACGATCAAAGCGTAGACTCTTTGTGACATTACTCCCATGGAGGAAAGTGCGCATGGTGACTGTTGTACTCAATGCTGATGCAATTTCTGTGTTTCATCAACACTCTGAAAATCCACACATTACTGAATGCCCCCAGATATGCATCGGAAACTACTACTGGTCTTCCAGGGAGCGAACAAAGCGTAAACTGTTTGAGACATTACTCCCATTGAGGAAAGTTCGCATAGTGACTTTTGTATTCAATCCCGATGCAATTTCTGTGTTTCATCAACACTCTGATAGTCCACAGATTACACAATGCCTCCAGATGTGCATCGGAAACTACTACTAGTCTTCCAGGGAACGATCAAAGCGTAGACTGTTTCAGACATTACTCCCATGGAGGAAAGTGCGCATGGTGACTGTTGTATTCAATCCCGATTCAATTTCTGTGTTTCATCAACACTCTGATAGTCCACACATCACAGAATGCCCACAGATGTGCATCGTAAACTACTACTGGTCTTCCAGGGAACGATCAAAGCGTAAACTGTTAGAGACATTACTCCCATGGAGGAAAGTGCGCATGGTGACTGTTGTATTCAATCCCGATGCAATTTCTGTGTTTCATCAACACTCTGATACTCCACAGATTACAGAATGCCTCCAGATGTGCATCGGAAACTACTACTGGTCTTCCAGGAACGATCAAAGCGTTAACTCTTTGAGACATTACTCCCTTGGAGGATAGTGCGCATGGTGTCTGTTGTATTCAATCGCGATGCAATTTCTGTGTTTCATCAACACTTTGAAGGTCCACAGATTACAGAATGCCTCCAGATGTTAATCGGAAACTACTACTGGTCTTCCAGGGAACGATCAAAGCGTAAACTCTTTGAGACATTACTCCCTTGGAGGAAAGTGCGCATGGTGACTGTTGTATTCAATCCCGATGCAATTTCTGTGTTTCATCAACACTTTGAGGGTCCACAGATTACAGAATGCCTCCAGATGTGCATCGGAAACTGCTACTGGTCTTGCAGGGAACGATCAAAGCGTATTCTGTTTGAGACATTACTCCCATGGAGGAAAGTGCGAATGGTGACTGTTGTATTCAATCCCGATGCAATTTCTGTGTTTTATCAACACTCTGATAGTCCACACATTACAGAATGCCCACAGATGTGCATAGGAAACTACTACTGGTCTTCCATGGAACGATCAAAGCGTAGATTGTTTGAGACATTACTCCCATGGAGGTAAGTGCGCATGGTGACTGTTGTATTCAAGCCTGATGCAATTTCTGTATTTCATCAACACTCTGATAGTGCACACATTACAGAATGTCCCCAGATGTGCATCGGAAACTACTACTGGTTCTCCAGGGAACGATCAAAGCGTAAAGTGTATGAGAAATTACTCCCATGGAAGAAAGTGCGCATGGTGATTGTTGTATTCAATCCCGACACAAAATCTCTGTTTCATCAACACTCTGGTAGTCCACATATTACAGAATGCCTCCAGATGTGCCTCGGAAACTACTACTGGTCTTCCTGGGAACGATCAAAGCGTAGACTCTTTGCGACTTTACTCCCATGGAGGAAAGTGCGCATGGTCACTGTTGTATTCAATGCTGATGCAATTTCTGTGTTTCATAAACACTCTGAAAATCCACACATTACAGAATGCCCACAGATATGCATCGGAAACTACTACTGGTCTTCCAGGGAACGATCAAACCGTAAACTGTTTGAGACATTACTCCCATGGAGGTAAGTGCGCATGATGACTGTTGTATTCAATCCCGATGCAATTTCTGTGTTTCATCAACACTTTGAAGGTCCACAGATTACAGAATGCCTCCAGATGTTAATCGGAATCTACTACTGGTCTTGCAGGAAACGATCAAAGCGTAGACTGTTTGAGATATTACTCCCATGGAGGAAAGTGCGCATGGTGCCTGTTGCATTCAATCCCGATGCAATATCTGAGTTTCATCAACACTTTGAAGGTCCACAGATTGCAGAATGCCTCAAGATGTGCATCGGATACTTCTACTGGTCTTGCAGGGAACGATCAAAGCGTAAACTGTTTGAGACATTACTCCCATGGAGGAAAGTGCGCATGGTGACTGCTGTATTCAATCATGATGCAATTTCTGTGTTTCATCAACTCTCTGTTAGTCCACAGATTACAGAATGCCTCCAGATGTGCATCGGAAACTACTACTGGTCTTGCAGGAAACGATCAAATCGTAGACTGTTTGAGATATTACTCCCATGGAGGAAAGTGCGAATGGTGCGTGTTGTATTCAATCCCGATGCAATTTCTGTGTTTCATCAACACGCTGATAGTCCACACATTGCAGAATGACCACAGATGTGCATCGAAAACTACTACTGGTCTTCCAGGGAACGATCAAAGCGTAAACTGTTAGAGACATTACTCCCATGGAGGAAAGTGCGCATGGTGACTGTTGTATTCAATCCCGATGCAATGTCTGTGTTTCATCAACACTCTGGTAGTCCACAAATTACAGAATGCCTCCAGATGTGCATCGGAAACTATTACTGGTCTTCCAGGGAACGATCAAAGCTTAGACCGTTTGAGACATTACACCCATGGAGGAAAGTGCGCATAGTGACTGCTGTATTAAATCCCGATGCAATTTCTGTGTTTCATCAACACTCTGATAGTCCACAGATTACACAATGCCTCCAGATGTGCATCGGAAACTACTACTAGTCTTCCAGGGAACGATCAAAGCGTAGACTGTTTGAGACATTACTCCCATGGAGGAAAGTGCGCATGGTGACTGTTGAATTCAATCCCGATGCAATTTCTGTGTTTCATCAACACTTTGAAGGTCCACAGATTACAGAATGCCTCCAGATGTTAATCGGAAACTACTACTGGTCTTGCAGGAAACGATCAAAGCGTAGACTGTTTGAGATATTACTCCCATGGAGAAAAGTGCGCATGGTGCCTGTTGCATTCAATCCCGATGCAATATCTGAGTTTCATCAACACTTTGAAGGTCCACAGATAGCAGAATGCCTCAAGATGTGCATCGGATACTTCTACTGGTCTTGCAGGGAACGATCAAAGCGTAAACTGTTTGAGACATTACTCCCATGGAGGAAAGTGCGCATGGTGACTGCTGTATTCAATCCTGATGCAATTTCTGTGTTTCATCAACTCTCTGTTAGTCCACAGATTACAGAATGCCTCCAGATGAGCATCGGAAACTACTACTGGTCTTGCAGGAAACGATCAAATCGTAGACTGTTTGAGATATTACTCCCATGGAGGAAAGTGCGAATGGTGCCTGTTGTATTCAATCCCGATGCAATTTCTGTGTTTCATCAACACTCTGATAGTCCACACATTGCAGAATGACCACAGATGTGCATCGGAAACTACTACTGGTCTTCCAGGGAACGATCAAAGCGTAAACCGTTAGAGACATTACTCCCATAGAGGAAAGTGCGCATGGTGATTGTTGTATTCAATCCCTGTGCAATTTCTGAGTTTCATCAACACTCTGATAGTCCACAAATTACAGAATGCCTCCAGATGTGCATCGGAAACTATTACTGGTCTTCCAGGGAACGATCAAAGCTTAGACCGTTTGAGACATTACACCCATGGAGGAAAGTGCGCATGGTGACTGCTGTATTCAATTCCGATGCAATTTCTGTGTTTCATCAACAATCTGATAGTCCACAGATTACACAATGCCACCAGATGTGCATCGGAAACTACTACTAGTCTTCCAGGGAAAGATCAAAGCGTAGACTGTTTGAGACATTACTCAAATGGAGGAAAGTGCGCATGGTGACTGTTGTATTCAATCCCGATGCAATTTCTGTGTTTCATCAACACTTTGAAGGTCCACGGATTACAGAATGCCTCCAGATGTTAATCGGAAACTACTACTGGTCTTGTAGGAAACGATCAAAGCGTAGACTGTTTGAGGTATTACTCCCATGGAGGAAAGTGCGCATGTTGCCTGTTGTATTCAATCCCGATGCAATTTCTGTGTTTCATCAACACCCTGATAGTCCACACATTACAGAATGTCCACATTTGTGCATCGCAAACTACTACTGGTATTCCAGGGAACGATCTAAGCGTAAACTGTTAGAGACATTACTCCCATGGAGGAAAGTGCGCATGGTGAATGTTGTATTCAATCCCGATGCAATTTCTGTGTTTCATCAATACTCTGATGGTCCACAGATTACAGAATGCCTCCAGATGTGCATCGGAAACTATTACTGGTCTTCCAGGGAACGATCAAAGCGTAGACTGTTTGTGACATTACTCCCATGGAGGAAAGTGCGTATGGTGACTGTTGCATTCAATCCCGATGCAATATCTGTGTTTCATCAACACTTTGAAGGTCCACAGATTGCAGAATGCCTCCAGATGTGCATCGGATACTTCTACTGGTCTTCCAGGAAACGATCAAACCGTAGACTGTTTGAGACATTACTCCCATGGAGGAAAGTGCGCATGGTGACTGTTGTATTCAATCCCGATGCAATTTCTGTGTTTCATCAACACCCTGATAGTCCACAGATTACAGAATGCCTCCAGATGTGCGTCGGAAACTACTACTGGTCTTCAAGGGAACGATCAAAGCGTAGACTGTTTGAGACATTACTCCCATGGAGGAAAGTGCGCATGGTGTCTGTTGTATTCATTCCCCATGCAATTTCTGTGTTTCATCAACACTCTGACAGTCCAAACACTACAGAATGCCCCCAGATGTGCATCGGAAACTACTACTGGTCTTCCAGGTAACGATCAATGCGTAAACTGTTTGAAACATTACTCCCATGGAGGAAACTGCGCATTGTGACTGTTGTATTCAATCCCGATGCAATTTCTGCTTTTGAACAACACTCTGATAGTTTACAGATTACAGAATGCCTCCAAACGTGCATCGGAAGGTACTACTGGTCTTCCAGGGAACGATCAAAGCGTAAACTATTTGAGACATTGCTCCCATGGAGGAAAGCGCGCATGGTGACTGTTGATTCAATCCCGATTCAATTTCTGTGTTTTATCAACACTCTGATAGGCCACAGACTACAGAATGCCTCCAGATGTGCATCGGAAACTACTACTGGTCTTCCAGGGATCGATGAAAGCTTAGAAGTATTGCGACAATACTCCCATGTAGGAAAGTGGGCATGGTGACTGTTGTATTCAATCCCGAAGCAATTTCTGTGTTTCATCAACACTTTGAAGGTCCACAGATTACAGAATGCCTCCAGATGTGCATCGGGTACTACTACTGGTCTTCCAGGAAACGATCAAAGCGTAGACAGTTTGAGACATTACTCCCATGGAGGAAAGTTCGCATGGTGAGTGTTGTATTCAATCCTGATGCAATTTATGTGTTTCATCAACGCTCTGATAGTCCACAGATTACAGAATGCCTCCAGATGTGCATCGGAAACTACTACTGGTTTTCCAGGGAACGATCAAAGCGTAAACTCTTTGAGACAATACTCCCATAGAGGAAAGTGCGCATGGTGACTGTTGTATTCAATCCCGATGCCATTTCTGTGTTTCATCAACACTCTGATAGTCCACAGACTACAGAATGCCTCTAGATGTGCATCGGAAACTACTTCTGGTCTTCCAGGGATCGATCAAAGCGTAGAATGCTTGCGACATTACTCCCATGTAGGAAAGTGCGAATGGTGCCTGTTGTATTCAATCCCGATGCAATTTCTGTGTTTCATCAACACTCTGATAGTCCACGCATTGCAGAATGACCACAGATGTTCATCGGAAACTACTACTGGTTCTCCAGGGAACGATCAAAGCGTAAACTGTTTGAGACATTACTCCCATGGAGGAAAGTGCGCATAGTGACTGTTGTATTCAATCCCGATGCAATTTCTGTGTTTCATCAACACTCTGATAGTCCACAGATTACACAATGCCTCCAGATGTGCATCGGAAACTACTACTAGTCTTCCAGGGAACGATCAAAGCGCAGACTGTTTCAGACATTACTCCCATGGAGGAAAGTGCGCATGGTGACTGTCGTATTCAATCCCGATGCAATTTCTGTGTTTCATCAACACTTTGTCGGTCCACAGATTACAGAATGCCTCCAGATGTTAATCGGGAACTACTACTGGTCTTGCAGGAAACGATCAAAGCGTAGACTAATTGAGATATTACTCCCATGGAGGAAAGTGCGAATGGTGCCTGTTGTATTCAATCCCGATGCAATTTCTGTGTTTCATCAACACTCTGATAGTCCACACATTGCAGAATGACCACAGATGTTCATCGGAAACTACTACTGGTCTTCCAGAGAACGATCAAAGCGTAAACTGTTAGAGACATTAGTCCCATGGAGGAAAGTGCGCATGGTGACTGCTGTATTCAATCCTGATGCAATTTCTGTGTTTCATCAACACTCTGTTAGTCCACACATTACAGAATGTCCCCAGATGTGCATCGGAAACTACTACTGGTCTTTCAGGGAACGATCAAAGCGTAAACTGTTAGAGACATTAGTCCCATGGAGGAAAGTGCGCATGGTGACTGTTGTATTCCATCCTTATGATATTTATGTGTTTCATCAACGCTCTGTTAGTCTACAGATTACAGAATGCCTCCAGATGTGCATCGGAAACTACTTCTGGTCTTCCAGGGATCGATCAAAGCGTAGAATGCTTGCGACATTACTCCCTTGTAGGAAAGTGGGCATGGTGACTGTTGTATTCAATCCCGATGCAATTTCTGTATTTCATCAACACTCTGATAGTTTACACATTACAGAATGTCCCCAGATGTGCATCGGAAACTCTTACTGGTTCTCCAGGGAACGATCAAAGCGTAAAGTGTTTGAGACATTACTCCCATGGAAGAAAATGCGCATGGTGATTGTTGTATTCAATCCCGACGCAAAATATCTGTTTCACCAACACTTTGGTAGTCCACATACTACAGAATGCCACCAGATGTGCCTCGGAAACTACTACTGGTCTTCCAGGGAACGATCAAAGCGTAGACTCTTTGTGACAATACTCCCATGGAGGAAAGTGCGCATGGTGACTGTTGTATTCAATGCTGATGCAATTTCTGTGTTTCATCAACACTCTGAAAATCCACACATTACAGAATGCCCCCAGATATGCATCGGAAACTACTACTGGTCTTCCAGGGAACGATCAAAGCATAAACTCTTTGAGACATTACTCCCATGGCGGAAAGTGCGCATAGTGACTGTTGTATTCAAACCCGATGCAATTTCTGTGTTTCATCATCACTCTGATAGTACACAGATTACAGAATGCCTCCAGATGTGCATCGGAAACTACTACTGGTCTTCCAGGGAACGATCAAAGCGTAAACTCTTTGAGACATTACTCCCATAGAGGAAAGTGCGCATGGTGACTGTTGTATTCAATCCCGATGCCATTTCTGTGTTTCATCAACACTCTGATAGTCCACAGACTACAGAATGCCTCCAGATGTGCATCGGAAACTACTTCTAGTCTTCCAGGGATCGATCAAAGCGTAGAATGCTTGCGACATTACTCCCATGTAGGAAAGTGGGCATGGTGACTGTTGTATTCAATCCCGATGCAATTTCTGTATTTCATCAACACTCTGATAGTTCACACATTACAGAATCTCCCCAGATGTGCATCGGAAACTACTACTGGTTCTCCAGGGAACGATCAAAGCGTAAAGAGTTTCAGACATTACTCCCATGGAGGAAACTGCGCATGGTGATTGTTGTATTCAATCCCGACGCAAAATCTCTGTTTCATCAACACTCTGGTAGTCCACATATTACAGAATGCCTCCAGATGTGCCTCGGAAACTACTACAGGTCTTCCAGGGAACGATCAAAGCCTAGACTCTTTGTGACATTACTCCCATGGAGGAAAGTGCGCATGGTGACTGTTGTATTCAATGCTGATGCAATTTCTATGTTTCATCAACACTCTGAAAATCAACACATTACAGAATGCCCCCAGATATGCATCGGCAACTACTACTGGTCTTCCAGGGAACGATCAAAGCATAAACTATTTGAGACATTACTCCCATGGAGGAAAGTGCGCATAGTGACTGTCGTATTCAATCCCGATGCAATTTCTGTGTTTTATCAACACTCTGATAGTCCACACATTACAGAATGCCCCCAGATGTGCATCGGAAACACTACTGGTCTTCCAGGGAACGATCAAAGCGGAAACTGTTTGAGACGTTACTCCCATGGACGAAAGTGCTCATGGTGACTGTTGTATTCAATCCTGATGCAATTTATGTGTTTCATCAACGCTCTGATAGACCACAGATTACAGAATGCCTCCAGATGTGCATCGGAAACTACTTCTGGTCTTCCAGCGATCGATCAAATCGTAGAATGCTTGCGACATTACTCCCATGTAGGAAAGTGGGCATGGTGACTGTTGTATTAAATCCCGATGCAATTTCTGTATTTCATCAACACTCTGATAGTCCACACATTACAGAATGTCCCCAGATGTGCATCGGAAACTACTACTGGTTCTCCAGGGAACGATCAAAGCGTAAAGTGTTTGAGACATTACTCCCATGGAGGAAAATGCGCATGGTGATTGTTTTATTCAATCCCGACGCAAAATCTCTGTTTCATCAACACTCTGGTAGTCCACATATTACAGAATGCCTCCAGATGTGCCTCGGAAACTACTACTGGTCTTCCAGGGAACGATCAAAGCGTAGACTCTTTGTGACATTACTCACATGGAGGAAAGTGCGCATTGTGACTGTTGTATTCAATGCTGATGCAATTTCTGTGTTTCATCAACACTCTGAAAATCCACACATTACAGAATGCCCAAAGATATGCATCGGAAACTACTACTGGTCTTCCAGGGAACGATCAAAGCATAAACTGTTTGAGACATTACTCCCATGGAGGAAAGTGCGCATAGTGACTGTTGTATTCAATCCCGATGCAATTTCTGTGTTTCATCAACACTCTGATAGTACACAGATTACACAATGCCTCCAGATGTGCATCGGAAACTACTACTGGTCTTCCAGGGAACGATCAAAGCGTAGACTGTTTGTGACATTACTCCCATGGAGGAAAATGCGCATGGTGACAGTTGTATTCAATGCTGATGCAATTTCTGTGTTTCATCAACACTCTGAAAATCCACACTTTACAGAATGCCCCCATATATGCATCGGAAACTACTACTGGTCTTCCAGGGAACGATCAAAGCGTAAATAGTTTGAGACATTACTCCCATGGAGGAAAGTGCGCATAGTGTCTGTTGCATTCAATCCCGATGCAATTTCTGTGTTTCATCATCACTCTGGTAGTACACAGATTACAGAAGGCCTCCAGACGTGCATCGGAAACTACTACTGGTCTTCCAGGGAACGACCAAAGCGTAAACTCTTTGAGACATTACTCCCATAGAGGAAAGTGCGCATGGTGACTGTTGTATTCAATCCCGATGCCATTTCTGTGTTTTATCAACACTCTGATAGTCCACAGACTACAGAATGCCTCCAGAAGTGCATCGGAAACTACTTCTGGTCTTCCAGGGATCGATCAAAGCGTAGAATGCTTGCGACATTACTCCCATGTAGGAAAGTGGGCATGGTGACTGTTGTATTCAATCCCGATGCAATTTCTGTATTTCATCAACACTCTGGTAGTCCACATATTACAGAATGCCTCCAGATGTGCCTCAGAAACTACTACTGGTCTTCCAGGGAACGATCAAAGCGTAGACTCTTTGTGACATTACTCCCATGGAGGAAAGTGCGCATGGTGACTGTTGTATTCAATGCTGATGCAATTTCTGTGTTTCATCAACACTCTGAAAATCCACACATTACAGAATGCCCCCAGATATGCATCGGAAACTACTACTGGTCTTCCAGGGAACGATCAAAGCGTAAAGTGTGTGAGACATTACTCCCATGGAGGAAAGTGCGCATAGTGACATTTGTATTCAATCCCGATGCAATATCTGTGTTTCATCAACTCTCTGATAGTACACAGATTACACAATGCCTCCAGATGTGCATCGGAAACTACTACTGGTCTTCCAGGGAACGATCAAAGCGTAGACTATTGGTGAAATTACTCCCATGGAGGGAAGTGCGCATGGTGACTGTTGTATTCAATCCCGATGCAATTTCTGTGTTTCATCAACACTCTGAGAATCCACATTTTACAGAATGCCCCCATGTATGCATCGGAAACTACTACTGGTCTGCCAGGCAACGATCAAAGCGTAAACTGTTTGAGACATTACTCCCATGGAGGAAAGTGCGCATAGTGACTGTTGTATTCAATCCCGATGCAATTTCTGTGTTTCATCGTCACTCTGATAGTACACAGATTACAGAATGCCTCCAGATGTGCATCGGAAAATACTACAGGCCTTCCAGGGAACGATCAATGCGTAGACTGTTAGAGGTATAACTCCCATGGAGGAAAATGCGCATGTTGACTGTTGTATTCAATCCCGATGCAATTTCTGTGTTTCATCAACACTTTGAAGCTCCACAGATTACAGAATGCCTCCAGATGTGCATCGGAAACTACTACTGGTCTTGCAGGAAACGACCAAAGCGTAGACTGTTTGAGACATTACTCCCATGGAGGAAAGTGCTCATGGTGACTGTTGTATTCAATCCCGATGCAATGTCTGTGTTTCTTCAACACTCTGATAGTCCACACATAACAGAACGCCCACAGATGTGCATCGGAAACTACTACTGGTCTTCCATCGAACGATCAAAGCGTAAACTGTTTGAGACATTACTCCCATGGAGGAAAGTGCGCACTGTGACTGTTGTATTCAATCCCGATGCAATTTCTGTGTTTTATCAACACCCTGATAGTCCACAGACTACAGAATGGCTCCAGGTGTGCATCGGAAACTACTACTGGTTTTCGAGGGTACGAACATAGCGTAGAATGCTTGCGAGATTACTCCCATGTAGGAAAGTGCGCAAGGTGACTGTTGTATTCAATCCCGATGCAATTTCTGTGTTTCATCAAAGCTTTGAAGGTCCACAGATTACAGAATGATTCCAAATGTGCATCGGAAACTACTACTGGTCTTGCAGGGAACGATCAAAGCGTAGACTGTTTAAGACATTACTCCCATGGAGGAAAGTGCGTATGGTGACTGTTGTATTCAATCCCGAAGCAATTTCTGTGTTTCATCAACACTCTGATAGTGCACAGATCACAGAATGCCTCCAGATGTGCATCGGAAACTACTACTGGTCTTCTAGGGAACGATCAATGCGTAGACTGTTTGAGACATTCCTCCCATGGGGGAAAGTGAGCATTGTGACTGTTGTATTCAATCCCGATGCAACTTCTGTGTTTCATCAACACTTTGAAGGTCCACAGTTTGCAGAATGCCTCCAGTTGTGCATCGGATACTTCTACTGGTCTTGCAGGGAACGATCAAAGCGTAAACTGTTTGAGACGTTACTCCCATGGATAGAAAGTGCGCATAAAGCTTGCTGTATCCAATCCTGATGAAATTTCTGTGATTCATCAACACTCTGTTAGTCCACACATTACAGAATGTACCCAGATGTGCATCGGAAACTACTACTGGTCTTCCAGGAAACGATCAAACCATAGACTGTTAGAGACATTACTCCCATGGAGGAAAGTGCGCATCGTGACTGTTGTATTCAATCCCGATGCAATTTCTGTGTTTCATCAACACTTTGAAAGTACACAGATTACAGAATGATTCCAAATGTGCATCGGAAACTACTACTGGTCTTGCAGAGAACGATAAAAGCGTAGACTGTTTGAGCCATTACTCCCATGGAGGAAAGTGCGTATGGTGACTGTTGTATTCAATGCTGATGCAATTTCTGTGTTTATCAACACTCTGATAGTCCACAGGTTACAGAATGCCTCTATATGTGCATCGGAAACTACTACTGGTCTTCCAGGGAACGATCAAAGCGTAAACTCTTTGAGACATTACTCCCTTGGAGGAAAGTGCGCATGGTGACTGTTGTATTCAATCCCGATGCAATTTCTGTGTTTCATCAACACTTTGAGGGTCCACAGATTACAGAATGGCTCCAGATCTGCATCGGAAACTACTACTGGTCATGCAGGGAACGATCAAAGCGTAGACTGTTTGAGTCATTACTCCCATGGAGGAAAGTGCGAATGGTGACTGTTGTATTCAATCCCGATGCAATTTCTGTGTTTCATCAACACTTTGAAGCTCCACAGATTACAGAATGCCTCCAGATGTGCATCGGAAACTACTACTGGTCTTGCAGGAAACGACCAAAGCGTAGACTGTTTGAGACATTACTCCCATGGAGGAAAGTGCTCATGGTGACTGTTGTATTCAATCCCGATGCAATGTCTGTGTTTCTTCAACACTCTGATAGTCCACACATAACAGAACGCCCACAGATGTGCATCGGAAACTACTACTGGTCTTCCATCGAACGATCAAAGCGTAAACTGTTTGAGACATTACTCCCATGGAGGAAAGTGCGCACTGTGACTGTTGTATTCAATCCCGATGCAATTTCTGTGTTTTATCAACACCCTGATAGTCCACAGACTACAGAATGGCTCCAGGTGTGCATCGGAAACTACTACTGGTTTTCGAGGGTACGAACATAGCGTAGAATGCTTGCGAGATTACTCCCATGTAGGAAAGTGCGCAAGGTGACTGTTGTATTCAATCCCGATGCAATTTCTGTGTTTCATCAAAGCTTTGAAGGTCCACAGATTACAGAATGATTCCAAATGTGCATCGGAAACTACTACTGGTCTTGCAGGGAACGATCAAAGCGTAGACTGTTTAAGACATTACTCCCATGGAGGAAAGTGCGTATGGTGACTGTTGTATTCAATCCCGATGCAATTTCTGTGTTTCATCAACACTCTGATAGTGCACAGATCACAGAATGCCTCCAGATGTGCATCGGAAACTACTACTGGTCTTCTAGGGAACGATCAATGCGTAGACTGTTTGAGACATTACTCCCATGGGGGAAAGTGAGCATTGTGACTGTTGTATTCAATCCCGATGCAACTTCTGTGTTTCATCAACACTTTGAAGGTCCACAGTTTGCAGAATGCCTCCAGTTGTGCATCGGATACTTCTACTGGTCTTGCAGGGAACGATCAAAGCGTAAACTGTTTGAGACGTTACTCCCATGGATAGAAAGTGCGCATAAAGCTTGCTGTATCCAATCCTGATGAAATTTCTGTGATTCATCAACACTCTGTTAGTCCACACATTACAGAATGTACCCAGATGTGCATCGGAAACTACTACTGGTCTTCCAGGAAACGATCAAACCATAGACTGTTAGAGACATTACTCCCATGGAGGAAAGTGCGCATCGTGACTGTTGTATTCAATCCCGATGCAATTTCTGTGTTTCATCAACACTTTGAAAGTACACAGATTACAGAATGATTCCAAATGTGCATCGGAAACTACTACTGGTCTTGCAGAGAACGATAAAAGCGTAGACTGTTTGAGCCATTACTCCCATGGAGGAAAGTGCGTATGGTGACTGTTGTATTCAATGCTGATGCAATTTCTGTGTTTATCAACACTCTGATAGTCCACAGGTTACAGAATGCCTCTATATGTGCATCGGAAACTACTACTGGTCTTCCAGGGAACGATCAAAGCGTAAACTCTTTGAGACATTACTCCCTTGGAGGAAAGTGCGCATGGTGACTGTTGTATTCAATCCCGATGCAATTTCTGTGTTTCATCAACACTTTGAGGGTCCACAGATTACAGAATGGCTCCAGATCTGCATCGGAAACTACTACTGGTCATGCAGGGAACGATCAAAGCGTAGACTGTTTGAGTCATTACTCCCATGGAGGAAAGTGCGAATGGTGACTGTTGTATTCAATCCCGATGCAATTTCTGTGTTTCATCAACACTCTGATAGTCCACACATTACAGAATGTCCCCAGATGTGCATCGGAAACTACTACTGGTTCTCCAGGGAACAATCAAATCGTAAAGTGTTTGAGACATTACTCCCATGGAGGAAAATGCGCATGGTTCCTGTTTTATTCAATCCCGACGCAAAATCTCTGTTTCATCAACACACTGGTAGTCCACATATTACAGAATGCCTCCAGATGTGCCTCGGAAACTACTACTGGTCTTCCAGGGAACGATCAAAGCGTAGACTCTTTGTGACATTACTCCCATGTAGGAAAGTGGGCATGGTGACTGTTGTATTCAATCCCGATTCAATTTCTGTATTTCATCAACACTCTGATAGTTCACACATTACAGAATCTCCCCAGATGTGCATCGGAAACTACTACTGGTTCTCCAGGGAACGATCAAAGCGTAAAGTGTTTGAGACATTACTCCCATGGAGGAAAGTGCGCATGGTGACTGTTGTATTCAATGCTGATGCAATTTCTATGTTTCATCAACACTCTGAAAATACCCACATTACAGAATGCCCCCATATATGCATCGGAAACTACTACTGGTCTTCCAGGGAACGATCAAAGCGTAAACTGTTTGAGACATTACTCCCATGGAGGAAAGTGCGCATAGTGACTGTTGTATTCAATCCCGATGCAATTTCTGTGTTTCATCATCACTCTGGTAGTACACAGATTACAGAATGCCTCCAGATGTGCATCGGAAACTACTACTGGTCTTCCAGGGAACGACCAAAGCGTAATCTCTTTGAGACATTACTCCCATAGAGGAAAGTGCGCATGGTGACTGTTGTATTCAATCCCGATGCCATTTCTGTGTTTTAGCAACACTCTGATAGTCCACAGACTACAGAATGCCTCCAGAAGTGCATCGGAAACTACTTCTGGTCTTCCAGGGATCGATCAAAGCGTAGAATGCTTGCGACATTACTCCCATGTAGGAAAGTGGGCATGGTGACTGTTGTATTCAATCCCGATGCAATTTCTGTATTTCATCAACACTCTGGTAGTCCACATATTACAGAATGCCTCCAGATGTGCCTCGGAAACTACTACTGGTCTTCCAGGGAACGATCAAAGCGTAGACTCTTTGTGACATTACTCCCATGGAGGAAAGTGCGCATGGTGACTGTTGTATTCAATGCTGACGCAATTTCTGTGTTTCATCAACACTCTGAAAATCCACACATTACAGAATGCCCCCAGATATGCATCGGAATCTAGTACTGGTCTTCCAGGGAACGATCAAAGCGTAAAGTGTGTGAGACATTACTCCCATGGAGGAAAGTGCGCATAGTGACTGTTGTATTCAATCCCGATGCAATATCTGTGTTTCATCAACACTCTGATAGTACACAGATTACACAATGCCTCCAGATGTGCATCGGAAACTACTACTGGTTTTCCAGGGAACGATCAAAGCGTAGACTATTGGTGACATTACTCCCATTTAGGGAAGTGCGCATGGTGACTGTTGTAATCAATCCCGATGCAATTTCTGTATTTCATCAACACTCTGAGAATCCACATTTTACAGAATGCCCCCATATATGCATCGGAAACTACTACTGGTCTTCCAGGCAACGATCAAAGCGTAAACTGTTTGAGACATTACTCCCATGGAGGAAAGTGCGCATAGTGACTGTTGTATTCAATCCCGATGCAATTTCTGTGTTTCATCATCACTCTGATAGTACACAGATTACAGAATGCCTCCAGATGTGCATCGGAAAATACTACAGGCCTTCCAGGGAACGATCAATGCGTAGACTGTTAGTGGTATAACTCCCATGGAGGAAAATGCGCATGTTGACTGTTGTATTCAATCCCGATGCAATGTCTGTGTTTCATCAACACTCTGATAGTCCACACATAACAGAATGCCCACAGATGTGCATCGGAAACTACTACTGGTCTTCCATCGAACGATCAAAGCGTAAACTGTTAGTGACATTACTCCCATGGAGGAAAGTGCGCACGGTGACTGTTGTATTCAATCCCGATGCAATTTCTGTGTTTCATCAACACTCTGATAGTCCACAGATTACAGAATGCCTCCAGATGTGCATCGGAAACTACTACTGGTCTTCCAGGGAACGAACGAAGCGTATACTCTTTGTGACATTACTCTCATGGAGGAAAGTGCGCATGGTGACTGTTGTATTCGATCTCGATGCAATTTCTGTGTTTCATCAACACTCTGATAGTCCACACATTACAGAATGTCCCCAGGTGACCATCGGAAACTACTAATGTTCTTAAAGGGAACGATCAAATCGTAAACTGTTTGAGACATTACTCTCATTGAGGAAAGTGCGCACTGTGACTGTTGTATTCAATCCCGATGCAATTTCTGTGTTTTATCAACACCCTGATAGTCCACAGACTACAGAATGGCTCCAGGTGTGCATCGGAAACTACTACTGGTTTTCGAGGGTACGATCATAGCGTAGAATGCTTGCGAGATTACTCCCATGTAGGAAAGTGCGCATGGTGACTGTTGTATTCAATCCCGATGCAATTTCTGTGTTTCATCAAAACTTTGAAGGTCCACAGATTACAGAATGATTCCAAATGTGCATCGGAAACTACTACTGGTCTTGCAGGAAACGACCAAAGCGTAGACTATTTGAGACATTACTCCCATGGAGGAAAGTGCGCATGGTGACTGTTGTATTCAATCCCGATGCAATGTCTGTGTTTCATCAACACTCTGATAGTCCACACATAACAGAATGCCCACAGATGTGCATCGGAAACTACTACTGGTCTTCCATCGAACGATCAAAGCGTAAACTGTTAGTGACATTACTCCCATGGAGGAAAGTGCGCACGGTGACTGTTGTATTCAATCCCGATGCAATTTCTGTGTTTCATCAACACTCTGATAGTCCACAGATTACAGAATGCCTCCAGATGTGCATCGGAAACTACTACTGGTCTTCCAGGGAACGAACGAAGCGTATACTCTTTGTGACATTACTCTCATGGAGGAAAGTGCGCATGGTGACTGTTGTATTCGATCTCGATGCAATTTCTGTGTTTCATCAACACTCTGATAGTCCACACATTACAGAATGTCCCCAGGTGACCATCGGAAACTACTAATGTTCTTAAAGGGAACGATCAAATCGTAAACTGTTTGAGACATTACTCTCATGGAGGAAAGTGCGCACTGTGACTGTTGTATTCAATCCCGATGCAATTTCTGTGTTTTATCAACACCCTGATAGTCCACAGACTACAGAATGGCTCCAGGTGTGCATCGGAAACTACTACTGGTTTTCGAGGGTACGATCATAGCGTAGAATGCTTGCGAGATTACTCCCATGTAGGAAAGTGCGCATGGTGACTGTTGTATTCAATCCCGATGCAATTTCTGTGTTTCATCAAAACTTTGAAGGTCCACAGATTACAGAATGATTCCAAATGTGCATCGGAAACTACTACTGGTCTTGCAGGGAACGATCAAAGCGTAGACTGTTTAAGACATTACTCCCATGGAGGAAAGTGCGTATGGTGACTGTTGTATTCAATCCCGATGCAATTTCTGTGTTTCATCAACACTCTGATAGTGCACAGATTACAGAATGCCTCCAGATGTGCATCGGAAATTACTACTGGTCTTCTAGGGAACGATCAATGCGTAGACTGTTTGAGACATTACTCCCATGGGGGAAAGTGAGCATTGTGACTGATGTATTCAATCCCGATGCAACTTTTGTGTTTCATCAACACTTTGAAGGTCCACAGTTTGCAGAATGCCTCCAGTTGTGCATCGGATACTTCTACTGGTCTTGCAGGGAACGATCAAAGCGTAAACTGTTTGAGACGTTACTCCCATGGAGGAAAGTGCGCATAGTGCTTGCTGTATCCAATCCTGATGAAATTTCTGTGTTTCATCAACACTCTGTTAGTCCACACATTACAGAATGTATTCAGATGTGTATCGGAAACTACAACTTGTCTTCCAGGGAACGATCAAAGCGTAAACTGTTTGAGACATTACTCCCATGGAGGAAAGTGCGCATGGTGACTGTTGTATTGAATCCCGATACCATTTTGGGTTTCATCAACTCTTTGAAGAACCATAGATTACTGAATGCCACCAGATGTGCATCGGAAACTACTACTGGTCTTCCAGGGAACGACCAAAGCGTAATCTCTTTGAGACATTACTCCCATAGAGGAAAGTGCGCATGGTGACTGTTGTATTCAATCCCGATGCCATTTCTGTGTTTTAGCAACACTCTGATAGTCCACAGACTACAGAATGCCTCCAGAAGTGCATCGGAAACTACTTCTGGTCTTCCAGGGATCGATCAAAGCGTAGAATGCTTGCGACATTACTCCCATGTAGGAAAGTGGGCATGGTGACTGTTGTATTCAATCGCGATGCAATTTCTGTATTTCATCAACACTCTGGTAGTCCACATATTACAGAATGCCTCCAGATGTGCCTCGGAAACTACTACTGGTCTTCCAGGGAACGATCAAAGCGTAGACTCTTTGTGACATTACTCCCATGGAGGAAAGTGCGCATGGTGACTGTTGTATTCAATGCTGACGCAATTTCTGTGTTTCATCAACACTCTGAAAATCCACACATTACAGAATGCCCCCAGATATGCATCGGAATCTAGTACTGGTCTTCCAGGGAACGATCAAAGCGTAAAGTGTGTGAGACATTACTCCCATGGAGGAAAGTGCGCATAGTGACTGTTGTATTCAATCCCGATGCAATATCTGTGTTTCATCAACACTCTGATAGTACACAGATTACACAATGCCTCCAGATGTGCATCGGAAACTACTACTGGTTTTCCAGGGAACGATCAAAGCGTAGACTATTGGTGACATTACTCCCATTTAGGGAAGTGCGCATGGTGACTGTTGTAATCAATCCCGATGCAATTTCTGTATTTCATCAACACTCTGAGAATCCACATTTTACAGAATGCCCCCATATATGCATCGGAAACTACTACTGGTCTTCCAGGCAACGATCAAAGCGTAAACTGTTTGAGACATTACTCCCATGGAGGAAAGTGCGCATAGTGACTGTTGTATTCAATCCCGATGCAATTTCTGTGTTTCATCATCACTCTGATAGTACACAGATTACAGAATGCCTCCAGATGTGCATCGGAAAATACTACAGGCCTTCCAGGGAACGATCAATGCGTAGACTGTTAGAGGTATAACTCCCATGGAGGAAAATGCGCATGTTGACTGTTGTATTCAATCCCGATGCAATGTCTGTGTTTCATCAACACTCTGATAGTCCACACATAACAGAATGCCCACAGATGTGCATCGGAAACTACTACTGGTCTTCCATCGAACGATCAAAGCGTAAACTGTTAGTGACATTACTCCCATGGAGGAAAGTGCGCACGGTGACTGTTGTATTCAATCCCGATGCAATTTCTGTGTTTCATCAACACTCTGATAGTCCACAGATTACAGAATGCCTCCAGATGTGCATCGGAAGCTACTACTGGTCTTCCAGGGAACGAACGAAGCGTATACTCTTTGTGACATTACTCTCATGGAGGAAAGTGCGCATGGTGACTGTTGTATTCGATCTCGATGCAATTTCTGTGTTTCATCAACACTCTGATAGTCCACACATTACAGAATGTCCCCAGGTGACCATCGGAAACTACTAATGTTCTTAAAGGGAACGATCAAATCGTAAACTGTTTGAGACATTACTCTCATTGAGGAAAGTGTGCACTGTGACTGTTGTATTCAATCCCGATGCAATTTCTGTGTTTTATCAACACCCTGATAGTTCACAGACTACAGAATGGCTCCAGGTGTGCATCGGAAACTACTACTGGTTTTCGAGGGTACGATCATAGCGTAGAATGCTTGCGAGATTACTCCCATGTAGGAAAGTGCGCATGGTGACTGTTGTATTCAATCCCGATGCAATTTCTGTGTTTCATCAAAACTTTGAAGGTCCACAGATTACAGAATGATTCCAAATGTGCATCGGAAACTACTACTGGTCTTGCAGGAAACGACCAAAGCGTAGACTATTTGAGACATTACTCCCATGGAGGAAAGTGCGCATGGTGACTGTTGTATTCAATCCCGATGCAATGTCTGTGTTTCATCAACACTCTGATAGTCCACACATAACAGAATGCCCACAGATGTGCATCGGAAACTACTACTGGTCTTCCATCGAACGATCAAAGCGTAAACTGTTAGTGACATTACTCCCATGGAGGAAAGTGCGCACGGTGACTGTTGTATTCAATCCCGATGCAATTTCTGTGTTTCATCAACACTCTGATAGTCCACAGATTACAGAATGCCTCCAGATGTGCATCGGAAACTACTACTGGTCTTCCAGGGAACGAACGAAGCGTATACTCTTTGTGACATTACTCTCATGGAGGAAAGTGCGCATGGTGACTGTTGTATTCGATCTCGATGCAATTTCTGTGTTTCATCAACACTCTGATAGTCCACACATTACAGAATGTCCCCAGGTGACCATCGGAAACTACTAATGTTCTTAAAGGGAACGATCAAATCGTAAACTGTTTGAGACATTACTCTCATGGAGGAAAGTGCGCACTGTGACTGTTGTATTCAATCCCGATGCAATTTCTGTGTTTTATCAACACCCTGATAGTCCACAGACTACAGAATGGCTCCAGGTGTGCATCGGAAACTACTACTGGTTTTCGAGGGTACGATCATAGCGTAGAATGCTTGCGAGATTACTCCCATGTAGGAAAGTGCGCATGGTGACTGTTGTATTCAATCCCGATGCAATTTCTGTGTTTCATCAAAACTTTGAAGGTCCACAGATTACAGAATGATTCCAAATGTGCATCGGAAACTACTACTGGTCTTGCAGGGAACGATCAAAGCGTAGACTGTTTAAGACATTACTCCCATGGAGGAAAGTGCGTATGGTGACTGTTGTATTCAATCCCGATGCAATTTCTGTGTTTCATCAACACTCTGATAGTGCACAGATTACAGAATGCCTCCAGATGTGCATCGGAAATTACTACTGGTCTTCTAGGGAACGATCAATGCGTAGACTGTTTGAGACATTACTCCCATGGGGGAAAGTGAGCATTGTGACTGATGTATTCAATCCCGATGCAACTTTTGTGTTTCATCAACACTTTGAAGGTCCACAGTTTGCAGAATGCCTCCAGTTGTGCATCGGATACTTCTACTGGTCTTGCAGGGAACGATCAAAGCGTAAACTGTTTGAGACGTTACTCCCATGGAGGAAAGTGCGCATAGTGCTTGCTGTATCCAATCCTGATGAAATTTCTGTGTTTCATCAACACTCTGTTAGTCCACACATTACAGAATGTATTCAGATGTGTATCGGAAACTACAACTTGTCTTCCAGGGAACGATCAAAGCGTAAACTGTTTGAGACATTACTCCCATGGAGGAAAGTGCGCATGGTGACTGTTGTATTGAATCCCGATACCATTTTGGGTTTCATCAACTCTTTGAAGAACCATAGATTACTGAATGCCACCAGATGTGCATCGGAAACTACTACTGGTCTTCCAGGAAACGATCAAACCATAGACTGTTAGAGACATTACGTCCATGGAGGAAAGTGCGCATGGTGACTGTTGTATTCACTCCCGACGCAATTTCTGTGTTTCATCAACACTCTGACAGTCCACACATTACAAAATGTCCCCACATGACCATCGGAAACTACTAACGTTCTTCCAGGGAACGATCAAAGCGTAAACTGTTTGAGACATTACTCACATGGAGGAAAGTGCGCATGGTGACTGTTGTATTCAATCCCGATGCCATTTCTGTGTTTTATCAACACTCTGATAGTCCACAGACTACAGAATGCCTCCAGAAGTGCATCAGAAACTACTTCTGGGCTTCCAGGGATCGATCAAAGCGTAGAATGCTTGCGACATTACTCCCATGTAGGAAAGTGGGCATGGTGACTGTTGTATTCAATCCCGATGCAATTTCTGTATTTCATCAACACTCTGGTAGTCCACATATTACAGAATGCCTCCAGATGTGCCTCGGAAACTACTACTGGTCTTCCAGGGAACGATCAAAGCGTAGACTCTTTGTGACATTACTCCCATGGAGGAAAATGCGCATGGTGACTGTTGTATTCAATGCTGATGCAATTTCTGTGTTTCATCAACACTCTGAAAATCCACACATTACAGAATGCCCCCAGATATGCATCGGAAACTACTACTGGTCTTCCAGGGAACGATCAAAGCGTAAAGTGTGTGAGACATTACTCCCATGGAGGAAAGTGCGCATAGTGACTGTTGTATTCAATCCCGATGCAATTTCTGTGTTTCATCATCACTCTGATAGTACACAGATTACAGAATGCCTCCAGATGTGCATCGGAAAATACTACAGGCCTTCCAGGGAACGATCAATGCGTAGACTGTTAGAGGAATAACTCCCATGGAGGAAAATGCGCATGTTGACTGTTGTATTCAATCCCGATGCAATTTCTGTGTTTCATCAACACTTTGAAGGTCCACAGATTACAGAATGCCTCCAGATGTGCATCGGAAACTACTACTGGTCTTGCAGGAAACGACCAAAGCGTAGACTGTTTGAGACATTACTCCCATGGAGGAAAGTGCGCATGGTGACAGTTGTATTCAATCCCGATGCAATGTCTGTGTTTCATCAACACTCTGATAGTCCACACATAACAGTATGCCCACAGATGTGCATCGGAAACTACTACTGGTCTTCCATCGAACGATCAAAGCGTAAACTGTTAGTGACATTACTCCCATGGAGGAAAGTGCGCACGGTGACTGTTGTATTCAATCCCGATGCAATTTCTGTGTTTCATCAACACTCTGATAGTCCACAGATTACAGAATGCCTCCAGATGTGCATCGGAAACTACTACTGGTCTTCCAGGGAACGAACGAAGCGTATACTGTTTGTGACATTACTCTCATGGAGGAAAGTGCGCATGGTGACTGTTGTATTCGATCTCCATGCAATTTCTGTGCTTCATCAACACTCTGATAATCCACACATTACAGAATGTCCCCAGGTGACCATCGGAAACTACTAATGTTCTTCCAGGGAACGATCAAATCGTATACTGTTTGAGACATTACTCCCATGGAGGAAAGTGCGCACTGTGACTGTTGTATTCAATCCCGATGCAATTTCTGTGTTTTATCAACACCCTGATAGTCCACAGACTACAGAATGGCTCCAGGTGTGCATCGGAAACTACTACTGGTTTTCGAGGGTACGATCATAGCGTAGAATGCTTGCGAGATTACTCCCACGTAGGAAAGTGCGCAAGGTGACTGTTGTATTCAATCCCGATGCAATTTCTGTGTTTCATCAAAACTTTGAAGGTCCACAGATTACAGAATGATTCCAAATGTGCATCGGAAACTACTACTGGTCTTGCAGGGAACGATCAAAGCGTAGACTGTTTAAGACATTACTCCCATGGAGGAAAGTGCGTATGGTGACTGTTGTATTCAATCCCGATGCAATTTCTGTGTTTCATCAACACTCTGATAGTGCACAGATTACAGAATGCCTCCAGATGTGCATCGGAAACTACTACTGGTCTTCTAGGGAACGATCAATGGGTAGACTGTTTGAGACATTACTCCCATGGGGGAAAGTGAGCATTGTGACTGATGTATTCAATCCCGATGCAACTCCTGTGTTTCATCAACACTTTGAAGGTCCATAGTTTGCAGAATGCCTCCAGTTGTGCATCGGATACTTCTACTGGTCTTGCAGGGAACGATCAAAGCGTAAACTGTTTGAGACGTTACTCCCATGGAGGAAAGTGCGCATAGTGCTTGCTGTATCCAATCCTGATGAAATTTCTGTGTTTCATCAACACTCTGTCAGTCCACACTTTACAGAATGTACCCAGATGTGTATCGGAAACTACAACTTGTCTTCCAGGGAACGATCAAAGCGTAAACTGTTTGAGACATTACTCCCATGGAGGAAAGTGCGCATGGTGACTGTTGTATTGAATGCCGATACCATTTTGGGTTTCATCAACTCTTTGAAGAACCAAAGATTACTGAATGCCACCAGATGTGCATCGGAAACTACTACTGGTCTTCCAGGAAACGATCAAACCATACTGTTAGAGACATTACTTCCATGGAGGAAAGTGCGCATGGTGACTGTTGCATTCACTCCCGACGCAATTTCTGTGTTTCATCAACACTCTGACAGTCCACACATTACAAAATGTCCCCAGATGACCATCGGAAACTACTAACGTTCTTCCAGGGAACGATCAAAGCGTAAACTGTTTGAGACATTACTCCCATGGAGGAAAGTGCGCATGGTGACTGTTGTATTCAATCCCGATGCAATTTCTGTGTTTTATCAACACTCTGATAGTCCACAGACTACTGAATGCCTCCAGGTGTGCATGGGTAACTACTACTGGTCTTCCAGGGTACGATCAAAACGTAGAATGCTTGCGACATTACTCCCATGTAGGAAAGTGCGCATCGTGACTGTTGTATTCAATCCCGATGCAATTTCTGTGTTTCATCAACACTTTGAAAGTACACAGATTACAGAATGATTCCAAATGTGCATCGGAAACTACTACTGGTCTTGCAGGGAACGATAAAAGCGTAGACTGTTTGAGACATTACTCCCTTGGAGGAAAGTGCGTATGGTGACTGTTGTATTCAATCCCGATGCAATTTCTGTGTTTATCAACACTCTGATAGTCCACAGGTTACAGAATGCCTCCATATGTGCATCGGAAACTACTACTGGTCTTCCAGGGAACGATCAAAGCGTAAACTCTTTGAGACATTACTCCCTTGGAGGAAAGTGCGCATGGTGACTGTTGTATTCAATCCCGATGCAATTTCTGTGTTTCATCAACACTTTGAGGGTCCACGGATTACAGAATGGCTCCAGATCTGCATCGGAAACTACTACTGGTCATGCAGGGAACGATCAAAGCGTAGACTGTTTGAGACATTACTCCCATGGAGGAAAGTGCGAATGGTGACTGTTGTAGTCAATCCCGATGCAATTTCTGTGTTTCATCAACACTCTGATAGTCCACACATTACAGAATGTCCCCAGATGTGCATCGGAAACCACTACTGGTTCTCCAGGGAACAATCCAAGCGTAAAGTGTTTGAGACATTACTCCCATGGAGGAAAATGCGCATGGTTATTGTTTTATTCAATTCCGACGCAAAATCTCTGTTTCATCAACACACTGGTAGTCCACATATTACAGAATGCCTCCAGATGTGCCTCGGAAACTACTACTGGTCTTCCAGTGAACGATCAAAGCGTAGACTCTTTGTGACATTACTCCCATGGAGGAAAGTGCGCATGGTGACTGTTGTATTCAATGCTGATGCAATTTCTGTTTTTCATCAACACTCTGAAAATCCACACATTACAGAATGCCCAAAGATATGCATCGGAAACTACTACTGGTCTTCCAAGGAACGATCAAAGCATAAACTGTTTGAGACATTACTCCCATGGAGGAAAGTGCACATAGTGACTGTTGTATTCAATCCCGATGCAATTTCTGTGTTTCATCAACACTCTGATAGTACACAGATTACACAATGCCTCCAGATGTGCATCGGAAACTACTACTGGTTTTCCAGGGAACGATCAAAGCGTAGACTGTTTGTGACATTACTCCCATGGAGGAATGTGCGCATGGTGACTGCTGTATTCAATCCCGATGCCATTTTTGTGTTTCATCAACACTCTGATAGTCCACAGACTACAGAATGCCTCCAGAAGTGCATCGGAAACTATTTCTGGTCTTCCAGGCAACGATCAAAGCGTAGACTATTGGTGACATTACTCCCATGGAGGGAAGTGCGCATGGTGACTGTTGTATTCAATCCCGATGCAATTTCTGTATTTCATCAACACTCTGAGAATCCACATTTTACAGAATGCCCCCATATATGCATCGGAAACTACTACTGGTCTTCCAGGCAACGATCAAAGCGTAAACTGTTTGAGACATTACTCCCATGGAGGAAAGTGCGCATAGTGACTGTTGTATTCAATCCCGATGCAATTTCTGTGTTTCATCATCACTCTGATAGTACACAGATTACAGAATGCCTCCAGATGTGCATCGGAAAATACTACAGGCCTTCCAGGGAACGATCAATGCGTAGACTGTTAGAGGTATAACTCCCATGGAGGAAAATGCGCATGTTGACTGTTGTATTCAATCCCGATGCAATTTCTGTGTTTCATCAACACTTTGAAGGTCCACAGATTACAGAATGCCTCCAGATGTGCATCGGAAACTACTACTGGTCTTGCAGGAAACGACCAAAGCGTAGACTGTTTGAGACATTACTCCCATGGAGGAAAGTGCGCATGGTGACTGTTGTATTCAATCCCGATGCAATGTCTGTGTTTCATCAACACTCTGATAGTCCACACATAACAGAATGCCCACAGATGTGCATCGGAAACTACTACTGGTCTTCCATCGAACGATCAAAGCGTAAACTGTTAGTGACATTACTCCCATGGAGGAAAGTGCGCACGGTGACTGTTGTATTCAATCCCGATGCAATTTCTGTGTTTCATCAACACTCTGATAGTCCACAGATTACAGAATGCCTCCAGATGTGCATCGGAAACTACTACTGGTGTCCAGGGAACGAACGAAGCGTATACTGTTTGTGACATTACTCTCATGGAGGAAAGTGCGCATGGTGACTGTTGTATTCGATCTCGATGCAATTTCTGTGTTTCATCAACACTCTGATAGTCCACACATTACAGAATGTCCCCAGGTGACCATCGGAAACTACTAATGTTCATCCAGGGAACGATCAAATCGTAAACTGTTTGAGACATTACTCTCATGGAGGAAAGTGCGCACTGTGACTGTTGTATTCAATCCCGATGCAATTTCTGTGTTTTATCAACACCCTGATAGTCCACAGACTACAGAATGGCTCCAGGTGTGCATCGGAAACTACTACTGGTTTTCGAGGGTACGAACATAGCGTAGAATGCTTGCGAGATTACTCCCATGTAGGAAAGTGCGCATGGTGACTGTTGTATTCAATCCCGATGCAATTTCTGTGTTTCATTAAAACTTTG
Organism: Schistocerca gregaria; assembly: GCF_023897955.1. Lineage (NCBI taxonomy): Eukaryota > Metazoa > Arthropoda > Insecta > Orthoptera > Acrididae > Schistocerca > Schistocerca gregaria. The sequence goes on along the minus strand of NW_026061707.1, from coordinate 3,810,208 downwards.
AAGGTCCACAGATTACAGAATGATTCCAAATGTGCATCGGAAACTACTACTGGTCTTCTAGGGAACGATCAATGCGTAGACTGTTTGAGACATTACTCCCATGGGTGAAAGTGAGCATTGTGACTGATGTATTCAATCCCGATGCAACTTCTGTGTTTCATCAACACTTTGAAGGTCCACAGTTTGCAGACTGCCTCCAGTTGTGCATCGGATACTTCTACTGGTCTTGCATTGAACGATCAAAGCGTAAACTGTTTGAGACGTTACTCCCATGGAGGAAAGTGCGCATAGTGCTTGCTGTATCCAATCCTGATGAAATTTCTGTGTTTCATCAACACTCTGTTAGTCCACACATTACAGAATGTACCCAGATGTGTATCGGAAACTACAACTTGTCTTCCAGGGAACGATCAAAGCGTAAACTGTTTGAGACATTACTCCCATGGAGGAAAGTGCGCATGGTGACTGTTGTATTGAATCCCGATACCATTTTGGGTTTCATCAACTCTTTGAAGAACCAAAGATTACTGAATGCCACCAGATGTGCATCGGAAACTACTACTGGTCTTCCAGGAAACGATCAAACCATAGACTGTTAGAGACATTACTTCCATGGAGGAAGGTGCGCATGGTGACTGTTGTATTCACTCCCGACGCAATTTCTGTGTTTCATCAACACTCTGACAGTCCACACATTACTAAATGTCCCCAGATGACCATCGGAAACTACTAACGTTCTTCCAGGGAACGATCAAAGCGTAAACTGTTTGAGACATTACTCCCATGGAGGAAAGTGCGCATGGTGACTGTTGTATTCAATCCCAATGCAATTTCTGTGTTTTATCAACACTCTGATAGTCCACAGACTACAGAATGCCTCCAGGTGTGCATGGGTAACTACTACTGGTCTTCCAGGGTACGATCAAAGCGTAGAATGCTTGCGACATTACTCCCATGTAGGAAAGTGCGCATCGTGACTGTTGTTTTCAATCCCGATGCAATTTCTGTGTTTCATCAACACTTTGAAAGTACACAGATTACAGAATGATTCCAAATGTGCATCGGAAACTACTACTGGTCTTGCAGGGAACGATAAAAGCGTAGACTGTTTGAGACATTACTCCCATGGAGGAAAGTGCGTATGGTGACTGTTGTATTCAATCCCGATGCAATTTCTGTGTTTATCAACACTCTGATAGTCCACAGGTTACAGAATGCCTCCATATGTGCATCGGAAACTACTACTGGTCTTCCAGGGAACGATCAAAGCGTAAACTCTTTGAGACATTACTCCCTTGGAGGAAAGTGCGCATGGTGACTGTTGTATTCAATCCCGATGCAATTTCTGTGTTTCATCAACACTTTGAGGGTCCACAGATTACAGAATGCCTCCAGATCTGCATCGGAAACTACTACTGGTCTTGCAGGGAACGATCAAAGCGTAGACTGTTTGAGACATTACTCCCATGGAGGTAAGTGCGCATGGTGACTGTTGAATTCAATCCTGATGCAATTTCTGTGTTTCATCAACACTCTGAAAATCCACACATTACAGAATGCCCCCATATATGCATCGGAAACTACTACTGGTCTTCCAGGGAACGATCAAAGCGTAAACTGTTTGAGACATTACTCCCATGGAGGAAAGTGCGCATAGTGACTGTTGTATTCAATCCCGATGCAATTTCTGTGTTTCATCATCACTCTGATAGTACACAGATTACAGAATGCCTCCAGATGTGCATCGGATACTACTACTGGTCTTCCAGGGAACGATCAAAGCGTAAACTCTTTGAGACATTGCTCCCATAGAGGAAAGTGCGCATGGTGACTGTTGTATTCAATCCCGATGCCATTTCTGTGTTTCATCAACACTCTGATAGTCCACAGACTACAGAATGCCTCCAGATGTGCATCGGAAACTACTTCTGGTCTTCCAGGGATCGATCAAAGCGTAGAATGCTTGCGACATTACTCCCGTGTAGGAAAGTGGGAATGGTGACTGTTGTATTCAATCCCGATGCAATTTCTGTATTTCATCAACACTCTGATAGTCCACACATTACAGAATGTCCCCAGATGTGCATCGGAAACTACTACTGGTTCTCCAGGGAACAATCTAAGCGTAAAGTGTTTGAGACATTACTCCCATGGAGGAAAATGCGCATGGTTATTGTTTTATTCAATCCCGATGCAAAATCTCTGTTTCATCAACACACTGGTAGTCCACATATTACAGAATGCCTCCAGATGTGCCTCGGAAACTACTACTGGTCTTCCAGGGAACGATCAAAGCGTAGACTCTTTGTGACATTACTCCCATGGAGGAAAGTGCGCATGGTGACTGTTGTATTCAATGCTGATGCAATTTCTGTTTTTCATCAACACTCTGAAAATCCACACATTACAGAATGCCCAAAGATATGCATCGGAAACTACTACTGGTCTTCCAGGGAACGATCAAAGCATAAACTGTTTGAGACATTACTCCCATGGAGGAAAGTGCACATAGTGACTGTTGTATTCAATCCCGATGCAATTTCTGTGTTTCATCAACACTCTGATAGTACACAGATTACACAATGCCTCCAGATGTGCATCGGAAACTACTACTGGTCTTCCAGGGAACGATCAAAGCGTAGACTGTTTGTGACATTACTCCCATGGAGGAAAATGCGCATGGTGATTGTTTTATTCAATCCCGACGCAAAATCTCTTTTTCATCAACACTCTGGTAGTCCACATATTACAGAATGCCTCCAGATGTGCCTCGGAAACTACTACTGGTCTTCTGGGAACGATCAAAGCGTAAACTCTTTGAGACATTACTCCCATAGAGGAAAGTGCGAATGGTGACTGTTGTATTCAATCCCGATGCCATTTCTGTATTTCATCAACACTCTGATAGTCCACAGACTACAGAATGCCTCCAGATGTGCATCGGAAACTACTTCTGGTCTTCCAGGGATCGATCAAAGCGTAGAATGCTTGCGACATTACTCCCGTGTAGGATAGTGGGCATGGTGACTGTTGTATTCAATCCCGATGCAATTTCTGTATTTCATCAACACTCTGATAGTTCACACATTACAGAATCTCCCCAGATGTGCATCGGAAACTACTACTGGTTCTCCAGGGAACGATCAAAGCGTAAAGTGTTTGAGACATTACTCCCATGGAGGAAAATGCGCATGGTGATTGTTGTATTCAATCCCGACGCAAAATCTCTGTTTCATCAACACTCTGGTAGTCCACATATTACAGAATGCCTCCAGATGTGCCTCGGAAACTACTACTGGTCTTCCAGGGAAAGATCAAAGCGTAGACTCTTTGTGACATTACTCCCATGGAGGAATGTGCGCATGGTGACTGTTGTATTCAATGCTGATGCAATTTCTGTGTTTCATCAACACTCTGAAAATCCACACATTACAGAATGCCCCCAGATATGCATCGGCAACTACTACTGGTCTTCCAGGGAACGATCAAAGCATAAACTATTTGAGACATTACTCCCATGGAGGAAAGTGCGCATAGTGACTGTTGTATGCAATCCCGATGCAATTTCTGTGTTTCATCAAAACTCTGATAGTCCACACATTACAGAATGCCCCCAGGTGTGCATCGGAAACACTACTGGTCTTCCAGGGAACGATCAAAGCGGAAACTGTTTGAGACGTTACTCCCATGGACGAAAGTGCGCATGGTGACAGTTGTATTCAATTCTGATGCAATTTATGTGTTTCATCGACGCTCTGATAGACCACAGATTACAGAATGCCTCCAGATGTGCATCCGAAACTACTTCTGGTCTTCCAGGGATCGATCAAAGCGTAGAATGCTTGCGACATTACTCCCATGTAGGAAAGTGGGCATGGTGACTGTTGTATTCAATCCCGATGCAATTTCTTTATTTCATCAACACTCTGATAGTCCACACATTACAGAATGTCCCCAGATGTGCATCGGATACTACTACTGGTTCTCCAGGGAACGATCAAAGCGTAAAGTGTTTGAGACATTACTCCCATGGGGGAAAATGCGCATGGTGATTGTTTTATTCAATCCCGACGCAAAATCTCTGTTTCATCAACACTCTGGTAGTCCACATATTACAGAATGCCTCCAGATGTGCCTCGGAAACTACTACTGGTCTCCCAGGGAACGATCAAAGCGTAGACTCTTTGTGACATTACTCCCATGGAGGAAAGTGCGCATGGGGACTGTTGTATTCAATGCTGATGCAATTTCTGTGTTTCATCAACACTCTGAAAATCCAGCCATTACAGAATACCCAAAGATATGCATCGGAAACTACTACTGGTCTTCCAGGGAACGATCAAAGCATAAACTGTTTGAGACATTACTCCCATGGAGGAAAGTGCGCATAGTGACTGTTGTACTCAATCCCGATGCAATTTCTGTGTTTCATCAACACTCTGATAGTCGACAGATAACAGAATGCCTCCAGATGTGCATCGGAAACTACTACAGGTCTTCCAGGGAACGATCAAAGCGTAGACTGTTTGTGACATTACTCCCATGGAGGAAAGTGCGCATGGTGACTGTTGTATTCAATGCTGATGCAATTTCTGTGTTTCATCAACACTCTGAAAATCCACACATTACAGAATTCCCCCATATATGCATCGGAAACTACTACTGGTCTTCCAGGGAACGATCAAAGCGTAAACTGTTTGAGACATTACTCCCATGGAGGAAAGTGCGCATAGTGACTGTTGTATTTAATCCCGATGCAATTTCTGTGTTTCATCATCACTCTGGTAGTACACAGATTACAGAATGCCTCCAGATGTGCATCGGAAACTACTGCTGGTCTTCCAGGGAACGACCAAAGCGTAAACTCTTTGAGACATTACTCCCATAGAGGAATGTGCGCATGGTGACTGTTGTATTCAATCCCGATGCCATTTCTGTGTTTCTTCAACACTCTGATAGTCCACAGACTACAGAATGCCTCCAGAAGTGTATCGGAAACTACTTCTGGTCTTCCAGGGATCGATCAAAGCGTAGAAAGCTTGCGACATTACTCCCATGTAGGAAAGTGGGTATGGTGACTGTTGTATTCAATCCCGATGCAATATCTGTATTTCATCAACTCTCTGATAGTCCACACATTACAGAATGTCCCCAGATGTGCATCGGAAACTACTACTGGTTCTCCAGGGAACGATCAAAGCGTAAAGTGTTTGAGACATTACTCCCATGGAGGAAAATGCGCATGGTGTTTGTTGTATTCAATCCCGACGCAAAATCTCTAATTCATCAACACTCTAGTAGTCCACATATTACAGAATGCCTCCAGATGTGCCTCGGTAACTACTACTGGTCTTCCAGGGAACGATCAAAGCGTAGACTCTTTGTGACATTACTTCCATGGAGGAAAGTGCGCATGGTGACTGTTGTATTCAATCTCGTTGCAATTTCTGTGTTTCATCAACACTCTGATAGTCCACGCATTACAGAATGTCGCCAGGTGACCATCGGAAACTACTAATGTTCTTCCAGGGAACGATCAAATCGTAAACTGTTTGAGACATTACTACCATGGAGGAAAGTGCGCATGGTGACTGTTGTATTCAATCCCGATGCAATTTCTGTGTTTTATCAACACCCTGATAGTCCACGGACTACAGAATGCCTCCAGCTGTGCATCGGAAACTACTACTGGTTTTCGAGGGTACGATCAAAGCGTAGAATGCTTGCGACAGTACTCCCATGTAGGAAAGTGCGCATGGTGACTGTTGTATTCACTCCCGACGCAATTTCTGTGTTTCATCAACACTCTGACAGTCCACACATTACTAAATGTCCCCAGATGACCATCGGAAACTACTAACGTTCTTCCAGGGAACGATCAAAGCGTAAACTGTTTGAGACATTACTCCCATGGAGGAAAGTGCGCATGGTGACTGTTGTATTCAATCCCAATGCAATTTCTGTGTTTTATCAACACTCTGATAGTCAACAGACTACAGAATGCCTCCAGGTGTGCATGGGTAACTACTACTGGTCTTCCAGGGTACGATCAAAGCGTAGAATTCTTGCGACATTACTCCCATGTAGGAAAGTGCGCATCGTGACTGTTGTTTTCAATCCCGATGCAATTTCTGTGTTTCATCAACACTTTGAAAGTACACAGATTACAGAATGATTCCAAATGTGCATCGGAAACTACTACTGGTCTTGCAGGGAACGATAAAAGCGTAGACTGTTTGAGACATTACTCCCATGGAGGAAAGTGCGTATGGTGACTGTTGTATTCAATCCCGATGCAATTTCTGTGTTTATCAACACTCTGATAGTCCACAGGTTACAGAATGCCTCCATATGTGCATCGGAAACTACTACTGGTCTTCCAGGGAACGATCAAAGCGTAAACTCTTTGAGACATTACTCCCTTGGAGGAAAGTGCGCATGGTGACTGTTGTATTCAATCCCGATGCAATTTCTGTGTTTCATCAACACTTTGAGGGTCCACAGATTACAGAATGCCTCCAGATCTGCATCGGAAACTACTACTGGTCTTGCAGGGAAAGATCAAAGCGTAGACTGTTTGAGACATTACTCCCATGGAGGTAAGTGCGCATGGTGACTGTTGAATTCAATCCTGATGCAATTTCTGTGTTTCATCAACACTCTGAAAATCCACACATTACAGAATGCCCCCATATATGCATCGGAAACTACTACTGGTCTTCCAGGGAACTATCAAAGCGTAAACTGTTTGAGACATTACTCCCATGGAGGAAAGTGCGCATAGTGACTGTTGTATTCAATCCCGATGCAATTTCTGTGTTTCATCATCACTCTGATAGTACACAGATTACAGAATGCCTCCAGATGTGCATCGGATACTACTACTGGTCTTCCAGGGAACGATCAAAGCGTAAACTCTTTGAGACATTGCTCCCATAGAGGAAAGTGCGCATGGTGACTGTTGTATTCAATCCCGATGCCATTTCTGTGTTTCATCAACACTCTGATAGTCCACAGACTACAGAATGCCTCCAGATGTGCATCGGAAACTACTTCTGGTCTTCCAGGGATCGATCAAAGCGTAGAATGCTTGCGACATTACTCCCGTGTAGGAAAGTGGGAATGGTGACTGTTGTATTCAATCCCGATGCAATTTCTGTATTTCATCAACACTCTGATAGTCCACACATTACAGAATGTCCCCAGATGTGCATCGGAAACTACTACTGGTTCTCCAGGGAACAATCTAAGCGTAAAGTGTTTGAGACATTACTCCCATGGAGGAAAATGCGCATGGTTATTGTTTTATTCAATCCCGATGCAAAATCTCTGTTTCATCAACACACTGGTAGTCCACATATTACAGAATGCCTCCAGATGTGCCTCGGAAACTACTACTGGTCTTCCAGGGAACGATCAAAGCGTAGACTCTTTGTGACATTACTCCCATGGAGGAAAGTGCGCATGGTGACTGTTGTATTCAATGCTGATGCAATTTCTGTATTTCATCAACACTCTGATAGTCCACACATTACAGAATGTCCCCAGATGTGCATCGGAAACTACTACTGGTTCTCCAGGGAACAATCTAAGCGTAAAGTGTTTGAGACATTACTCCCATGGAGGAAAATGCGCATGGTTATTGTTTTATTCAATCCCGATGCAAAATCTCTGTTTCATCAACACACTGGTAGTCCACATATTACAGAATGCCTCCAGATGTGCCTCGGAAACTACTACTGGTCTTCCAGGGAACGATCAAAGCGTAGACTCTTTGTGACATTACTCCCATGGAGGAAAGTGCGCATGGTGACTGTTGTATTCAATGCTGATGCAATTTCTGTATTTCATCAACACTCTGATAGTCCACACATTACAGAATGTCCCCAGATGTGCATCGGAAACTACTACTGGTTCTCCAGGGAACAATCTAAGCGTAAAGTGTTTGATACATTACTCCCATGGAGGAAAATGCGCATGGTGATTGTTTTATTCAATCCCGACGCAAAATCTCTTTTTCATCAACACTCTGGTAGTCCACATATTACAGAATGCCTCCAGATGTGCCTCGGAAACTACTACTGGTCTTCCAGGGAACGATCAAAGCGTAAACTCTTTGAGACATTACTCCCATAGAGGAAAGTGCGAATGGTGACTGTTGTATTCAATCCCGATGCCATTTCTGTATTTCATCAACACTCTGATAGTCCACAGACTACAGAATGCCTCCAGATGTGCATCGGAAACTACTTCTGGTCTTCCAGGGATCGATCAAAGCGTAGAATGCTTGCGACATTACTCCCGTGTAGGAAAGTGGGCATGGTGACTGTTGTATTCAATCCCGATGCAATTTCTGTATTTCATCAACACTCTGATAGTTCACACATTACAGAATCTCCCCAGATGTGCATCGGAAACTACTACTGGTTCTCCAGGGAACGATCAAAGCGTAAAGTGTTTGAGACATTACTCCCATGGAGGAAAATGCGCATGGTGATTGTTTTATTCAATCCCGATGCAAAATCTCTGTTTCATCAACACACTGGTAGTCCACATATTACAGAATGCCTCCAGATGTGCCTCGGAAACTACTACTGGTCTTCCAGGGAACGATCAAAGCGTAAACTCTTTGAGACATTACTCCCATAGAGGAAAGTGCGAATGGTGACTGTTGTATTCAATCCCGATGCCATTTCTGTATTTCATCAACACTCTGATAGTCCACAGACTACAGAATGCCTCCAGATGTGCATCGGAAACTACTTCTGGTCTTCCAGGGATCGATCAAAGCGTAGAATGCTTGCGACATTACTCCCGTGTAGGAAAGTGGGCATGGTGACTGTTGTATTCAATCCCGATGCAATTTCTGTATTTCATCAACACTCTGATAGTTCACACATTACAGAATCTCCCCAGATGTGCATCGGAAACTACTACTGGTTCTCCAGGGAACGATCAAAGCGTAAAGTGTTTGAGACATTACTCCCATGGAGGAAAATGCGCATGGTGATTGTTGTATTCAATCCCGACGCAAAATCTCTGTTTCATCAACACTCTGGTAGTCCACATATTACAGAATGCCTCAAGATGTGCCTCGGAAACTACTACTGGTCTTCCAGGGAAAGATCAAAGCGTAGACTCTTTGTGACATTACTCCCATGGAGGAATGTGCGCATGGTGACTGTTGTATTCAATGCTGATGCAATTTCTGTGTTTCATCAACACTCTGAAAATCCACACATTACAGAATGCCCCCAGATATGCATCGGCAACTACTACTGGTCTTCCAGGGAACGATCAAAGCATAAACTATTTGAGACATTACTCCCATGGAGGAAAGTGCGCATAGTGACTGTTGTATGCAATCCCGATGCAATTTCTGTGTTTCATCAAAACTCTGATAGTCCACACATTACAGAATGCCCCCAGGTGTGCATCGGAAACACTACTGGTCTTCCAGGGAACGATCAAAGCGGAAACTGTTTGAGACGTTACTCCCATGGACGAAAGTGCGCATGGTGACTGTTGTATTCAATCCCAATGCAATTTCTGTGTTTTATCAACACTCTGATAGTCAACAGACTACAGAATGCCTCCAGGTGTGCATGGGTAACTACTACTGGTCTTCCAGGGTACGATCAAAGCGTAGAATTCTTGCGACATTACTCCCATGTAGGAAAGTGCGCATCGTGACTGTTGTTTTCAATCCCGATGCAATTTCTGTGTTTCATCAACACTTTGAAAGTACACAGATTACAGAATGATTCCAAATGTGCATCGGAAACTACTACTGGTCTTGCAGGGAACGATAAAAGCGTAGACTGTTTGAGACATTACTCCCATGGAGGAAAGTGCGTATGGTGACTGTTGTATTCAATCCCGATGCAATTTCTGTGTTTATCAACACTCTGATAGTCCACAGGTTACAGAATGCCTCCATATGTGCATCGGAAACTACTACTGGTCTTCCAGGGAACGATCAAAGCGTAAACTCTTTGAGACATTACTCCCTTGGAGGAAAGTGCGCATTGTGACTGTTGTATTCAATCCCGATGCAATTTCTGTGTTTCATCAACACTTTGAGGGTCCACAGATTACAGAATGCCTCCAGATCTGCATCGGAAACTACTACTGGTCTTGCAGGGAAAGATCAAAGCGTAGACTGTTTGAGACATTACTCCCATGGAGGTAAGTGCGCATGGTGACTGTTGAATTCAATCCTGATGCAATTTCTGTGTTTCATCAACACTCTGAAAATCCACACATTACAGAATGCCCCCATATATGCATCGGAAACTACTACTGGTCTTCCAGGGAACTATCAAAGCGTAAACTGTTTGAGACATTACTCCCATGGAGGAAAGTGCGCATAGTGACTGTTGTATTCAATCCCGATGCAATTTCTGTGTTTCATCATCACTCTGATAGTACACAGATTACAGAATGCCTCCAGATGTGCATCGGATACTACTACTGGTCTTCCAGGGAACGATCAAAGCGTAAACTCTTTGAGACATTGCTCCCATAGAGGAAAGTGCGCATGGTGACTGTTGTATTCAATCCCGATGCCATTTCTGTGTTTCATCAACACTCTGATAGTCCACAGACTACAGAATGCCTCCAGATGTGCATCGGAAACTACTTCTGGTCTTCCAGGGATCGATCAAAGCGTAGAATGCTTGCGACATTACTCCCGTTTAGGAAAGTGGGAATGGTGACTGTTGTATTCAATCCCGATGCAATTTCTGTATTTCATCAACACTCTGATAGTCCACACATTACAGAATGTCCCCAGATGTGCATCGGAAACTACTACTGGTTCTCCAGGGAACAATCTAAGCGTAAAGTGTTTGAGACATTACTCCCATGGAGGAAAATGCGCATGGTTATTGTTTTATTCAATCCCGATGCAAAATCTCTGTTTCATCAACACACTGGTAGTCCACATATTACAGAATGCCTCCAGATGTGCCTCGGAAACTACTACTGGTCTTCCAGGGAACGATCAAAGCGTAGACTCTTTGTGACATTACTCCCATGGAGGAAAGTGCGCATGGTGACTGTTGTATTCAATGCTGATGCAATTTCTGTATTTCATCAACACTCTGATAGTCCACACATTACAGAATGTCCCCAGATGTGCATCGGAAACTACTACTGGTTCTCCAGGGAACAATCTAAGCGTAAAGTGTTTGAGACATTACTCCCATGGAGGAAAATGCGCATGGTGATTGTTTTATTCAATCCCGACGCAAAATCTCTTTTTCATCAACACTCTGGTAGTCCACATATTACAGAATGCCTCCAGATGTGCCTCGGAAACTACTACTGGTCTTCCAGGGAACGATCAAAGCGTAAACTCTTTGAGACATTACTCCCATAGAGGAAAGTGCGAATGGTGACTGTTGTATTCAATCCCGATGCCATTTCTGTATTTCATCAACACTCTGATAGTCCACAGACTACAGAATGCCTCCAGATGTGCATCGGAAACTACTTCTGGTCTTCCAGGGATCGATCAAAGCGTAGAATGCTTGCGACATTACTCCCGTGTAGGAAAGTGGGCATGGTGACTGTTGTATTCAATCCCGATGCAATTTCTGTATTTCATCAACACTCTGATAGTTCACACATTACAGAATCTCCCCAGATGTGCATCGGAAACTACTACTGGTTCTCCAGGGAACGATCAAAGCGTAAAGTGTTTGAGACATTACTCCCATGGAGGAAAATGCGCATGGTGATTGTTGTATTCAATCCCGACGCAAAATCTCTGTTTCATCAACACTCTGGTAGTCCACATATTACAGAATGCCTCCAGATGTGCCTCGGAAACTACTACTGGTCTTCCAGGGAAAGATCAAAGCGTAGACTCTTTGTGACATTACTCCCATGGAGGAATGTGCGCATGGTGACTGTTGTATTCAATGCTGATGCAATTTCTGTGTTTCATCAACACTCTGAAAATCCACACATTACAGAATGCCCCCAGATATGCATCGGCAACTACTACTGGTCTTCCAGGGAACGATCAAAGCATAAACTATTTGAGACATTACTCCCATGGAGGAAAGTGCGCATAGTGACTGTTGTATGCAATCCCGATGCAATTTCTGTGTTTCATCAAAACTCTGATAGTCCACACATTACAGAATGCCCCCAGGTGTGCATCGGAAACACTACTGGTCTTCCAGGGAACGATCAAAGCGGAAACTGTTTGAGACGTTACTCCCATGGACGAAAGTGCGCATGGTGACAGTTGTATTCAATTCTGATGCAATTTATGTGTTTCATCGACGCTCTGATAGACCACAGATTACAGAATGCCTCCAGATGTGCATCCGAAACTACTTCTGGTCTTCCAGGGATCGATCAAAGCGTAGAATGCTTGCGACATTACTCCCATGTAGGAAAGTGGGCATGGTGACTGTTGTATTCAATCCCGATGCAATTTCTTTATTTCATCAACACTCTGATAGTCCACACATTACAGAATGTCCCCAGATGTGCATCGGATACTACTACTGGTTCTCCAGGGAACGATCAAAGCGTAAAGTGTTTGAGACATTACTCCCATGGGGGAAAATGCGCATGGTGATTGTTTTATTCAATCCCGACGCAAAATCTCTGTTTCATCAACACTCTGGTAGTCCACATATTACAGAATGCCTCCAGATGTGCCTCGGAAACTACTACTGGTCTCCCAGGGAACGATCAAAGCGTAGACTCTTTGTGACATTACTCCCATGGAGGAAAGTGCGCATGGGGACTGTTGTATTCAATGCTGATGCAATTTCTGTGTTTCATCAACACTCTGAAAATCCAGCCATTACAGAATGCCCAAAGATATGCATCGGAAACTACTACTGGTCTTCCAGGGAACGATCAAAGCATAAACTGTTTGAGACATTACTCCCATGGAGGAAAGTGCGCATAGTGACTGTTGTACTCAATCCCGATGCAATTTCTGTGTTTCATCAACACTCTGATAGTCGACAGATAACAGAATGCCTCCAGATGTGCATCGGAAACTACTACAGGTCTTCCAGGGAACGATCAAAGCGTAGACTGTTTGTGACATTACTCCCATGGAGGAAAGTGCGCATGGTGACTGTTGTATTCAATGCTGATGCAATTTCTGTGTTTCATCAACACTCTGAAAATCCACACATTACAGAATGCCCCCATATATGCATCGGAAACTACTACTGGTCTTCCAGGGAACGATCAAAGCGTAAACTGTTTGAGACATTACTCCCATGGAGGAAAGTGCGCATAGTGACTGTTGTATTTAATCCCGATGCAATTTCTGTGTTTCATCATCACTCTGGTAGTACACAGATTACAGAATGCCTCCAGATGTGCATCGGAAACTACTGCTGGTCTTCCAGGGAACGACCAAAGCGTAAACTCTTTGAGACATTACTCCCATAGAGGAATGTGCGCATGGTGACTGTTGTATTCAATCCCGATGCCATTTCTGTGTTTCTTCAACACTCTGATAGTCCACAGACTACAGAATGCCTCCAGAAGTGTATCGGAAACTACTTCTGGTCTTCCAGGGATCGATCAAAGCGTAGAATGCTTGCGACATTACTCCCATGTAGGAAAGTGGGTATGGTGACTGTTGTATTCAATCCCGATGCAATATCTGTATTTCATCAACTCTCTGATAGTCCACACATTACAGAATGTCCCCAGATGTGCATCGGAAACTACTACTGGTTCTCCAGGGAACGATCAAAGCGTAAAGTGTTTGAGACATTACTCCCATGGAGGAAAATGCGCATGGTGTTTGTTGTATTCAATCCCGACGCAAAATCTCTAATTCATCAACACTCTAGTAGTCCACATATTACAGAATGCCTCCAGATGTGCCTCGGTAACTACTACTGGTCTTCCAGGGAACGATCAAAGCGTAGACTCTTTGTGACATTACTTCCATGGAGGAAAGTGCGCATGGTGACTGTTGTATTCAATCTCGTTGCAATTTCTGTGTTTCATCAACACTCTGATAGTCCACGCATTACAGAATGTCGCCAGGTGACCATCGGAAACTACTAATGTTCTTCCAGGGAACGATCAAATCGTAAACTGTTTGAGACATTACTACCATGGAGGAAAGTGCGCATGGTGACTGTTGTATTCAATCCCGATGCAATTTCTGTGTTTTATCAACACCCTGATAGTCCACAGACTACAGAATGCCTCCAGCTGTGCATCGGAAACTACTACTGGTTTTCGAGGGTACGATCAAAGCGTAGAATGCTTGCGACAGTACTCCCATGTAGGAAAGTGCGCATGGTGACTGTTGTATTCACTCCCGACGCAATTTCTGTGTTTCATCAACACTCTGACAGTCCACACATTACTAAATGTCCCCAGATGACCATCGGAAACTACTAACGTTCTTCCAGGGAACGATCAAAGCGTAAACTGTTTGAGACATTACTCCCATGGAGGAAAGTGCGCATGGTGACTGTTGTATTCAATCCCAATGCAATTTCTGTGTTTTATCAACACTCTGATAGTCCACAGACTACAGAATGCCTCCAGGTGTGCATGGGTAACTACTACTGGTCTTCCAGGGTACGATCAAAGCGTAGAATGCTTGCGACATTACTCCCATGTAGGAAAGTGCGCATCGTGACTGTTGTTTTCAATCCCGATGCAATTTCTGTGTTTCATCAACACTTTGAAAGTACACAGATTACAGAATGATTCCAAATGTGCATCGGAAACTACTACTGGTCTTGCAGGGAACGATAAAATCGTAGACTGTTTGAGACATTACTCCCATGGAGGAAAGTGCGTATGGTGACTGTTGTATTCAATCCCGATGCAATTTCTGTGTTTATCAACACTCTGATAGTCCACAGGTTACAGAATGCCTCCATATGTGCATCGGAAACTACTACTGGTCTTCCAGGGAACGATCAAAGCGTAAACTCTTTGAGACATTACTCCCTTGGAGGAAAGTGCGCATGGTGACTGTTGTATTCAATCCCGATGCAATTTCTGTGTTTCATCAACACTTTGAGGGTCCACAGATTACAGAATGCCTCCAGATCTGCATCGGAAACTACTACTGGTCTTGCAGGGAACGATCAAAGCGTAGACTGTTTGAGACATTACTCCCATGGAGGTAAGTGCGCATGGTGACTGTTGAATTCAATCCTGATGCAATTTCTGTGTTTCATCAACACTCTGAAAATCCACACATTACAGAATGCCCCCATATATGCATCGGAAACTACTACTGGTCTTCCAGGGAACGATCAAAGCGTAAACTGTTTGAGACATTACTCCCATGGAGGAAAGTGCGCATAGTGACTGTTGTATTCAATCCCGATGCAATTTCTGTGTTTCATCATCACTCTGATAGTACACAGATTACAGAATGCCTCCAGATGTGCATCGGATACTACTACTGGTCTTCCAGGGAACGATCAAAGCGTAAACTCTTTGAGACATTGCTCCCATAGAGGAAAGTGCGCATGGTGACTGTTGTATTCAATCCCGATGCCATTTCTGTGTTTCATCAACACTCTGATAGTCCACAGACTACAGAATGCCTCCAGATGTGCATCGGAAACTACTTCTGGTCTTCCAGGGATCGATCAAAGCGTAGAATGCTTGCGACATTACTCCCGTGTAGGAAAGTGGGAATGGTGACTGTTGTATTCAATCCCGATGCAATTTCTGTATTTCATCAACACTCTGATAGTCCACACATTGCAGAATGTCCCCAGATGTGCATCGGAAACTACTACTGGTTCTCCAGGGAACAATCTAAGCGTAAAGTGTTTGAGACATTACTCCCATGGAGGAAAATGCGCATGGTTATTGTTTTATTCAATCCCGATGCAAAATCTCTGTTTCATCAACACACTGGTAGTCCACATATTACAGAATGCCTCCAGATGTGCCTCGGAAACTACTACTGGTCTTCCAGGGAACGATCAAAGCGTAGACTCTTTGTGACATTACTCCCATGGAGGAAAGTGCGCATGGTGACTGTTGTATTCAATGCTGATGCAATTTCTGTTTTTCATCAACACTCTGAAAATCCACACATTACAGAATGCCCAAAGATATGCATCGGAAACTACTACTGGTCTTCCAGGGAACGATCAAAGCATAAACTGTTTGAGACATTACTCCCATGGAGGAAAGTGCACATAGTGACTGTTGTATTCAATCCCGATGCAATTTCTGTGTTTCATCAACACTCTGATAGTACACAGATTACACAATGCCTCCAGATGTGCATCGGAAACTACTACTGGTCTTCCAGGGAACGATCAAAGCGTAGACTGTTTGTGACATTACTCCCATGGAGGAAAATGCGCATGGTGATTGTTTTATTCAATCCCGACGCAAAATCTCTTTTTCATCAACACTCTGGTAGTCCACATATTACAGAATGCCTCCAGATGTGCCTCGGAAACTACTACTGGTCTTCCAGGGTACGATCAAAGCGTAAACTCTTTGAGACATTACTCCCATAGTGGAAAGTGCGAATGGTGACTGTTGTATTCAATCCCGATGCCATTTCTGTATTTCATCAACACTCTGATAGTCCACAGACTACAGAATGCCTCCAGATGTGCATCGGAAACTACTTCTGGTCTTCCAGGGATCGATCAAAGCGTAGAATGCTTGCGACATTACTCCCGTGTAGGAAAGTGGGCATGGTGACTGTTGTATTCAATCCCGATGCAATTTCTGTATTTCATCAACACTCTGATAGTTCACACATTACAGAATCTCCCCAGATGTGCATCGGAAACTACTACTGGTTCTCCAGGGAACGATCAAAGCGTAAAATGTTTGAGACATTACTCCCATGGAGGAAAATGCGCATGGTGATTGTTGTATTCAATCCCGACGCAAAATCTCTGTTTCATCAACACTCTGGTAGTCCACATATTACAGAATGCCTCCAGATGTGCCTCGGAAACTACTACTGGTCTTCCAGGGAAAGATCAAAGCGTAGACTCTTTGTGACATTACTCCCATGGAGGAATGTGCGCACGTTGACTGTTGTATTCAATGCTGATGCAATTTCTGTGTTTCATCAACACTCTGAAAATCCACACATTACAGAATGCCCCCAGATATGCATCGGCAACTACTACTGGTCTTCCAGGGAACGATCAAAGCGTAAACTGTTTGAGACATTACTCCCATGGAGGAAAGTGCGCATAGTGACTGTTGTATTTAATCCCGATGCAATTTCTGTGTTTCATCATCACTCTGGTAGTACACAGATTACAGAATGCCTCCAGATGTGCATCGGAAACTACTGCTGGTCTTCCAGGGAACGACCAAAGCGTAAACTCTTTGAGACATTACTCCCATAGAGGAATGTGCGCATGGTGACTGTTGTATTCAATCCCGATGCCATTTCTGTGTTTCTTCAACACTCTGATAGTCCACAGACTACAGAATGCCTCCAGAAGTGTATCGGAAACTACTTCTGGTCTTCCAGGGATCGATCAAAGCGTAGAATGCTTGCGACATTACTCCCATGTAGGAAAGTGGGTATGGTGACTGTTGTATTCAATCCCGATGCAATATCTGTATTTCATCAACTCTCTGATAGTCCACACATTACAGAATGTCCCCAGATGTGCATCGGAAACTACTACTGGTTCTCCAGGGAACGATCAAAGCGTAAAGTGTTTGAGACATTACTCCCATGGAGGAAAATGCGCATGGTGTTTGTTGTATTCAATCCCGACGCAAAATCTCTAATTCATCAACACTCTAGTAGTCCACATATTACAGAATGCCTCCAGATGTGCCTCCGTAACTACTACTGGTCTTCCAGGGAACGATCAAAGCGTAGACTCTTTGTGACATTACTTCCATGGAGGAAAGTGCGCATGGTGACTGTTGTATTCAATCTCGTTGCAATTTCTGTGTTTCATCAACACTCTGATAGTCCACGCATTACAGAATGTCGCCAGGTGACCATCGGAAACTACTAATGTTCTTCCAGGGAACGATCAAATCGTAAACTGTTTGAGACATTACTACCATGGAGGAAAGTGCGCATGGTGACTGTTGTATTCAATCCCGATGCAATTTCTGTGTTTTATCAACACCCTGATAGTCCACAGACTACAGAATGCCTCCAGCTGTGCATCGGAAACTACTACTGGTTTTCGAGGGTACGATCAAAGCGTAGAATGCTTGCGACAGTACTCCCATGTAGGAAAGTGCGCATGGTGACTGTTGTATTCAATCCCGATGCAATTTCTGTGTTTCATCAAAACTTTGAAGGTCCACAGATTACAGAATGATTCCAAATGTGCATCATAAACTACTACTGGTCTTGCAGGGAACGATCAAAGCGTAAAGTGTTTGAGACGTTACTCCCATGGAGGAAAATGCGCATAGTGCTTGCTGTATCCAATCCTGATGCAATTTCTGTGTTTCATCAACACTCTGTTAGTCCACACATTACAGAATGTACCCAGATGTGTATCAGAAACTACAACTTGTCTTCCAGGGAACGATCAAAGCGTAAACTGTTTGAGACATTACTCCCATGGAGGAAAGTGCGCATGGTGACTGTTGTATTGAATCCCGATACCATTTTGGGTTTCATCAACTCTTTGTAGAACCAAAGATTACTGAATGCCACCAGATGTGCATCGGAAACTACTACTGGTCTTCCAGGAAACGATCAAACCATAGACTGTTAGAGACATTACTTCCATGGAGGAAAGTGCGCATGGTGGCTGTTGTATTCACTCTCGACGCAATTTCTGTGTTTCATCAACACTCTGACAGTCCACACATTACAAAATGTCCCCAGATGACCATCGGAAACTACTAACGTTCTTCCAGGGAACGATCAAAGCGTAAACTGTTTGAGACATTACTCCCATGGAGGAAAGTGCGCATGGTGACTGTTGTATTCAATCCCGATGCAATTTCTGTGTTTTATCAACACTCTGATAGTCCACAGACTACAGAATGCCTCCAGGTGTGCATCGGAAACTACTACTGGTCTTCCAGGGTACGATCAAAGCGTAGAATGCTTGCGACATTACTCCCATGTAGGAAAGTGCGCATCGTGATTGTTGTATTCAATCCCGATGCAATTTCTGTGTTTCATCAACACTTTGAAAGTACACAGATTACAGAATGATTCCAAATGTGCATCGGAAACTACTACTGGTCTTGCAGGGAACGATAAAAGCGTACACTGTTTGAGACATTACTCCCATGGAGGAAAGTGCGTATGGTGACTGTTGTATTCAATCCCGATGCAATTTCTGTGTTTATCAACACTCTGATACGCCACAGGTTACAGAATGCCTCCATATGTGCATCGGAAACTACTACTGGTCTTTCAGGGAACGATCAAAGCGTAAACTCTTTAAGACATAACTCCCTTGGAGGATAGTGCGCATGGTGACTGTTGTATTCAATCCCGATGCAATTTCTGTGTTTCATCAACACTTTGAGGGTCCACAGATTACAGAATGCGTCCAGATCTGCATCGGAAACTAGTACTGGTCTTGCAGGGAACGATCAAAGCGTAGACTGTTTGAGACATTACTCCCATGGAGGAAAGTGCGAATGGTGACTGTTGTATTCAATCCCAATGCAATTTCTGTGTTTCATCAACACTCTGATAGTCCACACATTACAGAATTCCCACAGATGTGCATCGGAAACTGCTACTGGTCTTCCAGGGAACGATCAAATCGTAGACTGTTTGAGACATTACTCCCATGGAGGTAAGTGCACATAGTGACTGTTGTATTCAATCCCGATGCAATTTCTGTGTTTCATCAACACTCTGAAAATCCACACATTACAGAATGCCCCCATATATGCATCGGAAACTACTACTGGTCTTCCAGGGAACGATCAAAGCGTAAACTGTTTGAGACATTACTCCCATAGAGGAAAGTGCGCATAGTGACTGTTGTATTCAATCCCGATGCAATTTCTGTGTTTCATCATCACTCTGATAGTACACAGATTACAGAATGCCTCCAGATGTGCATCGGAAACTACTACTGGTCTTCCAGGGAACGATCAAATCGTAAACTCTTTGAGACATTACTCCCATAGAGGAAAGTGCGCATGGTGACTGTTGTATTCAATCCCGATGCCATTTCTGTGTTTCATCAACACTCTGATAGTCCACAGACTACAGAATGCCTCCAGATGTGCATCGTAAACTACTTCTGGTCTTCCAGGACTCGATCATAGCGTAGAATGCTTGCGACATTACTCCCGTGTAGGAAAGTGGGCATGGTGACTGTTGTATACAATCCCGATGCAATTTCTGTATTTCATCAAGACTCTGATAGTTCACACAATACAGAATCTCCCCAGATGTGCATCGGAAACTACTACTGGTTCTCCAGGGAACGATCAAAGCGTAAGGTGTTTGAGACATTACTCCCATAAAGGAAAATGGGCATGGTGATTGTTGTATTCAATCCCGACGCAAAATCTCTGTTTCATCAACACTCTGGTAGTCCGCATATTACAGAATGCCTCCAGATGTGCCTCGGAAACTACTACTGGTTTTCCAGGGAACGATCAAAGCGTAGACTCTTTGCGACATTACTTCCATGGAGGAAAGTGCGCATGGTGACTGTTGTATTCAATCCCGATGCGATTTCTGTGTTTTATCAACACCCTGATAGTCCACAGACTACAGAATGCTTCCAGGTGTGCATCGGAAACTACCACTGGTTCTCCAGGGAACGATGAAAGCGTAAAGTCTTTGAGACATTACTCCCATGGAGGAAAATGCGCATGGTGATTGTTTTATTCAATCCCGACGCAAAATCTCTGTTTCATCAACACTCTGGTAGTCCACATATTACAGAATGCCTCCAGATGTGCATCAGAAACTACTACTGGTCTTGCAGGAAACGACCAAAGCGTAAACTCTTTGAGACATTACTCCCATAGAGGAAAGTGCGCATGGTGACTATTGTATTCAATCCCGATGCCATTTCTGTGTTTCATCAACACTCTGATAGTCCACACATAACAGAATGCCCACAGATGTGCATCGGAAACTACTACTGGTCTTCCATCGAACGATCAAAGCGTAAACTGTTAGTGACATTACTCCCATGGAGGAAAGTGCGCACGGTGACTGTTGTATTCAATTCTGATGCAATTTATGTGTTTCATCGACGCTCTGATAGACCACAGTTTACAGAATGCCTCCAGATGTGCATCCGAAACTACTTCTGGTCTTCCAGGGATCGATCAAAGCGTAGAATGCTTGCGACATTACTCCCATGTAGGAAAGTGGGCATGGTGACTGTTGTATTCAATCCCGATGCAATTTCTTTATTTCATCAACACTCTGATAGTCCACACATTACAGAATGTCCCCAGATGTGCATCGGAAACTACTACTGGTTCTCCAGGGAACGATCAAAGCGTAAAGTGTTTGAGACATTACTCCCATGGGGGAAAATGCGCATGGTGATTGTTTTATTCAATCCCGACGCAAAATCTCTGTTTCATCAACACTCTGGTAGTCCACATATTACAGAATGCCTCCAGATGTGCCTCGGAAACTACTACTGGTCTTCCAGGGAACGATCAAAGCGTAGACTCTTTGTGACATTACTCCCATGGAGGAAAGTGCGCATGGGGACTGTTGTATTCAATGCTGATGCAATTTCTGTGTTTCATCAACACTCTGAAAATCCAGCCATTACAGAATGCCCAAAGATATGCTTCGGAAACTATTACTGGTCTTCCAGGGAACGATCAAAGCATAAACTGTTTGAGACATTACTCCCATGGAGGAAAGTGCACATAGTGACTGTTGTATTCAATCCCGATGCAATTTCTGTGTTTCATCAACACTCTGATAGTACACAGATTACACAATGCCTCCTGATGTCCATCGGAAACTCCTACTGGTCTTCCAGGGAACGATCAAAGCGTAGACTGTTTGTGACATTACTCCCATGGAGGAAAGTGCGCATGGTGACTGTTGTATTCAATGCTGATGCAATTTCTGTGTTTCATCAACACTCAAAATCCACACATTACAGAATGCCCCCATATATGCATCGGAAACTACTACTGGTCTTCCAGGGAACGATCAAAGCGTAAACTGTTTGAGACATTACTCCCATGGAGGAAAGTGCGCATAGTGACTGTTGTATTTAATCCCGATGCAATTTCTGTGTTTCATCATCACTCTGGTAGTACACAGATTACAGAATGCCTCCAGATGTGCATCGGAAACTACTGCTGGTCTTCCAGGGAACGACCAAAGCGTAAACTCTTTGAGACATTACTCCCATAGAGGAATGTGCGCATGGTGACTGTTGTATTCAATCCCGATGCCATTTCTGTGTTTCTTCAACACTCTGATAGTCCACAGACTACAGAATGCCTCCAGAAGTGTATCGGAAACTACTTCTGGTCTTCCAGGGATCGATCAAAGCGTAGAATGCTTGCGACATTACTCCCATGTAGGAAAGTGGGTATGGTGACTGTTGTATTCAATCCCGATGCAATATCTGTATTTCATCAACTCTCTGATAGTCCACACATTACAGAATGTCCCCAGATGTGCATCGGAAACTACTACTGGTTCTCCAGGGAACGATCAAAGCGTAAAGTGTTTGAGACATTACTCCCATGGAGGAAAATGCGCATGGTGTTTGTTGTATTCAATCCCGACGCAAAATCTCTGTTTCATCAACACTCTAGTAGTCCACAAATTACAGAATGCCTCCAGATGTGCCTCGGTAACTACTACTGGTCTTCCAGGGAACGATCAAAGCGTAGACTCTTTGTGACATTACTTCCATGGAGGAAAGTGCGCATGGTGACTGTTGTATTCAATCTCGTTGCAATTTCTGTGTTTCATCAACACTCTGATAGTCCACGCATTACAGAATGTCGCCAGGTGACCATCGGAAACTACTAATGTTCTTCCACGGAACGATCAAATCGTAAACTGTTTGAGACATTACTCCCATGGAGGAAAGTGCGCATGGTGACTGTTGTATTCAATCCCGATGCAATTTCTGTGTTTTATCAACACCCTGATAGTCCACAGACTACAGAATGCCTCCAGCTGTGCATCGGAAACTACTACTGGTTTTCGAGGGTACGATCAAAGCGTAGAATGCTTGCGACAGTACTCCCATGTAGGAAAGTGCGCATGGTGACTGTTGTATTCAATCCCGATGCAATTTCTGTGTTTCATCAAAACTTTGAAGGTCCACAGATTACAGAATGATTCCAAATGTGCATCGGAAACTACTACTGGTCTTGCAGGGAACGATCAAAGCGTAAAGTGTTTGAGACGTTACTCCCATGGAGGAAAGTGCGCATAGTGCTTGCTGTATCCAATCCTGATGCAATTTCTGTGTTTCATCAACACTCTGTTAGTCCACACATTACAGAATGTACCCAGATGTGTATCAGAAACTACAACTTGTCTTCCAGGGAACGATCAAAGCGTAAACTGTTTGAGACATTACTCCCATGGAGGAAAGTGCGCATGGTGACTGTTGTATTGAATCCCGATACCATTTTGGGTTTCATCAACTCTTTGTAGAACCAAAGATTACTGAATGCCACCAGATGTGCATCGGAAACTACTACTGGTCTTCCAGGAAACGATCAAACCATAGACTGTTAGAGACATTACTTCCATGGAGGAAAGTGCGCATGGTGGCTGTTGTATTCACTCTCGACGCAATTTCTGTGTTTCATCAACACTCTGACAGTCCACACATTACAAAATGTCCCCAGATGACCATCGGAAACTACTAACGTTCTTCCAGGGAACGATCAAAGCGTAAACTCTTTAAGACATAAGTCCCTTGGAGGAAAGTGCGCATGGTGACTGTTGTATTCAATCCCGATGCAATTTCTGTGTTTCATCAACACTTTGAGGGTCCACAGATTACAGAATGCGTCCAGATCTGCATCGGAAACTAATACTGGTCTTGCAGGGAACGATCAAAGCGTAGACTGTTTGAGACATTACTCCCATGGAGGAAAGTGCGAATGGTGACTGTTGTATTCAATCCCAATGCAATTTCTGTGTTTCATCAACACTCTGATAGTCCACACATTACAGAATTCCCACAGATGTGCATCGGAAACTGCTACTGGTCTTCCAGGGAACGATCAAATCGTAGACTGTTTGAGACATTACTCCCATGGAGGTAAGTGCGCATGGTGACTGTTGAATTCAATCCTGATGCAATTTCTGTGTTTCATCAACACTCTGAAAATCCACACATTACAGAATGCCCCCATATATGCATCGGAAACTACTACTGGTCTTCCAGGGAACGATCAAAGCGTAAACTGTTTGAGACATTACTCCCATAGAGGAAAGTGCGCATAGTGACTGTTGTATTCAATCCCGATGCAATTTCTGTGTTTCATCATCACTCTGATAATACACAGATTACAGAATGCCTCCAGATGTGCATCGGAAACTACTACTGGTCTTCCAGGGAACGATCAAATCGTAAACTCTTTGAGACATTACTCCCATAGAGGAAAGTACGCATGGTGACTGTTGTATTCAATCCCGATGCCATTTCTGTGTCTCATCAACACTCTGATAGTCCACAGACTACAGAATGCCTCCAGATGTGCATCGGAAACTACTTCTGGTCTTCCAGGGATCGATCATAGCGTAGAATGCTTGCGACATTACTCCCGTGTAGGAAAGTGGGCATGGTGACTGTTGTATTCAATCCCGATGCAATTTCTGTATTTCATCAACACTCTGATAGTTCACACAATACAGAATCTCCCCAGATGTGCATCGGAAACTACTACTGGTTCTCCAGGGAACGATCAAAGCGTAAGGTGTTTGAGACATTACTCCCATGGAGGAAAATGCGCATGGTGATTGTTGTATTCAATCCCGACGCAAAATCTCTGTTTCATCAACACTCTGGTAGTCCGCATATTACAGAATGCCTCCAGATGTGCCTCGGAAACTACTACTGGTTTTCCAGGGAACGATCAAAGCGTAGACTCTTTGTGACATTACTCCCATGGAGGAAAGTGCGCATGGTGACTGTTGTATTCAATCCCGATGCGATTTCTGTGTTTTATCAACACCCTGATAGTCCACAGACAACAGAATGCCTCCAGGTGTGCATCGGAAACTACTACTGGTTCTCCAGGGAACAATGAAAGCGTAAAGTCTTTGAGACATTACTCCCATGGAGGAAAATGCGCATGGTGATTGTTTTATTCAATCCCGACGCAAAATCTCTGTTTCATCAACACTCTGGTAGTCCACATATTACAGAATGCCTCCAGATGTGCATCGGAAACTACTACTGGTCTTGCAGGAAACGACCAAAGCGTAAACTCTTTGAGACATTACTCCCATAGAGGAAAGTGCGCATGGTGACTATTGTATTCAATCCCGATGCCATTTCTGTGTTTCATCAACACTCTGATAGTCCACACATAACAGAATGCCCACAGATGTGCATCGGAAACTACTACTGGTCTTCCATCGAACGATCAAAGCGTAAACTGTTAGTGACATTACTCCCATGGAGGAAAGTGCGCACAGTGACTGTTGTATTCAATCCCGATGCAATTTCTGTGTTTCATCAACACTCTGATAGTCCACAGATTACAGAATGCCTCCAGATGTGCATCGAGAAACTACTACTGATCTTCCAGGGAACGAACAAAGCGTAGACTGTTTGTGACATTACTCCCATAGAGGAAAGTGCGCATGGTGACTGTTGTATTCAAACTCGATGCAATTTCTGTGTTTCATCAACACTCTGATAGTGCACGCATTACAGAATGTCGCCAGGTGACCATCGGAAACTACTAATGTTCTTCCAGGGAACGATCAAATCGTAAACTGTTTGAGACATTACTCCCATGGAGGAAAGTGCGCATGGTGACTGTTGTATTCAATCCCGATGCGATTTCTGTGTTTTATCAACACCCTGATAGTCCACAGACTACAGAATGCCTCCAGGTGTGCATCGGAAAGTACTACTGGTTTTCGAGGGTACGATCAAAGCGTAGAATGCTTGCGACATTACTCCCATGTAGGAAAGTGCGCATGGTGACTGTTGTATTCAATCCCGATGCAATTTCTGTGTTTCATCAAAACTTTGAAGGTCCACAGATTACAGAATGATTCCAAATGTGCATCGGAAACTACTACTGGGCTTGCAGGGATCGATCAAAGCGTAGACTGATTAAGACATTACTCCCATGGAGGAAAGTGCGTATGGTGACTGTTGTATTCAATCCCGATGCAATTTCTGTGTTTCATCAACACTCTGATAGTGCACAGATTACAGAATGCCTCCAGATGTGCATCGGAAACTACTACTGGTCTTCTATGGAACGATCAATGCGTAGACTGTTTGAGACATTACTCCCATGGGGGAAAGTGAGCATGGTGACTGATGTATTCAATCCCGATGCAACTTCTGTGTTTCATCAACACTTTGAAGGTCCACAGTTTGCAGAATGCCTCCAGTTGTGCATCGGATACTTCTACTGGTCTTGCAGGGAACGATCAAAGCGTAAAGTGTTTGAGCCGTTACTCCCATGGAGGAAAGTGCGCATAGTGCTTGCTGTATCCAATCCTGATGCAATTTCTGTGTTTCATCAACACTCTGTTAGTCCACACATTACAGAATGTACCAAGATGTGTATCGGAAACTACAACTTGTCTTCCAGGGAACGATCAAAGCGTAAACTGTTTGTGACATTACTCCCATGGAGGAAAGTGCGCATGGTGACTGTTGTATTGAATCCCGATACCATTTTGGGTTTCATCAACTCTTTGAAAAACCAAAGATTACTGAATGCCACCAGATGTGCATCGGAAACTACTACTGGTCTTCCAGGAAACGATCAAACCATAGACTGTTAGAGACATTACTTCCATGGAGGAAAGTGCGCATGGTGGCTGTTGTATTCACTGCCGACGCAATTTCTGTGTTTCATCAACACTCTGACAGACCACACATTACAAAATGTCCCCAGATGACCATCGGAAACTACTAACGTTCTTCCAGGGAACGATCAAAGCGTTGACTAATTGAGACATTACTCCCATGGAGGAAAGTGCGAATGGTGGCTGTTGTATTCAATCCCGATGCAATTTCTGTGTTTCATCAACACTCTGATAGTCCACACATTACAGAATTCCCACAGATGTGCATCGGAAACTGCTACTGGTCTTCCAGGGAACGATCAAAGCGTAGACTGTTTGAGACATTACTCCCATGGAGGTAAGTGCGCATGGTGACTGTTGAATTCAATCCTGATGCAATTTCTGTGTTTCATCAACACTCTGAAAATCCACACATTACAGAATGCCTCCAGATCTGCATCGGAAACTAGTACTGGTCTTGCAGGGAACGATCAAAGCGTAGACTGTTTGAGACATTACTCCCATGGAGGAAAGTGCGTATGGTGACTGTTGTAATCAATCCCGATGCAATTTCTGTGTTTATCCACACTCTGATAGTCCACAGGTTACAGAATGCCTCCATATGTGCATCGGAAACTACTACTGGTCTTCCAGG
Organism: Schistocerca gregaria; assembly: GCF_023897955.1. Lineage (NCBI taxonomy): Eukaryota > Metazoa > Arthropoda > Insecta > Orthoptera > Acrididae > Schistocerca > Schistocerca gregaria. Next base: position 3,782,630 of record NW_026061707.1, on the reverse strand, counting down.
GAACGATCAAAGCGTAAACTGTTTGAGACATTACTCCCATGGAGGAAAGTGCGCATAGTGACTGTTGTATACAATCCCGATGCAATTTCTGTGTTTCATCATCACTCTGATAGTACACAGATTACAGAATGCCTCCAGATGTGCATCGGAAACTACTACTGGTCTTCCAGGGAACGATGAAATCGTAAACTCTTTGAGACATTACTCCCATAGAGGAAAGTGCGCATGGTGACTGTTGTATTCAATCCCGATGCCATTTCTGTGTTTCATCAACACTCTGATAGTCCACAGACTACAGAATGCCTCCAGATGTGTATCGGAAACTACTTCTGGTCTTCCAGGGATCGATCAAATCGTAGAATGCTTGCGACATTACTCCCGTGTAGGAAAGTGGGCATGGTGACTGTTGTATTCAATCCCGATGCAATTTCTGTATTTCATCAACACTCTGATAGTTCACACATTACAGAATCTCCCCAGATGTGCATCGGAAACTACTACTGGTTCTCCAGGGAACGATCAAAGCGTAAAGTGTTTGAGACATTACTCCCATGGAGGAAAATGCGCATGGTGATTGTTGTATTCAATCCCGACGCAAAATCTCTGTTTCATCAACACTCTGGTAGTCCACATATTACAGAATGCCTCCAGATGTGCCTCGGAAACTACTACTGGTCTTCCAGGGAACGATCAAAGCGTAGACTCTTTGTGACATTACTGCCATGGAGGAAAGTGCGCATGGTGACTGTTGTATTCAATGCTGATGCAATTTCTGTGTTTCATGAACACTCTGAAAATCCACACATTACAGAATGCCCCCAGATATGCATCGGAAACTACTACTGGTCTTCCAGGGAACGACCAAAGCATAAACTATTTGAGACATTACTCTCATGGAGGAAAGTGCGCATAGTGACTGTTGTATTCAATCCCGATGCAATTTCTGTGTTTCATCAAAACTCTGATAGTCCACACATTACAGAATGCCCCCAGATGTGGATCGGAAACACTACTGGTCTTCCAGGGAACGATCAAAGCGGAAACTGTTTGAGACGTTACTCCCATGGACGAAAGTGCGCATGGTGACTGTTGTATTCAATCCTGATGCAATTTATGTGTTTCATCAACGCTCTGATTGACCACAGATTACAGAATGCCTCCATTTGTGCATCGGAAACTACTTCTGGTCTTCCAGGGATCGATCAAAGCGTAGAATGCTTGCGACATTACTCCCATGTAGGAAAGTGGGCATGGTTACTGTTGTATTCAATCCCGATGCAATTTCTGTATTTCATCAACACTCTGATAGTCCACACATTACAGAATGTCCCCAGATGTGCATCGGTAACTACTACTGGTTCTCCAGGGAACGATCAAAGCGTAGAGTGTTTGAGACATTACTCCCATGGAGGAAAATGCGCATGGTGATTGTTTTATTCAATCCCGACGCAAAATCTCTGTTTCATCAACAATCTGGTAGTCCACATATTACAGAATGCCTCCAGATGTGCCTCGGAAACTACTACTGGTCTTCCAGGGAACGATCAAAGCGTAGGCTCTTTGTGACATTACTCCCATGGAGGAAAGTGCGCATGGTGACTGTTGTATTCAATGCTGATGCAATTTCTGTGTTTCATCAACACTCTGAAAATCCACACATTAAAGAATGCCCAAAGATATGCATCGGAAACTACTACTGGTCTTCCAGGGAACGATCAAAGCATAAACTGTTTGAGACATTACTCCCATGGAGGGAAGTGCGCATAGTGACTGTTGTATTCAATCCCGATGCAATTTCTGTGTTTCATCAACACTCTGATAGTACACAGATTACACAATGCCTCCAGATGTGCATCGGAAACTACTACTGGTCTTCCAGGGAACGATCAAAGCGTAGACTGTTTGTGACATTACTCCCATGGAGGAAAGTGCGCATGGTGACTGTTGTATTCAATGCTGATGCAATTTCTGTGTTTCATCAACACTCTGAAAATCCACACATTACAGAATGCCCCCATATATGCATCGGAAACTACTACTGGTCTTCCAGGGAACGATCAAAGCGTAAACTGTTTGAGACATTACTCCCATGGAGGAAAGTGCGCATAGTGACTGTTGTATTCAATCCCGATGCCATTTCTGTGTTTCATCAACACTCTGATAGTCCACAGACTACAGAACGCCTCCAGAAGTGCATCGGAAACTACTTCTGGTCTTCCAGGGATCGATCAAAGCGTAGAATGCTTGCGACATTACTCCCATGTAGGAAAGTGGGCATGGTGACTGTTGTATTCAATCCCGATGCAATTTCTGTATTTCATCAACACTCTGATAGTCCACACATTACAGAATGTCCCCAGATGTGCATCGGAAACTACTACTGGTTCTCCAGGGAACGATCAAAGCGTAAAGTGTTTGAGACATTACTCCCATGGAGGAAAATGCGCATGGTGTTTGTTGTATTCTATCCAGACGCAAAATCTCTGTTTCATCAACACTCTGGTAGTCCACATATTACAGAATGCCTCCAGATGTGCCTCGGAAACAACTACTGGTCTTCCAGGGAACGATCAAAGCGTAGACTCTTTGTGACATTACTCCCATGGAGGAAAGTGCGCATGGTGACTGTTGTATTCAATGCTGATGCAATTTCTGTTTTTCATCAACACACTGAAAATCCACACATTACAGAATGCCCAAAGATATGCATCGGAAACTACTACTGGTCTTCCAGGGAACGATCAAAGCGTAGACTCTTTGTGACATTACTCCCATGGAGGAAAGTGCGCATGGTGACTGTTGTATTCAATGCTGATGCAATTTCTGTGTTTCATCAACACTCTGAAAATCCACACATTACAGAATGCCCCCAGATATGCATCGGAAACTACTACTGGTCTTCCAGTGAACGATCAAAGCGTAAAGTGTGTGAGACATTACTCCCATGGAGGAAAGTGCGCATAGTGACAGTTGTATTCAATCCCGATGCAATATCTGTATTTCATCAACACTCTGATAGTCCACACATTACAGAATGTCCCCAGATGTGCATCGGAAACTACTACTGGTTCTCCAGGGAACGATCAAAGCGTAAAGTGTTTGAGACATTACTCCCATGGAGGAAAATGCGCATGGTAATTGTTTTATTCAATCCCGACGCAAAATCTCTGTTTCATCAACACTCTGGTAGTCCACATATTACAGAATGCCTCCAGATGTGCCTCGGAAACTACTACTAGTCTTCCAGGGAACGATCAAAGCGTAAACTCTTTGAGACATTACTCCCATAGAGGAAAGTGCGCATGGTGACAGTTGTATTCAATCCCGATGCCATTTCTGTGTTTCATCAACACTCTGATAGTCCACAGACTACAGAATGCCTCCAGATGTGCATCGGAAACTACTTCTGGTCTTCCAGGGATCGATCAAAGCGTAGAATGCTTGCGACATTACTCCCATGTAGGAAAGTGGGCATGGTGACTGTTGTATTCAATCCCGATGCAATTTCTGTGTTTCATCAAAACTCTGATAGTCCACACATTACAGAATGCCCCCAGATGTGCATCGGAAACACTACTGGTCTTCCAGGGAACGATCAAAGCGGAAACTGTTTGAGACGTTACTCCCATGGACGAAAGTGCGCATGGTGACTGTTGTATTCAATCCTGATGCAATTTATGTGTTTCATCAACGCTCTGATAGACCACAGATTACAGAATGCCTCCAGATGTGCATCCGAAACTACTTCTGGTCTTCCAGGGATCGATCAAAGCGTAGAATGCTTGCAACATTACTCCCATGTAGGAAAGTGGGCATGGTGACTGTTGTATTCAATCCCGATGCAATTTCTGTATTTCATCAACACTCTGATAGTCCACACATTACAGAATGTCCCCAGATGTGCATCGGAAACTGCTACTGGTTCTCCAGGGAACGATCAAAGCGTAAAGTGTTTGAGACATTACTCCCATGGAGGAAAATGCGCATGGTGATTGTTTTATTCAATCCCGACGCAAAATCTCTGTTTCATCAACACTCTGGTAGTCCACATATTACAGAATGCCTCCAGATGTGCCTCGGAAACTACTACTGGTCTTCCAGGGAACGATCAAAGCGTAGACTCTTTGTGACATTACTCCCATGGAGGAAAGTGCGCATGGGGACTGTTGTATTCAATGCTGATGCAATTTCTGTGTTTCATCAACACTCTGAAAATCCACACATTACAGAATGCCCAAAGATATGCATCGGAAACTACTACTGGTCTTCCAGGGAACGATCAAAGCATAAACTGTTTGAGACATTACTCCCATGGAGGAAAGTGCGCATAGTGACTGTTGTATTCAATCCCGATGCAATTTCTGTGTTTCATCAACACTCTGATAGTACACAGATTACACAATGCCTCCAGATGTGCATCGGAAACTACTACTGGTCTTCCAGGGAACGATCAAAGCGTAGACTGTTTGTGACATTACTCCCATGGAGGAAAGTGCGCATGGTGACTGTTGTATTCAATGCTGATGCAATTTCTGTGTTTCATCAACACTCTGAAAATCCACACATTACAGAATGCCCCCATATATGCATCGGAAACTACTACTGGTCTTCCAGGGAACGATCAAAGCGTAAACTGTTTGAGACATTACTCCCATGGAGGAAAGTGCGCATAGTGACTGTTGTATTCAATCCCGATGCAATTTCTGTGTTTCATCAAAACTTTGAAGGTCCACAGTTTACAGAATGACTCCAAATGTGCATCGGAAACTACTACTGGTCTTGCAGGGAACGATCAAAGCGTAGACTGTTTAAGACATTACTCCCATGGAGGAAAGTGCGTATGGTGACTGTTGTATTCAATCCCGATGCAATTTCTGCGTTTCATCAACACTCTGATAGTGCACAGATTACAGAATGCCTCCAGATGTGCATCGGAAACTACTACTGGTCTTCTAGGGAACGATCAATGCGTAGACTGTTTGAGACATTACTCCCATGGGGGAAAGTGAGCATGGTGACTGATGTATTCAATCGCGATGCAACTTCTGTGTTTCATCAACACTTTGAAGGTCCACAGTTTGCAGAATGCCTCCAGTTGTGCATCTGATACTTCTACTGGTCTTGCAGGGAACGATCAAAGCGTAAAGTGTTTGAGACGTTACTCCCATGGAGGAAAGTGCGCATAGTGCTTGCTGTATCCAATCCTGATGCAATTTCTGTGTTTCATCAACACTCTGTTAGTCCACACATTACAGAATGTACCCAGATGTGTATCAGAAACTAAAACTTGTCTTCCAGGGAACGATCAAAGCGTAATCTGTTTGAGACATTACTCCCATGGAGGAAAGTGCGCATGGTGACTGTTGTATTGAATCCCGATACCATTTTGTGTTTCATCAACTCTTTGTAGAACCAAAGATTACTGAATGCCACCAGATGTGCATCGGAAACTACTACTGGTCTTCGAGGAAACGATCAAACCATAGACTGTTAGAGACATTACTTCCATGGAGGAAAGTGCGCATGGTGGCTGTTGTATTCACTCCCGACGCAATTTCTGTGTTTCATCAACACTCTGACAGTCCACACATTACAAAATGTCCCCAGATGACCATCGGAAACTACTAACGTTCTTCCAGGGAACGATCAAAGCGTAAACTGTTTGAGACATTACTCCCATGGAGGAAAGTGCGCATGGTGACTGTTGTATTCAATCCCGATGCAATTTCTGTGTTTTATCAACACTCTGATAGTCCACAGACTACAGAATGCCTCCAGGTGTGCATCGGAAACTACTACTGGTCTTCCAGGGTACGATCAAAGCGTAGAATGCTTGCGACATTACTCCCATGTAGGAAAGTGCGCATCGTGATTGTTGTATTCAATCCCGATGCAATTTCTGTGTTTCATCAACACTTTGAAAGTACACAGATTACAGAATGATTCCAAATGTGCATCGGAAACTACTACTGGTCTTGCAGGGAACGATAAAAGCGGACACTGTTTGAGACATTACTCCCATGGAGGAAAGTGCGTATGGTGACTGTTGTATTCAATCCGATGCAATTTCTGTGTTTATCAACACTCTGATAGTCCACAGGTTACAGAATGCCTCCATATGTGCATCGGAAACTACTACTGGTCTTCCAGGGAACGATCAAAGCGTAAACTCTTTGAGACATAACTCCCTTGGAGGAAAGTGCGCATGGTGACTGTTGTATTCAATCCCGATGCAATTTCTGTGATTCATCAACACTTTGAGGGTCCACAGATTACAGAATGCGTCCAGATCTGCATCGGAAACTAGTACTGGTCTTGCAGGGAACGATCAAAGCGTAGACTGTTTGAGACATTACTCCCATGGAGGAAAGTGCGAATGGTGACTGTTGTATTCAATCCCGATGCAATTTCTGTGTTTCATCAACACTCTGATAGTCCACACATTACAGAATTCCCACAGATGTGCATCGGAAACTGCTACTGGTCTTCCAGGGAACGATCAAAGCGTAGACTGTTTGAGACACTACTCCCATGGAGGTAAGTGCGCATGGTGACTGTTGAATTCAATCCTGATGCAAATTCTGTGTTTCATCAACACTCTGAAAATCCACACATTACAGAATGCCCCCATATATGCATCGGAAACTACTACCGGTCTTCCAGGGAACGATCAAAGCGTAAACTGTTTGAGACATTACTCCCATGGAGGAAAGTGCGCATAGTGACTGTTGTATTCAATCCCGATGCAATTTCTGTGTTTCATCATCACTCTGATAGTACACAGATCACAGAATGCCTCCAGATGTGCATCGGAAACTACTACTGGTCTTCCAGGGAACGATCAAATCGTAAACTCTTTGAGACATTACTCCCATAGAGGAAAGTGCGCATGGTGACTGTTGTATTCAATCCCGATGCCATTTCTGTGTTTCATCAACACTCTGATAGTCCACAGACTACAGAATGCCTCCAGATGTGCATCGGAAACTACTTCTGGTCTTCCAGGGATCGATCAAAGCGTAGAATGCTTATGACATTACTCCCGTGTAGGATAGTGGGCATGGTGACTGTTGTATTCAATCCCGATGCAATTTCTGTATTTCATCAACACTCTGATAGTTCACACAATACAGAATCTCCCCAGATGTGCATCGGAAACTACTACTGGTTCTCCAGGGAACGATCAAAGCGTAAAGTGTTTGAGACATTACTCCCATGGAGGAAAATGCGCATGGTGATTCTTGTATTCAATCCCGACGCAAAATCTCTGTTTCATCAACACTCTGGTAGTCCGCATATTACAGAATGCCTCCAGATGTGCCTCGGAAACTACTACTGGTTTTCCAGGTAACGATCAAAGCGTAGACTCTTTGTGACATTACTCCCATGGAGGAAAGTGCGCATGGTGACTGTTGTATTCAATGCTGATGCAATTTCTGTGTTTCATCAACACTCTGATAGTCCACACATTACAGAATGCCCCCAGATGTGGATCGGAAACACTACTGGTCTTCCAGGGAACGATCAAAGCGGAAAACTGTTTGAGACGTTACTCCCATGGACGAAAGTGCGCATGGTGACTGTTGTATTCAATCCTGATGCAATTTATGTGTTTCATCAACGCTCTGATAGACCACAGATTACAGAATGCCTCCAGATGTGCATCGGAAACTACTTCTGGTCTTCCAGGGATCGATCAAAGCGTAGAATGCTTGCGACATTACTCCCATGTAGGAAAGTGGTCATGGTGACTGTTGTATTCAATCCCGATGCAATTTCTGTATTTCATCAACACTCTGATAGTCCACACATTACAGAATGTCCCCAGATGTGCATCGGAAACTACTACTGGTTCACCAGGGAACGATCAAAGCGTAAAGTCTTTGAGACATTACTCCCATGGAGGAAAATGCGCATGGTGATTGTTTTATTCAATCCCGACGCAAAATCTCTGTTTCATCAACACTCTGGTAGTCCACATATTACAGAATGCCTCCAGATGTGCATCGGAAACTACTACTGGTCTTGCAGGAAACGACCAAAGCGTAAACTCTTTGAGACATTACTCCCATAGAGGAAAGTGCGCATGGTGACTATTGTATTCAATCCCGATGCCATTTCTGTGTTTCATCAACACTCTGATAGTCCACACATAACAGAATGCTTACAGAAGTGCATCGGAAACTACTACTGGTCTTCCATCGAACGATCAAAGCGTAAACTGTTAGTGACATTACTCCGATGGAGGAAAGTCCGCACGGTGACTGTTGTATTCAATCCCGATGCAATTTCTGTGTTTCATCAACACTCTGATAGTCCACAGATTACAGAATGACTCCAGATCTGCATCGAGAAACTACTACTGGTCTTCCAGGGAACGAACAATGCGTAGACTGTTTGTGACATTACTCCCATGGAGGAAAGTGCGCATGGTGACTGTTGTATTCAAACTCGATGCAATTTCTGTGTTTCATCAACACTCTGATAGTCCACGCATTACAGAATGTCGCCAGGTGACCATCGGAAACTACTAATGTTCTTCCAGGGAACGATCAAATCGTAAACTGTTTGAGACATTACTCCCATGGAGGAAAGTGCGCATGGTGACTGTTGTATTCAATCCCGATGCGATTTCTGTGTTTTATCAACACCCTGATAGTCCACAGACTACAGAATGCCTCCAGGTGTGCATCGGAAACTACTACTGGTTTTCGAGGGTACGATCAAAGCGTAGAATGCTTGCGACATTACTCCCATGTAGGAAAGTGCGCATGGTGACTGTTGTATTCAATCCCGATGCAATTTCTGTGTTTCATCAAAACTTTGAAGGTCCACAGATTACAGAATGATTCCAAATGTGCATCGGAAACTACTACTGGTCTTGCAGGGAACGATCAAAGCGTAGACTGATTAAGACATTACTCCCATGGAGGAAAGTGCGTATGGTGACTGTTGTATTCAATCCCGATGCAATTTCTGTGTTTCATCAACACTCTGATAGTGCACAGATTACAGAATGCCTCCAAATGTGCATCGGAAACTACTACTGGTCTTCTATGGAACGATCAATGCGTAGACTGTTTGAGACATTACTCCCATGGGGGAAAGTGAGCATGGTGACTGATGTATTCAATCCCAATGCAACTTCTGTGTTTCATCAACACTTTGAAGGTCCACAGTTTGCAGAATGCCTCCAGTTGTGCATCGGATACTTCTACTGGTCTTGCAGGGAACGATCAAAGCGTAAAGTGTTTGAGACGTTACTCCCATGGAGGAAAGTGCGCATAGTGCTTGCTGTATCCAATCCTGATGCAATTTCTGTGTTTAATCAACACTCTGTTAGTCCACACATTACAGAATGTACCCAGATGTGTATCGGAAACTACAACTTGTCTTCAAGGGAACGATCAAAGCGTAAACTGTTTGAGACATTACTCCCATGGAGGAAAGTGCGCATGGTGACTGTTGTATTGAATCCCGATACCATTTTGGGTTTCATCAACTCTTTGAAGAACCTAAGATTACTGAATGCCACCAGATGTGCATCGGAAACTACTACTGGTCTTCCAGGAAACGATCAAACCATAGACTGTTAGAGACATTACTTCCATGGAGGAAAGTGCGCATGGTGGCTGTTGTATTCACTGCCGACGCAATTTCTGTGTTTCATCAACACTCTGACAGTCCACACATTACAAAATGTCCCCAGATGACCATCGGAAACTACTAACGTTCTACCAGGGAACGATCAAAGCGTAAACTGTTTGAGACATTACTCCCATGGAGGAAAGTGCGCATGGTGACTGTTGTATTCAATCCCAATGCAATTTCGGTGTTTTATCAACACTCTGATAGTCCACAGACTACAGAATGCCTCCAGGTGTGCATCGGAAACTACTACTGGTCTTCCAGGGTACGATCAAAGCGTAGAATGCTTGCGACATTACTCCCATGTAGGAAAGTGCGCATCGTGACTGTTGTATTCAATTCCGGTGCAATTTCTGTGTTTCATCAACACTTTGAAAGTACACAGATTACAGAATGATTCCAAATGTGCATCGGAAACTACTACTGGTCTTGCAGGGAACGATCAAAGCGTAGACTGTTTGAGACATTACTCCCATGGAGGTAAGTGCGCATGGTGACTGTTGAATTCAATCCTGATGCAAATTCTGTGTTTCATCAACACTCTGAAAATCCACACATTACAGAATGCCCCCATATATGCATCGGAAACTACTACTGGTCTTCCAGGGAACGATCAAAGCGTAAACTGTTTGAGACATTACTCCCATGGAGGAAAGTGCGCATAGTGACTGTTGTATTCAATCCCGATGCAATTTCTGTGTTTCATCATCACTCTGATAGTACACAGATCACAGAATGCCTCCAGATGTGCATCGAAAACTACTACTGGTCTTCCAGGGAACGATCAAATCGTAAACTCTTTGAGACATTACTCCCATAGAAGAAAGTGCGCATGGTGACTGTTGTATTCAATCCCGATGCCATTTCTGTGTTTCATCAACACTCTGATAGTCCACAGACTACAGAATGCCTCCAGATGTGCATCGGAAACTACTTCTGGTCTTCCAGGGATCGATCAAAGCGTAGAATGCTTGCGACATTACTCCCGTGTAGGAAAGTGGGCATGGTGACTGTTGTATTCAATCCCGATGCAATTTCTGTATTTCATCAACACTCTGATAGTTCACACAATACAGAATCTCCCCAGATGTGCATCGGAAACTACTACTGGTTCTCCAGGGAACGATCAAAACGTAAATTGTTTGGGACATTACTCCCATGGAGGAAAATGCGCATGGTGATTCTTGTATTCAATCCCGACGCAAAATCTCTGTTTCATCAACACTCTGGTAGTCCGCATATTACAGAATGCCTCCAGATGTGCCTCGGAAACTACTACTGGTTTTCCAGGGAACGATCAAAGCGGAAACTGTTTGAGACGTTACTCCCATGGACGAAAGTGCGCATGGTGACTGTTGTATTCAATCCTGATGCAATTTATGTGTTTCATCAACGCTCTGATAGACCACAGATTACAGAATGCCTCCAGATGTGCATCGGAAACTACTTCTGGTCTTCCAGGGATCGATCAAAGCGTAGAATGCTTGCGACATTACTCCCATGTAGGAAAGTGGGCATGGTGACTGTTGTATTCAATCCCGATGCAATTTCTGTATTTCATCAACACTCTGATAGTCCACACATTACAGAATGTCCCCAGATGTGCATCGGAAACTACTACTGGTTCTCCAGGGAACGATCAAAGCGTAAAGTCTTTGAGACATTACTCCCATGGAGGAAAATGCGCATGGTGATTGTTTTATTCAATCCCGACGCAAAATCTCTGTTTCATCAACACTCTGGTAGCCAACATATTACAGAATGCCTCCAGATGTGCATCGGAAACTACTACTGGTCTTGCAGGAAACGACCAAAGCGTAAACTCTTTGAGACATTACTCCCATAGAGGAAAGTACGCATGGTGACTATTGTATTCAATCCCGATGCCATTTCTGTGTTTCATCAACACTCTGATAGTCCACACATAACAGAATGCCCACAGATGTGCATCGGAAACTACTATTGGTCTTCCATCGAACGATCAAAGCGTAAACTGTTAGTGACATTACTCCCATGGAGGAAAGTGCGCACGGTGACTGTTGTATTCAATCCCGATGCAATTTCTGTGTTTCATCAACACTCTGATAGTCCCCAGATTACAGAATGACTCCAGATCTGCATCGAGAAACTACTACTGGTCTTCCAGGGAACGAACAATGCGTAGACTGTTTGTGACATTACTCCCATGGAGGAAAGTGCGCATGGTGACTGTTGTATTCAAACTCGATGCAATTTCTGTGTTTCATCAACACTCTGATAGTCCACGCATTACAGAATGTCGCCAGGTGACCATCGGAAACTACTAATGTTCTTCCAGGGAACGATCAAATCGTAAACTGTTTGAGACATTACTCCCATGGAGGAAAGTGCGCATGGTGACTGTTGTATTCAATCCCGATGCGATATCTGTGTTTTATCAACACCCTGATAGTCCACAGACTACAGAATGCCTCCAGGTGTGCATCGGAAACTACTACTGGTTTTCGAGGGTATGATCAAAGCGTAGAATGCTTGCGACATTACTCCCATGTAGGAAAGTGCGCATGGTGACTGTTGTATTCAATCCCGATGCAATTTCTGTGTTTCATCAAAACTTTGAAGGTCCACAGATTACAGAATGATTCCAAATGTGCATCGGAAACTACTACTGGTCTTGCAGGGAACGATCAAAGCGTAGACTGATTAAGACATTACTCCCATGGAGGAAAGTGCGTATGGTGACTGTTGTAATCAATCCCGATGCAATTTCTGTGTTTCATCAACACTCTGATAGTGCACAGATTACAGAATGCCTCCAAATGTGCATCGGAAACTACTACTGGCCTTCTATGGAACGATCAATGCGTAGACTGTTTGAGACATTACTCCCATGGGGGAAAGTGAGCATGGTGACTGATGTATTCAATCCCGATGCAACTTCTGTGTTTCATCAACACTTTGAAGGTCCACAGTTTGCAGAATGCCTCCAGTTGTGCATCGGATACTTCTACTGGTCTTGCAGGGAACGATCAAAGCGTAAAGTGTTTGAGACGTTATTCCCATGGAGGAAAGTGCGCATAGTGCTTGCTGTATCCAATCCTGATGCAATTTCTGTGTTTCCTCAACACTCTCTTAGTCCACACATTACAGAATGTACCCAGATGACCATCGGAAACTACTAACGGTCTTCCAGGGAACGATCAAAGCGTAAACTGTTTGAGACATTACTCCCATGGAGGAAAGTGCGCATGGTGACTGTTGTATTCAATCCCGATGCAATTTCGGTGTTTTATCAACACTCTGATAGTCCACAGACTACAGAATGCCTCCAGGTGTGCATCGGAAACTACTACTGGTCTTCCAGGGTACGATCAAAGCGTAGAATGCTTGCGACATTACTCCCATGTAGGAAAGTGCGCATCGTGACTGTTGTATTCAATTCCGGTGCAATTTCTGTGTTTCATCAACACTTTGAAAGTACACAGATTACAGAATGATTCCAAATGTGCATCGGAAACTACTACTGGTCTTGCAGGGAACGATAAAAGCGTAGACTGTTTGAGACATTACTCCCATGGAGGAAAGTGCGTATGGTGACTGTTGGAATCAATCCCGATGCAATTTCTGTGTTTATCAACACTCTGATAGTCCACAGGTTACAGAATGCCTCCATATGTGCATCGGAAACTACTACTGGTCTTCCAGGGAACGATCAAAACGCAAACTCTTTGAGACATTACTCCCTTGGAGGAAAGTGCGCATGGTGACTGTTGTATTTAATCCCGATGCAATTTCTGTGTTTCATCAACTCTTTGAGGGTCCACAGATTACAGAATGCCTCCAGATCTGCATCGGAATCTAGTACTGGTCTTGCAGGGAACGATCAAAGCGTAGACTGTTTGAGACATTACTCCCATGGAGGTAAGTGCGCATGGTGACTGTTGAATTCAATCCTGATGCAATTTCTGTGTTTCATCAACACTCTGAAAATCCACACATTACAGAATGCCCCCATATATGCATCGGAAACTACTACTGGTCTTCCAGGGTACGACCAAAGCGTAAACTGTTTGAGACATTACTCCCATGGAGGAAAGTGCGCATAGTGACTGTTGTATTCAATCCCGATGCAATTTCTGAGTTTCATCATCACTCTGATAGTACACAGATTACAGAATGCCTCCAGATGTGCATCGGAAACTACTACTGGTCTTCCAGGGAACGATCAAATCGTAAACTCTTTGAGACATTACTCCCATAGAGGAAAGTGCGCATGGTGACTGTTGTATTCAATCCCGATGCCATTTCTGTGTTTCATCAACACTCTGATAGTCCACAGACTACAGAATGCCTCCAGATGTGCATCGGAAACTACTTCTGGTCTTCCAGGGATCGATCAAATCGTAGAATGCTTGGGACATTACTCCCGTGTAGGAAAGTGGGCATAGTGACTGTTGTATTCAATATCGATGCAATTTCTGTATTTCATCAACACTCTGATAGTTCACACATTACAGAATCTCCCCAGATGTGCATCGGAAACTACTACTGGTTCTCCAGGGAACGATGAAAGCGTAAAATGTTTGAGACATTAGTCCCATGGAGAAAAATGCGCATGGTGATTGTTGTACTCAATCCCGACGCAAAATCTCTGTTTCATCAACACTCTGGTAGTCCACATATTACAGAATGCCTCCAGATTTGCCTCGGAAACTACTACTGGTCTTCCAGGGAACGATGAAAGCGTAGACTCTTTGTGACATTACTCCCATGGAGGAAAGTGCGCATGGTGACTGTTGTATTCAATGCTGATGCAATTTCTGTGTTTCATCAACACTCTGAAAATCCACACATTACAGAATGCCCCCAGATATGCATCGGAAACTACTACTGGTCTTCCAGGGAACGACCAAAGCATAAACTATTTGAGACATTACTCCCATGGAGGAAAGTGCGCATAGTGACTGTTGTATTCAATCCCGATGCAATTTCTGTGTTTCATCAAAACTCGGATAGTCCACACATTACAGAATGCCCCCAGATGTGGATCGGAAACACTACTGGTCTTCCAGGGAACGATCAAAGCGGAAACTGTTTGAGACGTTACTCCCATGGACGAAAGTGCGCATGGTGACTGTTGTATTCAATCCTGATGCAATTTATGTGTTTCATCAACGCTCTGATAGACCACAGATTACAGAATGCCTCCAGATGTGCATCGGAAACTACTTCTGGTCTTCCAGGGATCGATCAAAACGTAGAATGCTTGCGACATTACTCCCATGTAGGAAAGTGGGCATGGTGACTGTTGTATTCAATCCCGATGCAATTTCTGTATTTCATCAACACTCTGATAGTCCACACATTACAGAATGTCCCCAGATGTTTATCGGTAACTACTACTGGTTCTCCAGGGAACGATCAAAGCGTAAAGTGTTTGAGACATTACTCCCATGGAGGAAAATGCGCATGGTGATTGTTTTATTCAATCCCGACGCAAAATCTCTGTTTCATCAACACTCTGGTAGTCCACATATTACAGAATGCCTCTAGATGTGCCACGGAAACTACAACTGGTCTTCCAGGGAACGATCAAAGCGTAGACTCTTTGTGACATTACTCCCATGGAGGAAAGTGCGCATGGTGACTGTTGTATTCAATGCTGATGCAATTTCTGTGTTTCATCAACACTCTGAAAATCCACACATTACAGAATGCCCAAAGATATGCATCGGAAACTACTAATGTTCTTGAAGGGAACGATCAAAGCATAAACTGTTTGAGACATTACTCCCATGGAGGAAAGTGCGCATAGTGACTGTTGTATTCAATCCCGATGCAATTTCTGTGTTTCATCAACACTCTGATAGTACACAGATTACACAATGCCTCCAGATGTGCATCGGAAACTACTACTGGTCTTCCAGGGAACGATCAAAGCGTAGACTGTTTGTGACAATACTCCCATGGAGGAAAGTGCGCATGGTGACTGTTGTATTCAATGCTGATGCAATTTCTGTGTTTCATCAACACTCTGAAAATCCACACATTACAGAATGCCCCCATGTATGCATCGGAAACTACTACTGGTCTTCCAGGGAACGATCAAAGCGTAAACTGTTTGAGACATTAATCCCATGGAGGAAAGTGCGCATGGTGACTGTTGTATTCAATCCCGATGCAATTTCTGTGTTTCATCGACACTCTGATAGTCCACAGATTACAGAATGCCTCCAGACGTGCATCGGTAACTATTACTGGTCTTCCAGGGAACGATCAAAGTGTATACTGTTTGTGACATTACTCCCATGGAGGAAAGTGCGCATGGTGACTGTTGTATTCAATGCTGATGCAATTTCTGTGTTTCATCAACACTCTGAAAATCCACACATTACAGAATGCCCAAAGATATGCATCGGAAACTACTAATGTTCTTGAAGGGAACGATCAAAGCATAAACTGTTTGAGACATTACTCCCATGGAGGAAAGTGCGCATAGTGACTGTTGTATTCAATCCCGATGCAATTTCTGCGCTTCATCAACACTTTAAAGGTCCACAGACTACAGAATGCCTCCAGAAGTGCATCGGAAACTACTTCTGGTCTTCCAGGGATCGATCAAAGCGTAGAATGCTTGCGACATTACTCCCATGTAGGAAAGTGGGCATGGTGACTGTTGTATTCAATCCCGATGCAATTTCTGTATTTCATCAACACTCTGATAGTTCACACATTACAGAATCTCCCCAGATGTGCATCGGAAACTACTACTGGTTCTCCAGGGAACGATCAAAGCGTAAAGTGTTTGAGACATTACTCCCATGGAGAAAAATGCGCATGGTGATTGTTGTATTCAATCCCGACGCAAAATCTCTGTTTCATCAACACTCTGGTAGTCCACATATTACAGAATGCCTCCAGATTTGCCTCGGAAACTACTACTGGTCTTCCAGGGAACGATCAAAGCGTAGACTCTTTGTGACATTACTCCCATGGAGGAAAGTGCGCATGGTGACTGTTGTATTCAATGCTGATGCAATTTCTGTGTTTCATCAACACTCTGAAAATCCACACATTACAGAATGCCCCCAGATATGCATCGGAAACTACTACTGGTCTTCCAGGGAACGACCAAAGCATAAACTATTTGAGACATTACTCCCATGGAGGAAAGTGCGCATAGTGACTGTTGTGTTCAATCCCGATGCAATTTCTGTGTTTCATCAAAACTCTGATAGTCCACACATTACAGAATGCCCCCAGATGTGGATCGGAAACACTACTGGTCTTCCAGGGAACGATCAAAGCGGAAACTGTTTGAGACGTTACTCCCATGGACGAAAGTGCGCATGGTGACTGTTGTATTCAATCCTGATGCAATTTATGTGTTTCATCAACGCTCTGATAGACCACAGATTACAGAATGCCTCCAGATGTGCATCGGAAACTACTTCTGGTCTTCCAGGGATCGATCAAAGCGTAGAATGCTTGCGACATTACTCCCATGTAGGAAAGTTTGCATGGTGACTGTTGTATTCAATCCCGATGCAATTTCTGTATTTCATCAACACTCTGATAGTCCACACATTACAGAATGTCCCCAGATGTTTATCGGTAACTACTACTGGTTCTCCAGGGAACGATCAAAGCGTAAAGTGTTTGAGACATTACTCCCATGGAGGAAAATGCGCATGGTGATTGTTTTATTCAATCCCGACGCAAAATCTCTGTTTCATCAACACTCTTGTAGTCCACATATTACAGAATGCCTCTAGATGTGCCTCGGAAACTACTACTGGTCTTCCAGGGAACGATCAAAGCGTAGACTCTTTGTGACATTACTCCCATGGAGGAAAGTGCGCATGGTGACTGTTGTATTCAATGCTGATGCAATTTCTGTGTTTCATCAACACTCTGAAAATCCACACATTACAGAATGCCCAAAGATATGCATCGGAAACTACTAATGTTCTTCCAGGGAACGATCAAAGCATAAACTGTTTGAGACATTACTCCCATGGAGGAAAGTGCGCATGGTGACTGTTGTATTTAATCCCGATGCAATTTCTGCGCTTCATCAACACTTTAAAGGTCCACAGACTACAGAATGCCTCCAGAAGTGCATCGGAAACTACTTCAGGTCTTCCAGGGATCGATCAAAGCGTAGAATGCTTGCGACATTACTCCCATGTAGGAAAGTGGGCATGGTGACTGTTGTATTCAATCCCGATGCAATTTCTGTATTTCATCAACACTCTGATAGTTCACACATTACAGAATCTCCCCAGATGTGCATCGGAAACTACTACTGGTCTTCCAGGGAACGACCAAAGCATAAACTATTTGAGACATTACTCCCATGGAGAAAAATGCGCATGGTGATTGTTGTATTCAATCCCGACGCAAAATCTCTGTTTCATCAACACTCTGGTAGTCCACATATTACAGAATGCCTCCAGATTTGCCTCGGAAACTACTACTGGTCTTCCAGGGAACGATCAAAGCGTAGACTCTTTGTGACATTACTCCCATGGAGGAAAGTGCGCATGGTGACTGTTGTGTTCAATGCTGATGCAATTTCTGTGTTTCATCAACACTCTGAAAATCCACACATTTCAGAATGCCCCCAGATATGCATCGGAAACTACTACTGGTCTTCCAGGGAACGACCAAAGCATAAACTATTTGAGACATTACTCCCATGGAGGAAAGTGCGCATAGTGACTGTTGTATTCAATCCCGATGCAATTTCTGTGTTTCATCAAAACTCTGATAGTCCACACATTACAGAATGCCCCCAGATGTGGATCGGAAACACTACTGGTCTTCCAGGGAACGATCAAAGCGGAAACTGTTTGAGACGTTACTCCCATGGACGAAAGTGCGCATGGTGACTGTTGTATTCAATCCTGATGCAATTTATGTGTTTCATCAACGCTCTGATAGACCACCGATTACAGAATGCCTCCAGATGTGCATCGGAAACTACTTCTGGTCTTCCAGGGATCGAACAAAGCGTAGAATGCTTGCGACATTACTCCCATGTAGGAAAGTTTGCATGGTGACTGTTGTATTCAATCCCGATGCAATTTCTGTATTTCATCAACACTCTGATAGTCCACACATTACAGAATGTCCCCAGATGTTTATCGGTAACTACTACTGGTTCTCCAGGGAACGATCAAAGCGTAAAGTGTTTGAGACATTACTCCCATGGAGGAAAATGCGCATGGTGATTGTTTTATTCAATCCCGACGCAAAATCTCTGTTTCATCAACACTCTGGTAGTCCACATATTACAGAATGCCTCTAGATGTGCCTCGGAAACTACTACTGGTCTTCCAGGGAACGATCAAAGCGTAGACTCTTTGTGACATTACTCCCATGGAGGAAAGTGCGCATGGTGACTGTTGTATTCAATGCTGATGCAATTTCTGTGTTTCATCAACACTCTGAAAATCCACACATTACAGAATGCCCAAAGATATGCATCGGAAACTACTAATGTTCTTCCAGGGAACGATCAAAGCATAAACTGTTTGAGACATTACTCCCATGGAGGAAAGTGCGCATAGTGACTGTTGTATTCAATCCCGATGCAATTTCTGTGTTTCATCAACACTCTGATAGTACACAGATTACACAATGCCTCCAGATGTGCATCGGAAACTACTACTGGTCTTCCAGGGAACGATCAAAGCGTAGACTGTTTGTGACAATACTCCCATGGAGGAAAGTGCGCATGGTGACTGTTGTATTCAATGCTGATGCAATTTCTGTGTTTCATCAACACTCTGAAAATCCACACATTACAGAATGCCCCCATGTATGCATCGGAAACTACTACTGGTCTTCCAGGGAACGATCAAAGCGTAAACTGTTTGAGACATTAATCCCATGGAGGAAAGTGCGCATGGTGACTGTTGTATTCAATCCCGATGCATTTTCTGTGTTTCATCGACACTCTGATAGTCCACAGATTACAGAATGCCTCCAGACGTGCATCGGAAACTATTACTGGTCTTCCAGGGAACGATCAAAGTGTATACTGTTTGTGACATTACTCCCATGGAGGAAAGTGCGCATGGTGACTGTTGTATTTAATCCCGATGCAATTTCTGCGCTTCATCAACACTTTAAAGGTCCACAGACTACAGAATGCCTCCAGAAGTGCATCGGAAACTACTTCTGGTCTTCCAGGGATCGATCAAAGCGTAGAATGCTTGCGACATTACTCCCATGTAGGAAAGTGGGCATGGTGACTGTTGTATTCAATCCCGATGCAATTTCTGTATTTCATCAACACTCTGATAGTTCACACATTACAGAATCTCCCCAGATGTGCATCGGAAACTACTACTGGTTCTCCAGGGAACGATCAAAGCGTAAAGTGTTTGAGACATTACTCCCATGGAGAAAAATGCGCATGGTGATTGTTGTATTCAATCCCGAAGCAAAATCTCTGTTTCATCAACACTCTGGTAGTCCACATATTACAGAATGCCTCCAGATGTGCTTCGGAAACTACTACTGGTCTTCCAGGGAACGATCAAAGCGTAGACTCTTTGTGACATTACTCCCATGGAGGAAAGTGCGCATGGTGACTGTTGTATTCAATGCTGATGCAATTTCTGTGTTTCATCAACACTCTGAAAATCCACACATTACAGAATGCCCCCAGATATGCATCGGAAACTACTACTGGTCTTCCAGGGAACGACCAAAGCATAAACTATTTGAGACATTACTCCCATGGAGGAAAGTGCGCATAGTGACTGTTGTATTCAATCCCGATGCAATTTCTGTGTTTCATCAAAACTCTGATAGTCCACACATTACAGAATGCCCCCAGATGTGGATCGGAAACACTACTGGTCTTCCAGGGAACGATCAAAACTGAAACTGTTTGAGACGTTACTCCCATGGACGAAAGTGCGCATGGTGACTGTTGTATTCAATCCTGATGCAATTTATGTGTTTCATCAACGCTCTGATAGACCACAGATTACAGAATGCCTCCAGATGTGCATCGGAAACTACTTCTGGTCTTCCAGGGATCGATCAAAGCGTAGAATGCTTGCGACATTACTCCCATGTCGGAAAGTGGGCATGGTGACTGTTGTATTCAATCCCGATGCAATTTCTGTATTTCATCAACACTCTGATAGTCCACACATTACAGAATGTCCCCAGATGTTTATCGGTAACTACTACTGGTTCTCCAGGGAACGATCAAAGCGTAAAGTGTTTGAGACATTACTCCCATGGAGGAAAATGCGCATGGTGATTGTTTTATTCAATCCCGACGCAAAATCTCTGTTTCATCAACACTCTGGTAGTCCACATATTACAGAATGCCTCTAGATGTGCCTCGGAAACTACTACTGGTCTTCCAGGGAACGATCAAAGCGTAGACTCTTTGTGACATTACTCCCATGGAGGAAAGTGCGCATGGTGACTGTTGTATTCAATGCTGATGCAATTTCTGTGTTTCATCAACACCCTGAAAATCCACACATTACAGAATGCCCAAAGATATGCATCGGAAACTACTAATGTTCTTCCAGGGAACGATCAAAGCATAAACTGTTTGAGACATTACTCCCATGGAGGAAAGTGCGCATAGTGACTGTTGTATTCAATCCCGATGCAATTTCTGTGTTTCATCAACACTCTGATAGTACACAGATTACACAATGCCTCCAGATGTGCATCGGAAACTACTACAGGTCTTCCAGGGAACGATCAAAGCGTAGACTGTTTGTGACAATACTCCCATGGAGGAAAGTGCGCATGGTGACTGTTGTATTCAATGCTGATGCAATTTCTGTGTTTCATCAACACTCTGAAAATCCACACATTACAGAATGCCCCCATGTATGCATCGGAAACTACTACTGGTCTTCCAGGGAACGATCAAAGCGTAAACTGTTTGAGACATTACTCCAATGGAGGAAAGTGCGCATAGTGACTGTTGTATTCAATCCCGATGCAATTTCTGTGTTTCATCATCACTCTGATAGTACACAGATTACAGAATGCCTCCAGATGTGCATCGGAAAATACTACAGGTCTTCCAGGGAACGATCAATGCGTAGACTGTTAGAGGTATTACTCCCATGGAGGAAAATGCGCATGTTGACTGTTGTTTTCAATCCCGATGCAATTTCTGTGTTTCATCAACACTTTGAAGGTCCACAGACTACAGAATGCCTCCAGATGTGCATCGGAAACTACTACTGGTCTTGCAGGAAACGATCAAAGCGTAGACTGTTTGAGACATTACTCCCATGGAGGAAAGTGCGCATGGTGACTGTTGTATTCAATCCCGATGCAATGTCTGTGTTTCATCAACACTCTGATAGTCCACACATAACAGAATGCCCACAGATGTGCATCGGAAACTACTACTGGTCTTCCATCGAACGATCAAAGCGTAAACTGTTAGTGACATTACTCCCATGGAGGAAAGTGCGCAAGGTGACTGTTGTATTCAATCCCGATGCAATTTCTGTGTTTCATCAACACTCTGATAGTCCACAGATTACAGAATGCCTCCAGATGTGCATCGGAAACTACTACTGGTCTTCCAGGGAACGAACAAAGCGTAGACTGTTTGTGACATTACTCCCATGGAGGAAAGTGCGCATGGTGACTGTTGTATTCAATCTCGATGCAATTTCTGTGTTTCATCAACACTCTGATAGTCCACGCATTACAGAATGTCCCGAGGTGACCATCGGAAACTACTAATGTTCTTCCAGGGAACGATCAAATCGTAAACTGTTTGAGACATTACTCCCATGGAGGAAAGTGCGCATGGTGACTGTTGTATTCAATCCCGATGCAATTTCTGTGTTTTATCAACACCCTGATAGTCCACAGACTACAGAATGCCTCCAGGTGTGCATCGGAAACTACTACTGGTTTTCGAGGTTACGATCAAAGCGTAGAATGCTTGCGACATTACTCCCATGTAGGAAAGTGCGCATGGTGACTGTTGTATTCAATCCCGATGCAATTTCTGTGTTTCATCTAAACTTTGAAGGTCCACAGATTACAGAATGATTCCAAATGTGCATCGGAAACTACTACTGGTCTTGCAGGGAACGATCAAAGCGTAAACCGTTTGAGACATTACTCCCATGGAGGAAAGTGCGCATGGTGACTGTTGTATTGAATCCCGATATCATTTTGGGTTTCATCAACTCTTTGAAGAACCAAAGATTACTGAATGCCACCAGATGTGCATCGGAAACTACTACTGGTCTTCCAGGAAACGATCAAACCATAGACTGTTAGAGACATTACTTCCATGGAGGAAAGTGCGCATGGTGACTGTTGTATTCATTCCCGACGCAATTTCTGTGTTTCATCAACACTCTGACAGTCCACACATTACAAAATGTCCCCAGATGACCATCGAAAACTACTAACGTTCTTCCAGGGAACGATCAAAGCGTAAACTGTTTGAGACATTACTCCAATGGAGGAAAGTGCGCATGGTGACTGTTGTATTCAATCCCGATGCAATTTCTGTGTTTTATCAACACTCTGATAGTCCACAGACTACAGAATGCCTCCAGGTGTGCGTCGGAAACTACTACTGGTCTTCCAGGGTACGATCAAAGCGTAGAATGCTTGCGACATTACTCCCATGTTGGAAAGTGCGCATCGTGACTGTTGTATTCAATCCCGATGCAATTTCTGTGTTTGATCAACACTTTGAAAGTACACAGATTACAGAATGATTCCAAATGTGCATCGGAAACTACTACTGGTCTTGCAGGGAACGATGAAAGCGTAGACTGTTTGAGACATTACTCCCATGGAGGAAAGTGCTTATGATGACTGTTGTATTCAATCCCGATGCAATTTCTGTGTTTCATCAACACTCTGATAGTCCACACATTACAGAATTCCCACAGATGTGCATCGGAAACTGCTACTGGTCTTCCAGGGAACGATCAAAGCGTAGACTGTTTGAGACATTACTCCCATGGAGGAAAGTGCGCATAGTGACTGTTGTATTCAATCCCGATGCAATTTCTGTGTTTCATCAACACTCTGATAGTACACAGATTACACAATGCCTCCAGATGTGCATCGGAAACTACTACAGGTCTTCCAGGGAACGATCAAAGCGTAGACTGTTTGTGACAATACTCCCATGGAGGAAAGTGCGCATGGTGACTGTTGTATTCAATGCTGATGCAATTTCTGTGTTTCATCAACACTCTGAAAATCCACACATTACAGAATGAGCCCATGTATGCATCGGAAACTACTACTGGTCTTCCAGGGAACGATCAAAGCGTAAACTGTTTGAGACATTACTCCCATGGAGGAAAGTGTGCATAGTGACTGTTGTATTCAATCCCGATGCAATTTCTGTGTTTCATCATCACTCTGATAGTACACAGATTACAGAATGCCTCCAGATGTGCATCGGAAAATACTACAGGTCTTCCAGGGAACGATCAATGCGTAGACTGTTAGAGGTATTACTCCCATGGAGGAAAATGCGCATGTTGACTGTTGTATTCAATCCCGATGCAATTTCTGTGTTTCATCAACACTTTGTAGGTCCACAGACTACAGAATGCCTCCAGATGTGCATCGGAAACTACTACTGGTCTTGCAGGAAACGATCAAAGCGTAGACTGTTTGAGACATTACTCCCATGGAGGAAAGTGCGCATGGTGACTGTTGTATTCAATCCCGATGCAATGTCTGTGTTTCATCAACACTCTGATAGTCCACACATAACAGAATGCCCACAGATGTGCATCGGAAACTACTACTGGTCTTCCATCGAACGATCAAAGCGTAAACTGTTAGTGACATTACTCCCATGGAGGAAAGTGCGCAAGGTGACTGTTGTATTCAATCCCGATGCAATTTCTGTGTTTCATCAACACTCTGATAGTCCACAGATTACAGAATGCCTCCAGATGTGCATCGGAAACTACTACTGGTCTTCCAGGGAACGAACAAAGCGTAGACTGTTTGTGACATTACTCCCATGGAGGAAAGTGCGCATGGTGACTGTTGTATTCAATCTCGATGCAATATCTGTGTTTCATCAACACTCTGATAGTCCACGCATTACAGAATGTCCCCAGGTGACCATCGGAAACTACTAATGTTCTTCCAGGGAACGATCAAATCGTAAACTGTTTGAGACATTACTCCCATGGAGGAAAGTGCGCATGGTGACTGTTGTATTCAATCCCGATGCAATTTCTGTGTTTTATCAACACACTGATAGTCCACAGACTACAGAATGCCTCCAGGTGTGCATCGGAAACTACTACTGGTTTTCGAGGGTACGATCAAAGCGTAGAATGCTTGCGACATTACTCCCATGTAGGAAAGTGCGCATGGTGACTGTTGTATTCAATCCCGATGCAATTTCTGTGTTTCATCTAAACTTTGAAGGTCCACAGATTACAGAATGATTCCAAATGTGCATCGGAAACTACTACTGGTCTTGCAGGGAACGATCAAAGCGTAAACCGTTTGAGACATTACTCCCATGGAGGAAAGTGCGCATGGTGACTGTTGTATTGAATCCCGATATCATTTTGGGTTTCATCAACTCTTTGAAGAACCAAAGATTACTGAATGCCACCAGATGTGCATCGGAAACTACTACTGGTCTTCCAGGAAACGATCAAACCATAGACTGTTAGAGACATTACTTCCATGGAGGAAAGTGCGCATGGTGACTGTTGTATTCATTCCCGACGCAATTTCTGTGTTTCATCAACACTCTGACAGTCCACACATTACAAAATGTCCCCAGATGACCATCGAAAACTACTAACGTTCTTCCAGGGAACGATCAAAGCGTAAACTGTTTGAGACATTACTCCAATGGAGGAAAGTGCGCATGGTGACTGTTGTATTCAATCCCGATGCAATTTCTGTGTTTTATCAACACTCTGATAGTCCACAGACTACAGAATGCCTCCAGGTGTGCATCGGAAACTACTACTGGTCTTCCAGGGTACGATCAAAGCGTAGAATGCTTGCGACATTACTCCCATGTTGGAAAGTGCGCATCGTGACTGTTGTATTCAATCCCGATGCAATTTCTGTGTTTGATCAACACTTTGAAAGTACACAGATTACAGAATGATTCCAAATGTGCATCGGAAACTACTACTGGTCTTGCAGGGAACGATGAAAGCGTAGACTGTTTGAGACATTACTCCCATGGAGGAAAGTGCTTATGATGACTGTTGTATTCAATCCCGATGCAATTTCTGTGTTTCATCAACACTCTGATAGTCCACACATTACAGAATTCCCACGAATGTGCATCGGAAACTGCTACTGGTCTTCCAGGGAACGATCAAAGCGTAGACTGTTTGAGACATTACTCCCATGGAGGTAAGTGCGCATGGTGACTGTTGAATTCAATCCTGATGCAATTTCTGTGTTTCATCAACACTCTGATAGTCCCCACATTACAGAATGTCCCCAGATGTGCATCGGAAACTACTACTTTTTCTCCTGGGAACGATCAAATCGTAAAGTGTTTGAGACATTACTCCCATGGAGGAAAGTGCGCATGGTGATTGTTGTATTCAATCCCGATGCAAATTCTGTGTTTCATCAAAACTCTGGTAGTCCACAGATTACAGAATGCCTCCAGATGTGCCTCGGAAACTACTACTGGTCTTCCAGGGAACGATCGAAGCGTAGACTGTTTGTGACATTACTTCCATGGAGGAATGTGCGCATGGTGTCTGTTGTATTCAATGCTGATGCAATTTCTGTGTTTCATCAATACTCTGAAAATCCACACATTACAGAATGCACCCAGATATGCGTCGGAAACTACTACTGGTCTTCCAGGGATCGATCAAAGCGTAGTGTGTTTGAGACATTACTCCCATGGAGGAAAGTGCGCATGGTGACTGTTGTATTCAATCCCGATGCGATTTCTGTGTTTTATCAACACTCTGATAGTCCACAGACTACAGAATGCCTCCAGGTGTGCATCGGAAACTACTACTGGTCTTCCAGGGTACGATCAAAGCGTAGAATGCTTGCGACATTACTCCCATGTAGGAAATTGCGCATGGTGACTGTTGTATTCAATCCCGATGCAATTTCTGTGTTTCATCAACACTTTGAAGGTACACAGATTACAGAATGATTCCAAATGTGCATCGGAAACTACTACTGGTCTTGCAGGGAACGATAAAAGCGTAGACTGTTTGAGACATTACTCCCATGGAGGAAAGAGCATATGGTGACTGTTGTATTCAATCCCGATGCAACTTCTGTTTTTATCAACACTCTGATAGTCCACAGGTTACAGAATGCCTCCATACGTGCATCGGAAACTACTACTGGTCTTCCAGGGAACGATCAAAGCGTAAACGCTTTGAGACATTACTCCCTTGGAGGAAAGTGCGCATGGTGCCTGTTGTATTCAATTCCGATGCAATTTCTGTGTTTCATCAACACTTTGAGGGTCCACAGATCACAGAATGCCTCCAGATCTGCATCGGAAACTACTACTGGTCTTGCAGGGAACGATCAAAGCGTAGACTGTTTGAGACATTACTCAAATGGAGAAAAGAGCGAATGGTGACTGTTGTATTCATTCCCGATGCAATTTCTGTGTTTCATCAACACTCTGATAGTCCACACATTACAAAATGCCCACAGATGTGCATCGGAAACTGCCACTGGTCTTCCAGGGAACGATCAAAGCGTAGACTGATTGAGACATTACTCCCATGGAGGTAAGTGCGCATGGTGACTGTTGAATTGAATCCTGATGCAATTTCTGTGTTTCATCAACACTCTGATAGTCCCCACATTACAGAATGTCCCCAGATGTGCATCGGAAACTACTACTGGTTCTCCAGGGAACGATCAAAGCGTAAAGTGTTTGAGACGTTACTCCCATGGAGTAAAGTGCGCATGGTGATTGTTTTATTCAATCCCGATGCAAATTCTGTGTTTCATCAAAACTCTGGTAGTCCACAGATTACAGAATGCCTCCAGATGTGCCTCGGAAACTACTACTGGTCTTCCAGGGAACGATCAAAGCGTAGACCCTTTGTGACATTACTCCCATGGAGGAAAGTGTGCATGGTGACTGTTGTATCCAATGCTGATGCAATTTCTGTGTTTCATCAACACTCTGAAAACCCACACATTACAGAATGCCCCCAGATATGCATCGGAAACTACTACTGGTCTTCCAGGGAACGATCAAAGCGTAAAGTGTGTGAGACATTACTCCCATGGAGGAAAGTGCGCATAGTGACTGTTGTATTCAATCCCGATGCAATTTCTGTGTTTCATCAACACTCTGATAGTACACAGATTACACAATGCCTCCAGATGTGCATCGGAAACTACTACTGGTCTTCCAGGGAACGATCAAAGCGTAAACTGTTTGTGACATTACTCCCATGGAGGGAAGTGCGCATGGTGACTGTTGTATTCAATCCCGATGCAATTTCTGTGTTTCATCAACACTCTGAGAATCCACACATTACAGAATGCCCCCAGATATGCATCGGAAACTACTACTGGTCTTCCAGGGAACGATCAAAGCGTAAACTGTTTGAGACATTACTCCCATGGAGGAAAGTGCGCATAGTGACTGTTGTATTCAATCCCGATGCAATTTCTGTGTTTCATCATCACTCTGATAGTACACAGGTTACAGAATGCCTCCAGATGTGCATCGGAAAATACTACTGGTCTTCCAGGGAACGATCAATGCGTAGACTGTTAGAGGTATTACTCCCATGGAGGAAAATGCGCATGTTGACTGTTGTATTCAATCCCGATGCAATTTCTGTGTTTCATCAACACTTTGAAGGTCCACAGATTACAGAATGCCCACAGATGTGCATCGGAAACTACTACTGGTCTTCCATCGAACGATCAAAGCGTAAACTGTTAGTGACATTACTCCCATGGGGGAAAGTGCGCAAGGTGACTGTTGTATTCAATCCCGATGCAATTTCTGTGTTTCATCAACACTCTGATAGTCCACAGATTACAGAATGCCTCCAGATGTGCATCGGAAACTACTACTGGTCTTCCAGGGACGAACAAAGCGTAGACTGTTTGTGACATTACTCCCATGGAGGAAAGTGCGCATGGTGACTGTTGTATTCAATCTCGATGCAATTTATGTGTTTCATCAACACTCTGATAGTCCACGCATTACAGAATGTCCCCAGGTGACCATCGGAAGCTACTAATGTTCTTCCAGGGAACGATCAAATCGTAAACTGTTAAAGACATTACTCCCATGGAGGAAAGTGCGCATGGTGACTGTTGTATTCAATCCCGATGCAATTTCTGTGTTTTATCAACACCCTGATAGTCCACAGACTACAGAATGCCTCCGGGTGTGCATCGGAAACTACTACTGGTTTTCGAGGGTACGATCAAAGCGTAGAATGCTTGCGACATTACTCCCATGTAGGAAAGTGCGCATGGTGACTGTTGTATTCAATCCCGATGCAATTTCTGTGTTTCATCAAAACTTTGAAGGTCCACAGATTACAGATTGATTCCAAATGTGCATCGGAAACTACTACTGGTCTTGCAGGGAACGATCAAAGCGTAAACTGTTTGAGACATTACTCATATGGAGGAAAGTGCGCATGGTGACTGTTGTATTGAATCCCGATACCATTTTGGGTTTCATCAACTCTTTGAAGAACCAAAGATTACTGAATGCCACCAGATGTGCATCGGAAACTACTACTGGTCTTCCAGGAAACGATCAAACCATAGACTGTTAGAGACATTACTTCCATGGAGGAAAGTGCGCATGGTGACTGTTGTATTCACTCCCGACGCAATTTCTGTGTTTCATCAACAGTCTGACAGTCCACACATTACAAAATGTCCCCAGATGACCATCGGAAACTACTAACGTTCTTCCAGGGAACGATCAAAGCGTAAACTGTTTGAGACATTACTCCCATGGAGGAAAGTGCGCATGGTGACTGTTGTATTCAATCCCGATGCAATTTCTGTGTTTCATCAACAC
The DNA here is from genome assembly GCF_023897955.1 of Schistocerca gregaria. Taxonomy (NCBI): domain Eukaryota; kingdom Metazoa; phylum Arthropoda; class Insecta; order Orthoptera; family Acrididae; genus Schistocerca; species Schistocerca gregaria. Next base: position 3,752,956 of record NW_026061707.1, on the reverse strand, counting down.
TCTGATAGTCCACAGACTACGGAATGCCGCCAGGTGTGCACCGGAAACTACTACTGGTCTTCCAGGGTACGATCAAAGCGTAGAATGCTTGCGACATTACTCCCATGTAGGAAAGTGCGCATCGTGACTGTTGTATTCAATCCCGATGCAATTTCTGTGTTTGATCAACACTTTGAAAGTACACAGATTACAGAATGATTCCAAATGTGCATCGGAAACTACTACTGGTCTTGCAGGGAACGATAAAAGCGTAGACTGTTTGAGACATTACTCCCATGGAGGAAAGTGCGTATGGTGACTGTTGTATTCAATCCTGATGCAATTTCTGTGTTTATCAACACTCTGATAGTCCACAGGTTACAGAATGCCTCCATATGTGCATCGGAAACTACTACTGGTCTTCCAGGGAACGATCAAAACGTAAACTCTTTGAGACATTACTCCCTTGGAGGAAAGTGCGCATGGTGACTGTTGTATTCAATCCCGATGCAATTTCTGTGTTTCATCAACACTTTGAGGGTCCACAGATTACAGAATGCCTCCAGATCTGCATCGGAAACTACTACTGGTCTTGCAGGGAACGATCAAAGCGTAGACTGTTTGAGACATTACTCCCATGGAGGAAAGTGCGAATGGTGACTGTTGTATTCAATCCCGATGCAATTTCTGTGTTTCATCAACACTCTGATAGTCCACACACTACAGAATTCCCACAGATGTGCATCGGAAACTGCTACTGGTCTTCCAGGGAACGATCAAAGCGTAGACTCTTTGAGACATTACTCCCATGGAGGTAAGTGCGCATGGTGACTGTTGAATTCAATCCTGATGCAATTTCTGTGTTTCATCAACACTCTGATAGTCCCCACATTACAGAATGTCCCCAGATGTGCATCTGAAACTACTACTGGTTCTCCAGGGAACGATCAAAGCGTAAAGTGTTTGAGACATTACTCCCATGGAGGAAAGTGCGCATGGTGATTGTTGTATTCAAACCCGATGCAAATTCTGTGTTTCATCAATACTCTGAAAATCCACACATTACAGAATGCCCCCAGATATGCATCGGAAACTACTACTGGTCTTCCAGGGATCGATCAAAGCGTAGTCTGTTTGAGACATTACGCCCATGGAGGAAAGTGCGCATGGTGACTGTTGTATTCAATCCCGATGAGATTTCTGTGTTTTATCAACACTCTGATAGTCTACAGACTACAGAATGCCTCCAGGTGTGCATCGGAAACTACTACTGGTCTTCCAGGGCACGATCAAGGCGTAGAATGCTTGCGACATTACTCCCATGTAGGAAAGTGCGCATGGTGACTGTTGTATTCAATCCCGATGCAATTTCTGTGTTTCATCAACACTCTGATAGTCCACACATTACAGAATGCCCACAGATGTGCATCGCAAACTACTACTGGTCTACCAGGGAACGATCAAAGCGTAAACTGTTAGAGACATTACTCCCATGGAGGAAAGTGCGCATGGTGACTGTTGTATTCAATCCCGATGCAATTTCTGTGTTTCATCGACACTCTGATAGTCCACAGATTACAGAATGCCTCCAGACGTGCATCGGAAACTATTACTGGTCTTCCAGGGGACGATCAAAGTGGATACTGTTTGTGACATTACTCCCATGGAGGAAAGTGCGCATGTTGACTGTTGTATTTAATCCCGATGCAATTTCTGTGCTTCATCAACACTTTAAAGGTCCACAGATTACAGAATGCCTCCGGATGTGCATCGGATACTACTGCTGGTCTTCCAGGAAAAGAGCAAATTGTACACAGTTTGAGACATTTTTCCCATGGAGGAAAGTGCGCATGGTGCTGTTGTATTCAATCCCGATGTAATTTCTGTGTTTCATCAACACTCTGATAGTACACAGATTACAGAATGCCTCCAGATGTGCATCGGAAACTATTACTGGTCTTCCAGCTAACGATCAAAGCGTAAACTGTTTGAGACATTACTCCCATGGAGGAAAGTGCGCATGGTGACTGTTGTATTCAATCCCGATGCAATTTCTGTGTTTCATCAACACTCTGATAGTCCACACATTACAGAAAGTTCCCAGATGTGCATCGGAAACTACTACTGGCCTACCAGGGAACGATCAAAGCGTAAACTATTTGAGGCATTACTCCCATGGAGGAAATTGCACATGGTGACTGTTGTATTCAATCCCGGTTCAATTTCTGTGTTTCATCAACACTTTGAAGGTCCACAGATTGCAGAATGTCTCCAGATGTGCATCGGATACTTATACTGGTCTTGCAGGGAACAATCAAAGCGTAAACTGTTTGAGACATTACTCCCATGGAGGAAAGTGCGCATGGTGATTGCTGTATTCAATCCTGATGCAATTTCTGTGTTTCATCAACACTCTGATAGTCCACACATTACAGAAAGCACCCAGATGTGCATCGGAAACTACTACTGGCCTTCCAGGGAACGATCAAAGCGTAGACTATTTGAGGCATTACTCCCATGGAGGAAATTGCACATGGTGACTGTTGTATTCAATCCCGGTTCAATTTCTGTGTTTCATCAACACTTTGAAGGTCCACAGATTGCAGAATGTCCCCAGATGTGCATCGGAAACTACTACTGGTCTTCCAGGGAACGATCAAAACGTAAACTGTTTGAGACATTACTCCCAGGGAGGAAAGTGCGCATGGTGACTTTTGTATTGAATCCCGATTCAATTTTGTGTTTCATCAACACTTTGAAGATCCAAAGATTACTGAATGCCTCCAGATGTGCATCGGAAACTACTACTGGTCTTCCAGGAAACGATCAAAGCGTAGACTGTTTGAGACATTACTGAAATGGAGGAAAGTGCTCATGGTGACTGTTGTATTCAATCCCGATGCAATTTCTGTGCTTCATCAACACTCTGATAGTACACAGATTACAGAATGCCTCCTGATGTACATCGGAAACTACT